>NC_083687.1:22942500-24242500 GCF_033118175.1 Dama dama | reverse complement strand
GTGCATTACAAGAGTTCTCAGTTGCAGTATGCTGAAAGTTGTGAATTTCTCACAAACAAATCAGTGTTAGTCACTATGTTGTGTACGACTCTTTTGTGACCCTAGCCCAGCAGGCTTCTCTGTCCATGGGATTCTCCAGGCGAGAATACTAGAGTGGGTTGCCATGCCCTTCTCCAAAGGATCTTCCTAACCTAGGGTTCAAACCCAGGTCTCCAGCATTGCAGGCAGATTCTTTACCACCTGAGCCACCAGGGAAGATCTAAAAATAAATCAAGTGGGATATTAATTTATATTTTAAACCAATCCAATTGAATATAATTTTATTCATCCCTCTGACTTACTGCATTCAGCTAGGCAATGCAGAGAAAGGGGTGAGGTCGCACAGACCTGGCATCTGAACCCATCCCAGGGCACAGCCACGGAAGTGGGTGGCACGCCTGACATCATGTTGCACGTACCGACGGACCCCAGAGAAACCCATCTGAGAAACTAGCTCTACTCCATGGTTTTGGCTTTCATGGCACCCAGCAAAGAGTCGACCCCTTTGCTGAGGCAAATAACTTGACAAGAAATGAGGCCTGACTGTAACTGAGGCTCCGTGGTAAAGAATCTGCTTGCCAAAGCAGGAGACGCAGGAGACGCAGGTTCAACCCCTGGAGTGGGAAGTCCCCTGGAGGAGGAAATGACAACCCACTCCAGTGTTCTTGTCTGGAAAAAGCCATGGACAGAGGAGTCTGGTCGGCTGGAGTCCATGGAGTCACAAAAAGTTGGACACGTGACCACGAACGAATCCTTGCTGACACGGAGAAAGACTAGAGAAAAGTAGAGTTTAAGAAGAAGGCTCTTTGAAGACTGTTAACATGCTATCAGAAATTCTGCAAACACAAGGTGTTTAATGCTTATGGGACATTAAAACCACATCAACGAATTCTTCGTCCTCTGTTAAACATTAGAATCCATTGGCCTATCTTGTCACTTTGAGTGGATCATTTATCTATGTGTGATCTTGTTACATTGTACATTGATCACACTTGAAGAATTATGAAGATACAGCAACAGATTAGTACAATGATTTATTTGTAAAATCTCCATTTAAGAAGGTCCCTATATTTATTCAGATTTTATTTATTTATTTACTTATATTTGGCCATGCCAAGGCTTGCAGGACCTTAGTTCCCCACTGGGGACTGAATCCAAGTCACACCAGCGAAAGTGTCAAGTTCTAACCACTGGACTGCCAGAGAATTCCTCCTTCAAGTTCATTTATTACAAGAAATTCAGCAATCTAGATATATGTTACAGGCAAAGGGTTACTAAAAGTGCAGGAAAACAATTCCTAAGAAATTATTTGCTTCTATTCTAAAGGATACCTGAAATTGTTACCATAACTGAGTTAACATGCTCTGTTTTGTAATCTAACAATAAGACACTGGCCTCTGCTGTGCTGCCTTTGAGTTGAACCGCTTTATTTACGTGAAAGAACTGGAAGCAGTGAGTACAAATAGAACTGAAATCTTGGCTTCTAACGACCTTCTCCACTGAGGGGCTCATTCCTGGTCAAGGTAAACCAAGGAGGTATACACTAATGGGGATGTGTCAGGAGAACACAGGATCCTACTTGAAAGAACACCAATTAGCTGAATTGGGGGTAAACAGAGGATTAAGAATAAGAATAGTGTGATGATGATAGATGATAACACGCTGAAACAAAGGAAAAAGGCTTCACTGAGTCCATAGAAATATACCCTAAAGCAGGGTACGGGGATCAGATTGGAGTTCTTTATATACAAATGTCAACTAATTAATACAAAAGAACTAAAGATATAAAAATTATAATTTTGAAATTAAAAAAATGTAACAATTGACTCTAGCAAGGTTCACCAATGACGGCTAAAATTATTAAGTAAAAAGTGATTGGACAATACAGGATGAAAGGTATATCCATAGGGAGAGATCTGGCAGAACAGTCTTAAGCAAGAGATCTGATGTATCATCACCGGTAGTAAGACAAACAAATTATGTGCTACCTGGTATGATGAAATGGCAATTGCACAGCACCATCTGTATTAATAGTCTTGCCAAAATGTATAGTCTGATTCTAATTTTGGTGAAATAGCCAAATACAAACTGTGGTACATTCCCCATTAAAGACAAATCAATACCACCAGTAAAAAGCATGGTGTGAAGTGAAGTGAAGTGAAAGTGGCTCAGTCATGTCCAACTGCTTGCGACCCCGTGGATTATTCACTCCATGGAATTCTCCAGGCCAGAATACTGGATTGGGTAGCCTTTCACTTCTCCAGGGGATCTTCCCAACCCAGGGATTGAAACCAGGTCTCCCTTATTGCAGGCGGATTCTTTACCAGCTGAGACACAAGGGAAGCCCCAAAAAGCGCTGTGAGAGACTCTAAATTAAAAGAGTCTAAAGACATGTAATAAGGGCTTCCCAGGTGACTCAGTGGTAAAGAATCCATCTGCTAGTGCAGGAGACGCAGGAGACACAGGTTCAATCCCTAGATTTGGAAGATCCCCGGAAGACGAAACGGCAACCCACTCCAGTATTGCTGGGATAATCCCATGGACAGAGGAGCCTGGAGGGCTACAGTCCATGGGGTCACAAGAGTTGGGCGACTGAGCATGCATACAAAGACACATAACAAACAAAATATATGAAACTTGAGTAGATAAAGGGGGTCAAAAAAATCCTATAAAAGGACAGGTTGGAAACAGTTAAATAAATTCAAATATAGATTCTAAATCAGATGTTACTGTAGCCATGTTATATTTTTAGATGTGAGGATAATACTGTGGTTATTTAAAACAATGCTCTTTTGCTTAGGAGATTCATGCTGAAGTGGTTTAGGGCAAAATGTCATACTTCTCAATGGGTTGAGAGATATATCTGGAAAGAGAGAACAAATACAGAAAATATTAGCAACTGATAAATCTAGGGAAATAGTATATAGCTCTTCATTGTACTATTTTTTCCAAATATTTGAAATATATAATAACAGAATATGTGAAAGTAGGGGAGGAAAGATACCACTACTAGGATACTACTTTTCAGAAAAGATAAGTTCAGAATGATCGCCCAAATGGTTCGAAAGATTGGAACTCACTAAGAACCAATCGCTATCTGCATGCAAACAGCTTGCCAGCCCTCAGTCATTAAAAACAAAACAAAACCAGCTTCTAATTGGAGAGTGAGTTGAGCAGTTTTAACTACCTGACCCAGAAGAATCATTTTTCTGAATAAGAGACCTAGAATCCCAAAGAGGCAAATTCTCAGCAACCCTCACCTGTGAGTCATTTATTCCTGCATAAACGGGGCATCTCCTGAAAAGCTGCAGTTGCCAGACTTTCTGCTGGGTCTCTAAGGAACAAGTCATTTAGAGATCCCTACCTTAACACTTGCACTCACTTTCTCCTGAAAGAATGCCTTACCGGCAGTACTCACTCAATAGTCTATCTGAATAAATGATAAACGGGCACAGACAAGCACATAAACAAATGAAATAAAACCGGAGGGACATGCACATTGTCACAGCTGTGCCCAGCGCCTGGTTCTTGAAAGTCATCTAGAGGTAGGCCAGGTAAAGAAGTGCTGGATGTGGAGGCAGTCCCTGGAGGTCCAAGGTTAGAACTCAGTGCCCTCACTGCTGGGGCCCCAGGTCCAGCCCCTGGTCAGGGAACTAAGATCCTACAGGCCACACAGAGTGCCCAAAAAAAGTTGGGTGTAGGGTGGAGCAGACATTCTAGGAAACAGGCATGTACAGGAGGTCGAGGGGAAGGAAGGCTCTGTTTCATTTTGTTTGTGGCTGGTGGTGGAAGAGGAGAGTTGAAATCATCAATTGCATTTTAAAGTTATCAGGGCTTTAAAAGATATCCTGGTCCAAGCTAAATGTGGTAGTAAAATACAGAACAAACTTACCAGACATTGCCAAATTTACTTTAGAGGCTAAAATCGCCTGCTATTGACAGAAACAGACAAACGCTATATGATATCACTTATGTGTGGAATCTAAAAAATAATACAAATGAATCTGTATACAAAACAGATACAGACTCACAGACACAGAAAACAAACTTATGGCTACTGAAGGGGAGAGGAATGGACAAATTAAGAGGAATTAACAGATATAAACTACTCTACCTAAAATAAATAAGCAACAAGGATTTACTATATAGCACAGGGACTCTGACTCAATATCTTGTAAGACCCTATAATGGAATATAATCTGAAAAAATAAGTGAATCACTGTGCCTTAAACCTAAAACCAACACAATATTTTAAACCAGTTATAATTCAATTTTTAAAAATTGCCAGCTATTGAGAATATCTGATTCAGATGAGACTTGGCAGCCTTTGAAACCTGTCAGAGCACTTCACAGAAGTTCCAACTAGTAAAGAAATGCCTTCTTCCTTCTGTAAAGAATTCCTTTATTGCAGCATAATTTAATTGCACCATAAAACTGACTTCATGACCCTCTCCCTGGTGCTTACCCACAAAAGAAATTCCTAGAGCAGGATGAAAAATAATGCATGACCCTAACTGTTTATAAACCTTTTTATCCATACCTTTTATACAGAATCATCATCAGTTGAGTCAACTCTGTAAGCTCTCTTTAGCAATTTAAATAGATGAGGTTCTTAGGCCCCCTTGTGGCGAAAAGCAGTAACAAGCATGAGATTACAGGGGGAAAAAAAATTGGAGCGCTGTCCATACAGGACCTCCCTCCCTCCTATAATATGTCTGGTTTTCCATCAGCTGTAAGAGCTACTCTGGGGATAACTAGGAAATCTGAATATGAAGTGTTAGATTATAATTACAAATTGTGATTATACTGCCAGGAATGATGATGGTGTTGTGATTGTGTAGAAAAATGTCCTTAAATTTTTAGGGATACATAAGTATTTAAGAGTGAAATGTCATATCTTTTATTTACTTCAAAATATTTCAGAAAAAATAGGGAATGAAGCATGTACATAGCAAAATGTTAACAACTGTGAAATCTAGGTGATAGATATATTTGTGTCCATCATACTATTCTTCTACTGTTTTTTAGGTATGAAAAATTTGTATAAGAAAAATTATAAATAAAGGGGAAAAATGTCTGATTTACCATGAAAGCGGGAGGAGGATGGAGTCTGAAGAATTATTACTCCTAGTGTGAGACATTAAAAATTGGCTAAGCCAATTTTTAAATTAGTTGGCTACTCCATATTTTAAAATCAGCAGACTATAGGAGGAACAAGAGCACTCTAGGGGAAAAAAAGGAACAAATTTTAGAAAAGTAGCTTGAAGTAATGAAAAAAACCAGTGAAGTCAGTAGACTGGGTTCTTACCTTTATTTTAGCTTTGTGAGTATAAGTAAATCATCTAATTTCTCTGGATCTTAGAGTCTGATCTAAAAACAAAGTAAAACAAACAAACAGCAAAGACCTATTATACAGCACAAGGAACCCTTATAATAACCTATAATGGGAACACATCTGAAAAAGAATATAGATAGATAGGTATGAATTACTTTGTTATAGGTACATTTGAAATTAACACGATATTATAAATCAACTATGCATCAATAAAATAAATATCAGCAAAGTAAGTTGTAGAGCTAGGAGGGACATTAGACTTCATCAAATCCAAACTGTTCTTTAAAAGAGGAGAAAGCTGAGTTTCAGAAAGGTCTAGTAAAATCATAGCAAGTCAGTCAGTCAGGCATATTCTCTGAGCTCCACGCCAACTTAGTCTATGACCTAAATCAAATGTTTACATTTAAAAGTGGTAAAAAGAGTTTGTAAAGAAAAAAAAAATGTGTGTATATATATATATATATATGTAGTATGTATGTATGTATATATGTATGTATAGTATATGTATATATATGTGTATATATATAGATAATCAACTATATTTCCAAAACCAAACAATTTGACAGTTGCCTGTTGATAAATCAGGTAAAATCCCAATTCAGAAGTTCGCTAGGTGGATATGCAATGAGATGAGGGTGGGCATTCAGAATGCGGGTATAAGTCAAATTGTTGCCAGTATGCATTACCTCACTAGGAAAAAAAAGACTGCAGCAGTCGTCTCCTCTCTGAGACCTCCTTCAAAGCTGCTAAGGAAAGAGAATCTTCAGAAATTTATTTTTTCCCTTCTCACCCTCCTCACACTGACTCTCTTGGGAGGTGGAGCCAATGAACAATGAAATGATCAGAAGACTCACTGCCTGGATGAGGTCGAAAAACTGCTGATGCTGTGTGTGCCTGAAGTAGGAAGTTTGGGTCTGGTTTTCTCATTCTCTTTATTCTTACATTTGCTGGACTCATGCACAAATGAGACTAGCTTCTAGACCACCAAAAGACCCTTGTGATTCAATACATGTTGCCAACCTCTGCCTGTCCTGATATCTATCATAGACTAAGACTGTAGGGTGAGTTCCCACACTTCCAACCAGCCCTTTTCAAGTACTGGGAACCCTTGGAAACCCAGCATCTTCATCCAATTCCAGGTGTGTGATCAGTGCCAGATTAGTGCGTCGGATTTAACTTGCAAAGTTTCAAAAAAATGTGATATGCAAGTCATGTTGGAAAGAAAGTCAGGAAAGCTCTACAGAGACAACGGGAGCCCCCAGGAAGGTGCTGCAGACTCTAAGAGCAGCATTAGCCTCAAGGAAGTTTACTGGGGCGTGTCTTATGATCAATACCTGCAGCAGAAGGGTTTGGGCAGAGAGAGAAAGCCTCAGGTGACCTCAAAGGAAACTCTGAGACTGGGATTGTCTAGCTTCAAGTGGCTCTTTTCCCAAGGTGAGGGGATGCTGTGGTGAACCCGCCACTGGGCTGAAGTGACCCGAGGGAAGGGCTGGGACTGGTCACCAGCATTTCTCAGAGAGAAGTGAAAGCTGTCACTGGACAGCACTCCCTACAGCCCCGGAAAATGTGAAATAGAGCCTTTTCAGTATTGCAAATGAGAACGTCAAAGTGAGGAGAAGTGACTTGCCCAAGGTGATTTGCCCAAGGTCACACGGTCACATGACATTGTTGGGGGACCTCAGCCTCCATCTGCAGAACTAAGTCAGGAATTTGTTCCTCAAGAGGATGCAGCCTCCCTTGCATTGGCTTAGAAGGTGTAAACAAAGACATCAAGCCTTATGACTTAAATAATGATCTGGTAAGATTTCCATTTGAGGCATAAAGATACCATCTCATTCATTTAGTCAACAGTGCCTCATTCTCTATATGCAGGCTTTTGTGACAGATTCGGGGAATCAAAAAGCCCTAAACCCTTCAACCAGGAAACTCACCATCTAGTGCAGGCAATGGACCCCTCATCAAATAACTATTACAGTATGATATGTGGTAAATAAATGGCAATGCAATGTACCAACTGCTAAAGCTGAGGTTTGGGGAAGACTGGAAGAAATATTAATTTTCCCTGGGAGTACTGGGAAAGTCTGCAAAAACAGGTGATTCTGGTACTGTATTTAGCAAAGGTGTCCTCACGTGGCAAGTAATGGAAAATTCTTCAGAGAGGATGAAAGACATATTGGTATGATAGTGCATAGTCTTCCAAGAAAAGGCTCAAGCCCTGAGTCACTTGCCCAAGGTCTCCTCGCGTTAAGTAGCCTCGCTGGCACCGCAACCCAGCCTTTGGCTGTGTAGTTAACTTTCCTATTGTAGTGTTTTCTGAAAAAGACACAGCACTTTAGTAAATGGAATATACTATGATGTCACACTTTCTCGGTGCTCCCTTTATGCAGATTTCTTTTTCTTTCTCCTCTTTTGCAGACTTCCAAGATGTGCACGTTATGGTATTCGCTGGGTTCGGCTTCCTCATGACCTTCTTGCGGAAATATGGCTTCAGTGGTGTGGGCTTCAACCTACTCATTGCTGCTCTGGGACTCCAATGGGGCACTTTTATACAGGGGATCTTTTATAGCCACGGACAGAAATTCCAGATAGAAATCAAAAGGTGAGCACCCATTACTTTCCAATCATTGTGTTTTCAGAGCAGTCGTTTCTCTGCTTAGTCTCTTGAAAGTCAGCCTCTGAACTAGCTTGCCGATTGTCTCCCTTCCATGAAACAAAGATCATTGGGATCCAAGGATCTAAATCAATGCCTTGCTCGACTGTGCTGGGCCATATATTCATGTCTATATCCTCTCTGATTTGACCTTAAGGGTATGAGAAATCCCCTTCCATAAGATTATTATTCCTTTCATTTCAGCTAGAGAGAGCAAAAATCCTTCTTTAGTAATTTTTCTGAGACTTTTTTTGAAGGTAATTTTTTTTTTAAGGTAATTCATTTATCAGATCAACAGAAGGTAAAACCCTAAATGAAGTAAAGAACAGGTAGGCTAAAGGAAATGCAAGAGCAACTAAAGACTGCATGGTGAATGGAGGTGAGGGTAGGCAAGGAAGTGGGAGAGGATAAAAGGAGGTCTGGAAGAAGCACCTGATGGAAACAGGTGCAGAGAGGGGCCTTGAACTCTGGACAAGGTGATGCTATATTCATTACAACTCATATATTTGAGATATGCATTGTTTTTCAACATCTTCTTTCTTCTTCCCTCAGCATGATAAATGCAGACTTCAGTACAGTCGCAGTTCTGATTTCTTTTGGAGCTGTCCTGGGAAAAACAAGTCCAATCCAGATGTTGATCATGACAATTTTAGAAATTACTATCTTTGCTGCCAATGAATATCTGGTTTTTGAGATATTTTCGGTAAGTGTTCAATTGATACTTACCTAGCTTTGAACAGCACAACACACATTAGATGCCCACCATAAATAAGCAGGGACAAACCTTGGTGGCCATGACACCATAGCAAGTAATAATCATAGTCATCATTTGAGTAACTACTGTAAACTAGAAATTCTATAAACATTGTCTAATTGCATTGGCACCACAATAGTGTTAGACAGGTATTATGATTCATTTATACAGAATGAAACTGATGATCACAGATACTAAATGACCAACTTGCCTGAATCTGAATGCAAATCCAGAGTTTCCTAGCTCTACAACTCTTTTTATGTAAATACACTTTCTATCAATGACCAATTCCTATTTATATTTCAACTACTAAGTGAATTGCTCTTTCAAAGTCTTTTATTAAAGCTTAGATCAAATGTCTTCCCCTCCGTGAAAATCTGATTGATTCCCCCAAGGGAAATCGATATGTCGGGCCCTCTCCAGTATTCTATTTATTCACGTTGTTGTTCAGTCGCTAAGTTGTGTCCGTCATTTGGGGACCTCGTGGACTACAGCACACCAGGCTCCACTATCCTCTATGGTCTTCCAGAGTTTGCTCACGTTTGTGTCCATTTACACGTCTATTGAACATGTGACTTGATAACAAATACTTTGGCAGATTTCTAGGTATCATGTGTTGGTGATTTAGTTGCAAACGTCTCTTCATAGAGTTTACAGTCTAGTGGGGGAGACAGACATCCAACAAATTTTCATACATTCAACCACCTACCCATAGAATCACAAACACACACACAATTATTACTATAAATTACAATACACACTATGAAAAATAAATAGAAGGGCTCTGAGGAAATATACCTAGAAGACCTAATTTAGATTGTGGAATCAAGGAAGGTTTCTTCAAGGAAACTGACAGATAAACTGGACCTGAAAGGCATGTAAGAGTATATCAAGCATGAAAATGTAAATAAATTAATAAATTTGTATCATTTTTCTACTTTAATAAGTACACAGCAATGACTTGGGTTTGGCACTCTGAACTTTCCCTCTAGAGACAAGAACTGTAGAAAACTACATCATATCCATTCAGTGTTCTAAAGAGGGACCTAAAATATATTTCTTCAAATGAATCTTGGGCCTCAACTGGTTTTCATGTCATCATAGCAGAGTCAATGAATGCAAAAGTCATGCTTGTTTTGTATTAGGTGCAGTGCATAATGTCTCACTAAGAATCTGTCTAACCTGAAAAAGTAACCTGAAATGTATTGAGTGCCCACTAAGGACCTAGCCCTTGAAAAACACGGTCCCATCTAAATCCCACCACAACTGTATTGGCTGGGTAACATTTCTCCATTTCATACAACTGGAGATTCAAAGAAGTAGCATAATTTGTCTAAAGTCACATCAGAGAAGTACCTGACCTAAGACTGAAAGTCAGTTCTGTGTTGTTCCAATGCCCGTGACTTTTCTTTTACACGAAAAGTCCTGTTTTATTCCCCTTTCTCTGACACATTCATTCTCTCTCTTGATCTTTTTTGTTTAACGCATGAAGCAGTCCTTAATGACCTCCCTCCTGTGTTGAATGTCACCTCTATTTACATGAATGCTTTCCCCTCTCAGGCTTCTGATATTGGAAAATCAATGACCATCCATGCCTTTGGGGCTTACTTTGGTTTGGCTGTAGCGGGCATCTTGTATCGATCAAAATTGAAAGAAGTACATCCCAATGAAGAGTCTGTATACCACTCGGACTTGTTTGCCATGATTGGTGAGTTGGGATGAAGTTGCCTGATTCTTGTCTATTTGGTCAGACACAAGGGAATGCCTCTCTTTCCCCCAACTCTTAAATAACAAAGCCTAAAAGTAAAGACAGCATGTCTGTGCCCAAGGTAAATGACTTCCTCTGGACTATCTTTCTTATTCAGAACTGTTAATAATATCTGTTTCTGTGATTTACTTCAGGGTCTCTTTTCTTATGGATATTTTGGCCTAGCTTTAATTCTGCCATCGCTGATAATGAAAAGAAACAGTACAGGGCCATCGTGAACACGTACTTCTCCCTCGCGGCCTCCGTGGTCACAGCCTATGCTTGTTCCAGCCTTCTTGAGAGCCGAGGCAAGCTCAATATGGTGAGTGCCATGTTAGCCCCCATGGAAGTTTGCTAAGCGACCCTGACGGCTGCTCTGATGAGTAACTCATTTCTGCATCACTGCTGAGCTGCCCGAACAAATCACAACACTGGAGACCTTGGAGAATAATCTGAAAATAACATTCCTTTATTTTTCAGATGTATACTGTGACAAATTTAAAAAAATATTATCAAGGAATTTACAGTTTTACAGGGAATATAGTCAGGTTTCTCAGGTGGCTTAGTGGGTTAAGAATCTGCCTGCAGTGCAGGAGATGCAGGAGACAAAGTTTCAATCCCCCAGTTGGGAAGATCCCCTGGAGGAGGACATGGCAACCCACTCCAGTATTCTTGCCTTGAAGATTCCATGGACAGAGGAGCCTGGCAGGCCACAGTCCATGGGGATGCAAAGAGTTGGACATGGCTGAAGCGACTGAGCATGCACACAGGAATATAATCATGCAAAAAATCAAAGATCTGAAACATATTTCTTTACTGATAGAGCCAACTGTCCCCAAGTTTTCAGAAAATCTTTCTTAAGAAACAGAACTTTCTATTAGAGTAGGAAAAGAGTGGGAGAATGCAAGTTGATTCTATTTGTCTAACAGCAAATATTTCAAAGAAATAACAACTAAATGTACTGTGGGATCCTGAATGGTGGTTTAGTTGCTAAGTCATGTCAGAGGAGCCTGGCAGGCTATAGTACATGGGATTCTCCAGGCAAGAATACTGGAGTGGGTTGCCATTTCCTTCTCCAGGGATCCTGAATAGGATTCTGGAAAAGAAAAGGGATATCAGTGGGAACATTGGTAAAATTCAAATAAGGTCTTCAATAGTAGTACACCAAAGCTAATTTCTTAGTTCTATGATAATGTAAGATGTTAACATTGGAGGGAATTGGTGGTGGTATATATGGAAATCCTCTGCAATATTTTTGCAACTTTTACATGTCCATAATTATTTCAAAATAAAACATTTTAAAAAGTCCCCCATAATGATCTTTTTATTTATTTATTTTTCATAATGATCTTTTTAGTTTCTTGCCTATGAACTAAAGAAATGTCAGTGAAGGAATAATCCTCAAATCAGCCACTCTTCTAAGCTGAGAGATAAAAAAGATATTGTATCAAAATATTTCTAAACATAGCTAAGGACATGTCTTTCAGTTCTCTACAAACTGTTTCATGAGAAAAATAAACGAAAACAAATAAAAGAAGCCATCATGCATGCATGGTTCAGCGGATCTCTTTCAAAAGTACTGAGAAACTTTTTTCCTTTGGCAGAACAGCCAGAATATAATTTTTCTGAGGAATTCTGGTAAATGGAAACTTGGTTCCTCTTTCCTCCATTCTCAGATATTCTCAGAACAGTGACGCTTGCTAAAGCTGTTGTCTTTGATGTGTAATACGTACATTTCAATGCGTTTAAATCCTGTCCTTGATTAGTGGAATATCATGGACTCAGCAAAGCACACAGCAGCCATAAGCCTGTTTCAGTTCACAGTAACCATAAATGCACTCCAAAGCTGCATAAAGAGGCAGACACTGCCAGAATACCTGCGGCATATTCCCACCCTCCCACAACTTCTCTTGATTCTGTCACATCCCTCCCCACCCTAGCCTTACTAACTTGATCTCTTGTGCATAACCAAGGAACCCTATAAGAAAGATTCCACAGGTCAACTGCTGGGAAAAAAAGGCCTTCTGGAACTACAAAAAACCTTCTTAAAGCAGAATCCATAACCCTTCCAACTGAAGAAATGTGTGTGGAATCCATCGAACCCGAGGTTGCTACAGTCCTTCTGAATTCCACCCCCTCTCACTCGTATTTCTGTGCCCCACACAGGTTCACATTCAGCATGCAAGTCTGGCTGGAGGAGTAGCTGTGGGCACTTGTGCGGACATGGAGATTTCCCCATATTATGCTATGATCATCGGGAGCGTTGCGGGAGTGGTCTCCGTGTTGGGGTTCAAGTTCCTGACTGTAAGTATTAACAGACACTCTCAGTCAAACTTTGGATCTGCCCCCCTCACCTTCTTATATCCCATCAGCTGCTGCTGCGGCTGCTGCTAAGTCACTTCAGTCGTGTCCGACTCTGTGCGACCCCATAGATGGCACCCACCAGGCTCCTCTGTCCCTGGGATTCTCCAGGCAAGAACACTGAAGTGGGCTGCCATTTCCTCCTCCCAGCAGAGAAATGCTATGAAAAGTCCTTTCCTAAGCACCTCTCTTTGGATCACTCAACATGTCAGTGTTCCAGTGGTTTCTACTCTTTCTCGCCTTCTTTTGTGGCTATCGGTTACTTGTGACAATATGAACTGAATGTTAAGTACTTGTATTACTTTTCTTGGTTTTTGTTGTGGTTGACATTTGTTGATGATGTTTGCTTTGTATAATTAAAGACTCTGAGCCCTTTTCAGAGGATTTAAGATGGGCTTCCCTGGTGGCTCAGATGGTAAAGCGTCTGCCTGCTATGCGGGAGACCCAGGTTCGATCCCTGGGTTGGGAAGATTCCCTGGAGAAGGAAATGGCAACCCACTCTAGTACTCTTGCCTGGAAAATTCCATGGACTGAGAAGCCTGGTGGGCTACAGTCCATGGAGTCGCAAAGAATTGGACACTACTGAGTGACTTCACTAAGATCCCGACAGTAGGTAAGAATGAGCAGGACTCAAAATCACTTACGGTCACATCCATCTACCTAGGACTGAAATGAGAAGTTCTGCCACCAATGCATTCAGATTCTTTGTTGTAAGTGGATTTCAGATGTAGATGGGAAACTGGCCTGGAGATAAAAGATTTTCCTTCATGTTTGTTTACTTTAGTCACAGGGCTCTCTATAGCTAACAAAATAATAAGGCTTCCTCTTTTTACAATTTCAGCCACTTTTTGCTACTAAACTGAAGATCCATGACACATGTGGGGTCCATAACCTACATGGCTTACCTGGTGTGATAGGAGGGCTTGCCAGCATCATCATCTTGGCCTTGGAGAACTCTGACTCGTGAGTGAAAGAATATGTTTTCCTGTTCCCCAAGGTCAAGTGCTGTTTCCTCTCACTCTGGGAGAAACACAGTGATAAGTGTTTTTTCTTTAGCAATCCAGACCACAGTTTGTAAGTACTGTTCTTACTGAAGCCAAAGAGACATAACTGAGGGCCAAAGAAACATTACCCGATTTGCAGTTTAATAATCTGAATAGACACATGAGAGTAAGTAGGCTTGATTCTTGCTCAGTGGCCAGATTTGGGGTAGATTCCATGTTTAAGCGTCTAGTCCTTGGGTATACAAGGACTAGAGAAGTTCTGCCACCCAAATTACCAGCAAATTAGCAGCAACTTAATTTACTCAGGAGGAGCTGAGGGGGCAAACCTTGGAAGGTCCATTCACATGTGTGGGCAAAATTCACACATGTTTCACACAGCAGCCACAATACTTTGTCCTAGAGTCGAGCCTACTTACTCACATGTGTCTATTCAGATTATGAAAATGCAAATTGGGTTTATTGGCAAACACAGAACAAGGAGAAGTTAATATACTTAGGGGACATTTTTTCAAATCCTGGCAGCCTAACTTTAATAATGCTGTTAATTTTGTTTAATCCAGCATTTTCCAAGTCTATTTTATCATGGAACATTTTTCATCAGAAACATCTTTTAATACCTTGTAAAAGATCTTGGTAAATTCTGGTAAAATTAACAGTCAGCTTACAAAAGAAGAAAATCAAATGAGTAAATATATATTAAATATTCAACTTCACTAGTAATCAAAGAAATGCTATTTAAAACAAGTTATCCATTTTTCAGTATATAATATTGATAAAGATTTTATAAACTATAATACTGAATGGTGGCTAAAGTAACAAAATGGAGACATAAATTGTAGAAGTTCCTATCTGGAAAAGGCCTTATTAAGCATATAAACTTTTACAAATAATCCCATTTCTAGTTAGGTGTTATTTTAGGGAAATTTCTGGACAAGTCCATAAGCATGTTCATAAGAGGATTTATTCTCACAGCATATTTAAAAATATGAAACATAAGAAATAATCTAAATATTCAATCTATAGAACTGTAATTGCAGTATATTTGTACAGTGTAACACTCTGTAGCAATAAAAGCTATGATCCAGATCTACATTTACTGACATAAAAGAACATTAAGATTTAATGTGAAAATCCAGTATCATGATATGATTGCATTTTTATAAAAATACTTATCTATATTTTACATGTTTATACTGATAGGATTGGAGGGAAATTAAACTTTTCCCCTTCTCTTTCTTAAGGGCTTTGTATATTTTTACAATAATCATACATTTCTTGGACAACTTTTCCTTCAGTAGAAAGAGATTAAAATCAAGAGAGAGAGAGAAAAAAAAAGAAATCTGAGTTTAGTACATTTTTTTCCTTGAAGGATAAGGAAGAAAGAGCAACACACTTTCTTCTTCCAGCAGTTTGCTGTCCTGCAACCACTGATTTGACCTTTCAACTATTTGTTAACTGCCTGTTAAGAGTGAGGCACTGGGAAGAACCAGAGGAATCAGGTGGAGAGGGAGGTGGGAGGGGGGATCGGGATTGGGAATACATGTAAATCCATGGCTGATTCATATTAAGGTATGACAAAACCCACTGGAAAAAAAAAATAATAATAATAAAAATTAAAAAAAAAAAAAAAAAGAGTGAGGCATGTGCTAAGGAGATTCCCACACTCCTAGTTCTTTTGACAGCTTTATGCATTTCTGTAGCTTTTTTATCATATTCTTCTATTCCCCAAATTATAAGGAATTCTTCATTCACTTCATTTCAAGGTAACTACTTCTAAGATACAGAGACACACTTTAATATCTTGTCCCTACACTACATGCTAAAATTAGCTTTTCTGATTTTTAATTTCATCACAGTTGTTTTTAGAGGGATGGGGTAAGGAGAGATGTCAGCTTCCATTTGTTTTGCTCATTGCTCCTTCCTCAGTGCCTAGAAGGGAAGCTGGCACAGAGCAAGCACCCAATAAATAGTTGTTGAATCAGATCTCCAATCACATTTTTAGAAATATTAAACCCTTTCTAAGGAAGATATTTCCATCATTTCTGAAGAAAAAGGTGGTTCTTGTATATGTGCTTATAAGAATTTGTGAACATTGATTAAGAGTTTCAAAGAAAATATATGAGATTAAAGAAAAATTGTCATGTTTGCTGGTATGTCATGCTGCACTCTGGCCTGAAGGTGGCAGGCATGCACACCCTCAGGAAATGCAGTTTTTATTGCCAGGCATCTTGGACAAATAATTCTATATTTTTGGTCTCCTAGGGCTAAGATGGCCAGTCAGGCAGCTGCGCTAGGTTCTTCCATTGCAACAGCACTTGTTGGAGGGCTAATCACAGGTGAGCATAAAAAATAAACATTTCCCTCTATCTCATGCTCTCAGCATAATAGATATTGTTAAACATTGGTAAACTTAAAATTTTTCTACATCTCTGACAGTAATCTTGTAAGCTCCAGGGGATGACTTTGTAACAGTATTTTAACTACTAAGCAAGTTTATTTTCCCTTTCAACCTCATAACATGACTTATTTTCTCCCACTTTCACAGGTGCAATTCTAAAGATACCTATCTGGGCACAGCCATCTGATGAGGACTGCTATGATGATTCTGTTTATTGGGAGGTACTGTGTAGTGTTTTAAGGGTGTATATGATGACTATACTAGGCAAAGTTTTGCCCACCACATGTCTAGATGTCTGTGTGGCATCCTTATGTCAAAATTGGTTGAACTCCCCACTTATAGAGAGAAATTGAAACAATGTACCCAGAAAGACAAAATCAGAAGCTATGATATCTTGCAAAGCAGAAACTAGATGAAGGAAAAACAGACTTTAGTTGACAAGTACCCTTTCACTCCTCCAAGAGCAATAAGAAAGAAAAAAAAAAAAAAAGCTCCTCATAAAAATACAGGAATCCTGGGCAGCCGTGTGAGATTTTACATCACATGTAAGTAGATCAAGGAGGTGGGACACGCAGGGTTGAAGAATCTTGGTGAGGATACAAGAAGTTCTGTGACTCACGAAACACTAGCTTTTCTCCATCCTCCAGTTTCTACCTCTTTATTTCGTTGACATTTTCTTCCAAATTATTTCCTGCAAAGCCAAACAGTGATAAGATACTTAGATACATTCAAATGGGGTTTTCAAAGAGAACAGGTTTGCGAAAGAGAATGTAGTCAGGATGGGTGGGATAAATATTTTTGTTCTTTTGTTTCTTCCCAACTCAAACAATTTTTATTCCCAGTTCTTTCTATACTTGAATAATTACAGAAAATATCTTTGTTTCAATACTAACCTTTGATAAGCCCAGTGAAAGAAACTGTAAAAAAGTGCCTTAATCTTTTTTTTTTTCTTAAGGTTCCTAGGAGGACAGAATATGACAACCGTTTCCATGACCTTCTCGATTTCACCCCATTAGAACATGAAGCCTAAAAGCCTGTGCCTCAGCTTCTTTTTCCATTATCTAGACTTGAAACAAAATGGCAGTATCCAATGAGTATACGAAATGGGATGGATAGAACCTGAGCCCCACATATCTAGTGTGAAAACATTTTAACAAAACCTAGAGCTGTCTCTTCGTATCAATGATTGTTTAATTGAAGAAATGTGACTCATACAACAGATGGTCAAATGGATTCTTGCCAGTGGGTAGATACAGGGTGAATTACTCCATGTATTTTCTTGTAATTTTTTCCACATGGAGGAGATTTTACAATGAAACCAGCACTTTCTAATCATGTCAGTTCCTTAATGTACATACTATGTCTTCAATCCCAAAGATTATAACTGAAGCCAATGAAACAATAATTTATGTAAGAAATAAGGAAATGTATGTATATAAACAGTAATATGATTTTTTTTGATAGTGCTTTCTGGATTTTAAAAATAGTCTATTTTAGAAGAATTGCGTTTTATTTGGCAGACTTGCTGAGGATTTAAGCTCAGGAGGCAGTCTCTGAAATAGCTCTGAGGACTGTTCCAAAGAGTGGGAGCAGTGGGGGGTGGCAAGATACATAGGAGTTTTGCAACAAAGACCAGGTGATCAGAACATCAAAAAATTACTGTTAATTAAAGAAAACCAGGTATTTCAAGTTAATGAATTTAGCTCTTTTCTAAGTATGGGAAGATGCAAGAGTCTGAGCTCACTGAAATCATTCATTTGATTTGCACCTTCGCTCTCTAGAGTCAAGTCTTGCTCTTTCCCTTCCTGAGTCCCCTCAAGGTACACTGTTGAAGGTGCTTGCAGTGACTGAGGGCTTGATGGTGGCATTCTGTGTTTTCATCCTGAGTTCCTTCAAGGCTCACCCTTGGGAACAGAGTTGGTGGCTGATGGCTGCAACATCCTTTGTATTCTGATATGGCAGGCAATATTTTTCATTCACATTTTGAATATTCTTATATTCACTTCTTTTGCATGTTTACTATTTGAAACAAGAGCTCAAATGCTATCTGACCAAAGGCTATTTTGTATAAAATGCCAGTGGATTAAATGTCATTATAAAATAAAATGTTTGTCTGGCTCTATTTTCTTTGGTGGTTAGAATTCACTTTAATAACAAACACCTGCGAGCATGCACACACACACACACACACACACACACACACACACTTCATATTTACTCCATACTCAATTCAAAGAAATTGTTACTTACTATGTAACAACTTAACTAAATTTGCCCTTTCTGGCCCATTTTAGTTCACTGATTCCTAAAATGTTGATGTTCACTCTTGCCATCTCCTGTTTGACCACTTCCAATTTACGTTGATTCATGGACCTAACATTCCAGGTCCCTAAGCACAACTGTTCTTTACAGCATCAGACTTTATTTTCACCTCCAGCCACATCCACACCTGGCGTTGTTGCCACTTTGGCCCAGCTTCTTCATTCCTTCTGAAGCTGTTTCTCCACTCCTCTCCAGTAGCATATTGGGGGCCTACTGACCTGGGAAGTTCATCTTTTGGTGTCCTATCTTTTTATCTTTTCATACTGTTCATGGGGTGCTCAAGGCAAGAATGCTGAAGTGGTTTGGCATTCCCTTCTCCAGTGGACCACGTTTTGTCAGAACTCTCCACCAAGACCCGTCCGTCTTGGGTGGCCCTACATGGCATGGCTCATAGTTTCTTTGAATTAGACAAGGCTGTGAGCCATGTGATCAGTTTGGTTAGTTTTCTGTGATTGTGGTTTTCGTTCTGTCTGCCCTCTGATGAATGAGGATTAAAGTCTTGTGGAAGCTTCCTGACAGAAGGGACTGGCTGTGGGGAAACTGGGTCTTGCTCTGGTGGATGGGGCCATGTTCCGTAAACCTTTAATTCAAGTTTCTGCTAATGGGTGGGGCTGTGTTCCCTGCCTGTAGTTTGGCCTGAGGCCAAGCTATGGTAGGGGTAATGGCATTAATAGCAACCTCCTTCAAAAGGACTTCTGCCAGCATGCTGCAGCTCCCAAGACTGTAGTATTCAGCGCCCCTGACTGTCATCCCATGCCTCAGCAGAGACTCCTGGACACTCCTGGGCAAGTCTGGATCAATCTTTTGTGGGGTCACTGCTCTTTTCTCCTGGGTCCTGGTGTGCAAAGGTTTTGTTTGTGCCACCCAAGAGTCTGCTTCCTCAGTCCTGCAGAAGTTCTGTAATCAAATCCCACTGGCCTCCAAAGTCAAACTCCCTGGGAGTTCTCAGTCCCGTTGCTGGATCCCCAGGCTGGGAAGACTGCCGTGGGCCTTAGAACTTTTGCAACAGTCCGAGAACTTCTTTGGTATAATTGTTCTGCAGTTTGTGGGTCGTCGGCTTGGTGGCCCTATGGTAGTGTTAATGGTGACCTCCTCCAAGAGGACTTAGGCCGCATGCCACACCTCCCAGGCCTGCTGCAGCCAGAGCCCCTGTCCCTGCGGCAGCCCACTGCTGACCCCTGCCCCCACACTCCACAGGAGACCCTCAAACCCTCAAAGCCAAGTCTGGCTCAGTCTCTTGCGGAGGTCACCATTCCTTTCCCTGGATCCTGCTGCGCGCAAGGGCTTTGTTTGCACCCTCCCAGCATCTCTGGCGGGTATGAAGTTTAATTCTAAATGCAATTTCTCCCATCCTACCATCTTGTTGGGGCTTCTCCTTTGCCCTTGGACGTCTGGTATCTTTTCTTGGTGGGATCCAACATTCTCCTGTTGATGGCTGTTCAGCGGCTAGTTGAGATTTTGGTATTCTTGCAGAAGATGAGTGCACGTCCTTCTCCTCCACCATCTTGACAACTGTGGTTTACTTACTTATATAGTCACTATTTTTGGAAAAATCAAGTTACTGTCTCATGCTATAGGATAAGTTTTTAAAAACTGAGTTTACTAAAGGTAACCAACATAGTCATATTGTGATTACATAATATTCTACATCAACTTATAGACTTAGGTAATACTCTGCATCAGCTATACTTCAGTAAAATTGTTCCTTGATATTTTTGTAGGTTTTTTTAAATCAACATAAATCCAAATGTCAGCTTTCTGTATATTTTATTGTTATCCTCCTGTTATGAAATCTATTAAAGAATGTCCAAATATCTTCAGAAAATAACATGGATATTTTGCTCAATCTGTTCAGTTCAGTTCAGTTGCTCAGTCATGTCCAGCTCTTTACGACCCCATGAACCACAGCACGCCAGGCCTCCCTATCCATCACCAACTGCCGGAGTCTACCCAAACCCGTGTCCATTGAGTCGGTGATGCCATCCAACCATCTCATCCTCTGTTGACCTCTTCTCCTCTTGCCCTCAGTTCTTCCCAGCATCAGGGTCTTTTCAAATGAGTCAGTCCTTCCCATGAGGTGACCAAAGTATTGGCACTTCAACTTGAACATCAGTCCTTCCAATGAACACCCAGGATTGATGTTCTTTAGGATGGACTGGTTGGATCTCCTTGCAGTCCAAGGGACTCTCAAGAGTCTTCTCCAACACCACAGTTCAAAAGCATCAATTCTTCGGTGCTCAGTTTTCTTTACAGTCCAACTCTCACATCCATACATGACCACTGGGAAAACCATAGCCTTGACTAGACGGACCTTTGTTGGCAAAGTAATGTCTCTGCTTTTTAATATGCTGTCTAGGTTCATCATAACTTTCCTTCCAAGGAGTAAGTGTCTTTTAATTTCATGGCTGCGATCACCATCTGCACTGATTTTGGAGCCCAAAAAAATAGTCAGCCACTGTTTCCACTGTTTCCCCATCTATTTGCCATGAAGTCATGGAACCAGATGCCATGATCTTAGTTTTCTGAATGTTGAGCTTTAAGCCAACTTTTTCACTCTCCTCTTTCATTTTCATCAAGAGACTCTTTAGTTCTTCTTCACTTTCTGCCATAAGGGTGGTGTCATCTGCATATCTGAGGTTATTGATATTTCTCCCGGCAATCTTGATTCCAGCTTGTGCTTCCTCCAGTCCAGCGTTTCTCATGATGTACACTGCATATAAGTTAAATAAGCAGGGTGACAATATACAGCCTTGACATACTCCTTTTTCTATTTGGAGCCAGTCTGTTGTTCCACGTCCAGTTCTAACTATTGCTTCCTGACTTGCATACAGGTTTCTCAAGAGGCAGGTCAGGTGGTCTGGTATCCCCATCTCCTTCAGAATTTTTGGCAATTTTGCTCAATACCTTTTTGAAATAACTAGACTTCCCACAAGTTTTCATTTTAAAATAACCTCAAGCTTTCAGAAAAAGTTAGGAGTACAAAGAGCTGTTTTTTTCCTGAAGCTTTTATGTTTCTAGGTCGCATAAACTGTGAATACTTTAGAATGTATTTCTTATTAACAAATAATCTCTCAACCAGAATAAAACCATCAAAACCTAGAAATCAACATGGATGAATTATGTCCATTGTTAGTTCAGGCTGCCATGACAAAATACCATAAATTGGGAGGCTTAAACAACAGAAAGCTATTTTCTCATTGCTCTGGAAGCTGGAAGTCCAAGATCAAGGTATTGGTCAATTTGGTTTCCAGTGAGAACCTTCTACCTGGCTGGTAGATATCTGCCTTTGTGTGCTCACATGGTTTTTTAAAAGTGTATGAACACACAGAAAGAAAGAGAAAACTCTTTGTCTTCTTATAAAACAACCGGTCTTGTCAGATAAAGACCCTACCCTTATGATCTACTTTAACCTTATCTCCTAAAAGTTCTATCTCCAAATGCAGTCATATTGGGAAGAGGGTAGGGGGAGTGGCTAGGGATTCATGAATCTGAGAAACACAATTCAGTTCATAGAAACTGTCAAGTCCTGAAACACCATTCAAGTTTCATCAAATGTCCCAGGGATGCCCTATACAGCAGAAAGATCCAGTTCAGAATCACATTTTTGCCTTTAGTTGTCATTTGTCTCTAATCTATAACAGTTCCTCATTCTGCCTCTGATTTTTATGACCTTGATACTTTGGAAAATTACAGGCTAGTTATTTTGTAAAACAAAATTAAAAAGGCCAGAGGTCTTCCCATCATTTTCTTAACTAACATACAGTAGAAGTTTTATTTACTTTACTAGAAGTTCATTTTACTCAACTGGAATTAAGCAAACTCTCTATTACTGTAATCATATTATTCCAACAAATAAATGTTACCAGTTTACTTAGTAATTGAACAATGCAATTTTAGCAACTTGTTAATAAGGAGTCTTTCTAAAACACCCAATTCAAAACTTATTCATGTTTTATAAATACATTTAACGTGGCCAGTAATTTCTATGGTAAATTTCTATTTTGGATTCATTAGAAAGTGAAAAGTTTGGGAGTCCCCAAGACCACACTCAGTTTCAATAACTTGTTAGAAAGAGTTACACGATTCAGAAAAACCATTAGGCTTGTGGCTCCAGTTTATTACAGTAAAAGGATACAGATTAAAATCAGGTGAAAGAAGCAGCACATAAGACAATGTCTAGGAAAGTTCCAGACAGTCTTCCAGTTGTCTGTTCCCAGTGGAGTCAAGTGAACTGGACTTACTAGTAGCAACGACTTGTGGCAACATGCATGAAATACTGGCAACAAGATCACCCAGCCTTGATTTCCAGAGATTTTATTCAGGCTTGGTCACATACACATGACTGACCACCCACATGGTCTTCACTCTCCAGAGACTGAGCTGTTACCACAGCCCAAGACCACATCATAAACCACATTATTACCAGAGACTGTCCAGGTTGCCCAAGGTTTCCGGGTAAACAAATACACTTTTATCAAGCTGGACATTTCAAGGTGTAGGGGTTACCTCTCAGAAGCTCAGAGCAAACACCAGACCTCAAACAATTATATGTTATCAGTTTACTTAATGCTTGCTTGAATGATGTGTTTTTAATAAGTTGCCTATGTAGCACCTTTCAAAAACATCAGATTCAATGTTCACTTGTTTTAGAAATGCAATAAATAAAAGTGGTGATTTCTAGATTGGATATATTAGAAAGACTGTAAAGACAAGTTACTAAAACAACAACAACAAAAAGAAACAAACTGCACTTGCATCAGACAAGAGCAACACATAAAATAAAGACAACGATGAAGACTAGAAAGTAAGCAGCACAAACATCTAGAAAGGTTCTTCATTCAGAGCTCTTGTCTAGCTACTTTACATTACTTAAAGAATATGAAGTTGAACATCTCAGACAATGTACTTTTTGTGTAATTTATGCCAGGAAGATAGAAAATTTCAATCAGCAGACAAAGGCAAGTCCTTGACCTTACAACAAAAGGTTGGTGAATAAATGCATGTGCATGGGTCTTTATTCTCTAAATCTTTTTTTTTAGTTTTAAGCAATTTTTTCAATAGGGCTTCCCTGGTGGTGGGATTTGATCATGTTGAATTTTACCTAAACCCTGTGATTCTGGAAATAGGGAAGTTTAAAAGAATCTTACCATTTTGTGTCCCAGAAAACAAAACAGTTTACTGGAAAAAAAAAAAAGCCTTTCATTGTATGTTTAGATAAGACGCACAAAGCCCCTTGTTTACCTATAACAAGGCCAGACACAAATTTCTATGCTCTGCTTAAATTATTTCCTGAACAACTGGTTTCACTGATCAATCAGGACAAAATACTTGTTAGAAAGACTGGTGAAGTTTCTCTCCTTCCTTCAGAGCCCTGAACTTTAGCCCACCCTGATCCCCAGCATGAGCCTTTAATTTATCAGTCTATATTGTCTAGTGACATGACACCACTCTTTAGAGTATAAACTATAACTTAACAACAGTGTATGTCCATCCCTTCCTTCCCGTACTTATGCTACTGCTCTTATACATTTTGCTTTACACGTTAGAAACCTCAGAGCACATTGACATTATTTTTGTTTAAAAATTTAAACAAAAAATTATCTTTTAAAGCACTCAAATAGTAAGAAAATATTTATATATTTACCCAAATAGTCACCATTTCCAGTGCTCTTCAGCCCTCTATGTATTTTATTTCCATCTGGTATAACTTTCTTTTCACTTGAAAGATTTCCTTTAACATTTCTTGTAGTGCAGTACTTCCGGTGATGAACTCTTGTATCTTTTTTTCTTTTCAGTTTATCTAAACCAAAAATACTAACAACAACAAAAAAATACCCCCAAAATAGTTCACTTATTTCTCCTACTCCCTACTCCCAGCAACCATCAGTCTGTTCTCTATAAGCATGGTTTTTAAAATATATATATATATTAGATTCCACACAAGGAGAGATTATGTGTTATTTGTCTTTCTCTGGCTATTATCACTTAGCATAATACCCTTGAGTTCTATCTATGCTGTTGCAAATTACAAGATGTCTTTCTTTTTTATGGCTCAACAATATTTCATTGCAATACATATACCATGATTTTTTATCAACAGGCATAAGATTATAGTTAATAAGATAACAAAAGAGATAAATCAGTTTATATTTTTTAAAAGAGATAATCCAAAAGAATGGAGAAAAACAGTGGGGGGGAAAGCAACATGTAAGATAAAAAATAGTTCATATCAAATATAAATGATCTAAGAACTCAAAAGACTGAGATTGTCAGATTAAATAAATAATACAAAACCCAAATATATGCTGTCTTTAAGTAATGCACTTTAAATATAAGGACGAGAATGGGCTTAAAAGTAAAAGGATGAGAAAAAGATATTCCATACTAACACTTGTCATAAGAAAGTTGGGAGAGTTGTATTAATATTGGACAAAGTAGATTCAAGAAAGAAAAATACAGCTAGGTATTTAAAAAGGCAATTTCATAATAATAAAACAATCAAGAGGACATAATCGTTCTAAATATGCATGTCCCTCATAACAAAACTTTAAAATCCATGAAGCAAAAATGGATACAACTGCAAAGAAATATAGGTAAATCCACAATTATGACAAAAAAAATTACCCCTCTCTGAATAGTTAATAGACACAGACAGAAAATCCCCAGTTTTCTCATTCAAATCTCAGGACATAAGGTTAAATATTTCCAGCAATTTTCTTTACACACTCAGAAGTAGAGGCTATAAAGAAACATTTGATTGCTGGTCAACTTATCATCGGGGCTTCCCCGGTGGCTCAGTGGTAAACAATTTGCCTGCAATGCGGGAGATGCAGGAGACGTGAGTTTGACCCCTGGGTCAGGAAGATCGCTGGAGGAGGGCATGGCAACTCACTCCAGTATTCTTGCCTGGAGAATCCCTTGGACAGAGGAGCCTGGCAGGCTACAGTCACAGGGTTGCAAAGAGTCAGACAAAACTGAAGCGACCTAGCACACACTCACGCAGCTTATCATCATTTCCAGGTGTTATATTAATCAGAACCAAATATGTGAATCAGCACTGTGAAGCAGCAATATTCTGGAGAGATTAATAGCTCTGGAGTCAGAGAAACTTGAATTCTCTCACACATCAACTATGCAACCTTGGGCAAATGGGTTAACTTCTTAGAGTCTCCGTTTTCTCATCTGTAACTATGAAGTAAAAATAGCATCATTAGGATCTGTTACATAGTGTGTTACCTATTATTATACAACAGTTTGAAAGAATTGACTCCCATTTGGTCTGATCAGAACTCTTTGTCTGTCCTTCTATGTTTTAGAGAAAGAGCTTAGTAGATGGGAACACTGTTAAGTGTGGAGATCATGGAAAAGATGTTTCTGAAACCAACTGTCACTTTTTATGCAAAGAAATATTGCCCTTTGTTCTGTGCCTGCAGCTGTCTCTTTTAGACTGTTCACATGTTTAAGACTTGGCTCAAGAAGGTTTTCGTAATGCCCACCAGACAGGATTATCTAGGACTGTGTTCTAGCAAGCCAAAGTCATGTTAAGCAAAGGAGTCAAGCCATTGTGTACAAAACATTTTAGTATCATGGTATGAAGTCGTGTGGTGTAAATCACTGAAACAGGAGCAGACCTAAATCCTAATCATAACTCTATTAGGAAGAAGTACATGACCCTTACCAAACTGACTTTCTGGGTCTTCATTGCATTACCTAAAAAATGACAGAATTTGATACACACAGTCACTCAGTTTCCCCAAATTCTGTTACTAGGAATGACTCTAGAACTAAAATGCTCAGAAGACTTCAATCATTCATTTACTCCTACATTTACTGACCAATTTAAATTCAGTAAGTTACCAGGAACTGTTCTGGACATAGTAGGGGTTAGAGGGTGGAGGAAATGGTGTGTGGAAGGGTTCTTGCTTTCAAGAATTTTTAATTCCTTGGAGAAAGAGAATAATAAACTTAAAAGTAAATATATAATAGAAAGGCAACTAGTAAAAACTTAAGGAAATACTAATACCAAGAAGGAAATATTTAGAGGGAGGGGACATGGGTGTACCTGTGACTAATTCTTGTTGATGTATGACAGAAAACCACAAAATTCTGTAAAGCAATTATCCTTCAATTAAAAAAAAAAATGTTTTAAAAGAAAGCAATATTTAAAAGATTGTTCAATCCAATCTACTATGAAGAATATAGTTATTTTAACACAAAAAGGAAGGATATTTCTTTCTTGATCAAGGCAATTAGAATGAGCTATATCCCAGATGCATGGTTAAAAGCCAGTAGCATAAAAAGGTGGCAAAGGCAACAGCAAAATGAAAAAATCAGCTCTTACAGAAGGGGAACACAGACATAAACAAATGAGAATGCTTGTCAGAGAACAAAAGAGGGGGGTAATGAGAAATGCCAGATTTAAAACTTTAAGTATATGTCAGGAGCTGTGTATCTGTTAATTCTTAACTAGTCACAACTATTCAACCATGTGTGTATTATTACTAATCTTGCTCAGTTTAAAACAAAGAAGCCCCAGTCACAGCTCAGACAAGAAAGAATCTGTCTGCAATGTGGGAGACCTGGGTTCAATCCCTGGGTTGGGAAGATTCCCTGAAGAAGGGAATGGCTACCCACTCCAGTATTCTTGCCTGAAGAATTCCATGGACAGAGGAGCCTGGAGGGGTACAGACCTTGGGTCGCAAAGAGTTGGACATGGCTGAGCAACTAACACTTTAACTTCAAGGCTCTAAGAGTTTGAGTCACTTGTTCAAGGTATGTGTTAAGATTTGCATGCAGTACTCATTAAGTTAAAAATCAGTGTTCTTTTCATGAAACACTTTTAGGAGAGTGAAAAGGTATGAGCTCCTCATTGCATACTCAGTTGCTTAGTTGTGTCTGACTCTGCAACCCCATGTACTATAACCCATCAGGCTCCACTGTCCACGAGATTGTTCAGGCAAATACTGGAGTGGGTTGCCATTTCCTGCTCCAGGGTATCTTCCCAACCCAGGGATCGAACCCCTGTCTCCTGCATTGACAGGTGGAACTTTACCACTGAGCCATCAACCTTGAAATTCTTGATGTGACATTGTTATCTGACCAACCAGAAACAAATCATGGTGTATGTTACTAAGCAATACCAGTAGTTGTATTATAAAGTGTAGAATTCACATTGAGGATTAAACAAGCAGTATTTCTCTGAAAATTTAAGATGAATCCCTGTTTTGCATGCATACTTAGTTGTCACTCACCTAAAGCCAGACATCCTGGAATGTGAAGTCAGGTGGGCCTTAGGAAGCATCACTACCAACAAAACAAGTGGAGGTGATGGAATTCCAGTTGAACTATTTTATTTTATTTTATTTTTTTATTAGTTGGAGGCTAATTACTTCACAACATTTCAGTGGGTTTTGTCATACACTGATATGAATCAGCCACGGATTTACACGTATTCCCCATCCCGATCCCCCCTCCCACCTCCCTCTCCACCCGATTCCTCTGGGTCTTCCCAGTGCACCAGGCCCGAGCACGTGTCTCATGCATCCCACCTGGGCTGGTGATCTGTTTCACCATAGATAGTATACATGCTGTTCTTTTGAAATATCCCATCCTCACATTCTCCCACAGAGTTCAAAAGTCTGTTCTGTATTTCTGTGTCTCTTTTTCTGTTTTGCATATAGGGTTATCGTTACCATCTTTCTAAATTCCATATATATGTGTTAGTATGCTATAATGTTCTTTATCTTTCTGGCTTACTTCACTCTGTATAAGGGGCTCCAGCTTCATCCATCTCATTAGAACTGGTTCAAATGAATTCTTTTTAACGGCTGAGTAATATTCCATGGTGTATATGTACCACAGCTTCCTTATCCATTCATCTGCTGATGGGCATCTAGGTTGCTTCAGTTGAACTATTTTAAATCCTAAAAGATGGTGCTGTTAAAGTGCTGCACTCAATATGTCAGCAAATTTGGAAAACTCAGCAGTGGCCACAGGACTGGAAAAGGTCAGTTTTCATTCCAATCCCAAAGAAAGGCAACGCCAAAGAATGTTCCAACTACCACACAATTGTACTCATCTCACACGCTAGCAAAGAAATGCTCAAAATTCTCCAAGCCAGGCTTCAACAGTACGTGAACCGTGAACTTCCAGATATTCAAGCTGGAATTAGAAAAGGCAGAGGAACCAGAGCTCAAATTGCCAACATCCGTTGGATCATCAAAAAAAGCAAGAGAATTCCAGAAAAACATCTACTTCAGCTTTGTTGACTATGCTAAAGCCTTTGACTCTGTGGATCACAACAAACTGTGGAAAATTCTTAAAGTGATGGGAATACCAGACCGCCTGATATCCTCCAGAGAAATCTGTATGCAGGTCAAGAAGCAACAGTTAGAACCGGACATGGAACAACGGACTGGTTCCAAATTGGGAAAGGAGTACGTCAAGGCTGTATATTGTCACTCCGCTTATTTAACTTATATGCAGAGTATATCATGTGAAATGCCAGGCTGGATGAAGCACAAGCTGGAATCAAGATTGCCAGGAGAAATATCAATAACCTCAGCTATGCAGATGACACCACTGTTATGGCAGAAAGCAAAGAAGAACTAGAGTCTCTCGATGAAAGTGAAAGAGGAGAGTGAAAAAGCTGGCTTAAAACTCAACATTCAAAAAGGAAAGATCATGGCATCCAGTCCCATGATTTCATGGCAAATAGATAGGGAAACAATGGAAACAGTGAGAGACTTTATTTTCTTGTGTTCCAAATTCACCACAGATGGTGACTGCAGCCATGAAATTAAAAGATGCTTGCTCCTTGGAAGAAAAACTATAACCAACCTAGACAGCATATTAAAAAACAGAGACATTATTTTGCCAACAAAGTTCTGTCTAGTCAACGCTATTTTTCCAGTAGTCATGTATGGATGTGAGAGTTGGACTATAAAGAAGGCTGAGCGCTGAAGAATTGATGCTTTTGAACTGTGGTGTTGGAGAAAACTCGAGAGTCCCTTGGACGGCAAGAGGATCAAACCAGTCAATTCTAAAGGAAATCAGTCCTGAATATTCATTGGAAGGACTGATGCTGAAGCTGAAGTTCCAATACTTTGGTCACCTGATGAGAACTGACTCATTGGAAAAGACCCTGATGGTGGGCAGGATTGAAGGCAAGAGGAGAAGGGGATGACCGAGGATGAGATGGTTGGATGGCATCACTGACTCAATGGACATGAATTTGAGGAAGCTCCAGGAGTTGGTGATGGACAGGGAAGCCTGGGGTGCTGCAGTCCATGGGGTCACAAAGAGTCAGACACGCCTGAGTGACTGAACTGAACTTAGTTGTGTCCAACTCTTTGCGACCCCATGGACAGTAGCCTGCCAGGGTCCTCTGTCCATGGGATGTTCCAGGCAAGGATACTGGAGTGGGTTGCCATTTTCTTCTGCAAGAATCCCTGTTTTATAAGAAAAGAAAACCCCTCCAGGCTTTAGGGCTTAATTCAGGTTAATTATAAAACTAGACAGTTGACTATAGTATAGCTCAAATTTTTTTTTTTTTTTTAGCTCAAATATTATTAGCACTGTTACCAAGTCCAAACTCACTCTGCTCACCACATGACAGGCCAATGAATCTGAGAGGCAGGTGTTAAGGCAAGGAATATGACTTTATTCAGAGAGCAAGCTGACCGAGAAGATGGCCAACACCTCAAAATGACTATCTGGTCAGGACCTGGATATCAGGGTTTTTTGTGGCTCAGAGAAGGGGGGGGGGGGGGGTGAGAAAACGAAGTAAAAAGACCTTTTAATTCTTGCAATTATCTCCTAGAATGACAAGCCTCAGGCAGGGGGATGTGTTAGTTTCTTTTCCTTATAGTCATTCACAGGTGGGCAGGGTCACATTGTCTCCCTGTGGGCTAAACAAAGGCACTTTAGATTAAGGGTCAGGCAGAGGGGGCAGGGTTCTCTGAGGCAGGCGTTTTGTGTGGTTATAATAACAAAAGGCAAAACTAGATTTAAAGTCACAGCAGGGAATCAAGTTTAACCCTTCCTCATTACCATTCCCCACTGTCAACATCTATCCCATAATCTTGTGGGGAAAGGGGGTGATGACCATTCTGCTTGTCAAGTGGATCTTTCTGGGAGTGTCTGCCATAGGTGCCAGTATTTCAAATGTTGAGATTTGTCTTCTTTTTGTTCCTCTTTGAACAGTGTCCACTTTACACCTGTAGACTCAGAAATATTTAACTTCAAACCCAAGAGGCGGCACATCAAGTTAAGAAATTTAGTGCTTTTCTATTTATGGGAAGATGCAGGAGTCAGGGCTCATTAAAATGATTTCTTTGGTATGTACCTCAGCTGTCTGAGACCCATAATCCTGTGTTTTCATCGTTTCCTCAGGATTCACTATTAGGAGTGACTACAGTCTGACTCCCCTTCCTTGGGGCTCACTGGCTCATGTTGAAGGTCTGTAATTGCTGATTTGTTTCTCAGGGCTCCCCTCTTGGTTATGGATTTGACCAGTATGTTTGACCAAAATGTTTGGGAGACATTTCATAACCAACTTTTGTCCCATGGTACTGGGAGGTTCATCCCAGACCAGGCAAAAATTTTTGATATGTCACTCCAAGTGTTAAATTTTGGACCAATACCCATCAATAATTAAAATTCTCTGGATTCTAACTATTAATATAATCCAGGAGACATTTTCCCTTGTTGCTTCTTCCCATACCAGAATCACACTATTACAATTATTTCATCAAAACATTTAGCCACAGAAGTTTTGTTGGAGGCTTGATTTACACATTGGTTACTGCAAGAGATAACAATCTTATAAATTAGACAGAATATAAGCAATGCAGTTAGTAATGTTAGGTAGTTAGAATAGAGAAAAGGAGTCCAAAATGGCAGTGGCTAAAAGACCTGGAAGGGAAAGGCCCATGAAAATAGAACAAAGGAAGGTCTGAGGACCAGAGTGAGGACCTCAGGTAAAACAAACAGCACTCCTGGCTGGCCCAATTTACATAGGACAGGCCCACGGAGAGAAAAACATATAAAAAGAGGAGCCAAAGCTCTCTCTCTCTCTCTCTCTCTCTCCCGCGGACTGGGGCGCTCTTCTCTTTGCGTCTTTGGATCAACTTGCCCTCATGCCTTGAAGATGGATTTTCCTGCTATCTTCTAAATAAAATAGAGCTATAACACTGATTTGTCTAAGGGCTATAACAATGTCTGTTCAAGACCTGAGAGCTATAACATGGTCTGTCCAAGACCCAAGAGCTGTGACACGCCGAGGGGGCTTTAATGTCCGTCACTCCAAATCTTTGTTGTGACGAGACAAAAACCGAGGAGCATACACTTGTGTGACAGTAACATTGACAATGACATAGCGCAGCAGGGAGACACAGCATGATTTGAAGACAAAGAATAAACATAAACAATGACTAGTATAATGGTTGTCATCTAGTCACAATAATTGAGAGTCCAAAGGAGATAGACCAGATAGGACTTTTGTATCTCAAAGATATAAGCAAGTTCTTCCTAGGATGACTTTGTTTCCCCCTTTCTCCCCCAAAGAACTGGGTGGCCACCCCAACGAAACCTAAGGACTGACACACCCATCCACCCCTGTTGGAAAGCTTCACCCCTCCTTCTCTGGTCTAGGGGAGAAGGCCTCCTGCTATTGAAGGTAGTAGCCAGGAGAAACCTTACAGAAAGTACTTCTCATTTTAGATGGAGCAATAATACCAGAGGTCTGTCTGTTACCAAAAAGTAAACAAACCAAACAGAACCACGCTAGCAGAAAGTCACAAGAAAAAGAAGTAAATGGCAAAGAGATGCCCAGAAATCCAAAAACCAAATGGCAAGAATGTCTCAAACAGGACACCGAATCCCACATAAGCTTGTGCGCTTCTCCAAAAGGTTGCAGTTTTCCTTTCTTGGGAGAGATCACCAAACGGGAGCTAAAATTCCCCACGGTCAAAGTTATCCAGGGCTCCTATAGGGGAAATTATAATTGGATGTCTAAAGTCCAAGGGAACCCCAAGGCCTGTTCTTTATCAGAGTATTCCTCTCTTTTGCAAAGAGTTTCTAAGAGCAAGATTGTCTAATTGTGAGTCATTCAGGGGCCATTGCTCTTCTGATCTTAGCATAACTAATATGGGCCCCAAAAATCTTTCCTTCAGGATAGATGAAATATTTCCCATTTTCACAAGTTTGATAATACCAAAACACAAAAGACATAGGCAAATTTCAATAAAAATGGCACAAACAGATTGCATCAATGCACCAATGAACTGGCTCCCAACTCAGGTAAATAAATTTACCCTACAAAACAAATGAACTCATTCCAACTAGGTACCTCACCCCATAAGAACTAGTTCCCCAGTGAACTGGTTCCCATTCAGGTAGAGTTCAGCAGCTCCTCCCCCTCCAACAAGGAGGCTTGTCCAACAAACTGGCTTGTCCCATAAAGGAAAAACCCAAATTGTGGGGGAAATATGTTCCTGGTGTGCCACCAGAGCAATTAACCCTACAAAATAAGTCTGTCAACTTGCAACGCAAAAGACACACGAAGCCACAGTCGTACCAGCTGAACCAGCTATTGAATTGGGTAGGCTTATCCTATGAACAAAATCAAGTTTGTTGACTCGCAATTTTTTTGGTTCCTTGTCTTTGTTATAGCCACGCTTTCCGGGAAACAAACTCACTCAGAAGGACAATGCAGATAGTGGAGTGCAGTTTATTACACCGGCGGGCCCAAGGCAGAGTCTCCTCTTAGCCAAGGACCCTGACCAGCATTTGTAAAAATCTTTTATACCCCATGTGTACGATGTGTACGTGTCCAAACCCACTACCCCAATTCCCTTGAGACTTACATAAACAAAGGAAGGGTAAATACAACTACAATAACCCCATCATTCACGTGTTATGTGTTCAAACGGTCAATAATCAATAAGCCCACAGTTACATTCCAAATAGTTAATAACCGATAAGCCTGTGCTTACATTCTGATAGATAGTGTCCGGAGGCAGGGGTGATTAGTGTCTGTTTTCTCTTAGGTGATGAGTGACCTGGATATGATCTTCAAGGTTCCCCTGTCCGGAGGGGGTCTTATCCTTCCATTGTCATTCCCACAGGCACTAAGCAGAGAGTTCAGAGTCCACTGGAGAGGTGGCCGAGCACAATCAGCACAGACAGGCCTGAGATGGAGTCCAGGCCCTATGAATTCCTTCTTCAGTCTCAGCTGCCAAGCGCTGGCAGCCAGTGTCACTTCAGGGAATCTTGAAGGAAAGATCCTCAGCATGAAAATGAACCCACCAGCTGCTTAGGGTCTTAACCACAGTACTCCTTGGTCTGAGCCGGTTACCCACAAACAGCAAGGCTCCTGGCTGGCTAAGCCAAATTTGTTACAGAGTCAAGCTCACTCTGTCTGCCACATGAAAAGCCAATGAATCTGAAGACCAGGTGTTGAGAAAGGAATATGACTTTATTCAGAGAGCCAGCTGACCAAGAAGATGGCAGACTAAAGTCTCAAAAATAACCATCTTGTCAGGACCTGGATGTCAGGTTCTTTTATAGATCAGGATGGGGAGAGGTGAGGAAACAAAGTAAAAAGACCATTTAATTCCTGTAAATATCTCCTAGAATGGCAAGCCTCAGGCAGCAGGATGTCAGTTTCTTTTCCTTACTGTCATTCACAGGTGGGCAGGGTTCCATTGTCTCCCTGTGAGCTAAACAAAGGCACTTTAGTTTGAGTCAGACAGAGGTGGCAGAGTTCTCCTATATATGATTATAATACCGAAAGAGAAAAACAAGGGCTAAAATCATAGCATGGATTCAAAATTACCTCTTCTGGGACACAGAAACGCTTTAAAAAAAAAATTTTTTTTTTTTTTTTACAGCAACCTTATATTTGTGATTTGCACTGAAAACTACTGCTGATTCTGTCTAGTTGCAACCACAAAGATTTCTATTTTTTTGAATAATACTTCTACTTAAAGATAATGAGTGGATTTGAATCTTCTTTCATACTTCCAGTTCTCAACCTGATTCTTCAGTTCGGTTCAGCTCAGTCACTCAGTCGTGTCTGACTCTTTGCGATCCCGTGAATCACAGCACGGCAGGCCTCCCTGTCCATCACCAGCTCCCGGAGTTTACTCAAACTCATGTCCCTGGAGTCGGTGATGCCATCCAGCTATCTCATCCTCTGTCATCCCCTTCTCCTCCTGCCCCCAATCCCGCCCAGCATCAGGGTCTTTTCCAATGAGTCATCTCTTTGCATGAGGTGGCCAAAGTATTGGAGTTTCAGCTTCAACATCAGTCCTTCCAATGAACACCCAGGACTGATCTCCTTTAGGATGGACTGGTTGGATCTCCTTGCAGTCCAAGGGACTCTCAAGAGTCTTCTCCAACACCACAGTTCAAAAGCATCAATTCTTCGGTGCTCAGCTTTCTTCACAGTCCAACTCTCACATCTGTACATGACCACTGGAAAAACCAGAGCCTTGACTAGACGGACCTTTGTTGGCAAAATAATGTCTCTGCTTTTTAATATGCTATCTAGGTTGGTCATAACTTTCCTTTCAAGGAGTAAGTGTCTTTTAATTTCATGGCTGCAATCACCATCTGCAGTGATTTTGGAACACCCCAAAATAAAGTCTGACACTGTTTCCACTGTTTCCCCATCTATTTGCCATGAAGTGATGGTACCAGATATCATGATCTTAGTTTTATGAATGTTGAGCTTTAAGCTAACTTTTTCAGTCTCCTCTTTCACTTTCATCAAGAGGCTTTTTAGTTCCTGTTCACTTTCTGCCATAAGGGTGGTGTCATCTGCATATCTGAGGTTATTGATATTTCTCCCAGCAATCTTGATTCCAGCTTGTGCTTCCTCCAGCCCAGCGTTTCTCATGAGGTACTCTGCATATAAATTAAATAAGCAGGCTGACAATATACAGCCTTGACGTACTCCTTTTCCTATTTGGAACAAGTCTGTTGTTCCATGTCCAGTTCTAAGCCTGATTCTTATTTTTATCTTAAATATTAAAATCTTCATGACCAAAGCTTCCAAGCAACATCTTCCTCCAGGACCCAGACCTTTACCAATTATTGAAAATCTACACATCCTTAATCTGAAGAGGCTATATCAAACCATGCTGGAGGTAAAGAAATAAATAATTGTTCATTTTATGTTTATAATTTCCTAAATCATTTTACCCTTGTGGGTTTACTAGCTTGTATGTATTTAAAACTGCCTCATATAATGTATAATGAGGTAATTAGATAAGATTCAAAATTAATAGAGCTGCTTTAGTTTTTAGTTTCTTTTAAATTTGTATATTTAAAAGTATTAGTTAATACATTTCTATTATTTAAGGTGACATTTTTATCCTAAAATATTTATGACTCAGGACTTTTATCTCAACTATTTCAATCTACGTATTTCATATGCACCCTACCATGAAGGAACTGATCTGTGATCATAGAGACTTTTCAGTTAACTACTCAAAACAGTACATGCAAAAGAAACAACCAAGAGCTTGCATGGTCCCAGAAACTGAGACTCGGAATTTAGTTTTGAGCTTGCATTAATTAGCTGTGAGAATTTATATAAGAAGTTGGCCTCTGTTTCCTTGTCTTTAAAATTACAGGGCTAGACCAAATGCTTGACCAGTTCTCTCCAATTTCCACTTCAAAGATTTTATAGTTCTTGACTGTGGGGTAAGACGGAAGGAAAGAAAGAAGGAGGGAGGAAGGGAGGAAATTTATAGCTTCCTAGCTTGAAAATCCTCACACAGTATACACTGAAGAGAAGACCACTACTTTACCTCAATGGGCAACTTAATAATAATACCAGTTTGTATTGTAGTTTTTATTTTACAAATAACTGCAAGGATTCCACTCACTTTGCACAACCACTCTAGGAGGAAAACAGGGAGTTATTTTTACCTCAGTTTTACATTTGTGTAACTCAAAACAAAATTCTGTCTAGTCAAGGCTATGGTTTTTCCAGTAGTCATGTATGGATGTGAGAGTTGGACTATAAAGAAAGCTGAGCACCAAAGAATTGATGCTTTTGACCTGTAGTGTTGGAGAGGACTCTTAAGAGTCCCTTGGACTGCAAGGAGATCCAACCAGTCCATCCTAAAGGAAATCAGTCCTGAATATTCATTGAAAGGATTGATGTTGAAGCTGAAACTCCAATACTTTGGCCACCAGATGCGAAGAACTGACTTATTTGAAAAGACCCTGATGCTAGGAAAGATTGGAGGCAGAAGGAGAAGGGGTTGACATGGATGACATGACAAGGATGACATGGTTGGATGGCATCACCGACTCAATGGACATGAGTTTGAGTAAAGTCCGGGAGCTGGTGATGGACAGGGAGGCCTGGTGTGCTGCAGTCTATGCGGCTGCAAAGTCGGACACGACTGAGTGGCTGAACTGAACTCAAAACAATTGGCTTTATTTACTAACTAAAGAACTAGGACTCGAGTTTTTTAATCTTGTAAAACTACTTTATGGCTTTTTCTCCTGCATTCAAAGGTCACATAGCACAAAGGTCCTCAGAACAATTTCTTTCAATAAAGTCCTTCATCTAATTCCATATACCCCAATCGCATTTATTTGTTTCCTCAATATCCCTGTCTTTGCTTACATATTAACCAGCTTAATCTCTGTACTTCTTAGTCTTCCATTTTTTTCCTCACTCCCACCGCTGTATTATTGCTTTGTGCTCATTTCACCTATGAAATATCTTCTCCCCACCTCTCCCTATGCTGTCTACCATTTTTCTTCCTTAAAATTTACCTCTCTAATTTTTGTTCTTTTCTGGAAACATGCCATATCCTCTTTTTTTTCTTTTTAACTGCTGGTAAATTGTTTTACAATGCTGAGTTGGTTTCTGCCATACAACTGTGCTCATCAGTCATCACTATATATATATATCCCCTCCCTTTTGAACCCCCCTCCTCTCCCTGCATCCCACCCATCTAGGTCATTAGAGCACCAGGCTGGGCTCCCCATATCCTCTTATCCTCTTACTACACAGTGGTCCTTACCTGAAGGACTCTGCCCTCACAGTCTCAGATCTTTATATTTATTTTAATTTTCACTTCCCTATAAGATTAATCTTAATTTACATTATCTTCCTAAATTGTAGCACCCTCCTGCAATTCCTGTTGCCATCCTAAAGTTGTTTTCTAAAATCAAGTATCTTAAAGAACATTAGCAGTCCCCATCTCATTTCCTACTTGAACTTTAATCCAGTTAGGACCACAGGTTCTGTCCCAGCAAATACAAACATATATTCTTTGCTGATCTTTGTCACTTACTAGCTGTGTGACTTCTTGGCCACCATACCTTGCCTATAACAGCAAAGATGATGATAAGATCTACTTCGTAGGTTGGTAATATGCATAGAAGTAAATAATGGTGCTGGGAATAAAGCTAAAGAGGCAACAAATGTTGGTTCTTACTATTTTTCATTATCAAAGAAAATGGAATTTTTTGAGTAAGAAGTGTTATGTGGAAAACGCAGAGCTAATTTGGTTTTTGGTCGTCATAGCATCTCACAAAAGGCAGGGCATGAGTATGGTTGTCAGGTAGTCAGGCCAGCGTGGTAGTCAGGAAATGTTTTACCTCTCTAGAACCCTGGATGGGCATTTTCTGAGACCAAACTAAATATATTAGGGAGCAGGACTTCCCTGGTGGTCCAGTGGCTAAGTCTTCATGCTCCCAAAGCAGGGGGTCCAGGTTGGATCTCAAGTCAGGGAACTAGATCCTACATGCCCCAGTGAAGAGTTAGAATGCTACAAGGAAAGATTCTTCAAGCCAAAATGAATATCAAAGATCTCGTGTGCCACATCTAAGACCTTGTGCAGCCAAGTAAGTTTTAAAAATAAAATAATTTAAAAAATAATTTAAACTACTAATTTATATATATTAGGGAGAAGCTATACATAAATTTCACAATATTAGGGCACTGTTACTACGAAAGCTCAAACAAAATGAAGCATAAGGATGGCCCATAGAAGATTGATAATACTGTAAATACGGCTTAAGCAGGTATAAGTAACCACAGGAGTATCTTTATAAACTAGTAAAGTAGTCTCATTTAATAAGGTCATAAAACTGGTTAGTTTGTTGAAGTTAAATTACCAAATATTGAGAACCAGTTCACTTGTTACTATGGCACAATGCTTTAGTTGTTTTTCTTTTTCTTAAACACCTAAGCTTCCCCAGAAATATATCTCCATTTATAGCATCCAAATGGGGCCAAGGAAGGTGGTGGAACTCTAGATATGAAATGGTGAAAGATGCCCTGGTTAATCACACTGATCAATTTGGGGAACAGTTTCAAATGCCTATATTTGAAAGACTTTTTGAAGGAAGAGGTAATAAACTCTAAACTTAAAATATATCCTTGTGGTTAAAACTATTAAATCAGTTGCCCTGTATTCTCTTGCATAATTTCTTTCATGATGCAATTTTTCCTTTATCAGCATATATATTACACAAATAGGATTTACTTCAGAGAAAAGTTATGATTTATGGTTTTATTCTTATTATATATAATAACTAGTTTTAGTAAATGAGTTAATTAGTAGCTAGCTACTTGCTGAAAAATACAATACCAGGGAAATGCAATGATAGAGAACAGAGACCACCCACTTAAAGAGGTCACAATCTAATGACTGCATAGACCCATTAAACAATACACTTAGTGTTGTAAATACACTGAAACATATTTTTACCTGGATAAAGTTGTTGCATCTTGCTCACGTGAATCTTTCTTAAACGCCTTGATAAAATCCAGATATTCTACTTTTATGGAATTTCATTAATCTAATGACTCTCTTACTTCCCTGTGGCTCAGTGGTAAGGAATCCACCTGCCAATGCAGGAGACGCAGATTCGATCCCTGGGTCAGGACATTCCCTTGAAGAAGAAAATGGCAACCCACTCTAGTGTTCTTGCCTGAGAAATCTCATCGACAGACAGGTCTGGCGGGCTACAGTCCATTAGGGTCACAAGAGTCAGACACGACTTATCGACTAAACGACAATAACAGCTCAACTTAGTTATTAGATGAGCTCTTTAACACTAACACTTTAAATCATTAACATTAGCTTAATAACTCTTTAAAAATGGAAATGATGTTACTTTGACCATTATTTTTAATAAACTAATATTGGCTCCGAGTAAATACCACTGAGACATTTTAATGCAACGATCTTTTTAAAAAGTTATTTCCCACATTCTTGTCCTCAAAACACTAATTCCATGAGATGGTAGTAGATATTCTGTGTGAAAAGGCAGCATCCGGGAATTTGAGAAATCCTACATGTTAGACTGAATCCTCTTTGGATGCATGGGTTTGTCTATTTATTAGCAAATTAAAGCTTCTGAGAAAAACACCAAAGCCTGTTTAATTTTATTTAATGACATTTTCCCTCACCTATAAGCCCTTGGGGCATTTCTTTTTCTTGGAATTCTCATGAATGTCTCATACAATCAGCACTGGGAAGCATTCAAGATTCTTAGTCTGTAGGTTCCAGGATTCACCTTCTCTTTTTCCTTCTAGAAATTTGGAACAGCTTCCTGTCTCTTGCTTCTGGCATCTCTGCTCTTTTCTACAATACCTTAAATATTGTTGGCTGACTTCACGATTATATATAAAATTGTTTTAATTTTTATCAATATCAAAGCTAGTAAAGCCACACAAGCTCAGGAGTGTTAAAATACGGTTCCTGACAAATCACACAGGGAGCCTGGCCCTGCCAACACCTTGTTTTGGACTTCCGGCTTCTAGAACTGTGAGAGAATATATTGCTGTTGTTTTAAGTAAAAAAAAAAAAAAAAAAAGCTAGTATTCTTTTTCCGCAAGCAAATCGTTTATTCTAAGAATCAAGCAGAGTTTTTGTTTTTTTTAAGTGACCTAACTGGTCATAGAAAACATTATTCAAAGAGGGAAATGACTACTTTCCACCAGTCTAATAATCCAAAACTATTAAAATGGGTCTATGCATTCTTATACCAATTTTGACTAAGCAAAAGAAAACTTTAATAATTTTGTTACCATTGGGCCATTTTAGAGTGTTTATTTCTTCATCTTAAATGTATTTAGGACTTTGGGACTAGTATTTAAAAGAAGTTCAATTACTCATGGTGCTAAATCAATGTTCTTCATATTTTCATCCCGATAAAGCTATACCTTGCTCATGTGGCTCTTTGCTAAATGTCTTATTAAATCCAGATATCTTCCAGTATTAGAGTATTAAAGGACCACAGAAGTCCCTCTATCTTTTAGAAAATAGCAGTAACCTCATAGCCATTCTGTATTCTAAAATGTGAACACTTAAATATCCAGGTGAGATAGTTTGAAGAGTCATATTGCTTGAGTTTTATGTAGTACAATATCCATAGACAGATTAACATTTTATTAATATAAGAATTGAATGTGAGCAGAATCGAACCTTCACCCAGGGTCTTTCAAAGGAAGGCGTACCCTGACATGAGGTAGCAGAGCAACTCTGCAAATATTTATCTTTTTCTTTTAGATTTTGTATTGAGAATAGCAAAGCTGGTTCTACCCCATTGCTAACACCTAGTGACTTAAGTGACTTAAGTCTATGCTAATTTCCAAATTTTGGCTATCAGTCAAACTCAGCAATTCCTTCCCTATCTCTTAAGCTTCCCTAGAAAAAAAAAATGCATACAGAGGAAGATCTGGGGCTGGGATCTGAGCCAAAGGGATAATGCCACCATCCCACAAACTCCATCAAGGAAAGATGTGGTTAACCTTAGCAACCCTCTCTTTCCTTAACTTTCTGAAAGTTATCATATGCTCCAACTCTTGTAAGAAATTTCTCTCATATGTTTATTATTATTTCCTTTTGGCATGCACAAATTCACTTGCCTGTTTAGTCAATAAATATTTACTGCACATCTACTATATGCCACAACATGTGTCTCTAGAAACTAGGAATAGGTGCTATATACAGATTATGTATGTATAGCAGTAATGTAGAAGCTTGCTTATAACCTTTGGTTGTGACTTTTTATTTGGGTAGTCTTCTGTCTCCTAATCTGTATATTTCCCCAGCAAGAGAGACTTTGTTTTTTATTGTTCACCAATCTCTTAATCACATCTAGCATGATGCAAGCATAACATACATATTCAATAATTGTTTATAGAATTATTTGTTGGAGAAATAGAATTTAAAAAAAATCTTCTCCAAATCCAGAAATCCTTCTCTCCACATAGGTAATAGAGAAAGAAAACAATTTTATTACTGAACTGCATTAAACCAGAACATGGTGTGCATCACATAATCTGCTAAGAAATTGCAAAAATAGAAAGAAATCTCACCATTTTATATAACCAAGCAGATACAACCCATTACAAAAATGTTATTAAGATAAAAAAGAATTAGTCCTCAAATAAGAGGATTTGATAGCACCATTTGTCACTGTTAAAAGATAAACTGAGGCATATTACCATTTGTCACTGTTAAAAGATAAGCTGAGGCATAGTAAACATTTTGAGTTTATTTGAACAAAAATCAACTTGAATCTGCCAGCATCCATTCTAGCAGCAAGGAAGGAACACCAAGGAGCTGTACAAAGTGAAAGACTTTTATAGTCAGAAGGGAGAAGGAATAAGGAAATTATTCTGGGCAAAAAGAACAGGGTTTTTATTTTAAAGTTATTTTCCTTTAGGGGATGGTAGGGGCCTATCAGGCAGATGACCTAACCAGTGGGATCAGGTGGTTCCTGATTAACTGGTTTTACGATTCCACTTATGGGACAACTGAACTACAATTAACTCACCATTTGGTGACTTGAGGCTTAGCCTAACCAACTCCATTTTTGGCCTGTTGCCTTGCTTTTAGCATCACACAGAGTTCATCTTAGATTCACTAGGTAATTGGGGTGACCATCTGTATCAGCTGGCTTTATCCACAGGAAAAGGAAATTTCTCATATCTTTTTCACAGGAGGTAGTTTTGCAACTTGGAGTCTTGCCAGTCACCAAAGTGAGGTGCCTCTCCTTTCAGAGATAACTGATGTTTATGTTCCAAAGAAATGGCTCCCGGGTCACTGAGAAAGATATTCCTAGGTCATAAAGCTGACCAAAGACCTACGTAGTTTTCAAAATGCTGAATATATAATTTAAAGCAAGGAGGTGAAAGTACTTACAAAGTTTTCTACAGTAAATACTCCAAGAGGAAGAGAAAATTCTGCCCTTACTTTCAATAGGGAGAATTTAATTCTTTTTAATTTTTATTTATCCTCAGAAATTAGATTTTAAAAGCTTTGAGGAAATAACTCAAGAACATTTTCTTTATTACAAGGAATTTTCTTCTCTCGTGGTGACACTTGGAAAACTATAAGAAGATTCACCTTGACCACCTTACAGAACTTTGGAATGGGCAAGAAGGCTCTAGAAGACAAGTTATAGAGGAAAGCCAGCATCTCATAAGGAACTTTGAGTCTCACAAAGGTGTGTAAAATAAAAAAAACATATTTTACTTTTTATGAGAAAGAAGTCAACAAAAGGTATACTTTTAATTATTTTGACAGAATTTCAGATTTGTAAAAAAAAATTCCAAGAATATACAAATAATTCCCAATATCTTTCTAGTCTTCTCCAAAATTCCCTAATGCCATCCTGTTACATTTGTTATTTTTTTCTCTCCCTCTTTTTCTGAATTGTTTGAGATATTCTGCAGAAATGCTGTCCCTTTATTCTTAAGTATTTTCATGTATTTTCTCAAAATAAGCAGACATTCCCTTCTATTTCCAAAGTCCTGTTTTCCAAAACCACAAAATTAACATCAACATGGAATCATTAACTAATCTGAAGAATTTATTCAGATTTCATCACTAATGTTGTAAACAAATCATGGGTCACACATGGCATTCAGTCATTGCGTCTTCTGCCGTCTTTAATCTGGAACAGTCTATCAGTTACAGGTATGTTTCTGATCCCTTTAAACAATGTAGAGATAATTTCAGGTTACTTTTATCAATATGAGGGGATAAACAAACCAAAAACTCATTTTCATGTCAAGAGTTTTCTCATTTCCTTAAGAAATTGAGCTCATTCCTTATTCAAAATGAGTCTATTTGAATATTATCATCACTGATGCCAAGTTGAATATGGAGAGAAATTATCAAAGGTAGATGACCCTGCGATGAACGCAGAGGAGAAACAAGCCTCGGGGACCCAGGTGCTAAATTAGCAGCCCCTGTGCATTTAGCAGAAGCTCTTGGCAGTTCGGAGAAAGTACATTCAGAAAAACCACTATTTCTTTTCGAGTGCTAGGCTGCTAACAGACATTAATTTCTCAGGGCTATGTATACACAGCCACCCATATGCCCTTCTGTTTGTGTATGAAGAAGAAAATATATTCTCTATAAGGATTCCCCCTTCGGCTTTACATTTAAGGTAGGCGCTGATGTTAAAAGTGAATCTTAGCAACTAGAATGCGCTTCACTTGAAAATAAATACATATCTGCTGATATATGTTTAATACTCTGAACAGTTTTCAGTGATACTGACAAAAATAGAACCCAGTAGCAGAAGAGGCTAAAACAAGGAATTGCTCTGGATGAAGTTCTTTAAAATACGATCATTTTAACCATCTAGATATCCTATTTTAAACTTTTAAAATTGAATGCAGCCTAGAAGGTTGAAATATTTCCCAATATAATCTGCATTAAAACTCTCCTACACACACATGCACACACACTGAAATGCCCCTCACCTGGCCCATTCTAACCTCTTTGAGTCAAATGCAGCTTTCCTTTGACATACATTTTAAGTTTTCCTTGTGGCAATCTTTTAACCAAATTCTGGGTATTTTTCGAGGTCCAGTGTAGTCTCACCTTTCCTTGTAGGTCATGGTCACCAATAATCCATTTTCTCTATGAAATCCTTCATCTGATAGTCTATCCCAATCAGTCTGAAATTGGTTTAATACTCTGTATGTGAATACAGTTTTCCCCTACCACCCAAAAGTAGACCGTTCCTACTAAGTCTTTCATAAGCCAGAATGGCATAAAAAAAAAAAAAAAAAAGAAGCAAATACCTTGAGATTCATCTTGATAAGGGATGCACAGAACATAACGAGATAAAGCACACACGCTCACAGACACAGTTCAAAGCTATGGCGGCTTGATGCTGAGTGTAGTTCCTCAGGAAGACGCTTGGTGGCGCCACTCAATCCAAGTTCCAGCTGCCTTTTCAAGGGTTTGCTGCAAAAACCAAAATCAACAAAACAACAGTAACCCCACTCAAGGATTTTGCTTTTTTTTGGTAAAAGCAAAAACCATCTTCGGATTTCTTTTGGTTTACGAAACAAATATTAATGTAGATCTTTTGTGAAAGTGAAGTGGCGTAAAGCAAACTTTTGAGAATCGGCCACCTGTTTTCCAAATCCGATTAATGAATTCTCTTGCAGGAAAGCCCCTTGAGGTCAAAACACTAATGAACGCTTCTGTGGCTAACATCCACGTGCTATGTTGCTTGTCCGTGTTGCTTGGAAAACAGTTTGACCACCAAGACACCCCATTCCTAAGACTCTTAACCTTGACAGATCCAGTGTGAAACTCATTGTCAGTCCTCCAACTGCCGTACCTGTATCCTTCTTATTCACTTTTACTTCCTCTAAGGTGCCCCTGACTGTTTTCAAGAGACCACGAAAAAGTACTTATTAGAGAATCACCATTTCAAAAATATACACTTTCTGAAACATTGAGTATTAACCTGCTTGGTTAAGAGATCTGATCAGTCTCCCATCACAGAATCCTGCATCAAGTATTCTATGTTGTAGGGATGGTGAATTACACCAATAAACAGTTTATTATATGGTTTTAGCAGATTCTTACCATCTTGACCCATCTTTGATCTGTCCTACTAGTTATGCATGGAATGTGGATAAGCCATTAATGAGCAAGGAAAACTCAGTGGAATCCACTCAGGAAAGTGAATTTTAACAGAAGAGGACTGTCAGTTATCACTAAATAAAACCTTAATATTTATTCTGAGCCATGTCAATGCACAATAGTTCTGCAATCCATTTTTTTTTACATTTACAGATCAAGTTGCTATCTTCTAGAATGTATGAAAAGAAGAGCTTTGTCAGTTAGTTCTCCTTTTCAATAATACCATGGACAATCAACCATATTATTTGACTTTGGAATTTATACTCTTAACATAAAAATGCAGCTTTGCTCTAAACACAAATGCTAGAGAACAGGGGGTTGGACAACAATGAGGACTAATTTTAACTATGACCTTTGTATCTCTGCTATTTATTAAGTCATTTGGCAGGGGTTAGGAATCCCTTTGTGAATCTGACCAAATATATAAAGCGTGTCTCTCAGAAAATGAATACACTGATAAACACTAAATTTAACAAACAGTGAACTTTTTAAGGGTCAGGGAATATTGGACTTAAGTGATACTTCTCTGAGACCTGTGGACAGTCAGCCTGTTGCAAATTTTAAAAAGAATTATTCTGATCCTGCAAGGGAACAATAGTCATAAATTTGTTGTTGTTGTTCAACCACTAAGTTGTGTCTGACTCTTTGTGACCCCATGGACTGCAGCACGCCAGGCTTCCCTGCCATTCTCTATTCCAGAGCTCAAACTCATGTCCATTGAGTTGGTGATGCCATCCAACCATCTCGTCCTCTGTTGTCCCCTTTTCCTCCTGCCTTCAATCTTTCCCAGCATCAGGGTCTTTTCCAATGAGTCAGCTCTTAGAACATCCGGTGGCCAAAGTATTGGAGCTTCAGCTTTAGCATCAGTCCTTCAAATGAATATTCAGGACTGATTTCCTTTAGGATTGACTGGTTTGATCTCCTTGCAATCCAAGAGACTCTCAAGAGTCTTTTCCAGCATAATTTGAAAGCATCAATTCTTTAGCACTCAGCCTTTTTTTATGGTCCAGTTCTCACATCTGTACATGACTACTAGAAAAGGCTTAGCTCTGACTAGACAGACCTTAGTATACTATATTGAACCAAAATAGTTTGACTTGGAATCATCTGGGATTTTGCAAGCAAAACACTTAGATTTATAACTCTGACCATAAAGCCAATATTGTTTTTATGTCTTATCTAAGCTCTAAGTACACATATCTATGACCAGAGGTGCCACATGCTAAATACTTTGGATACACAGAATTTATTGTAAGTCATAGCAATATTTGTTATATGTTAACTAAATTCTGATAAATGAAATCCTGTTGTCTAGTCCAGTCTGCCACTGTTAATTGAGATAAAATCTAAGTCTATAGGAGATGCTATTTCTGTAACACTTGTAGAAATAATGGTGTCCTTCTCATTATCCCAAGCATTACATATGTATATTTAATTTACTTTGTTGTTTTTTACTCTCTGAGCTTTTCAGTATGTTTCCTGTTTTAGGGTTCCTCTTAAAAACATATAAGACTATACTCAGGAATAAAGATGAATTATTTTCCTTTATAAGGATGACTTTCCTCCATCACCATCATAAACTTGACAAAAATGATTCAAGAAGCTTAACTGATGCCTTTTTGGTCAGACAGCAGGAGATAATGGCATTTTCTTCAGGGGTCACTTTAGCATATTATTTATTATGTGATTTAGTTAATAGCATCTTGAGGAAAAATACTTCTTTCAGAGAAGAAAGATAACTGGACTCAAGTTAATAATGATAGATTTGTACACTACAAAAAAACATTACTTACTACATTTTTGCATCCTCAAATATTTTCCACTTCTTTTCATATCACTCTCTGAAAAAAACAAGATATATGGAAGATCTCAGATATGCTATCTGGTGGAATTAATATTCTTTTTTCTTTGCAGTCATGAAAAATATGTTTCAATTGACAAACTTGAGAGATCACTTAATCTTGTTTTAAAGAAACAGTGCCAGGAATATTCTAATCACTTAATTAAAAACTTATTCCCAATCTTCCTAAATGAGAAATAGACTTTCCCAGTTTTTAGAATTATTTTTTATTAGTATCTGGGATGTGCTTTATCCTAAAATTCTGCACAGCAGTCTCAAAAAATTTCCACTCAATCGAGGGAAGAATGCAAGGCTTTATTCTTTAAATTCACATGAGCTTGTGATGATTACCCAGATAAAATTATTTCATCATTAATTATTCCTTTTCCTCTTTCAGAAAAAAGTTACATCTACTGATTATTTCAATGATGATACTTTGGTGGTATTTGTTAATAATCTGTTTGCAGCAGGTACAGAGAGTATGGTTTCCACCCTGTGCTGGAGGATTCTGTTTATGTCACAATATCCTGAGATCCAGAGTAAGCCTCCTAAGATTCAGGGCATTGCCTGAAGTAGAGGAAGCAGAAATCCGTTGGACTGGACAATACAGAATTCTAGAGCCATACCTTTAACTGGTACCCTTGAGGAGAGTTTGTACCTTTAGTCTCCTTGTGATATAAGAAAGCAGATTTGCTCTCTAAACATCCTGAGATGATCTGAAGGGTCCCCAGATGATACTAGGAATAGAGGGCTGGGGGTGGGAGCAATGTGGGGTAAAGATGATTCAGAACTCAGAGTACTTGGGTTTGACTTTCATATTTAAAGAAAGTGGAGAGACTGTTTCAACACCCGCTCCCACCACGGACTCTAACCATTCTCTCTTTTATCCAGAAAAGGTCCATGATGAGATTGCCAAAGTCACGCGGTCCACCCAGCCTCGAAGGGCACACAGAACTCAAATGCCATACACAGATGCTGTCATTCACGAAGTACAGAGATTTGCTGATATCCTGTCCGCACGAGGCTTCCCCCGAGCAACCACCACAAATACTGTATTTAAAAACTACTATATTCCAAAGGTAAGGGTTTAAGAAGGGGGATGAGGGGAGAGAGAAAGAACATCAGAATGCTGTTGGAAATCACAGAAGTGCTGAGATGAACTGTCAGGCAATCTCTGCCCTCACTCTGGTCCCTCCATCCTTCCTTCTTCCCTCCCTCCCAGCCTCCCCTCACCCCAGCCATTCAACCAGAGGCAACGGAATGTCTACATACACAGTAGGTGGTATTTGCTCGGTGTGAATTCATAATGTATTATTAATTTTTATGTCATAGCTGAGGAAGTTGGGCTGGCTTATTTTTGAGGATTTGTTTTGATGGGCTTGGTAAATTTAGTTTGTCCACTGACACAGTCTCTGGAGATAAAAGATCAAGGCTTTTGGAGCCCCCAAGCCCGCCAGGAAGGCTCACAGTCACCAAATGAGGACTTTAAACTCCCACCATGTGAAGTTATCAAAAGTTAAATAACATGCTGTTGTCACACAGCAGATGCATGGCTAAGTCAGAATTTGTTCCGAGTTCTGAATCCAAGGTTTGTGTTTTTCAGCAGGTACCAGATGAAAATTTGTTTGAGTATATGACTACCCTGCACTCAATCTCAAGTGCCATCTCCCCCTTCTCTATTTCCTGTTCCTTGTAGAATACACTGCTTCTCTAAAATTGCCAACTGAGGCCACCTTTTTAGGAAGGAATTTCATCTCTGTCACTAATAACACTTTTATCTCTAGGGCACTGAGGTCATCTTTTTGCTGACCTCTGTACTTTGAAATCAAACACAGTGGGAAAACCCAGACACCTTTAACCCTGAGCATTTTCTTGATTCTACTAGGAAGTTTATCAAGAAGGAAGCTTTCATACCCTTTTCAGTAGGTAAGGCATCTTACTTGACAAAGGTGATTCAAAAAATCTGAAGAGATTTGGCCCTGTCTCAAGGCCAGGGCTAAGGTTCTGTACTTTTGCCATGTGGCACTAAACTTCAGAAATATGGAAGAGTCCTCCCCTAGCTTTCAATCGGCTGTAGGACATTGGGCATTGGAATGACATTTTCTCCAGGAATCCTGGAAGATTCCTTGTGGCTGAGGCTAGGGCAGAGGCTTGGGAATTTGAAAAGAAAGTTGAGCAGGGTGACTATGGGCAAATCCACTTCGCTCCATCTATAAAAAGCCTTGCTTTAATTGTGCAAATACCAGTGTTTCTTTTAGAATTTCTTCTTCTTTTTTTTCTTTTTTTTTTTTTGCAGTATAGTTGATTTACAATGTTGTGTTAAAGTGTACTGAACTATGATTCAGTTAAATATATACATATATCTATTCTTTTTCAGACACTTTTCCCTTATAGGTTATTACAACATTTGAGAATAGTTTGTTGTGCTATATGAAATTATTCCAGTTTTTAAACATCTTGACATTTCTCCCAATAACTCATATTTTAAAAATAGACTAGCCAAACTCTCTTCTTGAAGGGCTCCAGCATGATCTAGGTTCTAGTCACACATGCAGCCTCAGGTCTGAGACTCGTGACCTCGTGTCTGGAGTTCTAGTCAGAGTCCTGTTCCTTCCCACCCTCCAATGCGTCACCACAGCTGACTCATCTCCACTGTGTGCTAGCTCACTTCTCTCCGTGTGTACCAGAACCTAGATACAAAGATCTCACACGAAGGTGAGCCCTCCTTTAGCTCACTTTCCTATGCGGTCTCATCACATACTCGGTTTTACCTGTCATAACATGTTTCACATTGAAACCCTAAAATTGTCTCCCTCAGGGGCGCCCAATTAATTTTCTATTTCCAATGTTTCAGCTAGGAGACAGAGCCTATAAAACTCACAAGGGGTTGACTGACTCACACATTCTGAAGGAGAAGAAATCACACACGGATGGTTTCCTTCTTTGTCCACACTAGTTTTGCAGATTTTTGATCTGTCTTATAACCCTTCACTACCATCCACCTCTCTAGGTCCCCAGATGTGGGCTGGGGAGTCACTGGCCAAGATGGAACTTTTGCTTTTCTTCATGAGTCTCCTGCAGAAGTTCACCTTCCAGCCGCCCCTGGGGTCTCCCATCTGGACTTGGACCTAACCCGGGATACTGGTATCATCATCCAACCAATGCCTCACAAGATAGGTGCTCTGCCCCGAGCCTAGGGTCTGCAATGCCAGCTCCCATCCCAGTTCTGGGTGTTATCTTGTGGTCCTCCACACTGACTGCACTGTTCTGCGTCTTGATAGCCGTGTACTCTGCCAAGTCCTTCAGCATTGCTTCAGCAGGCAGTCACAGAATCCCAGAGGCCTCTAGTGTTAAGTCAGATTGGGTTCCTCTGTTAATCTCTGTAGCAAAAGCCTCCTGACTGCCATTGCCCAAGACACTACACATCAACACAACATTTGACAAATAGAACCTTTACTTAGTGTCCTAAGGTTTTCCCCTTCAGTCCAAGAAACTGTCCTTTTCCTCCAAGGCATATGAGACATCTATGTATTACTAGCTCTAATTGCTTGGGGCAGGAGAGGGGGGTGCTGTATAATGCTTTGTCTAGAATGCTCATGAATATCTTAAAAACTGCAGCAAAGAAAATTCAACTCTTAAGCGAGGGTCTCATTAAACATAAGATATTGGCTTCATTCATTGGTTCAATCAATATAGGATGATTAATAACAGATCATTGCTTATGAGTATGACCAATTTGCTGAGGTCAGAAAATGAGGCTCCTGCTTCTGACATAACTGGAACTTGAAGACCACCCCCCTTCTCTATGTTCAGTGCTCTGAGTCCCAGTAAAGTCATACCCAAGGGACCTATGAGCAGAATAAAGAAATCATTGTTGGTTCCCGTGAGACACAAAGCATCTTTAGCCTTTACAAATCAAATGGATGTCCCTAATATCAACATAAACAATTCTCCCCTGCTCTCATCTGATTCCTGTCAAAGGTAAAATTGCACTGGGCAGGGTTAAACAGTAAAGGAAGGCTTTATTTAAGGCTATTGCAATAGGGGAGAGAGGCCAGAATTCAGTCTGAGCTCAATAAATCTGAAACAAGGGAAGGAAAGGTTTTTAAGTGCTAATGTGAGCTATTGGATTCAAGGGATTAGATCTGACAGAGTGCCTGAAGAACTATGGATGGAGGTTCGTAACATTGTACAGGAGGCAGTGATCAAAACCACCCCCAAGAAAAAGGAGTGCAAAAAGGCAAATGGTTGCCTGAGGAGGTCTTACAAGTAGCTGAGAAAAGAAGAGAAGCAAAAGGCAAAGGAGAAAAGGAAAGATATACCATCTGAATGCAGAGTTCCAAAGAACAGCAAGGAGAGATAAGAAAGCCTTCCTAAGTGATCAATGCAAAGAAATAGAGAAAAACAATAGAATGGGAAAGACCAGAGACTTCTTCAAGAAAATTAGAAACATCAAGGGAACATTTCATGCAAAGATGGGCACAATAAAGGAAAAAAACAGTATGGACCTAACAGAAGCAGATGATATTAAGAAGAGGTAGCAAGAATACACAGAACTATACAAAAAAAGATTTTAATGACCCAGATAACCACAATGGTGTGATCACTCACCTAGAGCCAATCTTCCTGGAGTGCAAAGTCAAGTGGGCCTTAGGAAGCATCACTATGAACAAAGCTAGTTGAGGTGATCGTATTCCAGCTGAGCTATTTCAAATACTAAAATATGATACCGTTAAAGTGCTGCACTCAATATGCCAGCAAATTTGGAAAAAACTCAGCAGTGGCCACAGGACTGGAAGAGGTCAGTTTCCATTCCAATCCCAAAGAAAGGCAATGCCAAAGAATGTTCAAGCTACTGCACAATTGCACTCATCTCACACACTAGCCAAGTAATGCTCAAAAGTCTCCAAGCCAGGCTTCAACAGTATTTGAACATGAACTTCCAGCTGTTCAAACTGGATTCAGAAAAGGCAGAGGAACCAGAAATCAAATTGTCAACATCTGTTGGATCATCGAAAAAGCAAGAGAATTCCAGAAAAACATCTACTTCTGCTTCATTGACTATGCTAAAGCCTTTGACTGTGTGAATCATAACAAACTGTGGAAAATTCTTCAAGAGATGGGAATACCAGACCACTTTACCTGCCTCCTGAGAAATCTATATGCAAGTCAAGAACCTACAGTTAGAACCGGACATGAACAACAGACTGGTTACAAATTGGAAAAGGAGTACGTCAAAGCTGTATATTGTCACCTTGCTTATTTAACTTATATGCAGAGTACATGATGTGAAATGCTGGGCTGGATGAAGCACAAGCTGGAATCAAGACTGCCGGGAGAAATATCAATAACTTCAGATATGCAGATGACACCACCCTTACAGCAGAATGCAAAGAGGAACTAAAGAACCTCCTGAAAGTGAAAGAGGAGAGTGAAAAAGTTGGCTTAAAATTCAACATTCAAAAAATTAAGACCATGGTATCCGGTCCCATCACTTCATGGCAAATAGATGGGGAAACAATGGAAACAGTGACAGACTTTATTTTCTTGGGCCCCAAAATCACTGCATATGGTGACTGCAGCCATGAAATTAAAAGACGCTTGCTCCTTGGAAGAAAAGCTATGACCAAACTAGACAGTATATTAAAAAGCAGAAACATTACTTTGCTGACAAAGGTTCATCTATGGTTTCTCCAGGTAAAGCTATGGTTTCTCCAGTAGAGTTGGGCCATAAAGAAGGCTGACCACCAAAGAATTGATGCTTTTGAACTGTGGTGTTCTCTCAAGAGAAAACTCTTGAGAGTCTCTTGGACTGCAAGGAGATCAAACCAGTCAATTCTAAAGGAAATCAGTCCTGAATATTCATTGGAAGGACTGATGCTGAAGCTGAAACTCCAATACTTTGGCCACCTGATACAAAGAGCTGACTCATTGGAAAAGATCCTGATGCTAGAAGATTGAAGGCAGAAGGGGACGACAGAAAATGAGATGGTTGGATGGCATCACGGACTCAATGAACGTGAGTTTGAGCAAGATCCAGGAGTTGGTGATGGACAGGGAAGCCTGACATGCTGCAATCCATGGGGTCGCAAAGAGTCAGACACAAATGAGTGATGGAACTAAACTGTGAGCTAGCGGAAACTGGAGTGTGGAGGGCGGTCAATGGGATGTGTCCTGCACACTGAATATTCTTTCATTTGCAAATGTTTTTCTCTAATTCTAGATCTGTGTTTGCTCATTTTTACCAACAGAAGTTAGGCTCCTACTCACCCTCAGAGCCTGGGAGATAGGGATACTAAGTTCCTCAAAGGTTACATTTCCACGGGATGTCTCCCATGTTCTTGAGACATCCCTGTATTGTAAAACTAGCAAGAGATTTTCAAAAATATTTACATCTTAAAGGGGCAGAGAAATAAATTTATAATTAAAAGTATTCTCAAGTAAATTCTCTAAGGAAAAGGGAGGTCAAGGTCTAGAGTCAGAAACTAGCCTGCTTAAGGTTAACCGTCCATGGGATTTTCCAGGCAAGAGTACCGGCGTGGACTGCCATTTCCTTCTCCAGGGGATCTTCCCGACCCAGGGATCAAACCTGCGTTTCCTGCATTGCAGACAGACGCTTTACAGTCTGAGCCACTAGGGAAGCCCTAATCAAGTAGAGAAAAGTACTAAGGCCTTGGTCATCCCAAATCCAGCATTCTCCACAAGCCCTTTTTAGAATGAGTCAGATGGGGGACTTCCCTGGTGGTTCAGTGGTTAAGAATCCACCTGCCAATGCAGGGGACACGGGTTTGATCCCTGGTCTGGGAAGATCTCCCGTGCTGCAGGGCAACTAAGCCCATGTACCACAACTACTGGGCCCGTGTCCTAGAGCCTGAGCTCCAACACAAGAGAAGTCACCACAGTGAGCAGCCCACGTGCCGCAACTAGACAGCAGCCTCCACCCACCACAACTAGAGAAAGCCCGTGTGCAGCTACAAAGACCCAGAGCAGCCAAAAATAAAATAAATAATAATTTTAAAAGAAAGAATGAGTCAGACTGGGGAATATTCAGGTACCCTGGCTTCCCAGTGGAACTAAATGATTAAAAAAAAAAAAATGGGGCTTGCCAATTTTAATTTGTTTAAGCATATCCAAGAGACAGCTGCATTTTCTGAATTGCTCATAATACATAATTGGTGTTCCATAATATATAGTTAATTCTAAATCTAAAGTCAAAATTAATTCATGGACTGCTTTCTTTTACGTAGAGATCAACAGAAACAGCTGTGATTCAAAATCAGGAAATCTGAGCTCTAATTCCAATCCTTTCAGTTGTCCATTTTTATGACTTTATGACTAGATATTGGCAGTGGCATACTTAGTGAATGTGACACCAGAAGCAGATGATTTTTAACATTAATATAAGAAATAATATTCAATAGTAATCACACAGTAAATAATTTTGATCCTTTGGTGAGTCTGATATAATTATTATATGTGAATAACTGTCAAGCAACTAATACACTTTAGTAAAACTGTCTAGTTTTTACATGGAGTAGAAATGTCTACAAAAGAAACAGAAACTACTAAATTATACCATTCGTGGAATGTTTCCTTTTCTTGATTCACTCTTAAAGAAAATCAATAAATAATGAACTTCATATTAATTATCTAAATCCAGTAAAACTGTTCATGAGTGAACTAAGTTTGCACTTATTAAACAAAAAATATTACATTTCACTGTTTCCCTATCTAGAATTTTATACATACGTCACAGATAATATCAGAACTGAAGTAACTTGAGTTCTCTTTCTTAATCACTACTACTCCTGTCTTACAAATTTATGCTGCATCTACTGTTGAAATACAGGAATATATAGGGGTTGGAGACAAAGTGTATTCCAAGTGAGTAAGATTCTGAAGTCTTAGGAACTTACTCTAAATGAATGCATGTTGCTGATTCTGTATGTGTATGAAAGAGACCGTGTGTGTGTGGCTGAGAGAGAGAGAGGGAGAAAGAGATTAATTAGGGGGACAACACTGAGAGTTCTTATGTTATCTTCCACACAGAAAAAAAACAGTAAAGGAAAATAAAAATATGCTCACTGGAGGCTTACCTCTGAACTGTTAAACTTCAAACAGAAATCACAGGAATTTTTTTACATTTTAGATTAACAATAGTTTTCTTCATAGACAAGTATTTTATCTTTTTATTTATTTTAAGCCCATAGCGATGATAAAAAAGCCGACAGGCTTTTAGTCCAGTGTTGTCATTATTTTTAAATCTCTGAATCGGATGTACTGCTCACTGTACTGCTTACAATGAGCAGGGGCAATCCCCCTGCTCATTGCCTGAAGGGAACTCAGTCACTGAATACAGATCACAGAACCTCCTTTCTTCTACTCCTATATTTTAAGATTATTTCACTTGTTAGGTTTGTACATTTTCCTATCCAGTTGGGATGCTGGGATGGAAAGATTGTAAAGCCTGAGCCCACATAACCTCTGGAATCTTGGCCAATATTGAGGCTGGCTTGGGAGGTCCATAGACCAGCACAGGGCTTCTCTCTGAAATATGGACATCAGTGGTCAGGGAATCCTTACACATGGTGGCTGCATTCACAAGGCCTCCCTTAAAGTCCTTTGATTTAAAAATTATCTGGTGCCCTGTATACCTCCTTGTCTCTCTCCCAAGTAAGCTGAATTCAGGGTATTCGTTTGTACCTACTTTTTCATAGACCCAGCAGGCTTTCAAAATAAGCTCAAGGTCACAAAATGTTTTAGAAGTGAGACATGTGCCTACGGATTATCCAACAGGCATGCAAATCAGCTTTAACACTCAGGGTTCTGAGCCTGGGGCAGGTTTGTCCAACAATAAATCAGCCTTAGGATTAGGTTTGTGCACTTAACAGCCTCAGTGATCAATGGATTGTGCCCTCTGCCTACATGGAGGCTGTGCAGTTCTTACTTTACTCTCAGTAAGATGGCAGTAACCCATTATACAGCATTTTGGGTGTCAACAGTCAGGGCTGCACGACGCCAAAGTATAGTTCACTCCATAAAGAAACTCCTTGCAATGCTACATTCTAAGAATTATAATGTGATTTTCTCCAAAAAAAGAATTCTGTGACTGGACCTTCCAGAACTCTGTAACTGGGTCTTCTAGTTTCTGTCTTCAAGATGAGTGATGAACAATATAAATGGGTAATAGTCAGATCACATGTGATAATAAATTAATAATATAAAAAAAAAAAGACAGAAAAACAGTCTTAATAAACACCACTGGTTTGAGAGACTGACCGCAAGTCCTCTGAAACAAAAAGTGAGTTTTTAAGCACTGAGGTTAGTTGGGCTCTGAAGTTATGAATGTGGGTCCTAACTCCCTTGCAGAAACTAGGAGTTGGGGACCTCATCTTTCTAGATGATATTTCAAAGGAATTGCTTCTGGTCCTTGAGACAAGACAGTCCTGTTCCAGGGTTGTAAAACGGGCACGAGGTCAGGAGATTTACATCTCAAAGGGGCAGAGAAAGAAATGTACAAGTTCTCTCAAGTAATGCTGAAATGCAGCAAGATCCTATGGTCTTCCTGCTGACAACCTCCACCTGCCTTTTGTCTGTGGAAAAACTTTAACCAAAGAACAAGTTTAATCAGAGAACTGAGAAAACACAGAAGCAAAGAAAAGCAGGACAAAACAACACACAAAAAAACAAAACAAAACAAAAAAACTTTGCTATTAATACAAAGCAAAGTTAAGGACTTTTCAAGTCCTTGCTTTTCAAGGGTTATAGATAACATTCTGAGCCATATCCTGTGAGCAGTGTTGCAGATACTGAAATCCCCACCAGGCAGAAGCTAACTACATGATGACCAGACTATAGCCATGACTTAAGCTGCCATAGTTCCAAGTACTGGCCTTCAGGATACAAACTGACTCTGGAACTGAAGATTAACTGTACTTAATCACGATGACACGAGTCAGACCACTGATGACCAATTTCAAGATGACTGTCAGAGCTGATGATGCTGTTTCTGCACGATGCCACCACCCTCTGTCTGCAAAAGCTCTAGCCCGCTGGAGTTGTCAGTGGGCCAGCATCTAAAATAAGGCAAACTGTCCTTTCTACCAACCTTGCTTCAGAATGGGCGTTTGAGTGGCCAGCAGCTTGATCCCACTTTCAGTTACAATGATCTAAGGAAAAGGAGCTCAGAAGCTATAGTCAGGGAAAAAACTGAAGTATAGCTTGAGCTGAGAATAAAGTTAACATCATCTTGGTCACTATAAAAGTTTCCCCTCTACCGTGCCTGCCTTCACTCCCCTGCCCAGTACAGGTGATATTAGCCGACTCCCTTTCTATAACCAAGCTCTGAATGAACAGCCTCTGTTTGTCCTATTTTTCAAGGCTGCAGCCTTTGGAAAGTACTCACTGGATCTTAGAAATCTTAAGTTTGAATTTAAATTAATTCCTTGCTTTGAAACTAACCAAGTCTTTTTTGTTAACTATTAGCTACATTTGTGCCTAATAACTGATTATAATTCCTTAGTCTTTCCAAAGTAAACTGGATTGTTTCTTTCCTTATCTTCATCTACAGAAACAAAGTTATAAAGATTTCCCCTCCCTAATTAAAGAGCAAAGTACTGACCACAGTCATAAGAAGTCAGGGTGTTCAAGAGTAGCAGTCTTTGTTTTCTTATCTGAATCAGTTGATTCAAATTCAGGCTCCACCTTCCCCCCACCCCTTCCCAATTCATTACCAGTGGCTGGCAAGTCCTGACTCAGCCTGTAAGTGTGGTAATTGGGCTTTCTTTAAAGACTTCCTGCCCACTTCCCTTAGGGAGATTTTTAAGTATTGTTTCACATTATTAGAGAATAAAAGAATCACATTTCTGAAATAGTTTGAGCTCCAATAACCAATCAGTCTTTCATTAGGAAAACCTTAGAATAATAAGGCTTAAAAAAGAAAACGACGACAAAACTTTTTAGAGATTGCTTTGCCAATTCACACAGCAATACATATTTCACTCTTTTGTAATCTCGAAATGTTTTCATAATTCTCCAAAGTGTTATTTCCACAACATTGTTAACAATTACTGAGGAATATAGAAAAAATAATTTTTTTTTTTTCATTTTCGTAAGTGACAGAGTAGGATACAGCAGTAAATATAGTATCTATGTCAAAACCTGTCAAGCTTTAATGTGAATCACGCAGGGCTCTTGACAAAATGAGAAATCCGATTCAATAGACTTAAGAGTGGGGCCTAGAATTCTGCATTTCTTAAAAACCCATTCTTCATGATGCCCAAGTTGCTGGTTCACAGACTACGCCTTGAATAGCATCCTAGTATGCATTACTTTATATGAAGACAATACTCAGATTTTATATATTGTTAATGCTCAGAAAAGTTGTATGTATATATGCACACATATACATACAATTAAAAATCAAATAAATAAAACCAGACTGGAAACATGCCAAATATTAAAAGAGATCTGGGGTCGCGGGTGAGTTTTTGTTTTATTTCATTTTTCCTTTTCCTCACAAACTAACATTTCCTTAAATTTTCTTGCAATGAATCTAACTTTTTCTGTTGACGGAGAGCTTTTTCTCTTTATCCTTTCCCTCTGTTTTTTTTTTTTTTTTTTTTTTTTTTTCAGCAAAAAGGCACATCAAGTGCTAGTGATGACCAACAAGAATAAGATCAGCAACTCTCAAAGTTGACGGAGGCTGTGGACAAAGGTTAAAAGAGGCTGACACTTGCCTGATCCACAGCAGTTATGTGGCTGTCATATGTGTCTTTGGCCACTTGAGTGGTCAGCTGGCTTCCAAAGTCGTTGCTGTGGTTCATCCACATAAGACAGTTGTATATGATCACATATTTGGTGAGGTGGAGGTAAGACCAAAGATCCAAGAGCCAGTCATTCTCAGAGACTTGGCTTTAAATCAAGTTGGCGTTGAGGATGCCCAAGCTTCCATTTGGATTTACTCCCAGGACACTGTTAACCGGAGGATTCCTCAGCTTCCATCCATGACAGGGTTCTATTCAGGGATCAGGAACACCTGTGAAGCAAACCCAACAGGACTTCAACGTATTACTTTCTACATCAGGGAGACAGATTTTAAAAGAAAATCTATAAGCATATTGTAGGCAGTTGGCAGGGAGGTTTATAAGTGCTTTAAAAATAATTTTGACTTAAAGAAAATTAACCCAAACATTTGGATTAAAGGAATTTGACTAGAATAAATACATTTTTGAAAGAAAGGAGATGAAATGAAAATTCTCTTATTCTGCTTTTCTGAGATGACAAGGGTGTAAGATTTCAAATCCCAGAGGGCAGCTAGACTAACCTGACAGGTCCTAAAGAAGGTACTCCAAGCTCATAGCTGCCAGAGAATCAAGCAGTCTGTGAATCCTCTTCAAAGGCTGTCAAGTGCAGGGCCTCTTAGACTTAGGGTCAATCTTATCACAAGCTGGGGAGAAGGGGGGCTATTACTAAGGAATTTAAGGAATGTATTTACTGATCTATTAAATGTTGGGAAAAGCTAGAAATAAGCCTCTTCTTTCAAGAATGCAGAAAAAAGCCCATAAAACCCACTTGTTTAGGAGCTATAAGTTTTTTTGTGTTGTGTGCCTTCTGACACTTTTTATTAAATAAAAGCCTAAAGTGAACTAAACAATAAGACAAACAATAATAAACATTAACCTTGAACATTTGCTATATGCCAAGCACTGTTCAAAATATTTTTCATCTAACTTAATCCTAGGAAAAAACCCTGTAAGGTTGATACTATTTATTATTCTTATTTAACAATTAAGGACCCAGAGGCACAGAGAGGTGAAGCACTTGCCCCAATGCACAGGGTTAGTTAGAGGTGGAGTGGTTTCAAACCAAAGTAGTTCAGCTCCTGAGTTTGCTTCATAGAGAAGGCAATGGAAAGATACTACTGTTTTGGGTCAACTTTAAAGAGGCTTTTCGAGAATTCCCTGGAGATCCCGTGGTTAGGACTCAGCATTTTCACTGCTGAGGGCGCAGGTTTGATCCCAGATTGGAGAACTAAGATCCTGCATGCCAAGCAGACAAAAAAACAAAAAGCAACTTTTCTTGTCTATATTCAAAGCTCAACCATGTGGGGCACATGTTGACTCTCAACAACTTATTAAGTCAGATCTGAAATTTGTTTGCTATGTTAAACCTCACATTGGAGCCAGGCAGGGTTGTTAGGTTAAAAGATAATTCATTTCATGGAGTCTATATTACCTTTTTGACCTACCAAGCAATTTCGAGCACAGATGAGCTCTCAAGATACTTAATTCCACTCAAGTGAAGGTCACACTGGCCTGAGAACTGCTAGGGGTGAGTCTCCAGGCTACAGGCCTGGCCAGACTCAAGAACACCAAGGTGATCTTAACATTTCTCATAAACATGAGACAGAAAACCCAGGCTGCCCTCACTCATCTCTGACTCCCTAGAACTAAGTCCTAAAGGCCATCCCCAAACTTTTACAAGAGAGATGACCAGATCATATTATCTACTTAGTAAGCATATGCAGTAACTAGCTGTGTGACCACTTGACCTCGAGGTCTAGGTTGGCTCATCTGTAAAATAGGGACGTAGCTTACCTGTCTTGTCTGGCAAGAGGTGGGTCAGGCCACATCTGAGGGTCTGTCAAGCTCTAAACTGAAAATAAGGGGCAAAGGAGGAGTCTGGGAGGGGGCCATGTTCAATAGTTCTACTCCTCAAGAGTCAGAGTCCCCATTTGTTTCATTAATTCCTGCAGTAACCGGATACTCCTTCAGTTCATCAGATCACCTCTAGAGAGGGTGCTTTGCTCCTCACACACCTTCAAACCTGGCCCCACTACTAGAGAGTTAATAAAGGTGGTGTTTAACAAAAAATTCAAAAAATAATAATAATAAAAAATGAGTTGTTTCAATAGCAGCAAAAGAAATTTTTTTCCCCAACAGCATCAAGAGAGATGTATTTTTGATTCGGTCTCGACTACAAAATCTTAATAAGAAACTCTGAATAAGATATAGTCATTTTATGGCAAACTATACATTTCTATCTACCTTTATTTGCAGTATTTCAAACATTAACTAAAATTTTCACATTAATGGCATTTTTACTTAACTAAATTAGATACTTTGGGGTAAAGTCCTTTTAAATGGCATTTCACTTTCAAAGTTTTGCCTTCTGTTTTCCCCCTTCTTTTCCTAGCGCCTGTTTACTTCTCAACCCTTGTGTTAGTCGCTCAGTCGTGGTGGACTCTTTGCGACCCCATGAACTGCCGCCCTCCTCTGTCCATGGAATTCTCCAGGCAAGAATACTAGAGTGGGTTGCCATTTCCTTCTCCCAAGGGATCTTCCCGACCCAGGGACCGACCTCTGGTCTCCCGCATAGAGGAAGTCCTAACACTTAAATGTGAAAAAAAGAAAACAAGAAGAAAGATGTGCGAATCAGAAGAGTAACAAAAAGATTTTGTTTACTGACTGCTTTGTTTTACACTTTATTCTTCCATTTCTTTTTACTTTCTATTCCAGCTTTAAAACAAGCCTCTCTCCCCAGATATTCCCACCTCCACCCCTTGGCAGAGAGCCGACCTCAAACTTCCCTTCTGCTTTCAGGTCTCATAGAGAAATGGGGCGGAGGCAGAAAAGTGACCAAGTGAGAGGAATTGCAAAATAAGAATTAACAAGAGTTTCTTATTTCAAAATTCCCGCGTTCTACAAATCTGAAAAAAAATATTTCTTTCCCTCTTCTGAGGTCGCCAGACCGTCACAGTATTTAAGCCACAGTATTTAAGGAGGTATTTGCTGCTTACAGTTCTTCAGTCTGCATTGGGTGCCCTGTGCCTTCCGGGAGAGCACGGCCAGACTCTGAAAATGTTCTTGCTGTTTTGTTAATCGCAGGTTGGAGCTTCCGGAAGCGCATTTTCTCGATATGCGCTGTTCCACCGTCCCCGAACATCCCCCGGGCTCCTCTAGCCCCGGGAATCTCCTCCGGGTATCCGGTCGGTGAAGCGATCTTCTCTGCGTGGACACGGTGTTCCTCTTTGTGCCGAGAGCGCGGGCTTCTCCAGGGATCCTGGCGCCCCGCAACGCGCCTCACTCCCTGTTGGTGCGGAAAGTGACCGCGGTCAGGGAGCGCTCCTCTGTCCGCGTGGTCAGGCTGCCCTTCGCCCAAGCGACCTCCAGGACTTCTTGTGTCACCTCATAATCCAAGACGCGCACGAGCAGGGGTTTGGGAGCTCGAGAGGGAGCGTCTACACGGCTGCCAGAAATTCGAATTTTCCGTGGAAAGAGAGAAGAGCGGTTGGGTGCCTGGTCCTGTCCTTCCGCCTTGAAAAGGTCCTCCTCATCGGCCACCTCTTCCCGCGCGGCGTCCCCCTGAGTCCCCAGCCACCTCTCCGGGTGCAAAAGAAAGAGCACTTTATCTCGGACCCAGGAATCACAGTCCGCGTTCTCCCGCTTCCCGCGGTCCTCGCGGGCGCCGCCCTGCCTGCGGCTCCATTCCGCCGCCGAGGGGTTCGGGGCGCCTGGGGCCGAGGGAGTCCCGCGCCCCGCCTCGCGCGCAAACAGCCGGGAGCGTTGCTCGCTGCGGAGCGAGTCTGCGAGATCTGGAGCCCCGCGGGGGCCCGGGGCCCCCGTCCCAGTATGAGGGCCATTCATTCGGTGGTTCTTCCACGGAATTTTGCAGCGAACGCCAGCGGAGCTCGGCAAAGCGCGGGCCCGCCGGCCGCGGGCGTGGCCTCGCGCGCCCCGCCTCCCGGGGCTCGGACTGGCCGCGGCCGCTACGGTGTTCCGCCCACGTTCTCCGGTATTCCGGCCCTTTAGAGGCGAAGAGCCTCCGCTCCCAAACACCGCCCCCAATCCCGCCCCTTCCACACCCCGCACAGTCTCCCCTCCCCCGCCTCGGATCGCACGTCTTCTTACCTGTGATCCTAGCCCTGCAGCTGTGGTCAAATTTCCGAGTCTCTCCGCTCTTTCTTCTCCGCTCTATACTAATTTCCAGCCCATCTCCAGATACGGTAGACACTTGGACTGCACACAATTCCCCACTTCTTCTTCGAAATGCCAAGCATAAAGTATGCCTTCTTTCCAAGGACTCTCCTTGGAGTGAAGGAAGAAGGAAGTAAACAAAAAACACTAATTTAATCAGGTTCTTCTGATAAAAGTTTCCGTGACTCCGAACCCACCCCACCAGGTTGCCAGGCTTATCGAATGTAGCTAGAAATGTGGAACCCTTTGAGAAATGGCTTTTGAGAACCCTTTGAGAAATATTTGTTGTTCTTCCATTGGAATGCGGGAATCAGTAGGACAGTGGTCACGCTGGTCTTCATTTTGGTTATGATCTTGCTTGTTCCAGGAAGGGGCATTAGTGCCTTTGATCAAATGGAAATAAAACCAAACCGCTAAAAGAACTTCAGAATTTAAAGTTTTGTGTTCATTTTTAAAGTTTCACTTTTCACTACTCCCCTACCTCCTCCCCGCCCCGCAACACACACACACTTCTCTTTAACCCCCCAAATTAAAATACATGTATATGAATCTCTGGGTAGACTTTCAGAATCTACTTATTACCAGACCTTCTGAATTGTGATGCTAGAGAAGACTCTTGAGAGTCGCTTGAACAGCAAGGAGATCAAAACCAGACAATCCAAAAGGAAATCAAGCCTGAATATTCATAAGAAGGACTGATGCTGAAGCTCCAGTTCTTGCCATCTGATGTGAAGAGTGGACTCATTGAAAAAGACCCTGATGCTGGGAAAGATTGAAGGCAGGAGGAGGAGGGGGGTGCAGAGAATGAGATGGTTAGATAGCATCACTGAATCAATGAACATGAATCTGAGCAAACTCTGAGAGATAATGAAGGACAGGGGAGCCTGGCTTGGTGCAATCCATGGGGACGCAAAGAGTCGGACATGACTTAGCCACTGAACAGCGGTAACAAGGTCCTCTGACACGCTTAACTTTGCTAAGACTAATGGGGAGAGCTAGCTAACAGAAAACAAAACTTAGTTTCTGATTTCCAGTTCAAACTTTGTTTCCAAGTCCTTGCTTTATCAGAAAGTGCTCAGTTTTCCTGTCTGCTTTAGAAAAATGACTACAATGGTGGAAATACCTACCTGTATTTGAAGGACCAAGTAGTATGGTGAAAGAGATATTTTGGAAAGAGAGGACCTTTTGAGATCTGCCAAGTCATTAAAAAAAAAATATATATACAAAGAAGTAAGAAAACCTGGGTCATACCTGGCTGATTTGATGCCTGACCTGGGGCCAGTTACTGCTAAATTGCAATTAACTAAAGTTTTTGAGTGTTTTAGGCACTCTATATATTTAAACTCATTTATTCTTCACAACAAACTAAGGAAGTCTCACTATTACCATAGTTTCCTTGAGAACTTTGAAGAACAGAGAGGTTAAAAATCAAGCACCAATAAACAGTGGAGTCAGGATTCTCACAAGTTTAAAGGCTTGATCCCATTTTATTAATAAATTACTTTCCTGTTTTCAACCTGTGACTTCATGTTCTTTTCTGTTCATCTGCTTAATCAGCCATCACTGAACTTATACTAAATGTCAGACACTATTCTAGGTGACAGGGACATGGAGGAAACAATTGCTTGCCCTCTTGGAGTTTTTATTCTTTACATGAGTTACATACATTGAATCCTCTGTCCAAAAATAGGAGATACTTATTAAGTTAACTTTAATGTATGTGAAAATCAACTGCAGGTTAATGCCGTCCCTACTCTCAAGGATTCTATTTGGGGAAGGGCTTAGAATGTGGACTCTTACCAAGACCCTCAACAAGCCTCATGCTAGTGGTCCATGACAACATTATGAGAAACATTACCAAAGATAATACTCTAGACCAGAGATAAACTCTAGGACTTTTTTTACTTTTTTGCTTTCAAGTGGCAATAAGAACACTGTGTTTTCCTTCCTTGCAGGAGTATTGGGAGAATTTGAAGAAGGTGTCTGTATTCTGAGGGAAGTATAATGTAAACCACAAGATTTGTAGATTTCAAATTTTCTATAGCCGATGGGGATTGGATGAGGGATTACAGTGGGGATGGGGAACAGGGAAAATCTATTTGCTGAGGAGTGAAGCTGACTCACCCACCACGTAACACCTGAATTTCCAGATGTCAAGAAGTTGTGTATTAATGCATAAAAGAATATTAAGAAGAAATGTCAAATAAATTAAACCTCAGTGAGAGAATGTCTAAAAAGAGTATAAAACAAAGAAATAGGCTGCTTGCCTTCAGGAGAATCGTGTCTGCCGTGCTTTAATATCTCCAAGTACATAAAAGCCTGATAAGGGGTGCTGGCAAACTGAACCCATTTACTTCCCTTCTGAATGGCCACCAGATGCAAAGAGCCAACTCATTCGAAAAGTCCCTGGTGCTGGGAAAGATTGAGGGCTGGGAGAGAAGGGGGCAACAGAGGATGAAATGGTCAGATGGCATCACTGACCATATGAACATGAGATTGAGCAAACTCGTGGAGATAGTGAAGGACTAGGAAGCCTGGCGTGTCACGGTCCAAGGGGTCGCAAAGAGTCAGACATGACTTAGCAACCAAACAACAACAAACTCTAATTTAAGGAAAATAGACTTTGTCCTAAAGATATTAGGAGCTGACAGATTTGTTGGCAAAAGTGAGAATACCAGACTTTAAAATGGGTAGAGATCAAAATTGTTGACGAGGGAATAGGGAGTTGGTACAATAGGAACAGATTTCTTTGCTGGACTGTATGAACTCCAACTCTCATACCTGCCCCCATGGCACTTACTGAGGAGTCAGCTTCCCACTCAGAAATACCCACCAGGCTGAGTTTATGCAACCTGCCTATCCCATGGCAATATGGGACCGTAAAAGAAAAGATGCAGAGAAGCCCTTGGCTTCTGTAATGCAAAAGCAAACAACTGGATTTACCACATAACAAAACTATACCATAGAGATAGGTCAGCATTCCAGAAAAGAAGACAGGGTGTCGTTAAGAAGTTTATAAAAAATTTGCTAATTATAACTATAATTAGCTATTATAACTATATATTTTAATGTAATTATAACTATATAACATATACATTATAACTATAATTTATATCTAACTGCTATAAACAGACTTTGGATATGGGAATGACAGATAGGGAGGGTATTCTGAATAAACATTATGAGCAATGGTACGATGGTGAATGTGGAGGCAAATGTAGAGAATAGTTTTGTCTTTGACATTTCTCTTCTCTCAAGTCTAAAATACTTTCCATGATTTCATCCATTCCCATGGCTTCAGTTGCAACCTGTACTCTGATGATTTGCCAATTTATATCTCTATTATAGACCATGATGCTGATTTTCAGACTTGAAGTAGTAGATTGCATTATTGTCTAAAATTATTTACTTCCTCATCTTGAAAGAGAGTCATACCCGCCAGCTTGTGTACCATGTGACTTGCAATACTCCTTATGGGAATAGACTCCTCCAACCCACCAATGTTGACATGACTTTGGCCATATGACTTGCTTCAGCTTAAACAGGTGTGACATTGGAGGCATCTGAGCAGAAAGGAAGAGTCGCTGCAAGATTGACCCAGGGCATTTCCCCATCATAGCTGCCATCTTGGCTGTGATCTGGGAATGAAGAAAGGACACAGCACAGATCTGGATAGTCTCAAACAGAACTGCAGCAGTTAATACATATTCTAAGCAAGAAATGAACTTTTGTTATGGTAAACCAATAAAATCTGAGGGTTGTTTCTTATCACAGCCTAACCTAGTGAAAAATTATTCTCTTCTATTTTTTATTTGACACTTTTTTTCATTGTCACTTGACAACTAAAATATTGCTTGCCATATCAGTAAACAAAGGATATTGCAGCCATCAAACCATCACTTTAGAGTCACCTGGATGGTAAGCCCTAAGGGCGTTCAGGATACATACAAAGGAGCTGCCCGTTGCCAAGCTCATCTAGCAGCCAGCTGCTACAGCCACACCAGACTGTGCAGCTGAGAAAATTCAGGATGAGAAAACACAAGCTATTGGCCCTAGATAGCTGAGGAGCATATCAAAGGAATGACTGAAGTGAGCCCAGACTCTTACATCTTCCCAAACGTAAAAAAGCACTAAATTCCTTAACTTGAGATATTCAGGTATCTTTTATTAACAGTAATTTTTTGATGTTTCAACTACCTGGTTATGTTGCCAAAAACTCCTATATGTCCTGGCTTCCCCCTTCCTCTTCAGGGCAGTCTTTCAATGTATTTGAGATGATATCTCCCAGACTTGAAGTTCTGAGAATGTCCACTGATAAAACATGACTCTCATCTTTTAGGTTCTGTGTTGTTGTTGTTGTTTTCAGCCAACTCACTCTAAACCCCAAATGTCTAAACTCAAACTCATCATTTATTCTCTTAAATCAGTCTCCTCTTTCAAGTGTTCCTCATCTCAAGGATTAATTTGACTGACAATTCTAATATCTTCCCTTTCCCTAAGAGGCTACACCCACTGCACATGTCTAATATTTAACCGAGTGTTGTTATATGTGTATGTGTGGATGTGTCTGTCCTCCATCTCCAATCCTCACAGCTTCAAAAATAAAGTCAGACTCTTAGGCATGACATAAAACATCTTCATAATCCTACTCCACCCTGTCACTGTTTACAGTTGAATAAATAAATAAAAGAAGAAACAAGACACCTAAATGAACACAGAGTAAGATTTGAGACCAAGGTGAGGTTATTGTGTATAAATAAAACCCAGTCTGATTACAGATGGACCTTGAAAACTATGAGCCTTTTAGAGGAGAGTCCAACCATATTTCCTTTGACAACTAATATTCTCATGGCTTGGACAACTCAGACTGTGCAAAGAAAATCTACCCTGGACTGTCAGGAGACTTTGATGGGCCATGTTATCTTGAGCAAGTCTCCCAATGTTGCCAAGCCTATGTTCTCATCTGCAAGATGTTAGTTATACCTGTCCTGTGTGCTTCCCAGGGTTGTCGTGGAGAACAGATGAGACCATTCTTCTAGGAGCACTTGGAAAACTATGAAACTTGCAAAATATTTTAAATTTATTTTTAAAATGTAATTATTGACTTTTTTAGAACTGGGAACCCAAAGCATGCTTTTGTTTTCATTTGTTTGTTTATTTGCCTGTTTTGCTATTTTTGATCACCCTGTGTGACTTAACAGGATCTTATTTCCCTGACCAGGGGTTGAACCCAGGCCCTTGGCAGTGAAAGTGTTGAATACTAATCACTCCACCACCAGGGAACTCTTCAAACTGCTTTTTAATGAAGTCCTAAAGGAAAGATTCAGAAGTCTAAAGTCAGAGAATAATTATCAGACTTATAATTTTAGAATAAAAGAGATAATGTTACTAGCTGTAAACTGAAGGGAAAAAGAGGAAGAGAGGGAATATGGCAGTTTTGGGGATATCAAGCAGCTTTGCCCAGAGGTGTGAAATAAAATGGAAACTGAAGGCAATTAAAAAAAAAAAAAATCTTTGTTTTTTTGTATTTTGTATTACCAAAAATTGTGTTCCTAGGAGAAAAGAGACTTAGTTTACCTAACATGTGGCCCTGAGACTAACTTGCTATATATGCATGATGTGTTTTGATTGAAACATTTAAGCACATTGTCTTTTCACTCCATAGAGAGGTGAAGGAAAGTGAAAGTCGCTCAATAGTTTCCAACTCTTTGCGACCCCGTAGACTATACAGTCCCTGGAATTCTCCAGGCCAGGATACTGGAAGTGGGCCGTTCCCTTCTCCAGGGGATCTTCTCAACCCAGGGATCGAACCCAGGTCTCCCATACTGCAGGTGGAATCTTTACCAGCTGAGTTATCAGGGAAGCCCAACAGAGAGGTGGTGACCCTTAAAAGATGTCTGCCTGGCACTTTGCAAGGACAAAGAATGCTAGGTGTGCCAGTTAGCTGCAGGAGATGATGCATGTAGCACTCTGAGTAGTAGTTGCTTAAAGGGGATTTTTAAACTATAACTCATTGTCAGCTGCCTACATTATCCAAAGTTTTAAAGTATATTCATCATCGTCCTGTCCTGTCAGAGATTAGGATTTACGACCAGGCTCTATCATTGAGTGTGAACAAGCAACTTATTAAACAGGAAATTGTGTCATTAGTAATTGAATTGGCATTTTATGATGCTATTAAAGAACCAGGGTTCTATACCCTACATTCATCTTGAGGGTAAACAAAATTTGATCTGTTCAACAGGGCACGTATGCTCAGTTGCTAAGTTGTGTCTGACTCTGCGATCCCACAGACTGTAACCCACCAGACTCCTCTGTCCATGGGATTCTCCAGGCAAGAATACTGGAGTGGGTTGCCATTTCTTCCTCCAGGTGATTTTCCCGGCCCCAGGGATCTCTTGTGTCTCTGGCACTGGTAGGTGGATTCTTTACTACCAAGCCACCTATGGTAGCCTGTAGTATTATTCCAGAGATAATTCAATTTTGACTCAATATTGGGTGAATTAATATTTATGAAATATTCCAAATAAAATAATTACGTAGATTAGTAAAATAAAAGTCATGATTTAATGTATCCAATCATGATTCACTTATAATCGAACATTTTTAATGGGGCAAGGCAATTGTTATTTTATTAACCAATGTACATGTAATCAGGTAAGGGGTATAACAGTTGTAGAAATCCTCAGTGATATTTTACACCTGGAGAAATTTCATTCCCCAAATATCTATCTGTTATAATGTGCTACGTTATATCAAGAATGGATAGAAAACACTGAGTCTCTCATTTACCAAGTCTGAAATGAGTTGACCTGGAGTATCCAGGAACTCAAAGAAACTGTTAGTAATAATCCCTCATTATCTCTTATTCATACTTTGTAATTCACCCCTCCAGGGCAAGGCTTGGGTAGAATGGTATAATAAGTTGAGCTGATCAACTCAACTCAAATTCAATTTTTGACTCAATATGGGTGAATTAATGAGTTTCTTTTCTCTACTACCCCTTCTTTCTCAACTCTTTTATTAAGGACAATCATGTCATTTTCAATGCCATAAATTCATTAAGAAAGGCATAGGATTTAGCCCTCCTTCAGTTTAAAACTTCTGATGTGTACCCTTTCCTCCTTTCTTCTGACCACACTTTGTGTCTCTTTTATCTCTCCTCTGCCCTTTCTCCTCCTATTTTTTTTTTTTTTGTCTTTTAAGCAGTTCCTTCCTTCCTTTCTATGGTGATATAGTGCAGAATTTGAGAGTGACTGATGGAGCTAATAATTCCTATACCTGCCATCTATTAGCTGAATAAATTAGTCTTGAGGATTTCATTTTTTCTTGCTCAAGGTATTCTTTCTTTTTCTCCTTTCCATTTTCCTGTTCTTCAGCTTTTTTCTCTAAGAGTTCTAGTCTCCCTGAAAGATATGTACAAAGATCTGACAATCAGGGGTGATCATTGAGTATGGTTACTTGTTGGCCTTTCCGTCAACAGAATCAAAAAACGATTGTATCTTAGATCTCAGTTTTATGGGGGCTTCCCTGGTGACTCAGATGGTAAAGAATCTGCCTGCAATGCAGGAGACGTGGGGTTCAATCCCTGCCTTGGGAAGATCTCTTGGAGAAGGGAATGACACCTCACTCCCGTATTCTTGCCTGGAGAATTCCACGGACAGAGGAACCTGGTGAGCTGCAGTGCATGGGGTTGAAAAGAGTCAGATATGACTGTGCAGCTAACACACACACATACCCAGTTTCATACATTGTTCAAAAGTCAAAGCAATATGAAAGGGATATATTCCGGAAGTCATTCCCATCTTTAACTCCACTACGTGTGTTCAGTCACGCAGTACTGTTTGACTCTGCAATGCCTTACTCCATTGTTTACAAGTCATTTAAAAATTAGTTTCTGATTTAATTTTCCTGTATTTTTGTTAGCAAAAGTAAGAAAAATTCACAGAAATCTATTAGATATACACTAATTTCCTCATTCTTTCTTATAGACTCTTGTACACGTAGTTTTCTTTTTCCATTTAAAAACATATCATGGAAATTACCTCAGGTTATATCACAGAGAACTTCCTTATGGTTATAAACACTTCATTGTGTAGATGTCTCATAATTCATTCAAATCGACTTTGAAGGATGGAAATTTAGGTTGTCTCTAAAAGCTTGTATTACAAAGAATAATATGGGAGTGAATAACCCAGGCAAACATTGGCTTTAGATTTGTGGAGGGATCCTCAGTCTAAATTTCTGGAAGTTGAATTGTGGAAATGCACATGTGTTTTATTAGATGTTACTGAACTCCCCTCAGTGGAGTTATAGCTTTCCTACTCCTACTATCAAATTTGTGTTATCAATATTTTTTATTTTTGCCAATCTGATAGGTAGGAAGAGATATCACACGATAGTTTAATTGCATTTTTCATTTATGTAAAGTTAAGCATCTTTTTCGTATAGTCAAGGCTATGGTTTTTCCAGTAGTTTTGTATGGATGTGAGAGCTGGACCATAAAGAAATCTGAGCACTGAAGAACTGATGCTTTTGAACTGTGGTGCTGGAGAAGACTCTTGAGAGTCCCTTGGACTGCAAGGAGATCAAACCAGTTAATCCTAAAGAAAATCAAGCCTGACTATTCATTGGAAGGACTGGTGCTAAAGCTGAAGCTCCATTCCTTTGGCTGCCCGATGCGAAGAGCCAACTCATTGGAAAAGACCCTGATACTGGGAAAGATTGGGGACATGAAGAGAAGGGAGCAACAGAGATCATCGACTCAATGGCCATGAGTTTAAGCAAATTCTGGGAGACAGTGAAGGACAGGGAAGCCTGGTGTGCTGCAGTTCATGGAGTCACAAGGAGTCGGACATGACTGAGCAACTGAACAACAAAGCATTAGGACCGTTTTGTTTTTCTGTAAATTCATCCTGCCTTTTGCTCATTTTTCTGTTGGGTTTGAGTACGTTTTCCTCTCACTGTTAAGGGCTCCTTATATTTTACTGAAAATAATTTTCTATTTGTAATATAAATTGCAAATAGTTTCTCCTAGTTTGTAATTTGTATTTTGACACTAGATTTAGTCTTTTGCCATTGAGGTATTACACACATGCACACATACATATGTATTTTATTTATCCAACTTAATAGTTTTATTACTTCTAAATTTGGAAAGATTTTTCTTGTATCTGAATGATAAAGGAAACAACCAATGTTTTCTTCTAGTATTTATATGACTTCTTTATTTATTTATTTGTATCTCGGATCAATTTAGAATTCATTCTTGTATAGATATGAAGAATGAGTACAATTTTATTTTACTTTTTTTCAGATTGCTATCCATTTGTCTCACTGCCACTTATTTAAAATTCCATCTTTATCCAAGTGACTTGAGATGTCACTTTGATCTTATTTTAAGCTTTCCTATGCATTTGTTATTTCTGGGCATTCCCGCTCCCACCCCAACACATTGTTGTGCATAATCATGTACCATTACTACACTTTACATGAGTTTTATAGTATGTTTTAATATTAGTGGGGTTAATCTCCCCTTTTAACCTATTTTTTTTTTTCAAAATCTGTATTGTTATTTTTGCATATTTATTTTCCATGTTCCTAGTCCCAGGAATCTGCTGGAAGGAAATAGTCCAAAATGTAAAAAAATTCTAATGAAACAAATAGAAACAAGTGCTAGCTCTTCGAGAAATAATCTAGAACTAAAATCTGACATCTAGTGTTTCGTGCAGTAACTGCATGGTACTAACTAACGTCTGACAGTCCTATTGCATTATAAATAATGCCTTTTAACAGTTTTCAGTTGAGTATTGTATACTCAAGCAGCGTTGGAAATGCATAGATCTGTTAGAGGGAGAGAAAGCTCCACCTCAATTAGTAAGAAGGGTAACTCAATGTAAGCTATTCTTGTTTGTAACTTTTAAAATCACAAGAGCCTGAATAAGGAGAGGGTGAGCAAAAGTTCACTCAAGAGGTGAGCCAACTTAGAACAGGGCTGGGAACATACATCCTACCAGCACTGCTGAGGTTGGAGGGGCTAAAGAAAAAAAGGAGAAGCTGGGAGTGGCTTCTGTCTCCTTTTCCTCTCATTGCCAGTTACAGTAAGATCAGAAAAAGCAAAGTGCTGTAAGCAATTGGGTTTTATAGTTGGAGCCAATATTTCTACCAGAGATTGAAAAACATGGGTGATTAGAAACCTGGGGGAAAGGAAGCTAGCTAGCTAGACTGCATTTTTCTTTCTTTTTTTTTTTTTAGGACTGGCCGCTCAGTTGATAAAGAATCCTGCAATACAGGGGACCTGGTTTCGATCCCTGGGCTGGGGAAGGGAATGGCTACCCACTCCAGTATTCTGGTCTGGAGAATCCCCATGGACAGAGGAGCCTGGCAGGCTACAGTCCATGGGGTAGCGAAGAGTCAGACGAGACTAAGCATAGTACAGCACAAAATAATTCTAGTGCTAACATCCCAGCTAGAAGGGAGAAATCATCTTTGAAGGTGGTGTGGTGTGATTCCATCAGTTGTGTTTTACTTTCAGTTTTAATTTTTCCCTGCTCCTAGTGAGACCAAACAAACTGACACGTGGGAGTTTGTAGGAGAAAGGCTTACTGCAGGGCTATGCAAGGTGGTTCATACCTTAAGAAGGTCCCAGCTCCTCAAAGTGTTTCAGCAAAGCACTTTGAAAAGTCAGGTGAAGTGGGGTGGGTTGCAGGGTCAGCTCCTGCACAGTTCTCCGATTGGCTGATGGCGAGGGAACAGGGTGGTGTCACATGGGTTAACATCAGTCCTTAGGCTCCAGGAGGCCTGGAGCTATGTGTTCACAGTTGTCCAGTAGTTAACATCTTCCATTTGGTGAGGGAGGGGGAGTGGTTTTGTATCTGCAAAACAACTCAGGAAATGTACAGCAAGAACTATTATCTAGGTACTTCAGAGAGGAGCTAAAGGCCTGTTCCCCTCCCCCCAAAGGTCCCACAGGGTCCTGCTCGGTTACATTACAGTTTACTGCAATTAGGGAAAACTAGGTATTATCAGACAACTGAAAGACAGGTAATTTATAGCTCTTTCATGTTTTTGTCAAAATTTAAATCACCAAACAAAAATTCGTGACAGAATTGCAAAGTGAGTAGAGTAGAAACAAAGCTTGTGTTGTTGGATGGATTCTGTTCTAGAGGATGTGTAAATGTCCTCCAAACTGCCCTGTCTTATCCTGCTCCCAAACTTTGAGCAGACTGAATTCTCTGTTTCTCCTCTGTATTTCTTCTCAGTGGGTCTGATGCAGAGAACTCTTATCCTCACTCAATGCAAAGACAATTGCAAAACCCAGTCAGCATCCACCTTGAGCAGACAAGCACACATCTCACGGTAGCTGAGGATGTTGTCTCTACTGAGTCCCCAAAGAGTTCCAAGCTGCTCGAGAGGCCAATAATAATTGAAAGTTCAGGCCTCATGGGACTTCCCTGGTGGTCCAATGGTTAAGACTCTGTGCTTCCAAAGCAGGGGGCACAGGTTTAATCCCTGGTTGGAAAACTAGATCTCACATGCTGCTACTAAAACCTGTCATGGCCACAAAAAAAAAAAAAAAAAAAAGTACAGGCTTCAGAATCTGACAAACCAGGCTCTGCTCATGACTTAAAATCTGCATAACTCTTGATGAGTCATTAAACCCCTGAGGCAGACTCCCCGTGATAAAATAAACACACACATATATTTATTACACATAAGTATATATAAAATTTGGCACAATTATCAGCATGCAGTTAAGTGCTAAGGAAACAGGAGGCACATTATCATTAGGAAGAAAGAAGGCACAAGGCTGTAATAATGAGACCATGTACCAGGTGGGAGTAACCCTCTGCTCATCAGTGCAATAGATACTGCATGTCCCTGGGGTGGAAATTAGACCACATTCTCCTGAGAGACCTACGGACTCCAGTTCCTTAGAACTCTTCCCTCCGGCCCCAAGGATAAGTCTCTAGGTAACCACTGGCTCAGGATAACCTAAGCGTATATTCACTCCCAAGGAATCGTTTTCATTATACCTGAAGCTCTCCTTCAGCCAGTTTACTTTTCTCAGAAAAAAAGTGAAAGTGAAGTCGCTCAGTCGTGTCCGACTCTTCTCCATCCCATGGACGGTAGCCTACCAGGCTCCTCCGTCCGTGGGATTTTCCAGGCAAGAGTACTGGACTGGGCTGCCATTTCCTTCTCCATTACTTTTCTCAGAATAAACACCTAAAATTTAGATTTCCTCTTATCTTTGTAGTTGAGATTTTTGTGACCTCCATACAATAAGAAACCATATAAGACATATATTTTCTATATGGCTGAGTCAACTTTATCCAGACTAGACAAATCCAACCATTGTTTGTGTCAGCTTTTATTGCAGATAGAAGAACACAGCTTGTGATGTTTATCTCTTCCTTTACTGTCCTTGAAAGATACACAGACAGAAGCAATTGGAACCCAAATTAAAAAAAAAAATACTGACAAGAATAAAAGATGAAGGAGATGTTGATTTTATTATTTAATCATTTAAATTTCTTTTACATTTCCTAAAAAGATACATGGTCTAATGAAAAGAAAACAGTTTGAAATCAATATAACACCATTCTGGCTCAACCTCTAGCACTGGTTATCTTTATAATCTTGAAGAAGTCATTTATTTTCTTTGGTACACAAATATTCATATGTAATGAGAATAAACTAGTTTACTATCTTACCACAATTCTCTGAGTATGTACGGATGCATACAGAAGTAAGAAAGAAGTGAAAATATATGTATATGTATGTTTATATTTGCATGTCAAATGCACACCTACATAAATAGGCCTCTTAGTTTTCCATGAGAAATCTGATTATGAACAAGTGGGCTGGAATAGGTGATAGGCAGTGTCCAGTTTCATGCTGAGAGCATCTGCTTCTAGTTTTTAAAATGCTTGTGTGTTCATTCCTCCATCCAAGGCAACTGAGAAATGGAAACTTGTTAGAATTACAAATTTTCAGGCCTGACCTCAGACCCATCCTCAAACACTGAATCAGGGGCTGTGGGGAGAGACTCAGCTATTTTTGTTGCAACCTGCCCTCCAGATGATTCTGAAGTGCACTAAAATGTGAGAACCACTACATTCAAACATTCCCAGGGAAGAACTATAGGCTAGAGAAGAGACAGGAATTAAAGGGGGGGAGGGGAGAAGGCAGGATAGTCTACAGAGAACCTGAGTCACAGGTGGTAGGAAGAGATTTGGGGAGACAGAACAGTGGCAGGCACAGGAGAGTGTTATTTATGGTTGTAGGATGCCGGTGTGGTTGTAGAAAAGCGGGCATAAGCCCAAGGGCAATAATAATGCAGTATCCAGGTAGGCCCACGTTAGTCATTTGTTCTCATGCAGTCATTTCTGCTCCTGTGCTAAGACCGCTGGCTTTAGAACCTTCTTCCTGCAGTGGATCCTAAAGGAAGATAGTTATCCTGTTTCTAGTCACAGCTGTTTCTGACCCCTATCGTCACTACCGTAGAAATCTGAGACAGGGAGAGTTAGGGCTTCCCAGCCTAAGCCTGTTTGTCTTCTGGTCTTTTTCAACAATTTAAAGTCCCCCTGATTCTAGTTTTAATTTTTCCCTCATTGGCAGCTAAGGAGTGTGTGTATATTCAGAAAAAGGAAGAGAACTCCTGGAATTCCAATGGGCTAGGGGTGAACTTGCCCAGAGAAAGACGGAGGTGTGAGAATCAGCCTATGGAACCGACAAGGCAAGAAGTCACCATGGATGCTCTTCGCGAGGTTAATGGATGTCGTGTTGTTATCCACGATGTTGCCTTGACAGGGGAATCCCCGGCTTTGCAACTTTCTGGCCAACATGAGGATCACCAGCCGATTATAACCTTTCCTGCGATGCTCAGGCATGGTGTAGCCATGGCACATGGTGGCAAACTGGTCCATCAGAGACCAAGACACGGGGTTCCCCTTGTCATCACGGACACACACACTGGGGAAGCAGGAGATGAGGTTGGCGATGTATCGGCGACACTGTTCATTGCCGCCCCGAGACCAAGTCTGGTTGAGTAAGTCAACATCAGCAACACTCAGGTAGGTTAGTCGTAGGGAAGAACTCATTCTTGAAGAAAATGACACGGGAAGAAATATGAACTCGGGATCACATGACCAAAAACAAGTATTTCTCTCTCTTTTATTCACTTCAAACCTTGGGGGATACTAGTTCTCCCACCAGGGATCAAACCTGGCCCCAGCAGTGAAAGTACCCTGTCTCAACCACTGGACCTCCAGGCAATTCCCCAACTACCTCTCTTTTTACATTGATTCAAACTGAGAAAGCATCCTGGAGATAGTGCCTTGCAAATACTAGAATATTTTCAATAAATAAGAATCCATCACTTACCACTTACAAACATCTTTTAAGATTTCATTTCTAACAGGACGAAACACTCATTATATTGAGTCTAAGTCTTTCCTTCAAATTTTATGCCCACTTGTTATTGTCCTCAGAATAGTTGAAGGGAAGGGTTTCATTTTTCTGGAGAATAAACCTCAGACTTGTTCTTATTAAGTCCTGAGTCTGCTGACACCCTCTCTGAGGCCTTGAACAAGTCCAGATACTTGGGCCCCTAACCTTTTTCTTGGTAACAATAAATGTTTTAGGATAAGACTCCTATATTTATGCAACCATGTCCAGAAAAGAAATATAAACTGCTTAATGTTCTAGACATTTGTAGATGCTTAAGAAATGCTAGCTCTTTCAGACCTTTCCCTAAACATTCTGGAAAAACGTTTCAAAATCCATGAGTGTTAAGATTAAAAAAAACAGAAAGGACAAAAATGGTTGCAGTTTCTAAGAACTGAGACAGGTTACTTAGTTGCAAGTCTCTGGGGGGCTGGTTGTGTTTTGAGTTTTCTTTCATGCTTGAAGTTATCAATATCCTAAGACCATCCCCAGTTAAGAGGCCACTGATATCACTCTCACTATGTCCTTTTTTAAAATGACTTGACTGCTCCAGGTCTTAGTTTCAGCATTTTGGATCTTTTAGTTGTAGCAGGTGAGATCTAGTTCCCTGAGCAGGGATTGAACCTGGGCTCCCTGAACTGGGAGTGTGAGGTCTTAGCCACTTGACCACCAGGGAGGTCCTGTACTAGGCCTTTCTTTATGAAGTACAAGTTTGTGTTTTCTTTAATTAGTGGTTATGCACTGTTAGCTCATATTTCAGGTATTCTGTGAGACCTGGAACTGGGCCATTCGCCTAACCACTAAGCAGGGGGAAAGAATATAAATAAATGCAAGCAATAACTGGCTTAATAGGATTTTTTCATTTAATTCTCGAAAACAAACTTTAGAACAAAGTCAAAGAAGCTTCAGGTAGTTATGTCACTACAAATAAAAACACTAAACCATGTGTTTCAGGAGGGACATTCGAGACAATGACCTTGTATGTGAAGGGCGGGTATCCAAAATAAAGTGTACAGATTTGGGTAATGATTTAGGTTTTAAAGACAAATTGTCTAACTTCCTATGCAGAAAGGAGCAACTCAAGTGAAAATTTGATTAAAAAAAATCTGACGGGGGATTGAGGAAAATTTTAAATAACATTTCAGGGATATGACAGCAAACAGACTTCTTGTTCAGTAGCTCAGTCGTGAGCAGCTCTTTGCAACCCCATGGACTGCAGCATGTCAGGCCTCCTTGTCCTTCACTATCTCCTGGAATTTGCTCAAATTCATGCCTATTGAATTGGACAGACTGTGGGAAACTCTAAAGGACCAATAGCCTGATTTTTTTTTCAACCAGAAGTAACATAAGAAATAAAAAGAGATGAAAGGGATACCTGTCTGTCAAAAGAAACTTAAGAGAGATATTAACCAGTTGCATATAATAACCAGGTGCTTATTCGAAACAAATAAAGTGCTAAAAGTTTTATGATAATTGGGGAAATGTGACTACTAACAGGTCATTTTATATTTAGGAAATAGTGTTCACAAAATTTTAAGGAAAGAGCCAACAAAGCAGGCTTACGGCCACTGTTTTTAGAGAACCTGCTTGCCAGGTTGGCCTTTGGCTAGGTGTCTGGTACTTTTGGATTACTGGAGGAGTCCTGCCATTCCCAGAACTGGTGAAGAGTGGTTAGCTTGGCCTGTTTGTACAGTCAATGTAATTTATGCTGAACACCTGTTTTCCTCCTGGGAGTCTAGGAAATCTGTGCGTGCTTTGCAGAGGACACCTCCAATAAAAAAAATCTTATCTGTGTTGTCACAACTCATTGCTGGGAATCAAATGCATACTGTCTGACTCTGCTCAGGGAGGCCTCTGGGAAGCTTGTGCCTGGTTTCTTCTGGACTTTGCCAAAGCACCTTTTTCCCCTGTGCTGATTTTGCTTTGTATCTTTTCATTATAATAAGCTATAGCCGCAACTAAATATATTGAGTCCTGTGAGTCCTCTTAGCCAATCACTGAACTTGTAGGTGGTCTGGGGGACCCCTGACACAGAGGTGATGTTACTATAGCACTTTAATAAAAAAAATTCTTGGGAATTCCCTGAGTGAATTCAATGTGTTCACTTTTGGGGCCAGGGTTCGATGCCTGATGGGGGAGATATTAATAAGATCCCACAAGCCATGCTATGCTATGCTTAGTCGCTCAGTCATGTCCAATTCTTTGTGAGCCCATGGACTGTAGCCCACCAGGCTCCTCTGTCCATGGGGATTCTCCAGGCAAGAATGCTGGAATGGGTTGCCATGCCCTCCTCGAGGGGATCTTCCCAACCCAGGGCTCGAACTGGGGTCTCCTGCATTGCAGGCGGATTCTTGACCGTCTGAACCACCAGGGATTAATAAGATCCCACAAGCTGTGAGGCCTGGCCAAAAAATAAATAATAATAATTCTTTTGGAGATATAATATATAAGTATAAAGGAATAATATCTAAGATATTTCCTTTAGAATAAATCAGGGGGTGGAAAAGACAGAGGTCTGGATAAAAGATTCCTAACATATAAATCTAGTACTTTTTGTATATTTTTAAAATATACATGTATATTTAATGAGCACAAGCTTGGTTTTTTTTTTTTTAATTCAATTAATAGGAAAATGTATTGTTGAAAAGGTTACAGTTGGAATTGAATGAAGAACAAACAAAATTGAAAACTGCATTATTTTGTGATTGAAAGAGGCAGATTGTTTAAGGGTTTTTTTTTTAAGTATATTGGTTTTTGGAGGTTAATTGCACTAGTTTCTCAACTCTTGTGTTTGAAAATTTTCATAACTGAAAAAGTAACAATAAAATCCAGTTGCTTTATGTGACTTAAAGTTTCCCTTCTTTTCTAGGTTTAGTCTTGTTTTGCTCAATAATTACTTCAACATACACCACAGAAGTGAAGAAAAGTAACATTCACTGAAGCGGGTACTTTTCAGGTATCAGGTTTCATTTGCTTACAAGAAACACGCCAAGAAGATATTATAGATTCATTTTTACAAAGAACTGATTGAGGCTCAGAAAGATAACCTGGAGAAGAAACTGGCAACTCTCTCCACTGTTCTTGCCTGGAGAATCCTATGGACAGAGGAGCCTGGCAGTCTAGAGTCCATGGGGTCGCAAAGAATCAGGCACACACACACACACACATGCAGAAAGGTAAGGCAAGATGGAAAGTAACTAGTGAACAACAGATCAGGGACCACGAAGTAAAAGAACGCAGATATAAACCAACACATGTTCTGAAGGGCTGGATTCTGGAATTAGATTTGATTGTTTCTGGCTCTACAGTTTGCGCCTGTGTGTTATTTCAATTCTGTTCAAAAAGGGAATAATAATGGTACTGCTTTATAGGGTTGTAGAAAGGATTCAAGAGACAACATATTTAAAACTTTAAAACATTTAGTGCCTGGCATAAAAGACACGTAAGCCAGTTAAACGCCTTCATCCCTGAAACAACAAAAAACAATTATAACCACCTTGGGTGCAGACAGCAGAAGTTATTTAGAATTATTTGGAGGAGGATGATGCCCAAGAAATGATTTTTTTCTGTGTATTCTGTGAAAAAACTGTCCATAGTTAATTACTATGGACAGAGACACAGATTTGATTTTGCAGGAAATTATGAGCAAAAGGAAAAGAGTAAACACACACACACATTTAGATTCAGTCACCTAAATCCAACATCCCAGAATATTCCCTAATGGTATTAAGTACTCCAGGTACTGCAGTTTGTACATCCATAGCATAAGTGCTCCCCCAGAAGGAGAAGCTTGGTTTACATACAAGGAACGGGTGTCTGCAGTTGAAATCCTAGATAGGCAAACGGCCTTGAAGGAAGCTAGCTTTACATCCACCTGCTTTGAGTCGGCAACAGCCTTGGAAACATCATATAATTCACCCTGCAGCCCTGTATGTGGAAACACACAATGAAAAAAAAATGTGGACGCTTTATCTGAAAATGCCAAAAGGAAATTTGTTATAGTATTTCTATACTTGGTATAATCAATACCACCAGTTTCCCACCTTGTATTATCCTAACCACCTTGTATTCTTATATGTGTTATCAGAGCTACTCCTTTGTCTGATTTTCAAGTCTTGTATGATATTTTCAAATATCCATGTTGATCATGATCTTCCATGGGAATTTCTGATGGGACTATCCCTTAAGAATTTGCAATGTCTTATGGGAACTTTTATTTTCCTGACTTCTAAGATTGCTCTTAAGCCCCTGAGGGTAAGGGATGTTTTCTAGCTTTAGAAGTATGAAAGAGCTTCAGTTTATTTGGCAGGGCAATCTCACTTTAAAGACTGTCTTTCAGTCTCCTGCCTAAATGCCCATCATGGCAATGTCAATATATAAACTCGGACTGGTGAGGTTTATTCTGAACTTAACTTACCCAGAACTCACTCGTTTGTCATAGCTATACTGTATTCTCTATAAACCCTTATTCAGTTCTTCTTGCATGTAAAGCTGGGCACAGCTCCAGAGTGGTACACAAGAATGCCATGGTCTCTGTTCTGATGGTAATTACAGCATGGCACACGGGGCTTGTTTACTTAGAACTGACTGTCTGCTTCTCCAAATGCTGATCTGCTCTGTCCTTTCCATTCTGGCTGCTGATGGCTTGAATCCTCTGGAAACTGACTTTCCCACTTCCTTTCATATCTAATTGCTTGTTTCCTTCTCCTAGGAAATCACTTCCTCTTGAAGAAAACATGAATGGCAGGTCCTGGTGAACACAGACTGTGCTCTGAGCCTTGGCTTCTCCATCAGGGAGTTAAGTCTAAGAAAAGATAAGCAAGTCTTCAAGTTAATGCTATTAAAATTATAGATGCTGTGGCTAGCACTCCATATTAAAACACTGAATTACATCTAAGTGGCAGTGAGCGGTGCTGACTCAAGGTGTGGATGGTAGTTCCAACAGAATTTATTTCTCCTAAGTTAGACTGAGTCAATTCTTTCTAAAAGTCATCCTAACATTAAAACATAACCTTTTAGACTTTAGATGTAACAGGTAACAAAAACTGCATAAAAGGGATAGCTTAATTAATAATAATTGCATACATTTTAACTACTTCTAAAGCCACAGATAGAATTTGACGAGCTCCCTTGTATGGTATCAGTCTCCCAATCTTTTAATCACAATTCCTTCTCTCTCCTCCAAAATAATCATTATAATAATTTTTAAGATAACCATTTTCTTGTTTTCTTTACAGTTTTATTATCCAAGCCTGCATCCTTAAACACTGTAGTTTGATTTTGCCCACTTTTTGTCCTGTGAGTCTTTTCATCAACAGATCTTTCGATTCCCACTAAACTCCTCTCTCCCCCCTTTAAAAACTTCTTTTGTCAGCGAATCCTGCTGGTTAAGGCCTCTAATCACCAAACCACAGGATTTGTTGTTTAGATTTTGCCGATCATCTCTCCATGGTGTTGTGGATCACGTCCTTCTATCTGTTGACAGGGTATCATTTTTAACAAATGATTTTCTCCTTTCTCAGGAAAGAAGGAACCTCCGCTTCTCATTCTGCTATTGTTCACTCCACCTCCTTAGAAGGGGAAGGGTTGCTAACCGAATAAGCCAGAACTTGAGGACATTTTTTTGGTTCATAGTTACCAGTGAGCAGGCCTTTGAAACTTTCAGGCTGGTCCTCCTGTAGACAAGCTGTCTCATCCATGCAGCTAGCAGTGAGCAGCGAGCAGGGTCTGTCTGGACAATTGTGCATATTTTTGTTTCTTGCCCTTGGATATGGCAATGGCAAGGAGTTTGGCTCCTCTGAGTCTGTTAGAGGATTAACCCTGATTTAACATTGTTTATGGATGGTTCTTAGATTAAAAATGACAAAGGCATTCCCATGCAGGGTGTGTTCTTGCTCTAAACACCCAGTAATGAAGCAGCTTCACTGCCTAAATCCTGATCTATCCACCAGCCCAACTAGCAGGCTAGTTCTGACCTAGCCTGCACTGCGGCAGAAAGTAAAAGGCTGTTTATGTCTAGCTGATAGGCTTTTAGGGAGGCTCATGATTTAGAGATGTTATAGAAATGCCACCTTTTCAGGTTCTCTGAATAAGAATAGTAAAGACCCTGATGACTTCTTAGAAGCTATTCAGTGTCCTAAAGAGATTATAGTTCTTACCACAGAAACCTACAGTTGAGACCACATCAGAAGTCAAGAGCCTGTACTACTCTACATGTTAAATGAGGGGTTTTACCATTCCAGCTATACTAGGTGCTATAATTCACATCTCTCCCCACCAAACCCTCAGGAAAGATGACTATCAGTTAAAATGTGTATAACTCACAACTAATAGCTCAGCTTCTGAAAAAAAGTATTGGCAATTAGAGGGATGGTCTCTCCATAATGATGAATTCAGGGGATTTGAGGATATTAACCAATAATACCAAAATCCATCCAGTTACTGCCATGACTTTTCACTTTAAGGAGGAGATATACTCATTTCCACATTAAAGTAATCCTGGGGAGATTTTTCTGAATTGTTAGTTAGATAAGCAAGTGGTTGAATTATGCCTCACTTCTAACCAGCATACCAGGGGTAAATCTGTAAATGTGTGAGAGAGTTTAGAACTGCCTCTATAAAGTCTTTTTGAGCATTTGCAAGGGGATTTTTAAAAAAATATATATAACATCCCAAGTTTTTAGGTTATGAATTTACATAAATCATTATAGGTGGACAGAAACTTTTCTTGTAGAGGGCTCCAGCTATTTCTGGCTGATAAAAATTACCAGAATTTACATATCTAACATGGGGGTTCCTACCTTCTTGTCAAATGATCAAGGAACTTATTTCACTGGAAGAGCTATACACAGTAACTTCATTGCCTATATCAACTCCCAATCATTATAAAAAGTTGAGAGAGCAGGTGATACACTGAAGCCAAAGCTATCCATCCAAATAATCAAAAGTCATAATCTGTTTCTTGGCCTGAAGTTCTTCCAGAAGCATTGATGGCTATGTAGTTATCTCCTTGGAGCCCACATATACTCTTTCCTTATAAAATCATTTCAGTTTATCCTATGTAGACCAGATGATTATCTTTTTCAACAATCATTTGCTTTAGAAAGAACAAAGGCTTACCTATTGGCTTAGACTTAAATTAGATTTACTTTAAAAGATTATGATAGGAGAGGGTTAGGAGTAGTAAGGAGAAATATCCTGTGATATTTACTGATACCATTTTTTGGAAAAAAAAAAAAAAAATCGCTTAAAAGCAGCCTCATTTAAATGACCTCCGCCAACCACAAAGGCCAAACCTCATTAGCAATAAAAAAAAGTATTGCTACAAGACTGTAATACATAAACTGTTAATATATAAAATGTATGTAAGTGTATTTGTACATATGTGTGCTTATATGTGTTAAAAGTGCATCATATTTATATATCTGATAGATATGATAAAAAGGAGAAAAAAAATGCCTGTCTAGTGTCTTGTACTTGACCCACCCTGTATTTGAAAAACTTGGTCCCAGTTGATAACACCATGTTCTTCCAACAGCTGTCGGTAAGCATTGACATCTTTGTAGAACACAGCATAGGCATTAGTATAATGGTCCAGGTTGTCTGTCTCAGCCTAAGACAGAAGACATAATTACAGACACATAAAACACATCCTCTAGATATAGAACTCCAGTACCTTCCTAATGAGGTCAGGACACCACCTTTGATCAAGTGAGCCTCTCCTTTGTCTCAGAGGCAGAATGGGGAGGATGCTGTCTTTTTTAATCTTCTTTCGTATTTATCCATATGACTAAAGTCAATGATCATAAGGAATCATCAACCCAGTGGGAAAACTAGTGTGTACAAGCATATCTGCTTTATGCTTCTAGGGATTGTCAAACACTAGAGAAAGCATCCTAGTGAACACATTTAGACTGGAGGTTTCCATATGTCTGATACTCCAAAGCCAGTCAAATTAGCAGCCAATGGTGAGGTGTATAGCTTGTTAAGCTACAATGGTTACAATTTCCCCTTTACTTCATCTTTTCATTCCAGTTGGCACCAATTCTTTTTTGCCTTTTAAAACTGTACCTCTTTCTGCCGCCGTGTGATGATGGCTTTGAAGTCAGGCCATGAATCCAATACTACTTCCTTTTGAAAGGGATTCCCACGATTTATGTTCATCACTGCTCCATAAACCTGAGGCAGAGAACCCAGAAGAATGGCTAGTCATATTATTAACCATTTCAGACGCTTATTACTCTTTTCATTTCTTGTACTACTGCAAACTTATGGCCATGAGGGGAAATTATAAATAAACACACATATAATCACAACCCACACTCATATAGACTTCTCCCTTGTTATTTCAAAAGTGCACATGAAAACCGTTAAAGTGTCTATGACAGTCTATGAAAATGCTCCCAAAATGTAGTGTTTTTTTAGCACAATGGTGAGAGGTACCAAATCAATAGGCTTACCAGGCAGGGACTTGGAACATAGGTCAGTAATACTTAATGAATCAGCATCTGATGTCTAGATTTAGAGTTCATATATCTTTTAGAAGTTCTATGGATAATTTTGATGTGCAGCTGCTTTTGAAATTTACTACACTATCTGAACATCATATGTGAAGTACAACTACTCTTTCAACCCTGAATTACAATTAAATATCACTTGAGACTGAGATACTGTCCCCCAGAAAAAAAAAACCAAAAGCATATCCTGCATTTCAGATTTGATAGAGCAGGTCTGTATAAGCATCCCCTGAGGGTTGTAACTATGTCTTATTCACTGTTCTATCCATGGAGTCTGACAAAGATGACCAAAGGCTTATTGACTAAATAATACTGAAGTATCTTAGAATTCTGTTCTGTGACTTTTCACACTTTCTTCTCCACTAAGAATCAAAGATGTCTGTCCCACAAAGCAACTTTCCTATGTTATCTGTGTGCTTCTAGAGAAGATAAAGTTGTGGTGGTAAAGAGGAGAGCTAAGCTATAGGCCAGTGTTCACAGCAGCATCTTTATAATACTGTAGACAGAAACTGGAAACAATATCCGGCCACAGTGGAATAAATAAATAAATCGTGGCATATTCCTACCACGGATTACAAAAGAGCAACATGGTATTGAGCTTGTCCAGCCAGAGAAGCTAAGTTCAAAAAGATACTTACTGTGTGATCCAATTTATACTACATTCAAAGACAGGCAGAATTAAATGATGACTTTAGAAGTTAATAGTGGTTGCTATGGGAGACCAGGGAAAGATATTGACAGGAAAAGAGTATGGAGTGGGGGAAGAATGGTGTTTGATGTACTGTTCTTTCTTGAATGGAGTAGAAATTACATAGATATTCACTTTGAGAAAATTCACCGAGCTGTATTCTGTTTTGTGCACTTTCTAGTGTTATGTGGGTATGTGCCAATTTACTTCCGTCCTATGTGACTCTTTGTGACCCTATGGACATGGCTCTCCAGGTTCCTCTGTCCATGGGATTCTTCAGGCAAGAATACCGGAGTGGGTTACCATGCCTTCCTCCAGGGGATCGTCCCAACCCAGGGGCTCTTATGTCTCCTGCATTGGCAGGCAGTTTCTTTACCACTAGCACCACCTGTCAAGCCCTTTCTAGTGTTATTATACTTCAAAGAAAAAAGTTAAATTATAAGGGCTTCAGAGCCTACATTTTATCTCCTTTATCACTATCTTAGTTCAAATCACTCACCTCATCTCAATGCCTAGAAGATGATCCAACTCTCTTCTGTCTTACCCAAACTGAGACCTCACTCAAATTCTTGCATAGACTGTATCTTTCCAAATGTAGTCTAATCCTAATGTGCAACATGGATCATACTTAGTGAAAATCCACAAACGAAAGTAACCTGGAAAGGTCATGCTTGTTCTCTTCATGATTAAAGTCTGGAATTCATGATCTTACGTGTATGGAGTAATACATTTATTAAAATAGTTTCACATGAGGAAAGCATAATCCTTATTCAAGAATGGAACTTAAACATGATTGAAATGTTCAACACAGTTAGAAGAAAAAAAAACTTCTTTACAATATTCAGATTCTGAAAAAATAACTAGCTTGTAAAGATCAGAACCAACTGAAAGCTTTGGCATGGGTTGAAACCACAGGGGGAGGGAGATGGCAGTGGAATTATAAAATATGCAGCTATAAATTCCAGTGGATGGAGGAAGAGGAAACAACTGAGACTATGTTTTCTTTATCTTTTTTATTCACAAAAGGACTTAGTGTTTCCTGAAAGGGTATTTTGAAACAGTGGTCAGAGAACAAAGCCAGGCATTATATAACAATGAAATCATTAAAGGAAGATAAAGAGATTTAGGGATAAAAAGACTCAGGGTAGGAAAAATAAGAAATTAGGAGCAAAGAGCTAAGCAGCTATGAAAGAGGAGATTTCTCAGAAAGGCATCTATGCCTATACGGTTCATTTCCTTAATTCTTACTTCAGATGTTGTTGTGAGAGGCAGGCATTTCCAAAAAACACTCAATTTGAAATGTGATAATTTAGATTTAAATCTGAATTCTAGCACCTGGAAATGGGGAAGTTATTCAGTAATATTATCTGTAAAATTATAATATAAATATCTGCCTATTCAGAGGTTTTAATATTACAGAGGAATTAATTTTAGAGAGGGATTGATTAGGTGTTTTTGAAGCTCAAATGAGATAATGTGAAAGATATTTAAAAAAAATTATACATACCATTCAGATCAAGTCAACTAATCTGAATTTAGAAGTTTTTAAAAAATAAAAATTTAACAAGTAAGAAATTACCCTTCTGCTATTTAATAAAATTTAGAACTGAAATTTACTTCATAAATAGTCCAGTCCAGCACAGCCTGAATTTTCCTACAAGTTGTCTAGCAAGACTGTCAAAAATATAACTTACTGCATTGTATCCCCAATCCATTGAATCAACCTCTAGCAGGAGGGGACTGGGAAACTGTATGTTTACTAAGTACTCACATCTTACCATCAAGAAAAGTTGGGAAACAGCTATAAGTCTGATGTTATTTCACAGATTAATAAAACAAAGAAGACAGAACTATTCAATGTTTCATACCTTAAGTGATTCAGGAAAGTGACTCTTCAGCATTTTTTCCAGGATCAGTAATTTGGTAGAACAGTAAAGAACCAGCATGTTCTCTGGAGAGTGGAGAGCTAGTAATTCCACCCCTAATTAAAAACATGAAAGGATGTATTTAATTTTTGTCTGTTAGTATTTAAATCTACCCAGAAAGATCCTTGAAGTTTTTCTTTGTCTTTTTGGTTCATTTGTTTGTTTGTTTCTTTAAACTGGGCTTCATTCATTTTTTCTCATGTAAAATGATATGGTGGCTACAACTAGAGCCAGGGTCTTCTGCAGAGAAACTCTGGTGTGGGTCTTAAGATGGTTGGTGAATTCCTAATATGAAGACTTGGTGAATACCATCTCTTTCAGGAGTGAGCTAGTTGTAGGTCTTGGAAATGGCATCAAAAGTTATTTAGTGGTGTTGGAGAAGAGTCTTCAGAGTCCCTTGGACTGCAAGGAGATCCAACCAGTCCATCCTAAAGGAGATCAGTCCTGGGTGTTCATTGGAAGGACTGATGCTGACGCTGAAACTCCAATACTTTGACCACCTCATGCAAAGAGTTGACTCATTGGAAAAGACCCTGATGCTGGGAGGGATTGGGGGCAGGAGGAGAAGGGGACGACAGAGGATGAGATGGCTGGATGGTATCACTGACTCGATGGACATGTGTTTGAGTAAACTCCAGGAGGTGGTGATGAACAGGGAGGCCTGGTGTGCTGCGATTCATGGGGTCACAAAGAGTCGGACACAACTGAGCGACTGAACTGAACTGAACTGAACTGAACTCCCTGCTTTCACTGCCAAGGACATGGGTTCAATCTTTGGTCAAGTAAATATGTTTCAGCAAGTGCATCCAAAAAAAAAAAAAAATGGCCTTGGGAAAGTTGCCCATGGAGGCAGTACAGCCCCTGGCAGAGGTACAGAAAGTCACCAATTCAAGCTATTGTCAGTAATTTCTTAGACACAGGGGCTGGGATGATGCTAGTGCCACTGGGGACAGGGATGTGGTACTCCAGGACAAAGCCACAGCAGCCAGCCACCTTTCAAGGGTTGCTATGGGGCTTGTCAGTCTCCCCAGTAGCCTCACTGCATAGGGATGAGGGTGTAATTCTTTTTTTTTTTTTTTAATTGGAGTGTAATTGCTTTATGATATTGTGTTAGTTTCTGCCGTATAATGAAGGGAATCAGCTATATGTATACATTATCCCCTTCCTCTTGGACCTCCCTCCCACCCCCTCAATCCCACCCATTTAAGTCATCACACAGCATGGAGCTGAGCTCCCTCTGCCCTACTGAAGGTTCCCAGTAGCTAGCTATTTACGTACGGTAGTGTATATATGTTGGGCTTCCCTGGTAGCTCAGCTGGTAAAGAATCCGCGTGCAATGCAGGAGACCCCAGTTCTATTCCTGGGTCAGGAAGATCCCCTGGAGAAGGGGTAGGCTACCCACCCCAGTATTCTTGGGCTTCCCTGGTGGCTCAGACTGTAAAGCATTTGCCTGCAATGCGGGAGACCTGGGTTCAATCCCTGGGTTGGGAAGATCCTCTGGAGGAGGGCATGGCAACCCACTCCAGTATTCTTGCCTGGAGAATCCCCGTGGACAGAGGAGCCTGGCGGCCTACAGTCCATGGGGTCGCACAGAGTCGGACACGAATGAGTGACCAAGCACAGCACAGGGTATATATGTCAATCCTGGTCTTCCACATCATCTCACCCTTCCCTTCCCCTCACTGTGTCCCCATGTCTGTTTTCTACCTTTGGGTCTCTAGTCCTGCCCTGCAAACAGGTTCATCTTGTACCACCAATCTTTTTTAAGATTAATTCTGAATGCCATCTTCCTCTGAAGAGGGAAGAAAGAGAGAGAGAAGGAGGCCCTGGGATGTGTCAATCAGAATCACTGGAAATGGAAAGTTCACAAAACTGGATCCTGGGGAGATGTGAGTGTCTACACTGGGTTAAGTCTTCTGTTACACATGTTCACTGTACTCTGAATTCTTCCTTCAGGACAGGCCAACAGTTGTAACTTTATATTTATTTGTGTTTTCTTTGGTATAAGCCTGTCTTAAGGAGCCTATGAGCTGCATGAAGAAAGACCCATGTCTGCTCTGTGCTCCGCTGTATCCCCAGCACCTACCACAGGGCCTGGCACACAGTAAGGTCGCTGAAAGTAGTTGTTGAATGCATGATATGAAGCTCAGAGGAAGAGTCTTAGGTTAAGTAGGGAAACTTCTTTTCACAATGTGGGGCAAAGACCAGAGAAAAACTTGAGTGGGTCAGGTGTTAAGAGGAGAGAAATACCTAGCTTAAAGATGAATCAGATGTGAGCAAAGGCGGAGGCTCATTTTAGTCCTATAAAATTAAGGGATGTAAAGGGCCTAAATGTAACGTACACAACTCCATGCATTCTTATCTAATTGCATTTTGTAGATTTTGGGGGCTCTGTCCCATGGCTTTTTGTTTCCAAGAAAACTTCCCCCGCCGCCCCCCACCCCCCATATTTCCAATCAGGTCTTGACTGAATTAGAGAAAAAAAAAAGTTTTTTTTTTTCCCTCTATCCAGTGTGATAGAGTTTATCCAATTTACTCTTTTTCCCTACCCTGAGCAGCCAGGCACTTGGATGCAAAGATAACTAAACGTTGAGAACCTAGGCTTCTGCTGGATTATTTCTTTACAATACATTTTTCAGACAGAGAAAGCTACTTGACTTCTCTATGTGGCATCTCTGTGTGGCTATGAGATACTCAGAATGTATGACTGTAGATTTATTTAAAATCCATCATCATAAATCTCTGTCATATAGTTTATGTGAGTCTGAACTTCTAAGAAGCATGTTTCTTATGATCAGGCCCCCTGGGCTCCAGTCCACTGAAGGGTATGTATGTCTGAGGTGTTTGCATTCCCAGCAAGAGTCGGAAGAGATATGAAGGACTGTTAGCCCTGAAAAGAGGAAGTTTTCAGAGTTGAGGATGAACAGATAAGGAAGTATAGCAACTATCTCCTCATCCTGTATCTGCTTGACTCTTCACTCATTCACCTCATCTCTAAATGCAATCTTAACTTCTTAGTAAACCCTTAGGTTAAACACATTCACTAATTCTAAATCAAAGTCTTTTGAGAGAAAATGAAATGATTTTAAAGGGAAGTTGATCATGTTTCTCTTCCTAGGTTTGATGTTCAGAGATCTTTTTGTATACAATTATGTAGTAAGGTTGCTAGTGCAAAGAAGAGGAATTCTAAATACTTGTAGCTGATTTGCTTATTAATTGCTTGGTTTGTTCCCCGAAGGGTTCAAAACCACTTATACACACAGGAAAAATACATAAAAAATTAAACTAAAATAAAAATTCCTGCTACCGGAAACACAAAGATGCAAAAGAAATACGGAGTTACGAGTGAAGTAGGCAGGCAAGGCATATAGAGTACAATCTTGCATGTAGGGTTGGTCCTCTTTATTCATGGGTTTCATATTTGTGAATTCACCTACTTGTTAAAAGTTATTTGTAACTTCAAATGAGTACTGACAGTGATCCTGAAGTCATTTGTGGACATGGATAGGGCAGTGAAAAATTGGAGCCTCCCAATGCCCACATCTTCAGCCAGTTGAAGCTGAAGAAGCTGACTTCTTGTTCAAGCTCCCCTACTGCAAGCAAGTCCTTTACACGTCTAGTTAGTGCTGTGGTTTTTTTTTTGTTTTTTTGTTTGTCTTAGTTGGGATTTAGTTCCCACACCAGTGATGGAACCTGCAACTCCCTATTGGAAGCGTGGAATCTTAACCACTGGACCACCAGGGAAGTCCCAGTGCCGTGTTCTTTTGCATTTTTGCTTTTTGTTGGCTATTTCACTGTTGAAAATGGCCCCCGAGCATAGTGCTTAAGTGCTGTTTAGTGTTCCTACGTGCAAAAAGGCTGTCATGTACCTTCCTAGAGAAAATACATATATTGGATAAGTTTCTTTTAGGCATGGGTTATAATGCTCTTGATTGTAAGTTCAGTGATAATCAACAAGATATATTAAGTAATGTGCCTTTAAATGAAAATACACATATAACAAAGTTATGTATTGATCTGCCGATAAAAACCTTGTGACCAGAGGCTTGCAGGAATCTAATCTTGAATTTTCCTTAGGATCAATGGTTCAAAAATAATTAAGACAGTGTTCACAGGTGACTTTTTGAACCTTATCAAGAACAATGAAAATCAACTATACTTGCAGGTAAGGGTCCATATTTTACTCTAAGCTTTCTAGCAGCTAACACAAAGAGAAATAAACATGATTCAGACTGCCCATAAAATTATCCTTATACTTTTTACCAGAGCATTTGCTCAAATTTCACTTAGTCATTTCTAAATTAAGTCCAGTTCTCTAACTTCTATATAATCAAAACCTACCTTGCTCTGGCTTCAGTTTATCTTTCTAGGCTAACCAGCTCTTTTGACTCACAAATTTTGCAGGGTCACAGATTGGTGACATTAAAATCAGAGAGACAGTTCTATGGGTTCACACAAAGAGGACACTGTAATTAACATACAACACTAGACAATATCCTTTAGTGAAAAAGTGATAAATTTCATAAGGATCTTTCTTTATTAAAGATGAAGATAAATTTTAAAGCTAACAAAAAAGAAAACAAATTCTCAGAGAATAAGAATGAAAAATAGTCTCATAAAATATTTTTTATTTGGAATCCCATTAGAAAGTCATAATGACAACTATTAACTCTGAAAAGTGTAAGATCAGAATGTTATATGGGCAGGAGGAGGAGGGGATGACAGAGGATGAGATGGTTGGATGGCATCACCAACTCAGTGGACATGGGTTTGGGTGGACTCCAGGAGTTGGTGATGGACAGGGAGGCCTGGCGTGCTGCAGTTCACGGGTCGGGCATGACTGAGTGACTGAACTGAACTGAACTGAACATGACTCAATTATAAATTCCCTATGATAGGCCAATGTTCTTTAAAAAATTATTTTATTGAAGTATAGTCCATTTACAATGTGCTAAATTCTGCTGTATAGCAAAGTGATTTGTTATACATATATGTACACTATTTTTCGTTATGGTTTATCACAGGATATTGAACATAGTTTCCTGTGCTATACACACATATATGATATGTGTATACGATATGTGTATACGTGTATGTGTATATATGATTCTATATATGATAGCTTGCATCCACTCATCCCCAACTCCCAATCCATCCCTCCCCACCGCCACCTCTTGGAAATCACGTCTGTTCTCTATGTCTGTGAGTTTGTTTCTAAATAAACACCTGTTCTTGAATAGGAAAGTAAAGGTTTGTACCTCCTTTAGCCAAAATTTTATCACTAGCAGAGTCACTGTCTCAAGGAAAATAATTATACTCAACATAAGTTTTAGGAACTGAGGTTTCTTGAGGCATTTGGGTGCCCATCAGGACACAGCAAGCAGCTAAAATATGTTATTAATATTAATCAGACAAGAAAGGCACGGCACGCTCCTAGAATTCATTCTTATAAATAAATAAAACATAAGGTCTCTGTTTTTATGTTGTGATATGCCATTTATGGGCTTCCCTGGTGGCTCAGACGGTAAAGAATCCACCTGCAATGCGGGAGACTGGGTTTCATCCCTGGGTTGGGAAGATCTCCTGGAGAAGGCAATGGGAACCCACTCCAGTATTCTTGCCTGGAGAAGCCTATGGACAGAGGATCCTGGGGTGCTACAGTCCACGGGGTCACAAAGAGTCGGACATGACTGAGTGGCTAGCGCAGCACACCACGTTATAATACAATAGTGAATGTTTGTTAAGGAGGAAACAAAGAACTTCTTACAGTACTTGTAATCTAATAGCACTGATTATTTTTCAGATGATAGTTTTCCTGTTTAGAGAGATTCTTGTCTGTTCCTCTAGTGTGCCCATGTCACGATGCAAATAATTTTATATTTTGTAAGGCTTATTTTCTCCATATCAAAACTTAAGAGAGCAAAGAAACAAAAGCACCCCCAAACCCCAAAACAACAGCAAGAAATTATCTTTTCCTGTAAACCTAAATATAGTTTGGTCTTCCTATACAACATTGAATTTCATCTCTCCTCTTTCTATGTCTCCCATTTCTGCTTGTAATTATAAACAATGACTTGATATTTGTTGTTCTAATGAATAAATGCTTACCTAATGTTGAGAGTTCAGTCTGAACTGAGGTCTTAAACTGCGTGGCAGTGCAGTGTCTTCTTCTGTGTCCAAGGCTGGTTAATTCTTCAACCTTACTTCCCTTCTATGCAGAAAGAGGAGGGCAGGAGAAAGACAGGCTATCCACAACAAGAGGAAGGGAGGAGTTTATGACGTCAGGTGAAAAAAATCACCATGAGTATTTTCATTCCTCCTCTTTCTAATACATTTAGTATTATGGTGTAAAAGGCACTGAAAACTCATCTTGATTTAGAGATGGATGTTTTCTAGACATAAAACCTATCTTTCTGACAGGATACAATGGAAAAGAATAAAAAGGAATGGGACCCAGACAAATAGGAAGACAGTACAGAGTGCTTATATATTTTTGTCTATTCTGAAGAAAATGATTTTGCTGCTCTAAACTTCCAAGTCTGAAAGAGAGTGATCTCTAAGGAGGCCCCTCACGGAACAGAGTATTTTTTGAGAATTTAAATTCCTTTACCTTGGTCTTTCAAATGAAAATTCATTCAGAATTTACTCGGCTCCACTGGCTGCAATTGCAAGCACCACGGGCATCTCAGCACACAATACCTGAGCCTCAGGATAATAAATAGTACGAATGTCTCAGCGGTATGCAGACAGAACTTCAGTTTGAATGTGGTCACTTGGGAGGATACTGTTTACCATGTTTAAGTCTGACAAAGTCAAGATCAAACCTAGAGATGTTAGGGCATTCTTTATTTGAAGATGTTGGTTTAAGTAATACAGTGGGTAGTTGGTAGTTGAAAGTGACTGGAAGAAATTGTTTCAGAGGACAATTACAGGATAAGTAAGAGCATTTTTGATCCTGTAAGAGCATTTTTGATCCTGGTATACTGATAACTTTTTAAGAATGGTGTTACCCAGGGCAACCTATACCCATGCATGGTCCTAAGGGGCCTATATAAATCTAATCTTTCCTGTACATTATTTAAGGAAAATGGATTTTAAAAAATGAACAGAAGTTGTTATTTATAGAACAGAAACTATTTTAGGTATGAGGTATAGTATCAGAGAAAACCTTAAAAAGTCAGGGGCCAAGTTATTTATGGACTTGGAGGGACATATACATTTCTTCCCAGGTTTAGAGTACATGTTCCAGAAAAGAAACTTCTATTATTTTTACAAAATTCTTTGCTCTTTATTTAACATCTGAACTAACTAGAATAGTAGCTTTTTGCCATATGAGAAATAGCTAAAAAGGAAAAATATATCTTTTCCAGGAAAACTGCATTGGATGAAGATAATTAAACTTGAAATAGATTCATCAAGTTAACCTAAACTTTTTTTTTTTACTTTATTTCTTTTTTTTTTTTTTCTATTCACAAAGAAAAAGCTCCAGTCCATCTTTTAATTTGTTTGAAAAATTCCTGACATTACAGAACTAAACTGAAATGTATTAATATTCCACTCTTACATTTCCATGACAAACAAAAAAAAAAAATTCATGAGCCAAAAAAAAAAAAACCAGGGAGAAGCTTATAAAACTAAATATGGATCTCAGCATTAACAGCTGAACAGAGAAAGGAATTAAAACGCTTTAATTAAAAAATCACGAGTGGATGATAAAGTGTGTAGAAACTGAAAATTTACAAACTATTTAAAACCTGGAATCGCTGACTGTTCAGAAACTACACAGATGGATCATGGGTGGTGGTGAACAGCAGAAAGGGATTATGGATGAATCTGCATTGTTCTAGCTGCTCCCCATGCCACCCGTCTCCGAGGAAAGCCTGACATTGATTAGATATTGAGCCAGGCTAATGCTGGCAGCAGATCCAGTGATGGTAACCTGCCTATCAGTAGATCCTTCCACTGGGTTCGCAATTTTGATCTGCGCCCCAGACATCTGACGGATCTCATTGATTTTGGCGCCTTGACGCCCGATTATGCAGCCAATCAAATCGTTTGGAATGGTGAGTTCATGAGAAGTAGTCTGAGCAGATGCATCCAAACCTGCACTGAATCCGGTGTTGCCATGCGTCATGGGAAAATGAGACTGTTGCATTGCCAACTGGTGCAGCTGGGTCAAATCTGGCTGTGGAATGGCATACTGTCCTTGAATGGTATAGGCCTCTAGAGGTGGTCCCTCCAGGTCAGGGTTGAGGCACATGGACGGGGTGGTGTGGGGAAAGCTTGCACTGTCGCTGCCTGTGCTGTACCTGTCCTGACCACCTGCAAAGATGACCGGAGAACTGGACGGCTTGGGCCGGTACGGGATGGTCACGCCCTTCGGGGGGGACTGGGAGAGAGTCTCCAACATAACCACGCAGATCTGTTTCACACACTCAATGATGGATTGCGGAATGCCAGCAATAGTGATGGCCCGCTCAGTTGAGTTGGGGAGCATATCCCCTGCCACTTGGACCTGAGCCCCTGTACTCTCTCGTATTTCCTTGATCTTGCAACCACCTTTCCCAATGAGAGAGCCACACTGACTAGCAGGGACCACCAGCCTCAGGGTGACTGGGGGTCTACTGGCAGCTGTGCTGTTGGTCATAGAGCTGCTGATGTCCTCTTCCAGTTTGTCAATGATCATAGCAAAGGCTTTGAAGATGGCATTAGTGGGTCCAGCCAAAGTGATAATCCTTTCAGGACAATTCCCTTCTGAGATGTTTATACGTGCACCACTCTCCTCGCGCATCTTCTTAACTGATTCTCCTTTCTTTCCGATGATACTGCCAACTTCCTTTCCATGCATAAGTAGCCGGATGGTGAGAGTGACATTTAATCCACCTTCAATCACACCGGTGTCCATGTCGAGCAGTGTTCTGAGGAGCTGGACTTTGAGTGGTCAAGTCTTTGGTCACTGGTGGGGGTGAAAGCCAAAAACTGCAGGCGCGAGGCGACCGAGGGGAAAAGGGGAGCGGGCGGGAAGGGGAAGGGCGGGAGGCCGGGGGCGGAACAATAGGGGCGGGCGGGAAGGCGAGGGGGGCCCCGCGGGCGGGCGGAGGAGGAAGGGGGGGGTGGAGGAGGAGGAGGAGGAAGGGGGAAAGAGACCCCGGGGCGGGCGGGAGAGGGCGCAGGCTGCGGCTGCTCAGGCTGCTGCCTCTGCTGGTCTGGGCTTTACTTTATTTCTGTACAGTCATTAGCAAGTAGAACATCAAAGAAGAATTTTAATGCAGGTTATCTGAAGCAGAAGCTAAGTGATGAAATCAGAAAGAAGAATGGGTAGAACAAGACAAAAAAAAAATCAAAATGAAACATTGATCATAAAATCCCACAAAATGGGAGAATTTGGGTAAATATATATATTTATATATATATATATTTGGGTGTAAAGAAAATTTTTTTCAAATACATTTAATTCTACAGTGGAATGATAGGTTACCAAATATCCATAACCAAATGAAAATTTTTAAAATTAATTTAATTGGAGGATAATTACAATATTGTAATGGTTTTTGCCATACATTGATATGAATCAGTCATGGGTACACATGTGTCCCCCCATCCTGAAACACCGACCTGCCTCTCTCCCCTAACCTAAACTTTTGACTCTTGAAATTAAAAGGAAAAAAGGAAAAAAAGGGGAAAAAAAGGTTTCTAATGTAAGATAAATTTAAGATTTTCTTTTAGAAATCCAACTGAACAAATTCATAATACATATTATCAAATATTTGTACATTGTTCTATTAGGATTCACTCATTAGCTTCAGAACTACCTTCTATTTGTAGCTTATCAGCAAATTCCTAAGAAGTCAAAATTATAATTTTTTTCACATTCTAGCTCAATCACTTACTATTCGAGTGATCTCAGTTACTTAGGTTCCTTTGCCTCAGATTATGCAGGATGTGAATAACACTGATTACTATGGGGTTTGATCCCCAAAATTAGGATTAAATATTGGTATAAATACATGTATACATGTAATGGGCTTACAACAGTGCCTGGCATGTAGCACAGAACAATAAACATCAGCCACTTTATCACTGTTATTTTTGTTATATAGCTTTCATTCCATTTGAAAATCTACCTTAATTTTAAGGAACTCTTTAGGAGTGGAAATGATTAAAACTGATTTTAAGGCACATTTGTTTCTATTAGTTAAGAAAAAGTTCATTAAAAAAAAAAGTATGACAGTTTTATTGTTTTTTTTTTTTTTTGGCCTTGCCACACAGCTTGTGGTAGCTTAAACCCCTGAGACCTGGGATGGAATCTGGGCCCTTGACTGTGAAAGCACCAAGTCTTAACCACTGGTCTACCAAGGAATTCCCACTTTGTTGTATTTGGAAAATGTCCCTCCTTGTCCAATTTTAACAAATATGACCAGTGTTTGGATTTGGCTTCTACAAGCAGCAACCACTTTAATGAAAGTGGTTGTGTGGCGGTGAATGGCAAGAAATACATTCAAGGACAGCAGCTCTTTTTGATGTTTTCATTAAGTTTTATTGGGGTATAGGTGCTTTGCAATGTTGTGTTAGTTTTTCCTGTATGATAAACTGAATCAGTCAGCTACATATATACATATATCCCCTCTCTTTTGCATTTCCTTCCCATTTCAGTCACCACAGAGCACATCGCAAAGTTCACTGCATCACTATTTACAATAGCCAGAGCATGGAAGCAACCTAAATATCCATCAACAGAAGAATGGATAAAGATGTCATACATATATACAGTGGACTATCACTCAACCACGAAAAGGAACGAAATTGGGTCATTTGTAAAGATGTGGATGGACCCAGAGACTGTCCTACAGAGTGAAGTTAGAAAGAAAGGGCAGCAACTCTTAACAAGAAAACTAGTTAGGACAGAAAAATACATCAGTCACTTTAAAAAGAATAAAGTGCACACGGGAAACATGAATTTCTGTTTTTGCTTTCCTTCTTTCTTCATTAAAGCTGAATATTTCTTGACAGTGAATGAAATCTGAGAGGATGTAGGAGGCTTCTGTTTGGGAACTACGCCAATCTAAATGACTCAAATATTAATTCTGACAGGTGCACCTGCATTTATTTTCAGTAAACAATGCCAAGATATTCTATCCAACCAAATTAAAGAGAGTAAATCCTTTAATTTTAGGTCACTGAGCAGGTGTCTCATATTTAGGCAAAACCTGTTTGTTAAACATGCCCAACTGAAAGTTGTGACAATGGGAGAATTAATACAAAATAATGACTTTAAAAGACTGACAGTAAGCTGTGTTTCTGTTAACGTATCTGTACAGGTTGCACTCCCCCCGCCCCCTGCCAAATGACACCATTTGCCCTCCTTCCTTCAGCAGCATTACTGGGTACCCATTTTCCTGTATGTTCAGCAACTTTCCCTTTCAGTCTTCTTCAATCTTTTCCAATTCAATAGTTGAAAAAGTTTTGTCTTCACTTGCATTTACATGACTTTTAAGGTTGAAAATCTTTCAAGTATTGATACTTATTGACTACTTATTTCCTTTGAGAATTGCCCATTTTCCTATTGGTATTTAACCTGTTACTGGATTTTAGAGCTTTATGAATAAAAATATTATTTGTTTTATATATGTTGCAGATATTTTTCAGTCTGTACTGTGCCTTTGGCTCATTTTTTAAAAAAAATTTTATCTTAAAAAGTTCAAAGTCTTATGTAGTGATCTACTGATTCTTTTTTCTTTATGGTTTTATCTTTGTTTATATGCATAATACAGGCATACCTCATAGATTCTGCAGGCTCAGTTCCAGATCACCACAATAAAGCAAATCTCACCACAAAGCAAGTCACACCAATTTTTTTACTTTACAGCAAATATAAGTTCCATTTACATTATACTATAAGTCTATTAACTGTAAAAAAAACAACGTAGACACCTTAATTAAAAAATAATGGTGTTCAGAAAATGGCATCAATATTGCTTGATCCAGGATGGCCACAAACATTTGTAAAAAATACAGTATCTGCGAAATGCAATAAAGTACTACAAGAGGAGTAGATCTGTAGGGGTTTAGACACACTAACATCAATAATTCACTCATAAATCCTTTTTAGTTTCTATTTTTCATTTATTTATTTTGAATCTATTCTGTCATAAAGTAGGAGTATTTACCACCACCACCCCTCCACCCCCTGGGCTTTCCAGATGGTGCTAGTGGTAAAGAATCTCTGCCTGTCCGCCCCCCCACCCCAGTCAATGCAGATGTAAAGAAACATGGGTTTGATCCCTGGGTGGGGAAGATCCCCTGAAGGAGGGCATGGCAACCAGGCCAGTATTCTTGCCTGAAGAATCCTTCGACAGAGGAGTCTGATGGGTTAGAGTCCATATCTTGCACAATCAGACACAACGGAAGTGACTTAGTATGTATGCACCCATGCTCCAGCCCTCTCCCCAGTGGAGTTAGCTAGTTTCTTCAAGATCATTTACTGAATAATATATTTTCTCTACATTTTATTTGATATGCTATCTTTATCACAGGCTGCATTTTTATAACATATATCCTTTGTTCCAAAATATCTTTTAGAATCTAAAGTTTCTGCCATCAGTACTTATCACTGAAGAGAACATGTATCATAGTTGGCATGGCCTTTGTAGGTGAGAATTTAGACAGATAAGAATATTTCAAGAGGATAACCATCTGCATTACTGGGACCTTGTATAGTTGGAATTTCAATTTTATTTGGGTCTGTTATTAACTCTTAAACTCTTCACAAAGAGTACACCAAAATTCAGCATTTGAAGAAAATATTGTATATTTTGCCTACTGCCAGAAGATACTGTATATATCTCAAAATTAGGTCATGTACTTTTTTAAGTTATGCATGCATGCATGCTAAGTCACTTCATTCGTGTCTGACTCTGTGTGACCCTATGGACAGCAGCCCACCAGGCTCCCCTGTCCACAGGATTCTCTATGCAAGAATACTGGAGTGAGTTGCCATTTCCTTCTCCATTTCTAAGCTATGAGGGTAGTATGACCAGTTTATGTGTGATAAAGAACTGTCACTTAGCAACAATGGTGAACTGAAATTCCTGCTGACTTTCAATCACCTGTTAAACAGATGTTCTGACAGAACAGTAGACTTAGTAACTCCTTTATCCTGCCAAAAACGATGATAAACATCACGACTAATGACAAAAATCAGTGCGTTGGGGCTCTCCTAGCATTCAAGGAACACAAGACTATAAACTTCCAAGTGACGGTTTTTTAAGTTTTAAGACATTTTGTAAAAGCTTTTTCTTTTAGTTGCTTTTCCTAGCACATAGTAGACAGTTCAAAGCATATACAATCATGTTCTCTTTAAATGCTGTACTACAGGTTTCCTTTCTCAAAGACCTTCCTTCCCTTAAACTCTATGAATGTCCTTCTTGACCATTATTTCCTAACAGGATGTTGCTTCTGACCCTTTTGCTGAGCTGCCCAACCCCAATGACCACAGTGAGCACTAAACCCGACTTGTTTAACCCAAGCTGTGTTCCTGGTGGTCTCAGCCTGGAGGACATCACCAGAATTATTGCACCTTCTAAATGAACTGACTAAACATCCTAGGTTAGACAGAAAAGTAATTAAATTAGTTATTTTATTTTACAAATACTTAAAAGCAACCCAGACAGATACCCTGTGATTGGTTAAAAATGATTTTTAATATATTTAAGTGATAATATCTTCACATGTATATGCTTATTATCATGAGGAAAGGTTTAGAAAGAAGGGATTTTTTTTTTTTTGGCTTGGTATTGGGGTCCAGTCCCAGCAGGATCCAGGAGAACCCTCAGGATGAACGGCGTCGGCGAATGAGAGAGAGACAGACAAAGCTCGAGGCTGAGTCTGAAGTTTATTTTTGCACGGCCCCTTTATACCCTTAAGAACATCTTTTGGGGGAAGTGCATATTGCTTACACACAGGTCATCTCAAAACATTATAGCAACTTGACCTTCAACAGAAACGGGATGTCACCCACATACTTTTCGTTCACAAGAGTCTTTCTTATCATTTGGCCTTCAGGCCTGCTAACATTTTATGGCTTGCACCTGGTGTGACTTAAGCAACTTCAGTAGCCGACCCTGTTTTTCTTTTGATTAATCTATTTTCTTTCTAATAGGCGTCATCTCTATGGGAACTAGATAGGATTACATTTTTACAGAACAGAAATGCGAAGGACTGCAGAAACAGCAGATATAGCACAAAACAGGCTCTTAAGTCTAAAAGTTAATTACCTGCAAGAAGTCGCCAGCTAATCTCTATCTAAAGTATTTTCTACTAGGCACATTTGTGGCTATCATATTTGTGGAGCTTTTCTCACCCCACGAAGGGGCCTATGCTTAATAGTTTCTTTTGTTAGTGTACTGTGCTTAGGATGTTTAGAACAATCATGCGCATTTTTGCAATGAGAGCACACATTTATCAAACAAGCCAGAATGCCAGCAAAAGGGTTTGAACTGAAGCATTTCCTTCATCCCTGGCCCCTTCATAGGGTACCAGCGTCCAGGAGATTTATTAATTAGGGTTTTAAGTTGGTCTTTATTCAATGAAAGAGGAGCAGGAGAGCTTTTGGCAGGCAACACAAGAATCCGCAGCAGGGCAAACAACAACAGCAGATAAGGGGGGAGGATATAGGGTGGGGTAGAGACCGAGAACAACCTGGAGGGTCCCTTATATCCTGGACGGCCTTGCCTGTCAGGTTTTTTCCTCATGACCTCGTCATGGGCAGGATCTCCCATAATGGCTCCCGGCAGCTTGGCATTTGTTTTAAGGGAGTAAATGAGCTTGGGTTTCTTTTTAACAATTTTATGAAATAAAGGTATGCTCTGATGAGAGTAGAAAATAAATATTCAACATTTATTCACTAATCTAAACAAAGAAACAAAACGTTCATGCTGCCTTTAAAGTTAAAGACACCTGGCAAATCTTAATGAAGCCACAAAAAGTCTAGGGTGTTGTGTAAAAGAGCAAAGGCATTTGGGGATGTTGCGAGTTCCACAGGACCAGACAGAAAATGCAAGTCATCAGCTAAAGAACAATAAGGATAGCAAACGCTTATGTTTTTATGTGCTAGGCACTATAAACTATTTACATATATTAAATCATAGTATCACACTTGCTTTGCATTAAATGATAAACAAGCTCTATCCAGCCATTATAAACCATCAGATTGTGGCTATTCTCACTATGGTTATGGGCACATAACTGGAGATACAGTAACATAAATGTGAGTTCCTAGGCTTGTGAACTGATAAAAACAGTCTTTAAGGCCTACATTAGATGCTTATGGTAGATCTATAGAGGTTAATTTTAAAGTGCGTATCTGAAGAAGCCTAAGCCTCTGCAATATCACATAGATCAACATTTTTACAAATTCATAAACATTAAATTAATATGGGACAATCTACAAAAAAACAAAACAAAACAACTCTTTAAGAGGCATCCAGTCTTTTATAGACTTCTTCAATGAAGGTGAACATGTGCTTCATCTGGGATGAATTATGGAGAACTTCCAAGTCCTTCAGAAGACTGTTCTGATTTGGAATTAGCGTCAGAATTTCTCTCTGTGGGCATGATAGAATAATTCATTTTTTATTGATATAGAACTGACATGAACATTATACTAGCTTCAGGCATACAACATAATGATTTGATATTTGTATACACTGCAAAATGATCACTACAGTAAGTCTAGTTAACATCTATTACCAAACATGTTACAGATTTTTTTTTCTTGTGATGAGAACTTTCAGATCTATTTTCTTAGCAACTTAGCAAAACTTAGCAAAAGTACAATACAGTATTAACTCTAGTCACCAGCTTATACATTACATCCCCCATGACTTATTTATGAGTGTGTACCTTTTGACTTTACCCACGTAATTAGTTTTTAACTTTTCACTATGAAAAATGTTATATGTAGTGATATGTTATTTAGAGAGAATGAAATAATCACTCAAATGTGATTATCTATCAACTAATTGCCATTCTTCTTTTAAATCTATATTATTCTGTTTCCTCTCTGCCCAATTCCACTCCTCTCACCCTACATAGATTTTAGACTGGAAAATTTTTGTTAAAAATTTTTTTGAGAAAACATACAGACTTTCTACCAGGGTAAACAGTGACACTACAGTATCTATTGGGGACCTTTGAAAAAAGATAAGTCACCAGTGTGCAGCCTACTACGAATAGGACGTAGTATACTATTTTAGGAAAAGTTACATGTCATTACTAGAAGCATGAACAAAGTAACTGTTAGAATTTACTTCCAGAAACCTATTCTATAGCCATGACTATACAAATGTGTAATAATGCATATACAAAGGTGTACATAGCATTACCTGTACTAGAAAAATTATTTATTTCCAAACTCTCCACAAATTATCTTATGGCACATCTATATAATGGAATATTATACAGCGACTGACAAGCATGAGATGTTCCAACTATGCCATCATATGAGAAAAATAATTTTCCCTTACAGTTTACATCATAGGTTTCATTTGTTTAAAAGCAGCAGCAGCATGTAATGTTTTTACATATATGAAATTTATAACTGGTGATGCAGTTAATATGGTAAATTGTAAGTACTTACCTGAAGGATGGGTGCTCTGAGACTCTTTTGAGAAAGTTCAGGAAGAGAGAGCACCCCACTATCTATTTGAAACATCTAAAGTAGAAAAAGAAAGCTATAGATTATTTTGTAAAGCTAGATTGTTTCAAAAAGTTGACTTCTCTTATTACACTCAAAAGTTGTCTGGGTAAAATCTAATAATGAAAAATTATATCCAGATTCTAGTAATAACTTTTTTTTTTTGGAACAATTACCTGTTTTATCTTCTTTTCTTCTTCTTCCACCTCACTTGTCAGAACATGAACTTTGTTCTTTAGGCTGTGAATATCCCCAGTCATTGACTCTATAGTCGCTACCATTTTATCTGTTTCTTCCTGCATCAGAAAAAGAAAGCTAATGTTTTAAATTAAATATACTATTAAGTGAAACCCAAACATTTTAAAAAACATCTTACATATTGAAACACTTCTGGAAGAAACTGGTAATTTTCATTTTTCTTTCAAAAAAGTCTCCCTAGAGATTGATTTACCAATGGAACAAAGATGTACAGGAACCTTTCCTCAAAAATTTACCAAAGCTGCTGGTATCAGAGATCCTGGAAGACCTATGTGAATTTAGCAGAACCTAATGATTCACAGCAGCAGGTACAGCCGCATTCCTTAAGCAGTAAGTAATAGCAGAGAAATTCTAATTTAGGAACATTTGAGTGCTATTTTCATTTGCCAAAAGAAAAAGTGCTGAACATTAGGGCAAAGATAATAACAGAAAATGAGTGGCAGTTTCTCACATAAAAAGAACATAAAATGTATGGAGGAAAACAAAAGAGAAAATAAATGAAATAAATACAGTAATACCAGGGGTGTAACGACTGTAGGCCACACATAAGAGTTAGCTAGCTTCTGGGTTTCTAAATGGTATTAAGTATTGCATTGCTTTCAAATCTAGTCCTAGCAATAGCAAAGGACAGCGCGGCCTCTGGGGATCAGGGAACAAGTAAATAAGCCACATAGAAGCCACACGAAAGTAATGAAGTAGTAACTCTGAAATCCTGATGAGCAATATGGTTGGTATTTACATTTAACATCATTTTCCAAATACTGAAAGCAGAATTGTTACTGTCAATTATAGTAATCTTCCTTAACAAATATATTATGGCTTCTAGAAACCATTAGAAAGGGTACCTGGAGAGGTCTGCAACTGCTCATGGGCTGTTTTTGATTGGTTCAAGAGCTATGAATGACTTTTACATTTCTAAAGGATGTTAAAAAAACAAAAAAGACTGTGCAAAGAAAACTAATGCGACTCATAAAGAGCAAGATGTTTATCATCTGGCCCTTACAGAAAGAGTGTGCTGATTCCTGAGTACCCAAAACTCTAGGTCTGTGAGCTCCATTTACTAGGCCAAACAAGGTCACAGGATCTGATACAAAACATGGAGAACAATGTATTATATAACTTAAATTTGTATTATATAATTGAAAGTAGAACTTAAATGTCCTTACCAAAAAAAAAAAGTGAGGTGACAGATGCATTAATTAACAAGATGGGGGGAAATCCTTTCACAATGTACGTATACATTAAATCACCATTATGTACACTTTAGATATCATACCATTTTGCTACTTATATCTCAAATAAAGCTGAAATTTAAAAAAAAAGCCATATTATGCTGCACAACTGTTCATTAAGAGGGGAAGCTAGTGACAGTACTGAAAATATACTCTTGCAAAGTAACATTGGAATGAAAGGTAAATATTATCTCACATAATGAATAAAGTGAGAAAACTACTAAAAAACACCACTGTATAAATTTACAGGAGTCATGTATAGATGTGAGAGCTGGACAATAAAGAAGCCAGAGCTTATGAACTGTGGTGTTAGAGAAGACTCTTGAGAGTCCCTTGGAAAGCAAGGAGATGAAACCAGTCAATCTTAAAGGAAATCAACTCTGAATACTCTTTGGAAGGACTGATGCTGAAACTGAAGCTCCAGTATTTGGCCATGCAAACAGCTGACTCACTGGAAAAGACTGTGGTGCTGGGAAAGACTGAAGGCAGAAGGAGAGGAAGGTAACGTGCATGAGATGGTTGGATGGTATCACTCGGCAAATACCGGCAGATGGTGAGGGACAGGGAAGTCTGGCGTGCTATAGTCCATGAGGTCTCCAAGAGTCGGACATGACTTGGTGACTGAACAGCAACAACGTAAATTTACAATACATGTAAATTTACAAAATATATTAAGTTTACAATATATTTATAATATATAAAGTACAGATTTATAAATCTGTAATTTACAGATCTACAAGTAGATCTGCTGCTTACAAATAAACCCTTCCAATTTTATTCTCAATCACATGGAAAAGCTGGAATGACCTATTTGTGAATGCTGACTTATTAGAACTCACTGGGGATGCATCCCCTGTTTAAACTACCACCACCTTGTATTACTTTACACCACCTTGTATTACTTTACAAAGTTGACCTGCTGACAAAGACCAGATCTACAAACTACTTCAAAACAGCAAACGGATATATGGTCCAATCTGTTTTAGCTTTAATAATTAATTAATAAGCCCCTTAAGATTGCTTTTCTTAATTGCTAAAGTATCCATTAATTAAAAGCCTGCTGTTTATCCTAACAGCAAATATGATCTCCCATTACCTTCCACAGGATAAAGATCAAAAATCACATGCCCTAAAGTTGGACTAATGGGACTGCATCACAACCGTGAGCACTTTGTCTAAAGTTCAGCTGAAAGTGCCAATATTTCTCTTTTTCACATTTGTAAAACAAGAAATATAGCGCAGGCCTCTTTAAGTCATTAAGGGCTATAACTGTAAAGTGCTTAGAACAGTGACTAGAATGTAGAAGGCTCCTGTTACATGTTATCTATAATGATTATAAAAATGATGATGATGATTGTGTTCTTCTTGTCAATAAAGTAGCATTGAAGGACAGAAAAACTAATGTTTTGAAATTCTACAGCATTTAGTGATGAATTCCTATAACTTGCTAATCAAAAATAAGAAGACAGTTCATTATATTTAAAGTCTGATTAAAAAAATAAGGCTGCTACTTAATTACAAATATACTAGAAATAGTCTTAACTTTACAGGACCAAAATCGAAAGGTTTTGCTTTGATTAAAAAAATAAAGTTAATAAAAAACCTGGTCTGAGACGTAGTAATAGTTATTAGAAGAATAACATAATTTTAAAAACTTTTAATTAAATCTCTTCCCCTTTCCCCTAATAATGAATTCCCTTTTCAAACTTCATACCTGCAAAGATGCCAGACCTTCCTCATTAGCTCTGTGCTGTGCCCTTTCCATTTTCAGTAGACTTGACACATGAGATAAATCTTGCAGCTTTTTGGGAGGGACTTTCAGGGTTTCACACAGTTGCAGCAATCTTTGGAACAGAATAAAAACATAACTGCTTATTTTTGAGTACCATTAGTATTGTTTTTGTTTTGAAATACCGCAGTCCCCTTTTTCTTTCCCTCATATTTCTAAAGGCTGTAATATTCTTTTATTAACAGTGGCTAATCTTAGCAGTTAGCCTCCCCCCCACCAAAAGCCCTGATGAGTCTTCATTAAGTCTTTCGATTGATTAAGATTTACCACAAATCATGGGGTACCTAAGCTGCTTTATAAAAGGGAAAGTTTCTATTTTACACATTTAACAATTGATTATTTATACACAGTTTAAAATAAACTAAAAATTTCCTTGTATCTTCTGAATGTGTTTCCTGGACTATTACAGTACATAAGTCTATCATTTAATGTGAATTTCTGGTAAGAGATGGAACCCTATTCTGTTAGTCTTAACTATGACTCTGAACTTTAAATCTCAGTTGTTTCATAGAATGTGACCAATAAAAGAGAATGCCTGTATGTTGCTCTAAGTTAATGATTTTTTCCTAACTTAATGAATTTAAAGAACACTTAGTTCCATGGAGTTTAACAGAAACAAAACAGGGATTAGAGTGCTTCATTAAAAAGTAACAAAAAAAAAAAATCCCCTTCAAATCTGGTTAAGTCACCAAACAAACTGACCTGTGACTAATCTCACTTCCAGCAGACAGCAATACAGCTTTCCCAGGTTTGATTCTTGAGTTCCACGAGGAAGAAATCAAGAGGCAAAATCTAAATTTGGTTCCTTCTGTCTAATAACAGTGTATCTGGATCCTAAAAAAATCCTACTACTTGAGATTTGCAGGCAATTAGAACAGTGGAACCCAAGATTTGTCTTCCCGGGATCTTACTCAAAATATTAATTTTTATAAAGAAAAAAGTTGGTTGTTTAAACTCTATCAATCATACTTTCCATTAAACTGTCAGGATAAACTTCAGCTATTTGCCCATAAGCACAAAACTGTCTGAATTTTTGGTTTAAGTAAAATAAAGATTCCCTTTATAAACAGTTTTTTTTCTAAAACTTTATCAAACCTGTTCTGCAGAAAGGTCATTCACTGTTCCAAATGTTCTAAATTTGTAAGTTATTCTACAAAATCTTATTAAACTAAAAATATAACCAGTGTTTATCATGTGACAATATACCTATCATAATACTATGTCAACAACATCTAAGCACCATTTACAACATCTATATAAGTCAGATATCTATATCTATATACTTATAAGTATACTTATAAGATAAACTATAAATATATCTATAAACCAGAATTCCCCAAAATATGTTCCTCTAGAAAGTGTAGTGGCTAATTTTTATTGACTAGCAACTCTATTGTTTCATGACAAGGAAAAGCATATATGATTCAATCTATATCAATCATAACAGCTCTTGCCACAGAATCAATACGAGAGGCAAATCACCCAAGCCAATCAGAATCCATCACCCAGAATAGTCTAACCGAAGCTAAGAGGCTAAGAGCTTTCTTTTGCCTCTTTCTTCACAAGGCTTAAAAGATAAACAGGAAGCTATCTATATATACAGTTCTAATCTATTGAGGACAACTTGTCTAAAAGAATGAAGACAACATGTAGACAGAAGCAGAGACAAGACTAATTATAAAATAAAGAGTTCCTGTGGTAAAGACTAACTTGGAAGATGCTGGGTTGGGAAGATCCTCTGGAGAAGGAAATGGCAACCCACTCCAGTATTCTTGTCTGGGAAACCCCACGGACAGAGAAGCCTGGTGGGCTACAGTGCATAGGGTCTCAAGAGTTGGACATGAGTTAGAGACTAAACCTCTACCACCAGGTTAAACAAAATGAAAGAATTTACTGTAGGATTTTAATATGTTAGAATACCAGGAAACATAATCTCTATCACTTTTATTCACAAAGTATCTCTAAGCACAAGTGTCCCAACTATACTTGGAGAGATGCCGTGCTGAGTCATTCAGTCCTGTCTGACTCTGTGACCCCACGGACTGTAGCCCGCCAGGCTCCTCTGTCCATGGGGATTCTCCAGGCAAGATTACTGGAGTGGGTTGTCATGCCCTCCTCCAGGGGATCTTCTCAACCCAGCGCTCGAACTGGGGTCTCCTGCATTGCAGGTAGATTCTTTACCAGCTGAGCTACCAGGGAAGCCCAGAGAAATGTTGCTAGAGAAAAATTTGTTCAGATTCTAATTAGAATCAATTTGCTAAGGCTACGCTCTGTCACATCAGTAGAGGGGAAAGTATCTTGAGTATTGCTACTTTGGGAACTAACGAGAGCGCGCTGTGAAAGCAAAAATGAGGAGACAATAAGCAGTCTTTGAAATATGTATCCCCACGGCTGCTGTATTGTGAAAAAACAGGTTATCTGTTGAACAGAACTGAATCCTTTCTGATGATCCAGTGTGATCGCTGTGAAGAATAGCTATTACATACTAAAATATTCTCATTTATACACTCCAAACATGGCTCCCTGCCCCACCATTAAAAAGATCATAAATAGCTACACTTTATTTATTTTTCCTACATTTTTATTATATATTAGTTTAACTACTAAATTTTTAGTCAGTCCTTCTTCTTTACTAACAGGTTGTCATTCCTGTAAACAGTTTACAAGTTCACTACTAGTTGTCTTTCTTTAATCTCTTCAACCTGTCTCCACAAACTCTCACACCCATCCACTCCATCCCATCTTACCCTTTCTATTTTCTTACTATTAATATCATTGAGAATTATATTTAAAAAAGCAGTATTTGTGCTCACACTTCCCCAGAATAAAGTGCTAGGTCACAAACATTTCCAGGCAAACCTGAGGAAACTAAGATGCAGAACATTCTTCTACAAAAAGAAAGCTGGAAGTAGGTGCTTTGGATTTTCAGATTCTTTATAAATTCTCTTAAGTTTAACTTACTTCAGAATTCCATGCAACAGCAGCTTAGGGCAGATAGTAGGAAAAAAGAAGTCACTGAAAATTATTGGCAGTGGTGACTTTAAAGACACTTGGAGGACTTCCCTGGTGGCTTAGTGGTAAAGAATCTGCCTGACAGTGCTGGAGACGCAGGTTTGACCCTGATGGGGAAGATCCCACACGCCTCGGGGCAACTCAGCTCCCGTGCCACAACTATTCAGATTGTGCTCTACAGGCTCGGAGCTGCAACTACTAAAGCCTGTGTGCCCCAGAGCTTGTGCTCTGCAACAAGAGAAGCTACCACAATGAGAAGCCCAGGGACTGCAGCTAGAGAGGAGCCCCCACTTACCACGGCTAGAGAAAAGCCCACATAGCAACGAAGACCCAGCACAGCACAGCCATAAATAAATAAATAAAATTATTTGAAAACAAAACAAAACAAAAAACACTTGAAAAGAAGCCTCCATCTGTGATCTGCCAGAAATAAAGGGCAGTAGTATCCTGGAAAATTATACTTGTTACAAATAATGTTATATAATATGAAGAAACACACACAAGGGTAAGTATCAAATGAGAGTGGTGAGCTGTTAACTTGCAATTGTTTAAAATGAAGCTGAACAGAGTTACAGTTGACAATTTTTTTTCAAACTTCAACACAGAAAACTGAACTTTGCAAGTAGGTGCTTTTGATTTTCAGATTCTTTGGGAACTTTCTTAAATTTATTTCAAAATCCCATGCAGCAGCAGCTTAGGGTAGAATACATATTCCCAAACCATTCTTCTTCTTAAAACAACAAAAACAAGAGAATGAAAACCCAAAATTAAAAACTTACATATTCCATAAATATCTGTTCTGGTAACACAAGAACAGACTGGATATTTACCAATTATGTTTCAACTGTTTGTTTAATTGCATAACTATATTACCTTTTCTTTAAGAAATTCAGATGATATTGAATTTGTTCTTTTTCTCTAACACTGTTACTCAGAATTGCTCTAGAAAAGAAAAAGTAGGGATTGAATAAATATTGGGATTGAATAAATATTAGTTTGAAACATTACTAATATAATCTGTTATTTTTTCTAATTTCTTTCAGTGCCCCTTCTTACTAACCAGGCAGAATCAATCATTTTATTTTGCATCAGGGACATTTAAAGCAGAGGAATAATCTAAATTCTTTTTTATCACATTATATCATTGTAACTAATTTATATGCCTCTTCTCATAGATTTCAGCACCTCGATGGAAGAGTCCTATCTCTGTATTCCTTCTAGCACTGGCAGCTTCCATGTAAAGTATCAATTTGAGCAAACTTCTTCCTAAAGTATCCCTCTTAACAGAAAAAAGTTATAAGTTTACAGAGAGCAGATTAGAGCATGTAGATTGCATTTTTATTTCACTGATAAAATTCCAAGTTTCTGACATTTATAAAGGCTTTTTTTTTTTACTGAAGGCTAAAGAGAAAGAGAAAAACACTGTATCACCATAAAATAGACAATAATATTTAAAAGGATACTGTCTGTAGGAACATAAGTAGAAATGAAAATAGTGAGGTGGAAAAAATTTCATACTCACATTACTACCGATTCCATCATAGTTTGCAAATGTTCTCTGCTACTCTTCGAAAGAGGTTGCCAGGTTTTTCTCTTGCTGGATGCGATCTTTACCTGTTTTAGAGTAGTATGCTTTGTCTGTCTTGTCACTGGTCAAAGAAAAGACTGTGGTCAATCTAGAAATGTGTATATTTTTATTTATAAAGTGACTCAAGGACAAATTTATCTAAAAAGGGCCAATGGAATTAGGAGAACCACAATACTATAAAGCTGTATTAGCTGTTCCTTTTTTTATTGCACAGTCATAAAATGCCAGGTGTTGAATATGAATATATTATTGTGTTAACTTAAATACTATTAACTGATATTGCAGACACAAACCCAAGACAATTTTAAATGAAGAACCAAGCTGCAATGATTAGGATTCAGCATAAAAGTCTGGTTCTCAGAAATGACCTGAATTAAAGGACTTATTGAGAAGACTAGGAAAATGAATTCTGCCATATGTTGGATGGCAACTGGAACAGAGGCAATTAACCAAACCAAAATAGATACTGAGTGTCTGGTAGGTTACTGACATTGTTCTACTTATAATAAACAAAGGAGATACACTGTTGGTTTACATGAAGATTCATTTTGGAGAGAAGGGAGATTAAATAATTACAGTTGCAGGTATGCAAAGCATTACAAAAGAAAACGCACTGTGCATTATGTAAGTATAAAACCAGAGGACCTAACCTGTTCCTGGGTGAGGAGCTAGAAAATTCTTCCATGATGAAGTGATGTTTAAGTAAAGATGATCACTCCAAACAAATTTACTCTAGACAAACTTAGCTCCAAGGACTAATCTAAACAGGGGTAGCAGAACAGGATATTTGTCTCAAAGAGAAATCAGTAGGTGTGTTTCTATATCACAAATCAGAATAAGTCAGACTGTTGTATACTTTGAACTTCTCTAGTTCCTTTCAATTTAGAAACCCATACTGTATTTTGACAGTGGTGGTAAATAAAATTTCAGCTGGCCTAGGTATCTGACTAACCAGCACTATGTATTCTTGCAAAAATGAGAATGCTACCATTTATTACTATGTTTTGCTTATGCAGAATCCATAAACAAGATGCTGAGAACTTTTTCATAAATAGATACAGCTTGAGAAAGATACGATGAAAAAAAACATAGAAAAGAAATACCTTCAGAAGACAGATGTTTTGGATGATTTTTATTTTTTTTCACTGTGTTTCTAACCTAGAGAGAAAAACACACAAACATGCACACACAATTAAGCACTAGATAAAAATATACTGCTTTTGCAATAGATTTGTCATGTATGTTGGAGTGAATTCATATACCTTCTGGAAAGATGAAAAAAGTATATTGCTACTTCTACAGCAAAAGGTATGTATTTATCACAAGTGGAGGATACACTAAAGCAACTCCCGAACAACAGTGATGATGTATAACAGATTTTCATATGGTGCTAAAGAATGTTTTAAAGAAATCATTACTCATTTTGCCTGTGAAATAGTGTTAAATACTTTTCCTGCAAAACAAAAAATATAGGCATTGCCTAATACAGAGAAAAAAATGCTGATTATTTCTTTTATAAGAGAGGCACAAAATTATGGCAGGAAGAAGCTAATTCCTCTCCAACTAATTTTTCTCTAAATAAAAATCTCCTCCACCAACTGACAGATTCTCTTGGCTTTTAATATATGAATGTCATAGAATCTGTACACTTTATTACCACTATTCCTATTTGAACACCTTAGCAATGTCCCATAGCATCTTCCCCAAAGAATTTTCTGATTAATATTTTAGAAAAGAAGTAAAAAATCTTTATCTGCAACTTTTTATAAATCATGTTGCAGCAGCTCCCCATAACCATATATATGGAATATAAATTACTATAATTTGTAGTAAAGCTGACCTTTAGTCTTCACATACTCTTTTGTACAGAACAGATGATATTTTTACCAGAGTCCTGAATGATAAACTCTTTGAATGAGTCCTGAATGATTACCTTTTTCTCTGATATTTTTGCTTCTTCATCAATTTTTCTTTTTGGATTTCTTTTTAACTGTTGAGACTTTTTCTTGGAAGCATTTGCTTTGCTAGACATCTTGATTTAAAGGGAACAATTGTAACAGTGTTTCAAATCTGTTAAGATGAAAAGGACACAGAAAAATGCTTAAGACTTGTTTTATTACAAATATTCTGTTAAAAAGACTACTTATAAATGTTCCAAATTTGCCTTTGAACAATCAGAACGATAGTTTTGGGATAGTATTGTGTGTTTTTAAATCATTTAAACATATTTTAAAATAAATAATGTTGGTTCTCATTAAAGATGTCTAATTCAATTTGATTAAAAAATTTCTGACATTTGTATGGCCTTAAAAAGTCATATAAGACCACTTTCACATTTCTTACTTTATACTCCCCCATACATAACATACATGTTATCTCCATGCTTAAATCCAAGAAAAGGGAAATATAAAGTGCTGAATTGTTTTTTTTCTGGTTACATATAACGTCAACTCGGAGTAACATTCAGGTCTTATTTTAGGTTTAATGGATTCATGATTCATTGTGACTCAGCACACACAGAGACAGATTTACGCCAAGGATGGGAGGAGATAACTTTTAGGATTATACCATGAGTCTACACTGTGGAAATTCAGGTGGCAAATTCCTTCTTAAGAATTTAAGATATAACTCTTGCTAGGTTGCAAGAATTATAACAAAGGTTCTTCACACCAAACTCATCTCTGCTAAAAGAAACAGAGGAATAAAATATTCATTTCTGCATTAGACCATAAGGAGTAGACAGTTTAGAGTTAGGTACCCGTTAGGTACAGTATGTGGACATGCACACACTGCCCCCTCAAATATGTGTGGTGTGTACATTACATACACACACACACAATTAGATATATAGATAAATCAGTCACATTTCTTTTCTAAAAATTCAAAGTTAATTATGTTAATACAGTAATATATGCAGATTTAGAGACAGACAAAAGTATGTACTCTGGATAAATCTATTCCCTCAAATTTTAAAAGGAAAAGTTCAAACTTTCCCCTCACCCCCAAAATGGTGGGAAAGAATCAACTGAGAGATCATGAACCATACTTAGGGACTACATGTCAAATCAGTTACAAAACACACTTGTTGTTCAGTTGCTCAGTTGTGTCCGACTCTTTGCAAGCACATGGACTGCAGAATGCCAGGCTTCCCTGTCCTTCACCATCTCCCGGAGCTTGCTCAAACTCACGTCCACTGAGTCGGTGATGCCATCTAAGCATCTCATCCTCTGTCGTGCCCTTCTCCTGCCTTCAATCTTTCCCAGTATCAGGGTCTTTTCCAATGAGTCAGCTCTTTGCATCAAGTGACCAAAGTATTGGAGCTTTAGCCTCAGCATCAGTCCCTCCAATGAACAATCAGCATTGATTTCCTTTAGGATTGACTGATTTGATCTCCCTGCAGTCCAAGGGACTCTCAAGAGTCTTCTACAACACCGCAGTTCAAAAGCATCAACACTTCAGCACTCAGCCTTTTTTATGGTCCAACTCTCACATTCACAAAACACAGTGGAAGCTAAAATACACTTTACTCTGCTCTTGAACAATGTGGTACCTTATACTACACTAGTCTCCTCTGCTTCATTCTTGAAATGTCTAATTCTCTTAACTGAACACTCATGCCCTTTACTTCCCCTAATTAGAAACCAACCATATGAGAGCTTTGCTTGTGGACCTCTCCTGGAAGGACTGCCATGTATAGGAGTTCAGGTTGTTCACTGGAGAAAAGCATCCAGGTGAAGGAACCACTGAGGACTAAGATTTACTCCTCATTCCATTCAGGAGACTAAAAATGGTACAAATTCCTTCTTACTCCTGTTATTGAGAGGTTAAGTCTATGTCCCCTTGTCTTAAATCTCATAGACTCTGCAGCAGTTTAAGTGGTAGAATATCATAGAAATGATTCTGTACCAGTTTCCTGGCCAAATATGAACAGACTAGTAGCTGCCACTACCCCTTGCTTGGAATATTTGCTCTTGAAACTTAGCTAACACTGTGATGAAAGTCAACATGGAGAGGAACTGAGGACCTCGCCAAAAGCCCCAGCTGAACTTCCAACCAAGAGCTAGCATCAACTGGCCAGCCTCGTGCATGTACCTGAGCCAACAGGCTGCAGCTGTTGGCTGCATGGAAAAGTCATCAGTCAACCCCACTAGCTGTTTCCAATTCCAAATTCAGGAAGAAAATAATGCACTAGTTCTACCTGAGCTTCACTCTCCTGTCTGTGCCCACCCTCCTCTCATTGTGAGCCATCTGCTTCTGAAAACCTTCCTAACCACTTTCCCTCATTGCTCTCTAAAAGTCTGTGGGCTCTTACGGTCTCTCTCGTTTGGCACTTAATTATAGTTTGGTTTTGTTAATCATTTTTCTTGATATTCTTTGTTCAATAACATGTAATTTAGTGCTACTCCAAATTTGATTCACATACTGTTACAGTCTTTTTAAGTACAGAATAAAAAATATTCATTTAGAAACTTTTATAGCAATTTGACAACAATTTTAAGTATGTTGCTGCTGCTGCTGCTAAGTCGCTTCAGTTGTGTCCGACTCTGTGCGACCCCACAGACGGCAGCCCACCAGTATCCTCTGTCCCTGGGATTGAGTATGTTAGGTCTGGTCAAAAACTAACTGGCTTTATTTTTTTAAAGTTTAATTTTTCTGGTAATTCATTTAAAAAGAGACTTTTTAAGATAAGTTTTAGAGAAATTAAGCAGAATTTGAATATATCCACCCCACCTTCCCTACTATCAATATTCCTTACCTGAGCAGTGTATTTACTACAATCCATGAACCTACAGTGGCACATCATATCACCCAAAATTTATGGCTTACACTGGGGTTCTTCCTTGTATATTTCATGGATTTGACTAGTAAATTTTTTTTTATTGTATTTTACAAAAGTAGCAGTTGTGGTGACTAATTAAAAATTAAAGTAACAATAACAAAAAAAATTGGTCCTTTACCACAGACCATCTGAAAAGCTCTATTTTCATTGATACATACTTGAAGCAATAAGCAAAGAAACTAAAGAGCTTCCTGATGAGGATAAAAGAGGGGAGTGAAAAAGCTGGTTTGAAACTCAACATAAAAAAAACTAAGATCATGGCTTCCAGTCCCATCACTTTATGGCAAACAGAGGGGAAAAAAAGGGAAGCAATGACAGATTTTATTTTCTTGGGCTCCAAAATCACTGAGGATTATGTCTCCAGCCACGGCATTAAAAGATGCTTGCTCCTTGGGAGAAAAGCTATGAAAAACCTACAGAGCCTATTGAAAAGCAGAGACATCTGCTGACAAAGGTCCGTACAGTCAACCTATGGTTTTTCCAGTAGTCACATATGGATGTGAGAGCTGGACCATAAAAAAGGTTGAGCACTGAAGAATTGATGCTTTTGAACTGTGGTGTTGGAGAAGACTTTTGAGAGTCCCTTGAACTGCAAGGAGATCAAACCAGTCAATGCTAAAGAAAATCAACCCTAATACTCATTGGAAGGACTGATGCTGAAGCTAAAGCTCCAATACTTTGGCCACCTGATGTGAAGAGCTGATTCATTGGAAAAGACCCTGATGCTGGGCAAGACTGAAGGCAAAAGAAGGGGAAGGCAGAGGATGAGATAGTTGGATAGCATCACTGACTCAACAGACACGAATTTGAGCAAACTCCAGGAGATAGTGAAGGACAGGGCAGCCTGGTATGCTGCAGTCCATGGGGTATCAAAGAATCGGATGGACACGATTTAGTGACTGAATAACAACCACAAGTGGTAGTAGGCAGAGACAGATATGAAAACAGTTCCCTGTGTATAGTCAACTATACACAGTGCAACAAATGTTAGACGAGTGCATATCTCAAACTGGTGTGTGCATGGGGGGATATACGGTACTCAGTGAAAAAAGCAGTACATGAATTACATTTTGAAATATTTAGCCAGAAGAAAGGGAAGTAAAGTATCTGAGAAGAAAAAAGGCCCATTGGCAGGACAGCTCAAAAGAAGTCAGTCTGTTCAGGGAAAATTCAGAGAGACTTTGACATGTGTAGAAACAACGGGCAGAAGAAAGACTCGAACTGTAGTTTGCGGCCAGACTACATACTGCAGTAAAGAATGTATTCTTTACCCTGTAGGAAACAGGGAAGCATTCTAAGTTGTCTTGGTTTTTTTTTGTCAGCTTGCTGAAACTCGCGGAAATCACCAATCTAAATCTCTATGTGGGTACAACAGGTGAACACGACGTCTGCCAAAACTTACAAATACGCAATGCTTACTTTTTGCAATTGATGCCTCGGGGTAGCGACGCTGCCAACCACAGTTTCCTTAAGGCTCCAAGGCACTCACCACTAACGCTGCACTTCGCTCCACGACTGACTGCGGGAAAGAGTAAGGAAGCAGGACGAAGATGAGGATGATTCGGGGAAGGGACGGAGGAAACATGTGTGGCTTCACTCCCTCTTTGCGAATCAAACAGTACTTTGTTTATCCCTGGCTGCAAAAGGCAAACCTGTTCGGATCTCCCACCCTCTTTTGGAAAGCCATCTGAAACTCCTCAAACACAAGCCGCCAAATTTGTCACAAACGTGTTGGCCGCAAAACTCATCCCCTAAACTGGAGCCACCGGCGAGCGAAGCGCTTTCACTACTCACAAAAACTGATCATTGAATCCTTTCAGGAGCTGCGCTCACAGCATTTCGCGCTCAAACCTTCCAAAGCTGCAGAGGCCCGGAAGTGAGCACATAGAAACCGGAAAACGCCAATGGGGGTGGAGGTCATCTATCCACGCCCCCTAACGTCATCAGGAGCGCGCCCACGAGAGCGTGACGGGATTGGTTGGAAAGAGGGCGGTCGGCCGACGCCCCCATCCCATCCCATCCTCGTTGGCCTTGGCGCTTGCTTGGTCCCGGGCCCTGCTTTGGCGACTTCTGACTTGCAGAGCTCGGGGTGCTGAGGTCCAGCCGTATTCTTCCAAGGTCTCGGTCCGAGACAGGCCGACCCGTGAGTAAGACCGTGCACCTTGAGGCACGTCTGCCTTTCAGATCCCTCCGTTCTTCAGACTCCTCCCCACCCTTAGTTCTCCTCGGAGAAAGTTGTCCTTTCTCACTTCCCAACTCCCAACCTCCTCCTTCTTCACTGCTGAGAAGGGATCCCACTCTCCTCTACCCGCTTCTTAGGTTTAGATGCCCCACTGGCCTCTCTTTTTCAGTGAGGTCCGTGGAAGTTCGGAGGTACTGCAGAAAAGAAGGTGCTTTTAATTTCCCAGAGGCCATATTGCCATCTTCCCTGGCTACCCAGGAACCCCGAAGTTCCTCTGGGCAGAGAGCGATTGTAGGATTCCAGAGGAACATGCTCTCTCCAGAGCTGCCTCCTTCGAGGCCGCGGTGATTGTGAGGGTTTTTTGTGAGAGGTGGCGGAATTGGAAGTTTCTTTCTGAGTACAGATAAAGGTGATGGTGAGAGATGGAAAGACAGGTCTAAACTTAGATGAAAGTGTAAACTGCTAACTTGTTCTCGTTTTTATCTGAAAAGAGAGCAATCTTTTATACGCACCAAACTCTGAGTAATATATTTGTGTATGTGTGTCAAATTTTAAATCACTTGATGATTTTTCTCCCAGTATTTTATGTTTAATGACTTATTTATGCTGATACTAAATTTAATTTGCATGCTCTGTGTTGTCCTCTCTACCTAAATTGGCCAGACATTGGAGGCGGCTAGCTTTTAAAGTGGAATCATGTGTAAACAAATTAGAAAGTGATTTGATTCAGAACTGTATGTAGGTGTTTTACCCACATTTTTTTAAGGGTGTGGCAGATGTTGCTTTATCATTAGGGCAAATGTTGCTTCATCGTTGCTCTTTCACACATTTTAATCACCCATAACTTATTATATTTGCTTTGCATGTTATTTCTTTGGTTGCTGAAAGTGTCTGTTGATGGATCTTTTGAGAAAAGTTCAGAATCCTGTTTCCATCAGCCGAAGTTGTGTTCTTTTCTAAAAATGATGTCTATTTCCAGTCTTTACCAATTTGCCATGTGATTTTCAGGAAGTCACCTACATAGGGCTCTTTCCTATCATTTATCCAGGTTTAGGAAAGCCCTACCTGCATTTTGTAAAGCCCTACCTGCAATATTGTAAAGAGCAGTATTGTGTAGAAACCTGAAATGTTAGGTCCATGAATCAAGGCAAATTGGAAGTGGTCAAACAGGAGATGGCAAGAGTGAACATTGACATTTTAGGAATCAGTGAACTAAAATGGACTGAAATGGGTGAGTTTAACTCAGATGACTGTTACATCTACTACTGTGGGCAAGAATCCCTTAGAAGAAATGGAGTAGCTGTCATCATCAACAAAAGAGTCTGAAATGCAGTACTTGGTTGCAGTCTCAAAAATGACAGAATGATCTCTGTTTGTTTCCAAGTCTAACCATTCAGTATCACAGTGATCCAAGTCTATGCCCTGACCAGTAATGCTGAAGAAGCTGAAGCTGAACGGTTCTATGAAGACCTACAAGACCTTCTAGAACTAACACCCAAAAAAGATGTCCTTTTCATTATACGGGACTGGAATGTAAAAGTAGGAAGTCAAGAAATACCTGGAGTAACGGGCAAATTTGGCCTTGGAGTACAGAATGAAGCAGGGCAAAGGCTAACAGAGTTTTGCCAAGAGAACGCACTGGTCATAGCAAACACCCTCTTCCAACAACACAAAGGAAAACTACACATGGACATCTCCAGATGGTCAACACCGAAATCAGATTGATTATATTCTTTGTAGCCAAAGATGGAGAAACTCTATACAGTCAGCAAAAACACGACCAGGAGCTGACTGTGGCTCAAATCATGAACTCCTTATTGCCAAATTCAGACTTAAATTGAAGAAAGTAGGGAAAACCACTAGATCATTCAGGTATGACCTAAATCAAATCCCTTACAGTGGAAGTGACAAATAGATTCAAGGGATTAGATCTGATAAACAAAGAGTGCCTGAAGGACTAAGGATGGAGGTTCAGAGGTTCGTGACATCCCCAAGAAAAAGAAATGCAGAAAGACAAAACGGTTGTCTGAGGAGGCCTTACAAACAGCTATGAAAAGAAGAGAAGCTAAAGGCAAAGGAGAAAAGATATACCTGTTTGAATGCAGAGTTCCAAAGAATAGCTAGGAGGGATAAGAAAGCCTTCCTCAAGTGACCAATGCAAAGAAATAGAGGAAAACAATAGAGTGGGAAAGACTAGAGATCTCTTCAAGAAAATTAGAGGTACCTAGGGAACTTTTCATGTAAAGATAGGCACAATAAAGGGCAGAAATGGTATGGACCTAACAGAAGCAGAAGATATTAAGAAAAGGTGGCAAGAATACACAGAAGAACTATACAAAAAAATCTTCATGACCCAGATAACCACAATGGTGTGATCACTCACCTAGAGCCAGACATCCTGGAATGTGAAGTCAAGTGGCCCTTATGAAGCATCATTACGAACAAAGCTAGTGGAGGTGATGGAATTCCGGTTGAGCTATTTCAAATCCTAAAACATGATGCTGTAAAAGTGCTGCACTCAATATGCCAGCAAATTTGGAAAACACAGTAGTGGCCACAGGACTGGAAAAGGTCAGTTTTCATTCCAATCCCAAAGAAAGGCAATGCCAAAGAATGCTCAAACTACCACGCAGTTGCATTCATCTCACACACATGCAAAGTAGTGCTCAAAATTCTCCAAGCCAGGCTTCAACAGTATATGAACCGTGAACTTCCAGATGTTCAAGCTGGATTTAGAAAAGGAAGAGGAGCCAGATATCAAATTGCCAACATCCTCTGGCTCATCAAAAAAGTAAGAGATTTCCAAAAAAACATCTACCTCTGCTTTATTGACTATGCTGAAGCCTTTGACTCTGTGGATCACAACAAACAGTGGAAAATTCTTCAAGAGATGGGAATACCAGACCACCTTACCTGCCTCCTAAGAAATCTGCATGCAGGTCAGGAAGCAACAGTTAGAACTGGACATGGAACAACAGAGTGGTTCCAAATCAGGAAAGGAGTACGTCAAGGCTGTATATTGTCACCCTTCTTATTTAACTTATGTGCAGACATAAACACTGGGATGTATGAAGCACAAGCTGGAATCAAGATTGCTGGGAATAATATCAATAACCTCAGATATGCAGATGACACCACCCTTATGCCAGAAAGTGAAGAAGAACTAAAGAGCCTCTTGATGAAAGTGAAAGAGGAGAGTGAGAAAGTTGGCTTAAAGTTCAACATTCAGAAAACTAAGATCATGACATCCGGTCCCATCACTTCATGGCAAATAGATGGGGAAACAGCGGAAACAGTAACAGACTTTATTTTTTTGGGCTCCAAAATCACTGCAGATGGTGACTGCAGCCATGAAATTAAGAGACGCTTACTCCTTGGAGGAAAAGTTGTGACCAGCCTAGACAGCATATTAAAAAGCAGAGACGTTACTTTGCCAACAAAGGTCCGTCTAGTCGAAGCTATGGGTTTTCCATTAGTCATGTATGGATGTGAGAGTTGGACTATAAAGAAAGCTGAGTGTCGAAGAATTGATGCTTTTGTACTGTGGTGTTGGAGAAGACTCTTGAGAGTCCCTTGGCCTGCAAGGAAATCCAACCAGTCCATCCTAAAGCAAATCAGTCCTGAATATTCATTGGAAGGACTGATGCTGAAGCTGATGCAAAGAACTGACTCATTTGAAAAGACTGTGATGCTGGGAAAGATTGAAGGCGGGAGGAGAAGGAGATGACAGAGGATGAGATGGCTGAATGGCATCACCGACTCAATAGACATGAGTTTGGGTCAACTCCGGGAGTTGGTGATGGACAGGGAGGCCTGCCATGCTGCAGTTCATGGGGTCGCAAAGAGTCGGACATGACTAAGTGACTGAACTGAACTGAACTGAACACATATATATGGAATTTAGAAAGATGGTAACAATAACCCTATATGTGAGGCAGAAAAAGAGACACAGAAGTATAGAACAGTCTTTTGGACTCTGTGGGAGAAGGCTAGGGTGGGATGATTTGAGAGAATAGCATTGAAACATGTATATTATCAGGTGTGAAACAGATCGCCAGTCCAGGTTTGATGCATGAGACAGGTGCTCAGGGCTGGTGCACTGGGATGACCCAGATGGATGGGATGGGGAGGGAGGTGGGAGGGGGGTTTAGGATGGGGAGCAAATGTAAACCCATGGCTGACTCAAATCAATGTATGGAAAAAACCACTACAATATTGTAATTAGCCTCCAACTAAAATAAGTAAATTTTAAAAATTAAAAAAATTTAGCTTATGTATATTATGTATAATATACATATAGGTTAGTGCATATATCATAATTGTAAAATTTGATGAATTTCCACAAACTGAACACATCTGTGTAATAGGAATTCAGATCAAGACCATCACCCTAGAGCTCCTTTCTTCCTTTCTCAACTAGTCACCACACATAACCACTCTTCTGACATCAAAGATTAGTTTTGCCTAATTCCTAAACATATTTTTACAGCTACATAAAATTCTATAATTTTTAAATACTGAAGTTACTTATTTCTTCATTGATGATGTTTCTAAGTTTTCCTAAGTATAAGTAAAAGTACTAGGGAATGTGTATTTTATCTAATAATTTTTCCAGGAATAATGATCATGGAATGGCATGGTCATTTCAGAGATAGATTGTGCATGTTTCTAGTTTGCTTTTTTAAATAGTTAAACTCAGCTAATACTCCCACCAATTGGATTCCCTTTTGTTTTATAATTCCCTAACAAATGTTGGGTATTCTTATTTTTGTTTAAAATTCACTAAATTGATAGATAAGAAGTGGTATGGAAAACAGAATTTTGAACTCACTTGTTTTATTTATTGTAGGGAATGATGAATATATTAATAAAATTTTCCACTCAAAATCCTTTTCAATACTAGGCTCTACATGTTGAGACTGTATGACTCTGATAAGCATTAAATAATTCAGAACTTTCAGTACTGCTTTTCTGTGTGGAATTTTGATAAGCTACTTTATTTCTGTATTTCTTTGGACTTTAATTTCTACATCTGTAAAATGATGAAATTGGACTTAGTTACATAATATAAGACTCTGGGTAATTATCAGGAATATATAGCTTTGATATTAGATCAGTTTATAGAATAGAAGAGAATTTATATACATGAAATTTTATATACATATATTTTGCATAAACAAAACATATAAAGAAGTATATTTTATATGAACATAAAAAGCAGTGTTTCTAATCTATTGAAGTGTGGGAGATGATAGATTTATAAAGAGGGAAACAGAGCTCTTTGGTATGGAATGCTGAAGAGGCCATTTAATCCAGTTTGTAGTTTCAGGGACAGACTGTGCATGTATTAGTTAAGTGCTCTGCTTTCCAGGATTAAATAGTAACTCTTTGCCTCAATTTCGTCATCTGTGAAATGGGGATAATATTAATATCGATGCCTATTTCTTGGTGGTGTTTTGAGGATTAAAATTGCTACTCTACATAAAGTCCTTAAACAGTATCTGTCACATAGAAAGCCCTGCATACCAGAGGTTATGCCTTAGCCAAAATAGTGCCTACTAGGTCAATGGAAGAGCAAGGGCAAGTCATGGAACTTTGACACACAGAAGGCACTGTAGGTAATCCAGAATTTCTAGAATACAAAATGTGTAGATGTCAAAGACAGAGGTAATTCTGAGAGATAAGCAGGGATCAGGGCGAAGGGGGCTTAAATGCCTGTTTTATTCACCACTTTTTCCCTCCAGCGTCCAGTACAATGCCTGTCATAATATAGATGTTAAATAAAAACCTTCTGAGTGAAAAATTTATTAGGAGGCTATGCTGCCTCCTCTACATGATGCATAGCCTTTGAAGAATCTTCAAAGAAGTGTGACATGATCATCTCTGCATTGGTGTCAGTGTGCAGAATGGATGAGAGGGGCTAAGACTGGTCAGCACAACCAACTAAGAGGCTCTTGAGGAAGAGGACTGTACTAGAACAATGATAGTAGTTGTCGGCATGAGGGACCAGAGTTATAAAATATTACGTGTAGGGAACAGAAAAGGAGAAGAGATGAAATCATACTTATTTACTCTTTTTTCTCTTTTCCTTTCTCACCAGTAAGCTCTGTTTTGCCAGTTTCTTGAATACATGCACTGTGCTTCTTTTTCTAGGTCAGTTCTTGTTCTTGTTTGGCGTGTTCCATGTTCCATCATGTTGAGGGCTAAGACTCGGCTTTTTTTGCTTTCACCTCATCACCTGAGGCAGCTGAAAGGGTCATCAGGCTCCAGGCTTACCTGGCAACGACTTCTGCATCAGCAACAGCCCCTTCATCCAGAATGGGCTGCCCTGGCTAAAAAGCAGCTGAAAGGCAAAAACCCAGAAGAACTAATATGGCATACCCCAGAGGGGATCTCCATAAAGCCCTTATATTCCAGCCGGGATACTAAGGACTTCCCTGAAGAACTTCCAGGAATGAAGCCATTCACACGTGGACCGTATCCCACCATGTATACTTTCAGGCCCTGGACCATCCGCCAGTATGCCGGTTTCAGTACTGTGGAAGAGAGCAATAAGTTCTATAAGGACAATATTAAGGGTGAGATTTTAATGTGAGACATAGTATTTATGATCAAACATAACACTTCCTCATCTTGGCTTTTTGAAGGGAGGCTAGTTAATCTCTATAGAGCTAATAGTCACTTTATAGTCTAGTAGTCAAGGCTATACTCTGAAAAAAAATTTTTTTTTTCAGCTTACATGGTCAAAAAACTAGATAACCCAGAATAAAGTGCTCAATTCTTGAAATAAAACAATACCTAAATGCACATTGTATAAAAGGAATTAGGTGAAGTTATATGAAGAAAATTCTGAGACGTTGGCTTTGCCTTTGAAAAACTTTTAATTAAAACTGTCAGGATAAGAATGGGAGGGGAAAATGTTTCATGAGATGATCACAGAAAGGAATAAACAAATAATGTGGTACAAATTTTAGTTTCTTGCATGGTTTTTGTAATTCTATTTCCCATTAAATTTGAATGGCCAAGACAAGAGCAAAAATAAATGAGCATACAAGTACTAAATTATGTTAACTGTATATAAACAGCTATATCTTCCAATGCATCTTAAAAATATTTCTATCAAAAGTTGTTAAGATAAAAAAATCCTCAGATGGACATGAGATCAATATGTTTTATTCCTTCTATTCTTTATTATAGTGAAGTCTGGAATTCACTTTGTGTGTTTTTTAGTACATGGGAAACAGCAGATTCTTAGGAACTAAAGTACCTTTATGTACGTTTGTTTTGAGCATAAAGATTGTCTATTATCAAAGTATACTGTGATGAGAGGAATCAGTACTTTTAGTAGTGTTAAAATCAGTTTACTTTGATGCCAGACTGTTTAATCTTACCTAATTTTTCTTTATGTATTTAGCTGGTCAACAAGGATTATCAGTTGCCTTTGATCTGGCAACTCATCGTGGCTATGATTCAGACAACCCTCGAGTTCGTGGTGATGTTGGAATGGCTGGAGTTGCTATTGACACTGTGGAAGATACCAAAATTCTTTTTGATGGAATTCCTTTAGAAAAAATGTCAGTTTCCATGACCATGAATGGAGCAGTTATTCCAGTTCTTGCAACTTTTATAGTAACTGGAGAAGAGCAAGGCGTACCTAAAGAGAAACTTACTGGTACAATCCAAAATGATATACTAAAGGAGTTTATGGTCAGAAATACTTATATTTTTCCTCCAGAACCATCCATGAAAATTATTGCTGACATCTTCCAATATACAGCAAAGGTATCCTTTGTTATTAGAGGTTTTACTGTAGTTTTTAGAATGTAGGAATTTTTATAAAATACCATAACCTAATTTGAATTTGGTAATTGAGTTTGAGTAGTAGTTATAGTATAGTCAGGATGTGGGATTTGTGTTTGTATCTATATTGTTAGCTTTTATTTTTTAGTCTTTAATATACTAGTTTTATGGTCTGTCATTACCTATAGGAGTCTGAACAGTAGGCCTTTATTGTATTTTCTTTATTGTTAAAATTTTTATTCTCTGATAATTGTTAGAATCAGGGAGGGCTCATTATTTACACTTCTTTATTTCTCTCCACATTTCAGAATCAATTGAATAGACACTGGTGTCAGATAGATGGGAATCAAAATAGCAACTTTGTTTCTGCAAGAAAACTGAATTAGAAGATATCACTTGTATCTGCAACCACAATAAGATCCCTAATATTTCACCCCTGAAGTAGGTTCATTTTCCCCAGAGTGGTAGGAAAAGAAGGTTCTTATAGTACTTCTATATTAGCAGCAATCCTTCCACAGGGAAACAGAGCTTCTTCATTTCCTCTAAGTAATTCATTTATACTTTCCCCCGTCATTCACACTTTACTTTTTGCAGGCAATGCTCTTTTCTCATCAACCTTAAAATTAGACCATTATTTCACAGTAAAGAGCAAATCATTCTGTCATCAAATCTTTTTTTTTTTTTAATCTCTTTACCTCTTATAATTGCTATTCTCTCGTACCCTTGCTAGCATTGACAACTCTCCTCATTTGATATTTAGCCTTTACACTTTTCCATTTTATTCTTTTCCATAGATTCCATCTGCCTATGTGAATTGTATAGAATTATACATGCCTATCACCTTTTTTCAATTCTACAAACATGCATAGGAGGATTTAGTTGAGCAGTAAATGACAAACACACACACAAATAGCAGTGTCTTTAAGTAAATAAAGATACTAAGAGAAGTTCTCTTTCATCTAAGAGAAGTTGGAAGGTAGGCTGTCAAGGTCTTGGTTATATGGAAGCTCCACAGCCATAAGGATTACAGTCTCCTTTCATTTGGCTTTCTCCTCTATTTTTAGCGTGCCAACTCATGGTTAAGGAAGTAGGGAGGCGGACTTTGTTTGGGGAGAGGGACTCCACCCCTCTGGTTAAAGGTGAACTTCCAGAAGGAAGGAACCAAACTTCTACTTCCATCTCAGTGGACACACAGAGAGGAGATTGGAAATGCAGAACACATTGGCTCTCTGAATGCATGTTCACATACAAGAGGAGAGTGGAGAGTGGTTCTTGGGGTAGATAGTAGCAATCTGCCATTATGGTCTTGGACTTTAAACCTTGTGAAAGACTCTCATGTCACCTACAAGTTCAAAATTGCTTTATGTAATTCTTCATGTAAGTGATAAATGTGCTAGTTTCAGGTATTGATGAAATATGTTATGTTGAAGTACTTTGTAAACTTTTTTTTTTCTTCATAAGCCAAAAGCTCCTTATTGGCTAAATTAATCAGAAAATCTGGATTATGGGCCTCAAATACCCTAAGCACTATTCTTCCTGTTCATGACTGCTCTGCTAACCCATGCGTGGTTATGTTATTCCTTTAAAAAAATTTACCTGTGGCAAAACACATATGATGTAAAATTTACCATCTGAGTCATTTCCAAATAAACCATTCAGTGGCTCTAAGTCCATTCACTTTGTTGTGTAACCATCACCATCATCCATCTCCAGGATTGTTTTCATCTTGCAAAAGTGAATCTCCGTGTCTGTTAATAATTACTTTCCATTCTCCCCTCCCTTTGGCCCCTGGCAAACACCATTCTACTTTCTGTTTGTACTTATAAGTGGAATCGTAGAGTATTTATCTTTTTGTGTCAGGCTTGTTTCACTTAGCATAATGTCCTCCAGGTTCATCTACATTGTAGCTTGTGTCAGAAATTGCTTCCTTTTTAAGACTGAATAATATTCCAGTATTCTAGTATTTCTGTTACTCTTAGAGAAATTCTCTTAAACTGCTCTCAGTAGGGAAGCACCTGTTTGTTTCCTTGCTGCTTTCTTTGTAACTCTAAATGTGCTCAAGTAGTCTGTCAATGTCATGTAATTCAGTCCCCTTATTACTTTTGTGATGAATGTTTTTCAAGAGCTGTTGGTTAGTTATGAAAGGTATTTGCAAGTGTAAAATACAGATAATCCATACCATACCAACAACTAACTTTTTTTGAATAACACTTTATATATAGGCATAATACTAAGTGGTTTTGGTGAGTCATTTCTTTTAATCCCACAACTCCATGAGGAAGGTAGAATTATGATATCTATTTTAAACTTTAGGAAGCCAAAGGATAACAAGGTTGAGAAACCAAGTCCTACAGTCCTCTGGCTAGTTAAGTGATATGACTGGAATTTGAGCACTCTGACTTGAGTTCACATTCTGAACCCACTAAAATGAATATCTGTGACTTATTATTTACTATTTATTTTTTATTAATTCTTGGAAGGAAAATAGTTTTTTTTTTTTTTGGTTCTGCAGGTTCTGTGTGATATGTACCCTACCTAACATGACATTTTAGGGGAATAGTGGATTAGTGATTGTGGTAGAAGGAACCTGTCTGAGATATCCTAAGCATTAAATGTCATAGTAAATCAAACTGAAATCTTTGAATTTTAAGTCATGCGTTTTTCATGTTTAGTTTTCATATACAGTACTAGCACTGAATCATTTTCTTTTTTTCCTCCACTGTGTATTTATTCATCTTCAAATAAGATAATTAATAACTAGTTAACAATAATTAAATTTATGCATCTTCAGCAGATATGCCCAAAGATTTGAGGTCTTAGGACCTCTTATGAGGTCAGAGGCATCAGTTTCTAAAGATGTCATCATTCAGTTATTGGGCCAAAGGTTACATTCCTAATCTCAGCCAACTAATTTCAGTGTTTAACTTTTGGTGCTGATCAATAGTTGATGATTCCTTTTCACTAGGAAATAAAACAGGTACATGTAGTCCTTTGTGGTTCATTGGATGAGCCATTTAAACTGAAAAATGAATATAACTAAACATTAAATATTTTCAGTTAATGTTATATCTGAATTGAACATCATTTTAAAGTAATATTGTCTCATAGAAAATAAATTTTATGGAACCTTTTTTATATTTTTATTTAAAGTTGTGTTTTTTTATTATTTTGTATAGCACATGCCAAAATTTAATTCAATTTCAATTAGTGGATACCATATGCAGGAAGCAGGGGCTGATGCCATTCTGGAACTGGCCTATACTATAGCAGATGGGTTGGAGTACTGTAGAACTGGACTCCAAGCTGGCCTGACCATTGATGAATTTGCACCAAGGTGAGTAAATTAAACTCAAATATTACCTCAACATTAAAAAGTTTATAGGACTATTTTATGAGTGTATAGCAAAATATATTGATAAAATGAATTTGTGTATATAAATATACCAGATTCTTTTAGGGAATAAGCAAGTACTCTTTATAATTATTAATAAAATTCAGAGTTAAGTTTGACCATACTTCTTTGTAAATTAGAGGAATTTTATTCTCTGCTATTCTGAAAATAATTAACTGACACATTTTGAAAAATAATTTTAAAATGTAAATATAATTTTCAAGACAGATTTGTTTTCGTTCTTTTAAAAGACAGGTCCTCTATTTTAGGTTTAAGGTTATTGAAGTACATATGCTTTGATTTTAATTCAAATTAAGTTATTTGAAATTAAAATCTGAGCTTTTGTGTGCGTGTGTGTGATGCAATTTGTTTTATTTTCCATTTTATAATCAGATTTTGGACTTAACATTACTATTTTAGGTTGTCTTTCTTCTGGGGAATTGGAATGAACTTTTATATGGAAATAGCAAAAATGAGAGCTGGGAGAAGACTCTGGGCTCACTTAATAGAGAAAATGTTTCAGCCTAAAAACTCTAAATCTCTTCTCCTAAGAGCACATTGTCAGACGTCAGGATGGTCACTTACTGAGCAAGTATGTATGAATTTTAAGAAGTCATTTGTTTTCTTCTAAGCAACTTGGCCTAGGCAAGAAATGTATTTAAGAACTTTTCTGCTAATATTTGAAAATCACAATTGTTCTGAAGCATAATGCATATTTAATGTTTGTTTTTACACAAATTATAATAAAATTTGCTCCCTGTAGTGGTTAACAATATAAAATAATTTAAATCTTGTATGGAGCTTACTTGTATGGCTGTGTGTGTTACTTTTTTGAGTAAAAAATAAGTGATGATGAGGAAGAAGTACAGTTATAATTTAATATCATCTTAAGTAACTTTAATGATTAAAATTCTTATCACAAAACTTCCTCATTAAAGTTGGTGTTATGCATACTTTTTATGTATGTGTTACATGTTTAAGTAAGCATCCAGCAAATAAACCACTTAAAAACTCTTGTCACTTGGATAATCTATTTTAATTTCATTTAATTAAAAAATTATATAGTGGTGATCTTTTTAACATGCGTTTTCTTAATGTATTGAATTATTTTGATATATTAAAAATAAGTTATAACTTTAAAGTTACATTGCTTTTATACATTTAAAAGCAAATAAAAACTAGAAGTATCCATATTAAATATGACTTCAGGTACTTATAAATGGAAAAATACAATTTCAGTGTTGGAAGGAACTTCAGTAATCATTTTTGTCTTAATCCCCTCATTTTTACAGCTAAGTAAACTAAAATTCAGAAAGGTTTAGTGACTTGCCCAGATCACAGTTAGGAACAGAATAAACTAGAAATCATATTTCCTGTCTTATAGTCCATTCTTTATCTGTTTTATTAACAAATCATTGCCAAATTTTGGCCACCTCATTAGAGTAGATACTTAAAGGTATACAGTAATTAGGAAATAGTTAATTATGAGATGAAGGATATTAATAATCTAAGTAGACAATGTATTACACTCCTGATGCTCATATAGAAGATTATTTAGGTGATAAAAAATAAGCACAACAAATATTTAATATTTCAAATGATTATAAGAGGCAATGTTTTATTGCTCCAGCATGGACTAGGCACTTGGGCTCTTAATTCTAAGTCTAGTTTGTTTCCTAATTTGTTTAAATTTATTCGATATTCTGAAGACTAAGGCAGATTTTGGCAAAGAAAGTATGCATCAGGCACTCCTACTCATATCATCATTTACAGCTGCAGTATATCAATTGGCTTGTTTTGCTTTTTACTAAATGTTTTAGGATCCTTACAATAACATCATTCGTACCACAGTAGAAGCAATGGCAGCAGTGTTTGGAGGTACTCAGTCTTTGCACACAAATTCTTTTGATGAAGCCCTGGGTTTGCCAACTGTGAAAAGTGCTCGAATTGCCAGGAACACACAAATCATTATTCAAGAAGAATCTGGGATTCCCAAAGTGGCTGATCCTTGGGGCGGTTCATATATGATGGAATCTCTCACAAATGATATTTATGATGCTGCCTTGAAGGTGAGTTTCTCCTGTTTGAAACTTTGCTTTCAAGATTTACAGATTTATGAAGATTTATAGATTTTTGATTTATAAATGAAATCATTTATAGATTTGTATTAGGATTTATAAAGTGAGAGAAAAGGAATTTTAGATTTGACTTTATTTAAAACATTTAATTTAAAAATATATTTTTATTTATATTATTTTATTCAAAGAGTTAAAAAAACAACTAATGTTAAAAGGCTATAATAAAATAAGCAATCCTTTGTCCTCCACTTGCTTGTTTTCATGCTTCCTTGAGTCAGCTACATTTTTTGTTTGTTTTTGTTTCCATATTTTAAAATTACATGTGTATACTGTTCGTCCTAACTCAGTTAGGTTTAGACCTTATCTATTGCTTTGCTAGTATGGTGGTGTGGTATTTTAGCTGGATCTTGCCCCTTCTTTGCCATACCATAATACTCATGTGTTATAATTATATATCAGTGTAAAACCTTCCTAAAGCCCTCTAAATTCTCATTTGGTTTAGACTGGTTTCTCTCTGGACCATTACTATCCTTGGACTTCCCTTTGTTATTACTCTGGGAATTCTTTTCACTTCTGCTATGTTGAATCTGTATCTTGAATCCTGTCTCTTTGTTGATTATCCCTTGTTGTTCTGAAGCACATCTTATGAGAACCTCCTAAAAATGGTACATGAGAAATGAACTATTTGAAAGTTTGGATGCTTGAAAATGTCTTTATTCTACTTTCATATTTGATAGTCTGGTTTGGAATTTTTCATTTGGGAGTTTGCAAGCAAATTTGTAGGCATTCACCTACTTTTTATTCCAGCTTCCAATATTTCTGTTCAGAAATCTGATGCCATTCTTACTCAGGCTCTTTCTTTTTGAAAGTTTTAGGATCTTTTCTTTATTTTTGTATTGATTGATCTTTGGTATGTGTATTTTTCCCTACATTGTCCTTGACCTTTGGTGGACATTTTTTCACCTGGCCGCTTTTTCATGTTTCCATGGCTCTGGGAAATTGTCATATACTATTTCTTTGGTAATTCCTTTCCTGTCATTTTTCTGTGGTTTCTCTTTTTTAGAACTTTAGAAATCATGTTCTGACATTCTTATAATGCATCTTTGAGGTGTTTTTTTTTCTGTTTTTTTGAAGGAAGACTCCTCAGCTTTATCTTTCTACTTAAATACTTTAAAATTCATATACCATGTTTTTAATTTCTAAAAGGTCACTTTTACATTCCAGTTTTTCTGCTTGCACGTCATACCATTTGTTTCATTAATACAGAATCTCTTCTTTTCTGAGGACAGTTATATCTTCTGAAGTTTTCTTGTATATCCCATGTTGTCAGTGTTTCCTCTGTGGACCTTTTTGTTTGCAGTTTTACTCAGAATGCAGGGTTTTGTTTCATGCACATCTTATCCTTGCCTCTTCTGGCACTTGATGTTTCATAGTCCATTGCTTCTCTAGTCTAGTAAGTTTTGGTTTTCCTGACAGAAAGGGAAAAGGTAGTTACAAACTCTCAAGTGGTTTCCATCTTTTTGGCTTTCTAAAAGATTCTCGGCTTCTGGTTGAATCTAGTATAGGTTTCTCTTTCTTAAATTTGTCAGGGGAAAGCCAGTTTGACCTTGTTTCTTTCTGAGAAGTCATATCCCATTCCACCATCCATCTTCCACTATCTCATGTATATATGAGGTGTGATTGAGGGTTTAGATGTTTCTTGATGTCAATAAAGATAGAGTTATATCATTATTCCTCAAATAAAAAATCACATGGCATTTTGAAATTGTTTTTTAGAGTCTTTATTTATGTAACCATGGAAACTATTTATATAACTAAAATTAAAGACTACACAATTAGTGTTATCTTCTAGTGTTGGCTTCTAAAACGAGTGAGAGGTGTTGTGTTTTCCAAAGTGTACTTGTTAGTTCTTCTGTTGTCTTTTTGTTTTGTTTTGTTTTGTTTTTTTCTTGATTTTTCAAGTTAATTAATTTATTTTAATTGGACGGTAATTACAATATTGTGATGATTTTTGCCATACATTGACATGAGTCAGCCACGGTGTACAAGTGTCCCCCATCCCGATCCCCGCTCCCACTTCCCTCCCCATCCCGAGCCCCCTTCCCACCTCCCTCCCCATCCCATCCCTCTGGGTTGTCCCAATGCGCCGGCTTTGAGTGCCCTGTTTCATGTATCGAACTTGGTCTATGGGTTTGGTGTGACTTTGGGCAGCCTGTATATTAATGCTCAGGGCTATGTTCCTGTGTTGCTGGAGAATTAGCGTGGTATGTCTTGCTCTGGAATTGTTGGCTCTTGGGTGGAGTTTGGATTCAGTGTAGTTGGAGTCTTTTGGGTGAGTTCTTGTCTATTAGTGTTCCCTGGAGTCAGGGGTTCTCTAATGTTCTCAAGTTTTGGATTTAAGCCTCCTGCCTCTGGCTTTTAGTCTTATTCTTACAGAAGCCTCAAGATTTCCCCATCCATATAGCACATGGTAAAACATCCTAGATGATAAAACATCTACGTTAATGGTGAAAAGATTCTCCACAGTGAGGGACACCCAGAGAGGTTCACAGAGTTACATGGAGAAGAGAAGAGGGAGGAGGGAGATAGAAGTGACCAGGAGGAGAAAGGGGGAGTCAAAAAGGGAGAGAGCAAGCTAGCCAGTAATCAGTTCCCTAAGTGTTCTCCACAGCCCGGAACATCCAGAGAGATTCACAGATCTGAGAAGAGATGAGAAGGGGGAGGGAGGAGAGACCTGGGGAACAAAAGGTAGAGTTAAAAGGGGAGAGAGCGATCAAGCCAGTAATCACACCCCTAAGTGAAAGTGGGTACTGAAGATTAGATTCTTAAAGGTACAAAATTGATAACAAATACCAAAAAGCAAAGATTAAAAATCTAGAGTAGAGGTTAGATTCTCAAAAATACATATTAAAAATACAAAACAAAACCAATCATAAAAATTATAAAAATATATATATGAAATTTGCTTTAAAAATAGGGTCTTTTTATTTTTTTGCAAGGTCATTGTAGGTTATAAAAATGAAAATTAAAGGAGTAATAAGTAATTTAAAAAATTAAAAAGTGATCATAGTAAAAATGTATCTAGGAATTTCTCTGGAGCTGTTGTGAGCAGTGAGGGGTCAGTTCAGTTTCAGATAGCTCCTTGTTCCAGCTTGTACTTCTTCTCAAGGTCTATAGGCCCCTTCCAATGCTTAGTCAATGTTAACCTCAGGATTTTAATCTGTTGCACCTGTCACTTCCAGAGCTGTTCCCTCTTGTTTATTTTGGCTTCCTCTGTTTGCAAGTCTCTTCAGTGTCTAAATTCCATCCTGACACAAGGGTGCAAAGGTGGTCACTTACTTAGGCTCACTTGTTCAGTTGTGTTGTGGGGAGGGAGGGATACTGCAAACAAATATCGCTGAAGTGTGTGGGGAGTGCTTGCTGTGTAGGGAACACACTGGGTTTGCTCCAGCTCAAGGCAGCATGTGCTTCCCAGGTCTAAGCCGCTCGGGTTCTCCAATACTATGCAAGTGCATAGACTCGGTTGGGCATGCGTTTTGGGTCTGAGCAGCTCAGGCGACCAGGCGCTTGGCCAGCGCACTGTTCCCGGTGGGCTGTGCGTCTTAATCACCTCCCCGGTCTTGGCCGCTTGGTTTCCCGGGTGCGCCACGAGAGCGTTGTCTGAGGTGTGCTGTGTATCTCCTCTGGGGAGCTGATCTCAGGCTGCGACCCTCCTGGCAGATGTCAGCCTCCAGGGTCCCAGGAAGACGTGGTTAGCAGCTGGGAGCCTGCTCACAGTTTGGTGGAGGATGCCGGTCTCTGGGGCTGAGATTGCAGCAGCCCATTGCCTTCTGGTTCAGGCTGTCGCGTGCCTGCCTCTCTGCCTCCTGCGAGGGGTAGGGGCCTGTATGCAGCCAGCTAGCTCTCCTTTGGTATTTGCTCAGTCCTTTGTTGTGTGAGCAGGCCAGTCTGCACGTTAGAGCCTTTCGCAGTAAAGTTCTCTCTTTTTTTTCTCTCTCTGGAGATCCCACAGTTTGGGTTGCCATCTCATGTTAGCTCCCTCGGATTGTCCTCAGGGCATTCATGCCCGGTCCGTAGCCTAAGCACCCATTATGCAGCCCGTGCCTCCCTGTCCAGCGCCCGCTTGCTGGCGGCAGATGCAAGTGTCTGGGCTACTTCTCCACTGGCAGTTGCAGTTAGGCGCATATTCTGTGGGTTTTTTTTTTTTTTTCCTCTCCCAGTTATGTTGCCCTCTGAGATTCCAAAACTCCCCACAGAGCTGCTTGTGAGAGAGTTTCCTACTGTTTGGAAACTTCTCCTTCACGCTACCTCCTCAGGACGGGTCTCCGTTCCTAACTCTTGTCTTACTTTTTGTCCTTTATATTTTGTCCTACCTCCCTTTGAAGAGAATGGGCTCCCTTTCTGGATGCCTGGTGTCCTCCGCCAGCATTCAGAAGTTGTTTTGTGAAAGTTGCTCAGCATTCAAATGATCTTTTGATGAATTTGTTGGGGAGAAAGTGGCCTCCCCATTCTATTCCTCTGCCATCTTGGGTCCTCTCCCCACTTCTGTTGTCTTTTTAAATGATTTTTAAACACAGAATGTCCTTTTTAATTGATGTAATTTGCATATTTGCATTGTGTTAGTTTAAAGTGTACAATGTAAGAATTTAATATTTGTATATATTGTTAAAGAATTATCTGAATAGGTTTGGTTAACATCCATTACTACACATAGTTTTTCTTGTGATGAGAACTTTAAAGATCTATGCTCTCAGCAACTTTCAAATCTATCACACAGTATTGTTAGCGCTGCAGAATTTCTAATCAGTGATCTTGTTAACTTACTTCTTTTCTCAAGAAACATTTACCACTAAAATAATTTATAATTTTATTAACTTTAGTATTTACATAGCATAACATGTTTGTACTATTTATTAAAATATTTTCATATTCTCTTCTAGTTTTATTAATGTATTTTTCTTATTAGCTCATTAATGAAATTGAAGAGATGGGCGGAATGGCCAAAGCTGTAGCAGAGGGAATACCTAAGCTTCGAATTGAAGAATGTGCTGCCCGAAGACAAGCTAGAATAGATTCTGGTAAGACAAAGTAGAAAAGCTTTTATGCGAAATGCAGTATTTAAAAAGAAATATTAATTTCTATTTGAAGATAGCATATATAGTTAATAGAACAAAAGTTATGGATAAGTGAAACTTGGATAAAATGTTTCTCATGAATCTGTATGTATCTATCTCTGTGTTTGTATTTTTGCATGCCTGGATACACATGGGAAAACATGTATAAAGTATATTTGGAGGCATTATAAAGCAGAGTTTGTAATTCTAGTTTATCGTTTATAAATTTTAAAGTTTTTTTGGTTTGTTTGTTTAAAAATGGTTGGCTGTAAGGGAATTAAACTACTAGAAAAGCTCTTGCACATTTATCTTCTACCTTATAAATCTTAGATGGTAGCTGCTACTACTGCCTTAATTTTGTAGTGTTAGAAGAGAGTTTATCAGAAGCTCTGGGAAAGTTTGGGAGAATAAGAAAAGTCCTCCCTTACAGATATTCTGATATATACTCGTCTTTTCCCCTTCTACCCTTATTCCATATTGGTATTTGCTGATCTTTATTGATGTCTATTAAGAGTTAAGAATACTACTTAAAAATATCAAACTTATAAGAAAAGTATGTGATGATCAGAGCATTACTGTTAGACAATTATTTGTGAATAGAATCTACATATTATTTTCCTCTGGGAAATTGACAGGTTTGGAAGTAATTGTTGGAGTAAATAAGTACCAGTTGGAAAAAGAAGAATCTGTGGATGTTTTGGCAATAGATAATACTTCAGTGCGTAAGAAGCAGATTGAAAAACTTAAGAAGGTAATAACAGGTATCATATTTTGAATTTTTTTTTTTTTTTTTTTTGGTATGCTGGGCACTGTCCATGCCCTCACATGTCCTGCTCTATTGTTACAACCACCATGTGAGGTGTGTATTATTTCCCAACATTTTAGAGATAAAGAAACTGAAGATAAGGGAGATTGAGAAACTTGCCCAGGATAAATAATTAGGCAAATCTAAGTTTGTTGATATTAAACATTCACCTTTTTAATCATAATATCTGCCTCTGTGAAACTTGTGAAAGTGAAGTCTCTCAGTCGTGTCCGACTCTTTGCGACCCCGTGGACTGTAGCCTACCAGGCTCCTCCGTCCATGGGATTCTCCAGGCAAGAATGCTGGAGTGGGTTACCACTTCCTTCTCCAGGGGATCTTCCCGACCCAGGGATCGAACCCGAGTCTCCTGCATTGGAGGCAGACGCTTTAACCTCTGAGCCACCAGGGAAGCCCTTCTTATTAAAAACTGCTCCGTAATAATAATAAATCAATAATTTATTGATTTGAAGTAAGGCTTAGATGGTTATGCAGCTCAAAGTTAAAAACAAGATTAAGTTCAGAGTCCATATTTGAACCCAGGTCTTCTCACTGTAATTTATTTTTGTGTTCCTGATACTACTATGAAAGAATTATTTGCTTTCAATTTTTTTTTAATTCAAATATATATGAATAGTGTTTCAGTAAGATATAATTTAGAATGAAAGATGTTTGTTTTGATTGGAACTAGAGTACTGGTATAATTTTTTATTTCCAGTTTCTTACTGAGATGAACCAAAGTATACGAAGTACTAAAATAGATAAAACATATTAATTCTTATTGTTGTAACCTATATATTTCTATTGTATGGAGCTACTTTGTCTCATAATCTCTGGCTTTAGTAATTACTGCTATTTCTAAGGCAGGAAAGTTGAAGTTCCTTAATGATTTTCTCTGTTTACTATCCTTGTGATTAAGATAGCACTTTCCCCCGCCTCAGTTCAAGTATTCTTTTAAGAATCTAATAGACTTTGTCCGGTTAGACTATATGCAGAACATTCATCTTCCGTTTGTTTTTTCTATTAGAGTTAATGGCAGATGTTTAATATTATTTCTTTTTACACCCTCATTCAGGAGTTAATTGTTCCTCCCCCACATTTTTGCCTTTTTTTTTTCTAAAGAGTGTTATTTAGGATGTAGCATTCTATTTCCAGTGACCACAAAAATCTCAATATTTATTATATTTGGAAAACTCCTTGTTTCCTCTCTTGTACTTAAATTTTCTTAAACTCACAACTTGAGGGCATGCAGTTACCATAAATGATAATATAACATTTTTAGATAACAGTGAGAAATTCAGTAATGATAATGGATTTGGTTTGTTCTTTGCCTTTAATATAAATTTTCTAATCCACCTCTGCTTATAAATATGATAAAATTTTAGTGGCATCTTAAGCAGTATCATATTTTAGACTCATACAGATGTGAAAACTTGTAAAAAGTTGAATTTTAGGTAACTTTGTTTAGGCATGTGGTTGGGTCCAGAGCTAATAAACTATTATATAACTAAGATATTTCTAAGTTTGATCTCTTAGGTACTTGGGAGGGTCAGCACTATTATTTATTATTGCCCTGATTGTTTCTGAATTATCAGTGTTATATAGAATTTGCCATTACTTTAGGAAGTTCTTAAACGTTGAGGGAGTGAATAAATGAAATGAATACCAAATGTAGGATACATGTTGTCTCTCTTTTTTTTTTCTTTTGCTTTTGAAGTTAGGATTTTGAAACAGTTTCCATATGATACATGTGTGTGTGTATGTATGTGTATATGTGTGTGTGTGTGTGTGTGTGTGTAGGTATAATCTGATCTCTGTTTTATTTTCTAATCACACAAACTGTCCCCTTTCCTACCTGTTTCTGTAAGGTCAAATCCACTAGGGATCAGGCTTTGGCTGAACGGTGTCTCGATGCTCTGACTGCCTGTGCTGCCAGTGGAGATGGGAATATTCTCGCTCTTGCTGTAGATGCAACTCGAGCAAGGTAAAGGATATGTAAGTTTGAAGTTTTCCAAATACTAAAAGTTGACCAGTTTAGCTTTTCAGAATCAGTCTTAAATAAGAGATTGACTCTATAAACCATGTGAACATAAAAGAAAATAATTGGAAACCAAAATAAAATTAATTCTTTTTTTTTCTTAAATATCTGTGTTTTAAAAACATTCATCCATTTTGCATGGAGTATATTAATAGCTATATTTCCCTGTGGCTCAGCACATTTGAAGCTCTTGTAATAAACCAATGTCACTGATTTACAGATTCAAATTTGATGTTCTTTCGAGTATAGGAAAACATTATTATGCTCATAATAAGCAAACCTGCCCTTTGTCAAAGGTGGACAGTATCTCTCTCTTCCTGAGCTGTGTACTATGTGGACATCTTTGAAAAGTTAGTCTAGAATAAAGGCAGTTAGTCCTTTGCCTTACAGAACATGCAGAAAAGCAAGTGACCCTGCAAAATCTTTTCTCCCAATATATGATGATGTCACTAAAGAAACTGGTGTTGCTTTTATTGTTTATTGCTTAATATAATTAATATAATTAATGAACTCTTAAGTTGTTTCAGCTGCTTAAGGGATAGAATGAATAGAATGTAACTTTTTTGTTTGTTTTTCAGTTTTAATTTCTTAAATAAGATGACTTCTCTGCTTAAAATCCTTCAATGGTCTCCCATTCCTTTTAAATTAAACCCTAATCTTACTATGGCTTGTAAGACGGCTGAATGTAACTCTTGCCTACTTCTCTGACCTTGTCTTATCCTGCTTCCTTTATTAGTGTCCCCAGTTTCCTTCTTTCTGTTTTTAGCACATAACATATATTTTCCTACTTCTCAGAGTCATTGCATTTAGCATTTCCTTTTTCAAACACTTTTCCCTCTTAAGTTCCCATGAGTTTCTCTTTCTCATCATTTAGATCTTAGTTCAAAAGCTGTATCTTCATGTCTTCAACTGCTTTAAAACAGCTTTCTCAAGCACCTCATTCTATTTTGCCTATTTTAATGACTTTATAGTACTTACTACCATACGAAATTATCTTATTTATTTGTTTGTTAGTGTACTGTGTGTATACTCTGGGTGATATGCTCTGCAAGAGTAGGTTTTTGTTTTGGGTTGTATTTATCACTATATCTTTAGCACTTACCAGTGCTTGCCCCATATTAGGTACTTAGTACATGTTGAATGAATTAATAAACAAAAATGAAATATGCTATTAATAAAAGATTTACTTTTTGTCAAAGAAAAACTCACTGTGAATATTGCTCTTTGCTCATTTATATTGCTAAGCAGTGAATTGCTCAGTAACCTTTAGATACTTGTCTATTAGTAGTTTTTAGGTCATTTGGTCATTTTTCAGTTGACAAATGTTGAAAAGAGATCACATTGTATAAAGGTATCCAGAGTATTTTTTTCATAAGTATTCTGAGGAAAGATGCAGTCATGAATGCAGTAAAGAGCATTCAGATTTAGGTTTTTGACAGTAGTAATAAAATATGTCTAAGTATATTGAATATTAAGATAAATATTATACCCCAAATAGTGATGATGTCAGAACCTCCATTTAATATTTTAGATGTACAGTTGGAGAAATCACAGATGCCATGAAAAAGGTATTTGGTGAACATAAAGCTAATGATCGTATGGTGAGTGGAGCCTATCGCCAGGAATTTGGAGAAAGTAAAGAGATATCATTTGCTATCAAAAGGTAATGTGTGAGATTTCTTAAACCAGAATGCCATCTTTTCTGTTAACACGGTTCTTGTGTATCTACTGTGGGCTTAATTTTCTCACATACCACTGGAAAATATTGATATTTGACTTATACTTTCTTCTTTAATCTGTAGCTTTACTAAAATAATATTTTGAACTTTGACCTCAGTCCCCTTTAGGAGTTTCTCATTTAAAGCAAATGTTTGTTTAATTAATGTTGATATTGCTTCACATCCTCCAGGCACTTAGATTTCAATCTCCTTAAGATGGTACACTTTTATATTTGCTTAGCTTTCATTTACATTGTTTAATCCCTCAAATAATTATAAAATATTTGCTTTTCCTATTTGAAAGTAAATATTTGGTTGCCATCTATGAATAAGTTAAAATCAGTCATTACTGAACTGACAGTAAGTAACACAGTCCAACATGAGTTGGAAATATGAATTACTATAAATTCACCATGTTTCTATAGTGTGAGTAGTAGCTTCCTGATGATTGGTTTTCTCAGCCTCTGTAATAAATTTTCCACAATTATGTCACTACTCATATATGAGATAAATATCAAAACAGCCAAGGTGAAAGTCATCAAAATGGCACGTGTTTTTTTCTTTTAACAAAAGTAAATTTGTTTCTTAGTGCTTTTTCATCTGGGGCGTACATTTATTGACTTAAGCAAGCAACTATTTTGATAATACATTATCATAAGATATCACATTGAGGCCACTTGGAGGAGTTCACACTTGTGAATGGTAAGTGAGATATGGACAGTCCAAAACAGTTAGTGAGTCAAGAATATGTACAAATAATTCTGAAGGCATTTTTTAGTTAATATTTTACTATTTCTGCATTACTCTGGAGACTGTCTTAAGAAGTTATAAAGTTGTTGTTTTCTCATCTTGCTTCACTGTGATGTTCTCAGTGTTACAGACTTACAGTGTTTCAAATTCTCTTCTAGGGTGGGAGATGGTAAACATATTCAGGCTTTAATTGAGTTCTTGATGTAAAACAAAGATATTAATAAAATATGAATAAACAGATTAGGTGTTTTTATATAAACTTGAAAGATTTGCTGCAGGTAAATTATAGTTTTATCTTACCTTTGGGCAATTAATGTATAACTGTTATATTTTATTTAATTTTTGGTATCTAATGCCTTTATTCTCACTTTTATTTGCTAGCCCCTTAAATATAACTCTTCTATAACATCATAATCTTGAAGGTCTGTGATGCTATTTCTTTACTGACTTCCTGTCCTGAAGGTTTCTTTCTAGAAGTGATACTCACACCTGCTAACACTAAACTGTCTTTTCTTTTCTTTTCTTTTTTTTTTTTTAGGACTCTTAAGCCTTAAAATATATTTTAAAATGTTCCTTAGGGTTGAGAAGTTCATGGAACGTGAAGGTCGCAGACCTCGTCTTCTTGTGGCAAAAATGGGACAAGATGGACATGACAGAGGAGCAAAGGTTATTGCTACAGGATTTGCTGACCTTGGTTTCGATGTGGATATTGGTCCTCTTTTTCAGGTATTGAAAACTGTTGGGAGGAATTTCAAGTGCTGTTGTTACCTGCTGCAGATAGGTCAACTGAAATGAAGACTAAAGAGTATTCCCTGAATTTTTATTGGGAAAGAAGTAAACCTTACTCTTGAGGCCCAGCCTTTATTGAGTCTTCCATTAGTTTTCCTTTTTGGGATTTTAAGATGTTGCTCACAAAAGCTAGAAAAAATTCTTATGATAAAGAGTTAGCCCAGACTTCTGGGTATGTGTCCTTAAACTGTATTGGTAGATAAATATGTAAATTGTTTAGAGTCTGACACATTTAATGTGAGTTTTGTTAAGAATCTTAAATATATTTCATATTAAATAAATTGTATACAATGTATTTAGTTTGCTTTCAGTCTTCTAAGTTCAATACTTTTCCATTCTATTTTCTTACTCACACTTTGGTATCCCTTTGCTGTAGTTTATTTGTTTGCTTATTTTAAATAGTGACCAAATATAATGCAAATATTTAGTGGTTAGCTTTTGGGAAATGTTTTTTCATAAAACAAAAGAATTTTAAAAAATTGTTGTCAGCCGTTGGAACCTAAAGAAATTTTACAAATAACTGAAAGTTCATTTCCCCATCAAATACCATCTCTAAAAATATAATTTGTCTTTTAGTACTGTCAGCTTTGTTACCATAATTCTGCATCATTTTAAAAAATAATTATAAAAAATAGTTATAGTTATCTGTAGCTGAAGGTACAATCATGTGGTACTTTGATGACTGATTTAATAAAAATATTAGATTTGATATTTTAAAAATTGCAACATTTGATAATTTCCAGTTTGACTTATATAAACATAAGGCATGGAACTGAATTATTCAAATGGAGTTTTAATCTGATAAATCTTGGTAGCATGGATGATATGAATAACAAATCATGCTTAAATTAAATGCCTTATTTTTAAGAAATCAATAGCAAGAATATGCACATTTTTAAAAGGTTTTAATTTCATGTTAATATTTTTCACAGACTCAACGTTTTACCAATATGTTATATGACTTTCCTTGGGATCTTCTTAAATGTGGTTCCATTAATGAATATCAGTTTGGTTCAGTCACTCAGCCGTGTCCGACTCTTTGTGACCCAATGAACCGCAGCACTCCAGGCCTCCCTGTCCACCAGCTCCTGGAGTTTACTCAAACTCATGTCCATTGAGTCAGTGATGCCATCCAACCATCTCATCCTCTGTCGTCCTTCTCCTCCTGCCCTCAATCTTTCCCAGCATCAGGGTCTTTTCAAATGAGTCAGCTCTTCCCATCAGGTGGCCAAAGTATGGAAGTTTCAGCTTCAGCATCAGTCCTTCCAATGAACACCCAGGACTGATCTCCTTTAGGATGGACTGGTTGGATCTCCTTGCAGTCCAAGGGACTCTCAAGAGTCTTCTCCAACACCACAGTTCAAAAGCATCAATTCTTGGGCACTCAGCTTTCTTTATAGTCCAACTTTCACATCCGTACATGACTACTGGAAGAAGGAATTAATGAATATAGAATCCTTTGTTTTTGCACTAAAATTTTGAGTCTTAAAATCTTGCCAAACTCCAAGAAAATTCACAAATTTTTATCGTATTTTTTCTGCTTATAATTTTGCAGTGGTTTCTCAGATGGTCTTATCCTTCCTAGTTGTCTTGATTTACATTGTATGTACCGTGAGAGACATGTAGGTACTTTTTTTTATATGAAATGATTTAAATTCATGTACATTATCAAAGCAATGTCATGGACTCATAACAAAGGAGATGTGATCTTTGTTAATTCATAATTGAATGTTTGAAAACATCCTTTATAATTTTATATCCCAGTAGTAAACTAAGATAATAAATGAGAGACATGGCCTCACCTGAACCATCCCTTCTCTTGTTTATACACTTCCCTGGATGCTATAGCCCCTTAACTAGTTTCTACAATTCTGCTGTTATTTTGCTCCATGAAGTGAAAGTGAGATTGTTATTCGCTCAGATGTGTCTGACTCTTTTTGAACCCACGGACTGTAGCTTGTCAGGCTCTCCTCTGTCCATGGAATTCTCCAGGCAAAAATACTAGAGTGAGTAGCCATTCCCTTCTCCAGGAGATCTTCCTGACCCAGGGATTGAACGTGTGTCTCTTGCATTTCAGGCAGATTCTTTTATTATCTGAGCCACCAGGGAAGCCCTAGTTTGCTCCATATATTACTGTTAATTTCATATTTCCATGGAAGAACAAGGTCCTGGTGCTCCATAGCCCACCATCTTGTGTCTTGTCATTCAATTTTTAATCCAAAGGTTCACTTTTTATGTTGCATTTTAAGTTCAATCTTTAATTCTTTTTTTTTTTTCAATCTTTAATTCTTTCTAGATCCTATCACATGTTACCTCTCAGTTAATGTTGGTAATGAAGACAACAGATGTATTTTTTAAAAAATTATAATGAAGAGAGAATATATTTTGCCTATATCCCCACTTTATCTTAAAGATTTTGTGGGGAACTTCATCTTGATATAACTTAAATTTAATTGATAGATGGTAGAGCTAGAAGCAGACATAGCACTGGTGTTTATTGCAACAATTGGATGAGGTGGTATTTGAGAATGGTGAAATATGAAGTTATATTCACATCAAGATTTTTAATGAGAAAAATTTTGAAATGTCGACTGAAGTAGTTATAACACTTTAGAAACACTTTTTGGGGTTAATGATGATTTGCGTCTTTACTCTGTAACTGTTCAGACTCCCCGGGAGGTGGCCCAGCAGGCTGTGGATGCAGATGTGCACACCGTGGGTGTGAGCACCCTCGCCGCCGGGCACAAGACCCTAGTTCCTGAGCTCATCAAGGAACTCAACGCCCTTGGACGGCCAGATATTCTTGTCATGTGTGGGGGAGTGATACCTCCGCAGGTATTTCCATCTCCTACGTTTTCTAGTCCTGTACTGGGACTGCTGAGTAACAGTAGTTTGTATGTAATTATTTAATTTACTGTATGCTTTCTCTAAAAATGTGTTGCAGAGTTCGAGCCAAATTAGAACCAAATTATTTCCTAGTGCTTCTACTAAGTAAATTCTACAAAAGTGGTCAGTGTTATTTTCTGTTTAGACTATATTATAATTCAGTATGCATGCATGCGTGCTAAGTTGCGTCAGTCATGTCCAGCTCTTTGCGACCCCATGGACTGTAGTCCATCCTCTGTCTACGGGATTCTCTAGGCAAGAACATTGGAGTGGTTGCCATTACCTCCTCCAGGGGATCTTCCCGACCCAGGGATTGAACTTATGTCTCTTAGGTCTACCTGCATTGGCAGGTGGGTTCTTCACCACTAGCATCACCTGGGAAGCCCTCAGTATGCATAATTTAATAATATATAATGCTTCTATGAGAGAGTTGCCTCCCTCCAAATTAGTCACCTAGATAGAGATCTGTCTTCTTCATATTCAGGAAGCACTGATGGAAAAGGAAAGGCTAAAAGTAATAAAATCTCACAACTGGAATAGAGAAGAATGGTGAACACACAGTGAGGCTATCAGTGCTCCCCAGGGAAAATGTGAACATCCCTCATCCTGGCAGTGAAGTCAGTCCTTTAGCTGATCAGTCCGTAGCACTTGCTTCCGTTGTTTCAGAGTTGCTACCTTGTTCATTTCCTCCATATCCCCGTCCCTGAATGCTGCCCTAACTTAGCACTGTATCAGTTACATGGCCCTATAAAACCCCCTTTTTAATGAAGCTAATTCAATTGGAATATAGTTTTCTGAGAGCCAAAGACACCTAATTCAGACATAAATGGAATCAGCCTGTCCTGAAAATTATGGCTGAATGGAGATGTGGATTCTAGAACAAGCATGAGGATCCTCTTAGGAAAAGATAAGTGGATGCTAAGTAACAATAATTAATTTATCAAGGAGACAGGAACGCTGTCCATATGTGACCTTGTGCCGTGTGTGCTTAGTCGCTCAGTCATGTCTGACTCTTTGTGACCCATGGACTGTAGCCCACCAGACTCCTCTGTCCATGGGGATTCTCCAGGCAAGAATACTGGAGTGAGTTGGCACGCCCTCCTTCCAGGGATCTTCCCAAACCAGGGATTGAACCCAGGTCTCCCGAATTGCAGGTAGATTCTTCACCATCTGAGTCACCCGGGAAGCCTGTGAATACTGGAGTGGGTAGTCTATCCCTTTTCCAGGGGATCTTCCCGACCCAGATATATGACCTTACCAATCAGTTAAAATAGTTAAGATATAACCTGGGTCTATTTCCAATCCAGTTTTTAATAATGTCAAATTGTGTTTTTACTGAGAATGGAAAAAATATTGAGTTACAAAAATTGTATATGAGATTGCTCCTAAGCATATGACCGTACGTACTACAAAGGCCCCACTGCTATATAGCAGGAACCTGTCAGTGAAATGTGACTTGGTGCCCATGTCTACAGTTTTTCTCCTTCTGCTACAATTCAGAATATAAAATAATGAATGTATACACTACTTATGCATTGAGAAAATACATACGTATGAGCTTGTGAGGTTGGTTATAATGTGGGACTGGCAACCAAGCTGTGTATTACTTCTTTCTAACAGTGCAGTACTTAATGTGGTATAGTCAACATAAAAGTGGTTTTGTTCCCTGGTGGCTCAGATGGTAAAGAATCCGCCTGCAGTGCAGGAGACCCAGGTTTAGTGCCTGGATGGGGAAGATCCCTTGGAGAAGAGAATGCCTACCCACTCTAGTATTCTTGCCTTGAGAATTCCGTGGACAGATGAGCCTCATGGCTCATCAGATACGACTGAGTGACTATTTAATTTTTATTTATTAGTCAACACAAAGCTGTTTTTGTTAGCACATTTGCCTCTTATTTTGATAAGTATAGTTTATTATTTGAGAATATAAAGGGCTTTAATTCTTTATTACTGTCTGACTATGGAACACTTCTATCTGTATTGTGGTTTTAGAGCCCATAATATTAATACCTAAGCTCTTAGGCATTATATTAAAATGTAAGACCCAAAATAATTAGGCAGTACAAAGTAGTGGCATTTTTCAATTGATGCCAGCCAGGATGGTAGGGGGTTTGGGGGAGAATGGATATATGTATATGCGTGGCTGAGTCCCTTTGCTATTCATCTGAAAGTACCACAACATTCTTTTTGGTTATACTCCAATACAAAATGTTCTTGGTGTTAAAAAAAAATAAATTGAGAAGAAATGCAGGCCTGTATACAAGGGGCTGACATTTCCAAGACGTATATATCATAGAAGTCCCTGGATATTTAAATTACCTAGAACATCTGTGGGTGTTTGCTGTGCTTTTTCCTCATGAGTTTAAAGATGAAGGATCATTTTTTATAATGACACACTTGTGTGTTAATATGGGCATCTTTTTTAATATAATGATATCAGTTAACACCCATGCATTTTTCTCATTACTTGTTTTCAGTAAATATATAAAATGATGCTATTATTCAGCTGAAAGTCTCTTAGCTTTTAAATTAGAGAGCACTAATGTATGGCTGTTAATCAAAATGATTTAACCATTGCCATTGTGGAGCTTATAGCAATAATATATGTAAAGTGCCACTACAGAATTATGGTATTACAAGAATATTACAAGGAAATAATAGAGACAGAAAAGAAGTATTTGGGGGATAATTAGCACGACCATGTAATTTATCATCTCATGTGATCAGTTTTGAGAATAAAAAATGGATACTACTTAAAAGGGTGCTGCAAAAACAAGCAATTCAATTAAAAACTGGGCAGAAGATCTGAATAGACATTTTTTCAAAGATGACAAATGGCCAACAGGTACATGAAAAGATACTCAACATTACTAATTATCAAGGATGTGCAAATCAAAACCACATTGAGATATCACCTCATATCTGTTAGAATAGCTGTCATCGAAAAGACAAGAATTAACAGGTGTTGTTGAGGATATGTAGAAAAGAGAACTCTTATGCACTGTTGGTGGGAATGTAAATTGGTGCAACCACTATGGTGAACAGTACAGAGATTTTTCAAAAAGTTAAAAATAGAGCTATATATGATCCAGCAATTCTAATGCTGGATATTTATCTGAAGAAAACAAAAACACTAGCCTGAAAAGATATATTCGCCCCCTCCCATGTTCATAGCAGCATTATTTACGATATTCAAGACATGGAAATAATCTAAATGTCCATCATGGACATGGATGGATAAAGAAAATGTGACACACACATCCACAGAGGAATATTATTCAGCCATAAAAAAAATCCTTATTTTATGACAACATGGGTGGACCCTGAGGGCTTTATGCTAAGTGAAAAAAGTCAGACAGAGAGATGCAAATATGGCATGATCTTACTTAGATGTGAAAGAACGGATTGGTGGTTGCTAGAGGCAGTGGGTAGAGGGAAGGTGAAATGAGCAAAGAGGGCCAAAAGGTACAGGCTTTCAGTTATAAAACAAATGAGTTCTGGGAATATATGTACAGTGTGGTGACCATGGTTACTAGTACTGCACTGCATATTTGAAAGTTACTAAGAGAGTAGCAAGTAGCTTTGTAACTGAGGAGTAACTTTAGAGACCAAGGACTGACGACATTGTTGTTGTTTGGGTGCTAGGCAGTGTCCGATTCTTTTGCTACCCCTTGGCTGTAGACTTCCAGGCTCCTCTGTCCATGAGATCTCAGGCAGGAATACTGGAGTGGGTTGCCATTTTCTTCTCCAGGAGACCTTTCCAACCTAGGGATTGAACCCACATCTCCTGCATTGGCAGAGGGATTCTTTACCACTGAGCCACCAGGGAAATCCTCAAGTACTAAGTAACTAAGAGAGTTACCAAGAGCTCAGTGTTACATGGTTTTCAGTAAATCTTAAAAGTTCTAAACTCATATGTGCACACACAAAATTTTTTTACTTATTTATGGTAATAGATGTTAACTATATCTACCATGGTGATCATCTTACAATGTATACACATGTTGAATCATTAGGTTGTACACCTGAAACTAATGTCAGTTATACCTTAAAAAAAAAAAAAAAAGACTCATGGGAAAAAAAGGTATTGCAATAGTAAGCACAAGCCAGGATGTCCTGGAAATATGATCACCCTAGTGAATGAGGATTAGGGCTTTAAAGCATGTCCTCAACTTGATATAGCTCCAAATACGCTGATGTTAAAACAGTCTAAAGCCTGGAACAATATTTGTGCCTGGGAATCTTTTTTCACTCAAACTTTGTGGTTAAAACAAACTAACAAACGGCAACAACAACAGAGAATTTTTTTCAAATGAGTTTGAGCAAACTCCAGGAGATAGTGAAGGATAGGGAAGCCTGTCGTGCTACAGTCCATGGGGTCACACAGAGTCGGACACAGCTGAGTGACTGAACAACAACAACAATTTTCCTTTACAGAAAATCTAATTCCAGCATGAAGCCAGACTCAAAGTACTGCCGTTCACTAGCTGCAGACAAAGCACCTTGGAAGAAATAAATAGCCTTGTAAATCTGAACCTATAATGTGATACTAAATTTAACACAAATAATGGCAAATAGTAAAAATTTAGGTGAGGTAATATGGTTGAGGGTCCAGAAGTTCTCAGCCAGTGGACCATACAGCTTCCCATCACAAACAATACACTGAGGTATTTGGAAAATGGGCAGAATGTCTTTTATTCTTTTATTTTTTTTTTTTATTTTATTTTTTTTTAATTTTTATTATTATTATTTTTTTTTTCCAGTGGGTTTTGTCATACATTGATATGAATCAGCCATGGATTTACATGTATTCCCAATCTTGGAGTGTAAGGGTTAGGGTTGGGGCAGGCCCAGTCATGGAGGATTTTTTTAGCCCCAAATGCCAGTAGTGTACCAGATGAGAAAGTTTGTGGCACTGAGGATAAAGAAGAAAGGACAGGATTCATTGTCCTTTTGTTTCACTTTCTGGAAATAGAAATATTGTCTCTTCTATTAATAAAATAAATTCTTTCAACAGGATTATGAATTTCTGTTTGAAGTTGGTGTTTCCAATGTATTTGGTCCTGGGACTCGAATTCCAAAGGCTGCCGTTCAAGTGCTTGATGATATTGAGAAGTGTTTGGAAAAGAAGCAACAGTCTATATAACATCCTATTTTGGGGTTAACTTTTTTCTAATCTATTCTTTCAGTAATGATCAAAGAGGCCATGTCTTCAAATTATTCAACACCTAATATGTGCTTTCCTGAAAGCTTTACATTAAAATACCTTACTTATAAGAATGCTGTCATGCTATGTGTGTGTGTACAGTTTAAAAATTAAAATTATCCTTAAAATCTCTCTATAATACATGCTAAGTACTTTGTTAGAAACTCGAGAGAAAGGTATTATTTTTAACAATTGTTATATTTCTTTGAAATATTTCTTATAAATCGTTTACTTTCTGTTTTAAGAATTAAACAATGCCTAAAGCAATTTGACTAGTTCTATTTTTTCAGTTCAGTTCAGTCGCTCAGTTCAGTCCGACTCTTTGTGACCCCATGGACTGCAGGACACCAGGCCTTCCTGTCCATCACCAACTCCCAGAGTTCACCCAACTCATGTTCATTGAGTTGGTGATGCCATCCAACCATCTCATCCTCTGTTGTCCCCTTCTCCTCCTGCCTTCAATCTTTCCCAGCATCAGGGTCTTTTCAAATGAGTCAGCTCTTCGCATCAGGTGGCCAAAGTATGGGAGTTTCAGTTTCAACATCAGTCCTTCCAATGAACACCCAGGACTGATCTCCTTTAGGATAGACTGGTTGGATCTCCTTGCAGTCCAAGGGACTCTCAAGGGTCTTCTCCAACACCACAGTACAAAAACATCAATTCTTGGGCACTCAGCTTTTTTTATAGTCCAACTCTCACATCCATACATGACTACTGGAAAAACCATAGCCTTGACTAGTCCTATTCTTTAATTTGGTTTTAATTGATTTAAACACCAGAAGATATAATCCATATGTAAATAAAATAATTATACCTATCTTGGAAAACATAGTAGGAGTGTTTATGAAGGGACTATATTGTGATTGTGGTCCTACCAGAATTACTTTGATACAGGTATTAAGTCAGACCCGAAGTTGGAATGGGGAGACAGGAAAGAAATAGCAGAAATTCTTCAGGTGACTTTGCTTTCATCTTAGACATGAACATGTGACCCTGTTATTTCTGGGCTTGGCTTAAGACCCAGGAGAGTGGATCTTCATGAGTAGTCCTTAAAATGAAAGTTCTTAGGCTCTTACTTAGCATGGCTTCCTCCAGAATGATGATATGAGTTAGGAGTGTAGAAGGGCTATTGTGTATGTATCTGAAAAGACAAGTGATTTGATTCAGTCTGAGTCTGAAGACTTGAGAACCAAGGGAGCCCATGGTGTAAATCCCAGTCCAAGGGCCAGAGAAGATGCAATGTCACAGCTCAAATTAGTGAGATGGGAAAAAAGTGGTGAATTCCTTCTTTCTCTACCTTTTGTTTTTGTTCAGGCCCTCAACAGATTTCATGGTGCTCACTCACATTGGGGAAGGCAGTCTACTTTGCCAAGTCCACTAATTCAAATGCTAATCTTATCTAGAAACACACAGACACACCTAGAAATAATGTTTAATCTGGGTACCCCATTAAGTTGACATGTAAAATTAACTATCACAGAGCCCTTTAACACTGCCGATGGAGATGTGCAATTATGTAGCTACTATGGAGGAGGAAATGGCAAATCACTGCAGTATTTTTGCCTGGAGAATCCCATGGACAGAGGAGCCTATTGGGCTACAGTCTATGGGGTTGCTAAGAGTTGGACATGACTTAGCAGCTAACCACCACCATCGAAGATGACAGTGCTCAAAAAAATTTAACAGAATTACCATATCGCCCAGCAATTCTACTTCTGGATATATATACAAAAGAATTCAAAGGGACTCAGATACTTGTACATTAATATGTGTGTATTAATGTTCATGGCGGCATTATTTACAGTAGCCAATAGGTGGAAGCAACCCAAGTGACCAGTGACAGATGAATGAATAAGCAAATGTAATAAATACGAATAATAGAATACTATTCAGCCTTAAAAAGGAAATTCTGACACATAACAGATGAATCTTGAAAACATTATGCTGAATGAAATAACTTCAGTGACAAAAGGACAAATATTGAATGATTTCACTATGTATGCATGCGTGCTAAATCACTTCAGTCGTGTCCAAATCTTTGTGACTCTATGGACTGTAGCCTGCCAGGCTCCGCTGTCTGTGGGATTCTCCAGGCAAGAACACTGGAGTGGGTTGCCCTGCCCTCCTCCAGGGGATCTTCCAGACCCAGGGACTGAACCTGTGTCTCATATCTCCTGCATTGGCAGGCAGGTTCTTTACCACTAGCACCACCTGGGAAGCCCAATTTCACTTATATGAGCTATTATACCTAGAATAGTCAAACGCATAGAGCCATAAAGTAGAATGGTGCTTGCTAGGGCCTGGAGAGAGCAGGAAATGGGGAATTAATGTTTAATGGGTTCAGTTAGGAAAGATAAAAAAGTTCCATAAATGAATTATGGTGATAATTGCACAATATAAATGTTTTTAAAGCCACAGAAATATATGCTTAAAAATGGTTAACATGGTAAACTTTATACTGTGTATGTGTACTGCGTGCTAAGTCGCTTCAGTCATGTCCAACTCTTTGTGACCCGATGGACTGTAGCCCACCAGGCTCCTCTGTCCATGGGATTCTCCACGCATGGAGAATACCAGTATTCTAAGAATACTACAGTGGGTTGCCATGCCCTCCTCCAAAAGATCTTCTCAGCCCAGGGATCAAACCCACATTGACAGGTGGGATCTTTACCACTAGTGCCTCCTGGGAAGTACTTATGTGGTATATGTTTACCACCATTAAACATACTTAGGACAGCCCTGGTATATGGCATGTTTTATAAATGTTAGGGTTATTATTTTAAAAGGAATGAATGCTAAGGCATGAAACTGGGAAGGTAGGCAGGGGTTGATCTCACACAGAGGCTTGTACAGTTAAGGGATTCAGACTTTATCCTGAAGATAAAAATAATATAAGGATTTTTACCAGGGAAATAATCTGATGAGATTTGAGTTTTAGCATAGCAGCTGTGTGAAAGATGCCTTTTAATGGAGGCAAGACTGGAGATAAGAATTAAGAGACTGTTGCAATAATATACTAGAGAAATTCTAAGTATCTAAGCTTATCTGCTTAGGTGCTGTTCAGAGATGGAAAAGATGGAGAGGCTATGATCTTATACTGGAAGACTGAATTGACAGAATCTGACTTTTATCTAAAAAAAAAAGTAGGCTCTCGATCACTTAGGTATTTGCTGTGTGGAATTTGCTGTTCCATCACTCATTTTAGTTGTTCTTTTGTGGACCCTTTTTAAAATGTGCAGTGATTTCACGACTGGATACATAGCCCTAATGTCAACATTAGGAAAAGGTTGAATTACAGGATTTGTTTTCTGATTTTTTGGGTCAATATCAGAGCTTTAGAAGCTTTTCTTTCTTTGGACGTGTGTCGGGCTTTAGAATGATGTTGACATCCTTTCCCTGCAATTTAATGGAAATTTGTGTTTTATAAATTATAGTAGTAATATCAGAAGTGGAGGAGAGGTTTGAAGAGGCATACTTTCTGAGCAAAACCTGCATGGAAGCAGGAGAGATAAAGTAACATGAAAAAAGGATGAATTCCCCCTCTGATTTCTGTTTCAGAGAGTGGGGAGTTTTGTAACGGAGGTAGTGGGGAGGGTTGATAACAGTTCTAGATCTATATTCACAGACAAGACTATGTCAGATGTAACCACCACCCTCCACCAGTATCTGTAAATTCCCATCCACTTTATGCTATTCAATAATCCTTTTTTAAAAACAGATCCTGGTGGTTGGTGGTTTAGTTGGTAAGTCATATTCAACTCTTTGTGATCCCATGAACTGTTGCCCACCAGACTCCTCTCCATGGGATTTCCCAGGCAAGAATACTGGAGTGGGTTGCCTTTTCCTTCTGTAGAGAATTTTCCCAACCCAGGGATTGAACCCGTGTCTCCTGCATTGCAGGTGGATTCTTTACTGACTGAGCCACCAGGGAAGTCTATGTTAAGGCATAAATGTGCTAGCATAGACCATGTTTGTTCTACCAGAAATATTTTTATTTTAAATAAGGGGAAAAAACTTACCAAAGTGATGAATATCTAAATAAACTTATTTTTATTCGATAGACACTCAGTAAAAATGATGAAGAAGATGATAACAATGATGACAGCAACTAATGTTATTTCTACCAATTGATAAATCCTGACCCATTTCCAACAATTATGGACCGTGCTTTAGACCATTTGACAAAGATTGATTTTTATAACTAGCCTGAAGTTGAGAGATAATATATATATACACATTTGTTACTAAGATACTCTTGTCTAATTTGTGGTTATTATAAAAAAATGTTTTCAGCATTCAAAAGTGTTTTCAAAGAAGATTATTTTGGTTTTCCTGATTAAATGTTGTTTTCTGACTCTCAGATCCTCCTTTCTATTTTATTTTTTCAACTGTGCCTGTAGGTGTCTCCCTAAGTTCAGGATTATTCTATCTCTCTGAAACAATATTTGAAATGATGCCCATTCTGGCAACCCATAGGTGCTATAAACACTCTCAGAAAATCTCTTTGATAATCTATTTAGATACACCTAATGTCATCCTTGGTGACTGAGATCTGTGATAAAACTAAATGTTGGTGATCGTTCATGAACTGTGCTGCATTTGTGCTAACATGATTAGTTCATTAGTAGAAGCTAGAATATGACCTTGAATATGAGATTATTATTGAATTCTATTCAGTAAATCCATCCCTAATTCACACTGACTCATTTTAACTTACTAATTCTTCATGACCTGTTTCCTCCCTCTGCATTCAAACCTCTTATTGTTATATTGACCTCCTGTTACTATTTACCATGAGATCGGAGAGTGATGATAATAAGAGAATTCACACACAACACAGTATACAGATTCCTTTAAAAAAAAGAAATGCAGAATTTAATAACTTCTCTCAGGATTATTCAAATATCCTTTTGATTCTGAGATCATGGACAAAATATCAATTTAGATAAATGCCGTAAATTTATGTAATGTATGCTTCTATTGGCCAATTGTCAAGTTCTAATGTGGTATTACTTTTAGAAAATAAAAATGTGCAAGATTTCCATGAAATAATCAAGCACTAAAATAGCCTCAAGCTTGTAGTAGGGTAACAGTGATGATATTCTCAGATTTTCTGGTCTATCTTTACTTCAAACAGTCTGTCCTATTAGTCTCCTTTAGTTTTCTCATTCTCATTAGACCATATGGTCATCAGAACAATGCTAGTGACAATTTTCTGTCAGATTAAGTGGTTACTTGGACAATAAGTTTTGAAGGACACTAAGCAGATGGCTCTCTTTGCCTATAACATGTGCTTTGGTTCAAGGCATCAATACCTCTAAAAATATTCTTCAAAATTGCCAATACATCTGATAAAAGCCTACTATTCATTTTATCATGACCGCACCCCCCTATTGCCTTGTGGCTTCTTCTTCGTCTTTGGATATAGGGTATCTTTTTTGGTAGGTTCCAGCAGGTTTTTGTTGTTGTTGATGGTTGTTTAGCAGTTAGTTGTGATTTTGGTGTTTTTGTAAGGAGTCAGCTCACATCTTTCTACTCTGCCATCTTGTGGTCAATCCTCAAAAGTCTAATATTCAGTTGAACATTATATTTGTTTCTGAAAGCGTTGACTGAGAAGACCACTGCTAATTCTGCATGGGTTGTGGCACTACCCAACTCCAGAGAGAGGCTTTTACTTTGTAGTCTTGAGTTTTCATAGCCCTGCATACTTGGTATTGCTGTTTTCCACCTTGAAGGGGCGATAATGGCAGAGCCCACGTCAAATGTTTGTCTTAAGGATTAAATGAGATAATGCATGTAACCTGCTTTGAACTGTGCAGCTTATAGTGAAAGACCAATGAATGTTTTCTATAGTAATTATTATCCTTTATGCTAGCCTCACTTCTAGCCCTTGGAAATGAAAATAATGTGTACATATGATGTGGCACTTCTTAAGGAGCTGGTGGCCAGTTTGCAGGAGATAAACTCATGGGAAGATTGTAACTGCATGGTGTCAAGGAGGTCTCAACGTCATTTGTGTGAGAACACAAAATTTCTGACTCTCATCAAAGTCACTATTCAGCTGGACAATTAATTTGTAGGCCAAGAGAAGAAATAATCAACTAGTATGATTTCAAAGATACCACCCCCAAATACACTTTCTTGCATGCTTAGTAGTGCTAGAAATGCCTATAAAAGTAGGCCACATCCTTAATTCCAGTAGGAACTGAGAATAACTGTAAATAATTCTGGGAGACGTGCTAACAATTCATAGTAGATGTTTTCACACACATGCATTTTGATCTGGGAGAGATTATAAAGAAACTAAGAGGTAAAATGGGTATTTATGTGAATAGTAGATGGGGGGTGGACAGAGAAGAAAGGAAAATTGAGGCACATCTTTTTTTTTTTTTTTTTTTTCAAATTCAATCTTGGTCTCCACCAGAGAACAAACTCAGGCTTGGAGCAGAGAAAGTGCAGAGTCTTAATCACTGGACCACCAGGGAATTCCCAAGCCACATTCTTGCAACTGAGTCCCCTAAACAATGGGAAATTGGCAAAAAAGTTTGTTTTTTTTTTTTCAGTTACCTGTGTATAACTTATACTCTCATCCACTCTACTATCCCACTATTCCCAGTGGGTTTGCTGAGGCCAAATTTGATTCAAGAACAAGAAGACCCCAACATATGTCCAAAAGGACACTTTGCTAAAGAGAATGTCAACAAGAACTGTGTGCTCCATAGAGAACCAAGGATGGAAAGAAAATATGTATGTCTGAGAATGCTGTATGTACATCTCCTCTATATAGACACATTTCTTCTGTCAAACTCTATTTGCATTAAATAGTTTGAGTATTTTTAACATGTATGTGTGCATGCATATGTGTGTGTGTGTGTGTGCATGCACACGCGCGCAGGCGCGCACATCCAAGGGTGAAAAAACCTCTTTTACTTCTTATCTTTGCTGAGGGGCCACTAAATGGTACTGAAGGCGTGCAGGTGATGTGGAAGCAAATTAATTAATTGTGGGTACTGATGGGTATAAAGCTTTCTATTTTTAATTTTTAAAAAAATTTAATAGTACACATTTATTGAGCAGCTTGGGTGTGCCTGCAGCCTCTCCAGGGTCCCTGGGAAATGAATGATGATAAGAGAACAGAATCTAAGTACCCTTGGCCTGTGTACCCCAGGACGTTAGGTCAGGGCCGTTTGGTCCCCGCTGGGCCCCTAACAAGGCGCAGGGCACACAGTAGGGCTCTCCAAGTGGTCCCGGAAAAAGCACGGGAAGCGAAGTGCCGCGCCCCGCCAGGCGGGAACAGACCCGGCGTGGCCAAGGCGTCTCAGGGCTTCCGGGATCCCCCCCTGCGGCGCGGGAGGCCTGGAGGAGGCTCCAAGACAGGCTGTACCCACGTCCTGGCGTTCCCCCCGGGGCCGTCGCAGCTCAAAAGACTGATTGCGGTGAGTTAGCCGGGTTGGGGTCTCTGCCACTAGCCCCGAAGCTCTCTCACCCCGCCCCTGCGCCTTCAACACTTTTGGCTCCGATTTCTGGCACCTTCCAGGTTCTACTTGCAGGTCTCCGCTCTTCTCCATCTTTGGTTCCCGCGGCCTTTTGCAACCTTTAGCACCAGACCCTGGACTCGCCTTCCCATTTCTGGGCGCTCCGTCCCAAGTGGGTCGGCGGGGGCTTCTGAATCCTTGTAGCCTATCCCCCGAACCTGGAGCAACCCTCCCTGTGTTGCCCAAACCTTTCCAGATTCCTGGACAGCAATATGGTAGAAATGAGTATTTTCCACAAGACTCTTGTACAAGCACAGGATTTTATTAGAAGAGAGAGCCTGTGCACAAGGGAGAAGAAAGCAGGGGGAAGGAAAGTTCCAGGTCCTTGGGGCAAGATGCTTTTATAACACATGGAAGGGTTTGTCTCACAGTCACTGGTAATTTCCAGAAATCGTCATACTTCTTTGATCAGCCTCAAGGGGCTCCAGGGTGGCTATCAGGAGTGGAGAGTGCTTCTGTGGGGGGAAAGAAATGCAGGAGAATTTTCTGCAAGAAAGCACAGGAAGAGATAAGGTGAACATCTATAGTTGAGCTTTTTGTCTTGGGGCAACTAGGTATACTCATTAGTGTAACAGAGATAAAGTTAATCTTTTAAGCCTGTTTTTTTCCCTCCTCTGGGACGCAGGCCCCCCGGGGTCTTTATTCTTTAGCTTGCAAGGCCTATTTTGCCCATGATCTTTCCTGGTGCTTTCCCAAAATATCTGTGCTCTTGTCTTCCTTTCTCAGATGCAGTCAGCGACTCCACCAGAGCCTGGGAAAGCACTCGTCAACCCCACTCCGGGGACTTGGGCTGGGGAGGGGTGGCATCAGGTCACCCTCTGGGGTCCTCTATTTCTAAGATTCAGATTCCAATATGAAAATACATTTCTTTTTTCTTTTTGTTCTGTTGACCAAAAGGCTTCTCTAGGTGTGTGGCATTAAAAAAGAAAATTATTTACTTTTTTTTTGACCCGTAGTTGACAGACAGTGTTGAGTTAGTTTCTGGTGTACAGTAAGCTGATTTGATATATATATATACATATATATATATATATGTACATATATACTTTTTCAGATTTTTTTTCCATTATAGGTTACTGAAAGAAAGCGAAAGTGAAAGTCGCTCAGTTGTGTCTGACTTTTTTCGACCCCATGGACTAGTCCAGGGAATTCTCTAGGCCAGAATACTGGAGTGGTAACCTTTTCCTTCTCTAGGGGATTTTCCCAACCCAGTGATCAAATCCAGGTCTTCTGCATTGCAGGTGGATTCTTTACCAGCTAAGCCACAAGGGAAGCCCAAGAAAACTGAAGTGGGTAGCCTATCCATCCCTCTTCTAGCAGATCATCCTGACCCAGGAATGGAACCAGAGTCTCCTGCACTGCAGGCAGATTCTTTACCAAGTGAGTTATCAGGGAAGCCCTTATAGGTTACCAAAAGATATTGAATATAGTTCCCTGTGTTACACAGTAGGTCCTTAATTGCTTATTTACTTTATATATAGTAGTGCTTGTTCTTCGTCACTCAGTCGTGTCCGATTCTTCGTGACCTCATGAACAGTAGCCCACCAGGCTCCTCTGTTCTTGGGAGTTTTCAGGCAAGAATACTGGAGTGGGTTGCCATTTCCTTCTCCAATATATAGTAGTATGTATATGTTAATCCCCAAATTCCTAATTTATCTGTCCCCTCATCCCCTTTGGTAATCATAAGTTTGTTTTCTGTCTATTTCTGTTTTGTAAATAAGTTCATTTGTATGATTTTTTTAGATTCCACATGTAAGTGATATCATATGATATTTGTATTTCTCTGACTTACTGCACTTCATATGGTCATCTTTAGGTCCATCCATGTTGCTGCAAATGGCATTATTTCATTCCTTTTTTAACAACTGAGTAATATTCCATTAAGTTCAGTTCAGTCGCTCAGTTGTGTCCGACTCTTTGCGGCCCCATAAACCGCAGTATGCCAGGCCTCCCTATTCATCACCAACTGCCAGAGTCTTCCCAAAACCATGTCCATTGAGTCGGTGATACCATCCAACCATCTCATCCTCTGTCATCCCCTTCTCCTCCTGCCCTCAATCTTTCCCAGCATCAGGGTATTTTCAAATGAGTCAGCTCTTCCTATCAGGTGGCCAAAGTATTGGAGTTTCAGCTTCAACATCAGTCCCTCCAATGAACACCCAGGACTGATCTCCCTTAGGATGGACTGATTGGATCTCCTTGCAGTCCAAGGGACTCTCAAGAGTCTTCTCCAACACCACAGTTCAAAAGCATCAGTTCTTTGGTGCTCAGCTTTCTTTATAGTCCAACTCTCACATCCGTACATGACTGCTGGAAAAACCATAGCCTTGACTAGACAGACCTTTGTTGACAAAGTAATGTCTCTGCTTTTTGATGTGCTGTCTAGTTTGGTTTCCTTCCAAGGAGTAAGCCTCTTTTAATTTCATGGCTGCAGTCATCATCTGCAGTGATTTTGGAGCCTCAAAAAATAAAGTCAGCCACTGTTTCTACTGTTTCCCCATCTATTTGCCATGAAGTGATGGGGCCGGATGCCATGATCTTGGTTTTCTGAATATTCCATTATATACACACACACACTCACATACATACCCTTTTGAGGCTTTTATGATTGTGTACCCAGGAAGTAGATTCTCCCATCAGCCTCAGTTAATCATGTCCAGCTGTGGAAAGAACATGGACTTGGACATTAGATTGACCCAGGTTCTAGTTTATTGTCTTTACAGATGTTGGGTGGTAGGTCACTTCATCTACTTGTCTTGCTGAGCCTCAGTTTTCTATATACTTTAATGCCCATTTTGAATGTTTTGTATATGAACACAGGTCTCAAAGTAAACAGTGAAGAATGTTAGTTTCACTTTCTTCAGGGAGAGGGAGAAAACGCAGTGTGGTTATCCAAGAAGACAATGGGCACAATTTTTCATTCATTAAGACTGGAAGGAAAAAAAAAACAGATTTTCTACTTCACCTTGACTACTAAAGATATCAAAGAACACTGGTACATAAGATATGATATTTATTTAGTCTGTTTACAAGGTGTGGATTTGTGATATATAGAAATTTACAGCAACTAAACTGAAGTAGTTTCTAAAATTGGATTTGTCGCCTTGTCAGTTTAGAAACAATATTATGAATATAAGTGACAAAGTTTGAAGGAAAGGCAACAACATGCCACTATGCTAGCTTTCACAAAACCTAATTTTCCATGCAATCTCTAGTGCATTAAAAAATGAAATGTAACATCAACGTTGAAGGGTGTCTCCAGATGGCCTTTTATTAGCTTCTGAGAAGGCTGCTTTTATTCTCCATGAACTGTACACATTGCTCAACAATTCTCACGTTTATGTACAATAAGCTATCACTGTTCACAAAACACTAAATGCCAGGTGGAGGGCTGGTCCCTGAAATATTTTTTGAAAGGTCGTGTGCAAGGCAGAGTTCGCATGATCCCAAGTCTGGATTTGCTCTATTTATTTGAAGGTCAGACAATGTTGGTTTGCAACCTTGAGAACTTGGTGGATGAAATCTGAAATTGGCTGTTATACACAGAGGGCAAAGAGAGAATGCAGAAAGAGGTAGATCACTTCAGATTGGTAGGTAGCAGTTTTAATAAGTAAAGGAACTTACAAATGAGATTTGTCTTGGAAGAATGCAAGATAAGTAGATCTTCACATGCATCCATCAGTCTTCTGAATTTATAGAGGCCTTGATTGGGTTCAGTCGTGTATTCAGTCCAGATGGTCTCAACAACACAGTGCTCTTTCAAGAAATGTCCTTGAAATATCTCCTGAGCACATTGCAACAGCTTAAGAGAAGTTCCTTTGTGAGGGCAAGTCAATTTTTAAAGAATACTGAAGGTAGAGAAAATGTTTAACTTCACTTTATTTTAGTTTATAGAAAATCTGTGCTGTTTTCATGAGCTTCCCAGCTCTTTTTCTCAGCACTTTGCAGCACCTCTCCATGTTTCTAATTGTATCACTTTCATAAGGATCTGCTTAGAGCAAATATATTCAGGGTTTCCTAGCAGTACAGATTTAAGGAAAAAACAAAATAAAACTAGAAAGATGTTGAAAAGTTAGGGCTAAATAACTATATTTTAGATCACATTTTGGATAGAACCTAGATCTTGACAATGTGTTTATTTACATGGTTATTAAGGATTTGACAGCCAGGTCCATTGCACTTGATCTCAGTAGGAGAAATTGAGGGTCACAAAGAACAAAATATGTAGTGAAATGGAGGCCAAGGACTCTTCTGACCAGATCATGACAGTTCTCCAAAGGGGTCTACATGAACCATGGGATGTGTCTCTCTCCACTCATACTCATATCAAATGTGCATGGGTCTTTAAGAATATGGCACCCTGGCCGATATCCATCCTGGCTGGTTGGTGTTCATGTCAAATGATCTGGGAACAAAAATTCACTCTGTAGGAAGAAAATGAATTCTCATTAACAGTGAACATCTCATATGGAGGGAGAAGAGAGCTAAATAAAAGACTGTGGTGTCTTACTCTGTAAAATCTGCCTACTTTCTTTTATCTTCCCTCAAATGTTCATGAGATATTGAGCTTCATGTTTCTATCAGAGCATTTACTAATTGGTGCTACATTAGACTCTGCTCTCAGATCACAGAGACTAAGTCTAATTCACATTGATTTTCTCCACAGTCTAACTTTACACGAAGAGTAAGTGCCCAATAAATACGCAGAATTAAACTTCTCAGTTGGTCTTGCATTCATGATCCCTGTCTGAAAATTTACCCTTTCATTGGCTACTCATTTTTTCATGTCTGCTCATTCCCTCTTCTCCTAGACTATCTGCTAATTTTCGGTGGTGATGTACCTACATGATCCTGATTTCCCTGACTCAGTCTCTGACTTTTATATCTTCATTCCAATTCCATATGATCCCCATGATTTATAACTTTGTATACTAGTAGACTTATAAGGTTGAAGGAGGCTTAATTTGTACTATATTACTAACCTTTTTCCATACTGACATTCAGTTTCCTCCTTAAAAATATGGAAAGGGTAATTTAATCTATTTTGCAGGGTCATGTGATGATTAAATGAGGTAATTTATTCAAAAGGGTTTTGTGAACTGTCAGTCACCACACGGAACGGTATTATTGTTAACAGTCAGTTGTAAACTCCTTGAGAATGAAATGCTCCTGGTCTTGTGTGACAGATTGTGCTGACTGCTCATGTGTATTGTGAGCTTCTTCCCGTTTCCTTGCTGGCAGAATCCTTCTCCTGCTGTCGAGGCTGAAAATGCCTAAATATTCCCTTTGGCGCGTCTCTGGCAGCTAGAACTTGGTCAGGGGACCTAATTCTAGTCTCTAAGACCTGAATGGAGATCAGCTCCATGGTTCCTGGGCAATATTTAACTCTCTGATTGCAAGAAATGCATAGAAACAAAATTTCCGGTTTTCTGCCTGGAGCTCTGATGGTTATCCTGTCACTCCAAGGAGAAATGCCAAAAATGAGAGCCAGTAATTTAAGGGTGGCAGAGTGGAAAACTGTATAGAACACGGGTCTCTTATTATATTGACGAGTGACCACACCGACCCTAGAACTGCCTGGCCTCCAGGACTTTTGTTATGGGGAAAAATAACTGTTCTGACCTATTAAACCAGTTTTAGCTGTGTATTCTGTTTCTTGCACCCAACACATTCCATCCAAGGTATATTTCTCTTGTATCTTTGATAGTGCCAAGACCAAGTTTAGGTTATTTTTCAAAAACTTATTTATTGAGGTATAATTGATGTATAATATTATATAAATTTCAAGTGTATAACATTGTGATTCACAATTTTTGAAGGTTATATTCCATTTATAGTTATTATAAAATATTGGCGATAATCCTTGTACTGTACAATATATCCTTGGTGGTTTATTTTATTTTTAAAAAAATATTTATTTATTTGGCTGCAACGGGTCTTAGTGCAGCACTTGGGATCTAGTTTCTGCCCTAGGGATTAAATCCACACCCCTGTTTTAGCCACTGGACCACCAGGGAAGTCTCTTTGGTGGCTTATTTTATACATAATAATTTGTACTTCTGAATTCTCTATCCTGTATTGCCCCTCCTGCTCCCCACTGGTAACCACTAGTTTGTTCTCTATATCTGTGCAAGTTTAGGTTCTTAAATACTTCCTGTTTGATTATAATTATATTTCTCTTTATCACATGCTTTTGCATAATGGATACTTGTGTTCCCAGGCTCCTTGCAAAGGCAAAGAAATTGCACCCCAGGAAAACAAAGATTGTTCAGATTATACAACCCTGTCATTAGCAGGACTCCACAGCCCGGAGGCTTGAAATAAACTAGACTTAAATTGAAAGCAGACCTGCTGTAGGCAAGATACAAAGATTCAGTGGAAATGGAAGCCATGATTGAGGACAGTGCTTCCAGCTGTGACTCTGCAGACTGGAAACACAGAGCTTCACAGCTTCTTGCTTAAACAGCCGCACACTTGCTTCGTTATGGTGATGGCTGTTTCTTCTCCTCTTCCCCCTCCTCCCCCTTCTCATTCCTGGGGTGAAATGTTTGTCATTTAATGGGCTCTGTCACAATTTAAATTCAGAAAGACTGGCCATAAACATGCTCAGGAATGCTCAAAAATCGTGTCCACGCTTTCTAAGGGAGCGACCCTTAGAAAATCCCAAGGCAATCATGGAATATCTGTGCTACCTAAAATAATCCATCCAAAATTGGTTGTCGGGCTATGACCGTAATATAAATGGCATCAGATGCATTTTACCAGTTGGATAGTTTTCATTGTTAAAGCTTTGCTTTCTAATTCTATCCCAGCCAGCTATTAACTCTCAGCATGAAGAGAAAATATTGCTGGTATGACTGACAAATGCCCTTATCAAATGATTGTATTGGGCTGGTTGTGTTGCTGACAAGAAGGCTGGCTGGTCATTAGTGGCTACAATAGTGTTATGACCCATGAAATTGCTTGGTAGTGGACTGATGTCCATAAGGACTGACCAAAGCGAGGTTCTGTTTTCCACCACAGCTGCAGACCTTTGGAGCCTCCTTTTAGATGTTACGACACAGCCCCCTTACACTGAGAGCTCCCTGGAGTGACAGATGGAATTTCAGTCATCCAAGGGCCCAGCCTTCCTTCTCTCATAACTGATATTGCTGCCAACTTCGTCTGGTGTGGAGACTCATAACGATCAGAGCCAGCCATGCTGTTCAATTAGGCAGAAAGGGGACACAGATGAGAACAGAAAGGCACAAAACCAGGGAACGCAGATGAGAGTGAGAAAATTCAAATCAATGGTGGGAACCCTGTCTGGGAAAAAACTCCCCGAGTCTAAAAATGTCCACAGCAGGGAAGTCTCCAGTGCCCACAGCTAGGTGATGTGCGAGCTCTTGAGAATGCCCGCACATGGTGAACTTGGACGTGGATAATGGCAAGATTGACACTAAGGACATTGAGGATTATTGGTAGTGGGTCTCTAGCAGCGTTAGCCTCTCAGGCACCTCTGGACGTCTCAGTTCATCTGCATCATGTGAAGAGACAACAGGTTGATTGCTGTCTCAACGCTTGTCTCCATCGGAAGAGGTGCAATATCATAAAAGGCCAGAAGAGGTCAGCATTCAGGAAGCTATAGGAGGATCTGGCTATTTGGAGAAGCCAGAAGCTATTTGGAGAAGCCAGAGGCAATTGAAAAGTGATGGGAATCTCTGACCCAGAAAGGAAAGGTTTGGCTTTCTCAGGGACTTGAGCACACAATAGGTTTTTGGTGAGTATCACACGATAGCACTGCATGCCTCCAGTAGTTTCAAGGCCTAAGACTGGAGCTATTTATTGTCTTTACAATTGCCTACCTCCAGCTACTCCTATTTCTTCTCAAAATGTATACTCTTTTCCCTCCTTATCTTTCTGCTATTAATGTTTAGCACTTTATACAGTATTATATCTGTCTAATACATGAACACATGTATAAAGAGACACATACATGTCTATATATCACACAGTTGGATTTGTTTCTGACAGTGTTTATTCTGAAATTTTAACTAATACTGTCATGTCATTAAATATTTTTGAAAACATAGCTGTTAATGACTGCTTGCTATTCCATTGACTGCATGTGAGTAATTCATGTAACTGTTTCTGTAACTGTTGAGTTTTTATGTTGCTTAGCGTGGGTTCTACTTGACCTCAGTGTCACTCTCCTTAGGGAGAGGCAAGCTGACACACCTGTGCTCTGAGGACAGGAAATCAAGGAAACAGCTTATTATAGTAGAACTTGCTCAGGATCCATGCTCAGCAGATCTAGATTTCCATCTGAGGTCTATCCTCTCTTAGACAATCATTTAACTTCTTTTTAACTCAGATGGTAAAGAATCTGCCTGCAATGCAGGAGGCCCAGGTTTGATCCCTGGGTCAGGAAGATCCCTTGGAGAAGGCATAGGCTGCCCACTCCAGTTTTCTGGCCTGGAGAATTCCATGGACAGAGGAGCCTGGTGGGCTAGAGTTCATGAGGTTGCAAAGAATCGGACATGGCTGAGTGACTAACACTTTTCTCACATATAAAAATAGGATTAATAATATGTGCCTTCTGAGGTTATTATTAGGTTATATGGTTAAATTGTGAAAATGAATTAAACATTGGGAGAGCAATAGCACTTAGAAATGGCTAAAAGTATGTATTTTAGGAATTATAAAGGCTTTTCCTTTCCTAAGCAAAAATCTTTAGGAGAGGAGGAAAACTAAGCAGCAATAATACCAGTACCAGTCAGGATTCTTGGTTACTGAAAAATAGACACCAATTCTGCCTAAATGGGATTTACTGAGATCCACAGATCACTGAATTTAAGGGAGGGCGGAAGAAATAGACTAAGAAAGTGGACCAAAATTTGAAGCTATGTCAAAACCAAAATTTCATCCTGCACATAGGAGCATCCTTTGTTCTGTTGTCACTGGACTGACCTCCAGGATATCAATAACCTCAGATATGCAGATGACACCACCCTTATGGCAGAAAGCAAAAAAGAACTAAAGAGCCTTTTGATGAAAGTGAAAGAGGAGAGTGAAAAAGCTGGCTTAAAGCTCAACATTCCAAAAACTGAGATCATGGCATCTGGTCCCATCACTTCATGGCAAATAGGATAAAAAGTAGAAGCAGTGACAGATTTTATTTTCTTGGGCTCCAAAATCTTTGGGATTGGTGACTACAGTCGTAAGATTAAAAGATGTTTGCTCCTTGGGAGGAAAGCTATGACAAACCTGGACAATACATTAAAAAACAAAGACATCGCTTTGCTGACGAAGATCTGCATAGACAAAGCTGTGGTTGTTCAAAGTTATATGTGGATGTGAGAGTTGAACCATAAAGAAAGCTGAGTGCTGAAGAATTGATGCTTTCAAATTGTGGTGCTGGAGAGTCCCTTGGACTGCACGGAGATCAAACCAGTCAGTTCTAAAGGAAGTCAGCCCTGAGCATTCACTGAAAGGACTGATGCTGAAGCTGAAGCTCCAATACTTTGGCCACATGATGGGAAGAGCTGACTCACTGGAAAAGACCCGATGCTGGGAAAGATAGAAGAGAAAAGGAGAAGGGGCAGGAGAGGATGAGATGGTTGGATGGCATCACCAACTCAATGGGCATGAGTTTGAGCAAACTCCGCGAGATAGTGGAGGACAGAGGAGCCCAGAGGGCTGCAGTCCATGGGGTTGCAAAGAGTTAGACCCTGCTTAACCACTGAATGACATATGCAATATCATGTTATTTGAAAATGGGACAGTTTTGCTTGTTTTTTTTTCCAATCTAGTTCCCCTTCATTTAATTTTTCATGCCTACTTACCATGACTACAATCTCAGTATGATGTTGAATAGAAGTGACCAGAGTGCACATCTTCATCTTATTCCTGATCCTTAGGGGAAAAGTATTCAGTCTTTCACTGTTAAGTCAGGTTTTCCATGATGCCATTTATGAGCTTGATACAGTTTCCTTCCATTCCTAGTTTGTAGAGTTGTTGTTGTTTTTATGAGGTGGTATTGGATTTTGTGAAATGCATCTATTATGCAACTGTTGGGATGATCATGTGGCTTTTGTCCTTTATTGTACTGATATGGTGTATTACACTGATTGATTTTCAGATGTTAGGCTAGTTGGTCATGGTGTACAATTCTTTTCATATATTGTAGATTCTGTTTTCCAGTGTCTTATTGAGGTCTTAATTTCCTCTGAAGTTTTTTGTATTAATTTCTCAACATTCAAAAATTCAGTTGGTACTTGTACTGCCTAAGGTTATGTCTGACACCCATGCCCAACTTTCAGAGGGCTGGGAAGGACAGTTTTTTCCTTTTTTTTAGATAATGAGAGATGGAATCCCACCTCTACTTTGAGATCCCCCTCAAACAGAAAAAAAATTTGCATATTAGGTATCTCCAAAATGACAAATGTTCATTTTAACATTCTATAAAACAACCACATTTTGGAAGTCATTATTTTGTGTTGTGTATTCACATTTATAAGTGTATACGGAATTATACTCTGAAAGGGCAAAGATGTTTGATTTCATAAGGTGAACTGAATCATCCCTGTCTTGCATTTTCTCTTTGACGTGCAGCCTCTTCTGTGCCTCTGGGCTAACGATGTAGGCACGAAGACAGGTTTACGGCCTAAATTATGGGATGCCAGTGGTAGCACTGAGGGCTACTTTTGGTGGCATGAATATATTTCTAGTGCTAAAGAGCTTCTCTTTCTGCTTTTATTTTCAAAGCCATTGCCTGCTGCTGGGTGAGGATAGTTACAATCCATCTCAGGAAAGTCAGAGGTCGCCCTTTTATCCCCAATGAGTTTCCATGCTTCTGTATTAATTCTTCCCCTTTATAGTATATTTCCGCTCTCGATCCACATACCCACGTGGAGTGGTGAAGGGAGTGTGGAGACCCTCGCTATCTCCAGTGAGGGATTTGGAAGGCAAGTCAAAGGGAGGTACAAACCTAAGCTCTTCCAGCACAAGGAGAAATCAGCAATCGAGGTGTCAGTGCATACTTGTGAATGGATTGCCTTAAGTGCCGTGATTTAACACAGTGAAGCCTTCCCTGAGCAGTAGCAAGAAAGCTGGACATCTTATATTGTGCTGAGCAGAATTTGCTTTTGAGTTTTGGGTCACAAAACCCTGGCCCTGGAGCTAAGGAGCTCTCGTCTGTTACCTTTTAGTTTATACTCTACCGAGGGCAAGGCGCCACTGATAATTGGACACATTCATCTTTTGGTGACAGAATGATGCTATTTAACATCCAGCCTGACTCCTGGTGTGCTGTTCAGAGTGAATGAGCTCATTCTCTGATTACAGAGGAATGTAGGATAATCGTGTCTCATATTTTAAATCAAACCCTGCATTTGTTTTTCTTGGAAATTTAAAATGATTGAATATATGTTTATTTAACAGAGGAAATGTGTCTGATTCTTGCTGGCAAAGCATTGAATGAGGATTCCATTATTAAGATGGAACAGGGGCATCTTGAATTGGTCCAGGAAGCTGGTGGTGAGAGCTGGGGGATGTTGATCAGAGCACCCTCAGAGGACAAGTGCTGGCGTTTATGGGTACCATCACATTTTGACATGAAGAATAGGGAAGCAGGAGACTGTGACAAAAATCTCCTAAGGTCATTTACAGTGTTTTTTTTTTTTTTTCTTTTCTTTTACAAAGAGAGCCATTTATGTTCAGGCCAATAGGAGGAGCCTGTTTATGGAATGGAATTTGAAAAAAGATAAAAGTGGTTTGTGAACTCTGTGAATCCACATTAGCTTATCAGGCATAACTCTTCAGTGATACTCTTTTCAGTTCAAATATTCCTGGGAAAGGAAACATATGAAACCTTAGTTAGCTTTTCTCCACTTAACTTGAGACAGTTTCCCTTTTCCCTTCTTATTTATTTAAGAGACATTGTTTGACATCAGCTGCATAGGATTTCTTGGTGTGTGTGTATGAGGGTACACAAAAAAATGTAGAATTTTTCCTTTTTAGGGTATAAAGTCTAGTTACAAAATAATACATATGATAAATAACTTTCATATAACCACATGGTGACATATACCTTGAACAAAGTAAAGGTAAATTTTAGAAAGGAGAAAATTTCCTTTATTCTCATATGCATTTATTAATTTTAAAACTTCATTCAGTTGATATGTATGAAGCCGTACTATGTACCAGGTTGTGGAAACTGGTGAGACAATGCTAGAACACTCTTAACACCTGTATGTGCTTTGCATGTCATCTCCCCTCACCCATGGGGGAAGAAAAAGAATGGTGAAACTGATTCAGTAAGAACTCAGGAAGCTTGAATATCAGGTATGGTGCAGAGGGACTGCTGCTCTGATTCTGTGAGAAAAATATACACATACAAGTTACCATATGCTACAGCCAAGGTTACTGGAGCGAAAGTGTTCTCTAGGTTACATATGTAAGCATTCCTGAGGTGACTGAAAGTATTTTCAGAATGAAAACCCTGAAAAGGGAAAGAATGCATGTTTGTTAGCAGGTGGGCCTGGGTATTTCTCCCTGAGGGAGCCGGGGGTAGTGCAGTCTGGGGCGTAAGCATAGGAATTCTCCAGATACACTCTGTGGTTGATCGTTTCCATACTGCAGAGCATTTGGATTCCAGAGAGGAAAGACAGTGTCTCCTCAGGGTTGAGATGTCACTTTCAATCAATGTCAGGAGTGCTCGTTGGAGATGTTAAATTTGTAAGTCTGTCAAGGGATTTGATATTTATCTGAGCCTGCTGTTGTTGCCCACTAGTGATGACACTCGTTTGCAAGTCAGGAACTTGAGTTTTATGTTGGGTTCTGCCTTTCATTAGCTGTTTCTGGACTCCCTGGGTCTTCCTTCATCACTAACTAGTTACAGATCCTTGGATAAATTTGGCAACTTTCTTTGGTTTACTTTTTGTGAAAAATATAATAAAAATGTATCACAGAGATGTTGTGAGGATTGAATGGGTAGTATATTTAAGACAGTGTGGGGAACACACACACAAAAGATCTCAAGTGAGTCTACACAGTACCCCCTTAAGGTATGATTTTGGGGTAGGAAAAATATATGTGAATGTTTCTTCTTATGAGACTTCTTACTAGTGAAGAATCCAAAATCTAATGATCTTCAGCCTGTGTGATATCACCCCCAAGGATGAAGCAGGTGCCATTGTGAAGTAAGATTTAATTGGATTATCTTCCTAAGAAGAACGTAGCAGTCAGTATTCACAGCACCAGAGTCTAGGCTGAGCAGTAAGAGATTGGGACATCTGTGGAAAGAATATTTGAATATAGAAATGGTGCATTTCATCATTTCATCATGTATGATTTCAATTTATCTGTATTCTGTGTGTGCACTGTGGTGTGTTTGGAGCTTTCTGTATCTTGTAGCTGAATGAAAGTGTGAGATGTCTGGAAGGATGAAAAAATGCTAGGAAGGTAATCATTACTTCTTAAAAGAGCTAGATAATGAGAGCAAATGTCAAGTCATAATTATTACACCTGATACTAGCATGATATTGTACATGAACTGTATTTCAATATAAATAAATAAGTAAATAAAAGAAATTCAGGTTTGGTAATACCACTTGGGCTTCTCAGGTTGGTGCTAGGGATGAAGAATCTGTCTGCCAAGACAGGTAGATATCAGAGACACAGGTTCGATCCCTGGGTGGGGAAGATCCCCTGGAGGAGGGCATGGCATCCCATTCCAGTATTCTTGCCTGGAGAATCCCAGAATCCCATGGACAGAGGAGCCTGGCGGGCTGTAGTCCTTAGGGTTGCATAGACTCAGACACAACTGAAGTGACTTAGCATGCACAATACCACTTGATAGCTTTAAACCTTTCAGTAACACCCCAAGGATTTGAAAATAAAATTTGCTTGCTCCTTGGAAGAAAAATTGTGACAAACCTAAACAGCATATTAAAAAGTGGAGACATTACTTTGCCAACAAAGGTCTGTATAGTCAAAGCTAAGGTTTTTCCAGTAGGCATGTATGGATGTGAGAGTTGGACTATAAAGAAGGCTGAGCACTGAAAAATTGATGCTTTTGAACTGTGGTCTTGGAGAAGATCCTTGAGAGTCCCTTGGACTGCAAGGAGATCAAACCAGTCAGTCCTAAAGGAAATCAATCCTGAATATTCTTTGGAAGGACTGATGCTAAAGCTGAAGCTCCAGTACTTTGGCCACCTGATACAAAGAGCCACCTGACTCAATGGACATGAGTTTGAGCAAGCTCTGGAAGATGGTGATGGACAGGGAGGCCTGGTGTGCTGCAGTCCCTGGGGTCTCAAAGAGTCAGACACGACTGAGTGACTGAATAACAACAACTCCCAAAGGATTAACTCACCAATATTCTCATCTGTCGTCTACCCACTGCCTGACTGTATCCTCTTCATATCTCTTCTTTCTCTGCTCTGTAATTTATTGTCTGTCATTTTAAAGTTTTTCATAGTTCACCATTGCATTTTCTCACTGTTTTGTTTTCATTCATATAACCCCTTCTCTCCAGCATGTATTTCCCTCCTCTCCTTCTCTCTGCACCCACCCCTTTGCTTCGTTAAAACCTATAGAACTTGATCTCAGCTCTAGTAGATACTCAGGAAGCCCTTCCAGCACCCCAGTATCCTGAGTTAGCAGTCACCTCCTACTGAACATATAATACATGTGCATATCTCCATCAGCATACCTATCTCAAAATTTTATATTTGTCTGTTATGATCTGTATTCTCCGTAGACAATAGGTTCCTCTGAGAAGAAGCTATATATTATCTTTGATACCCTGAGCCCAGCAGAGTGCTTGGAATATCAGATTAGTTCGTGCTTTATTACTGTCTCACAAAAAAAGATTTCTTAGGAGAAATCACCTCTCTTTGTCTCATTCTGGTAGACCTTTTTGATCTTGTGTGTTTGCTTAGAAGCTCAGTCATATCTGACTATAACCCTATGGACTGTAGCCTGCCAGGTTCCTCTGTCCTTGGGATTCTCCAGGCAAGACTGCTGGAGTGGGGTGCCATTTCTTCCTCCAGGGGATCTTCCTGACCCAGGTATAGAACTTGATAAATATCAAGCTCTACCAGACACGTTTATTTTGTGCTGCTTGTAAGGATTAAAGGCTTTGAAGATATAGATAAGAAATGAGAGATTTGGTAAAAAATAAAAGAAGTGAAAAGGTGTACTCTTTTGTGTAGACACATATCATAAGAATCCAAGATATTTGTTTTACTCTGGAATGTCTGTCCTGACATCAAGCCATTCACATTTGTTAAATACTATAGGTGGTACTTCTAATGTCACTGTCCATGCAATTCATGATGTAGGAAAAAATATCAAGTTCCATTCTTTGAATGGCACAGTTTTCTTTACCCTGTACTTGAAAAACATTCAGGGAATGAATAACCTGGATTCTCTCACTTTTCATCCCAACCTTCATAATTTATGACTTATTTTAAGGTCAAGGCAGGGGCTTCCCTGGCGGTCCAATAGTTAGACTCCAAGCTTCCACTGCAGGGGGCATGGTTTCAATACCTGGTTGGGGAACTAGGATTCTACATGGTGCACAGTGTGACCAAAAAATAAAATGAAGAGTCATAAATTAAAAAAAAATACAAACTTGAAGCCAGGTTTCCTCGTTTAGAATCCTAGGATGCTAATGTATCCGTTCAGTTCAGTTCAGTTGCTCAGTCATGTCCGACTCTTTGCGACCGCATGGACTGCAGCACACCAGGATTCCCTGTTCATCACCAATTCTGGGAGCTTGCTCAGACTCATGTCCATTCAGTCGGTGGTGCCATCCTATCGTCTCATCCTCTGTAATCTCTTCCTCTTGCCTTCAGTTTTTCCAGTGAGGGTCTTTTCCAATCAGGTTCTTTTCCAGTGAGTCAGTTCTTCGAATTAGGTGGCCAAAGTATTGGAGTTTCAGCTTCAGCATCACTCCTTCCAGTGAATATTCAGAACTGATTTCCTTTAGAATTGACTGGCTTGATCTCCTTGCAGTCCAAGGGACTCTCAAGAGTCTTCCACAACACCACAGTGCAAAAGCATAGATTCTTTGACGCTCAGCTTTCTTTATGTTCCAGCTCTCACATCCATACATGGCTACTGGAAAAACTGCATCTTTGACTAGATGGACCTTTGTTGGCAAAGTAATGTCTCTGCATTTTATATGCTGTCTAGGTTGGTCATAGCTTTTCTTCCAAGGAGCAAGTGTCTTTTAATTTCCTGGCTGCAGTTACCATCTGCAGTGATTTTGGAGCCCCCAAAATGAAGTCTCTCACTGTTTCCGTTGTTTCTCCATCTATTTGCCATGAAGTGATGGGACCAAATGCCGTGATCTTAATTTTTTGAATGTTGAGTTTTAAGCCAATTTTTTCACTCTCCTCTTTCACTTTCATTAAGAAGTTCTTTAGTTCTTCTTTGGTTTGTGCCATAAAGGTGGTGTCATCTGCATATCTGAGGTTATTGATATTTCTCCTGGCAATCTTGATTCCAGCTTGTGCTTCCTCCAGCCTGACATTTCGTATGAGGTACTCTGCATATAAGTTAAATAAGCAGGGTGATGATACATAGCCTTGACATACTCCTTTCCCAATTTGGAACTGGTCTGTTGTTCTATGTTCAGTTCTAACTTTTGCTTCTTGACCTGCATACAGATTTCTTAGGAGGCAGGTAAGGTGGTCTGGTATTCCTGTCTCTTTAAGAATTTTCCACAGTTTGTTGTGATCCACACAATCAAAGGCTTTGGCGTAGTCAATAAAGGAGAAGTAGATGTTTTTCTGGAAATCTCACTTTTTTGATGATCCAAAGGATGTTGGCAATTTGATCTTCGATTCCTCTGTCTTTTCTAAATCTAATTTGAACATCTGGAAGTTCACAGTTCACGTACTGTTGAAGCCTGGCTTTGAGAATTTTGAGCATTACTTTGCTAGCATGTGAGATGAGTGCAGTTATGTGGTAGTTTGAACATTCTTTGTATACCCTTGCATAAATTATGAAATCTCCTTGTCTTGGTTTTCTCATCTGTAAAATGGGCATAATACAACATCTTTCACAGTCCCTCATCCAGAAAAGAAAAGCCAACTTCCAATGAAAATCAGGTTCTATAGTCAGCCAAGACATGTTGGTCAAAGACAAAAAAAAAAAAAAAAAAAATGTCAGGGCATATTTAGGACTATCTGCTTAGATAGTAGGAAGCTGTGAATGGCAATATTGTTAGAGCTCTTTAATTCATAGCCACACTCTTGAGTAATATGGTATTATAAAATTTATTCTAAGTCCCAAAGAGAAAATCAACTACTTCATCTATGCTTTTGGATAACCTTAGCCTGACCTACTTTCTGAGTATATCCCAGCATTTACGCATGGGTGTATCTTCTTTGATTAAAGCTATCATAAAAGTCAGGCATAATGCCCCAGAGATAACACTAATGGAATAACTTTGAATTATTAAGAAACTCCAGAAAACCTGGGGGACTGCTTTACATCCATGATTTTTGCTAATGCATTGAAACAAAGGGCCTGTCTTTTGTGATCCATTAGAATCATTGTGAATCTCCTCTGATTGCTATTTCTTTCATGCACCACTGGGGTGCATTGCTGCCAAATGAAAGAGGATGTAAGATGAAAGAAACAGGTTTCTGTCCCTAAAAAAATCACCTGGGACCTTCATTAAAAAATTGAGATACTAACCTTAATAAAATACAGAGGAACCAAGATGAATAAGCCTGGATATTACCTAAAAGTATCTGCCCTTAGGACAGCAATCTCTGTGACAGCTTTCTTTAGTGGTAATAATTCAGTTCCCACATGGATATATCAGCCAGGGATAACATTCTTGCTCATAAGATGCATATTTTCTATACATATTTTAAACCCTTGCTTATTGTGTATTTTATATTATCTTCTTTTGATTTGCTTTACATTAGTAACTTTAAACTTCCAGGTCTACATGGCTTATACCTTTCCCTTTATCTCTTCCGTTTAACAGATTTGAAATTTTAACACCAAGATGAGTTCGGGATCAAACAGATGTGCACCTGGGTCTTGTGCTTTTAACTGAAGAACGTGCTACCTAATATCTTTAAGCGCAATTTCTCATCTGTAAAATTGGGCAGAGTGACAATTACGGAGTTGTTATAAGAGTTAAGCTTGATTACTACTTCCATGTGATTAAAGACATACACCTCTTCATTTAGAATTGGGTACCCAGAAGTATCTGACCCCTCTCCCTGACCTCAAGTTGCTCAGAGTTTACTGAGGGGAAGAGATGATAAGCGTTGATTGGTTTAATGCTGTGTGTTACTAGAGCTGTCCATGGTGCAAGCCTTTGTGTCCATGGGCTAGTTCATCAGCCTATCCATAACTGTTTAAACATAACTTTGAAAATTTCAAAAGTTCTATCTATATATCATAAATCTTAGAAAATAAGATAATCAGAAAGAGGGAAAAGAGAATCATGCTCTTCTCAAGGCATTATTTTGTATTTATTTTCAGACTTTTCTTCTGTGTGTTATATTTATATCGATATATTATACCTATTCCTAGGTACTATATATTTGTAAATAAATGGGTTCACGTTAAATACTGCGTTTTGGGAACTTGCTTTCCCCCTCAGCAATGGACTTGCTTTCCAGTGCCACAGTTTGGTTTTTTTTTTTAATTAAAAAATTGTTTATTTATTTATTTATTTTTGGCTATGCTGGGTCTTCATTGCTGTGTGGGCTTTTCTCTAGTTGTGTAAAACAGGGGCTGCTCTCTGGCTGTGGTGTGCAGGCTTCTCATTGCTGTGGCTTCTCTTGTTGCGGGGCATGGGCTCTAGGGAGTGCGGGCTTCAGTAGTTGCAGCTCCTGGGATCTAGAGCACAGGCTCAATAGTTGTGATGTATGGGTCTGGTTGCTCCGCAACATGTGGGATCTTCCTGGGTCAGGGATCCAGCCCGTGTTTCTGGTATTGGCAGGTGGATTCTTTACCACTGAGCCACCAGGGAAGCTCCCAGAGCCACAGTTTTTAAATGCCCTTTATTTGGCATTTAAATGCTATCTTGTGGATAACTCTCATCCTCTGCTTCACGGTTTCTTCTTTCAAGGTTTCCAGGGGGAATTCAGTGATCTCTCGACAAAGGTAATTGCTAGCAGGGCTTGGTTATAGCAGATCGTTGTGGCATTGTACTGGTGAAGTTTGATTCCCAGAGTTCTAAATGTTACTTCTAATCTCTGCTGTGTGGTTGGACCTTTGCCAAAAAGGATGAAATACTGGACCAGGTTGTTCTTCATCCTCCTTCCCCTTATCCTCTTCAGCACTGTAGCACTTAGAACACAGTGAAGAAAAATTTCAGCTCTACAGTTTTATAAAATCTAACCGACTTCACTGGCTTGTATTCAGAAATAAGGCTGAAATTTTCTTTTTCATGGTCTATGCAAAAAAGTTTTTTTTTTTTTACACAGAATATTAAGTAATAGATTCTTGAAAAGAAAATTATTTTCATATCTTCTGGTGCATTATTTAGTCACAAATATCATTTACATACATATATTTTGGACACGTCAGCTTCCCACTGCATGTGTCTACTTTTAAGAAATTCTCTCTTATTCCCATTCAGAGTGAGCTGGAGAAAGAAGTGACTAGATCTGTGCACCTTGGTGTCTAGGTCTTTGTTTTTCCCTTCACCTGTAGCTGTGGAAAAGTAAGGACTAGTTTTTACATGTTATCCGCACAGTTGGTTAGCAGGGTTGGTTCTGAAAATAGTAAGAGAAGTCTTTTAAATGGATAGTGTTTGGGGTTGTGCCTTTGCTTATTTACTTCAGGTTGGAAGAGAGCTTGAAGTACGAATCTACAGTGATTCAAGGGCAGAAACTAATAGGTTGGTCAAATGGTCTTGGAAAGAATAGGTTGTAAAATTGACAAAAGTGTTTGTTTAGGTGTGGGGTTTATAGTATGGGCGCCGAGTGTGATGAGAACCATATCTCATATAAGAGTTTCCCAGAAGTCTTCAATTGATGAGATGGTCTCAGAGGTGCATTGTCCAGACCCTCCAAGTTGATATACTCATGCCCCTGATTAAGGCGAGTGTTGGCTGCTGCTGTTCCTCAGAATTACCATGGGTGCGTGAATGATAAGTCCCTTTAGTCGTCTCCAGCTCTTTGTGACTCTAGGCTCCTCTGTCCATGGGATTCTCCAGGCAAGAATACTGGAGTGGGTTGCCATGCTCTCCTCCAGGGGATCTTCCTGACCCAGGGAATGCACCTGGGTCTCCTGCATTGCAGGCAGATTCTTTACCTTCTGAGCCACCAGGAAAACACCAGAATTATCATAGTTGATGACAAATGACTCATTTAAGAATAGTTTTCCTCTTCAGGGGCAACCCACTTCCAATTACTATTAATAATTATCAATAATAGAAAATGTAGTGGTAAAGCCTTACCCTTTACCTCAATTTAAGAAAACTTTGAAGGTCTTTGAATACAGAAATCCCTTAATAGTTGGCTGAGACCTCCATTTAAACTGTGCTGTTTCTTTCTTTAGAATTATCAAAGCAAAGAACCTACAGATAAAATGACCCAAATAGTTCCTAAGTTCATTCGATATTTTAATTGATTATATGAATATGTACAACTCTGTATTTGGGTAAGACTGACTTAATGGTTCAAAAGAGATGTGTCTACCTATAAATGGTTAGGTTTTCATTTATGAAGTGAAGCAGTTTCTAAGCATTGACTTTGCAGAACTGACAGAATTAGGGAAGTTTTAAAAAAGACTTAAAGGAGGTTGTTTGCAAACGCAGTTAAGATTTGCCAATTTCAATCCAGCTGAGAAATAGAGCTCATAATAGATCCATCTGACTATTTGGAAAGTTGAGCTACTTTCTCTAGAGCTGTCATCAACTATGACCATTCCTAGAACTTTCGAGAAGCACGTGTATTATTAATGTTAGGACAGAACATTTTATTATTATTATATATAATATATTATATATTATTAATGTTAGGACAGAAAGTCTGTCCTAACAGACTTTCAGAGCTTCTGAGATACAGATGGTTGTCCTGTGTTTGTTGAGAAGGAGTAATATAATTAACTGAAGAGTCATTTTATGAAAAAGAAGGGGAGGAAGGTAAGCCAAGATCATTTAAGATGCTTCATCAGGAAGCCTCTTCTTTGACTCTGTAGCAAATGTGTCTTAGGCACTGGCTGAGTGACATTTTAAATTTTACATTCACTTATCCTACTTTATTTATTGCATATTAGATTCTCTCACATTCTGTACAGAAATCAGAGGAGAATACCATTTCAGAAGCTCCTGATTTTCTCAGGTGTAAAGTTTTCTTCTACCAGTACCACTTAAGACCCATGATAAATGTTCGAATAAATAGCTGTCCTCATTCAAGAAGTTTGTTGCAATTCTTTTTGGTAGTTACATTAAATATGATTGTGCACTAGGGATTGCATCTGGCATGATGTAACAGAAACCTGACTAACGTTTTTGTTGTTGTTCAGTTACTCAGTCGTCTCTGACTCTTTGAGACCCCGTGGACTACAGCACTTAAGGCTTCCCTGTCCTTCATTATCTCCTGGAGTTTTTCAAACTTATGTCCACTGAGTTGGTCATGCTATCTAATCATCTCATTCTCTGCTGCCCTCTCCTTATCTTGCCTTCACTCTTTCCCATCATCAGGGTCTTTTCCAGTTAATTGGATCTTTGAATCAGGTGGCCAGAATATTGGAGCTTCAGCATCAGTCCTTCCAATGAATATTCAGGGTTGATTTCCTTTAGGATTGACTGGTTTGATCTCCTTGCTGTCTGAGGGACTCTCAAGAAGCTTCTCCAGTACCACAGTTCGAAACCATCAAATTTTCGGCACTGAGCCTTCTTTATGGTCCAACTCTCACATCTGCACGTGACTACTGGAAAAGTCATAGCTTTGACTATATGGACCTTTGTCAGCAAAGTGATGTCTCTGCTTTTTAATATGCTTTCTAGATTTGTCATAACTTTCCTTCCAAGGAACAAGCATCTTTTAATTTCATGGCTGTGGTCACTATCTGCAGTGACTTTGGAACCCAAGAAAGTAAAATCTGTCACTGATTCTACTTTTCCCCCTTCTGTTTGCCATGAAGTCATGGGACCAGATGCTAGTGGCTTAGCCAAAAAGGAATGAGTTTTTTGTATAATATAAGAAGTATCGAGGCTAGTGGTTATTGAGGTCTGAGGTAGCAGTCCCTTGAGATCACTCATGCATGTCTCAGTCATCCTGTATTTTTATGCCCCATCATCTTGGGTGTGTGGCCCTTGTACTTTTGGTTCCATGACGTGTATGTGAGAGCACATGCTCAGTCATGTCCGACTCTTTGCGACCCCATGGACTGTAGCCAGCCAGGCCCCTTTGTCAATGAAATTTTCTAGGCAAGAACACTGGAATGGGTTGCCATTTTCTACTCCGAGGGGATCTTCCCAACCCAGGGGTCAAATTTTCTGTCTCTTGCGTATCCTGCATTGGCAGGCAGATTCTTTACTACTAGTGCCACCTGGGATAGCTGCTTCAGGTCCAGACCACGTTACAAGCATAAAAAGGAAGGAACAAAAAGTGCTTATCTCAGTAATACAAGGCATTTCTAGAAGCCTCTGGCAGAGTATGGCTTATATATTATTGTCCAGAAATGTGTCACCATCACTGCTGCAAGGCAGGCTGAAAAATATTGATTTTAGTTGGCAAATTGCCTGTACAACATCCGTCAGAATGAAGGGGAGAATGGATTCTAGATAGGTAAACAGTGGTTCTAACAAAATGGACTTCTACTGTATTTTACCTTTCTTCCTTAAACTCTGCCTGCCATCGCTAGATTTTATTGACTCCGCCACTGAAAAGTTAGTGATATGTTTCTCTAGAGTAATTCTTTGCATGTAAATGAAATTTGTATATGCATAAAAATCTTATGAGGTTTTCAAGAGGCGCCATTTTCAGTGAAGAGGTCGCCAAATTATCCTCTTAATAGTACTGCCAAATATACCATAATGTTTCACTGCTAAGAAAATTATTGTATTAAGCATGATTCCTGATTAACTAACTTTGAAAACTCACCTTTTGGTGAGTGCCATGTAAATGAAAATTTTCCTTGGACCCGAGAAATCATCTTTAACCTATATGATTGTATGCCTATTTTAAAAAATGGATAAAGTGTATTTTTCTTGCACCTGATAATCTTCAGATTGGTAAGGGCAATTTTAATTTTCCTGTGGCTCAGTCACAAAAGTGATATCTCTAGCTTTGTTGGCGGTAGAATGACTTCCTTCCTTAAGGGAAGACTTAATTCCTTGCTGAATTTCACTGGTGCGCTTTTCCAAAGGAGGAAGGCTTCAAGGGACAAACTTCCCAGATTGCTAAATTTCATTAAAAAAAAAAGGAGTTCTTTGGGAAGGAGACACTTGAAAAGAAGTTCAATATTTGTTTACTGCCATCATCAACTCTGCCTGTCACAGGTGGAATAGTTTAAAAAAAAAAAGTCAAACAGAAGCTCAGAGCCTTTCAGATCCAAAGATGAGAGCATGGTTGATTTCTTATTTGCCAAAAGAAAAAAATATAGGGCCAAAATGTTGTTGCAACTGAAGTAATAGAGTTTTTAAATTGGTTTGTCATTATTAATTCAGTGGTAAAGTTTTGGATGAGTCCTGGGGGACATTTTAGCTGTAGAATGTTGATGTTTTTTCTTAAAGAAAGGCATTAGAACTGATGTTAAGTGGTATTTAAAAGTACAGAGGAATAGTAGACATAAGAAATGCAGCAGGAGATAAAGGCAGAAGAAAAAAGACATCCCAGGTAAATTTTTATTTGATTTGTGTTTAATAAGCTATCTAAATTCACACAGCTTCTTTTTTTCCCCTCACAGTTATTTCTTGATACTGAATAGCTATACATTTAACTGAGGTGAAAGACTGATATTTAAATCTAGCATATTGTTCTCAGTATGGAAAAAAAAATTAAGGGGTAATCTAGCAAGTCACATTTCCTAGGGAATGAAGAATTAACATGGATAATTAAATAAAATTAACCATTTATTTATTATCTTCTCTCAACAGTTATTTAATTCATTTCTGGTCCAATAGAGCTTTAATTAAGGGCATTAAAGTAACTTGTCAATTAAGAGTTTTTGGAGGTCTTGCTGGAGGTAAAGTGTTTATTGTAAAAAAAAGTGTAAGTACTTGAAATAGCTCTTGAGATAATTAATACAGACACACAGACAGTCACAGGGGCCAAACACGTTCCCAGCCTCTTTATGTAAGCAGCTGTGATACTTTGGAGCAGGGGTGGACTGTTGTGTGCTCTGTCTGTTAGGCTGGGAGTTCAGGGCAGCAAGGCCCCTAGAAGAAGCCTTCATCAATGATGATGGGGACGGGAGGATAAAAACCTTGGCTTCCTTGGGTGGGGTAAGTATGAGGTGATTTCATAGCTTCTCCCAGAGGTCCCTGACGGAATTGACACCCAGCCAGCGAGAGCAGTAACTGGTTCATTGGCACGCCCTTTATTGTCGGCCTTTCCTTCCTGGGTTCACTTTGCTTTGCCTATACTGGGGCTTCCTAAGGTCTCATTACAAATAAACTACTTACCCTCAAGTTCTCATCTCAGGGTCTGCTTGTGGGAGAACCTCTCTTAAGATACATCATCCCAAATGAAATTACTTGACTTTTATAGGGAAAATAGTGAGTTTTAAAACTTTTTTTTCTAATTGCCATGCTTATATTTGTTTTTAGCAGAATCACTTAGTTATATTAATTATTTGCTTTTCTTTTAGAGTCCCAAAGTGCAATATTTGGTTTTATATTCCTTTTCTACTCAGTGGGGAAAAAAGAGAGATTCATAGCTTCAAATGTCTATGAAGAAGCAAAACAAAATGAGAAATCTCTACTATTTTTGTTTTTTTCTATTTGCCATTTTGTCTAAGACTTTTACTAGCAATAGCTACAAAAATACCATTGTGAAATAAATTGATGTGATTATGTTCACTTAAGAGATATAAATATTCCCAAATCAGGTGATCAGAATAAGAATTTTCCCTTACAAAATCAAACATTTTATAAAGTTTGGGTTCAGTGCTTCTCTCATGGTTTTATTTCCTAAATTAATACCACTATTCAAGAAAGTGTGGAGAAAAGGGAAACCCCTGCACTGTTAATGGGAATGTAATTTGGTGTAGCCACTATGGAAAGAAGGTTGGAGGTTCCTGGAAAACTAAAACTAGAGTTGCCATATGATCCAGCAATCCCACTCATGCGCATGAAGGAGCAAACAGACAGAACAGGCTCCATCTTGAAAGCAGGATTCGATCTTGGGCCGGCCTGTGGACTTTGAGCTCTGTGCCCAGTATCTATGGAAATGACATACCAACTGGAAAATCAGGCCCCCTGGATGGAAGAGCCCCAGGGCTCGTACCTAGACTGTCTGTTGCCTAAAGGAACACCCTAATTATCCGTGTAACCGAATAGATTCATAAATTCTATTATGCTTATTGGGGTATGACCACAGGCCTATTGATAATTGTCTACTGTTAACTACCTTGGCTTAAAGCATATGAATCATGGGTTAACTTTGATTGTATCTTTCTTTTCTTCTGTTTAGACTAGTTTCAGGAAATTTGGGGAGGTGGGTTTGGGCACGTACACTTAGGGTATGTAAGGTTTTCAGAAAAACTGGTCAGGGTCCTTGGCTAAGAGGAGACTCTGCCTTGGGCCCACCGGTGTAATAAACTGCACTCCACTATCTGCATTGTCCTTCTGAGTGAGTTTGTTTCCCGGAACGTGTGGCTACAACAGGCATATATCTGGAGAAGACTAATTCAAAAAGATCCATGCACCTCTCTGTTCATAACAGCATTATTTATAATAGCCAAGATGTGGAAGCAATGTAAATGTCTACTGATAGATGAATGGATAAAGAACATGTGGTATAAATACACAGTGGAATACTATTCAGCCATAAAAAAGAATGAAATAGTGCCATTTGCAGCAAAATGGAGGGATCTAGAGATTATCATACCAAGTAGAGTCAGACAAATACCATATCATATCACTTATCTGTGGAATCTAAAATATGACACAGTTCAGTTCAGTCAATTCAATTGCTCATTCGTGTCTGACTCCTTGCAACTCCATGGACTGCAGCACGCCAGGCCTCCCTGTCCATCACCAATCCCCGGAGTTTACTCAAACTCATGTGCATTGAGTCAGTGATGCCATCCAACCATCTCATTCTCTGTCCTCCCCTTCTCCTCCTGCTTTCAGTCTTTCCCAGCAATCATTTTTGTGTCAAAAATATGACGCAAATGAACTTATTTATGAAACAGAAACAGATTTACAGGCATAGAAAATAAAAGTATGGTTACCAAAGGGGAAAGGAGGTGGAGGGGGAATAAATTAGGAGTTTGGGATTAGTAGATACAAACTACTGTATATATAATAGATAAACAAAACTTCACTGTATAGCACAAGGAACAATATTTGGTATCCTATAATAAACCATAATGGGAAAGAATATTAAAAATATGTATACACACACACACACACATATAAGTAAATCACTTTGTTGTACACCAGAAATGAACACAACATTGTAAATCAACTATACTTCAATAAAAAAAGAAATACTCCTGTATTTTTTTGGTTTCTATCACATTATAATCTTTTTCTTCCTTCTGTCTACCCAGTGAGAGGGTAACAGGCAGGAAGGCCAGGGGTCTGTAAACGGAGGAAATAGGCTGGAAGTGTCAGACATTTCCTCTCTCTCTCTCTCTCTTTTTTTTTTTTAATTTATTTTTATTAGTTAAAGGCTAATGACTTTACAATATTGTAGTGGTTTTTGCCATACATTGACATGAATCAGCCATGGATTTACATGTGTTCCCCATCCCGATCCCCCCTCTCGCCTCCCTCCGCATCCCATCCCTCTGGGTCTTCCCAGTGCACCAGCCCTGAGCACTTGTCTCATGCATCCAACCTGGGCTGGTGATCTGTTTCACCCTTGATGATATGCTTGTTTCAACACTATTCTCTCAGTTTTCTCTCTCTCTTAAGCGGCAGGAGGAAACAAACAAGTGTTAGATTTTTCCCCCTAGTCTCTACAAATTAAGAAAGAGGTTTCTTTTAAAATTCATTCCTATGATGACACCTAGCTCCACCTGAACTTAACTTTTCTCAAACCTTGAGCTAACCAATGCATTTTTCTTATGGAAATGTTTGTCTTAAGCTATGTTAATGAACCATGTATTTACCCTAGACCTTCCAGTGGTCATGTATGGATGTGAGAGTTGGACTGTGAAAAAAGCTGAGCGCCAAAATTGATGCCTTTGAACTGTGGTGTTGGAGAAGACTCTTGAGAGTCCCTTGGACTGCAAGGAGATCCAACCAGTCCATCCTAAAGGAGATCAGTCCTGGGTGTTCATTGGAAGGACTGACGCTGAAGCTGAAACTCCAATACTTTGGCCATCTCATGTGAAGAGTTGACTCATTGGAAAAGACCCTGATGCTGGGAGGGATTGGGGGCAGGAGAAGAAGGGGACGACAGAGAATGAGATGGCTGGATGGCATCATCGACTCGATGGACATGAGTTTGGACAGGGAGGCCTGGCGTGCTGCAATTTATGGGGTCACAAAGAGTCGGACACAACTGAGCGACTGAACTGAACTGAACTGTCTTTCTTCAAGTTCTGCTTAAGACTCAGAACAGACAAGGGCTCAACAAACCTGTTTGTTTTACGCATACATTGTTCTCCTAATCGATGTTAATGAAACTGTATATTTACTTGGAAACCTGCCTATCTTCAAGAATCCTGTCATTTTATGGCCCAGGATGACTCACCTGGTTTCAGTGTTATCTCAAAATGCATGTTGTGGGTGAGGGGCCTGGTGCCATTCTGAGTTGTGAGACATCTCCTTTCTCTAATTAACAGCTTGCTGATAGGTTTATCAGAGGATGAAATGGTTGGATGGCATCACCGACTCAATGAACATGAGTTTGGTAAACTCCGGAGTTGGTGATGGACAGGGAGGCCTGGCGTGCTGCAGTCCATGGGGTCACAAAGAGTCGGACACAACTGAGCGATTGAACTGACTGATAGGTATATAACATATTGCTAAAGGCTAGCAGAGGGGCACTCTTTCTGTCCCCTTCTGATATCTATGTCAGAAGCTTTCTCTATCTCTTTTATAGAATAAAACTTTATTACACAAAAGCTCTGAGCGATCAAGCCTTGTCACTGGCCCTGGATTGAATTCTTCTCCTCTGGAGGCCAAGAATCCCAGCGTCTTTCATGGTTCATCAAAGGCCTTTCACCAGTGACCCCCAAAGAAGAGTCTTTCCCTAATAGACACTCTATAAATATTCTCTGAATAGCCTATTGTGGGAGTAGCTTTTTGATCTTCTGTTGTAGCAAGATTATGCAACCTTGAATCCAGAAGCTGCCTGATTGTGGCAGGATTTTCCTGGAAATAATTTCTGAACGTGTGCCACAGAGCACTATTCTAATCCTCGCAACAATTTTGTGAACACTTTGTTCCCTATATTAAACTTCTTGCTATTTAAAATGGGCTTTGCCCTTGGCTCAGTGGTAAAAGAATCTGCCTGCAATGCAGGAGTCACAGAAGAACCAGGTTCGATCCCTGGGCCAGGAAGATGAGGGCATGGCAACCCACTCCAGTATTCTTGCCTGCAGAACCCTGGGAACAGAGGAGCCTGTCGGGCTGCAGTCCATAGAGTTGCAGAGTCAGACACAGCTGAAGTGACTGAGCACGCGTTCCCTATTTAAAATACCCAGGGTGTTTTCTGTTTGAGTGAACCAACACAGCATCTGGTACCAGAGCACGCTGCAAGCAACAGACCTCAAGATTGGTAATTAGGAATTTATTATTTGACCGAGTTGGATTTGAAGGCAGTGAGGAGCAGGTTATCATTAGAAAATGACCTATTATTCCATGACATCAATTATTAAAATAGACCAAGTGATGGTTGCCATAGCATATTATGATGAGCATAAATTACACAAGGACTATGGCATGGTTTCCGCACACTATCAGTTCAATTCCTCTCTCAGTCGTGTCTGATTCTTCACGACCCCATGGATTGTTGCACTCCAGGCTTCTCTGTCCATCACCAACTCTCAGAGCTTGCTCAAACTCATGTCCATTGAGTTGGTGATGCTGTTCAACCATCTCATCTTCAGTCGTCCCCTTCTCCTGCCTTCAATCTTTCCCAGCATCAAGAGCTTTTCCAAGGAGTCAGTTCTTCGCATCAGGTGGCCAAAGTATTGGAGCTTCAGCTTCAGCATCTGCACACTCTGCTAGAGAGAAAATGATGGAATCAGGGAGTATCAACCAAGTCAGAGAGTTTCTATGATGACAGTAAAAAACAAACAAACAAAAAACAAAAAAACAAAAAACCTCATGTCTTGTAGTCACAGGGTTTAGGTAAGTAATTGTCAGGTGCAGGATCTGATTTTGTAATTTCTTAAATTTCAACAGATTCATTTTACAATCTCAGCATATCTCTTGTGGAAGTTGAGATTTATTTGGAGGAAGGGATGTTGGAATATGGAATGGGGGTATTTTGGAGGATTCAGAGACATCTGAGTACCTCAAACTCCAGAATTTCACAGAACTTCCCGTATCAATAGAAATTGCTCTTCTTTATATGTCTGAAGGTCTGGTCTCCACTGCTTGAAAACCTTGTGTTAAACACACATAAGCTTGCCATCTGGCAGGTAGACACCACTTCTTGTTTTCAACCCCTCTCAATACCTCATTGCCTTCTCCTGTAACTAGAACGAGAATGCTAGTTGGTTGGCAATCTGTCCCCAGTGCACAAAGGCAAGGAGAGACTGAAGGAAGAGACAGATAACTCTAGAGTGGTAGGTGGCAGAAATGGCAAATTAAGTATAGTTTTCTTGTGCATGCTCAATTGCTAAGTCGTGTCTGACTCTGACTCCATGGACTGTAGCCTGCCAGGCTCTTCCCAGACCATAATATGGTGAAACTGAAAGTGAAACTGGAGTGGGTTGCTCTTTCCTTCTCCAGGGGATCTTCCCAACCCAGGAATCAAACCCACATCTCCTGAGACTCCTGCAGTCCCAGGTGGATTCTTTATCTTTCTTGTACTGTTCCCTCCTTCTATTGACTTTCAGAAAATTCTCTCTGCTCCTACAGAACAAAACATATAAATGAATTGTTAGAATGAAGTGTTTCTTTTCTCAGGATATTTTCATTTTTGCATGATTAAAACCTCGAGTTATGAATGTATGATAATCAACTTCAGGAATCAGAGAGGATTTTGAGAACAAATTCTAAAAATGCACCTGTGATTGTGGTGTGATGCAAAAGGTATGGTTTTCAGATTTTAAATTGTGGGGTTGATTTGGTGAAGAGCTTTAGGTGGGGAAAGGCTGCTATTTTCTATTGTACTTGGAGGTTAGCAGTACATTTTTAGTTCCTTGATAGAAGCCAATGATGTAAGTGTGATTTACAAGTAACATATTTCAGGAATGGTGAAATATATAAAGACAGCATTATTCAGGCAACTCCATCATAACAGTATGACTCCCTTTGGCAAAATTTCTTTCAAAGGCTTATGAGCCTGATAATTCTTCACTGAAAAGATTCTACCAGACAGGGGCTTAGGTATCTCTAGAAGGCCCAAAGAGGCAACTGCTGAATAAGATGTAATCTTAGGGTTTTAAATTAAGTTTAACAAAGCCTGTAGGGTAATTGAGTCCAAAATTCTCTGTATACTACAAGATTAATGTTTGTGGCTCTAAAAAAAGATTTCTGTAGAGATTAGGCTCTCTTTGGGGCAGAATGTCATTACAACAGTAAATACAGAGCTAGAGAGAAACTGAAGTTCATGGGCGTGTTTCAGTCCTATAGGTAGAGTTATTGCTGTAACTCTTCTGTCTTGCATTCTTTATATGGAAGACTGGAATTCTTTGATTTCCTGAGTAAAAGGTCTGATGCTGACAAATGCAAACTCTCCCTATACTCGGAGGATGAGATTATCTGAGTTGTTAAGAGCAAACTCCGCAGACCACTCTGCTGTTTGGATTACAGAAAATATTCAGAGCATAGAAATGATATGGATATAAAGCAAAGTAGACACTGTTAGGTCTAAAGTAACAATGATCAGGCCTGTACTGTACATGTCACATTGTCACTGTTGACCCAGTTTTGTTTGATCAGGGGATGCAGCCAGCCTTGGGCTTGGGTAGATCTTTGCTGTGTATTTTAGAATGAGGTCTGCGAGTTGCCATGGAACGCGGCTTCGATGATTGTGAGGCTTGGTTTGTTTGGCTTCCCTTAAGCTGTAGTAATAAACATGCATGGCATGTTGAAAAATCTCCTTTAGGTTTCCTCACTAGTCAGACTAGAGATGTAAACATTGCAAAAAGCCTGCTGTGACCTTCATAAGACTCAATTATCCATCATATGCATTCCTCTCTCCCAGTCAATCAAACTGTTCAAGCATCTCTCCCACAGGCCCCTACTGAAATAAGTCATCTACAGAATGAGATAGCTGCTCACCTCCTATCTCTCTTAGTAGATGTAGGGAGTTCAAGCTGTTTGTAGCATTACTGTATCTGCATCTACACGGCATCGTGCCTGGTGGCACTCTAACTTCCGGTCTTTCAAATGATACTCAATTAATATGCTATGGTAGTTGCGTGATAAGGGCTTCATAAAATGGTGTCTGGTATCTGTTCAGTGCCCAAGTCTCAAGTTGAGGAATTAAAACATAGTTATTACCTGACATCTGCTCTTACCAAATGTTTCCTATTTCTTTCTCTTATAACTACTCTCTATCTATAGGTTACAAAGAAGAGATTGTGGTCCCAAATTTTACAGTAATTTGACTGGGGCTATGCAACCGAAATTGGACAATTGAAATGCTTCCATTTTGTTACCTCATACCTACATTCCTTGGTGGCTTAAATGGTATAGAATTTGCCTGCAGTGCAGGAGACCCTGGAGAAGGCAATGGCACCTCACTCCAGTACTCTTGCCTGGAAAATCCCATGGATGGAGGAGCCTGGTAGGCTGCAGTTCATGGGGTTGCTAAGAGTTGGACATGACTGGGCGACTTCACTTTCACTTTTCACTTTCATGCATTGGAGAAGGAAATGGCAACCCACTCCAGTGTTCTTGCCTGGAGAATCCCAGGGACTGGGGGGCCTGGTGGGCTGCCGTTTATGGGGTCGCACAGAGTCGGACATGACTAAAGTGATTTAGCAGCAGCAGCAGCAGCAATGGGAGACCCAGGTTCAATCCCTGGGTCTGGAAGATCCCCTGGAGATGGGAATGGCTGCCCACTCCAGTATTCTTGCGTGGAGAATCCCATGGACAGAGGAGCCTGGCGGGCTACAGTCCACGGGGTAGAGTCACTCATGAGTAAGCAATTAACACTTTCTCTTTCACACTCTAGCTAGAGGCTCAGAGCAGAGGTTATATACCCCAAATTACCCTTTACTGCTCTTCTTTCTGCATTTAATCTAAAGAGGAACGTTGAAAGGGAACATGTACTAAGTAGTGAATGGAGGTGTGGCAGATAGACCTTATGGTGTCCCCTTGCTATTATTCTTCTGAAACTCTTGCCTTTTTATATTGTGCCTTGCTGCTAATCAATAAAATAAGGCAACCATGATGGGATGTCACGCCCTTGATTGTTATGTTATAAGGCAAAGGTGAAAAGATTTTGCATATATGATGCAGGTCCCAAATCAGTGATTTTGAAATAATCAATAGGGAGCTTATCAGGTGAAATGAGGTGAAAACCCTCAAAAAAGAAACTGGGCCTTCCCAGAGTAATAACTCTCCCACTGGCCTTGCAGAAGCGTGCATTGGGATGGAATCGCCAGTAGAGAGGGCCATGTGGTGGCGAGTTGGCAGCACTTTCCGTGAGCTGAGGGTCTCAACATTGAGACTGTGAGGAACTGAATTCTGCCAGCAACCTCATGGACTCCAAAGAGGACCCCTCATCTCAGATGAGAAGGTGGATGTGGCTGCCGCCCTGGTTACAGCCAGTGAGGCCCTCAGCAGAGGACCCAGGTAAGACTCCTGACCCACGGAATCGGGGAGATAATAAATGTGTGTTTGAAATTGCTGGTTTTGTTCTGTCCCAACAAACAAAACCAAGAAACTTCATTCAGAGGTAATATTTGAGGTTTAGAAGTTTTATGACTATAGATTCCAGTGAGAGGGGAGCACAGACTTTCTGCTCACATAAAACAAGTGAAAGACAAAGGACACCCTTTTTCTTTTTCTTTTTTATCTGATGAATGCTGAATTTTTCTTTTCTCCTTTGCCTTTTTCTTTTTTTTTCTTTTTCCATTTATTTTTATTAGTTGGAGGCTAATTACTTTACAATATTGTGGTGGGTTTTGTCATACATTGACATGAATCAGCCATGGAGTTACATGTATTCCCCATCCCAATCCCCCCTCCCACCTCCCTCTCTACCCGATCCCTCTGGATCTTCCCAGCGCACCAGGCCCGAGCACTTGAAGGACACTCTTTTTCATATTTGCTCCTGTGATGGGAGACTTGCAGCCAGGTAGGCTCAAGTTATTAATCTGCCATTTAGTAAAAGATTAGCCAAATGATTTGGAGCAAGTTCTCTAACTTCTTTTAACTTGTCTCCTCATTAGAAAGGGAGAATAACAACAACAAAAACTTTGTAATGTAGTTTTGGAGGGTAAAAGTAGTATATGTAAAATGCCTAGCCTATAGTTTATTGAAAAAAAACATTCTATCTTTTCACCAAGCTGTTCTTTACACTTGCAATGCTCCTCTTTCTTTTGTGTATATGTTCACATCTCACATATACTTTTAGACAGCCCACCTTGCTTTGTGATTACATTTTGCCAATCCCTGAACTAGACTGAAAGCTCCTGGAAGGCAGGAACATGTCATATTCTTTGTGTTCCTGCCTGTAGCCCAAGCCTTGGCATCATGGAGATGCTCCTATGACACTGCGGCTCAACTGGATCTTCCCTTCTGAACTCAAATGTGTTTGTTGTCTGTATCACTCATTTGGTAATGAAGGACTATCTTTCCTATTTTTCAAATGTTAATTATACTCCTGTTATTTGAATTTTCACATGCAGAGTTCAGTTAGCAAACAGATTATAAACTCCTTCAGGTAAAAAATGACACATATCTTTATATCTCATACTTTGCCTGTAACAATGAAAGCAGATGTAGCATTTGTTAAAGAATAGAAGACTGAGGAACTTGGGTGGGGGTATTAAATTAAATATCTCTGGGTTAAAATAATTTGGATTTTTACTTAGAGTCTAAATACTTTGAAGGCTTGATATTTGCTATATCATGTAGGTTTATTGATGCCCCCTTTTTTGATACACTGAAGTATCTGTGTATCATTTCACTTCAGTGTATTGTACCAAACAATTTTGTGGTATTATGAGGTGTGAAATCTAGCCTGGGAATTTTAATGAAAAATTAGTCTTGAACAGCTTTTTGAATTTGATTTTTAGTTAGAACTCATCTTATTTGCATTTTATTGCAGATTAGGTTTTGAACTAATTTAGGATTAAATGAATGAGAATAATTTTGAAATCAAGAAACTGACTTAACCATAGGAAGTAGTTACTTCTCAGTGTGAAATGAGAAATAAGATATTATTTTCATCTCAGAGGTCATTCTATTAGCTAAGAAAAAATTTTTAAAAAGGCTTCCTGAAGGAAATTAATTTACATTAAAGAACATATGCTAATTTAACTATTGATGAGGAAAACTTGTCACTTGGGTTTACTAACTGAAGAGATGTAACCAAATATCTTGAGATGAAAATAGGATTTGTCTTCATGACTCATCTTCAACTTTTGTCCAGTCTGTTTTCATATTTTCTAATTGTCATGCATTTAGGCTTCTTTAGGATATTATGTAATTATTTAATAGATATATAGAAAGCTATTAAGATGTCATGAGGTTTTCTCTTTGTTAATTTTATATAATAATTTCTTTTTACATGCTAAACTGTTGACTTATCAACTATCTGTTTAACTTTTTTTGGTTTTATTGTTTTGTTTGTATATTGATCTTGTTTACTGGGATTTTGAATACACTGTTTCAAAAGATTTTTTTTTAAATTTACGGGAATTCCTGGGTGGTCCCGTGGCAGTGCTTTCACTGCCAGGCCTGGGGCCAATTCCTGGTAATGGAACTGAGATCCCTCAAGCTGCAAGGTGCAGCCAATAAGTAAATAAATACATGAATAAATAAAATTCCTTTGGATTTTCTGCCTAGACAGTCAAGTCATGACAAAGAGACATATTTGCTTTCCTCTCCAACAGGCATGTCTTTTATTTTTCTTGCCTTTATGCACTGGTCAGGACTGATGATGACTGGGAGGGTTGAGGACAGATGTCCTTGTCTCACTCCCAGCTTAGGAAGGAATCATTCAGTATTGCATTCCTAGCTTGCTGAGACTTTTTCTAATGAGTGAATTTTGACTTTTGTAGTATACCTTTTCTGCCTCTTGCTCATCATGAGAATGGTTGCCTGGCTCCCCTCAACCTATGTAAACAGAAATGCCCATTATTTATATTTGAATCCCCTTAGGAAACATGTGCCTCGTCTAGGAGAAAGTATAATTTTTCCATTTTCAAAACCAGAACATGAGAGAAAAGAAAATTAAATTGTTACTCATTGACAATGAGTAAATTGTTTACTTCATCTACAAAAATATTGAACTAGATATAAGGTTCTTTTCAATTGTTGTACTTTACAGTGCTAAGAAGGTATAGTGCTTCTATGTTTGCAACTGGAAATCAGAAAGTTTTGAAGCAACCAAGAACTGCTCTGAAAATATAGGTCTAGGTAGGGCAACAAAACAAGAGGGAGTAGGCAGTGATGGACAGCATGAAGGCACTAGGTGCTTAAGAAACTGTATGTGTACAAAACTGGGATGCTCAAAAGACAAAGGAGCATTAAACAAGACACTAACTTTCTTCTATGACTAGGACAATGATCTAACTTATCTATGTCATAATAGATATAATCATTCAAATATATCATACGTTTGAAAACATCAATTACATTAATGCAAAGACATAAATTCTTATTGTTAAGGTTTTCTGAAAGAAGCTAATGGAACATATTTTTAAGTGAAAAAAAGATAGGTTTTCTACACTGAGAGAGATACATTATTTTATATTATTCAGCCTTTTGGAAGAAATTTTGTCTCACTTCCAAAAGGTCCAGGTAAATTTCCAACTTCACTTTCCAAGTTTGATAAATTTCCCAAAAGTTTCCTGGACTTTATCTTGGTCATTAATTTTTTTTATCTGAAGATTTCCTAAAGATGCTTTTGCTTTATAGATCTTTGTGGATTTATTATTAGGTAAAGTAGTTTCCCTGGAGAAGGAAATGGCAACCCACTCCAGTATTCTTGCCTGGAAAATTCCACGGACAGGGGAGCCTGGTGGGCTACAATCTATGGGGTTACAAAGTCGTACACAACTGAGTAGGCACACAAAGCAGTTTACCAACTCGTTTATCATTTCATGACAATCTGTTTTGTTTCTTTGTTTATTAACAGTTAAACTAAAATCAGTGATTTTCATTGCAGCAAACAGGCTTAGATTCCAGTGTCTTATAAATTGCCAGATTTATCTCTTGAGTTGTAGCTTACCACCTTGTCAGGCAGTCCAAATGGCCTCCTGGTAAAATGTCTTGTGTTATAATGATTTTAAGAGTTAACCATATCCTGGGTCTGAGATATTTTGAGTATCTAGTATCTTTTTCAATTTTTAGTCAGTTGCTTGAGAAATTTTAAAGGTTGGATAGATAGGTATTGGCTACTTGATATACCATCTATGAGGAATTTGGAAAATATCTCTTAAAGAAAATGCTTTATTGAAAAACTTTTTTATGGTATCTATACATTTTTAAGAAGAACCACAAGTGATAAGAATTACTTTTAGTTGTTAAAAGACTTTCTAAGCATTAATCAAAACTTAAAAGATCTGTACTGTGGGTCTGTAAGATGGTAAAAAAAGTGTTTTGCTACATAGTCTATTAATAGCTTTGATATGTCTTATTAAAACAATTCTGGGAAGTGGAAAGTTAATTAGCTGGCTGACTCAATTTAAAAGAGATTTTTCAAGTGCTATACCCCAAAGCATTAACTTCAGAAAGTTCCAGCTGGAACCCAGGATTTAGCCGAGATACATATTTTATGACAATTATCCCATAATAAATATGCAAAACCACAGTTCATAGATGCTTTCTACTGCTAGTTTCTATACTCTGCTGTAGTTGCTTAGTCCATAAAATCTGAAATGATGTGGGATTGTGTTTAAGTCTACTGGTTTGAAGAGATTTAGCACTCTGCAAAGTGAGGCCCTCACAGATGGTCCAGCCTCAGGAAGGGTCAGTGATTTCTCCCCGATCAATATTTTCTACAGTTTTGTGTTGGGAAGGCCTGGAGCTAGTGGGGAGATAGACTCCTGAGAAATAAAGAAGGTTTCCTCATCCAGGCTGGAGCAGAAAGTTGAATGTATGCCAAAGAGCTTGGGGAAACACATATCATGGGAAGTTGAGGCCATTTTTAAAAAACACTACTAAGGACAGAAATGTTTCTTCATCTAGGGAAATAGATTCATTTGAAAAGTACAATAACAATGGTAGCAGTAATGTGGGCACATTTCTTTCTTCCTCCTGATGTTTCTGAGGGGGCTGAACTTGTGAAACACTATGTTCCTCCCCACCTCTTAGCTACCTACCTTACTCCAGTTGAAAGGGGCGCTTATGTCTGGCAAATTTATGAAGACATTAAGCCAGGAGTGAATACCCTCTGCTCCTTTACTCAGGAAGTCTGAACATAGGCAAGTTCTTTTTGTGGAAAGGCCACTTAGTTCTTACATTAAGCTCACCGCTCCAATTTAGTCATTTTGAATTATTACCGTGATATTTTGGTCTTTACCAGATTCCCTTTCTTTTATTTCTAAATGTGTCCAGAATTTGGAGACAGAAGTATATCCTGTTTCTTGGGCCTCCTGGGCGACCCCAGCAATAACACCAACTTACATGTATAGGGTGGTTCATGGGTGTACAGTTCCAAGTAGTCCTTGTTACTCATGTCAAGATAGAGGTTTTCCTCACACTTGGAATGTACCCAATGCCTTTATCTTAGGTAACTGTAATTTTATTTATTTATTTTAATAAATAAATAATTTTATTTATTTATTTTAATTTTAATAAGGGCAAAATCTCCATAATTAGAATAGAATTATAGAGTTTTAAGGAATAGATACATGTTTTAAGGAAATATCTTTTTATGCAGAATTTTCTATAATGCACAATTCTACCCAAGCCCAAATCTCCCACACAGTTCGCACATAGAACAAACACAATGCTTTCTGTTGATATTTCCCAAAGCCACAACATCGATTCCATGTGGATTGCTTTCTTGGAACTCAGGGCATTGTTTCTTTTGCTGAGAAATGGAGTAATCTGTGAACATTTTTTTTTTTTTTTTTGTGGCTTAAAATTATTTTTTTTCTGTTTTTCCGTTTTGAGAGATCCTTTAATTTTTCTCGGTTCAACAATGACAAAGTCTAGGTTGCGGCCATGTACATGGTACTATCTGCCTATCTGCTGTTACTGGCTGCTGGGTAATTTTGGCTTAGAGTCTCCCATAATGTTGCAGTCCAGTTGCCTACCAGCTATAGTCCTCTGAAGGCTTGGCCGGTCTTAGAGGATCTGTTTTTAAGACCACTTACATGGTTGTTAGCAGAAGCCCCCTCAGTTCTTCACAACATGGGCCTCTGCATTGGGCTCTTTATAACACGACTTTTGGCTTCTTCTGAAGCAAGTGATCCAGGAGATAGAGAAGCAAGATGGTAGCTGTGATGTCTTTCATAACCTAATATCAGAAGCTAAATGTCATCACTTCTGCCATGTTCTGTTGATCACACAGAACAGCACTAGTATAACATGAGCAGAAATTACACAGGGATTTGAATACAAGGAGGCAGCAGTCTTTGGGGTCATTTTAGAAGAGGCTATAATATGGAGTTAGGATTAAGATAACTAGTTTTCAGTTTTAGCTCTCCCATTAACTATTGCATGTATGATTGTATGTATATATGCCCTTACAAAGAGATCATTTTTACCTCTTGGCTTCTCAGCCATGATTTCTAGGTATGCCCTTTCTAAAACTTTTGTTACCAGGCTTCCATTCTTTTACTGTTTTGTCTTTGGCCTAATAACAAATCACATTATAGCAACCATGGCCATCATTGACTGTGGGTACAGGTCAGGAACAACACTCAGAAACAGAAGATATTTGAAACCCAAATGAGTTGCAAAAGGCGATCATACACATTTCTAAATATTAGTCTTGAAACTAATAAGATCACTGCCCTAGATTTCAGGCTTAGGAATTTTCAGCTTAGGAATTTTCTCTTGCAAATTTTCCAAAATAGTTTTATAAACATTGTCCCTTAACTCAAATTTTATTCAGTGCATAAATTTTGCTGAGTCCAGACCTCCTTTGAAAATTGCCCTCATATTTATCAAAGGGCAGAACATCCTGGGTATTAGTGGCAGTTAATAGTTAATGAAGTTAAAATAGGAAAAACATCATTATCTTTTTCACTTTAACTTTATCTTATTATCTTTAATTCATGGTTTGGTACATTTGCTGGACATTTTTGATATGAAAATCTGCTTAGCCAGTTATTTTCCCTGTACAGCAAATTCTCTGATCATGCCTCCCTCCTTCAATGAGGCCCAGGAGATTTTCTTTAATAGACAAATGGAAGAGCCATTTAGCTCTAAATTATAATCACTAATTTCATGAAAATTTGAGAGAATGAATTTTTAGGAGTTTTTAATGAGTAATAATAACAAATAAGTAGAAATTGTAGATTACTTCATGCCTTGTTAGTGTTCTCTTATTAATTATATTTAGCACTCTGAAGTCTTATTGCTAAAACACACATGTGAACCAAACTCATTCAATTAATTTGTACATATTTTAGGAACTGCATCTATTAAGCAAAACAATGCCAAGACTCTGATAGAGTTTAAATAGCTGTGCTTAGAAGATAACAGCATTTCTTTAATTATAATTATTCCTAAGGCTTGAAAGTGATGTATATATAGCAAGCCATTTCTTCCTTTCTGTATATCTTTATGTGGAGGAAGATAAATATGATTAAGAAGTAAAATAATGAAATGTCACTTGGTTTTGATTTATGGCCATTTTATACTAAACTTTGATCTGAAATTTCTCTGGAAGTTTAACATGTAAAATTTGGTATCATTAAGAATGGGGGCATCCCAGGTGGCACAGAGGTAAAGAGTCTGTCTGCCAATGCAGGAGATGCAAGAGACCTGGGTTCCATCCCTGGATCAGGAAGATCCCCTGGAGGAGGAAATGGCAACCCACTCCAGTACTCTTGCCTAGAAAGTTACATGGACTGAGGAGGCTGGTTGACTACAGCCCATGGGGTTGTAAAGAGTTGGACACGACTGAGCAGCCATGCATACACTCATAGTGAACATAATATGTAGAACATACTAAGTGCTTTGTAAAATAATGAGTCAGGGAAACTATCTATGACCCTGCCTCAAAATAAACTGAGATATATAGCCTAGAAATAGTAAATAACTGAAATGTATAATATTAATATTGGAAAGTTGAGTTTAACAATGGGTGGTAAAAAGGTATTTCAGATAAGAGGATCTTCCATTTGGCCTTGGGAGGGTAAATGAAATGTGTGGCCATATTTCTATTGATAGGGGGTAGCTGAGTGTTTGGAGGTGCATGGTACCAGGTCTAAATGTCCTCTAGTTTCTCCTACCTGTGAATAGAGTTGTCCCTAGTGATATTAAACATGTCCAATCCTGTGTGTTGGAAAGACCTCATATAGGCACTTCCGGTAAGCGTGAAGATTGGTAAAACTAAATATGTTTGGTAAGATTTCAGTAATATTCTTCTATTTACTAGTTGTATGACCTTAAAAAGAGGTCATTTCCCCTGGTTTGCTACTTAGTCTCTTCATTTGTATAATGAGGATTTTATTGCTTATTGTGAGGAACAAGAATAGGCTTTTATTACTGGGAACAGTGTTTGAAATGTCAACAAATGTTAAAGATAGGAGAAGAAAAAGGACCTTTTTGAAGATGTGATCTGTAAAGAGGAACCTCTGATCTGTCTGGGGGTAGGAAACAGAAGTTGCAGGGGGAAAGACAGAGAGAATGAATCACAGAATTAAAGTAAACTTTCAAATGTTTTTATAGCAATCAATGGACAATATAGTTAAGATATTTTTTCAATAGCCTAAAATGAAATTATCTTTAAGTTGTCATCTAAAAAAAATTATTTAGGCTCATTTCTCTAAGGAGCAAGTGAAGCAATATGTTATATAATTATCTATGAATATTATTTTTATTATAAATTATATGTATTATTAATACCATATCATTTCTCACCTATTTAATTTATTCTTAAATTATTTTCCTAAACTTTAGGTTTACATATTATTGTACTCTGAAGTACTAATAATAGTACTTTTTTTTCTTTCCTCCTACTCTAAATTTATGTCTGGTTTATATCATATAGGTTCTTTGGGCCCATGAACTGATGTCACAGGATCAATATATGCAATCTCCATGATAACTAGTCTAGGAAGTTTCTACTGACATATCTTTAAGCAATCTGATTCTTTCTTTGGCTCTGTCCAGTCTACTGATGAGCACATCAAAGCATTCCTCATTTTTGTTACAGTATTTTTGATTTCTGTCATTTTCTTTCTATTCTTTCATAGAATTTCCATCTCTCTGCCTATATTATTTATCTTTTCTTGGATATCGTTTACTCTTTCCATTAGAAACCTTAACATATGAATCTTGTGATTTCAAAGTCCCTATATAATTCCCAAATCTGTGTCATATCTGTGTTGGTTCTGACGATGGCTTTGTTTTTTCAGATTGTGTTTTTTCTTGCCTTTTAGTATGCATCTGTTTCATTCTGTGTTGTCAGCGTACAGCCCTTCAGGGACTTCGGCTGATCATCTGGTATGGTTATAAGAGCCTGTTCCTTGGAAGGCTCCTGGTGCCTTTTATTTTAATGCTGAGAGACTGTAGAAAATTCCATCCTGCTGTCAGAGGTGGGTTTCTTTTTTCTTTAGCTCATTAAAGTTGGTGGTAATAGGAATAAAACTGGTTTATGGATGGAAAAAGACCTTTAAAAATCAAACTAGTACAGCCACTATGGAGGACAGTGTGGAGATTTCTTTAAAAACTGGAAATAGAACTGCCATATGACTCAGCAATACCACTTCTGGGCATACACACTGAGGAAACCAGATCTGAAAGAGACAAGTGCACCCCAATGTTCATTGCAGCACTGTTTATAATAGCCAGGACATGGAAGCAACCTAGATGCCCATCAGCAGACGAATGGATAAGGAAGCTGTGGTACATATACACCATGGAATATTACTCAGCCGTTAAAAAGAATTCATTTGAATCAGTTCTAATGAGATGGATGAAACTGGAGCTCATTATACAGAGTGAAGTAAGCCAGAAAGATAAAGAACATTACAGCATACTAACACATATATATGGAATTTAGAAAGATGGTAATGATAACCCTATATGCAAAACGGAAAAAGAGACGCAGAAGTACAGAACAGACTTTTGAACTCTGTGGGAGAATGTGAGGGTGGGATGTTTCAAGAGAACAGCATGTATATTATCTATAGTGAAACAGATCACCAGCCCAGGTGGGATGCATGAGACAAGTGCTTGGGCCTGGTGCACTGGGAAGACCCAGAGGGATCGGGTGGAGAGGGAGGTGGGAGGGGGTATCAGGATGGGGAATACATGTAACTCCATGGCTGATTCATGTCAATGTATGACAACACCCACTGCAATGTTGTGAAGTAATTAGCCTCCAACTAATAAAAATAAATGAAAAAAAAAAAAAACTCAAAAGCTTAATTAGATTTCATAGTGCTAATAAAATCAACAACTACAACAGAAGGGGGATCAAAGGGAGAAAAAAGAAAAAAAAAATCCAAAACAAACTACAGAACAAGTCAAAATATAAGAATAAAAATTTTTTTTCTTAAAAAAAAAAATCACATGAATGCCTTCAATAAGTCATTGAGTTCAGTTCAGTCGTTCAGTCATGTCTGACTCTTTGTGACCCCAAGGACGACAGTTCGCCAGGCTTCCCTGTCCATCACCAACTCCCGGAGCTTGCTCAAACTCATGTCCATTGAGTCAGTGATCCCATCCAACCATCTCATCCTCTGTCATCCCCTTCTTCTGCCTTCAATCTTTCCCAGCATCAGGGTCTTTTCAAATGAGTCAGTTCTTCGAATCAGGTGACCAAAGTTTTGGAACTTCAGCTTCAGCATCAGTCCTTCCAATAAATATTCAGGACTGATTTCCTTTAGGACTGACTGGTTTGATCTTGCAGTCCGAGGGACTCTTAAGAGTCTTCCCCAACACCACAGTTCAAAAGCATCAATTCTTTGGCACTCACATTTCTTTATAGTCCAACTCTCACATCCATACACGACTACTGGAAGAACCATAGCTTTGACTAGACGGACCTTTGTCAGCAAAATAATGTCTCTGCTTTTTATATGATGTCTAGATTGGTCATAGCTCTTCTTCCAAGGAGCAAGCATCACCATCTGCAGTGATTTTGAAGCCCAAGAAAATAAAGTCTGTAACTGTTTCCATTGTTTTCCCGTCTATTTGCTATGAAGTGATGGGACTGGATGCCATGATTTTCATCTTTGAATGTTGAGTTTTAAGTCAACTTTTCCACTCTTCTCTTTCACTTTCATCAAAAGCTTTTTAGTTCTTCTCTGGTTTGTGCCATAAAGGTGGTGTCATCTGTGTGTCTGAGATTATTGATATTTCTCCCGGCAATCTTGATTCCAGCTTGTGCTTCATCCAGCCTGGCATTTCACATGATGTACTCTGCATATAATTTAAGTAAACAGGGTGACAGTATACAGCCTTGATGTACTCCTTTCCGAATTTGGAACCAGTCTGTTGTTCCATGTCCAGTGGACCAAAACCATGCTGATGTCAGTTCATATCATGCTGAAGTCATTACAGAGCATCACAGTTTAGGACACAGGGATGCAGGGGTGTCAGCCTACAAGGCGACAGTTTTGTTGTTGTTCAGTCGCTCAGTCATGTCTGACTCTTTGCAAACCCATGAACTGCAGCATGCCAGTTTTCTTGTCTTTTACTATTTACTGGAATTTGCTCAAACTCATGTCCACTGAGTCAATGATGCCATCCAAACATCTCATCCCCCACCTCCTCCTGCCCTCAGTCTTTCCTAGCATCAGGGTCTTTTCCAGTGAGTCAGGTCTTCACACCAGGTGGGCCAAGTATTGGAGTTTCAGCTTCAGAAACAGTCCTTACAATGAATATTCAGGGTTGATTTCTTTTAGGACTGACTGATTTGATCTCCTTGCTGTCCAAGGGACTCTCAAGAGTCTTCTCTATCACCACAGTTTGAAAGCATTAATTGTTTGGTGCTCAGTCTTCCTTATGGTCCAACTTGTACATCCGTACAGGACTACTGGAGAAGCCATAGCTTTGACTACATGGACCTTTCTTGGCAACAGTAAAAGATTTTAATATTCACTGAGGAGATTAGATGAACCATTTTGAGAGTTGGCCAGGGGTAGGAGGGCTTTTATAGGGTGAGATGAAGAGGATTTTGCTTCCATTGTTTTCTCTAGTGGATGTACAAATTATTATTAATAAGATCCATCATTTTGGTTGTATTCTTCAAGGTTGCAGTGGAAATCAGAAAGATATGACAGTTGAACTTAAGTAAGAAAATTACAAATTAATTTTTAATTTTGTATATTTAAAAAACAGGAAGCAGTATGAGATCATTAGCTAAATGTTACAAATATGACTTTGGTTGAGTGTTTCTATTTATTGTTAAAACTGTCTTTTGACATCTCAAGATGAAAAATCACTCAGAAGTAGAAATCATTTTTAACAGAGTCAGTGATTAAGCCTGTGGGTACTAACAAAGCCTTGTTACAAAGAGTCTGGTATATATGATGGTATTCTCTGGAGTATATATATTTTTTCATAGATCTAAAGACTTGAACTCTAAAGGCTTAGAATTTGTTTTGATCATATATTGCACTACTGTTAAAAGCCCAGGCCATAGAAGTTATCCATTCTGTCTTCCTGGAATATTAAACTGATGACAGAATTGTAAATTTTTGTAGAATGTTCATCTGATTGATGTTACATTGTCAGATGTGTACATTTAAAAGTAACCTTTTATGGGTACTGCCCAGTAATATTCTGCTTCCTTAGAGGGGAGAAGGATGACATTTCTATATGCTTCTACTTTTTCCTTCAGACTTCTCCTGTTTTTCTGGGACTAGGGGCCAGTGTACTGGTTTAACCCAATTTTGGTCTTTCAACATTTTCCTACTAGCAGGTTATAGTCAGAGTCAACATGCCTGTATCTCCAAAAAACTGCTCTGATTATCCTCACCTCCCAAAGGAGAAGAAACAAGACACTTTAGGGTTTTGAGGATCTTATGCAATTCACCTATGAAGTTTCTGTCACTAGACCTACTATCTAGCTAGTGAGCTAGTCTTTGAGGAGCTGCCTTATTAGAACTTCAGAGATATTACCCTTAATGGCCGAGATAAATCACTTAGAAAAATATCCTTAACACATAACTTTATGACCAGACTAAATATCTGTTCCATGAATAGTCAGAAAGAGATAAGATGGTGGGGAGAGGAAGATTAGAGAAGGAATGAGAGATTTAGCCAAAGAGGAAGTTTAAGTCAAGTTGATTTATGGGAGGCATGGATTTTAATCCACGGATGATAAGGGTCCTGACAGTACACTAGAGATAAATTATTTCTCAAAAAGAAATGGCATTGAGGATTTCCCACTGATCAAGAGAAATGAACAGCATAAGGAATAAAAAATTGAGGGAGTTGTCCAAAAGAAATAAAACCTCACAGAAAATAGGTTTGGTGTTTACAATTGCTGTTCATAGATAAACATCTTTTAGAGGTAAAATGAAAGTGCTGTGACTGTCAGGAGATTATTTTACCATTTTTATCTGTTAGTTAAACAGACCTCACATAAAAGAAGCTAGGAAACTCTATACTACTGAGTCTTGTATGAAAAAAAAAATCAAGGGGATATAAATCACAGTATACAGCTGAGTACTTGCTTATTCAGGAGTGGATGAAAATTTCTGAATTATTTATGCTCCTCTGTGAGGAAAACCCCCTGCCTTTCAACACATATTATATTTGTGTTTTAGAAGACTGGCTGTCAGCTTCGGTTTATTAAGGGTACATGATTACTTTTGCATTTGTCTAAGAATTAAGTTTGGAATTTATGAGTGAGGGACCACTCACTCCCCCAGCAGGAAACAGCACACTCAAAAGGATTTACCTAGAAATAACTTAATGAAAAGCTGTATTGAAATTAATACAGGAGTGAGTTCAGAGCAATGGGAACAAGTAAGGATTCATTAGGCAGACAGCACTAGGAGCTGCAGGAAGCAGCTTCTTCTTAAGCAGGAAGCAGCAGCCTTTGCCCGAATTAAGCTGGGAGACGGATGAGATGTGGGTCAGTAAGTACCCCAATTCCTCTTCTTCGCAGCCTTTGGTCTCCTTTCAGCATCCCCTGTTGGTTAAACCCAACAGAAAGTCAGAGGGAAGAGAGACTGTTAATGTAGTCTGTAGAGGTTTCAGCCTCTGAAATAGAGACGTAGGAAGAGGATTCATTTGGTAAATAAGATCACTGATTTTGGGAAATAATTTACTTGATGCACCTATAGAAATCCAGGTGGATATTTTCAGCTGAAGCAGAAAAGAAGTTAAGACCAGGAAAATAGATTTAGTGGGAATCATAATTTGCCATTACACTCAACTTCATACTCAGGATTCTGCCTGAAACTTTTCCTTTTTTCTTTCTACCTGTATACAAAAGAGATGAGTCTGTCCACCCTCATAGCTTAAATTTCCATTATCATACATTATTATGTGATCACTTTATAAAGTCTGTACTTGATATAAATGTGTATTCTATTATGTTTGAATGTGATGTTTATACAAATAGTAAGATACATTCTTGCCAATTCAAGTTTTTCTAATTGTTGTATTTCAATCCTTTGATATTATTATTACTGATTATCTCAATTACTGATAGGTATTTTAAAAGTCCTCTAATAGACTGGAATTTGCCAATTTATTATTACGATTTTTTTCCTATTTATTCTTTCTATGTTTTGAATATGTGTCATTGGGGAATAAAAACTGAGATTTTTATATCTCCTGTGAATTAAATATTTTTTCATTATGAAAAACTTTATTATGCCTAACTATTCTTTTTACCTTAAATTTTCCTTTGTTTCATGTTAATATAGTCTGAAAGACTTGTCAGAAATGTATGTTATATATAAAAGCAATTGATAGAGTAAATCCTAAGAGTTCTCATCACAAGGAAAATACATCTTTTTTCTTTTTAAAAAATTTGGTAACTATGTGAGATGATGGATGTTCACTACATTTATTGTGGTAAACCTCTCATGATGTGTGTAAGTCAAATCATTATGATGTACATCTTAAACTTATACAGTGTATATGTCAATTATATTTCAAGAAAACTGGAAGGAAAAAACTGTGGGTTGTTTTTTAGACATGAAGTTTGTGATACTTTGTTCCACAGCAGTAAATAACTAATACAGACATTAATATTGCTTTATTCTTATTTACTTTTGTCTATTAATGAACCCGTCAAAGTCACTCTTCATTTCTCTTACAACGCTTTTGATTTCTGACATTTCCTTTTGATTCCTTCTTAAAGTCTCCATCTCTCTGTTTCCATTACGTAGGTGTCCTTGCATATCTTCTGTGTCTGTTAGAGTTTAGCATATTGACCACACTGGCTTTAAATTACAGCTTGATAGTTACAAAATCTGTTATATATGAATCAGGTTCTGATATTTTTTTGTCTTTTTATATGGTATTTGCCCTTTAGCATGCCTTAAAGTTTTGTTGAAAGTTGTCCATAGTGTATCGGGTAAAAGAAATTGAGGTAAATAGGCCTTTTGGAAAGTTTTACACTTATCTCGCTAGGAATTATGCTATTCTTACTGTTTGCTGTAGCTGTCGGTGTCAGAGGCTAAAATTTCTGAGTGTCCCCCATTCTTTGGATTTCCTGAGACTCTTTCTTAAATTGGGTATGAGCCTTTCAGTTCTTTTAGCTATAATCCCCTGTTATCTTCTAGGAACATGACTGATGTGATGATAAGGTGTGAGGACAGGGCAGGTGTTACATAATCCTGTGATGAGGTCCTGGCCTTTTAGTGGACCTGGGCTCCTGGGCAGTGACTTTCACAAGAGCTTGTTTTTTTGTTTTTTGTTTGTTTTGTTTTCCTTTGGGGTAGGGGTGAGTATTTCCCTTTTTCCAGATTGGTTGTGAAGTGAAGTGAAAGTCACTCAGTCATGTCCAACTCTTTGTGACCCCATGGACTATATAGACCAGGGAGTTCTCCAGGCCAGAATACTGGAGTGGGTAGCTGTTCCCTTCCCCAGGGGATCTTCCCAACCCAGGGATCGAACCCATGTCTGCTGTATGGCAGGCAGATTCTTTACTAGCTGAGCCACCAGGGAAGCCAGGCTCTAGTAAAACTCAAGCCAGTTAGTCAAAGTGGAATAACACCTAATTGGGAAGCCGGACACTGTACAACTCCTAGAGGAAAAAGTAGGCAGAACACTTCCTGACATAAATTGCAGCAGTGTGTTTTTCGATCTGTCTCCCAGAATAATGGAAATAACAGCAAAAACAAACAAATGGGACCTACTTAAACTCAAAACCTTTTGTACAACAAAGGAAACAATAAACAAAATGAAAAGACAACCCACATATTGGGAGAAAATATTTGCAAATGATGTGACCAACAGGGGATTAGTCTCTAAAATTTACAAACAGCTCAAGATGCTTACCAGCATCAAAACAAACTACCCAATCAACAAACGGGCAGAAGATCCAAACAGACATTTCTCCAAAGAAAACATGCAGATGGCCAAGAGGCACTTGAAGAGATGTTCAACATCACTAATTGTTAGAGGAATGCAAGTCAAAACTACAATGAGCTATCACCTCACACCAGCCAGAATGGCTATCACCAAAAAAAATCCACAAACAATAAATGCTAGAGTGTGGAGAGAAGGGAACCCTTCTACACTGTTGGGGGGAATGTAAATTGGTACAGCCACTATGGAGAACAGTATCAGTTCAGTTCAGTTCAGTTGCTCAATTGTGTCCAACTCTTTGCGACCCCATGAACCGCAGCACGCCAGGCCTCCCTGTCCATCCCCAACTTCCAAGTTTACCCAAACTCATGTCCACTGAGTCAGTGATGCCATCCAACCATCTCATCCTCTGTCATCCCCTTCGCCTCCTGCCTTCAATCTTTCCCAGCATCAGAGTCTTTTCCAATGAGTCAGTTCTTTGCATCAGGTGGCTGAAGTATTGGAATTTCAGCTTCAACATCAGTCCTTCCAATGGACACCTAGGACTGTTCTCCTTTAGGATGGACTGGTTGGATCTCCTTTAGGATGGACTGGTTTGATCTCCTTGCAGTCTAAGGGACTCTCAAGAATCTGGAATGTTAAAAAACTTGAAAAACTGAAAATACAGCTAGGATATGACTCTGCAATCCCACTCCTGGGCATGGATCTGGAGAAAAACATGATCAAAAGGATAAATGCTCCTCAGTGTTCATTGCAACACTGTTTATGATAGCTAAGACATGGAAGCAACCTGAATGTCTATCGACAGAGGAAGGGCTAAAGAAGATGTGGTGCATACATACAATGGAATATTACTCAGCCATTCAAAAGAATGAAGCAACGTACCAACATGAATGGACCTAGAGATTGTCATATTAAATGAAGTAAGTCAGACAGAGAAGGAGAAATGTCAGGTGACATTCCTTATATATGGAATCTAAAAAGAGGACATATTTTATTAATTTCCTTTTGTTACATGGCTATAGGTAATCCCATTCAACACATGTTTAAATGAACAAAACATATGATTTTTTGAGGGGAAATGGGCAAGGAGCAAAGAAACACTACCATTCTGAACTAGAATGCACACGTAGTATAAATAATTTTAACTCACAAATATGCATAGCTTCTGAGCCTCAAGGGAGAAGCTGCCTCTCACTACTTGAAATGGCCAAAGTTTAAATAGAATTTATTTGGAGTCCTCTTCTATATGTCAGCTTAGTTCTATTAATAGTTTATTTTTATTTGTTCCCTTTCAATGGTATCAACTTTATTTATGGATTTCCTGTTAGGTCCTATCTGGCTTTACATGTGTTCTCCCATGCCATATGCGATCATCAAAACTGAAGTTGTAATTGTTTGTTTTCTAACTATCTGAATTCCACATTCATTATATTCACTTTTGGTTGGTCAAGGAAGGTGTTAAAGGTATCTAAATTTGTAGTCAATACACAATTCTCTCAATTTGTAAATAAGGATATATGAATGAGGAACACCTTCTAAACTCACAGAGAGGCATTTCTAAATAAGAAAAATATTTTGAAGCTGACTTCTGTTTTCAATTAAATATCCTTAATGTATTAAAGACTATTCTGATAGTACTGAAAAAAAGAAATTTTCACTAAGGATATTAGTAATCATTCTTTATAAAACTTTTTAAAGCTCTAAGTAAAATGTATATTACATGGTCATGGGGACATTATACAATGTGCTATAGAGAAGGTTTTAATTTTCTTAGAATAAGCATGAATCAAGCTAGTTCTGAAGAAAAATAATCACATATTTATTGAAACACGAGAGGATTTTGTCCCCAGTGCCTATCATCGAGGTGAGGGCAGTCAATGTTTTTGTTTTTTTCAAATAGCTGCTCAAGGCTGAAATATAACCAAGACATAAACATTAACACCATGACACATTATTCTAAGGTTTTGAATAATAATAAGGCATTGAAAATAATTTCAGTAAGGCATTGGAATTATTGATGATTTGTTAATGTTGTTTGAGCATTTTATTCTCTTTCCTAAATTCTGAAATTCAGTGTTGTCTTCTGTATGCAAAATAGTTAAGAACCACTAGTTTAAAGAGGGAATAAAGACCCTCTTGTTTTAAAAAAAATTTTTAAATATTTTTAATATTCATGAAATATTAAAAATTTCATGAAATGCCAAATATAGTTTTCATTGTTTAAATTACCAGGATAGGCTGCAAAGAAAGAGTTCTGGCCATGACATTCTTTACCTTAAGGAAGAGAAATGATGATCTGATGTATTATTAGTTTTCCTTCCTCTTTAGAATTAATTTTTTAATGCAAGAACTCTTTAGAAGTCTGAGGTAATTATGTTATGGATAAGTTATGATGTGGAAATCTAAGTGTCATAGGAGAGGCAGAGGAATAAATTTTAGAGTAAAATTATTCATATAATCATTTTCCTTTATCATCTCAATGATTAATTCCATAGGTGTAATTAAAAAAATAAGTGCACAATAGATCTATATTTAATCCACAAGTGTATGGCTGTTTTCATCCAGGCCATGTTCAGGATAGGTTATTACTTTTAGATTAAAGTTCATATTTGTGAGACTCATTTTCTACCGTTATTTTATACTCATAATTTTTATAAATGGCTACCAAGTGAGCCCCTGATCCTATCATAAGAGTGCAACTATCTTGATTATCTAGAGATTGACTGATAATTATATTTGAAATGGGCATTAAGGCATGACATAATTAAATTTAAATAGTTTATCTGAAATTCAAACATACCTGGGAGTCTTGTGCTTTATCTGGCAACCTTATCTCTGACATCACCTACAACTGGTCCCTCCCTCCCCACTCTAACTTGGCTGTAGTCCCACTGACCTCCTTTCTCCAGATAAACTTTTCAGATCTTGGACCACGTCTCCTTTGTCACCACAGGGTAGGAGAGGACCAGGGATGGGAGATATGGCTTTGGCAGTCTCCCTCCCAAATCTTAAATTATATCATCCACTCAAATTTTCATAAATAAACACACAATCATAATATTGATTCATTCAATTCATTCAAAAGATATTTATTGAGTACCTTCTATGGTCCAGGCACTGTTATTGCTCTGAGGACATAGCACTGACAATACAGATAACAGTCTGCCTCATGAAAAATATGCTTTAGCTGAGATCTCTGTGTGTGTGTGTATGGAATACATTAGATAGAATAAGTGCTACGGAGGAAAATAAAGATGTGAATGGTGCTGGGAAGTGGCTAGAATGATCCTAGAAGCTTCACAGAACAAGATATCCCAGTAGAGACTTGCAGGGCTGAGGTGGCTGGACATGTGAAATACAGGGAAAGAGTTATTCAGGCCAAGAGCTCCTCGGCTGCACGGGGGCTCTGAGGAGACCATGCTTCTTGTGTCTGAGGACCAGCCAGGAGGCAGCGCTGCAGAGCTTCGTGAATGAGGGGTGCGTGTAGATGGGCAGAGAAGCTCATTGGGTAGCAGGTCCCGGAGTGTCTTTTACATCATTTTAATACTTTATGGTTTTTTTCTGAGTGAGATAAAGCGTTTTTGGAGTTTTCTGTGAAAAGTGTCACAATCTGATTTCTAAAGACCCACTCTGATGGCCCCATGGAAAAGACTCTTGAGACACAAAGAAAGAAGGAGCAGCCTTGCTTACCTGGGTGGAGATGTCAGGGTCCTGGACCAGAGTGATGATTGGTTTCTGGAGGAACCATGGCAAATGGGATATATTTTTAAAGTAGAGGCACATCAGGATTTCCTGATGTGCTGGATGCAATAGGTGAAAAAAGAGAAAGATGGTGTTGGTGGTAAAGAATCCACCTGCCAATGCAGAAGGCGTGGGTTTGATCCCTGACTTGGGAAGATCCCCTGGAATAGGAAATGGCAATTTGCTCCAGTATTCTTGCCTGGAAAATTCTATGAACAGAAGAGCCTGGTGGGCTACAGTTCATGGGTCTGCAAAGAGTAGGACATGACTGAGCATCACCAGGATTTTATGTAAGTAAAAAATACATGTTTGCTATGCAAACAAAGCTACGGGTAATCCTACAGCCCTGCTCCTAAACTGACTCTAAACCTTTTAACATAAGAATAAAATATATTCAACCATAATACTTTTCAGAGGCTTAGGGCAACTATCTTAAAAATTTCTTTAAAAGCAGTTGACTATTTAAAATTTTTATTTAAATTTTTTTTCTGGATTTAAAATTTTTCTTCTGGAAAATATTGGATTATTCTCAATACAGAAATTTTTCAGTGTCAAGGTCCTGCTTTCTGCTTCAGGTTCCCTCTCTTTGAACCTAGGGCCAAGTAGAAAGTTAAAGAAAATTTCATGAGACATTTTCATGCTGTGAGTCCACATAAAATTTTCACTCAGTTTTCTTTGGCTTGTGACTGTCCTCCTTTAGCTCTTGGCCATTTGAACCATTTGTCTCTTTACTGATTTAAACTGTATCATTTTTGTCTGTCTCATAGTGAATCTGCCTCTTTGTGCAAAGTGCTTTTCACACGTTTGACAAACATATACAGAGGTTTCTAAACCCAAGTGCATTTGTTTGAAATGGTTTTGCTGAGTCCTACTATATACATTAAGCATGAAGGGGTCAAGAAAAGAAATATCTGACTTCAGGATGCAAGGAATGATTTAATATGAAAATATAAATACAAAAACGCGAAAACAGGCACAGGGAAATTGATGAATCATGATTAATAGTAATAGATAAATTTTATTAAAAGTAAATAACTTTTTTTGCGGGAATTCCCTGGTGGTCCAGTGGTTAGGAATTAGCACTTTTACTACCAGGGCCCTAGTCTGATCCCTGAACAGTGAACTAAGATCCCACAAGCTGTGTGCCGAGGCCAAATTAAAAAAAAAAGACATTTGCTATGCATCAGTCACTATTGCAGTTTTATCCTCAGGACAGACTGAGGTAAACGCATTATTCATTTAACATATGAAGGAGCTAAGGTACAAAAAGGTTGAGTTTAGCAAGTTTCATAGCTAAGAGTTTCTAGGGCCAGAATATAAACCCAGGGACTTCTGTTAGTGAATCTGTGTTTTAAAATGCATTGCTGTCTCAGAATGATATGAAAAATAGGTACAACAATTTATCAAAAAGGGAGTCACAACAGACCCTGTAACATTTAGTCATATCTGTGTGTTGGAGTTGGGGTTTGAGACATCACTATGAGATGAGTAAGTCTCAATTATTGCTTTTCTAAAATCTGGTCTTAGACACCATCTGAGAGGAAAACAGTTTTAATGACATCCTAAAGTTTTAACTTCTGTAATTCTATGATTTTTCCCTTTGAAGTAGGAAGCAATTTTCCCTTGGTCATTCACAAGCCAGAGACATAATGTAATTTTTTCTTATTGTAATATCTCATGAATCTATATAACCACACAATGCTCTGAGAATATTAAATATTCCCTTCTGCAGGATACAAAATGCAGTAAAGTTTATTCTCTCTAATTTTATTCAAACAAAAATAAAGCATGCCATGCCATGCTTGCTGCTCAGTTGTGTCTGATTCTCTGTGATTCCATGGACTGTAGCCCACCAGGCTCCTCTGTCCATGGGGATTCTCCAGGCGAGAATACTGGAGTGGGCTGCCATTTCCTTCTCCAGGGGATCTTCCCAACCCAGGGATCGAACCCAGGTCTCCCACATCGCAGGCGGACTCTTTACCAGCTGAGCCACTGGGGAAGCTCATATGTAATCATATGAGTGGTATTTTGTACCACTGTATGGTACAAATATTTTCTCTTAATTGTTCCTCAGAGGGCTTTAGCAAAATTTGGAGCATACCTTAAAACAGTATTTGTTATCTTAAAGCTCTTTGTTGAGAATAATAAATCGATCGCACCTGGTGTGCTGGGTTTTCTGCAAACATCAGAATTTTGGCCTGTAATTTTTCTCAATTTATTTTTGTATTGCACTACTTAAAAAGGCCTGGTTAATGATTGTGCTTAATGTTTATATATCTGATCCCATTCAGTGTTAAAGTAAGAGTATTTACACTTTCATTGAATTATTATTATGGCTTTGTTTCTATTTCCACAAACATTGCCAAGATCTCATCATATGTGTGCAATATTTTAATCACCTATTTTATATGCAGTTGAAAGGGAAAATATTTGGACAGGAGTAAAAAATAAGCCTAAAGTGTCACCAAATTTTGAAATACCTCCAACTGTAACCGTAGTTTATTCTTTTTTTTTGATTAAGTGAGAGGAAGTGGCTTTGTTTTTACCACAGCTAACTTCTCTTCCCCTGCTCTGGATCCCAAATAGTAGCAGACCATCAGTAAATTGAGTTGAATGGCTGTATGTATATATGGATGCATGTATATATGAATGAATGTTTGTTGTCTTTGAAACAGGAGACTAATTTGATACTCGGCCTAACTTTGGCCAAGGCCCCAAATAACAACAAGTGTACAACTGACATTAAGAAGCACTCATTCAAAGCAAGGTATAAGACTACTTAAGTTTATTTACAAAGGAAGAGACTCAAAACCAAAGTTGGAAGCTACTTGTGGAGAAAACACAGCTAGCTACTCGTGTGGTTGAAGAGATCAGAGCGTTATGGCCTTAGAACAGCACTGGAGCCATCTTAAAAAGAGGCTTGGTCCAAAAGGGCTGCCCCAGGGGTAATGGGCCCTTATAAAGTGTCTGTGTGGAAATGGATCACCAAGAATCAGAGGGTGAAGGAGGCATTATAGATGTTCATTTTGAGAGTAAACCGGTTGTTTTAGATATTTACAGGTGAAAGAGCACCAGCTAATGGGATGGGGGATGTTTTTGAAAGGATCTCATAGACCAACAGGAGAAATGATACAGTGGTGTAAGGTCAACTTTTTAGTTAAGGATAGGCATTGTTCTCTCGGGGCTTCCCTGGTGGCTCAGATGGTAAAAAATCTGCCTGCAATGTGGGAGACCTGAGTTCGATTCCTGGGTTGGGATGTTCTCCTGGAGGAGGGCATGGCAACCCACTCCAGTATTCTTGCCTGGAGAATCCCTATGGACAGAGGAGCCTGGCGGACTATGATCTATGGGGTCATAATGAGTTGGACACCACAGAGCAACTAAATACATTGTTCTATCATCCATTCAGTTCAGTTTAGTTGCTCAGTCATGTCTGACTCTTTGCGACCCCATGGACTGTGGCACGCCAGGCCTCCCTGTCCATCACCAACTCCTGGAGCTTGCTTAAACTCATGCCCGTCCAGTCGGTGATGCCATCCAGCCATCTCATTTTCTGTCGTCCCCTTCTCCTCCTGCCTTCAATCTTTCTCAGCATCAGGGTCTTTTCCAATGAGTCAGTTTTTTGCATCAGGTGGCCAAAGTATTAGAGCTTCAGCTTCAGCATCAGTCCTTCCAATGAATATTCAAGACTGGTTTCCTTTAGAACTGACGGGTTGGATCTCCTTGCAGTCCAAGGGATTCTCAAGAGTCTTTTCCAACACCACAGTTCAAAAGCATCAATTCTTCGGCGCTCTGCTTTCTTTATAGTCCAACTCTCACATCTATACACAGCTACTGGAAAAACCATAGCTTTGACTAGACGGACTTTTGTTGGCAAAGTAATGTCTCTGCTTTTTAATATGCTGTCTAGGTTGATCATAGCTTTTCTTCCAAGGAGCAAGCGTCTTTTAATTTCATGGCTGCAGTCACCATCTGCAGTGATTTTGGAGCCTAAGAAAATAAATAAAGTCTCTCACTGTTTCCATTGTTTCTCCATCTATTTGCAATGGAGTGATGGGACCTGATGCCATGATTTTAGTTTTCTGAATGTTGAGTTTTAAGCCAGCTTTTTCACTCTCCTCTTTCACTTTCATTAACAGTCTGTTTAGTTCCTCTTCACTTTTTGCCATAAGGGTGGTATCTGAGGTTATTGACATTTCTCCCGGCAATCTTGATTCTGGCTTGTGCTTCATCCAGCCTGGCATTTTGCATGATGTACTAGGCATCATCCATTCCATATTATCAAATAATTTTTGTTTGTGCAAGGTAAATTACCTACCATGGTTGCAGCTGATTACGTATTTAAAAGTTATCTATATTTTCCTGATTCAGTGATTGAATTTTTAATTAATTTTTTTTTTGTAGCGCAGTGTGGGTTTTGAGATCTTTGTTATACATGCAGTTACTAAGTCATCACTCTTATTTCTGTGTCACTGTATACCAAAATTAATAAAAATGGAGAATTTCAAGTGACTGTATTATACTCAATAAAATCAAACATGGTGTTTTAAAATTCTGCTTTTAAAAATTATATATCAAAGATATAATACAAAGATAAAATATCAAAGATAAAATACAAAACATGAGGAAGGGAATGATGAGGTTTCTACTTTTCCCTCTTTGACATATATTGTCAGTTTTAATCCATTATTATTCATAGAGTGCATTAAAAATACATCCACTCTTAAGTATTCAGACTTTTGTTTTTACAGATGACACTGGGTCTCAGAATAGCTTATTAAACCATTACTGCAAATAAGCCAAAGGACATTATCACTTTTAGTCTGACAGAATTTATCATACAGCATTAATCTCTTGAGGCTGAAGAACTTGAAAAATTGCAGTGTATGCAAAAGAAATTAGATAAGGAGTAGAAAAGAAATCATTGAAATTTTATTTGAAAGACATGAAGTTTTAAGGACCTGTAAATTGCCGAATTTTACTATGATGAAAGACTAAGTTTCCTCTATTTCACATCTGGAAATATTTACAGTGTAAGAATCTGTGACTTTGCTCATTCATTGTCACATTTAAATCTCACAGTAATGCTATGAGGTAGAAACTATTATTAACCATATGTACAATCGAAGAAACTGTAGCTCAAAGTAATTAAGCAGCATGTATAATGTTGCACATTGAGCAAGTGACTAAGACAAGACAAACTGAAATTTGTATTCTATAGAACCCATGCTCTTTCTTAACCATATTGAGTGAGATAACAGATAATGTATGGAAAATATTAAGTGCAGTGCTTAGACCACAGTAGATTTTCAACAAACGGTTCTTGTTTTCTCCTTCTTATTTCATGTGCAGGTTTGAGGAATTTTCTAAATTCATAACAAACATTTGGTAAAAAATATTTGAAATATTTTCAATGAAATGGTGAAGAAGAACCTGAAACACTTAAGATTTTTCATGGTTTTCACCTTTTTCTCCATTCTGCTCTGGAAATAGTTCCCCCCAAATCAACCTAGTCTTACCCATATAATTGATAATAAAACATATTAGTTTATTCCTTGATTCTCAGGAAAGTCACCTCTAAGGAAAACCGTTTTAAATTCTGTTAAGGCAATGGTTCTCTGGCTGTGGTGATTTTGTCCCCTGGACATTTGGCTGTGTCTGGAGACATTTTTAGTTGTCCCATCTCAGGGTATATGTATGCTCTTGGCATCTGGTGGGTAGAGACCAGAGAGGTACCGAACCTTCCACAGGGCACGAGACAACAGCCAACAAGAAAGATTTGTTCATCCCCTAATGCCTGCAATGGCCCTGTTGGTAATCCCTGTATTAGAGGGATCAATGGAAAACAGATAGTAGCAGTGTAGCTTTTCTGTTCAACAGAAAGTCTTTGGTGATGAGTATATTGCTGTGTTAGTTTATTAGAACTTACACTCATTTTCAAAAAGTGCTTCAGGATGGCTTATGTCAAAGATATGTACTCTTTATAAAAACACCATCATTAAACTATAGCATAAAACCAAAATGATGAAATAGGACAGGTCAAGGCTTTTAGAAAAGCCGGTAGGGAAATGTTGCTTTTCCCCATGGCAATCTTGATATAAATCTTTATGTTAGCACATTTTACTTATGTATTTCCTTTTCATTTTCACATTAGCCCAATGAAAGTTCAGGCAGCAATGAGAAAACTGATATGTGGAAGCACAACTACTTATTTAAAGCAGTTGTTTCTGTATAGGGGCAGAAAAATGATAGTGACTTTTAGTGTGTTTTTCACCTTCTTACTCTGAGATAGATATAGTTGGAATGTGCCTTGTAACTTTTAAATCAGAGTTTACTGGTCCATGATTGTGAACATGAAAAAAAGAATGAAAAAGATTAGAAAATAATACAGAACTTCGAGAAGTCATAACCAATAAATTCTAATTTTGTGTTTATTGTGACACTATTGAGGGAGGAGCGATCCCCTGCACCCATCGCACAGAGCAATCTAGACACAAAGTGAATGCCCATTACAAAGTGAAGAGAGAAAAACTAAGAATGTGTTTATTCATGTATTTGGTGAGTTGCTGTGTGAATAGCAAGCTCTATTCTTTGGGGTGATCTCAGGCCCTTTCTTCATTTCACTTCCTAGAGTAAATGGCATGGGCAGGTACCAGACAAAGCTTTATCTGGAGCAACAATAATATATTGAATTGTAGAGACTAGGCCAATGATGGGACAAATGGACTCCCTTCTTTGCAGTCTGCCTTTATTGAATCCTACTCATGGTCACAGGACTGAGCAAATTTATACTAAAGAATTGGCCTGGAAAAGAGGCCAAGGAAGTTAGCCAGCCTGATTTTTTAATCTAAGCTAACACCTACCTCTAATTTGTTCAAAAACTGTCTATGAATCACTTATGGAATCTAGCTCAGGTAGTCTGGTGCCTACAGTTCAGTTGAGGTGAAAGAAAAAGAACCAAGAATAATCTCTGCCTATTTGGCTTAAAATACTGCAAATAAGACTATAGTATTTCTGAGAGGGACAGGTTGGGTGTTGATGATGGAGGATGGATATTTCCTTTTGGCCATGTTAAGTTAGAAGCTGGAGGTTTTATAGAAATTATGACATATATGTAAAGGTCACTGCTAAAGTAATTTAGGGTTCATTGATATGTAAGTAGCATTAAAATAAGAGAAGTGAATAGGCTTCCTTGGATAGGTAATGTAGAGAGAGAAGATAAAGAGGCCCAGACAGCTTTGGACACATCCAGCATTAATATATTAAGCTGAGGAGGTGGTAGCAAAGGAGGCAGATTAGGGAGTAGCATAAAACACAGCAGAGACGGTGTTAAACCTTCCATGAGAAGACATTTTTTTTCCAGTTGTATTTATTTATTGATTCATGAATTATTGAAATGACAACTGAATGTGATATGAGAAGAAGACTTTCGTTTATTTTTTTAGAGTGGGAGTTAATAAGTAGGTATGCAGCTATTGAAAATGATCCACTAGAGACAGAGAAATTGCTACTGCAGACTACTGGGGAGACACTGAAGGACAGATTCTAAACCGAGAGGATGTGTGAGCCTTTGAGATTGAGAGCAGCAAAGAGGAGCAGAAATCACTTTTGTGGCGGAGGCAGAGCCACAGAGGCAGACGAAAGGAGATGCGGATGGGTTGCTAGACGTGCGGTTACTCATGCTGCTTCTGTTTTCCTAGTAAAGTAAACGACAAAGCTCTTTGATGGTGGGGGAGGAAGGAATGGAAGGTGGACTTGTCACCAGAAGAGAAGGGGTAAAGTCGTCATTTTGGACAGCGGGCAATCAAGCACACTAGGAAAATGTGCAAGGTGCTAGGCAGTGTTGTGTGATCTTTAGTGATCTGGGGACACTGCTGAATGGAGGAATACCTCCTTGACGGTGATGAGGTCAAGGAATCTGGGACCCCAGTTCATGTTTCCTGAAAGAGATGACTAGATGAAATAAGTTCTTACGGCTGTCCATCTGCTCCCCATTTTAACTCTAGTTTCCACTTTCTGTGTTTGCCTCTTTGGGGCTCTGGATCCACCATACATTTCTATATGTAGGAATTAATATAAGAAATCTGTTGGGATTTCCCTGGTGGTCCAGTGGTTAAGACCCTGCATTTCCAGTGCAGGGGACTCAAGTTTGATCCCTGGTCCGGGAACTGAGATCCCACATGTCGCCTGGCTTGCACCGCCCCCTCTCCAAAAAAAATCCCCGTGAAAACCTGTTATATTATCAGATGGGATTAAGGATAAAGGATACATTTGATGGTATAGATAGATAGATACAAAGACCGCTAGAGGCAATATAGCAAGCCCATGAGAAGAATTATTTTAGAATTTATTGAGAGAAAATCTGTGTCAGAACAAAGCTAAGGATCTTTGAAATGACCTAACCAACACAAATAAACAAAACCAAACAAAACAAATTGCCAACATTAAGCAAACAAGGGCTTCCTTGATAGCTCAGCTGGTAAAGAACCCCCCTGCAATGCAAGAGACCCCAGTTCCATTCCTGGCTGGGGAAGATCCCCTGGAAAAGGGAAAGGTTATCCACTCCAGTACTCTGGCCTGGAGAATTCCAGGGACTATATAATCCATGGGGTCGCATAGAGTCGGACATGACTAAGTGACTTTCACTCACTAAAGCAAATAAAACTCTGCATGTCTGATTTTGACTTTTCCTCTTAATTATTTTTCTTTACAGAGGTTTCTATGAACAATTTAAGTGAGAATCATGAAAAAAGTTCTAGGAAGTTTAAATTTTTTCTTACACTATATGTGAAGGCTCTTTTTTCTTAAAGAACAAATGTATCTGTAGGAGAAGGTCTTAGGGAGGTTAGAAATTCCTTCTTTATTAGAAGATCTTGGATTTTTTAATATTTTCCAAAGCAGAAGTGAACATGTCAACTTTTAATTTCAGCTTTTGTCTTCAAGATTTATAAAGTGAAAAACTCTGCAAAAAGCTTACCTATTTCCCCAGCTCTACTCAGGCATATTTGAGGCATCACAGCTTCAGCTGGTGACAAGGCGATAAGCTAATGTTAGTGTTATTCCTTTCTTCTCACCCTGCGTACTGTCACTGCTGGTGATTATACTTCCATCTACAGGGTTTGTAAAAACCCACACTCCCTTTGTCAAAATGAGAAATGTGTCTGAGGAAGGGAATAACAATTAGAAGAAGAACAACTGCCCCCGAACTCTGAAGTATACTCTCCACTTGAATTTCTCTTCTAGCTCCCAGTGTTTCCAGAAATGAAGTCCCAGTCTATTGCCTCTAATAGGTTATTTCATTTTGTAAGGATGCTCTTAGGATTGCGTGCTGTGCTTAGTCATTCAGTTGTGTCCAACTCTTTGTGGCCCCATAGACTGCAGCCCACCAGGATCCTTTGTCCATGGAGATTCTTCAGGCAAGAATACTTGAGTGGGTTGCCATACTCTCCTCCAGGGGATCTTCCCAACACAGGGATCGAACCCAGGTCCCTGCATTGCGAGTGGATTCTTTACCATCTGAGCCACCCGAGAAACCCACTAGGAATATAGAGACCTGCAAGCTATTCCGTGTAACATAATATATATCTGCACTGGTTTCTGCCTGGACCCGCAACTCTGTAGATAACCTCTTTTAATAGCTAAGTCTTTTCCACATATTTCAATAGACTGTTTTGCCTTGAAAAGTAGGATAATATACAAGTTCCCCTTTAGGAGTAACATAAGACACAAATTACAATGAATGAGCAAGGTGAATAGCTACATCACCCATTTTTCCTGGTGGATAACCTCTAAGTCCTTGGCCGAATTTCCATGCAGACACTGATGACTATCTAGTAGAAATGTGCCAGACTTTTAGCTAAAGAAGACCTCTGAAAATCTGTCCTTTGTCTGGGGAATTCCACAAGTCACTTGTTCGTGTTTTTCCAAGATAGAAATCAGAAACACTTCTGCTGTCTCAGGAGCTGGAAGTATAGTATGTGTGATTCAGGCTATAGCCACCAGACACTGCTATTTGTGACTTAGATTCAGAAGTGAAGAAGCAGATGGCTTGGAATCCATTCAGTTTGGACTGGGCTCAAACCATTCGGCTTGCAGAGGCGGCCTGAATTATAATGTGGACATCTAGTGCCCAAGATCAATGGTGCAAGTTATGGCACCAGTACTGATCCTCAGCAGCACTGGACCAGTTATGGAGTAATTCACAGGAAGTTTCTGGCTGCATAGCTCCTTGTCTGATCCTCTTATTGCCCTGGAGTACCCCCATGTTATCATAAAGTTTGATGCCATCATTCCTTGGAACTACTGACTCGAAATTTTAAGTCTATAGCCAATAACAGTGATGAACCCTGAACTGTCAATTGCAGGAAACATAGAAGAATAAAAATTAATTTAAAAAGAAAAAGAAAAGCCTGTAGAGACTTACCCAGTTCACACCTGCATTCTCTCTGTTAAAGAATGTACATAAGAAAAATAAATAAATAATAATAAAAAAAGAAGAACCCTAACAGAGATTGCACTTTTGTCTCCAGAGGTTGCATTTGCATAAGGACCTGATAACCTCTCTGGGGAAAAAAAAAATGGAACAACTTTTCCAATTAATAGTCATCCCCCGAGAAGACTAGATATTGACACTAAGTTAAGAGGGGTAAAATCTGCTCCCTAAAAACCCAAGAAATGACCTTGCAATGCAGAGAGTCCTGAAGCAGATGACTCTTAAGTTAATCATTCTTTGTTAGCAATATTAATTTGTTTTCCACAGGGAAGATTACTTTGTAGTTAGACAGTAGTTTTTAATGTCAGTTCTAAAATTTTTTTCAAAATTTCTTTGAGAAACTAAAAGCATTTATCAGGTAAAATGCTAACAACACTAAAGGTGCTATACAAATATAAGAGAACAGATCATTTGGTTTTGAGATTTAAAATAGTTTCTGCACCGCTGGGGAGAGACAGTGCTTTCAAAAATCAAGCAGCAAGTGAATTTGTAAGCTATAAAGACAGAAGGGGTGGTATCAATGCAGCAAACTCACTCTAAGGTTATGTTCATATAGTTGAAAAAAATAGGAGAGTAGCATTACAAAGCGACACGGTATAGGATACTGGTCGCATCAGGGAAAAGTCTTTAAATATACAAAGGAGAATTTATGAATAACCCTGTGATTGTACTAGTGAGATGGGAGTCCCAGCAGGTGAGATATCAGATCCAAGAGCAATCATTGTTACCATTATTATTACCATTCACATCCAATCTGGGCGTAAATTGGAGTGCCACATGTTTCAAGTCAACCATGCACTTTGACTTGCAAGAAATACATTAAAAGAAATAAAATAACATGCAAAATGCTTAGTCCAGCACCTGTCACAGATTAGAAATTTAATAAATATGATTTTCCTCTGTTTGGCAAATATGATTTTATGGGTTGAACATTCTACATGCTGAAAAGACTGAGACCCATGGGCCATGAAATAACTGTGAAAACTAGAAGAACAACCTGGGAGATTTAAGATAGGAAAATGCAACATCTTGGCTAATAAAATTTCTGAAAGAAAAAGATGAAACCTCTTTTATGATTTTGATTTTTTGTAGGAAAATTTCTCTAGATTTAAAAATACTGGAATTTCAGCTGCTGGTAATGTCAGAGAAGCTTGGTTGGAAGGACTAATTCTCCTAAAGGTAACAATTATAAAATGCCACTATTTCTAGGCACTGGAGAGCAATAACAAGAAAACAAGAACTGTACAGGAGCTTACCCTTAAAAGAGTAATTGGAATGGTTTCTGACTTTGTGGCCTTTTGCATGAGAGCATTCCCTGATTCATATATAACTTGACATTCAGAAAATCATAGATGTATGAGCTTGAGGTATCAAAGGATAGAGTTAAGGGCTGGAGGAACAGTCAAAAGTTTAGGGTAGAAAACCTTCAAAGGAAAGGGGTCAGAGGGGAGCCAGGTACTCTGATTTGCTCAAATAATTGGCTGACAGCTATATTATACACATAAAGAAAACCACCAAGGGAGCCAGTGAAAAAAATCAGCAACTGCAAGCTGAAAAATTAAACAGAAGTGTTAACTGCTGTACATTATATAGAAGATAAGACTTAGAGTTATTCAAGTTAACTCTTTTATCACAAAAATCACTATCTATTGTATATAATAGTCTTCTTTATGTTACAATTAATCACGCTAAAATTAGATAACAATTATGTCGACTATTATTGTCCAAAACTACAGTAAGGATTCCAAAGATAAATTAATGTGAATAGAGTCAAATTATTTTCATAGAAAAATTATGAATGATAAGCCTAGAAATAACGGTAATTTGGGGGTATAGAAAAAGAGAAAATCATGAGCAAATGAACGTAAGTGGACAAATGTCAGACACTTTGAGAAAAGTAGCCTGACTAGAGAGAAGACATTGCTAACAGTGAGAAAAATAAAGAACTTTAAGGATAATTCCCAGTCATGCTATAGATATAACAACTGGCAGATTAAGAACCTCTCTTTATTTCAAGCATCTCCTCCTCAAAAAGGATAAAAATATCTTCCTTGAAAAGTTATGGTCTTCTCTTCCTAATCATGAGGGAGCAGCTGAGTAGATTTTATCAGCTTGCCATACTGCTGCAAACAAATAAAACCTGGAATAAATAGATAAAACGATGGCTTCTAGGTATTAGACAGTGAGCTCTACTGAGCTACAAGCCTAGAATGAAGGGAAGCACAAGATAAGAGTTCCTCGTTTACATTGGATTTCTCCAGAGAAAGCTCAAGTGAAAAGTAGAATTTGTGTTTGGAAGAGAAAGTGGAGATCAGAATTTAGGACAGTTAAAACAGCTTCCTTTTGGGAGGTTGGCTACCAGAAGGGAGGAAGTCAGATGGGGGGAAAAAAAACCCTCAAAATTCTGTGCAGAAATCCCTCTCAAACTTTGGAAACTTCTGGTGGAGAAGAGCTGCTAGGAGGCTGATAGGTAAACAAAGATTTCAGAGGCCACGAGTGTTTGGGAAATGTTGAAGTTCCCACTTAAATAGTTTGGAGAAAACTTCACGAATACCAAAACCTTTTATTTGACAGCCTCAGAAATGCCACATTCAAAGAGAAAGCCTCACACTTTAGGAGTGAAGAATATACCAATGGACTAAAAACTGAAATGAACTTAGCCTTCCAAATCCTAAAACTAAGCCTTATAAGGATCATGATGATTTGCTAGAAATTTGATTGCTATTGTAATTCCATAATCTTTTGAAGTAACATAATTTAGAGCCCCAACACCATTTCGTCTGTGATGTCTATAGAAAATTCAAGAATCAGAAGAAGGTAACCAATAATCAAGGGAAAAAGAAGTTAAAAGAAGCAAACCAAAAATACTCCAGATATTGGAGTTAGCAGAGAAGGGTTTATGAAGAAAACAAGAAAAACATGACCAAAAGACATAAAAATCTGTTGTATTTAACAGAGAATTTGATTTCATTATAAATAAATAATGGACATTCTAAAAGTGAAAAACATAATACCTGAAATAAGGAATTTGTTAAAGAGGCTTAAACATAGGTTGGATACAACAGAAGCCAATACAAGTGAACTTGAAATCAGGGATGCAGAAAATAGCCTATATTAATTGTATGGTGGTGGTGGTGGTGGGGGAATTGAGACTCAAGTTTTATTTAGGTTGCTGTCAAAATACTTTATATAGGATAACTGATGACAGGAAAGGAGAGAAGGAAGAGAAAATAGGAGAAAATGCAGTATTTGAAGTAACAATAAACATGTGTTTTTCTATTTAAATGAAAGATATCAATCCATCGAGTAAAACCCTTAGCTCAGATAAACCACACATAGGGGCATTATGTTCAAACTTCTGAAACAAAGATAATGTCTTAAATATAGATAAGAAAAAAAAACATTACTTTTAGGGGAAAAATAATAAAAACAGTAGCTGATTTCTGAATGGAAAATATAAGGCCAGAAGACAATGGAATGACATTTTAAAGTGGATTAAAAGAAAAAAAAAAGTTGCTAATTCAGAATTCTATTCCCAGAAGAGCTGAAATAAAGTATTACCTGATAAACAATACCTGAGAGCCAGTTTCACCAACAACCAGCATTGTACAAAATTCTAAAGAAACTTCACCCGCCTGAAGGAAAATGGTGATGTTGCAGAAGAGTAAGAAGAAAAGAACAGTATTGAAAAAAAAAATCAAATATACAAAAGTCTATTGACTTTAAAACTGTAAAAATTATGCTTACTTCCCCCTCCGTTAGCAGGATATGTAAATATCTAGCATCATATATTTTTATTTTAATACATTTAATAACTTTTAGATAACAATATCATTATTAAGTTAAAGACATCATACCAGATTAGAAAATCATATTGATTGATTGCTTATAGATGGTCTAGGGGGAGTCCAGTCCCAGTTGAAAAGACATAGTTGCACTAATCACCCAACTTCTGAGCTCAGAGTATATATCTATTATGCAGTGCTGTCATATCCAATGATATCCTGGGTTAAACAAGTTTATGTAGCCTTAGAAGGGTATAAACCATCAAGTCCAGGCAGCAAATGAGTGAAAATTGATATCTAGTTTATCTTGATTCTTACATATAATTATACATGGAGAATAAAATCTCTAACTTGGCTATACTAGCTGTATAATTATTTTTTCATTAGGAAAATAGTTTCTTTAGCCCAGTTACCCTCTGGATGCTTTTCTTTCATGACCAGGATAACTTGGATGACTTATCAAATTGTCTTATAAAGACAGCTAACTATGTTATGTTGGGATAAAGAATACACTGAAATCAGAAGACAGGTTTAGGCTTTGCTCTTTCGTTTTATACTTGCATAATCTTGGCTAAAACATTTACTTTTCTGAGACTTAGCTTTCTTATCTATGTAATGACATGATAATACATTATTTCTAAATCATAAAGCACTGTAAAAATATAAGCTATACTTTTCATTATCTAAATGCCTGAAAAAATTTCAATTATATATAGAGCCAAAAATAATGGATTCTACTTCCAGGTCCAAGGACCTAGAACAGACCTGAAATTTGAAGCTGAATATTAAATAAGAGAAGATAGAATGTATTTTAACATATTATTTCAAACCAGTATAGAATTTTACTATTTTGATGTTTTGAAATTAATTCTTTTTGAAAGAGTATTCCAAATTTTTTAATACTGTAAAAGATGCTGAATAAGTGCATTTTGAACAGAAATGAATGACATCGCAAGCTTTTTGTGGTGTTTGGAATAACACAGTTATTGTAAATTTTATATGCTAGAACTAAATCCATATAAAAAAAGAAAAAAAAAATGGCAATATTTTCCTAATATGCAGTTATGGTAGATAAATAATGAGTTTATGTTCTACAGTATGTAAATAATGCTAAATTGATGTATCATGCAACTAACTCATTAAAGAACTTATAAGTAGATTTTTACATAGCAATTACCAGATTGATGAGGGTAAGGGGGAAAAACTGATGGCAAAAAGTGGCATAAAACATGGTTATTACCCTGAAATTAAACAATGTTATGCCATGAAACGAAAAAGGGCTTTACCAGCTGGTTGTTAATACCCTAGAAATGTTTTTGTGCAATAATTGAAATGCAAAATCAATCATTCGCATTTTATTGGATAGAGCAAACCATAATGTAGATTTTTATAGGGATTCACAATTACTGCTGTTACCCATAACTCTTTTGGCCTTTTCAAATGTAACCAACTAATGTAAATTGTTTTCAGTTGTACTGATTTATGTTATTATCATAGAAATTATAATAGGGAAAATCCTATTTGACAAGTCAGTCAAGCACTTTTATCCTGGCACTGGCAAATTACAGCTTTCAGAATGCACCCCTGGGTTCTTATAGTGTCTGCCAACAAACTTTAAATGAAATAAATTTTACAGACAAATCAGAAATTGTGGATACTATCACACTATAAGCTGTCACTTTAGAAGTCTGTGAATCAACTCAACACATCCATCATCGACCTCAAATATTTTGTGACTTTTCTTGAAAATTACTAACAATGGATTTTATTTTAAACATTCTCAGTGCTGGAAAATCTGTTCTTTGTGGATAATCATAATATTTAAAAACAGATTTTTTAGCAAGATATATATATTCATTAATGTATGAATATGTGTATATATAAAATTGTTGTGCTGTACATAGTTGCTCAGTCATGTCTGACTCTTTGCAACCCCATAGGCTGTAGCCCACCAGGCTCTTCTGTCCCTCCAGGCAAGAATACTAGAGTGGGTTGCCATGCCCTCCTTAGGGGATCTTCCTGATCCAGGGTTGGAACCTAGGGCCCCTGCACTGCAGGCAAATTCTTTACCAGCTGAGCAACCCAGGAAGCCCAAGAATACTGGAGTGGGTAGCCTATCCCTTCTCCAGGGGAATTTCCTGCCCCAGGAATCGAACCGGGGTCTCCGTCTTGCAGGTGATTTTCTTTACCAGATGAGCTACTGGGGAAGCCCGTGTATAAGATTATATACTACTTATTTCATCTATTGTCTATCCTCTCTGGATAATAATGGAAAAACAATCCCCAACTTTTTAAATAAAGTGATTAATATCCTCAGTGGCACACAATCTACTTTGTGGCAACACCAGAAATATTTAGAAGATCTTTTGAATAAAAGATAATCACTAAACTAGCCTTGAAGGAAGATACTTCTGTGAAATATAAAGAACTATTTAGTATGTAATTTGTGGTATGCTTATTAAAAGATCTTTCTCACTATTTTGTAGCTGCATATTAACTAAAAAGAGCTTTTCACAGGGGTTCATTTTTATACTTGTATGAGAGTCACCATTGTATATTTTTTGGGATACTTTCTACTTTGAAACAATAGAGTGAAAAAGTTGGCTTAAAACTCAGCATTCAAAAAAACTAAGACCATCAGGTCCCATCACTTCATGGCAAATGTTGGGGAAACAATGGAAACATTGACAGACTTTATTTTCTTGACCTCCAAAATCACTGCAGATGGTGACTGCAGCCATGAAATTAAAAGACGCTTACTCCTTGGAAGAAAAGCTGTGACCAACCTAGACAGCATATTAAAAAGTGGAGACATTACTTTACCAACAAAACTCCGTCTAGTCAAAGCTATGATATTTCCAGTGGTCATGTACAGATGTGAAAGTTGGACCATAAAGAAAGCTGAGCGCCGAAGAACTGATGCTTTTGAACTGTGGTGTTGGAGAAGTAACTTGAGAATCCCTTGGACTGCAAGGAGATCCAACCAGTCAATCCTAAAGGAAATCAGTCCTGAATATTCATTGGAAGGCCTGAAGCTGAAGCTGAAGCTCCAATACTTTGGCCACCTGATATGAAGAACTGACTCATCAGAATAGACCCTGATGCTGGGAAAGATTGAAGGCAGGAGGAGAAGGGGACGACCGAGGATGAGATGGTTGGATGGCATCACAGACTTGACGGACATGAGTTTGATCAAGCTCCGGGAGTTGATGATGAACAGGGAAGCCTGGCATGCTGCATTCCACAGGGTCGCAAAGAGTCGGACATGACTGAGTGACTGAACTGAATTGATGGGGCTGGATGCCATGATCTTCGTTTTCTGAATGTTGAGTTTTAAGTCAGCTTTTTCACTCTCCTGTTCACCTTCATTAAGAGGCACTTTAGTCCCTCTTCACTTTCTGCCATTTAAGTGTTATCATCTGCATATTTGAGGTTGTTGATATTTCTCCCAGCGATGCTGATTCCTGCTTGTGAGCCATCCAGTCCAGCGTTTCTCATGATGTACTCTGCATGTGAGTTAAATAAGCAGGGTGACAATATACAGCCTTGACATACTCCGTTCCCCATTTGGAACCAGTCTGTTGTTCCATGTCCAGTTCTAATTGTTGCTTGTCCTGCGTGCACGTTTCTTAGGAGGCAGGTAAGGTGGTCAGGTGAGGCAGATATTCCCATCTCTTCAAGAATATTCCACAGTTAGTTGTGATCCACACAGTCAAAGGCTTTAGCATAGTCAATGTTTCATTTATTTTTAACTTTTTGTTTTGAAATAATTTTTGACATATACAAAGTTGCAAATAGAGAACTGTAAGTTCTTGAACAAAAGTTAATAGGTTATTTAGGAAGGAGTTCTAGTACCATGTTGAAAAGGAGAGGGACATCCTTTGCCTGGTCTTAGCAGGAAAGCTTTGAGTTTCTCAGCTTTAAGTATTTTGTTTGCTATAGGTTTTGGGTGGATATTCTTTATTGAGTTGAGAAGGTTGCCCTCTATTTCAAGTTTACTAAGAGTTTTTACTACAAGTGGTTATTGGATTTTGTCAAATGCTTTTTATTTGCCTATTGATATGATCATGTGATTTTTTTTTTAGCCTATTGCTTCTGTTCTATTGGCTTTTGCCTTATGTAATTGGATACTCTGTGTTAGGCACAAACATGTTAAAATTTTTTATATCTTCTGTTTTTAAAAGTTTGTTGAGTTTCCCTTGTTAAAGTCTCTGAACCTCCTCCGAGTGCTAATACCCAGCCTAGAAAATTAATTCCAGGAATAAAAGTGCCACTGTTTTCTCATTATCATTCTCTCCAATGACATTAATAAAATGTAAAGTTTTTTAAAAATTATCTGATGATTTTTGGTTGTTACAGCAAGAGCAATGATGTTTGGCAATTTTCTATATCCTGCTGCTGCTGCTAAGTCACTTCAGTCGTGTCGGACTCTGTGCGACCCTATAGACGGCAGCCCACCAGGCTCCCCCGTCCCTGGGATTCTCCAGGCAAGAACACTGGAGTGGGTTGCCATTTCCTTCTCCAATGCATGAAAGTGAAAAGTGAAAGGGAAGTCGCTCAGTCGTGTCCGACTCCTAGCGACCCCATGGACTGCAGCCTACCAGGCTCCTCTGTCCATGGGATTTTCCAGGCAAGAGTACTGGAGTGGGGTGCCATTGCTTCTATATCCTGGCTGGAATTAAAATACTGATTCTTTTAATCTGAACCTCTAATTGGTACTTTTGTTGCTCAGGCTATGCATTGCTTCTATAGTTAGGAAAGTGAACTTGTCAGTGGTGAGGTCTTTCTAACACTGAGCTGTGGTAGAGAAAGTATTGCAATACATTTGGCAAAATACTGCCATAAAGGTCTTACTTTAGGCAGGAGAGTCCTTCAATTTAATTGCAGTAAACAGTAGTAAATCAAGTAGATATTATTTCCTTGTTTGTGTTAAAACCCCCATGATAAATATTATAATAAGCAATTTATAAACCCTCACTGTTTGGATTTCTGCCTATGCTAAACCCCTTCAGGAATGTCAAACCTATTGCAAAGAAACATTATTGTTGGTATTGATAGACACAGTGAGAATAATGAGGAATTGATAAGGTTCATTTGGACCTTTGGTACAATGAAAGCAGGTGAGATTAAATAATTGCTTAACAAATATTCATTGATTGGTGACTACTAACAAGACACCATGGCAAAAATTATAACTGTAAATATATTAAAATTTGCACACTTATGTATACTTAGACATTAAATATAAACTGAAAACTCCTGGTCCTGGGGAGATAGGATGGAATAGCTCAAGAGTGACCTTGTGTCTTTCTTTTCCTCTTTGAAGTTTATATATATATATATATATATATATATATATATGTACACACATATATATATTAAAGGAATGTTTAAGAAAAGTAAATGTCATCAAAAATTGATCAGAACATTTCTGTTCCATTTATGAAGTGTTTATTTTAAAAATGATCATTTTTATGGGTATATTAAAAAGGAATTGAAGATATGTCATTGGGAGTTCTTGACCCTTGCATTTGTTCCTGTGTTTCCTAAGAAGAAAATACCAGAAAGCTCTGACAATAGTCATTGGGGGAAAAAAAAAAACTAAATATCTTGTGGAAGTGGTTTTGAAAATGAAAAATATTCATATGTGTTATTTTGGGAGACTTTAAGATCAACGCTTTTTGAATGCTCTAAGTGAAGAGTTGACTGTTTTAGAAATCAGTGACCCTACTCATCAGATATGCAGACTGATTTGATTTCAAAACTTGAGCAGTTAGTAACCTCAAGAAGGACATCAGAGTGATTCCTTCACACAAAAACATGAACTTTCTTGCTTTCATGCTGCAATTGTAATATACTTAACTTATTACTTCTAGTGCCATTCTATGTTATTGAAATAATGATTGATAAAATAACTATTTCAACAGATATTTGTTACTTACTAAGTATGTTCCAGACACTCTTTGCATTGCTAAAGCTGTAATAATAATGAAAAGAGTGATCAAATATTTCATCAGCAAAATGAGACCCCTTTGAAAATGGTGCTATAAATAGTTTATACTTGAATAATAATGAAACCTGTGACTGTGGTTATTTAAATAAAAAATCTCTTGAAAGGTTGGTTGTTGCACAAAGGAGGAAATAAAATAGTGAATGTTTATAATAATATGTGATAAATAAATTAAAGATGTGTGGTTGGGGTAAAGAAGAAGAACTGGTTGTGGTAATCAGCCTCCAGGTTGACCTTGATTCCTGATAATCCTCGTCCCCTTGTACGTGCCCTTGTGTAGTCCTCTTTTCTCACTGAATTTGAGATGACCCTGTATAAGAAGGGACTTCCCTGGTGGCTCAATGAGTAAAAAGATCTGCCTGCAATGCAGGAGATGTGGGTTTGATCCCTGGATCAGGAAGATCCCCTGGAGGAGGAAATGGCAACTCACTCCAGTATTCTTGCCTGGGAGATCCCATGGATAAAGGAGCCTGGCGGGCTACAGTCCATGAGATCACAAGAGTCAGACACGACTGAGCAACTAAATCATCACGACCACCACTGAATAACAAAGAACACTCTGTAGAAAGACTTGCAGCAACCTGCTTGGTTTCTTATAATACTTGTTCTTGGGCCCCTACGTAACCATGGAGATGGATTACTCAAAGTGGTCAGCTGGAAAGATCATGTGGAGAGACTCTATGGAGAGGACTTGAGAGAGAGAGATTCCTGCGAAACCCCAAGTTGTCCTACCCGCCAGCCATTTGAAGTCCGCCCTCCAGTACTGCATGCCATCCGGATGAATCCTCCTTAGTGAGCTCTATCCAAATTGCAGATCTGCAAGAAGAAAATAAAGATTGCTTCTGATTTAAGTCTGTTTTTGGAGTAGTTTGTTGTATAGCCATAGGTAATTGGTACAGACTTTGGGATGCTGCCATTAACGTGGAGCATTGCAGGAATGCAAAGCTAAAGCCTTTGGCACTGGCTTAATGGTCAGTGACAGAAAAATCTGGGAGCACCTCAAAGTGATTATTTTATTAAATAGAGAAAGTGGAAGGGCCTTGAGGAGAAGGTTGCTGAAAATCTGGAGGATAGTGAGAGAAATGTCATTTTAGACTGGAGAAAAATTATGTACTGGCAAAACACTGAAACTCCTACTTGCAATAACATGAGAAATAGAGAAAGTATTTAATCTCAGGTTTTTGCTAAAGAAGTTTCCAGGTAGGATGTTAAAGTTGCCAAATGGTATGATAAACATGAGGAGAGCCAGATGGACTGAAAATGAAATGTTTAGTTTTCAGAACTTAGAGGAAATACAGAGGTACCAAAATGGTTTTCCAGCCAGCAAAATGTTCTCAAAAAGTGACTTCAGGGCAGAGATCAAAATATGAGGTATGGCTGTAATACCCTTGGTTAGCGTCCCAGGTGGAGAAGTGGTGAAGAATCTGCTTGCCAATGCAGGAGATGCAAGAGATGTGGGGTTCAATTCTTGAGTTGGGGAGATCCCCTAGAGCAGGAAAAGGCAATCCACTCCAATACTGTTGGCTGGAAGATTCCATGGACAGAGGAGCCTGGTGGGTTACAGTCCATGAGGTCACAAAGATTTGAATACAACTGAGCACATACACACAGGACCTTGGGAAGACTTGAGGTTGTGCCTCCAGGAAAACAGTAGGGGCACAAATAATATTTTGGGCATAGCTCATTGTGCTTCTGATAATCTAGGGGCATTTTTTCCACAACAGCTACATACACAACCTGAGATACAGAAGAACATGTCTTAGAAAGAAATGTGGGTGTGATTTCTGTCTAATGGTGTGAACTATAATTCAACACGTAGGAAGCCTACAGTGTTTTTTAAAAGAATAAAAACATCTTGGGCTTTGGGCTTTTTGTTTTTGAGTTGTCCACAGTAACTGGAATAGCAATGTAAACAGGATTTCTTTTTTTTCTTTTTTTCATCTTTGATGTCAAGTAACTCACATTTCTTGAGCCCAGGACTTATAGAGATCTACTGGCTGCTAGTTTCTTTTTCTCTATTGAACTAATTCAGGGATCATCCTCTTATGTGCTGAGAAATTGGTTAGAGACAGTTGCAGAGATAAAGGCATGGACCAGCAAGTTTAATCATAGAAAATTCTTGTTATTTGGATCTTTGTGTGGTTTGATACTGAGCAGGAGGTGAGTGCCAGGGTTTGCTGGTGCTCACATGAAACTGTACCATGAGGTGCATCTTCCCTGCCTTACAGGTTCAGGAAATGTGGGGAGACTCAAAACTAGACAAGTCTCAGACAGAGCTAACTGTACTCAAAACTGGAGATCACGCTTCCTTCCTCCACCTGCCTTATTCTGTGTATTAAACGTATCCTGCTATCAGATATAAAAACCCAATTGGCATCTATCTAAACTGATGTCTTTCAAAGAGGGTTTCAGATTAAAACTGAATTATAATAGTAATCAAATAAATCTGCCAGAGGAAGGAGATGAACATGAAAATAAAAAGGAAAATAAGATCACATGCTGCTGCTGTTAAGTCGCATCAGTCATGTCTGACTCTGTGCGACCCCATAGACGGCAGCCCACCAGGCTCCTCTGTCCCTGGGATTCTCCAGGCAAGAACACTGGAGTGGGTTGCCATTTCCTTCTCCAATGCATGAAAGTGAAAAGTGAAAGTGAAGTTGCTCAGCCGTGTCCGACTCTTTGAGACCCCATGGACTGTAGCCTACCAGGCTCCTCTGTCCATGGGATTTTCCAGGCAAGAGTACTGGAGTGGGTTGCCATTGCCTTCTCCAAAATAAGATCATATAGAAAGAAACAAATGTACAATAAGTCAGTGTTGGAGTTCAAAAATCATTATTTTTTTTAAAAATAATTTTATTTATTTATTTTTGTCTGTACTGGGTCTATGTTGCTGCACAGGCTTTCCTCTAGTTGTTGAGTGGGGGCTGCTCTCTACCTGTGGTGCACAGGCTTCTCATGGCAGGGACTTCTCACATTGCAGATCACAGGCTCTAGGGCATGCGGACTTCAGTAGTTGCCACTCCTGGGTTCTAGAGCACACCTCAGTAGCTGCAGAATGTGGGCTTAGATGCTCTGAGGCATGAGGGATCTTTCTGGACCAGGGATCGAACCCATGCCTCCTGTTTTGGCAGGTGGAATCCTTACCACTGAGCCACTAGGAAAGTCCCGCAAATCATTACTTTTTAAATGTAAAATTCAGTAGATGAATTAGAGAAGTTCATGTGCAAAAGAAAAGCTCCTAGCAGAGTGTTAAAAGATAAAGAAATCACAAATAAAAAGGTAAAATACTTGGAAAAGAAACTCAGGAGATTCCATATGAGTTAAAGGGGTGATGACGACTTAGGAAAAAAGAGGAAAAAAAAGTACAGGAGAGGCAATCCTTAAACAATTAGAAGGAAACTTCCCTAAATTGAGAGGAGATCTGAGTATAAAATTAGAAAGTCTCACTGAGTTCTAATCTGGGTGATTAAAAAAAAATTCCATGAATCTGGATATAGCCTGATGCATGAACTGGACATCTGGACCTGAATTCAAAGATGAAGAAAACTGTATTCATTTTAAGGAAAAAGTGACAGGTTTTTGCACAGAAGAGATTGCATCTTATTTGCAATGTCAGAATCTAAAATAGTGGAATAAATCAGAAGACTGCTGAGAAAAAAAGGCTGTGACACAGAAGTCCTATCCTTAGCCAGAAGCTAGGATATTATTCATCTGTTCTATATAAAAAAAGATGCTTAAGGATGTATAAGAAGTCTTATAAATTTTGGTAAAATTTCATTTTTTTTTAACAATGGGCTACATATGACTCCAGAATGTGGATATAAGATAATTTAGCCAACCATTTTCCTACTGATTGATGTTAAATTCCCCCCACCCAATATTTTGTCACTATAAACAATATTGTGATTAATCTTCTTACAGTTAGAGTCTTATGTTTTAATGACTTTAATTTTATGAGACTCGGTTCTAAGAATGTTATTTCTAAGGTCAAGGATGTATTTATTTCAGATTTTAAAAAGTGCTACCAGATTGCCCTCCGAAAAGGATATAAAACTTGACATTTCCACCACCAGGAAAAAGAATATCCTTTTGCTGGGGTTCTCACTGCTGGAGGTGTCTCTCTTTCTTTAGAAAATATTTGTGGGTCTAATAAATATAAAGTGATATTTAGTTGTTAATTAAATTTGCATTTTGCTATTAAGAAGGGAAGTTGAACACCTTTTTGTTATTTTGCTCTTTCAATTTATTGATCTACAAATTACCTAACCAACAGCCTTTGCCCATTTTTTTGTTTGAGCTTTTTATCTTGTAGATTTGGAAGGATTCTTTGTGGTGGATCTGTGTGTGTGTGTGTCTGTGTTTGCAGCTACATAACTGACATTTCCTGAAGGTTTTGTTTCTTAACCCTGTGTATGTTTTTATAAATTAAAAAAATAAGTAATCATCTTATTATGTATAATTTTCCACTGTGGTTTAAGAATGCCTCCCTCACTCCTAGAAGGATATGTAGTCTTTATTTATTTATTTATATTGAAGAATGGTTGATTTATAATGTGTTTTGTTGTTGTTGTTCAGTCAATAAGTTATGTCCAACTCTTTGTGACCCCATGAACTGCGGCACACCAGGCTTCCCTGTCCTCCACTGTTTACTCAAACTCATGTCCATTGTGTTGATGATGCCATCCAACCATCCCATCCTCTGTCACCCCCTTCTCCTCCTGCCCTCAGTCTTTCCCAGCATCAAGGTTTTTTCCAGTTAGTCAGCTCTTTGTATCTGGTGGCCAAAGCACTGGAGCTTCAGCTTCAGCATCAGTCCTTCCCATGAATGTTCAGGGTTGATTTGTTAGTTTCTGCTGCTGCTAAGTCGCTTCAGTCCTGTCTGACTCTGTGCGACCCTGTAGACGGCAGCCCACCAGGCTGCTCTGTCCCTGGGATTCTCCAGGCAAGAATGCTGGGGTGGGTTGCCATTTCCTTCCCCAATGCAGGCAAGTTTGCTAAGTTGCTGCAGCTGTGTCTGACTGTGTGACCCCATGGACAGCAGCCCACCGGGCTCTTCTGCCCACGGGATTCTCTAGACAAGAGTACTGGAGTGGGTTGCCATTTCCTTCTCCATTGTTAGCTTCTAGCATATAGCAAAGTGATTCAGTTATACATATATGCATATACTTTATTCATAATTTCCATTATGATTTATTACAGGATATTGTATACAGTTCCCCATGTTATACAGTAAGACCTTGTTTATCTATTTTATATATAGTAATTGGAAAAGACCCTGATGCTGGGAGGGATTGGGGGCAGGAGGAGAATGGGACGACAGAGGATGAGATGGCTGGATGGCATCACCGACTCGATGGGCATGAGTTTGAGTAAACTCTGGGAGTTGGTGATGGATAGGGAGGCCTGGCGTGCTGCGATTCGTGGGTTCGCAAAGAGTCGGACATGACTGAGCGACTGAACTGAACTGAATGGGTATCTGTTAATCCCAAAGGCCTAATTTGTTCCTCCCTCACCTCCTTTCCCCTTTAGTAACAATAAGTTTGTTTTCTATGTCTGTGAGTCTGTCTGTGTTTCGTAGATGAGTTTATTTGTGTCATATTTTAGATTCCACATATAAGTGATATCATATAATATTTATCTTTCTCTTTCTGAGTTACTTAGTATGATAATTTCTAGGTGCATCTGTGTGTTGCAAATAACATTATTTCATCCTTTTTTATGCCTGAGTCATGTTCCATTGTGGGCTTCCCAGGTGGCTCAGTGGTAAGGAATCTGCTTGCCAATGCAGGAGACTCAGGAGTCTTGCGTTTGATTCCTGGGTCAGGAAGATTCCCGTGGAGGAGGAAATAGAAACCTATTCCAGTATTCTTGCCTAGAAAATCTCATGGACAGAGGAGTCTGTCCATGGGATCGTGAAAAGTCAGACAGAGCTAAGCGACTGAACACAATATTCCATTGTATGTTTATGTATACACAATGGAATATTGTGTATGTATATATATATATATCTTCTTTATCCATTCAACTGTCCATGGACATTTAGCCTGCTTCCATGTCTTGGCTATTATAAATAGTGCTGCTATGAACATTGGGATGCATGTATTTTTTCAAATTATGGTTTTCTTTGGGTATAAGCCCAGGAGTAGATTGCTGGATCATATGGCAACTCTGTTTTTAATTTTTAAGGAAACTTCATACTGTTCTCCCTAGTGGCTGCACCAATTTTACACTTCCGCCTACAGTGTAGGAGGGCTTTCTCTTTTCTCTGTACCCTCTCCAGCATGTGTTATTTGTATACAGTCTCCTTTGCTGTTGATTTTTTTAATAACAAACATGTTTTAATTTATATTTAATTCTTTAACATACTTAAAATTTTTTTCTCTTACATATGACAGACTCTGTAGGTTGGCTTATTCTCCAACAATGTCTTAAATCCTTCTGGCATTTCTCTTTTGTGAAGGCTTGAAGCTAAGAGTTGACATCTCAGGTTCCTTTATAGTTTCGGGGTCATATGACTCTGATTGGGCTACAAGCACAAGGCCATGGGGGAAAGCATTCTTTTCTGAGTAAAAACAAAAACCTGTTTAAAAGCAAGTAAAAATCCTTAAAGCCCCCCTTTAAAGCCATTTTCCCTACTTTCTTGTCTGTAATGTGGATATTGTGCCTGCAGTTTTTGCCTTCATTTTGCAGTGGTGAAAATGAAAGCCAAAATACTGAGGATGATGGAGCAGAGAGAAAGGAGACTGTGTCCTTGAGCAGCTGACATAGACCGAATTACACTCCCTCCCCTAGACCTACTTGTAAAAACAACCCTCCATTTGTTTAAGCTACTGAATCACGAGGTTTTTGTTACTTAACACTGAAAGCAATCTTCTCAGATGTGGGGGCCAACATATGCTTTCTTCTATAGATATATGGCTAATTGTGCTATAATCTATCTTTCCCCTCAATTAAAATGCCATCAATGTCATTTATTAAATTACCATATATATTGAGATCTATTTTTGGATTCTCTATTCTGGCGCACTGAGTTGTCTTTCTCATCCTATGTCATTAATATGTTGATTTGATTAAAATGATCTTATTCACACACACACACAAATACACAAAGAATATTGTGACAGTTCGATTGCACTGGACATGGCAATAGTACTTTAAATCTATCCATTCTTCCAAGAAAATTTCTGAGATTTCAACAAAGTAGTTTTCAAGTGCTTAGAGCAAGCTATTTCAGGGATGGTCTTCCGAAGAAATGAGTTAAAGAACATGATGTAATGAAAGCAGAATTTCTTATAGTCAGGAAATTTTCATTTTACTCCCCATCTGCCAAGTTTTCAACCCTACACGTGTTCTTTCAATTTCCTCACCTCTGACTGACCCATTCACAGACTCAGGGTTGACAGTAGATGGCTCCTGGTGTCCCATGCAGCTCTAAAAATCAGTGATTCCATCAATCTGTAAACTAGGACATTTCTCTGAGACTATTGCATTCTTTCTCCTTACAGGAAAGAAAATTTCTGTGATTGGAATCTATCATCTTCAAATACATAAGTTACCTGTATACTTGTATGCAATCCAAAAAAATCCAATTGCCCACATTAGCTTTTCCTGTTCTCTCATTGTGTGGGAGGGCTTTCGGTCACCTTCTAGAAAAGGGGATAAATTGAACTTGCCTTGGTTCCCCTGTGGGTGACTTCATACAGGCCTTAACTTTGAAAGGAGAGAACAGGCAGACAGCTAGAAAAAGTTGTAATTCTGAGAAGTATTAGAGAAAATTTTGGGTTCACACTGGGGTGAGAGTAAACTTCCCTCAGGATTAGAATCTGCACTGCTTCATAGACAGTCTGTGCTACTTGGCCAATGCTATTTCTTTTTGTTCTTCATGGTGTCCAGTAATATTTCAGCTGCTTCTCACACATCTAATCAGGTTACTTTTTAAGAACATAAGGATATGAAAGGTCAAATCATGTACCCTCCCAACAGTTCTTTTCATCTGCAGTAAGAGAAAAATTATATTCAGATAATTTTGTGCATTAGCTATATTCTAGGATATCTCAAGATGTTGACTTAAAATTAATATGAAAAAATTATTAAGACCTAAGCAGGATACTCCTTCTCTGTCCTTTCAACTAATGTCACAAGTCGATTCTGCTTTTCTAGGTCATGGTTCTTCCCAAGGGTTAAGACAAATGGTTTGACCAGGAGATGGAATCATTTAAAATTTATTTCCCTTTGTTTAACTTTAGGATAGCTCAGGAATTTTGGCTATCCTAATTCATCTTCAAATTTAATTTAAGAAATGATAACTAATGACCTCAATTCAGATCATTTGCAAAATCTCACAGCCTTATAAATATGGATTATAATAAGAATAATGATTTATAGATAATGGGCTCTTTGTCTGTCTCTGGAATCTTCTTGCAGCTGGAGGAGTATGAAAGGTCACACTACTGGATTGTATTCCTGTCTTTCTCCCTCTGTGTTTGTCACTTTTGCTGGGACTTTTTTGAAGTCCTTAATATTACCACTATCCTCGAAAAATGTGATCTAGGATAGATGGCTTGAAGGTGTTAGGATCAGGATACAAACTTGGTTATATTTTCTTTCCCTTTTGAGGTTAAAACTATCACAGGCTGATTTTCTGGTTTTTCCTTTTTTGAATTCCATGCAGAAGCTACCAAGAAGCTTTCTCCATAGGAGTGATATCTCAGTGTTATTGTAAAATGTTATATAGAGTATTGTTGTAAATGGCATGATCACTACTATAAGGAATCATAGCTTTTTTCTAAAAAACCTGCACACAGTGTTTATTCTTTGAAGCTTTTTGGCAGTACTGTATATAGGATATATGTTTAAGAAAACTGAGGCAGACACTTAACAGATTTTACCCAACAACAGAGTTGTTAAGTGAGATTCCAATAACACTTCTGTTAATCAACACTGCCTATTAGTGAGAAGCAAATACTTTATTTAATAATAGTGACACGTAGTTTACATTGCCTGGGGAGTGTGGTCTAGGAAGTTTCTTTAATTGTTTATCTTCTCTTGGCATTAATACATTAATGATACATTGAATATTTTTAAAATTTTGAAAGTTTAGTCATAAAATTTATAATGGAGTACATTTAGAGAACACAACATATTTTTCAATTCTCTGCCTCTTCCATCACAATAATTGCTCTCTCCAGGTTGTAAGTTGCTTTTTTAGTTTAGCAATTTTAGGCATTGATCAATTTCTAGATTTTTATTTACTCTAAGAATAAATTTAATATGAACAAGAGTCCCTATGTCCGTTGATTATATCAGAAAGTGTTGTAAGTTATATTCTGGGAATTGGGAGGTTGTTAGGGATGCAGGGAAGAAGTTGTAAGTAATTTGAGACATTTTAAAACATTTTAGTATTCTTTTGCTGATGACATAAAAATAGTAATGTAATTACTTTGTTTTAGAAATCAATATTAGAGAAATCCATTTTTAGATGTGTTTTTAAAAAAACTTTTAAGTCCTCATTTTAAAAAATATTTATTTTATATATTTGACTGCACGAATCATTTGCAGCACATGGAATCTTTTTAGCTGTGGCATGCGAACTCAGGGATCAGACCCTGTCCTTTGCATTGGGAGCATGAAGTCTTAGCCACTGGACTATTAGGAAGGTCCTAAAAACATCTATCCTTTTTTTTTTTCTTTAAAGATAGCAATTTTAGGTAGTCTACAAAAGTGGTGAGTCTGGTAATATTCCAATCAATAAATGAATGGTCATTTATGTACAACTAATTTTTACATCCAGAGTGATACACTATACTATTTTCTTTAGTGAATTTAACAATTTAAAAAGTGTTAGCATTTGAGCAATTCATAAGAAAAGCTGACATTTGTTCACAAAACATAATCAGTGCAGTTTGAAGGTTTTCTTTGAGATTTTTCTCCAAACAGCTGTTGCAAATGATCCTGAGTTCAGAAATGTTATAATAGCGTTGTGGAGGGAATTAACTTGATGAAAGATCTACCCTTCCTGTTCAGTCATGCTTAAAAATGTCTAACTTCTCAGATAATTATCTACCACAATAGTTAAACAGTGAATAACAAGTAAAACTGATACGCAAGTTTCTATTATTTTGTGAAATGATGGAATGGATGAAACAGAGGGAAACAAAGTTGCTGTTTGAGGTGGGAAAAAAGAACAGATCTCCAATGATAGACTCCAAAGTACGCTTATCCTCATTGCAAATAAAGTGACCAACCGGCCTGATTTGGTAAAATATTCTCTAAATAGTCACCTCCTCCATAAAAATGTTCTGGTCTTTCACCTTGAACTAATTTCTCCCATTTTGTCCTTTCCCATCACTGCTCATGCCCCTATTTATCATTTGATTCCTTGGCTTTGGATTTGAGTTGTTGATATGTCTGGGATTGTTGTTATTTAGTCACTAAGTTTCCTCCAGCTCTTTTGTGACCCTATGGACTGTAGCCCGACAGGCTCCTCTGTCCATGGGATTTCCCAGGCAAGATAACTGGAGTGGGTTGCCATTTCCTACTCCAGGGGATCTTCTGTACCCAGGGATCGAACCTGTGTCTCCTGCATTGGCAGGTGGATTCTTTACTCCTGAGCCACCAGGGAAGGCCATCCAGGACTGTGCCAGCCTGTAAATATCTTGGAGGCAGTGCTGGTGTCTTATTGGACTTTGCATGCTTTAACCCTCACCACAAGAAGCATGGTGCCATATCCGGGACACTGAAGGAAAGTAATAAAACTAAGTCAGTAAACAAGTAGGTAATATTTTAACTGTGCATTTTTTATTTTATTCTTCTCCATCAAATAAAAAAATACAACAAAAAAAAGCATCGTTAGCTTATTTTCAAATTAAGAGACAAAGAATTACATGATTAATTAAATTAGTATTCTTCCTCAGTATTCATCAAATTCAGTTGATACTCCTGTGTCTCTAAAGGCTAGGGTCTGTTTCCAAGTGTGAGTAGTATGAGACATTATAATTAAGCGACCAAGAGGGATTATGAAAAAAAGTGAGGTGCTTATCCAAAAGCCCAAATTACATAATTTGAATTATTTTGTAATATAACTTTTTGAGAAACTATATTATCAGGACTTTCTATGAGCAAGACACCAGTGGGAGACACTGAGGATAAGAAAATGGTGACGATTCTGCTTTTTGTCTCATGGAGAAAGGAAAAAGATTGAGATATATATATACACATAGGCCAGTGACAGAGCTCAGGAAGGATTATAATTGCAATAACTTAAGCTGATGAGGAATTGAAGAAAGACTGAAATGCAGTCATTAATAACATGCATTTGTTAAAATCTATAAAAGGTTTGATGATTTACTGTAGGAATATAGAGAAAGCAGTGGTGAATCATGCCTGGGCCAGAAAGCCTTGGAAAGTTTCAGTGAAAAGAACACATTTGAATCAGGGCTTAAGTGGTGACACAGATTTTATCAAATGAGACGGACAGGATTTTAGGTAGGAGAAATTGCATCAGCCATGGTGCTGTGAAATGGATGTGTCTCGAACAGTAACTAAAGAGCCGGTGGGACTGGCAATGAGGACCTCTAGGTGACTTCCGAGCCGGTGTGATGGATGTTAAGGAATGGATTATAAAAATATTGTGATACACTGGGATACACTGGAGTTGAGGGAGACCAGAAGCAGGAATAAGTGTTAGAAGCCATTGTCCTGGTGAGAAATTACGGGAAGTGGAATAGGCCAGTAGCAGTGAAAAAAGAGGGCAGAGAAAATGAGAGATTGTAAGAGGACATTAACATCTTCTAGCTTTAGTGGCAAATAAATTATGATCATTTATATGATATGGAGAGCTCAGGAGAGGGAACTTTTTTTTTTTTTAATGGAGTAGAGATAAAAAATTTTAAAGACAGGAGTGTCAAATGCTGCAGTAGGATGAAGATTAAGTAGTTACCATTTAGGGTGACCATAAACACTTTTCACTTTTATGGGACAACATAAGCCGCTGATTCCCATTTCTATCACGGTTGTTCGCCTAGTCAATCCGGAACCATGAAATAATATTTAGTGCTAAACAGCCTATGCAGAATTGGAAAAGAATGTTTAGTTGATTGCTGTATCCCATATCAACTGATGAGCTTCTCTTCCGTGTGGATCAGCTGCTGGGGACGCTGGTTGCTCACAGGAGCAGCTGTTGTCATTGATTCTGCTCCAAGCAGTAGGTGAGCCGGAGTCAGATTGTGCTGTAGAGGTGAAGGAGAAGGGAAATGGAACTTGTAAGGGAGATAAATTTTTACCTCTACTGTTATAAGGCTTTTTTTTTTTTTTTGCCTGGACCTGAAAATTAAACTGACATAAGACAGATTAACATGAGAAAAGCTAACGAATGTATGTGGTTTATGTCATGCGGGAGACTACTTAAGGCAAAAAGGACCCAAAGATATGATGAAACCTAACTATTTTTTTTTACTAGGTTGAACAAAGACAGACAATTATGGAAAAGTAATTAAAATGTATGGCGAGGCTAAAGGAAGATGAAAATTCTTTTAAGTAGGTCTGTTTGTACAGAATTCTCTTGGCTTTGACTCCCATGGAAGAATGTTCTCTTGGTATAGTTCAGTTCAGTTCAGTTGTTCAGTTGTGTCTGACTCTTTGTGACCCCATGGACTGAAGCATACCAGGCTTCCCTGTCCATTACCAACTCCCAGAGCTTACTCAAACTCATGTCCATCGGGTCGGTGATGCCATCCAGCCATCTCATCCTCTGTCTTCCCCTTCTCCTGCCTTCAACCTTTCCAAACATCAGGGTCTTTTTCAATGAGTTGGTTCTTGGTACAGAGAAGGCGTCTTTCACAGACGTGTTTTATCTCCTGTTTTTAGAAAGAAGAGGGGAGATTAGAATGGCCTTCTCTTATCTGCTATTTTTTTAAGTGCATTTCAGTTCAGTTCAGTTCAGTTGCTCAGTCGTGTCTGACTCTTTGCGACCCCATGGACTGCAGCATGCCAGGCCTCCCAGTATGCCTTCCAACCATCTCATCCTCTGTCGTCCCCTTCTCCTCCCAACTTCATTCTTTCCCAGAATCAGGGTCTTTTCCAATAAGTGAGTTCTGTGCATCAGGTGGTGAAAGTATTAGAGTTTCAGCTTTAGCATCAGTCCTTCCAAATGAATATTCAGGACTGATTTTCTTTACGATTGACTGGTTGGAGCTCCTTGCTGTCCAAGGGACTCTCAAGAGTCTTCAACACCACAGTTCAAAAGCATCAATTCTTCAGTGCTCAGCTTTCCTTATAGTCCAACTCTCACATCCATACATGACTACTGGAGAAACCATAGCTTTGACTAGACAGACCTTTGTTGGCAAAATAATGTCTCTGCTTTTTAATATGCTGTCTAGGTTGGTCATAACTTTTCTTCCAAGGAGCAAGCATCTTTTAATTTCATGACTACAGTCATCTGCAGTGATTTTGGAGCCCCCAAAATAAAGTCTGTCACTGTTTCCATTGCTTTCCCATCTATTTGCCTTGAAGTGATGGCATGGAATTCCATCACCTCCACTAGCTTTGTTTCTTTAGCTCAAAAATAATCCTTATGCCAAAGTGACATATTTGAGGGTAGCATATTCTGCCCTGCTGCAATTCCATTCAGTAGAGTCATCAGCTATGAAATAAATAAGGAACAGCCGTGGACCTGAAAATTCAAGAGGGTTTTCCTCTTGCTGTTTTGTGAGGTTCATTATAGTTTGTATTCAGTTAAAAGAGTTGATAGTCAAGCTATGTTTAGTTATTTCATTTTAAATCTTGTATATGTACACCTTCTCTGTAAAGTTCTATACTCTTAAACACTTTAAAATTATGTAATCCAGGGTGAAAGACTAGAAAAAATTGTTAAATTTACCTTTGTTCACATTATAAAAATCCTGGGGAAATTGCATGGATATGTTTGTAGTGTATCCTGTAATATCATGTATTGTACTGTTATGGCTGAAGAATTTTGTAAATACTAATCTGCCTGCAATGTGAGATACCCAGGTTTGATCCCTGGGTCAGCAAAATCCTTCTGGAGAAAGGAATGGCTTCCCAATCCCATGGACAGAGGAGCCTGGTGGGCTACAGTCCATAGGGTTGCAAAGAGTCACACATGACTGAGTGACTAACATTTAATCAGAAAGATCAAAATAGAGAATTACCTGGAAAAAAAAATCCTGTGTTTGAGAAAATTTAAAAGGTAGTTGTTGGGCTACCATCTTATTGGTTCTCTCTGTTGGGCTGAACAGAGGGAACTAAAGGGCCATGCAGTGAATCTCATGATTTTTTTCGAGGAGTGGACTTGGAGGAGGTGGAGGGTTGCAAACTACATTACATTCCTTTCTCAAGATATAAACCAGAGGCCAACAAGAACAAACAAGCTAACAAACTTCAGCAGGTTTGTGACCCAGTCGCTTATTTTGGTGTAGAGTCAGAAAATTGTTTCTTGTCTTTTGTAAATGAGTATTTACTGTTGTGTAGAATAGCATTTTATTCCTGCCTTTGCTGAGTGTATTTTGTGTGCTACAAGTGATCATCTGTGCTTCCATAACCATTCTTCCTCTGACCTCCAGGTGCTGGCCTCTTCCCATGTTTCTTGAAAAGTCAAAGGTGTGAGTCTTATTAAACAAATTTTATTTTTCTTTCTTTCTAAGGACATTTATAAATACATGCATTGCTCTGCTCTGAATTATCTTGGCCTCCCAACAAGGTGAAAGTAGACATTTAATTATGTTTTTTTCCCCAGCCCCTGGTATTTGTTCTTATTGCTCATAGCAAGATTTTAGCTTGCTTTAATTTACTGTGCTAGTGTTCTTAATCCCCCAAAGTCTCAATTCTATTCAGGAAGACAAAAAATATCAAGTGATAAGATGTCTCATTATCTCAAAATACAAGAAAAATGGAACTGTCATTGCCCAGTTTCTCTAGAAAGGAGGGCCTGGGGCAAAGATAAAAGTGATAACACAGCAGTTTTGAAGGTGAAACCCAGCCCAGCACAGCAAGGGTCAGGAGAGCGAAGTGAGGCAAATTAGGGGTGAACCAGCAAGAGTTCATGGCCAGGCTGGGGACCACTTCGTGGCAGGCTGCACCCAGGCGTACCAGCTTAGCAAGGACATTGCTGGACTCAGCGACAGCTCTGAAGGGTGACAATGAGGAACAGATTGTGACTCTGGGCATCGAAAGGAGGGAGCAAGGAGCAGGAACTTATTTACGTAACTCTCTCATTTTTGAGCTTCCCCAGTGGCTCAGCTGTAGAGTCTGTCTGAAATGCAGAAAGTGCAGGTTCGATCCCTGTGTTGGGAAGATCCTCTCGAGGAAGGCAAGGCAGCTGACACCAGTTTTCTTGCCTAGAGGATCCCATGGACAGAGCAGCCTGGTGGGCTACAGTTGCAAAGAGTTGGACATGACCGAGCACACACGCTCTAATTTTTTGCTTCCCATAAGTAACCGTTTACTCTTTGTGGGAGTCAACTACTGCATATTCTGGGAGGCATCATTTGGCTCTTACTGTCCTCTCCTATGATATGGTGCTTCATCTAAATTTAGATGTAGAAGGAGGCAGAAACTCTGGCCGGGCAGCAGATTGGCCTGGCAGTGCACAATCAAGGGTTCAGAGCTTGGCATTCTCAGGGCAAGTGACTGGTTGGCCTCAGTCAGGGGACTGAAAGACCCCAAAACTCCATTTAGTATGGCAGCTGTGCAAGTGAGCCAGTATCCAGGAGACTGCTGGCACCAAGGGAATCTGATTTGTGTCTCATGAAATAAGCTGGATCTTTAAAAATAACAACTAAGCAATCCATAGAGATGTGTAAGAGAGGTTTATCAGGAATTCTGTTAAATGTAGGTGAATGCAAAAATATGAGGTTTAAAGTTGAGTAGCTTCTCTTACAATCACACTCTCAAGATTTTGTGCAACATGACCCTTTGCAGTGTTATTTGGATCCCTTTTTCTTCATCGACATGCATATCACAGGCTCTGCAATGAACATAGTGAGAAATTTTGTGCCTCAAGCAATGCACTGACCACACACTGGGAGAAAAATCAGAGCCTTATAAGGAAATCCAGCGTAGCTTCCGGAACTCAGTTGCACATTTCTCAGGAAATAATGTATGTGATTAATGCTATTGTATTTTTTCTTATTCAGATTAACAATCAGCTTAGTTTAGACTCTTGAGATTTTGTGATGTTTGCTAAAGCCAGATTTAAAATTACTATCTTGGCTGTTGCTGCTTATTGGAAAATGTCCTTCAAGCACAGAGTGGTATGTAATTCAAGGACTCATTCTTCCAACTATTCCATTTTAACTAGCAGAGTTCAGTTGTGGAAGAAAGAAACAGTGACATCCTACTTATGAAGTAAGATTATTCCCCTCTGTTTTACTGATAAAGATGTCACAGGCAAGTTATGAGATCTGCAAGGAACTCTGGTTTACCCAGAATATGAAAAAGTGGAAAATTATGTTTTCTCCTGACTTCACACCATTAAGATCTTATGGGGCAAGAATGCAGAGAAGATTCTGGAGATTCCATACTAATTTGTTATAAAAAAAAGCAGATCCAGCCCCAATTCATCTTGCTGAAGAGAGGTATCAACACAGCATCAAGGCCATTGCAAATAAATACCCTCTACTATCCCATAGACATGAATTAATGGTAAATTTACTTAAAGTCTGACTTGCCTAACAAAGTTAATTTGGGGGCTACTTTTGATAAATAAAAGTTGTCATCACTTATTGCATGCTTTCTTATTTGCCAGACAGTGTTCTAAGTGTTTTTAAAAATCCTTTTAATCTTTCTAACAACCATAAGGGAAAAGTTACCCTCATTATATGGAGAAGGAGACAGAATTACAGGACTGATATATCTAACCTGCCTAGGGTCACACAGGCAGCAAATAAAATGGCAGAGCTGGAACTGAGCAGTCTAGAGCGGGCAGATTCTTTTTGGCTAAAACTGATTATTGCCTCACCCCTAACACCAGTGATATGTGTGTGTGATATGAATATAAGCATGTATAGAATTTCTTATTTCCCTTATTTGCTCAATAACAAATATGGAAACTATTTTCTAAACAGATTTCATTTTTATCTGCTTTGTCAGAGAGTACGTTTAAATGAGAAAGGGAATCTAGGAGACCCTGAAATTATCCTTCCCTCACCTCTCATAAGCTTTATATCAAACACACAAAGGAGCCTACCTCCTTGTCCTTCATAAATGTGCTCAGGTTTATGAAACTTGAAAAGTGACAGATTGTTTATTAAGTCACTTAATCACTAACACGTCTCCTCTCTTTCTCAAATAGTGAGATATTACTCAGCCTCTAGGAAAGTTAATATGCTTGTAAGTAAGTGATTGAGGAGAGCTGTAATACATCTGTAACTGTCTCATAATGCAAGGTAAATAAGCTGGAAATTATCTCCTGACACTCTTAGGGCTGCCAGCAGACAGAAAGCTTCTCCTCCTGGTTCCACTGGATTTGTTTCGCGTAAATTTTGCTGGCCCTTGCCAGGGAATACAAATTTAGAGGGCAAGGAGTTTGAGGGCTTCAGAACACTTTGCTTTTGGGATTCTGCCCTTAGAACAACTCCAAGTGTAAAACAGGTAACACTTTCAATTTAAGATTTAAGATGTGCACAAATTCACAATAGTTTTCTTTTTGTCTCCTCCATGAGGCATTCAGAATCTCTTCCAGGTCACATCTAATTTTTAGACCAGCGTGAGGGCATCAAGAAGCAAACTGTTGATAGTCAAAGTTATAAAGATACAGTCTTATGCTGCTTACTTTACTTGGCTCAGGTTTAAACTCTCCTTTTTAAGCCTTTTCTCTGGATCCTTTTATTCTTATCTCCAGCCTAATTTAGCACAGGGTTCATGATCTGTGTGTCTGCAGTTTATTCAGCATCCATTTCTTGGAGTTGCCCATGCTTATGCACAACTATATAATGGGCTTGTGTGTGTGTAGTAGACATTCAGTTGGGTCCAACTCTTTGCGACCCCATGGACTGTAGCCGGCCAGGCTCCTCTGTCCATGGGATTCTCCAAGCAAGAATACTGGGGTGGGTTGCCATTCCCTTCTTCAGAGAATCTTTCTGACCCAGGAATCGAACCGAGGTCTCCTGCATTGCAGGCAGATTCTTTATTATCTGGGCCACCAGGGAAGCGCATCAGATGGGCTTCCTGCCAACTACCAGCATAGGTGGTCCCTGCCGAAGGTAAATTATCTCACATCAGGTTGACAACACACACAACTGCAGTGCAGTTGGCCAATATCAGAATCAACCTTTTTTTGTTTTCTCTTTGACTGACAGATCCTCCCTCAGGTTTATTTGTCAAATAGCACAGGAGGACACCAATCCCCTGCAGACGGCAGCCCAGGGGTCACAGCAGTCCTTCTGTCCTCACATTGGCAGATGAAGGCCTGTACTCTGGAGGCTTTGTGGGTGCCTGGCACCTTTGAGAGCCTGAGCTTGAGCTGGGGTTGCAGCTGCACCTGCAGTTGTGACCTTGGCCTTGGTTTCGGTCTTGGCCTGGGATTTTGGCTAGCAGAGCCCAAGACCCTTGGTGATGCAGGCATGAGTGGGTTTTCTGTGCTTAGGGTGAGTGGTGTAGGCAAGTCGACTTAGCTTGCAGCTGCCACCCTTTGGGATCTTGGGCTTGACCTCAGGCTTCACTGGAGCCTTGACAGCCTCAACACGTGCATTCATGGCCTTGGTGTTATTGGCCTGTGCCTTCTTCAGGCCCTTCTTGTTGTGCATTTTGGTAAAGCAAGTTCCTTGAGAACTTATAGTCCATCCCCTTAAAAGACTCGTATCATCACGATCAGGGTCATAACTTTTTAAAAATTTTATTTTATTTATTTGGCTGTGCCAGTCTTAGTTGTGGCAAGCAGGCCGTTTAGTCTTTGTTGCGGCATGTGGGATCTTTAGTTTCGGCATGCAGGATCTAGCTCCCTGGCCAGGGATCGAACCCTGGCCCCTTGCACTGGGAGTGTGGAGTCTTAGCCACTGGACTGCAAGGGGAATCCCGATTGGGATTTCTTGGTGCTGATTCTGTGTCATTTTCAGGACTGGTTGTATATGTGGTTCTTGGATTTGGCCATGTCTACACCTGGAGGATGAGAGTGGAGAATCAGAGCTAGGGGCTCACTGGGCTGGGTCTTACCTCTCCACCCTGATGGGAGACTCCAGATCCCGAAGCTCCTGGGACCTGAAGAGAAAGAGTCACACTAAGTGTTTCTGCTTTTACATGTTTTTTCACAGAAACAACTGTTGCTCTTACCAACACATAGGAGACCACAAATGTGTTCTAGTTGTGACATGTCCATTCTTAGTGATGGCACCTTTCCCAGCTACTGTATTCCTAAGTTCTGATTCAGAATAGGAGCTCAGCTACATAATACACCTGAAGCAAAACAAGCCATTCTGCCAACTTTAACTGAGCAATTGCTTTGTGACAGGTGCTATGCTAGGTGGCCCTGATACTGTTAGTACTCGGAGAAATACAAGTAACTTCTTCCAGTCCTCCAAGAAGGTACTGAGGTCTTAGAATTGACCCCCTCAGCAGGTGGGAGTGCCAGTTTTGGCTTAACTGTATTGCTGAAATCTTAAATATCCAAAGGACTTTTGAATTTTTGCATTCACTTTGATAGTCAATGCATTTAACTTTAAAATATCTAACTTATTCTTCTAAATATTTAATACTGATTGTATAATTAATAAGCACTAATATTTTATAAAGTCAAATCTCCTAAGAATTTAAACATTGCAAACTGAGCTAGCCAATTTCTTCTAAACATGTCAATAACATTGAGTCTAACATGCCAACTTCTGTTTTCAGCAACATACACTCAGATAAGATGAAGAAAGATGATGACAATAGTTACAAAATTTATTTCTGTTTGTAGACTTGACTTCTTTAAATGCTCATACTAAATTTGATTGATTCCTCATATAAATTTATTTTGTGTCTTTAGAGTAGCAGAATTATTTATTTTTGTGATTTCAAAAGAAAATGATTATTGTTTTTCATTCATCAAGTTTGCAGTAACCAGACTGGGTCACTGTGTGTTGCATTGGCCTTCTCCTCATAGCAACAGTTCACTGGTTATGTCAATGGGATTATTTGGTCTGTGCTTTCACTTGAAACCCTTGCCTCCTTCATTCCCTCCAATCAACTGTCAGGACATATAATTATTAAAAGTAAGAGACTTAATTCCTCGTATGTATAAGGGAAGAGATGTTCCTTCTTCCTTTTTCTCAGAACATTTTTTTGTTTTTTGGTAAACCTGTAAATTGTTTCTCTGCATCTTTGAGATGTGTGCACATCTTTTTAAAAAGATCCTGCTGTGCTACTGACCCAACTTTGGGTTCATTTACCGGATGTTCAGCAATGCCAATCTACTGATCCAGATTGTGGTGAAGGAAAGTGCTGCAATTATTGCAGGGCACCAAGCAAGGAGAATGGGACCCTCATGCTCCAAAGACCCAAATTCCTCAATGGCTTTCCAGAAGGGATTTTTAAAGACAGAGGAAGAGAGTTACATGGTCCATGATCAGCTCATGCACAGTTTTCTGAGTGGTTGATGGTGAGGTAACTGGATGATGTTTTGGGAATTTCAATCCTCAACCTTCTGGTTCCAACTGGTCTAGTGTATTTATGCTGGTGGTCACAGGCAGTTAACTTCTCCACCTGGCAGGGGTTTTTAGTATCTGCAAAACCACTCAAAGATATGGCTCAGGATATTATCTATAGCTCTTGAAAAGGAACTAAAGGTCCTTGAGTTTGTTTTATGGCTAAGCTATTATTATTTTGTCTTGCTTGACTGCTTTCCTTTTTTTTTTTCCTCTGTATTTTCTTGCTTCTCTGATTAACTTCATTATTTGGAACTAGAGGAAGGCCTAGGAGGCAAAAGCTTTTCTATAAACAAAAGTTGAGGAACATGGAGGCTTTTCCCCAGGAAGGCCCTGAAGACTCCTACTTTGCTTCCATTGCAAGTTTTACAAGTAGGAATGTCTGTCTGAAGGATCTGAGAGTCATCACATTAAGGAAGACAGAGTTCTGAGACTCTTCCTGTATCCTCACTTGGCTGCCTTTGGAATAAACACTTTCTTGGCTGTAAACCTCTGCATCTCAGCACTTGCCTTGCTATGCATTGGGCAAATGGATCTGGTTCAATAACAGTATCTGCTAGGTTGGATGTTGCTCAATTTGCAAATCATCGAATGGAGCTAATAAATTTACATGGTTGATTTTTTTTTTTTAACAACATGGAGAAGCACTGTCCAAGTCCATCTTGAAGAAAGGACTCCCTGTCCACCTACCAGGAACATAGTTATATGAGAGCCTCCAGTGTCTCACAATTTTAAGGTCTCCTTCAGCTTTTGGACCATGATCAAAGTTTTTGGGAGAGGCGGGGGACAGCTCCTTGCTAATGATAAGCAAGGAGGTGGTAACAGCTTCATCATTTCTCCCAGTGGAAAACTTCTCTAACAAGCAGTTTCTGCTCCAGAGCTCTGGGTAGGCTGGGGACTTTAGGCATTGAAGTCTGATGGCTCCTCCTGCCAGGAAATTCCTTCCTTCTCTCTTGCCCTTGAGTAACTCATATTCCCTTGAGCTCTTAGATCAAGCATCACCCCCTCAAGAACTGGACGTAGGCAAGAAAAAAATTGCCAAGGTCCAATCTCCCCATTAAAACCCCCCACAGTACTTTCTCTTAGTTAAATTTTCTTTTTGCAATTATTTGATTAATATGTTTTTCTTATATTGCTTGCAAGTCTACTGTGTCTATTTTTGCTCACTATTGCATTGCCTTGGGCTAGCACAATGGGAGATAGTTATTAAAATAATCAAAATGCATTAGCTGTGTTGACGTTGTGGTGTGTAAATATTATGAGGGATTTTGACCTGTAACTTCATACGTCAACTGGTCATGAAAGGTTTGGTGTTTAGAATGAAACATTTCAACACTTTTAGGTCTAGAGCCTGGTTGGTATTACCAAAGGTTATATAAAAGAATGTGATGATGAAGATAAAGAATTTAGATAGGATATTAACAGGAGTGAAGGGAAGGCAATGAAGACATGAAATATTGGAGAGGAAGTACATTGGAGCTTGGTGAGTATTGAATGTGTTTTTTAAGTGGCAAAGTGTTTTGCCACTTTAAAAAAAAGGGATTAAAGTTAGTGAGAGTGGAGATTTCTCCTTGATGAGTTTTAGCCACCTACTGATTTTTTTTAATTTACTCTGCTCTCCTCTGTAGTGCTGAAAATAGCCAGAGAACCAGGGCAGTTTAACACTTGTCCTTTTGCTCAAGGCTTCATCTAGCAACTTAATTATTTCTTTAGTGCTGGGTAGAAATAGTTCAATTTCCTTGAGTAGTGATTTTAAGGAAAGAAAGACATCTTGAAGAGCTCTGTGATTCTCTTCCAAAAGTTAAGAACAGGGCAGGAAGTGAATTACCTGTTATACCTCCGTGTTGGTTTACTTAATTAGGCACAAAATGCATTTTAAACATGGAACTTACTTTTCTGAAGAAATACACAATGATGAATATCCTGAAAAAGAATGATTGTTTTATAGGGCATCCCTGGGACTCAACGCTTTTTGCACTAAAAAGTCAGCCTACACCTTGCTGCCTGTGGGCTTATTTCTTCCCACTCTAGTCTTTTAAAAGTGTTCCCTCTTTTTTTGTGGCATGTCTGTCTGGTTTTGGAATTAGGGTGATGGTGGCCTCATAGAATGAGTTTGGAAGCTTACCTTCATCTGCAATTTTCTGGAAGAGTTTGAGTAAGATAGGTGTTAGCTCTTCTCTAAATTTTTGGTAGAATTCAGCTGTGAAGCCATCTGGTCCTGGGCTTTTGTTTGCTGGAAGATTTTTGATGACAGTTTCGATTTCCTTGCTTGTGATGGTTCTGTTAAGATCTTCTATTTCTTCCTGGTTCAGTTTTGGAAAGTTATACTTTTCTAAGAATTTGTCCATTTCATCCAAGTTGTCCATTTTATTGGCATAGAGCTGCTGGTAGTAGTCTCTTATGATCCTTTGTATTTCAGTGTTGTCTGTTGTGATCTCTCCATTTTCATTTCTAATTTTGTTAATTTGGTTCTTCTCTCTTTGTTTCTTAATGAGTCTTGCTAATGGTTTGTCAATTTTGTTTATTTTTTCAAAAAACCAGCTTTTAGCTTTGTTGATTTTTGCTATGGTCTCTTTAGTTTCTTTTGCATTTATTTCTGCCCTAATTTTTAAGATTTCTTTCCTTCTGCTAACCCTGGGGTTCTTCATTTCTTCCTTCTCTAATTGCTTTAGGTGTAGAGTTAGGTTATTTATTTGGTTTTTTTCTTGTTTCTTGATGTAAGCCTGTAATGCTATGAACCTTCCCCTTAGCACTGCTTTTACAGTGTCCCATAGGTTTTGGGTTGTTGTGTTTTCATTTTCATTCATTTCTATACTTATTTTGATTTCTTTTTTGATTTCTTCTATGATTTGTTGGTTATTCAGAAGCGTGTTATTTAGCCTCCATATGTTTGAAGTTTTAACAATTTTTTTCCTGTAATTGAGATCTAATCTTACTGCACTGTGGTCAGAAAAGATGACTGGAATGATTTCAATTTTTTTGAATTTTCCAAGACCAGATTTATGGCCCAGGATGTGATCTATTCTGGAGAATGTTCCGTGTGCACTTGAGAAAAAGGTGAAGTTGATTGTTTTGGGGTGAAATGTCCTATAAATATCAATTAGGTCTAGCTGGTCCATTGTGTCATTTAAGGTTTGTGTTTCCTTGTTAATTTTCTGTTTAGTTGATCTATCCATAGTTGTGAGTGGGGTATTAAAGTCTCCCACTATTATTGTGTTACTATTAATTTCCTCAATATCACTGATGAACATAGATGCAAAAATCCTTAACAAAATTCTAGCAAACAGAATCCAACAACATATTAAAAAAATCATACACCATGACCAAGTGGGCTTTATCCCAGGAATGCAAGGATTCTTTAATATCCGCAAATCAATCAATGTAATACACCACATTAACAAATTGAAAGATAAAAACCATATGATTATCTCAATAGATGCAGAGAAAGCCTTTGACAAAATTCAACACTCATTTATGATTAAAACTCTCCAAAAAGCAGGAATAGAAGGAACATACCTCAACATAATAAAAGCTATATATGACAAACCCACAGCAAGCATCACCCTCAATGGTGAAAAATTGAAAGCATTTCCCCTGAAATCAGGAACAAGACAAGGGTGCCCACTCTCACCACTACTATTCAACATAGTGTTGGAAGTTCTGGCCACAGCAGTCAGAGCAGAAAAAGAAGTAAAAGGAATCCAGATAGGAAAAGAAGAAGTGAAACTCTCGCTGTTTGCAGATGACATGATCCTCTACATAGAAAACCCTAAAGACTCTACCGGAAAATTACTAGAGCTAATCAATGAATATAGTAAAGTTGCAGGATATAAAATTAACACACAGAAATCCCTTGCATTCCTATATACTAACAATGAAAAAACAGAAAGAGAAACTAATGAAACAATACCATTCACCACTGCAACAAAAAGAATAAAATACTTAGGAGTATATCTACCTAAAGAAACAAAAGACCTATACATAGAAAACTATAAAACACTGATCAAAGAAATCAAAGAGGACACAAACAGATGGAGAAACATACCGTGTTCATGGATTGGAAGAATCAATATTGTCAAAATGGCTATTCTACCCAAAGCAGTCTATAGATTCAATGCAATCCCTATCAAGCTACCAATGGTATTTTTCACAGAACTAGACCAAAGAATTTCACAATTTGTATGGAAATACAAAAAACCTCGAATAGCCAAAGTAATCTTGAGAAAGAAGAATGGAACTGGAGGAATCAACCTGCCTGACTTCAGACTCTACTACAAAGCCACAGTCGTCAAGACAGTATGGTACTGGCACAAAGACAGAAATATAGATCAATGGAACAGAATAGAAAGCCCAGAGATAAATCCACGAACCTATGGACACCTTATCTTTGACAAAGGAGGCAAGGATATACAATGGAAAAAAGACAACCTCTTTAACAAGTGGTGCTGGGAAAACTGGTCAACCACTTGTAAAAGAATGAAACTAGAACACTTTCTAACACCATACACAAAAATAAACTCAAAATGGATTAAAGATCTAAATGTAAGACCAGAAACTATAAAACTCCTAGAGGAGAACATAGGCAAAACACTCTCCGACATAAATCACAGCAAGATCCTCTATGACCCACCTCCCAGAATATTGGAAATAAAAGCAAAACTAAACAAATGGGACCTAATGAAACTTAAAAGCTTTTGCACAACAAAGGAAACTATAAGTAAGGTGAAAAGACAGCCCTCAGATTGGGAGAAAATAATAGCAAATGAAGAAACAGACAAAGGACTAATCTCAAAAATATACAAGCAACTCCTGCAGCTCAATTCCAGAAAAATAAATGACCCAATCAAAAAATGGGCCAAAGAACTAAACAGACATTTCTCCAAAGAAGACATACAGATGGCTAACAAACACATGAAAAGATGCTCAACATCACTCATTATTAGAGAAATGCAAATCAAAACCACAATGAGGTACCATTACACGCCAGTCAGGATGGCTGCTATCCAAAAGTCTACAAGCAATAAATGCTGGAGAGCGTGTGGAGAAAAGGGAACCCTCTTACACTGTTGGTGGGAATGCAAACTAGTACAGCCGCTATGGCAAACAGTGTGGAGATTTCTTAAAAAACTGGAACTAGAACTGCCATATGACCCAGCAATCCCGCTTCTGGGCATACACACTGAGGAAACCAGATCTGAAAGAGACACGTGCACCCCAATGTTCATCGCAGCACTGTGTGTAATAGCCAGGACATGGAAGCAACCTAGATGCCCATCAGCAGATGAATGGATAAGGAAGCTGTGGTACATATACACCATGGAATATTACTCAGCCATTAAAAAAGAATTCATTTGAACCAGTCCTAATGAGATGGATGAAGCTGGAGCCCCTTATACAGAGTGAAGTAAGCCAGAAAGATAAAGAACATTACAGCATACTAACACATATATATGGAATTTAGAAAGATGGTAACGAAAACCCTATATGCAAAACAGAAAAAGAGACACAGAAATACAGAACAGACTTTTGAACTCTGTGGGAGAATGTGAGGGTGGGATATTTCAAAAGAACAGCATGTATACTATCTATGGTGAAACAGATCACCAGCCCAGGTGGGATGCATGAGACAAGTGCTCCAGCCTGGTGCACTGGGAGGACCCGGGGGAATCGGGTGGAGAGGGAGGTGGGAGCGGGGATCGGGATGGGGAATACGTGTAAATCCATGGCTGATTCATATCAATGTATGACAAAACCCACTGAAATGTTGTGAAGTGATTGGCCTCCAACTAATAAAAAAAAAAATAAAAATAATTAAAAAAAAAAATAAAAGTGTTCCCTCACATAAGGGCATAGAGAAAGGAAGGTATACTGTGACCCCCTTGAGAAAGGAAGCCATACTTTATTTCACCTTGTGTTCTTAAGTGTCTGAAAAGTATTAAGTGTTCAGGGAAGGAAGGTAGGAAGGAAATTAGATCCACTCTAGGAAAAGGAAAGGTGAAGACACCATCCATAGGGAAGAAGAAGAAAATGAACTGGAGGTAGAATGCTGTGGAAGATGAGATAATTTTCTTATTTTTCTTGTTTTGGTTTCAAGAGTGAACTTGTTTGGAAGAAAAAAAGAATAATGGGATGGTGGAAAGAAAGGAAGAAAGTGGAGTGGAGAGAGATGATTGAGGAAAAGAGCAGAAGCCCTTATATCTTATTTGGGTGAACTTGACACTCAAATCTATAGGACTTATAGATGACCAACAGTCATCTCTGGACAAACTAAGTTCAATTAGCAGCTGATATGAGAATTGACATCTACTTCTGTTACATTAAAAGAAAAATGGAATCTAAGCATTGCTAAGCTATGTTTACTGCACCAGTTCATTTGCAGGATACTCCTTGATTAGAAAAAGGATGGGGGATTTCACAAGAGACACAGAATTATGCAGTTCAGAGCAGAGACTTATAAATCTGCTGCCATTTGAGATGCCTGAGTCCATTTTATCTTTCCTGGATGAAGCACAGAGCCTTTAGGTCATTCTCATCATGGTCTCCAGGTCAGTAGGAAATAATCTCAGAGCACTTGAACAAATGAGCTTGGCTACCCTGCCTGAGAGGTTGTTAGAATGCTGGGAGTCCATTTAACATTATTTTATACAGAATTCAGTGTTTGAATCTTCTGTATAACATTAATAAGTAGTAAGATAAACTTTACTTGGGTACCTTAAGCATTAGGAAGTTTATGAAAATGTATCAGCATCTGAGGCAGCCATTTCCCTCTTTGGAAAACTCTATTAAAATTTTCCTCTTCTATTGAGCTGCCATCTGCATCCCTATAACTCACATTCATTTCTTTTCATCTACCATTTGTGCCCACACAGAACATATTTGTCTCTTTGTCGTGTCTGTTCTTCCTATGTCTTTTCTTCTCTTAAATTTTGTCAAATGTTTTTCATGCGATATATTCCCTGTAATATCCTGGTTACCTTTGTGAACCCTATAATATCTTATTTAGCACCTTATGCAATGGTCTCAAATACATGTGTTTTGTTATGCATATATTAGTATAGGAGACTTAAATCCTCAGACTCCACACCTGAACACCTGAAATCCTATTGTGAGATATTTCATCCAAAACAAATTGCTATGCGGTTATCTTCTACTATTTTATATTTGCAAGGAAAATTACAAATACAGCCTTCTTTTGCTCTTTATTAAAATACAAATATTTTTAATGATGCAATTTGATTCAACCTCCAAATAGTTACAATTTTTATATTTTAGTTTTTTGAAACTCAGAGTATATGTGTCTCTAAAATAACCAGCCATATAACAGTAGTCTGTGGAATTAAAAATTGAATCGATCATGCTTTTAACTACTTACATATTCAAAACTAAAGGTCATAAGTAGGAGAATTTTAGTCATGATTCACCTAGACATATGTCAGATAAATTAGCAAAATGCATAAATTCCACTAAGGCTCTTAAACATGGACTTCTTTCATAGCATACTTCTCTCAGTTACAAAATGAAAGGTTACAAGAAAGAAAATGAAAAATAACAACAGACAAAGTTGTTTGCTAAAACTGGGACACTGGAAGAACATCCTTGAAAAATGGGAGTAATATCTATTAATTTTGAAGGAAAGGTGCTTCAGGCACTGAGTAAGCACCTTTTTTATCCTTACTTTTTCAAATATTTGTGTTATTTACCAGATATGAAACTAGAGGACACTGAAAAATTGATGCAGACTTACCACAGTTTTTCTAAAGAAGCTGCTGAATATTAGAAACAACATAATCCTACCAAAGAACCAAATAAAAATGAGAACTACATATTTTCAAATTAATTAAGTAGAATCTTCTCTGATGGCAATTTATACTTCACAGACCTATAATAGATTAAAAAATTGGAAATTAGTTTTTATAAATTAACTTATTACTTGCTAAAGTAGTTTTCGAGAACAGTGACAACTGATTTTGTTTTGATTGCTTCTATGAAATAGCTGAGGAAAGAGAAGCCGAAGAAATGCAACAAAGACCAAAACGTTTTGTTGTTTTTACAGATTTTTGTTAGTTAAAGAAAAAAAATCTATTTTCTACTTTATTAAAATTTGTATACTTCAGTAAGAAAGTACAATTTACATACAATAAAATTCACCTATTTTAATTGTATAGTTCAGTGAGCTTGAGGAACATAAGCATCCATGTGACAATATTATCAAGATTCCCAATATTTTCATCAGCCTAAAAACTTTCATACAAGGGCCACACATTTTGAGAGAGGAGGATGATTTCATATTTGCTAAGTAAGCAGTTATTTGAAAAACTATAGAAAGAATGTGTTTGACAGCGCCCAAAGTTCCTTTTATAAAAAATTCTTAAGTATTTTAACAAAACCAAGCACATGATGGCTCTGAATCTGCTAGTGTCAGCAGTACCCTGGATACAAACATAGATTAAATACACATGGCCACATCACCATTCTTTTGCTGTAAAATAAGATCCACCCTCTGCTAAACATTACTAGTGAATTGCACACGCTGCTACGTAGTATGATCCTAAAGTTCGAAAGGATCAATCTGATCAAAGCAGAATTGCACTGGAAGGTAAGGAAGGCTTTATCAAAGTAGTTGCTCTAGGGGAGAGAGATCAGAACTCAATCTGAGCTCAAGTCCACGGAAACAGATGGCAGGGCAGGAGAGGTTTTGAGAGCTGGGGTGGGGTGGAGGGGAGTGTCATAGGCCATCTGCGTTTTCTTAGTGGCCTTGTTGAAAGGAAAAGTAAACTTTCTCCTATCTTCTTGACAGAAGGTAGTTTTAAAACTTGGAGGAAGGGACTTCCCTGGTGGCACAGGGGATAAGAATCCACCCACCAATCCAGGGGACATAGGTTTGATCCCTAGTCTGGGAAGATTCCAAATGACATGGGTCAACTAAACCTGTGCAACCACAACCGCCAAGTCGGAGAGCTGCCGCTGTTGAGGCTGTGTGTTGCAACCTACTGAAGCCCACGGGCTCTAGGGCCTGTGAGCTGCAACTACTGAAGCCCAGGTACCTAGAGCCTGTCCTGTCTACAAGAGAAGCTTGTCCTTCTCAACAAGAGAAGCCACCTGTGCTCTGCAATGAGAAGCCCATACACTGCAACTAAGGGCAGCCCCTGCTCACCACAACTAGAAAAAGCCCATGCAAAACATCAAAGACCCACTAAGCCAAAAATAAGTAAATAAATGAAATGTAAAAAAACAAAACAAAAAACAAACACACTTGGAGGAAGCCTTGTGTGGAAGTTGAGCTCTTACTCTCCCACAAACTGGAAGAAAGAGGTGACGTTTTCTTTGATGATTACCGTTCAAATGGATGGCTCCCAGGTCTTTGAGAAAGACTGTCTTGGGCTTTTAACATATTTAAATTTCAAAAAGACAGAGAAAGAGTATACAATTACATGTTTTCTAAAGCAAATGCTCTCAAGTAGGGAGAGGAAGGGCGTAGAATCTGGGAGAAGCCTGTCTAAAGTTCAGTCAAGCTGAGAGGGACCCTGACCTTGGAGTCCTTTAGGAATTCACCTCTTGATTTGCTTTTAACCAAAGGTCAGCACACCTCACAATCAAGAAAGCTTCTAACATCTCTACACCTGAGAGTACAGGCTCAATTGTCCCCAACCAGCAATGGATAAAGGGAATTATTCTTTTCCTTTGTCCAATGTTCACTTTATTTTCTGTTTCATAATTAAACTTGTCTGAACATGATTGACAACAAAAACATCTATCCTTTCTCAGAGAAACTCAAACTGATCCCCTCTGTGAGATATTTCCCAGTGACTTAGAATAATCACTGTGGTACGTTTTACAAATCTAGGTTATTCAGTCTTCCATGATGACATTGCAATTAAAGTCTTCAGGGTCAAAAAGGTAAATTCCTTTTTACATTCTTCTTTCAATATCCTTATTCCTGATCGCTAGTGAGTTATTATCTTGAATAAGAATCACAGAACTTACCAAGAACAAGAAAAAAATTTAAGGCCATGAGAAGCTACAGTCCAGATTTGGAAAAACAAATCTGTAACTCTCATGCATTACAATTCTGTCAGAGCTCTTCAGTTCGTATTATTAATCTCATTCTGAAACATCTATATTTGGGTTTCTCCAAGAATCTGCCTGCAATGTGGGAGACCTGGGTTCGATCCCTGGGTTGGGAAGATCCCCTGGAGAAGGGAAAGGCTACCCACTCCAGTATTCTGACCTGGAGAATTTCATGAACAGTACAGTCTATGGGGTTGCAAAGAGTCAGATACGACTGAGCGACTTTTGTTTCACTTCACTATACACAAAGATTCCCCCAGTAATAAGTGGACACTTCCTTGCATTACCATAAGGATTCTCTCAGAACAGGGAGTCTTCCCCAAATGCAAATTTTGGTTTCTTCCCCCATAAGCAGAAGCTGCTCAAAATCCTCCATACGATAGTTCTTTTCCAGTCTAATAAAAATTTTACTATCCTATCTAAACCATGTGCCCTGCTACAATTAGGTTATGGTAATTGACCAGCATCTGCCCTCTTCCTGGGTCTCTCCAGGTAGTTCAGTTTGATGACTGCCTACAGCTGCTAAGACTAAATTTGGAATCTATTCTCTATCTAGGAGCATTCTAGTAATTCCCATTAGTATTTAAAATTAATGTTTTCAGGCTGCTAAGAAAATACAAAGACAACTTTAAATAATGAAGGATTTATATTTCCCCTGATAGAAAGAGGTATATTCTCTAGATGTGGCTATATATCTCCTGTCCAGGTTAATTATTGTTTGTGTGAACTCACCATGAGAAAAAATGTATCAGGGAGTTGCATTTTGTTTTTCTAGTTCCAGAATCAAGTTTAGAAAAGAAATAGAGGAAAAGAAGCTAAGGGTTTAAAATTGAGGCATAAGCTAACAGATCCATACCTCAATTTTTCATAAAATTCTAAACAGAAAGGTCTTAAAATGCTTCTTTCGATCACAGGAGACTAATATACCAGATGGAGTCTATGACTAGACGTTGATCTTGGTAACAGAACAAATGAAAGAGATGATTTTCATTTTAAACAAAAGTTTAATGAGAATATGGAGCTGATGACAGTAATCCCCAAAGTCAGGTAACCATGAAATAGGCTATTTCGTATAGAATATAACTGAAGAAACCAGAGAATTGGGTCTAATCTGCAGGAACATTGTACAATTTCAATGGTGCTACTTTCTAAGTGTAATGAGTAGGGAAATTTCTTCCATCTGAGGACTACTGTCAGATTTCAGTGTTGAATGAGGCCGTAGAATCAGTTGATAAGGTAGAAGTGGGAAGAAGAAAAATATTCAAGCAGAGAGAACAACAGTGTACAGGCTATGGGGGAGCAAAGAGCTAGATTATTTGGCCATCAAATTGGAAAGCGAATGTGATCCGATGCCATGAGTGAAAAAAAAAAAAAAAACAGAGCTGTGGGAAATAGCATCAGAGAGGTTGGCAGAGGCTAGCACTCATGGAGATCCACAGGTACCGCACCAATTAGGTGACAGTGACCCGGCTTCACCAGGTGAGAAGCAGAACATGGAAGCAGCTCAGGCCAATCACACTCTAGTCACCTGAAAAAAGTAGCTTAATACAGTTGTATTACATCTGTCATCTTTGTGAGAAAGAAATGAACATTTAAAATTTCAGAAAGGAGCTTCCTGGAGGTCCAGTGGTTAGGGCTCCATGCATTCACTGCCCAGGGCATGGGTTTAATCCCTGATCGGGGAACTAAGATCCTGTAAGCCGCAAGGCAAAACAAAAGAAAATCTAGAAAATAGAACTTCAGAAAAAGAGCAGAAAAAGTCCTCTTGTGGTTCTTTGGTAAGTTAGGGGTATCCTCTGAAAGAAAAACAAAATCATATGTAACTTTTAAGCTGGTAGAAGATATTTCAATTGAGGAAATGGAAGTTAGGAAAGAAAAAGAGGAGCTGGAGTGGGAGAAACAAGACCTAAATTATAGCAAAAATATTAAATTCTGTGGAAGATATAAATCTTTATATATGTGATGTTAGTGACTATGAAAGAGTTGTTGTTCAGTTGCTCAGTCATGTCTGATTCTTTGCAACCCCATGGACTGCAGCATGCCAGACTTCCCTGTCCATCACCAACTCCTGGAGTTTGCTCAAACTCATATTCATCAAGTCAGTGATGCCATCCAACCATCTCATCCTCTGTCATCCCCTTCTCCTCCTGCCTTCAATCTTTCCCATCATCAGGATCTTTTCCAATGAGTCAGCTGTTTGCATCAGGTGGCCAAAGTATTGGAGTTTCAGCTTCAGCATCAGTCCTTCCAATGAATGTTCAGGACTGATCTCCCTTAGGATGGACTGGTTGGATCTCCTTGCAGTCCGAGGGACTCTCAAGAGTCTTCTCTAACACCACAGTTCAAAAGCATCAGTTCTTTGGTGTTCAGCCTTCTTTATGGTGCAACTCTCACATCCACACATGACTACTGGATAAACCATAGCCTTGACAAGATGGACTTTTGTCAGCAAAGTAATGTCTCTGAAAGGGTAAGGACATCTAAAAGTTCACCCATAAAAGCAACAAAATGAATCTTGCAAAAAATGATCAGAGTCGATTTTATCAAAACTTTAGAAGTTAACTAAAGGCTTGCAGCAATCTAGAGAGTATTTAATCAAGAAAAGTGATGGCAGCAGGATAAAACCAGTGAGCATCAGTGGTGCTTTCAGTACCTCTAGTTCCATTTCTTGCTTTCAGTTTTAACAGGAGCCTCAAAAACTAATTGCCAACAACTATGGTGAAAACTAGCAGCCTGGAAGCACTGGCGGGGGGCAGAACTCAACTTCAACTTGTTCAAAGCCGTGATCCCGGAGAATTATTATTTGATCTCTCTTGTGAGTCCTTGGAAGACCATTTGCAAGGCTGTTGTGTTTGACTAACTCAGAACTTATCCATGTCAAATGCCTTTACCTTGGGGGAGGGTGGAGGTGATGAGGGTAAGCATTTGTCAGAAAAAGGAGAAAGGCAGGATGGTTTCACCTCATCCTCCTGGGACCATAGTGACTCTGATCAGAGATCTGCCTCTTTCAGTGTTCTAGGTTCCTATGAGTTCTTGCTGCTGTTGCTGTCACTCTTGCTGCTGCCAAAAGTTTGCTTAGGAGCTGGGGCACTAGAGAATGAAAATAAGAGAAACACAGAAGACAGTTTCCCACTTTCTGCATGTTAAAGGACCCCTTCCCACTCTAAGGCCAGAACTAAAGTGCTGCTCTTTGAGCTCTCTATGGACACTGGTGCTGACGTTTAGGTTTTAGTGTGTGTTGAGTGGAAGTTTCAGGTTACTGGAGGGAAAAGAAAAAACAAATGCAAAGATGATAACACACCAGTGGTCCAGTGCTATTTAGAATTCTGCTCTCCTTCCCCAGCCCACCTGCCACATTCACTTTTCAGAGTCCTTGCACTGCTGCTCCAAACATTCTCTCCAGGTTTTATAGCTACATTTAGTGGGTGTGTTTACCTCTTCTTAGCCAGAGCCAGACCCTAATCTATTTTTCCTTCTTTCTCTTTCTGAGCCATTTCAATTATGCAATCTGGTCATCTTGTGCATAATTGTTTCTGTGTTTGTTCTGGAACAAAACAGAAAAAAATGGAAAAGAAAAAAGGAAAGATGACACGGAGGGAGGGTAAAACTGTAAAAACCTAGGAAAATTAGAATGGAGGAAGGAAAGAGGAAAGATCTCCAACACTATACATTGTGGGAAAACATCCTGATTCCTAGAAACTTTATTCTGTCTGTGTGGTAGATGAAACCAAATTTTTTATACAGGAATGAATATTTCAAAGCAGAGCATCATAAGCTTCAAACTGTGTTTTGTCTTCTCTTCTTGTCAAACTGTACTTAGAGGACTTTGTGATTTGTTTTTATTTAGGGATCTCCAATAATAGATCTGACATATCAAGTGTCAGTTTGCTACAGAAATAAAACAATTACAGGTTGCCACCACACACTGCAACATCAGTATTTTTTGAAGCTTAAGTTGTCTAGCAAGAGAGCAATATTTGTCCTGTGTTTCAACCTCACTCCTTTTTATACACATCTGGAACTGTCAGGTAAGCTGATGCATTGGTTATCCAAAGGTTTGAAGATAGTGTAGTGGTTATCACATTCACCTAACACATGAAAGGTCCCCGGTTTGAAACCGGATGGAAACATGGGTTCTCATCTCACTTCTGAGTCTTTAGGGCTTCCTTGGTAGCTCAGAGAGTAAAGAATCTGCCTGCAGTGCAGGAGACCCAGGTTCGATCCCTGGGTTGGGAAGATCCCCTGGAGAAGGGAATGGCAACCCTCCAGTATTCTTGTCTGGAGAATTCCATGGACGGAGGAGCCTGGCAGGCTATAGTCCATGGGGTCACAAAGAGTCGGACACGGCTGAAGCAACTTAGCAAGCACGCAGCATGAATTCTATTCACGTTAGTTTCTGTTGGAAAATGAAGAGAGAGTTTTTTTTCCCTCAGAAACCAGGCTTTTCTTTGCATTAAGTTTTACAATTCTTTCTGGTTTTTATGTGTGGAAGATTTGTATTTGGCATGGGACCAGAACTGTGTTTTTCCTCTCTTTCTAGGCTCTGCTGGTTGATGCAGGTAGGATTGTGAACATAAATCTAAAGACATACAGCAGTGCTAGATGATGTGCTCATTTAAGTGTTATTTCCATTTTGCTGTACATAAAAGTGGTAAATAGATTGAAACAAATATATTGAATTCTATCAAGATAAAGGATCATTCTACACTCTCTGTAAGTGTGGGCATGCCCAGGGTTGTCTGCATAACTATCAGAGTTATCGTTGTTCAGTCACTTAGCTGTGTCTGCTCTTTGTGAGCCCATGGACTGAAGCATGCCAGGCTCTTCTTTAGATCCCCTAATCAATTATTTCCTGAGGAAATTCTGGAAAGAAATTCTTCTGTACCAAAGTGGAAACCATAAGCTTGGTTTATGCCATTAGCATATGGTTTAGTCCACAAGCTTGTCTTGGGACTATAGGTCATTAGCCAAGACAAGGACCAATGTTGACTATAGAGTATCCTGTGTGACTCAATTTACTTGCCAGCCAAGCTCTCCATGATTCGTTCCTGGGTTTTCAGGAGAGGGTTCTTCAAGAAAGGCTAAAAGAGCCACGTGTTTAGTATTTTTGTATGAGCTGAGTGATCTAGACAACACTGATCTCTCAGCCACCTTTACAAACAGAGGTTGATAATATTTGCTTTGTTCCAAGAAGTAAATAAATTAACGTAGGATGGAGGAGTTGCTAGACTCATTTTGAATCACAGAGAGAAAGGAGTCGTGAGAACGATGGAGGGATGGCAACTTCTTGGTCAGGTTCCTGCAAAGCTAACATCAGGATCAGAAAAAGGAAGATGACAAATGCCACGGATGCAATCAGGAGGCTGTGACCACCTGGGAGACCACCCCGGAGGCTTCCTGAACCCGTTCAGAAGAACACCAGCTTTGCAAAAACTCCCCAAGCCACCCCTGAAGCAGAAGAATTCAATTTCATCATTGTTATTACGGGACTGCAAACTGGTTTCATATGAATAACACATATGTGTTTCTTTTTCTTTTACCTGACAGAATAAATAGAATTTCAAACTTGTGAATACTGAACATAACATTCAAGGACATTAGTAAAATTTTGTCAAATATAACATTTCCACCACTTTTTATGCTCTTTGACCTATATCAGTGAAAAGAAATAATAATAATACTAATAATTATAGTCAAAAGCCAGAAAGTCATTATAGCTGAGAGGTAACAAGGAGTTAGAGCTTTAAATCCTATTCTCACTCTAATCTGTTCCTAGTGATTCCTTCAGAAATATTTGCATCCCGCTATGGGCTTCCCAGGTGGAGCTAGTGGTTAAAAAACCCGCCTGCCAATGCAGGTAGATGTAAGAGATGCAGGCAACCCACAAAAGTATTCAGGGTGCAGTCAATAGGGTCACAAGTCATGTTGGACATGACTGAAGTGACTTAGCACGCATGGACGCACGCCTGGGCTCTAAAGCTATTCATAATCAGCTGTGAATAAGAATCCACCTGCAATGCAGGAGACCTTGGTTCGATTCCTGGGTCAGGAAGATCCCCTGGAGAAGGGAAAGGCTACCCACTCTAGTTTTCTGGCCTGGAGAATTCCACGGACTGTATAGTACACGAGGTCACAAAGAGTCGGACACGACTGAGCAACTTTCACGTTCCCTAGCAGAGAGCATCGCCTAAATGTTCTTGCAGGTGTTTTGGATATAACATAAAGATTATTTTTTCTCTCTATGAAATTTTAGTAATTTAGGAAGTCCGCCATGTTGGGAAACTTTGCAACTTTGTTAGTATCGAAAGCAAGTACTAAGTTTTAGGTACCTGTCTTCTTAACCCAGGTTTCATGGAAGGGGCTTCAGACATTATCTAACAGAGATTTTTAGTGTGGGAAGGTAGGTATCAGAATCACATAGATGGTCCTGCTTCTGGACAGGGGACAAGGGCCTAGCAGGGCATCCCCATTCCTGTACATTTATTAAATGTAGAGCAAAAAACCCGTTTTCAGAATACTAGTCATAGCTCAAAATATTTCAGGTAGCTGTCTGAGATGGGTGCTGCTTCTCCCTGGAATATGGAATGTCTCCAGATACCTGAGAAGATACCTGCTTAGGATCACATGGCATTTATTATATAAGGTCTGTAAAGCAAGACCGTTTAACGATAAATGTTTTCACATTTATGTGAAGATGTGTGAATGTAAGAGAGTTGTGTAGAAAAATTATACTTGATGTAAAACCAAAAAAGCCAAAATTGAACTGCTCAGGGTTGTGATTCCCCCAAATAAGCACACAGGATTGGAAGAGGCCAGTGATGGGAGTGACTCTGTGTAAATGCAGCCATCCACGTGTTGGAGTAAATTGTTCCTACGCCTATGAGCCCCTTAGAGCACAGAACACAGGTCTTCACTTCTGCAGCTCTTTGAGGTGTACATTCATTCACTGAATTACTGGGGACACACTAAGGCCCAACGCTCCACTAAGCATGGAGATCATGGTGAACAAACTTGTGATACCTTGTTTAGTACAGCTTTGAAAACAAGGATGGAGAAGGAAACGGCAACCCACTCCAGTATTCTTGCCTGGAGCCTGGTAGGCTACAGTCCATGGGGTCGCAAAGAGCTGGACACGACTGAGCAACTTCACTTTCTTTCTTTCTTAATAATCTTTTACTAAACTGAATTCTCTTTCATTTTCCCTTTCTCCCTTTGTTCTACGAATATTCATTGATAATGTTAAGCTATCAGTCGTTACCTATCTATTCTGTGTGTTTTAAAGATACATTTAAAGATACTTCTGCCTGGGTTGCAGAATTTGGGCTCATAAATAGGTTTCCTGATCTTTGCTCATTACCAAGAAAATTTTTAGAATGAGTGATGAAGGGCTTAACATCATTTTCATTCATTGCCTTTCTTCAGAGAGTCTTGTATTACATCCTGAGTCATTTAATCACTAACATATCTTCTTTCTCAGTCCTCCTTTAAGGTTATTTTTGTAACAAGAATCATTAATTTAGATTGTTGCCATATATATCTTCTATAAAATATAACCGACTGACACTAGGATTTTGTCTATACATTAAGCTATCTTCCCCTTTGATGATTTGCATTTGCATTTTTATGTCTTTTTACATTCTTTTATTGTCAGAGTTAGTAAGGGATCTATCTCCCTGTATATTTATCTCCCCAAACATCAAGAACAGCTGTTGTTGTTTATTTAAAAAAAACAGATACTCGACTTTGGGTAATATAATCTATTTTTCTTTCTGACCTTCAGTAGTGACATTTGCTTTCATACTGCCTGGTGGGTTTCTGTCTGTGTAGGGCTGGATTATCCAAATGAGTAAACATCAAATTTCATTACTTTGCAAGGAAAACATGGCATTAATCTACTCAGACTCAGTAATTATATTCAGATTACATTCTGTTTTGTTTGTTTTTTCACTTTGCGTTGTCTTCAAAGTTTCCGACGTACTCTGTACTGCTGTTTCTGGTCACCATTGAAATGTGAATCTTTGAACATGGTGGGAAAAAGAAGTAGAGTATGCAGGTCAATTTTCTAGGACCTAATTGCTTTTTTTCTAGCTAAATATTGCAAGTTGAGTGGCTCTCAATCCTATTTAATCTATATTGTTAGTGAATATATCTCTTGTTATTATGAATTATCTGGAAATATCATCACTGATCATGAGATGGCAGAATAAAAAACTGTCAAAGAAAGGCAACTTTAAGCTAATTCCAGGAATTCCCTGAAATTACAGGCAAATTGTATGTAAATGGTATTTATGTGAAGACATACCATTTCCTGGGCAGAAGAACCCCTAGTTTCCAGTAGATTCTTAAAGTTATTCTCAATCCCCTCAAAATAAAGAACAACTCTTCTAGATCAACCTGCCATTTTTTTTTAATGAGAAAATAACCCTTTAATTGTAGTTACTGAATTAAATGCTCACACTTCTGGGTCTGTTTCATGTTCTAGTTTCTTCAGAATATTTCTTCTTAGAAGGAGAAAGTTGCTGTTTATACCTCTTGTGGTTCTCTTAAATTCAGTCAACCCTCTGTATCCATGGGTTCCAAATCTGCAGATTCAACCAAATATGGATTGAAAATGTTTGAAGACTATTCCAGAAAGCAAAAGTTAAATTTGCTGCTGTAAGCAACTACTTACATGGTATTTATGTTGTATTTATAACTGTTTATACAACATTTGCATTGTATTAGGTATTATGAGTAATCTAGAGATGATTTAAAGTATATAGGAGGATGTGGGTAGGTTATATGCAAATACTACATCTTTGATAAAAAATGAGTTGAACATCCTTGGATTTTGGTATCTACAAGGGGTTCTAGAGTCGATCCACTGAAGATTCCAAGGGGTGACTATATGTGCTCTACAAATATATGGCCACTTGTCCTTAGAGCCTCTAACCTCTGCAGTCAGAGGAACCCTGGGAGAGTGGGCAGTGAAACTCCTTTCTAGAGTTTACTGACTCTCCAGGATGAAATGATTCCAACAGGAAAAGACCATTGCATCCCATGCCCATATTCCATTGGTGTCCATTCTTAGAGAGGTACTAGAAATCAGACTCTCCTTCTTTCCCAGAATTTGCTCTTTTTGCTATTCTTGTGTTTATTGTTTTTTATTATTATTTGCCTAGCATCATCATGTTCTGTCCTTGATATTCAGAGTGGGTATAGGAAAGTTGATGATCTACACGGCAGGTGTTCAGAAAAGGTGGATGCAAATTAAGCATCTGTATGTTAATATGGAAAATATAAGTACTAATTCAAATAATAAGTTGAATAATTAATTGAATTAGGGGGTTGGTATTATTCTTTTACCAAAAACCTTAGTAACAAATAAAAGTTTTACTGCTGCTAAATTGAAACTATCTACCATTTGCTAACATTCCTGGATTTCACTCTCATGTTTTCCCTAATAATGACTTTAAATGTTTTCTTTCCCCTTCTGACCTGTGGAAACAGCTTTCTCAGCAGAGTAGCCATGGTACCCAAATAACATGGTCCTGCTTCAGAGATTACATAGGTCAAAACAGCTGTTGATTTTCTGTTGGTCTGTGAAGTGGAGCTGGGCTGTAGAACTCTTAGAATACTCCTTAGGTTTCCCAGTACACCATTGTGATCAGTGGCAGGTGACAGCCTCCATGTGTGGCTACTTTCCTAAACTTTAGTTTTCACATTTTAGCCAGAAGAAAAGACTTCCCTACTCATGCAGGGAAGGGGATCGTGGGAAGAGTGTAGGGTAGGAGGGGAAGCAATGAAATGAGAAGTGGAAATGGGGACTGTATCCATTCTTATCCATCTATATGACCCTGCATGTATCTTCTCATGTGATACTTCACTTTTCTAAACTTCAAAGTTGGTCAGGACCATGAAATAGCCCATCATTTGTATAGATTTTATGTTATTTACCAAAATGTTAAAGAGTATTATGAATTGTTTTATTTAAAAAATTGCTATTTTAAAATAAAACAGATCTGGAAGACCACACACCAAAAATGTATTGCCTATTTTTTAAATTAGAATATATAGTTGATTTACAATGTTGTGCCAATCTCTGTTGTTCAGCAAAGTGACTCAGTTTTATACATATATACCTTCTTTTTGAAATATTCTTATCCATTACAGTTTATGCCAGGAGATTAGCTATAGTTCTCTGTTCAGTAGGACCTTGTTGTTTATCCAGTTAAATGTAATAGTTTACCTCTACCAATCCCAAATTCCCAGTCCACCTCTCTCCCTCCACTCCCTCCCTTGGTGTATCACCTATTTTAAAATAAATTTTTATAACTACTACCTAGGTCAAGAAATATACAGCCACCTCAGTAGGAATTCATGCCCCACCTTAATCATAGCTTTCCTTTTATTCTTCCAAGGTAATTACAATGCCTGTCTATATAAGAATTAGTTCCATTTGTTTCTTGAAAGTTTTATCACAAAAATCTCTAACCCTGGACACTGTGGTTTGGTTTTGCCCATTTTGGGATTTGATATGTCTTTTGAGTCAATGTGCAGGTTTTCCCTCCATCCCTGGTCTCTTTCCTGTTATTTATCTGTTGAAAAACTGAGCCTTTAGCGTTTCCTATAGTCTAGATATCTTTGATCACACAGTTGTGATGCACCTTACCCTGTTCTTATGTTTACTCTATGTGCTCAGTTGCTTTGGTCGTGTCTGACTCTTTGCAACCCCGTGGATCATAGCCCACCAGACTCCTCTGTCCACGGGATTTTCCCCGCAAGAAGGAGTGGGTTGCCATGCCCATCTTCAGGAGATCTTCCCGAGCCAGAGACTGAACCCGCGTCTCTTGTGTCCCTGCATTTCAGGAGCCACTGGGGAAGATGTTTACTGTATTTCCTACAAATTGGCAGTGGTGGTTTGTGGGCAGCCTTGGGCTTCAGCTTTTATTAATAGATCTATTGCTCCAATTTTTGCTCTTCTTCACATTCTCCTTCAGGGTCCAAATTTCCTCTGTTTATCAGGGCACAGTCATGTTGGATGAGGTTTGCTGTAAGGAACTCACCTCAACTCTGTCATCAGCAAAGATTTTTTTTTTCAAAATAAGATCACATTCACAGGTACTGGGGATTAGAATTTCGACCTATTCTGGTAGGTCACAATTCAGTTTTTAACAGGAGATAAGTACCTGACCATATAAATTTCAAAGCTCATTGTGATAGTTTCAAAGTTATTTTTCAGAGGCAGCGAAGATTGAGATGGGTGAGATGCATTGCACTTCACAGCTACGGTGCTTACTCCAAAGCGCTCACAGCAGTAAAGGAACTGAAAATCTAGAGAGAAATTCAGCTTTTGACAATTTGACAAATGCCTATCTTCTTGATTTTCTAATCAGACATGCCATCATATATAATGATCTTTTAAAATGTTTTAAGCTAATCAAGATCAGGGCAGGTCAGAATTTTAATGAGATTTCTCTAGGCTCAACTCAAGTACCCTGAAATCTTCAGGCAGAAATAGTAGCACTGCATGTTTTACCCCTGAGTATAAATTGGACACCTAAGAATTCTAGAATTAATTGTAGGTGAATACAATTATTCTTAAATTATTTGAAAATGAATGACCTCAGAATTTGGGTGATTATAGTTCATGTGGATATTTGCTTCAACCAGGAGTCATGTTCTAATTCTAATTAGAACTCATATTCTAATTCTAATACTTTCAACATAAGAAAAACTTGTATACTTTCCACCACACTAAATAAGAATAGAAAAAAGTATTCTTTTGTTGAATGTCTACAAAATGCTCAGCCTCCAGTCATTCTAATCTTTTCTTATGTATTACCTTTTATGTATTTTTTTAAGTTGCAACACTGTAATAAACCTAAAAAGTTCTTCTGTTTCAGATATTATTATAGAGATACTAATCTCTCCCCCTATTCCTCTGTTCTAGAAATGCTTAAACCTCCATGGAAGCATTGCCAGATAAATACAGACATCTGGAAAAACACTTTCTAATCTGAATATTAATTATTAGCTCAGACCTTTTAAAAAGGTTTCTTCTGTTTACATACAAACTTGAATAGATACTATTAGAATGCAGACAGAACAGAAATTGTTGTTTTTAAATAGACTGCATTGTCATAAAGATCACAAAATCCAGAAGAATGCTCCAATTTTTTTTTAGATTCTTAATTTTAGTTATCTGGAAAAATCTATTGTGTTTTATTTTCATGAGCATAACTAATTCCTAATTATTTTCCTAAACTGTTCCTCTATGAATGATGTGTTTACAAAAATTTTAAATGCTAAATTGTTTCCCCTAGATTCCATTAATATGAATTAAAAGGAACAAACACAGAGGATTAATGCTAAACCTATTATAGGCAATTTTTGAAGCTGTGTGTAAACACTATTAAGGTGTGGTCTGGATGAGACAAAGCAACTTATTTTTCAGGTCCAGGATTCTTCCTAATTTCTAATGGCACAGTGCTATTTTAGCAGTCTAAACTTATATCTGTTCTGCTTTATTCTGATTTGTTTTTGTTGTTGCTGTTTTTACTCATACCCTCCTTAGAGTTGTAAAAAGATGGTTTGACAAACGTTGATTTTCTTCTTTTTATTCAACTTCAAATCCATACAGTTACATCTATTTAGGTACTAATCAGATTAGGTCTTTTGGAATCATTTAATGTCAAATGGTTCTCAGGTTCTAGAACATTTAGCCAATTACTGTTTGCCACAGTCCCAAATATAAACTTCTGCATGTTAAACTTGCTAAGGTGAAAGACTTTTATAGGTTTGTAGGAAAATATATTCTTTTTTATAAATTATTCTATTTATTTATTTATTTTTGGCTGCACTAGGTCTTCATTGCTGCACGTGGGCTTTCTCTAGTTGCAAGTGGGGGCTTCTCTCTAGTTGCAGTGTGTGAGTTCCTCATTGTGATGGCTTCTCTTGTTGCAGAGCACAGGTTCTAGGGTGTGCGGGCTCAGTCGTTGTGGCTCATAGGCTTAATATGTGGAATCCTTCCAGACCAGGGATCAGGCCTGTGTTCCCTGCATTGGCAGATGGATTCTTAACTACTGGACCACTAGGGAAATCCAGAAAATATATACTTTTGCAGTGAATTTTAGCAAGCAATTATCAGTGTTTAGGTAATGTTCTTTGGAACCTGGCAGCAAGGAAGTACTGAAGTTATATTAAAAGCATTATTATAAATTGGAGCAGTACTGCCCTTATGAAGGTGACCTGATTTTATGACAAACAGAATATACCCAACAAACTTCTTCCATCTGCTTTTTGTTCCTTAGATTTTTTTCCCCAAAAGGAAAAATAGTTTTTTTATTATATAAATAAAGATTAAGTATGAATATATTCTGCAAAAATGTGAGCATTCTGAAACTCTGTATTAAGGTGTAAATGTCTATCCTGATCAACAGATTGTCATGGACATTTAGCACAATAAATTGTACAAGCATATTTAAAGAGAGCTGGATGCAACTGCCAGAGAAGGCAATGGCACCCCACTCCAGTACTCTTGCCTGGAAAATCCCTTGGACAGAGGAGCCTGGTAGGCTGCAGTCCATGGGGTCTCTAAGAGTCGGACACGACTGAGTGACTTCCCTTTCACTTTTCACTTTCATGCATTGGAGAAGGACATGGCAACCCACTCCAGTGTTCTTGCCTGGAGACGGGGGACTGAGGAGCCTGATGGGCTGCCGTCTATGAGGTCGCACAGAGTCAGACACGACTGAAGCGACTTAGCAGCAGCAGCAGCAGCAGAATGCAACTGCAAATGAGAAGTGGTGGGGGAGAGTTACCTTCCTTTTGAGTTGAATTCCTCATTTCAGACTTTCAAGTCTTTGATGTTGTATTTCTTCATTTAATTCTGTGAGCAATTACTGTATTCATGCTTGGTATATGAACCAGATAGCTATTGGCTTTGCATAATCTCCTTTGGATTTTTTGTCACTTGTATCTAAAAGATGCTTGACATGTATCAATCAAGAAGATGAACTGGAATTATAGACTAATTCAAAAGATCCTGCCACCTTTCTCAATAAGGATTCTTTGTCTGAGTCCCAGAACACAGGAAGTAATTGCAGGGACTATTCTCTCAATTTATTCCAAAGATGATACCTAATTAGTATCATTCAAAATGAATAGGAGAGAAGTTAATTCATTGCATCAATGAATGCCTTAGTGCTTTAAGGTTTAATTCACTCAACAAATACCAATTTCAACTGAGCAATGTTGCCTGGTCCCTTAGTAACTGTTGTTTTTTTTTAGCTGTCCAGATCTGTCAGTTGATATTTTTCTCCAGAGTTAGTGCCGCATGGTGTGTAATCTCAGAAACCTGACTCCTTGACATCAAATCAGGCCACACAACTTACTAACTGGGTGACTTTGTGCAAGTTAACTTCCCTCTGGCTCAGTTTCCTCAATATGTGAAATATGGGTAGTAACTTATCCCATAGGGCTGTTGTGAGGCAGAAATGAGTCTATCATTAGGAGAGTTCTTGGCACATGGTAAGAAAGGAAATTGCTGCTATTGAGATGTTGTTGGCATACATATTATTAAATATTTTTATTTCTATTTTATTTCTTCATAAAATGGAAGCATTTTTCTGTTTTATTTCTTAACATAGATAATTTTGGTTAATTAAAACCATTTCTCTTTACATTCAATACTGCAACTAATAAAGAACAAAACCCAATCTTTTGGGTTTAGTACTCACTAATACATAATGTATACAAATTCTTCACTTTTGTGTAATTTAAAAAATCATTAAACTCTTAGTTAAAGTTGCAAACACTCAGAATTGAAAAGCTATGCAGACTTTTACTGTGGCCTGTGATTCACTTTGTAGAAATGAGTATTTCAGGTTTGTCTGGATGATATAATCATTCATCAGAGCAGAGGAAGGAGAATCATAATATTTTGGGTTGGACTATAGGAACTTTAGGTTTTTATTTCATAGAATACTCATGAACCCCAAGTCTTCTAGGACCTAACAAAAGAAATAGTCATTAATGTCTACAGAGTGGAGGGAAATCTGTGTATTTCCAATTTGTGTTTAGCTTTTGAACCCTAAAAAAAAAAAAATCAGAATTCATTTGCAAGCATCATAGAACATTTTTTAAATTGATAGACTAAAAATAGGCTTTAAGCTTTGACCTTGTATTCCTTTCCCAATGATTATACTAAGTGAACAATTCAGATGATATTATTTTTTACAACATGCTTTATAATACAACAGTAGAAATAAAGTAAAGGCTTAATAAAAAAACAACTTTAGGAATGCTACATCCAAAGAAAGTAACAATAAGGGTAAATATTGAATAAAAGAATACATACACACCATCTATAGCAGTTTTCTTCTATGCTGTGGATCAGATATAGTAGTTTTATTCATTTTAAAATCAAATCGAGTTTCCAGTTCCCTTGTGAACTTTTTGGAATGTTTTCTGTATTTGTTGTTTTTCAGTTGCTAAGTTGTGTCTGACTCTTTGCAACTCCATAGACTTGTTTTACAGTTTGTCCAGACTTACTGAAATGTCTGAGTTGTAGCTCAATTCTTGTCTAGAGGAGAAGAATATATACTTAAGGAAATCCTCTCTATATATTATCCTGCAGGCCCAATGCTGAGACACCTGAGGATACAGCATAAGTGACACTTTTAAACATCTCCTTATACTTTTTAATTCACCAAACAAAGCTTGGTGCTACACTCCATTACCAGTGAATAACATAGATCCTCGACATACTCCCTGTAACAGTCAGAGGAGCACGGGCTTGGGAGGAATTTTTAGAGTTAACCTAATTCATCCTCTAGCTAATAAGATATTCTTTGAATCCATCCGGAGAGACCACTTAAATCTAGTTCTTCAAATGTGTCTTATTTGATTATTTCAGAATCACTTTTCCTAATTTGTTTTAATAACTCACAACCCAGTGAGTAAGTTTATCATTTATTTCTGACCTAGCTCTTGCCAATGTAAAAGGCATTCTTGTTCTATTAATAACTTCAGTATTATATTTGTATTACATTCATCAGAAGAACATTAGGGTGCTTAAATATCCTTTTCCAGCTACTCTTGCTGCATAACCAAGTAACCAAAAATTAACAACTTAAGACAGCCATTGTTATCAGGCTAGAAGATTCTGAAGTTGTGAGAATCAAGCACAGCAAACCAAGGCCTGCTTCCTTCTGCTCTGCCATGACTGGGAGCACCATTTCTAAGACTTGAAAGTGGGAGTTAATTGGCAGCTAGAGGATGGTCTCATCCTAAGGCTCATTCCTCTCCACGTCTGGCACCTAGGTTAGTATGATCCAAAGTCTGGTCATGCTGATCAGAACACCAAGACAAGATTTCCTTGTGATGGTCCCACAGTATGGTGTCCTGAGGATAGTCCGCAGCGGCCAAGGTTGCAAAATAATGTTCCAGCACACAAAGAGGAAGCCGTTTTACCCTTTATGAACTAGTCTCAGAAACATACTGTGGAATTTTCACCCTGCTCAAAGTAGTTACAAGCCTGCTCAGGTTCAAGAAGTTAGGGCTAAACTCTCCATCTTGATGTGGCCAAGTCAAGGTCACATGGTAAGGGAACCTATGAGATGGAGATAATTGTGAGCTTTTCAGAAAATAAAACTACCATATATCTTAAGAGTGTGAAATAGACTGAATGAGATATAAAGTGTTCAAAATTCTATTCTTTATTTCAACTTACCAGTTCAGTTCAGTCATCCAGTCGTGTCTGACTCTTTGTGACCCCATGAACTGCAGCATGCCAGGCTTCCCTGTCCATCACCAACTCCTGGAGCTTGCTCAGACGCATGTCCATTGAGTCGGTGAGGCCATCCAACCATATCACCCTCTGTCATCCCCTTCTCCTCCTGCCTTCAATCTTTTCCAGCATCAGGGTCTTTTCCAATGAGTCAGTTCAACTTTCACCTTAGACATGTACATAAATATTTTAACTTATATTTGTACATAAAATGCTAGAGTAATATATCATACAGTTTGGTCTTCTAACATGTATTAATATTTCACTCCCCTCACAGTTCTACAAAATCCCTCAAATGGGAGTGAGGTAAAAGAAAAATTTTACGGGGTCCAAATGCTTAAAATGCAGAAGTTTACTCCACTTTACCTACATTTAAAACTATACAATTTAAAGAATTATTTATGTACACATATAAGTTGAAATTCCCTTGGACAGCAAGATCAAACCAGTCAATCCTTAGGGAAATCAACACTGAATACTCATTGGAAGGACTGATGCTGAAGCTGAGCGCCAGCATTTTGGTTATCTGATGTAAACAGCCATCTCATTAGAAAAGTCTCTGATGCTGGGAGACTGAGGGCAGAAGTAGAAAAGGGTGTCAGAGGATGAGATGGCTGGATGGCATCACTGCACATGAACGCAGGCAAACTTTGGGAGATGGTGAGGGAGAGGGAGGCTGGCATGCTGCAGTCCATGGGGTCGCAAAGAGTCGGAGATGACGAGGTGACTGAACAACAACAACAATGAGCTGAAACAAAGAGGTACAGTAAAAGTAATAGCATTCTAGTTGTAACGTGGTCACAGTCTTTCTTTCAGGAATTTCCTTGTATTTTCTAAAGTAATACTACCTTTATGAAGTAAACAAGCGAAGACCAAAATAAATATATCAGTCGGCAGGCATAAGATCCAAGTGGATAAGTTGATGAAACCCTGCCAGAAGCTAAGGTTGACACATGGATGACTCCTTTGTCAGGATTGGCTCTGGACCCACTGTGGGACCCAGGTTAAGGGGCGGGGTGGTGAATGAGCATCGGATGGACTACTACCTGAAGCAGCCATGTTCACATTATTCTTCAGGGACCTATAATCATTCTCTAGAGTTCCATCAGCTTAGACATTTCTTCATTAGGATTTATAATCTCATTGATCTATAAAAATGAATTACCCATTTTTCTCTTTGTGGACGTTCCCGGAAAATTTTGTTTATTGAGGGGTCCTACATTAAGATGCTTACATTAAAATGCTTTTATCTCACATTTTATTACCATAATATATCCCTTCTCAGTATGCTTTTGGTCATTCCTGGAAGTACAGACTTAATGTCTTAAACATGAATCATTTAAAAAGAAATGTTTTATGCACTTGAATGGGTACAAGTGGGAGTACTAAAGAACTAGACTGTTGCTACTAGGACTTGGTCTCTGATGTGGGCTCAAGGGCCCTTTCTGGATACCAGAAAAAACAAAAGAGAATAAAAAACCACTTTTGTACTTTGTAGATTCTCACTATGCTTCTCTCTGTAAGCAAAGTTGCTGTTTCCAGTATGGTAATAGATCTCCACCTTTTCGCTTCACTGCAGGCAAATGGTTAAAAGCTGGATGTCTTCATTTCTAGCAAGCAGAATGATGAACTGTTGATTGCATTGGCAGTCATAAGCCTGGAAGAAAGGACTTGAAATACTAGCACTGAGGATTTGTACCAATAGCTTATTTCTGTTTATATATTGTTTCCTTAGTGGCTAAAAAAGGAGAGCTCTTGAAGTGAGAAAAATAGATGAGGATGGTGAACCAAGCTTAGTTTTGGATAAAGCACATTCACCTTCTCAGGAAGGATTATCTCCCAGATTCCCATGTAGTTAGTGCATGTGTTTGGATAAGTTTGTGTTGCCAAATAAGAGAACACAGTGAAGTTGACAAAAATTAGCTACACGTTCATATTATAATACATTAATATTAAAATATTATTTCTTAAAAAAATGTTATTTCTTTCAGAAGAGTGTATTCAGCATGTTCAGACATGCTTTTGCAATTACTTAATTGCTTTAATCTCATTACAAATAGGTTCTGATGAAGCACGTGTTTAATATTTTTAAAAACATTATTAGACTTCTCATAAATTAAAAGCAGCATCTCCAGGGATGGGGCAGTTTAATTGGCATTTAAAAATCTTTAAAAAATTGTTTTGAAAAGTGTAAAGACTATTGACATCATAGGAATTACCAGGAAGAGATCTTGAGTCCTGGACTGATATGTCCTTTCTTATTCTCATATTCTCAGATAACTTCTTTAGTAGACAAACTCTTAGAATAAATATTAATTTTATCAAAAGTAAAATTATATTTATATGGAATGAGAAAATTATGGACTACTGATTTAATATAACAGTCATAAATATCATAAGTCATAACTCAAAATTTTTAAGCGAGTATTGCTAGTATCAGTGAACCCATCAATGTTCAGCTATTTAAAACAAGCATCGAGCACATAAGCCTCCATGGTATAGTGAAGGTCTTCTATTATAACCTTACCAATTCCTTATGAACTCAACTTTTATTAAATTCCATTAAATATATATGACTCACTAGCACGTGCAAGGAAAAGTTGTGTCAGTCATGTCCGACTCTTTGCAGCCCCATGGACTGTAGCCCACCAGGCTCCTCTGTCCATGGGATTCTCCAGACAAGAATACTGGAGTGGATTGCCATGCCTTCCACCAGGAGATCTTCCCGACCCAGGGATCGAACCCGCTTCTCTTATGTCTCCTGCATTGGCAGGCGGGTTCTTTACTACTAGTACCACCTGGGAAGCCCATGAATCACTAGTAGTATGAAGCTATTCTAATCTCTAGTCTCTATCCCTCATCCTCTCACCCCAACTATATATGGAGTGCAGAAAGGATTCCAATCTTCTAAGCCTGGATGTGCTATCCATGCCCTTTAAACTAAATAATTTATAATATGATGTTTAGTTTTAAATATATATCTTGGGATATGATGTTTACTCCTAGGGCAACCTGTGGGAGCCTGGAGAAAATGATAACTCATGGTTAGTGAAAGGGAACTGCCTTAAATGTCATAGAGGGGAAGGATTCAAGAGCCCCAGGAAGTGGGAATTCTGAAGCAGATAAATTATGTGAGGCCAAGAGACCCATCAGAAGATTATGTTCCACAAGAGGGCCCAGAGGCCAGATCATTTACCAAAGATATTAGGGATGTACTGAGGAGAGGGTCACCAGCATCACCAAAATGCTCAGTGGTGATTCTTCTCTGCAGGCCAGATAGAATTAACTCTACAGGGAAAACTTTACACATTCAACCATGTCATACTTAAGAACTGTTGCTAATCAAAAAATGTCATGCATATGCAGAAAAAAGAAGTCATGGAGGTAAAATATTTCTGACCTATATATTCACAAATGACTTGCTTTTATTTTAATTCCAGTAAAGTTAGCTGCTGCTAAGTGAAAAAATCAACCCATAACATTTCAGTGGTGTAATACTATTAAGTTTCTGATTCACACAAAATCCAGTTCATGGTCAAGGTAAGGGTGGGGATCTCTGTTCTGTACAATCCTTTAGGGACACAAACTGATGCAGAGTCTCTGGCATCTTCCACACTTGGCTTATGAGGTCACCTAGTCATCAACATCTACCAGGAGAACAAGAAAAGTTAGAGCATGGAGGCTGGAGGTGGCAATGGTATACATCACGTCAGCCCATGTCAAGGGGATAGAACTCATTCCAGGTACATCCCACTGAAAGACAGATTGAGAAATGTGGTCTAATACTGTGCCCAGGAGAGAATGGAAATTATTTTGTGTTCAACTGGCCGATCTCTTCCTCAGCCCACATTTTTGGTGTCTAATTTATCTTCTTCCCAGACATGAAACTCACCTTCTCTGCAAGGATTATCTCCCAAATTCCCCTGTAGTTAGTGCATCCCAATTGTTGGCCAATGTCTCATAATAAATGTAGAGTTCTCTCTTTAAGTCTAAGAGGTACTTCTCTCTGGTCCTTTACTCTTTAAAGTATAAGGAAAAGGCCTGCCCACTCCTCATGTCAACATTTAAGAGTGATCAGTATCTGAGATATGTTAATATCTGAAGGGGAAGAAACCTTTTTTACCAGCTATACAGTGCTTACAACATGTGTCTGGCCCACGTTAATTCGGAACATAGTAGTGGGTATAAAGAATTTGTAAGGCTCCAACAATCATCACGTTTTGTGGTAGTTTCACAGTGAATCCAGTGTGCGGTTTCACTGTCAATAAAATTGCCTTAAGTACTCACTTGGCTTTTGATCTGTTTCTCTCCACACAGTTCCATGAGCCGATATGTATTAAAGTTCATCCTTGTATAGATTTCTCAGATCTCTTTAGTTCTTTATTTCCTCTCTGCCATGCTTTTCTTTTTCACAGGCTACTATGAGCCATGATAACTAATAGGTGGAAAGGTCATATCCTCAATTAGAGTTTTGCCACAGAACTGAGTTTAAATGAATTTTTATCCCTTATAATGTTGTCCAGTCTTATTGATTGCTGTCTAGAACCTAAAAGAAGTCAGCTTTTTTAACTTTCATGGCTTCATCTTTTATCAATTCATTTTTAATGAATATTTTTCATTATTGGAAACCTTCTAAGATTGCAATCCGTCATATCTTTAAAAAAGAGAGAGTGAAATAAAATGGCCTTAAATACACCTGATCAATAAAGTTTTTTTTTTTTTTTAATGAACTCAAGCTTAATTGATCTTCTGGCATTGTAAGAGTAGATGACGTGCCCTTACATCAATCTGCAGTGACTTCAACCTGAAGTGCACATCATAAAGTCACTAATAGTGAAGATTGACTATATCTTGTGCTTTCCTGGACCAGTTCTTCCTTCTCTGTTATCCAGCAATTTTGAAATCATATCTCTTTTAAAAGGTAGCCCTATCATAATTTCAATTGAGAATGCAACTAGAAAGCATGTCATCATTTAGACAACCCATTCATGCATTAATGACAACCTAGGGAAAGTATAGCAAAATAGTCCTTTGCATTTGGAATTCTGGATAGTTCTAAAAATAAGGAATATGCATGACAGGAGTATAGGTATGTCAGCTACAACAGGGCATTGCTTGTATAAATTCATTTACAGACGCAGTTCCTATTTCTGTCATTTTGATTTGGTGACCATAATTTTAGTTCCACTAAATATGTTTTTTTGGCTTATGCTAATTTAAAATGAATTCTGAATCACTTGTTATGGAGAAATTTCAGGCCAATTTAAATAGCCCTGGAGAGAAAACCAGATTATCAAACTAGAATTGGGATCCCATTGTTTGCTTTCCATTCAATTGAAATAAATCTACATTTTTCTTGTCTATTCCATATTAATGTTTTAAATGGGATATGACCTTTAACTTGACCCTTCATTTCTTTTTATAGTGAATTATGACACGTTGTTCCCCAAAATAAAATTTCAAACTTAGTTTATCTTACTGTATATATAACAAATACTTTGAAAAACATTCTATTGTGAAAGAGACAGTCACTATTTCATAAACAAAGATTACTAGTGAGAAGGTGGGATCATTAAGAGCCATCTTAGATGTCTTATTCTTATTTTTCATGTAGTCAGTTATTCTTTTTTTTCATTTATTGACCCCATAATTTGGAATCTTTATGATAATCTGTAATATATTTTACCTTTTTATTGTTCTGTACATTTAGAAATGTATTTGTGGGATATTTAGATTATGGAGTGTCTCAAAATCCTCTTACTTCAATAGAGGAGAACAAATGAGTTTTTAAAGTACTCCACTGGCTATAATTAACTTTTAAAAAAATTCCCAGTTAACAGATTTCATTAGCAATTTAACTCCTATTCAAATTCATTTTATTTTATGCAAAGACATTTAAAAAACATTGGCCAAAATTAATGGACAATAACAATCCTGTTAACTTTTGAGAAATTATACTCACTCATAAATAAGTTTGCATTGACAGAAACATTTTGTGGATTGAAGAAGAGTTAATATATTTTTAACTGATATATTTGTATTTACATCTTCTTTCTATAATTTTTTAATGCCATTCATGAGTTCTATTGACTCCCAAATGAGATCCTGATTTCCCAGTCTAAATGAGAGAAGTGAGCATTCCAGCTTTAGCTGAAGGTCACTTTGAACCAGGCAACTCTAGAGATGTCATGATAAAAATAAAAGAACAGAACAGAAGGCAGCTTATATGTTCTCAGTATCTATCTGCTGTGCACTCTTCCTTTTTGCCTTCTCAATATCATCATCATGATTAGTATACTTATTTAGTATTGACATATGTCTTCCATTGATCTACTCATATTTCTTTTCATCTAAAATCTTTGAGATATCCTCTTGCATATTTTGTAGATGAGGAAAATTAACCTTAAATAAGAAAGGTAACATGTCCAAGATCCTAAATTAAGCAAGAGGAAGACATAGGCTCTCTATCCAATGATAACTGTTTCCTAAATAGATATTAGGAAAATGAAGAGATCGTTCTAAGGGGCAAATAAAAAACAAAAAGCACAATGAAAACATAAAAAAAAATCAATCTCAATCTCCTCTCAAATCAAAATTAAGTTAGGGGAAAGTGCTAGACTTAACAGATAGGTAAGTTCTTTTTCCCTTTGACTCTGTGGGGCCTTTTGTTTGTAACCCAGCTTCACAGGTTAAAAAGAAAAAAAACACGTACAATAGGGTGACAGACTGGTTCCAAATTGGGAAAGGAGTGGTCAAGGGTGTATATTGCCACACTGCTTATCTAACTGATAAGCAGAGTACATCATGCGAAATGCTGGGCCGGAAGAAGCACAAGCTGGAATCAAGATTGTTGGGAAAAATGTCAATAACCTCAGATATGCAGATGACACGGCATTTCTCTTATGGCAGAAAGTGAAGAACTAAAGAACCCCTTGATGAAAGAGAAAGAGGAGAGTGAAAAAGCTGGCTTAAAGCTCAAGATTCAAAAAAATTAAGATCATGGCATCCGGCACCATCACTTCATGGCAAATAGATGGGGAATCAATGGAAACAGTGGCAGACTTTATTTTCTCAGGCTCCAAAATCACTGCAGATGGTGACTGCAGCCATGAAATTAAAAGACACTTGCTCCTTGGAAGAAAAGTTATGACCAACCTAGACAGCATATTAAAAAGCAGAGTTATTACTTTACCAACCAAGATCCATCTAGTCAAAGCTGTTGTTTTTCCAGTAGTCGTGGATCATAAAGAAAGCTGAGCGCCAAAGAATGGATACTTTGAACTTGGTGTTGGAGAAGAATCTTGAGAGTCCCTTGAACTGCAAGGAGAAAGCAGTCAATCTTAAAGGAAATCAATCTTGAATATTCATTGGAAGGACTGATGCTGAAACTGAAGCTCCAGTACTTTGGTCACCGGATGCAAAGAACTGACATTGAAAAAGAGTCATTCCCTGATGCTGGGGAAGATTGAAGGCAGGAGGAGAAGGGGATGAGATGGTTGAATGGCATCACCTACTCAATGGACATGACTTTGAGCAAGCTCTGGGTGTTGGTGACGGATGGGGAAGCCTGGCGTGCTGCAGTCCATGGGGTCACAAAGAGTAGGATGCGACTGAGTGACTGAACTGACTGACAATAGGGTGAATGTAATGGCTTTTGCATAATTTTAGGACAAGCAGACTCATTTCCAATAAGACAGGTGCCTACCAGGTACATGTAGTTGTAGTTTGTTGTTTTGTCACAAAGTCCTGTCTGCCTCATTGTGATCCCATGGATTGTAGCCCACCAGGCTCCTCTGTTCATGGGATTTCCCAGGAAAGAATACTGGAGTGGGTTACCATATCCTTCTTCAGGGATCCTCCCGACCCAAGGATCAAATCTGCATCTCCTGCATGGCAGGCAGATTCTTTACTGCAGAACCACCAGGGAAGCCCATCAGGTACATATCCAGTAGATATTTTAGACATTGAACAGACATCACAGAAGTGAAATAGGAAGATACAAATCTAGTTTGTGCACATACTATGTGGCATTTTTCATTAAACCTGCTTGGGACCTTTTTCTTCCCCTTACTTATAAAATTAGATTCGGTGATTTTTACAGAACTCAGGTCCAGCTACACGCTGCTCAAAAAAAAAAAAAAAAAAAAAAAAAAAAAATCAATACTCGAGAGAAAGACAAATGTTATTAGAGAAGAAAGTTGCCTTTAATCAGAATGTTGGCAATCTGGGGAGATGGTAGACTCAGTGTTCCCCAAAAGGCACCTCTGAAAATTCTGCTTGTCCATGAAAGTTTTTAAAGGGACAAAAAGGAAGTAATTTCAGTTAATCACTGAGACAGGGGATGGGGGTCAGACTCATTGCCAATCCCCCCACTATGTACAGACTTGTGTATATTTGTGGGTTTGTTTACTAACTGTGATTTTTTTTTTTTTTTAGATGCTCTCTTGGTCACACAGTTTTCAAGGTTACTGAAGGGGAAGCCATGGAAGAGATCTGATCGTCTGTTAATTCCTTATTCTTCATTTCTACTCTTTTGATCTGTGGGAAAAACCAAAATGTTAGACAAGGTGTTGTGTGATCAAAAAATTTGAAAGGTATTCAAGGGCATGAGTTAAGTAGAGCATGAGGCTGCCTGGCTTAAGGTTGGTGTCAAGACAAAAGGGGCTTCCTAAGAGCACTTTTCATTCCAAAAATTGGTTATGTGATTGATAGATTTGAACCAGCTTCTGCAGTTTTGGGGCTCTCCTGGTGGCTCAGACAGTAAAGAATCCGCCTGCAATGCTGGAGACCTGGGTTCCATCCATGGGTTGGGAAGATTCCTTCTCAGATCCGCTGGAAGGAAACGGCTACCTACTCCAGGATTCTTGCCTGAAGAACTCCATGGAAAGAGGAGCCTGGCAGGCTACATACAGTCCATGGGTTGCAAAGAGTTGGACACAACTGAGCAACTTTCACACACACACTGCAGTTTTTGTGCAAGTTAAAAAAGATAAAATATTTTAAAATATATTTATGAAGTATAAAGCACTATAAAGATAACAGATGTTAGTATTGCTTAATACATAAACATGGCATTGTACTGATACATGGAATAAGTAATCTTGGTATCAGGAAATCCAAGTTTTATCAGTAGCTAATTTGTGCTTTGTACAATTGACTAAATTTTCTACCTGAGTTTACTTTTTCTGTTGAATATAGTGGTGTGGTAGGTTACTCAGTTGTGTCCAGCTCTTTGCAACCCCATGGAGCCTGCCAGGCTCCTGTGTCCATGGAACTGTTCAGGCAAGAATATTGGAGTGAATTGCCATTTCTTCCTCCAGGGGATCTTCGTGACCCAGGGATCAAACCATCATCTCCTGCACCTCCTGCATTGGCAAGCGGTTTCTTTACCACTAGCGCCACCTGGGAAGCTCCTTTCTGTTGAGCTATAACAATTTGAGTCTAGATGGGCCTAGAAGATTGATTTAAAAATGAGGTCCTTTAATATGGTACATTTTTCTAAAGTTCCCAGTATCATTTACTTTTGGTAAATCTTTCCCCAAAGTCTGTAGTTTTTAATGCCATTCCCCAGGGGAGAAAAAAAAAACAGTTTTGCATAGGCATAAATACACAAAAGAAAGTGAAAGTGAAGTATCTCAGTGTGTCTGACTCTTTGCCACCCTATGGACTGTAGCCTGTCAGACTCCTCCATCCATGGGATTTTACAGGCAAGAGTACTGGGGTGGGTTGCCATTTCCTTCTCCAGTGGATCCTCCTGACCCAGGGATCAAACCCGGATCTCCCACACTGTGGACAGACTCTTTACCATCTGAACCACCAGGGAAGCCTTAAATATGCAAAGGTAGAGTTAGTTAGAAATGTTCAGGAGTTTTATAACTAAAGGAAGGAAACTTATTGAGAACACAGGTTTTTTCCCAGAGGCTTTACAGTGAAAGACTTATAACAATAAGGCTTCCATGAGATTGCTGCTAATATTATGGGACTTTTAACATTTATTTCCAACAGGAAGTTCTAGTGTTGGTTAAATACAATCAGGGATGGTAGTTTATGAGATTATAGATACCTTTTCGAAGAAACAATCATTAGACCATTGTCTTTGCAGTTAAATGAAAACAAAGTTTTCAAGTAACTATCAATAGAAATGTGTTCATACTACCAGTTGATTCAGCTCAATGACCATTATTTACATCTTTTTCCTTTTCTATGAATTCGTATAAAGCTTAGTGTTAAAAAACTAAGTTTCCTGGTTAGTTGCTTTTATCTGAATTGCGTATTTTTCCCAGTAAAATGGGGGGGGGGCGGAAAGCTGTGAATTCATATTACATCCCATTTATTTCTTTTAATATCTGTGTATACATCAACATTCCCAAGTCTCTTCATAAGTTTAGTGTTCAGAGACTGGGAATCAAGAAAAAAATGACATGGAATTTGGGAGGTACCCTAATGTTTTGAAATCGGTGCTTTTGTCGACTGGAAAAAAAAAAAAGTGCAACCTAAAAGTTGAGAATTAAATTATATTCAGTGGACTTTCTGAGGACTTAAGTCCTGGAGGCAGTATTTCAGATAGCTCTGGGGGACTGCTCCGAAGAGATAATGGAGGAGCCAGGATACGTAAGAATTTTGCAAGAAATACCAGGTTGTTGGTACATCAAAGGCTGCTATTGATTAAAGAAAACCAGCTGAATTTAGCACTTTTCTATACATGGGACTATTCTAGAATCTAGGCTCCTTGAAACTATTCTTTTGATATGTACCTGGCTATCAGGGGCCAGTATCCTGCTCTGTCCCAACCAGAGTCCCCTCAGGGTGCAGGGTTGGGGGTGGCTGCAGTAGCTGAGTTTCTGGCAGTCCTTTTGTCTCCATTCTGGATTCCCTCAGGGCTCACCATTGGGTTGGCTGTAGTAGATGGAGCTGAACATCCTTTGCTTACTAACGTGGCAGGCAACATATTTTATTCACAGTGTGAAGTTAAGAGTGGGAGATTTTGAGTCTTTCTGGACTTTGAGCCTGGCCAGTCCCCACCCTGGAGTTAAGTGCATAGTCCTTTGTCTCAGCTATTTAAAAAAACCATAAATACTAAAGGAACTGAAGCCAGATAGATCCTTTGTTTTCCTGACACCGGAGACCAGGTCTAGAGCCTTGTAATTATTAGATGTGTGATGTTGAACAGATCAGGAAATCCTTCTTCACTTTATTTCACAGCTCTGTGATCCAAAGTCTGTTTGGGGAAGTAAATTCTTATGAATTCTGGCTCATAGTCTGCTTGTTTTTAGAAATAATCTGACCTCTTTGAGGTAAAGTATGTCCACATGTCCTGAGGGTTTAATAAACTGACTGTTTCATACCTCACAGACCTCTAAACAACTCTATGTGCCTACAGCTAACCTCTGTATGGAGAGATGAGGTTTCTTGCTTCCTACTTTGCATTTCTTGGTGGGAGGGGTGGGTGGTCAGGTGGCAAAAGTATGTTTGTCCCAACTCAGGGCCCTTCCTGGTGGCGTGTGCGTCTCTCGGTCAAGTTTGACTCCAGCGTGAGGATTTCTGGGAGGTTGGTAGGACGTGTCATGGCCTGGCATCTCCTCCCTGATTTTGGCCTCTCCTGAATTCTTCCGGTTGGTTTTGGCAGCAGTTTGTCAGTAATGCGTTCCTTATTGGGACCTCCTGTTATGAGTCATGTCAAGTAAACGGTTATTATCATGCCTGGCCAGGACGAGCAGATTTGGTCAGTAATTCCCTAATGAAACTGAGGGTTGAATGATGAGCAGGGCCCAGTATGTGTTAAATCAAGGAAGGAGGCTGCTAACTAGTTTTCCCTAGTGGAGGAACACACTGATGGCCATTGCTGATGGCATAACATAAGCAAAGGAAAGAGGTAAGTCAAAGACATACTTGAGATATCAGAAAAGTAGACAGGCTCTGGCTCATCTTATGGTAAGAAATTTTTACTTTATATATAATGGTGAAATTGAGATTGTGATAAGCTAGGAATTGGCATAATATAATTCACACTGATTGCTATATTTAGATTGGAGGGGAGCAAGTATAATCAATAGGCCTGGTTAGTATACTGTTGCCAGAAGCCAAGTAGTAGAGATGCTGACTTGGACTATGATAGTGATCAATAGAGAAAAATACAAAGAAAAATAGAAAAAATTAGTGGAAATAGGAAAAAAAAGTATAATTCTGGATTCAGTATTTATAGTAAGAAATAGATTTGTTCAAAAATATTTAGTGTTTTAATTTTTAAAATTCTACTTTCATGCTGATTATTCTATATAACCCCTTTCCTCCTCTTAATAATCACTTTAAATCGCTTTCACAAATCTCCGTTTAGAAACTTCTTCTCCCAGAGGAACTGCACATAAATATCCTTAGCACATCCCTTCTTTACTTCCTCTGACCTTTAATATGCAAGTATTAAATTTCTTTTACTGAAGACAGCCTTTCTTCTTAATGTCTCATTTTCATAATTTATTTTCTTTGACAGCATTTATTAGATCTATCTTCTTTTGAAAGGATGCCTTTGGAGACTGCTCATAAACCTCTTGTCTGCAAAAGCTTTATCCCTGGCAGCCCTGGGTCAATCAATTGCTTTTTATGTCACTTGAAGCAGTATTTCTTAATCTTTAGCTTGCCTCAGAATCATCAGGAGAACTTGTTAAAACACAGATTGCTGGGCTCCACTTCCAGAATCCTGATTTGGTGGAGCTGGTGGGGCCTATGGGTTTGTATTTCTAACAAATTCCCTGTTGATGGTGGCCTAGGGTTCATGCTTTTGATTGCACTGGCTCATGTAACATTTCCTTGTTGAAAAGACTTTTGATTTTACTTATCTTGACATTCCCATATGCTTAGCTTCTTGTTTCTCCAAATTTCTTGCCATGTTTTGTCTAATATACATTCTCCTGCATTTCTTCTACTTTCATTTGCTGTGAAATTATATTACACCTTGTTTACACAGAGAAACTTCTTCTGAAATGGAAAATTAAGTACAAATAGCTCTTTGTTACAACTGAAGTTATGCACTTGTATGGATGCTAAGAAAGCAGATGCTGCCATGATGTGGAGATGTGAGCTGGATATATGTTTAGTCTGCACCCAAACAATCCCTTTCCAGTTTAACACAAGTTCCTCGACTCTTGCGGCTGCCCTGTGAAGGGATCAGACTCCTTCAATCAATGGTTTATGCGTTGATACTAATGACACTTCACACACCAAAAACATTTGAAAAGAAGTCAGTCATTTACACAAAGTGACCTCTGGGGAGTGAGGGACCTGCACGAGCTGGTCCAGAATGACTTTAAGGAAGGTTGTAGTGCACTGACTTTGATTTGAATTGTAGCTAAAAGGTGGTGCTTGTGTTGGAATGGAGTGTGTGTGATCTGAATTCTTGGAGAGAGACAGAGACAAAACAGATACTATAGAGACTGAGAGAGGGAGAGTGTGTGCATGCTAAGTCACTTCAGTCATGTCTGACTCTTTGAGACCCCAAGGGCAATAGCCCACCAGGCTTCTCTCTCTGTCCATGGAATTTCCCAGGCAAGATTACTGGAGTGGATGGATAGCCACTCCCTTCTCCAGGGGATCTTCCTGACCCAAGGGATTGAACCCACAGCTCCTGCACTGCAGGTATATTTGTTACCATCTGAGCCACCCAGGTAGACTGAGTTGTAGTAGTAGAATAGTAAAAAAAAAAAAACAAAAACAAAAACAAGAAACAACATTTATTGGGGAAGAGAAGGAGTGATTAGGCTCCAGTGAACATGTTTGTCTCTATAGGAGCTCAATAAAGGTTAAACAAAGGAATACATGGATGAATGAATGAATGTATGGTGAGAGAACTTTTAAATAGCATCCTGGGAAATGTTAGTATAGTCAATGGTTTTTGAACAAAATCAAGGGATAAGACAAGATCTGACACCATAGTAGTGACACAAAACTTTTGATAAATGAATGAATATTAGGGGGAATTCCTTTACATAAAACAAATAGTAGAAAGGTTTATGCTTAATGTAGGCATAATTAGAAGCATAGAATCAGAGATAGGAGTATCACCTTCTTTGTCTTCCTTTTAGCCTGAAGCACCTCTATTTAATATTTGGGATCCAAGAGGAACTGATCAATAACCATCTGGAGTCATTAGGAAAGGGCCAAGGATCAGTGGGTTGTTTTAGAGAAGTGGTTTGCATTATTAGATATTAATTGAATGCTGAATGAATGAATAATCTACATTAATACATTAATATTTAATCTGCCCAGACATGATCTAATAATTGGACAATAGTATATAACCATAGAATAACAAGCTATTAATAAAATCTATATCTAGTCACATCAGGCTTTGGGGTTCATATTTTAATTTGTCAGTTTTCCTTTATAAATAACCTCTTAGATGAATGATATTCAATACCAATATACTGTATCAGTTGAAAATATTTTTCCTCCTTCTGTATTACCAGTGTTGTTATATTCATGGTTTTCATTAAAAACAAAATGCAAACTTTAAAACAATAAGTATTAAGATTTTAAATTCAGTTACAGAGGCTGAGGAGCTATTCTCTCTGCACCATTGTACTCTACCTAACTCTATTGACACATTTCAATGTAGTCATACAGTCCTCAGGATGCTGAAACAGGCACTTAATTTTCGTAATGCCAACTGCATGAAGATGGTGACTCAGACTGAAATAGCTTGATTGCTGAGTAACTGTCTGCATTTCAAATGAAGCTTCCTTTTTCAACTAGATAGTATAGTGTTTTTTTTTTTTCAAGTTATTTACATCAGTCTCCTAACTTTTCTTCTTGCCTTGTTTGCAGTAACCATGTAATATCACCTTCAGCTTTTTTCTTTAAAAAAAAATTATTTATTTTTTAATTGAAGGATAATTGCTTTACAGACTTTTGTTGTTTTCTGTCAAACCTCAACATGAACCAGCGATAGGTATACATATAGCCCCTCCCTTTTGAACCTCTCTCCCGTCTCCCTCTAGGTTGATACAGAGCCCCTGTTTGAGTTTGCTGAGCCATACAGCAAATTCCCATTTGCTATCTATTTTACATACGGTAATGTAAGTTTCCATGTCACTCTTTCCATACATCTCACCCTCTCTTCCCCTCTCCCCATGTTCGTAAGTCTATTCTCCACATCTATTTCTCCACTGTTGCTCTGTAAATAAATTCTTCAGTACCATTTTTCTAGATTCCATACATATATGTTAGAATACGGTATTTATCTTTCTCTCTCTGACTTATTTCACTCTGTATAATAGGTTCTAGGTTCATCCACCTCATTAGAACTGACTCAAATGCGTTCCTTTTTATGGCTGAGTAGTATTCCATTGTGTATATGTACCACAACTTCTTTATCCATTCTTCTGTCAATGGACATCAAGGTTGCTTCCATGTTCAAGCTATTGTAAATAGTGCTGCAATGCACAGTGGGATACATGTGTCTTTTTCAACTTTGGTTTCCTCAGGGTTTATGCCTAGGTGTGGGATTGCTTGGTCATATGGTGGTTTTATTTCTAGCTTTTAAAGGAATCTCCATACTGTCTTCCATAGTGGCTATATCAATTTACATCCCCACCAACAGTGCAAGAGTGTTCCCTTTCCTCCACACCCTCTCCAGCACTTATTGTTTGTAGACTCTTTGATGAGGGCCATTCTGACTGGTGTGAGGTGATATCTCACTGTAGTTTTGCTTTGCATTTCTCTAATAATGAGCGATGTTGAGCATCTTTTCATGTGTTTGTTAGCCATCAGTATGTCTTTGGAGAAATGCCTGTTTAGATCTTTTCCCCACTTTTTAATTGGGTTGTTTGTTTTTCTGGTATTGAGTTGTATGAGCTGCTTGTATATTTTGGAAATTGATCCTTTGTCAGTTGTTTCATTTGCTATTATTTTTTCCCATTCTGAGGGTTGTCTTTTCACCTTGCTTGTAGTTTCCTTTGCCGTGCAAAAGCTTTTAAATTTAATTAGGTCCCACTTGTTTACTATTTTTGCTTTTATTTTATTACTCTGGGCGGGGGTCATAGAGGATTTTGCTTTGATTTATGTCATCGAGTATTCTGCCTATATTTTCCTATTAAGAGTTTTATAGTTTCTGGTCTTACATTTAGGTCTTTAATCCATTTTGAGTTTATCTTTGTGTGTGGTGTTAGGAAGTGTTCTAGTTTCATTCTTTTACACGTAGCTGTCCAGTTTTCCCAGTACCATTTATTGAAGAGTCTGTTTTTGCCCCATTGTATATTCTTGCCTCCTTTGTCAAAAATAAGATACCCATAGGTATATGAGTTTATTTCTGGGCTTTCTATCTTGTTCCATTGGTCTATATTTTTGTTTTTGTGCCAGTACCATACTGTCTTGATGACTGTAGTTTTGTAGTATAATCTGAAGTCAGGAAGGTTGATTCTTCCAGCTCCATTCTTCTTTCTCAAGACTGCTTTGGTTATTCGGGGTCTTTTGTGTTTCCATATGAATTGTGAAATTTTTTGTTCTAGTTCTGTGAAAAATGCCATTGATAATTTGATAGGGATCGCATTAAATCTGTAGACTGCATTTGGTAGTATAGTCATTTTCACAATATAGATTCTTCTTACCAAGGAACACGAAGTATCTCTCCATCTATTTATGTCATCTTTGATTTCTTTCATTAGTGTCTTATAATTTTCTTTGTACAGTTCTTTTGTGTCCCTAGGTAGATTTATTCCTAGATATTTTATTCTTTTTGTTGCAATGGTGAATGGGATTGATTCCTTAATTTCTCTTTCTGATTTTTCATTGTTAGTATATAGAAATGCAAGTGATTTCTGTGCATTCATTTTGTATCCTGCAACTTTGCTAATTTCACTGATTAGCTCTAGTAATTTTCTGATAATATCTTTAGGATTTTCTATGTATAGTATCATGTCATCTGCAAACAGTGAGAGCTTTACTTCTTTTCTGATCTGGATTCCTTTTATTTCTTTTTCTTCTCTGATTGCTGTAGCTAGGACTTCCAGAACTCTGTTGAATAATAGTGGTGAAAATGGACACCGTTGTCTTCTTCCTGATCTTATGGGGAATGCTTTCAGTTTTTCACCATTGAGTATAATGTTGCTGTAGGCTTATCATTTATGGCCTATACTATGTTGAGATAGGTTCCTTCTATGCCCATTTTTTGAAGAGTTTTAATCATAAACGGGTGCTGAATTTTGTCAAAGGCTTTTTCTGTATCTATTGAGATTATCATATGGTTTTTATCTTTCAATTTGTTAATATAGTGTATCATATTGATTGATTCGTGTATGTTGAAGAACCCTTGTATCCCTGGAATAAATCCAACTTGATTATGATGTATGAGGTTTTTGATCTGTTGCTGAATTCTGTTTGCTAAAATTTAGCTGAAGATTTTTGCATCTTTGTTCATCGGTGATATTGGCCTGTAGCTTTCTTTTTTTGTTGTTGTCTTTGGTTTTGGTATCACTGTGATGGTGGCCTTATAGAATGAGTTTTAAAGTGTTCTTTTCTGTGCAATTTTTTGAAAAAGTTTTAGAAGGATAGGCTTTAGCTCTTCTCTAAATATTTGACAGAATTCTGTGAAACCATCTGGTCCTGGGCTTTTGTTTTTGGGGAGATTTTTGATCACAGCTTCAATATCAGTGCTTATAATTGGGTTGTTCATAGTTTCTATTTCTTCCTAGTTCAGCCTTGGAAGGTTGAACTTTTCTAAGAATCTGTCCATTTTTTCCAGGTTATCCATTTTATTGCCATATAGTTGTTCATAATAGTCACTTACAATCCTTTGTATTTCTGCATTGTTTGTTATAACCTCTCCTTTTTCATTTCTAATTTTGTTGATTTGATTCTTCTCTCTTTTTTTCTTGATGAGTCTGGCTAAAGGATTGTCAATTTTGTTTATCTTCTTGAAGAATCAGCTTTTAGCTTTATTAATTTTACTATTGTTTCTTTCATTTCTTTTTCACTTATTTCTGCTCAGATCTTTATGATTTCTTTCCTTCTACTAATTTTGGTTGTTTTTTTGGTGGTGTTGTTTTTTTCCCAGTTGTTTAAGGTGTAAAGTTAGTTTGTCTATTAGATGTTTTCCTTGTTTCTTGAGGTAGGATTGTATTGCTATGAACTTGTCTCTTAGAATTGCTTTTGCTGCATCCCATAGGTTTTGAATTGTTGTATTTTCATTGTCATTTGTTCCTAGAAATTTTTTGATTACCCCTTTGATTTGTTCAGTAACCCGTTGGTTATTTAGAAATGTATTGTTTAATCTCCATGTGTTTGTGTGTTTTTTTTTTTTTTTTGCAGTTTTTTCCTTGTAATTGATGTCTAGTCTCATAGCATTGTGGTTGGAGAAGATGCTTGATACATTTTCAATTTTCTTAAATTTACTGGGGTTTGATTTGTGACCCAAGATGTGGTCTATTCTGAAGAATGTCCTGTGTGCACTTGAGAAGAAGGTGTATTATGCATTTGGATGGAATGTCCTGAAGATATCAATGAGATCCTTCTCATCTAATGTATCATTTAAGACTTGTGCTTCCTTATTAATTTACTGTTTTGATGATCTGTCCATTGGTGTGAGTGGGGTGTTAAAGTCTCCTAATATTATTGTGTTACTGTCAATTTCTCCTTTTATATTTGTTAGTGTTTGTCTTATGTATTGAGGTTCTCATATGTTGGGTGCATAGAGATTTACAATTGTTATGTCTCCCTCTTAGATCGATCCCTTTATCATTATGTAGAGTGCTTCCTTGTCTCTTGTAATCTTCTTTATTTTAAGGTTTATTTTGTGTGATATGAGGATTGCTACTCCAGCTGTCTTTTGCTTCCCATTTGCCCGGAATATATTTTTCCACCCTCTCACTTTCAGTCTATATGTGTCTTTAGGTCTGAAGTGGATTTCTTGTAGACAGCATATATATGGGTCTTGTTTTTGTATCCATTCAGTCAGTAGGTGTCTTTTGGTTGGAGCATTTAATCCATTTACATTTAAAGTGATTATCGATATATATGTTCCTATTGCCATATTCTTAATTGTTTGGGGTTGATTTTGTAGATCTTATTCTTCTCTCGTATTTCTTGACTATGTAAGTCCTTTTCACATTTGTTGTAATGCTGGTTTGGTGGTACTGAATTCTAACTTTTGCTTCTCTGAAAACCTTATTTCTCCATATCAATTTTGAATGAGATCCTTGCTGGGTACAGTAATCTTGGTTGTAGCTGTTTCCCTTTCAGTACTTTAAATATATCCTGCCATTCCCTTCTGGCCTGCAGAGTTTCTGCTGAAAGATCAGCTGTTAAACGTATGGGGTTCCCCTTATATGTTACTTGTGGCTTCTCCCTTGCTGCTTTTAATATTCTTTCTTTGTGTTTAGTCTTTGTTAGTTTGATTAGTGTGTGTGTTGGCATGTTTCTCCTTGGGTTTATCCTGTATGGGACTCTTTGCACCTCTTGGACTTGAATGACTATTTCCTTTTCCATGTTGGGGAAATTTTAAACTCTAATCTCTTCAAATATTTTCTCATACCCTTTCTTTTTCTCTTCTTCTTCTGGGACCCCTATAATTTGAATGTTGGTGCATTTGATCTTGTCCCAGAGGTCTCTGAGACTATCCTCAGTTCTTTTCATTCTTTTTACTTTATTCTGCTCTTCAGAAGTTATTTCCATCATTTTATCTTCCAGTTCACTGATTTGTTCTTCTGCTTCAGATATTCTGCTACTGATTCCTTCTAGCGTATTTTTAATTTCAGTAACTGTGTGTTTGTCTCTCTGTTTATTCTTTAATTCTTCTAGATCTTTGTTAATTTGATTCTTGCATTTTCTCCATGCTTTTTTCAAGGTTTTTGATCATCCGTACTATCATTATTCTGAATTCTTTTTCAGGTAGTTTGCCTATTCCCTCTTCATTTGTTTGGACTACTGTGTTTTTAGTTTGTTCCTTCATGTGTGTAGTATTTCTCTGCCTTTTCATTTTTTTTTTTTTTTAATTTATTGTGTTTGAGATCTCCTTTTCCCAGTCTTCAAGACTGAATCTTTTTTCCTTTTGGTTTCTGCCTTCCTAAGTTGAGTCCAGAGGTTTGTGTAAGCTTCTATAGGGTGAGATTTGTGCTGAGTTTGTTGTTGTTGTTGTTGTTATTTGTTTGTTTTTCCTCTAATGGGAAAGGCCGAGTGAGGTGGTAATCCTGTCTGCTATTGATTGGGTTTGTAATTTTGTTTTGTTTGTTGTTTAGATGAGGTGTCCTGCACAGGGTGCTACTGATGGTTGGGTGATGCCTGGTCTTCTATCCAAGTGGTTTCCCTCGTGTGAGTTCTCACTATTTGATACTCCCTAGGGTTTATTTTCTAGTAGTCTAGGGTCTTGAAGTCAGTGCTCCCACTCCAAAGGCTCAGGGCTTGATCTCTGGTCAGGAATGAAGATTCTACATGTGGTTTGTAATGGCATTACGTGAGATTAAAACAAATACCCAAAAATGAGGAAACAAAGATGAACCCCAGACAAATGGCAGTTACAAAATCAGACAAATAATAATTAAAATAATGGAATATACACATATACATATACACCCACAAGCAAAACCAAAACAGTCCAACAAACCTAAATTGCAGTAGATTGACCCAGTGAACAAAGGAAATCAAAAATTATATCTGCCAGTTAAGAACAAAACTAACTTACAAACTGGAAAACAAAACTAAAGCAAGGTGCCAAGTGGGGAATAAAGCAGTGAAAACAAAGCTAACAAATATATTGAGAGGAAAGGAAAGAAAGAAAAGAGAGAAAGAATAGATATTTGAAGTTAAATATTAGAGGCAGATAAAAAAGATTTATGTACATTAAAGATTAACAGCAAGGGGAAAAGAACAGTAGGAAAAGGAAACAAAGGAATAAATGTAGAAAAAAATAATACTAGGTTTAAAAAAACTAAAATTAAAAAAGAGAGAGAGAAAAAAAAAGGAAAACTCCACAGAACTGCAAAAGCCCAACATAAAGGCAGAGGTTTATAACAACAATAAAAAATGTGACTGAGAGAAAAAAAAAGTTCAAAAGCTTAATTAGATTTCATAGTGCAAATAAAATTGACAACTCCATCAGAGGGGGGATAAAAGGAAAAAAAAGAAAAAAAAAATCCAAAAGAATCTACAGAACAAATCAAAACATAAGAATAATAAATGTTTTTCTTGAGTCACTGCTGTCAGAGTCCTTTCTGTCGCTGGGAGTCACAGTCCACCTCACCTCCCTAGGATGCCCTCCATCACTGTGCTGGTTTCTGGACCTGCTCTGGGGGCAGCTCAGATTCTAATCTGGTTCTACTCCTGTGTGTTCTTGCCTCCCATGTCCACAACTATCAGAACTAGTTCATTTTCTTTTGCAGGAGCGCTCAATGTCCTTTTATAGATTCCATAGACACAGTCTGCCTAGTTGTTCGTGTGGATTTAATCTGCAGCTTGTATGGCTGGTGGGAAGGTTTTGGGTCTTCTTCCTTACCCACACTGCCCCTGGGTTTCAACTGTGGTTTTATTTCCATCTCTGCATGTGGGTCATCCACTGGAGTTTGTTCTTGAGGCTGCCCTGGAGGACTTGGGTCTGCCCCAGGGAGGACCAGGTGTGGAGGTGGTGCAGCTGCTTGGGCTGCAGGGGTTCTGGCAGCACCAGGTACTCAGGGGAGTTGGCATCTGGGGCAGCAGGAAATGTAGTGCTCTAGAAGGGGATGGCAACCAGTGTTGGTCAGTACTCTCCAGTATTCTTGCCTGGTAAAATGCCCTGACAGAGAAGCCTGGCAGGCCACATTCCACAGGGTCACAAAGAGTTGGACATGAACGAAGAGACCCTATATGCATAGATGCAAGATTCTTTTTGCCTGTGACTGCTCTGCCTCAGTGAGTGTTGAGCATGAAGGTGGCGCAGAACCTTGGCTTGCGGGGACCCTGGCAGTGCCAAGTATTCAGGGACACAGACTGCCTCCACCACAGGACTTATGGCCCTAGCAGAGTCTTAGCTGTGATGAGAAGGTCTCTTTGGCCAGTCTTTCTCTGTAACTCTGCTTCAGTTCCCCCACCCGTCGAGGGCAGGTCCAGTCCTACTAACACTTTTGCTTTCCCCCTAGTTCCTTCATCCTACCAAGTTTTACGTGGTTCTATATACTCTTTTCCACTGGCCAGGTACTCCTTTCGCTCTCAGCTGATGTTCTGCCTGAACTTCTGAGTCTGAAGGTGTATTCCTAATGTATCCGTGGAGAGAGATGTATTTACATCCACCTCCTCATCTGCCATGTTGTTCTCCCTATTTTTTCTTTTTTTAATGAACGAAAATTACAGGAATTCTGAGGAAAGAAGGAAATAAATCATTATTCATATATATGGATTATAAACTGCAGCTATTGATGAATGTGCCTTAGGCATTTATTTAAGAAAACCATTTATCCAACATTATGGAGTTTGAATCACTATTCTTGACTCAAAACATTAGTTTTCATAATAATGTGAATATATTTGCATTATAAGTTCTTGCTAGTTTGCCTGTAATTATTTTAAAGTGTTAATTTTAATTTATACTCTAGGAACAGTTGGCTAACCCTTGAGATTTTCTAATTTGCAGTATAAAATCTGAGGTAAAGTGTTAGATGCTATTCAAAGTTCAACAATTCAGAAGGGGCTGTTAGCCAAAATTTTCGATTTTGCTTATCTTCAGTCAATGCCCAGTGGGCTTATTAATTAACATACTGGATGGAGAAATTGGTTGTCTTTTTGGCTACAAGTATAGTACACATGGCTTCCCTGGTGGATCAGCAGTAAAGAATCCGCCTGCGATGTAGGAACTGCACAAGACATGGGTTCCATCCCTGGGTTGGGAAGATCCCCTGGAAGAGGGTACAGCAATTCACTCCAGTTTTCTTGCCTGGAGAATCCCATGGACAGAGGAGCCTGGCAGACTACAGTCTATAGGGTCACAAAGAGTTGTATACGACTGAAACGAATTAGTATGCAGCACGCACAGTACACACTCCCAATCTTATATAAATAAAGTCTCAGAATTAGTGCTCTTCAGTTCAGTTCGGTTCAGCTGCTCAGTCATGTCCGACTCTTTGTGACCCCATGAATCACAGCTTGCCAGGCCTCCCTATCTATCACCAACTCCCGGAGTTTACTCAAACTCATGTCCATTGAGTCGGTGATGCCATCCAGCCATATCATCCTCTGTCGTCTCCTTCTCCTCCTGCCCCCAATTCCTCCCAGCATCAGGGTCTTTTCTAATGAGTCAACTCTTCTCATGAGGTGGCCAGAGTATTGGAGTTTCAGCTTCAGCATCAGTCCTTCGAATGAACACCCAGGACTCATCTCCTTTAGGATGGACTGGTTGGATCTCCTTGCTGTCCAAGGGACTCTCAAGAGTCTTCTCCAAAAACATCAGTTCAAAAGCATCAATTTTTTGGCACTCAGCTTTCTTCACAGTCCAACTCTCACATGCATACACGACCACTGGAAAAACGATAGCCTTGACTAGACGGACCTTTGTTGGCAATGTAATGTCTCTGCTTTTTAATATACTATCTAGGTTGGTCATAACTTTCCTTCCAAGGAGTAAACATCTTTTAATTTCATGGCTGCAAACATCATCTGCAATGGCTTTGGAGCCCAAAAAAGTAAAGTCTGACACTGTTTCCACTGTTTCCCCATCTATTTCCCATGAAGTGACGGGACTAGATGCCATGATCTTAGTTTTCTGAATGTTGAGCTTTAAGTGCTCTTAGTAGCCTGTATAGTTTGAAAAGTCTCAGAATCCTGACTGATCAGCAGCTTGCAGAGGATTCTGATACCTGACTGGATCCCGACCCTCTAACAACCTGTATTGGCTTTAACACATCTTTAATGCAAGAAGACTGTCCTAGTACCTAGAAGGATAGATGACTGAAATTGCACTGTTTGCAAAACAGGTTGAGGCTATTTTAGTATCACTTTACAAGAAACTCTGTACACACAACTGCATTTGTGACTTGCTTTCCTCATCATAGGGAATGTTATATTGGAACATATACACACTTTTTAATATAAACGCTGCTGCTGCTGCTGCTAAGTCGCTTCAGTCGTGTCCAACTCTGTGCGACCCCATAGACGGCAGCCCACCCGACTCCCCCGTCCCTGGGATTCTCCAGGCAAGAACACTGGAGTGGGTTGCCATTTCCTTCTCCAGTGCATGAAAGTGAAAAGTGAAAGTGAAGCCACTCAGTCGGATCCAACTCAGTGACTCCATGGACTGCAGCCTACCAGGCTCCTTCGTCCATGGGATTTTCCAGGCAAGAGTGCTGGAGTGGGTTGCCATTGCCTTCTCCCTTAATATAAATGACCAAACTGAATTTTGTATGTTTGCAACACCAAAGGCCCTATCTTGAAATATGGAGAATGCAAATCCATAAGTTGTGTAAAACACATATGGTTTAATATAAAATACAATTTTAAAAGTAAAGAAAAGCCACTATTTTTAAACTTAAGTGATTAAATACTACCATGTGCTGGTTCTTTTCCTTGATGCCTTCACCTATTTGAATGCATCCGTCTTAAATGTGCAACAAGCTCAGTTTGCAACTAAAAAGTAAAAGTGCTGGCCTCCCTGGGAGAGAGGTGACATCTCTAATGGTTTTCAGTCTAGAGTTACTTGCATAAAGTTGATGTTTTCTAGATCAAGAAGGCATACTTATTTTCCGACAAAGAGAGGTTTCTAAAAATCCTTTCAAAATTCTTTGCTGTCTCTGTACCTGTGCCAGATACTTGAGAGAGGGTGACTGTTTCAGTTCAGCCCAGGCACCTGAAATCATCAAGAAAAATATTCTAACCATATTGCAAATCTCTTGTGACTTACTTTCCTCATAAAATCTCTTAGTTTATCAGGAGTGAAGTGGTGTCTCATAGCTGCTCTTTTATTCCTCCTTCCTACCCTGGCCCCTTCTAACCGTAATCTACCCCACATTGCCTAATAATTTAAATACTTGGCAGTTTCCCTAAAGCATTCTTTTTGAGAAATGAATGGACTTCCCTGGTGGCTCAGAAGGTAAAGAATCTGTCTGCAATGCAGGAACCACAGGTTTGAACCCTGGGTCAGGAAGATCCCACGGAGAAGGGAATGGCAACCTACTCTGGAGAATACCATGGACAGAGGAGCCTGGTGGGCTACAGTTCGTGGGGTTGTACATAGTCAGACAAGACAGCGACTTCTACTTTTGAGCAATGGAGAAAATACTTTGAGGAGAATTTTTCTTACAAGCTAATGGGGAATGATTATTTTTGAAGATTAAAAGTGTCAAGGTCTTATAAAAATAGTCCAGTTAGTCTATTCCATAATAGTAGGGATAGCCATACATTTCTATTATGGAACTGGAAAACTGTAATTGAATAGAAGTGTACATGACTGACTTCCCAGGTGGCGCTAATGGTAAAGAACATGCCTGCCAATACAGGAGACACAAGTTCGATCCCTGGGTTGGGAAGATCCCCTGGAGAAGGAAATGGACTATATTTGTAAATGTCCAGTATTCTGGCATGGAGAATCCCATGGACAGAGGAGCCTGGCAGGCTACAGTCCGTAGGGTTGCAAAGAGTTGGATACAACTGAAGCAACTTAGCATGCACACGTACATGACACTTTTTCTCTCCTACCGGGAATATTGGGGGGGAGGGCTATTAATTCTACTATTAAAGCTTTTTTATCAGGTAGAACATTTCATATTTCCTGTTGCAACATTTTAAAAATTCATAATGGAAGATAATTATTACATCAATTCCTTATCCAGTCCATGTTGATTTTATCAGAAATTTCAAGACAGACTTGGGATATGAATCTTACTGACAAAATTCTAACACCATTATTTTTTGTTTATGCATGTTTGCATTTGAGAAAGAAGGACATTTTCCCAGAGTTTTGGCATTAAACGTTAAATATGTACGACTTTTTACATTGCAGAGTAAAGTGCTATTTTTAGCAATAATTAGAAATAGGAGCTCTATTAGAGCTGCATTGCATTTTGGCGGGAATTTGCTTTCTATATTAACTCTAGACTTAGCGTAAAATATATGGTGGATCCATAAAGTATCTTAATAATGTAATTAGCTCATACTGCCTTAAAACATGTGATGCAAGGGCATTTCCCTAAGTGGGACTATTGTAGGCATTGCAGATGTTTTCCTGTCTTTCCTCATTACAAAAATTATGGCAATTCATTCTATCTTTATGAGACACATCTATCTTCTTTTATTTTTTCTTTTTCCAGGAGTTATTAAATAGAAATCCGTGATTACTGTGTAAGTAAGTTTTGTGAACATATGACTAGAGACTAATAAGTTGGATGTCCAGACAATAGAGCTGAAGATTCATTGTCCCATCTCTGTTTTGATGAAGACTGAAGGAAGATAATAATTTCTTAGATAAACGACAACATAATAGATAAAGGGTCTTCACAAGAATACATTTCAGATGCAGGAAAGTACTATTTTGTCTTCATGGTATAGAAATTGTCTGTGGATTGATTATTACATCTTACTCTTGAGTTCATTTGTAGGATCACCAGGCTCTCATACAATCTTGTTCAATTACAAGTGCCATGCATATAAGCTCATCCATTTCCCCCTCACCCTAGCTCCTGACAACTACTATTCTACTCTATGCTTTCATGAGGTTGGCTATTTCATGTCTGTATCTTAAGTGAGATCATGAAGTATTTGTCTGTCTGTGTCTAGCCTAGTTCATCCAGCATAATGTTCTTCAAGTTCATCCATATATTTGCAAATGGCAAATTTGCATTTGCAAAATTGCAAAAAAAATTCCACTTTTTAAAGGGTGGAATATCATTTAATTATGTTTTATATATTTTTGCCATATTTCCTTTAACCACTCATTTATTGATAGACATTTGAGCTTATCAAATCACCAACTCTTATCAAATAATACAACTCTTATTTGACAATAATACCTCATAAGCTTGGAAAAATGTGGGTACATTATACATATGTAAATACATATATTTACATTTTTATGTTATCACCAAAAGGAAATTAATATTTGGCTAAGATAGTCTAAAATATTTTAATTCATGCAGTAGATCATCAGTCATATCTGATAGAACCATCAAATGCAAAAATTCTGTATCATAACAAATTTTTAAATTATAGACAATGACTCATGTCTTAAATAGTATAGGTCTTGAATACATTCTTGTAGAGTGATTAGTTACAGGCAACTGTGAATGTTTTATTTGTATATAAACCAGAAAAGTTGTCTATGCATTATTTTGCAGAATACTTCCTATAAGACAATGCTAAATGTATGTGTTCTAGAAAGGTATGTATATGTGTGTATTCAAATGAATGAGAAAACATTATAATAAATATATTTAAATGTGAATATTAGTTATTGAAAAGATGTTTCCAATATGATCACATATGCCTGGGTATCTTTGTTTTACAAATAGCATAGATCCAGTCGATGTTTTAGGAAGTCAGATTTATTATAAGATATTCAGCAAAACCCTTCCTATCTACAAAACCTCAGACTCTAAGTGGAATTCCTTAGTGCTTTTCATGTTTGGAGGCATGCAGTGGTATAGAATAAATTTTCCAGTGAATAAATTGTTGTGTAATGTTACATAAAATGTCAGTGCCTCCTGGTAGATGCCTGAGGCGTATTTACAACAAAATCAAAAAGATGAAGGAGCATTTTGATGAGGCTTTTTAAATGATTCATGGCTGACTTCTTTTCCATCGTTTTTCTCAGAACGGCATCTTCAGCTAATTCTTTGGTCTATCTAAATGCACATCTAGTCAACCATCTGGATCACAAATGCTCTGGGAATCTGTTCTGTCATTAATGATGTAAATGCTTGAGTAGTTGTGTTTGGGGAATATTGGCTAGAGCCTATAGCAGCTAAGGGCAGGAAGCCAGACAGACCAGAGAGTCAAATGATTTTTTTTGTTGTTGTTATCTCTAAATATCAGACAGGTAGATATGAACAAGTTCTATTTGTATGTGCAAAAATTTTCTTTAATGTTATTAAACACTGAATAATACTAAATAACCACATTTTCTAAGTGGTGGAAAGTTTGCCAATAAAAGTCTGTGTTCCAGTGAATAAGCTAAAAACTAAACATTTATTGGAAGGCGTAGTAAGAAAATGAAAGTGAAGTCGCTGTTGTGTCTGACTCTTTGCGACCCCATGGACTGTAGCCTACCAGGCTCCTCTGTCCATGGGATTTTCCAGGTAAGACTACTGGAGTGGGCTGCCATTTCCTTCTCCAGGGGATCTTCCCAACCCAGGGATGGAACCCAGGTCTCTTATATTGCAGACAGGCGCTTTACCATCTGAGCCACCAGGGGGACCCTCAGGTTGCCAAATGGTGAAGTAGGAAAACCATGAGCTCACCGCTTAAAATGGGCACCCCGAAATTGCAACCATTTTCAGGGAAACTATCCATGAGAATGACTTGGAGAATAACAGAAAAGATTTTCCACAGCTAGTGATATACAGAAGGAAACACAATGAAACAGGCAGGAGGGGCAGAGCCGTGATATAGTTAAGACCTTAGCTTAATAGCTTATTTATTTAAGTCTAGCTCAATTCAGTTTCAAAAATTGTGTTTTTGCTTTTCTCAACACAGATTCTTCTGACTTGTTCTTTCAGTCTTATCTCTGTAATTGCTGTTTTTCTTCAAGATTTTCTTGTCTTTCACTTCCTTTATTTTTAATCATTAGTTTGAATTATGTTTTTCTTGATTTGGATATGGTTTTGTGTATGTTTTATGAGCTTTAGCTCTTAGAGCACTGCTAAACCCATATTCTTTATGGTTGTGTAATTTACCACTTCAAGAAAATAATTTGTTATAATGTTATATTTCAAGCCAATTAGAGTACACCAATAGAAAACTGATGAGTGTGGACACCTGAGTCTCTGAGGGTAGGATACCCTGGTAAACGTCCATGGATCCCAAGTGAACATGGCCAACTCCCACAAGATAATTCTCTGAACAAAGAGGAAACATCCCAAAGACCTTGCTCTTCAACATTGGCTAGAGTCCCTATGCTTCGCCTTACAGGGCTCCTTTTAATTTGCATTATGTCCAATTGGGATCCTCTTTTCTTTCTTATTTCATACTTTATAGGAAAAGTAGTTACCTACTACTCATATTTTCTTGGAAAATGGTTACTGATTGTTGATAATGATCAACTACTCAATAATTTCTTTAGATTTCATAAATATTTTCAAATCTGACTCTCCTCAGTTTACAGTCTGATACTATATGGGTAATTCAATTAAATACAAAAAATATGTACTGAGAGTATATGTGTTCTAAGGATTGTTTGAAGTGTTTACGGGGCAAGAAATCTAAAAATCATCTGTGGGCTCTGTGACTTCTAGGTTTACTGGAAGAGGTTAGCACATACAAATTAATGAGAGAATGAGAGAATACTTATAATTAAGACTACAGAATGAATATATTTAAGAAATGATATGAAAGATCCTGACATGAAATTGCATTGGTCAATAGAAAGGAGTTTGATTTTCCTTCTTGGTTGGCATTAAGGAAAGAGGCATGAGGGGAAAAGTGGACACTGGCATCCACACATACGCATCCACATATATACTGATTCTGACCCTAACTGCACTGTCTTATTCTTTCATACTGGTTTTGAGTTTTTAACTCAGAGACTTGGGTTTTATGTTTTTAATTTTAGTCTTGGACCATGACATCTGTTCCTAATTCTTCATCCTGGCTTTCAAGTGCCTATTTATTACTATCAAAATGTTTATTTACCTTGAAAGTATTTCATAAGATTTCAGACATTAGAAGATCTTCCTGTATCATATGCAGCCATGACCCACCTCCCTTCCTTCCTTCCATACACATTAATTGAACATCTAGAAACTGTTAGACATTGTGACAGAAAATGGAAAAATAAGAAAGCTTTTGAGTAGCTCGTAGTTCACTAGAGAAATTTACAATATAATACACTCAACTTTTTAGATTCTGGCTTCCTTAATTGTTAAAGAATGGAATATTCTCATCATTCTTTCTGCCATTTTCTCCTGCATGAGTCTGCTGTCTTCTCTTGTACTAGATCACTGTAGCGAAATTTGTTGCCAAAAGTCTCATCAAGAGGGTTTGAGCATCTGTTAGGCAGCTTAGTGTGTGCTTATTGAATAAAATCCCAAATAAAATGATTTAATATGAAGAGTAAGGGAAAGTTAATATCTGGAGGCCATGGAGAGGTGAACACATTTATGACAGTGATGGCACCATCCATTGTGGGCCAGCAAAACACTGGGAAGAAAATTAACAAGTGGTACCACAAAATTCTGAAGGTTGACACTGTCTTTTGAGAAAAAAAAGTGCAATTATAGTTCTGAAAGGTAAAATTCATTAGAAGAGATTTGTAGCACTGATTTTAAATGCTGTACTTTTATAGTCACTCTTTGTGTAACTAAAATATCTGTACGGCAGATATTCCATATTTGCAAGTACAGAATTTATTTTGAATAAAAATGCTAAGGAACATTTTAAACTTCTCCAAGTATATGAAAATCCAAGTTATAATGCATACAATACCCAATAAAAGTTGAGGAATTATTACTAGCTCTGTGAGACTTAGAAGGAGAGGTTTTATTTTTCTGGAAGCTTTTATTTCAGTGTTGGTCCCTGAGCTGTGCCGAAGCAGTTTCTAGGAATCAAAATCACACTTAGGACTGTTTGTAACTGCAGGCAACAGTAGTGATGATATTAGTCTTTGACCTCCAGGCATCTCAGGGTGGGAGTTGAGGTAGAAATGACCTAGGGACCCGAGTAGAGCCCTCTCTGTGTCTCTGGAGAGAAGGCTTTTCTGTGGAGCATAGTGACCCTGAATTCACTCACCATGAATTTCCACTCTGTTAATTTGCTGTGAGGAAAATGTGTCTGAGTTAGATTAATAGAAATTTTTATATCAAGAATTTGGAACAGATGGCCACCCTGGGAAACTGCTTACACTCGGCCCCACAGACACACGTTAGACTTGTTGAAACAACCAGGCTTATGAAGGTGTGAGGGAAGTTATACATAATTCAACTGTTTGAAGACCAAAGGGCTTCAGTTCCAAAGCAAAGTTGTCCAACTAGTGATACATGTTACATAAAATGTGTCATGTTTATTAAAGTGTCAGGTTGTATAATATGAGTCATGGTACATTATGTGGGGTCAGAAGAACAATACTTGCACAAAACATTGGTTTCAACAAAGTTAAAGAGACTGTTTACTTGCAGGGACCTCTGGGCACATTAGCTGTAACTGTTGGCTCTGTGCCTCATAGGAAAAACATGTCTGTCTTCCTCAAGATCCCTTTACTGATCTTCCACAAATAATTATTTGGAAAGCATTGGTTCAGGCTAATAAAGAAAACTATTCTTTTTCCTCTATATCACGTCAGTCTTAAATAGCAATTCACTGTGACTTTAAGTGTGAGATCTAGACTGATCTCATAAATCACCATATTTCTCATTTAGAAGATAAAGAAATGAAGGGAAGGAGAAGTAAGTTGATGTATCAAACGTTACAATTGGCAAAGTTGATATACTTGTCTTCATAGAGTAGACCCGAGCAAACAGAAATGTGGAAAAAGTCACAGCACTATCAATGTGAAAAAAATGTTTTGCTACTTTGAATTAAGTATGAATATTGAAGTAAGTTATTACCATTTCCTAAATCAAGAATGTCAATAGGTAACTTTGTTGTTGTGTGTAGCTATCTTATTTTATTTAAGTTTATTACAGTGTCCTTTTTTAAAGAACAAATTATGAAGAAAGGAAGGAAAAATTGTTTATCATATCTAGTACTGATGTACAGATTTCTTGAAATAATATACAGGTATAACCTAGGACAAGTGAGAAGTATATATACATATATAGTTATATTACATATTATGAGTATACATTATATTGTTGTGCATGCATGCTAAGTTGCTCAGTTGGCCTAATTCTGTGTGACCCTATGGACTGTAGTCTGCCAGGCTCCTCTGTCCATGGAATTCTTCAGGCAAAAATACTGAAGTGGGTTGCCATGCCCTCCTCCAGGGAATCTTCCCAATCCAGGGATCGAACCCACATCTCTTACATCTCTTGCATTTGCAGGCAGGCTCTTTACTACTAGTGCCACCTAGGAAGCCCCTTATATTGCTATACATAATATATAATATATAGTATTTCCTTATATGCAATGACTGACATTACATATATTAGGATTACATGTGACATTCAGTTAATATGGATTTTCCTCTGCTATGTATAAAATAAGTATATTATGTAAAATCACCACCATTAAGTAATATATAAAATTAAATAAATATTAACAATCATTGAATGTGATGATATGGATCATGGGTAATTATTTTCATGGATTTCAACTTTTATAAAAATAAGCATGTAATTTATAGCTCATCATAATTTTAATTATTCTAAATATTTTTAAAAAATACCTCACAATTAAAATTTTGTGAAATAAAAGGGTGTCAAAAAGGCTTAAATGCTAATAGTGGCTCATGGCTTCATTCATTCAACAGATATTTATTGAGCACATATTGAGTGCCAGGTAAATTCTAGATCTAGTCCTTGACCTCATAATGCCAATAAGGTGAGAGAGATAGATTTAATCAAACAACTGCATGAATTAATTATTCCGATAAAGTTGGAAGTAGAAGTGCTTGATTTTGCAAGAAATGCTAATAGTGGGGTTTAACCCCAGCTGCAAAGGTCAAGAAATGCTCCTGGAAGAAGTGTGATATTAACTGAGATCTTTTGGCTCTTTGGAAGTTTACCAGGTGAAAATGGGTAGGAAGCAGCATTGCAGGCAAACACAACGGCATATGCACAAGTACTCAGAGAATTTTGGACTTCTCTTTTGAAGACTGAGCCTGTAGGTTACCTCAACTTTTTCTAAACTGAAATTTGGCCAAATTCTTTTCCTTTACAACTGGCTACAGAAAGAATCTCGTCCATATTTAACCACCTTTTATGCCTATTAAAAATTTGACTCTGCTTTAGATTTTTCAGTCTGGAAATCAACATTCAACACTCAAAACAGAACCTTCTATTAGCATGTACTGTCCACATGCCTCCCAGGCTTCCCAGATGGTGCTAGTGGTACAGAACCCACCTGCCAATGCAAGAGACATAAGAGATGCAGGTTCAGTCCCTGGGTTGGGAAGATCCCCTGGAGGAGGGAACAGCAATCCACTCCAGTAGTCTTGCTTGGAGAATCCCATGGATAAAGGAGCCTGGCAGGCTACAACCCATAGGGTCACAAAGAGGTGGATATGACTGAAGCAATTTAGCACATGTCCACATACAGCAGTGATTTGAGCCTGAAGTTTAATGAAAGGCATTTGAGGAGAAAATACTCTTATTTGTTTGCTTTAAAAAAAGAAACAGTAAATTACAAAATATTATGGAAACAACTGTTCAAATAAAGTTTTAACTAAAATTTAGTAATGATTTTGAAAATAGATGAGTACTGGCTGCATCAAACTGAGGAGGCAACATGGTAAGATGTTGCTGAGTTCTTGATTCATTATGGGAAGCAAAGTTCAGGGTGATAGAAAGGTGATAGCTCTGTATATATGGTTTAAAGGCCCCATTGGCTCACTTGTGTTTGGACTTCAGTAGAACAGCAAAAGTGAGGAAGGATGCTCTGTCTCCCCTGCTACTGTCTTGAATTGATTGCTAGCATTGCCTGCCCTTGAGAAAAGAATTCCTTTAATTCTAATTCAGAACCAACCACAAATGTATGCGATTTACCAGCCCAGGGTTTCTCTACCTCAGCACTACAGCTTTGGACTGGATTAGTCTTCAATTTTGGGAGCTGTCTGGTGCATTGCAGAATGTTTAGTAGTATCTCTGGCCTCTGCTTATTAGATGCCAGGAGAAGTCTCCCAAATCGTTGCAACACAAAATGTCTCTAGATATTTACAGACATTCTCTGGGAGGCAAAACAGTCCCTGTTTGAGGACCACTTATACTAAACCATGTACAGGATCTGTATAAGAAGCAATATTAGAGATATCTGGGACCAGAAGCACCAGGAAAATTGTATTCCCCTGTGGACCCTACTGAAATAAACATTGTCATTTCTGTAGCCCATTTTATATAAGAAATAATGGAAAGCAAGATATATATATGTATAAAGAGAGAGAGAGTTAAAAGTTTGGCCTTCATTGTCTCTTCCCCAATTACTCAGCTATTCCTGCCCTAATTTATCTGTGATAGACTCAGGAGATGGCAACCCACTCCAGTATTCTTGCCTGGAGAATCCCAGGGACAGAGGAGCCTGGTGGGCTGCCGACTATGGGGTCGCGCAGAGTTGGACACGACTGATGTGACTTAGCAGCAGCATACTCAGGAAAAATAGAGATGTTTTATGTGTGGAAGACACTTATTAAGAAGACATGCTAGAGAAACACATATAGCTATATTGTTAAAAATAAGTACAACTTTGCTAATTTTTTTCTAATGTCAAGTCAACATCAATAGTTGCTTGGTCGTATCTGATTCTTTGCATCCCAAAGGACTGTAGCCTGCCCAGACACCTCTGTCCAAGGAATTCTCCAGGCAAGAATACTGGATTGGGTTGCCATTTCCTTCTCCAATGTCAAGCAAGCTTCCTTCAAAATTCAGGGAGCGTTTGAACTGCGTAAAGCTGTAAATCCACTACGTTTATTTTGTTTGTGTGTAGAGTAACTGGAACTACTTTAAAATACCAGTAAAACTTCTCTTTGTGTAAAGATTCATACATTTAAAGAACTTATTAAATACATTATAATTTGTGATTTTCAAATTTTGGTAAGTTGAAATTATTTTTGTTCTTTTATTTCTAGATAAAGAGTTTAAAGATCTGTTGACAGACACTTGGGTTGCTTCCATATCTTGACTATTGTATACAGTGTGGCTACAAAAATTGGGCTGCATGTATCTTTCTAAATTAGTGTTTTTATCTTTTGGATATATACCCAGGAGTGGAACTGCTGAATCATATGGTATTCCCATTTTTAGTCTCTTGAGAAAAGTCCATGCTGTTTTCTGTAGTGGCTATACCAGTTTACATTCCCACCAAAAGTGTACAAGTATTTCCTTTTTGCACATCCTCACAGACATTTATTTGTAGAATTTTGATGATAACCTTTCTGACAGGTGTGAGGTAATATCTCATTGTAGTTTTGATTTACATTTCTCTGGTGATTAATGATGTTGAGCAAGGTCTGTGCATTTTTGGGCAAATTGAGTTTTTTGATATTGAGTTGTTTGAGCTTTATGTATTTTGATTGTTAACCCCTTGTCAGTCTTTAATTTGCTGATATCTTCCCCCCATTGTTTAGGTTGTCTTTTTGTTTTGTTGACAGTTTCCTCTGTTGTCCAAAAGCTTTTAAGTTTAATCAGGTTCCATTTGTATATTTTTACTTTTATTCTTTCGTGTTAGGAAACAGAGCCAAAAAAATATTGCTACAATTTATATCAAAGAGCCTTCTGCCTGTTTTCTTCTAGGAGTGTTAAAGTTTTAGGTCTTACATTTAGGTCTTTAATCCATTTTGAGTGTATTTTTGTGCATAGTGTCAGGAAGCATCCTCATTCTTTTACATGGAGCTGTGCAGTTTTGCCAGCACCACTTATTGAGGAGACTATCTTTTCTCAGTTGTATATCCTTATCTTCTTTGTCATAGATTAATTGAACATAACTGTGTGGATTTATTTCTGGGCACTCTAAACTGTTCTCTTGAGCTATGTGTCAGCTTTTGTGCCAGTACCATGCTGTTTTGGTAACTGTACTTTTGTAGGATAGACAAATGGGTAAAGAAGATGTGGTGTGTATATATATGTGTGTGTGTGTGTGTGTGTGTGTGTATACACATTTACACAATGGAATATTACTCTGCCATAAAAGAATGAAATTCTGCCATTTGCAACATATGAATGGACCTAGAGAGGATTGTGTTTACTGGAATACATCAGACAGAAAATGACAAATACTGTATATTATCACATATCTGGAATCTAAAATATAATACAAATGAAGATACATAGCAAAATATAAACAGATTCACAGACAAAGAAATCAAACTAATGGATGCTGATGGGGAGAAAGAAGGAGGGAAGGGCAAGATAAGGGTATGGGATTAAGAAAAACATACTGCTATATATAAAATAGATAAGTAAAAATAAATAAAATAAAATAGATAAACACCAAGGGTACACTATATAGCACAGGGAATTCATAACCATTATTTTGAAATAACCTTAAATGGAGTATAATCTATAAAAATACTGAATCACTATGCTGTATACCTGGAACTCATATAATATTGCAAATAAATTATGTGCCAATTAAAAAAGAAGTTAATACTCAGAGAAATTAAGTGACTTGCTTTAGGATGTGTGTGTGTTTCTGTGTGTATGCATCAAAATGATGAAGGAGCTGGGATTTAAACTGTTTTGTTTAGACTATTGGGTCCACATTAAAAAATGATATCCAGTAGAAAGTAGTAAAGAACTTGACTTCATAAAGATACATGTGTGTTCTTGACTATAAATTTTCATTTAAATGGCATCTATAAAGACCTTAAAACTATTTTCTTTAGAATGGAATTAAACTGGCCTTTAATAGCCATGTTTGCACTAACTTGCTGTATAAACCCCCTCCTTTTCTGAAGATTTTGAGTTGAAAAAAATTCAGGGCATTGTCTGCATTATTTATGAATTACTGGTAAAAATCTAATGGAATTTTTCCTCTACAGAGATAGAGAAGAGGCTTCTTTCCCCCTATATTTAAGTGCTGCAAAGAAAATAAAAACTAAAAGAAAACTTTGCCCTTCATTTTACTCTTCTGGCAAGGACACAGCAATGGAGCAGATGTCAAGAGTCATATTCAGCATTGTAGGAAGAAAATTTGTTAGTCAGCTGCTGACTGTGGGGAGCAATGCAAGCCTTGAAATTTGGCAAAAGCAGGACTTAGAATTCTGCAGTGAGTTTTCCCAGACAGGTTTGAATCAGGAGACATGAAGCTTGTTACAGGGCAAAAAAAGTTGGGGAATCCATCCAAATGCTGTCTCATAACTTACAAAGAGTTTAACATAATTGTGACATTTACCACAGCAGTAGTTTAAGGTCTGTTATTAAGTGGGAAAAGCAGATTGCAAAACATGATGTTCATTCTATAAACTCATTTTATCTGATTATATATGTATACTCCTAGACATATTTATTCATAAAGATAAAGCATTGTATTTCCAGGGAGAAGGGTAGAGATGAAAAAATTAATCATGGTGTCTGTGGAGTGGGGTGGAAATATGGTTGGTAGGATTTCTAATTCCTTCTTTTTTGTTTACAAGTTGTTTCTGAGTTTCTTTACAATCAACAGTTACTGCATATGATATATTTTACATTATTAACTTACTGATGAATTGTGTTATATAGAATAGGACATGCAGCCTGCTCTGACATTTGTGTAATCAGAGTCCCAGAGAAGAGAGAGAGTAGGATTGAAAATGGGCTAAAAAAATAAAAAAATTAGAGCTATGGCTGAGTAATGTTCTATTGTGTGCCTCGCTGCTTATGGCAATGTGGATGGACCTGGAGGGCATTATGCTAAATGAAATAAGTCAGACAGAGAAAGACAAATACCATATGATTTCATTTATATGTGGAATCTAAAAAGCAAAGCAAGTGAACAAATTAAAAAAAGATTCATAGATACAGAGAACAAACTGGTGGTCAGAGTATGAATAAAATTGGTAAAGAGAATTAACAGATACAGGTTTCCAACTGTAAAATAAATAAAGCATCAGAATGCAATATACACATACAGAATATAGTCAGTAATGCTGCAACAACTTTGTATGGTGGTAGGTGGTAATTTGTCGTATTTTGATGATCATTTCATAATGTTTAAAAATATTAAATTACTATGTTGTACACCTAAAACTAATATAATACTGTGTGTTAATTATAACTCAAAAAAGAAAATAATAGCTAAAATTCACCCAAATTTGGCAAAATATATAAACCAAGATATTCAGGAAGCTGAGTGAATCCAAATAGAATAAATTCAAAGATATTCATATGAAACCACAATATCATCATACGTAGATCCCTGTATCATTAAGAAATCTTAGCAATAACCTTGCATAACTTTATTCTTAGAGACCAAGTGATGCCCCAAGTTAATTTTAAACCATAGCTGGGTTTTCCTGCCTAGAGAAGTTTGCTGGATAAAATACAGGACCCTCAGTTAAATCTGAACTTTAGATAAACAAGAAATAATATTTTTAATATAAATATGTCCCCCATATAACATAGAACATAATTATATTATACCTTAAAATGTCATTGTTTTTCAAAATTCAAGTTTAACTGGGTGTCCTATACTTTATTTGTTAAATCTTATAACTGTATGCCTAGAACTTTTTGTATAATTTAGGTTAAACTTTAACATGTATTGTAAACATTCCGTATAGCCCTAAGTTGTTAATGACAGCTCTTTTTTCATTACATTGATTTTTCTGTTCATTCTACCTCATAGTTTCTCAAGTATGCCATTCAAAAGGAGATCTGGACCACCTCTAAGGAATCATTTGAAGTGATTGTTAAAAATTGTACCTCAGGCTGTTGAAATTGTGAGACTGAATCAACTCTAGCAATCTGCATTTCAAAAGCACCAAGGATGATTTTTATGCGCAAATGAAATTGAGACTGTTTCTATTAAAGAGATGCAACAGAGCCTCTGAAATACAATAGAATTTCAAGGAGCCTGTGGATAATTATGAGGTTCTGACCTAAGTGATGATCTTGCTGATTCTGAGTGGAAAGAGGCAAGGCTGGTGCTCCAAGTGCCTGGGCAGTTCCATTCTCCACTTCAGCTGGAGCTCTTGAAGCAGGCTTCCCTGCTCCGACATCTGGAAGATGGCTTCCAGCATCTCCAGCTGTGACCGCAAATGGGCTGACTTCAGCATGGCCAGCTGCTGTGGACAACCGCTAGGCCCCTAATCAATTCCATGAGTCATAAAACCAGTTTAGCCACTAAACAATCAGTGGCCTTCCTGCCAGCAGTGCGTCCAACATCCTGCAATCACTTGAGGAGAGAATTCATCAGTCATTCAGGAATCATTGTGTATCCTTGCTGAGAGCTAAATTGCTGGCTAGGAGAGAATTGGAAAACGATAGTTCAGCACTCTTGATTGCTCACCTGGTAAAATTTATTTGATGCAATTTATATCATGATCACAGCCTGAAAAACAGTTTTTGAAACCCTCGTGATCAAGTGATTTAGGTAACATAGATTCTAATAATAAATCTGAGATTGTCTAAGGCCACATCACCCAGAAAGCATTACCCATAAATTTGAGTCTTCCTGAGCTTGTTAGACCAGTGATTCTGAATTTAAGTTGACTATGGGTCAGAATTTCCTTACATTAGATAGTGTTGACCTTGCAAGTACAAGATGTCAGGATGGGAAAAATATAGATTAGAGAAAATCTGGGGAGTTGGCACATTTGGATATGAAGCTTTGAAAGTTTGTTTTCCAATCTGCAAAGCATATATTGCAAAATTCTGCTCAAGAGCATACTTAAAATTTTTATATCAGCTTTTATTTTTTTCTTACTTAAAGTGTGTCTTTTCACTTTAATCTTGTTTACTTCCAATCATGGGTATGTGAAATTCAGTTAAGCATATTGTCCTATAACCTGGATGATGTTTCTTTAGTGTCCTAAGATTTTATTTCTTTGTTTCACAAAATGAATAAGAGTATTGACTGCTCTATCAGCTAACAAAAATATAATATAAAAAGCAATATGATTATGATCAATCTGTGAAAATGCTAGACATCTATTCTGTGCCTGGAGAAGGAAATTGTTGGGGGAACATTAGTTAGGATGCTGTTACCAGCAAATAACGAATTACTGCCTGAAACAATAAGAGAATGTATCTTTTCACTTGAGATTTGAAAGCATAAAGCTTCTGCAGGCAAGAATATCTGAGTGGGTTGCCGTTCCCTCCTCTAGGGGATCTTCCCGACCCAAGGATGGAACCCGGGTCACCTGCACTGCAAGCAGATTCTTTACCATCTCAGACACCAGGAAAGCCCCTAGGATGAATGCCATACCATGCTCCTGCTCAGTCATGTCTGACTCTTTGCAAAAACATGGACTGTAACCCATCAGTCTCCTCTGTCCATGGAATTTTCCAGGCAAGAGTACTGGAATGGGTTCCCACTTCCTCCTCCAGGGGATCTTTCCGACCCAAGGATTGAACCTGCATTTCCTGTATCTCCTGCATTGCAGGCAGATTTACTACCGCTGAGCCACTGAGGAATATAGTGACTTAAATCATCAAAAAGCCATGTCTGTTCTTCTTTCAAGTGGGGTAAGCTCAGTCTGCTGTACCTTTCTTCTCAGAAGTACATTGTGTTTACAAAGTGACTGATACAACTCAGAGCATCTTATATTCATATAGTTGTAATCACACACACACACATGCACACATGCACACACACACACACACACACACATGCACTCATACGCATTAGTTTTTCAGTTTTTCTTTATCTGCCTCTCTCAATGATTAAATCTTTCCCTCAAATCTCTCAAGGGCCGTTATCTCAGGTTCCATTATCCAGAATGACTATGTCACCCTGGGTGAACACAGGCTCTACCAGCCAGAAATAACTGTGGCATTGGGAGGTGGGATTCAGATAACTTTTGAGTAGACAACCATAATCCAACTGCCACAAAGCAGAAGATGCTTTCTTAACTTTAAAGGCTTACAAGTTGATTATAGTCGTTGGACTTTTAATTATATCTTTTGTACACTGATTTCAATTTGCAAATTACCTCAAGCATATTATTTTACTTAGTTGTGACACTAACCACGTAATGTATATATTATCACTATCTCTTTCTGCAAATAAGAAAATTAAGTCATAGAATGAAAAAAAAATTACAATATAAGCTTTCTCATATATTATAGTATAATAAGTCTCAGTGCTCAATGACAAGAGATAATAATACACACATGCCTTAGAGTAATCGTGGGTTTGGTTCTAGACCACTGAAATAAAGAGCATATGTCAATAAAGTGAGTCACAGGAATTTTTGGTTTCCCACTGCATGTAAATTATGTTTGTACCACTTTGTGTTTATTAACTGTGCAATTGCATTATGTCTAAAAACCAATGTATACATCTTAATTTAAAAATATCTATTGCTAAAAAATTCTAACCATCATCTGAGCCTTCAATGAGTTGTGATCTTTTTGTTGGTAGAGGGTTGTTGAAGGTTGGGGTGACTGTGCCAATTTCTTCAAATAAGACAACAATGAAGTTTGTCACATCAGTTGGTTTTTCCTTTCATTTGCACACTTAGAGGCTATTGTAGGGTGAGCAATTGGTTTAACTTCAATACTGTTGTGTATCAGGGAATAGAGAGACCCAAGGAGGAGAGAAATGAAGGAAAGGCTGATTAGTAGGGCAACCAGAATACATACAACATTTATGAATTATGTTCTCCATCTTATTTGGGATAAGCATGGTTCATGGCACCACAAAATAATTACAATAGTAACTTCAAAGATCACTCCTCAAATATCGTCACAGCAAATAAAATAATAATGAAAAATTTTGAAATATCATAAGAATTACCGAAATGCTACAGAGACACCAAGTAAGCCAGTGCTCTTGAAAAAAATGGCATTTAATAGACTTGCTAGACACAGTGTTGACAAAAATCTTCAATATGTAAAAGCTACAATATCTGCCAAGTGCAATAAAGTGAAGCATAATAAAAAGGAGGTATGCTTACAATGAATTTGGAGATAAAAACATCTTAAATCAGAATGAGGGTAGGCAGTTGCTCTATGATACCAACTTTATTATAAAACAGCTGCTATTGTAGGTAAACAAACAAACAAAAGAGTAACAGACAAGAACTACTTGGAAATTAATGAAATGCTGAATTCTGTGGTTTTTACTGTTAGTGAATGTAGTGGGTTAAATCTCAGCTTCAAGAACGATATGCCAATGTCCTAATCCCTTGAAACCTGTGAATGTTTGGAAAAAAACATTTGGAGAAAAAAATGAATTTCTGTAGATGTCAGAAGGGTCCCTAAATCCAATGACAGAATTCTAAAAGAGAGGCACAAGGAGATTTGATACAGAGATACACAAGGGAGAAGACCATATGAGGATGAAGGCAGAGGTTGGATTTATACTGCCAAGTCAAGGAACACCTGAGCCACCAGAAGCTAGAAGAACAGAAGGGTACATGATTTTCTCCAATAGCCTTTAGAGGGAATCAACCCTGCCAAGACCTTGATTTTGAACATCAGGTGTTAGGATGTGAGAGAATAAATTTCTGTCATTTTTCAGCTACCCCAAAAGTGGTAAGTTTATTGCAGAAGCCCTAGGAAATGAACATAGTTTCAAATGTTAACTAAATGACCGTGAAGTGCAGAATGCATTAGAGAAAGAAAAGATTGAGGTGTCAATTTACTTAATCCTTTCAGAAGTAAGGACAGTGTGAATGTAAGTGATTGTAGCTGAAGTACTAGGAAGAGATTCATCTGAGAGATTTCCAGAGGAATGAAGGACTAACCACACAGAGGAGTCAAGATAGGAAAAATCAAAGGTAATTCTAGAACTATCCTGGATATGGGAAAAATGACAGCATCTCTGATAGAAACTAAGATGGTAAGACAAAAAATTTATTTGGAGGATATAATACCAGTGGTTGGAATGTAGTATGCTTGAGGTAATGATTCAAGTTCGAGATAGAAAAGCCCAGTAAAGTGATATTCTGAAGTGAAATAAGGGACCCTCCTTTGGGAGCCATTTATAGAGCAGAGATAGATAAGGCTTTATGTGTTAAGACATGAGGAACAAGAAACAAACCACATGGAGGATATCCCCAGTTTAGGAAGACCATTGTGTTATTATTACTGTTTATTTATGTTTTCTGTCAGAAGGAAGCTCATACAGTGCCCACCAAGGAATGCAGAATTATTTCTTTGCTTCAAATATAAGAATCATAGAGCACGAGTTAGTAAACCACTAACCATAAAGCAGGATTAGATAGTGAATTTGGAAAAAGAGGAAAAAAAGAAAAGAAATTTGGTTAATATACATTGGACACGTTTTATTGTTTAGACACACTTGTCCAGTTCTGCCATAGGGATTTTGCACTTGCTTTTCACTTTGCTTGAAAGGTTCTTTCTCACAATTTCTAGAAAAGTGAGAAGTGTTAATTGCTCAGTCATGCTTGCCTCTTTACAACCCCATGGACTGCAGCCCACGAGGCTCCTCTGTCCATGGAATTCTCCAGACAAGAATACTGGAGTGGGTTGCCATTTCCTCCCTCAGGGGGTCTTCCCAACCCAGGGATTGAACCTGGGTTAGATTGAACCAGGTCAATTTCTTAGGCCTGGCTGATTCTATTTATTTAGGTATTAGGGTGTGTCGCCCACTCCATAATAGAAGTGTGAAGCGTCAATATTCCCATCCTTCTATTACTATCATGATACTCTTGTTAGTTTTCATCCTAGTAGATTTAACCAGCTGAATTTATCATATACATATATTTTTAAAATATATATAAATTCTATTTTCAAGAAAAATGTCCTTGGAATTTTGATAGGGTTTTTCACTGAATCTGTAGATTGCTTTAGAGAATGTGGACATTTAGCAGTTAATTCTTTCAACCCATGAGGATGAAATATATTTACATTTTTTTGTCCATCTTTAATTTTTTTCAACAATGTCATAGTTTTCATCATACAAGTCTTTCACCTCCTTGATTAAATTTATTCCTAGGTATTTTATTTTTTGTCTCAGTTGTAAAGAGGATTGCTGTCTTAATTTTTCTGCTAGTTCATTGTTAGCATATAGAAATGTAATACATTTTTGTCTGTTGATTTTATACCCTATCACCTTACTGTAGTTATTATTTCAAATAGGTTTTTGGTCGAGTCTTTATGTTTTTCTATATGTAAAATCATGTAATCAGGCAAACTGACAGTTTACTTCTCCATTTCATTTTCAATGCCTTTATTTCTTTTTCTTGCCTAATTACTCTCACTATGACATCCAATATTTTGTTGAATAAGAGTGATGAGAGTTGCGTGCTTCTACATTTGTCTCTGTTAATGACATTGTTTTTGATGGAAAGTGGTCCACAAATAGACTTTTTTTCAAATTCTGAATAAATATCTTTAATTTTTCTCTGTTGTTGATATTCAGGTATAGTTGAAATGAAACTCTATCTGGATCAAGGACATTTCCTTAAAAAATTAATATTGCAAAGCTTACATCATTTTATATGACTTTGTTCTGAGAAAAAATATAAACACTGTTTGCCATGGTTTTTAGAACCACTTTCTTTCTCTATATCACCTGCCTCTATTTTTTTTTTTTTTTGTCTCCTAAACTTCCTTAAGAAAGTTTAACTGCTTATGCAACTGTCCTTTCAGAGACTTTTGTAAATATCATTAAGACTTTTTCCAGACTGAGGAAAGTGCCTTGGGTAGCTGCCTAGCCTGATCTCATTATTATGCATCCGCATTGCCCTCCTGTGACAGACAGCAGAGAAAATACAGAGGCAGGAGGGTGGGGAATTAAATTATGTGAATTTTCCTCTGGTGACAAGGTGATGAATCAAATAACCACACAGGTCTCTGAATATCTATTTTTATACCTCAATCCAGGAATTTCCCTAGCAGGTAAGGCAGATGATCAGACAATCTAGAAAATTCATTCATATTGAGGTCAGTTAACAGTCTTTTCACAAAATGTGTCTGAAATTCATCTGTGACTTCTGTATAAGGGTATTCAGAAGGGTATATTTTAGAGAAGAAAAACACAAGAGATTAAGTAGTTAGCTATTAAGGTTTGTTCAACATGGAAGTCTCTATCTAAATGGATATCTAGATGACCTCAGAAGAGGAATAAAACATTTTATTGCTTGGGAACTTTGGCTCTTATACTGTGTATTTGCTCTCCTTTTTGATATTTTCTATTAGTTCTTTCCATAAATGAGTACAGTGTGAAACTATTGTTTTTCTTTGCTATAACTTACACATTTTAAAGGGTTTAGATTCTTATTTAAAAGGGTTGTTGAATTTGCAAAAGAAAATTTGAACAGTTATGGCTGGATTTTCCAGGGTACATAAAGAAGAAAATAGAATGATATGGCAAGGGCTAGATAATTAGAGACTGTTCTTTGCTGACAAAGGTCCATATAGTCAAAGCTATGGTTTTTCCAGTAGTCTTGTATGGATGTGAGAGTTGGACTGTAAAGAAGGCTGAGTGCCGAAGAATTGATGCTTTTGCACTGTGGTGTTGGAGAAGACTCTTGAGGGTCCCTTGGACAGCAAAGAGATCAAACCAGTCAATCCTAAAGGAAATCAACCTTTATTTGATTAAACTTATAAATCAACCTTTACTTGAATACTCATTGGAAGGACTGATGCTGAAGCTGAAGCTCCAATAATTAGGCCACCTGATATGAAGAGTTGACTCATTGGAAAAGACCCTGATGCTGGGAAAGATAGAAGGCAGGAGGAGAAAGGGATGACAGAGCATAAGATGGTTGGATGGATTCACTGACTCAATGGACATGAGTTTGAGCAAGCTCTGGGGGATGGTGAAGGACAGGGAAGCCTGGTCTTCTGCAGTCCATGGGGGTCGCAAAGAGTCAGACATGACTGAGTGACTGAACGACAACAGCAATCCATTGTGATCATATTTTGTGAGCATATTGTGAGCATATTTTCAGAGATCACTCTGAAATAATACTTCATTGCTCAAAGAAGTGACTGTAGATCCATATCTGAGGAAAGGGAAAAAGAAGACAAGATTGATTCAAAGTACAATAATTAGATCCTTGTGTACCCTCTTCACCCACAGGAACCAAGCATATTCATTGTACTTACACATTAGCCACCCATCCATCCATCCATTCATTATCTACTTATCAGTACTCTCACAGTCACCTATATAGTGGAATCTGTTATTCAAAAGAAGGTAAGGAACAAAATGTAAAACAGATCAATGTAAAACTGCTCTTTTCTTAAGACAGAGCCTCACCGTCTCTGTTTTACAGCTGTACCTTTATATCTTGCTTCTCTGACTTCCTTGCTTTCCAGCAAGACCATGGACAAGTAACATTGTACTCAGTTTTCAAACTACCACCCAGAGTCATTTCTGTAATAGGCAAATCTATTATTGACTTATTCTCTGTGTAGGTCTTTGAAAAATTATGAAAGGAGGACAAGATAACTTGCTTTCTTCTCTTTCTGGCAACATCTCTTCCTTTCTGGAAACTTCTTTATTTTTGAATGCCTGGAAATTCCCTACAGCTTGTGGTTGATGAGATCTGCCCTCTTTGACTCCTAATTTTTATCTCTGCTCAAATTTGCCCATTCTTATGCATGCCACATACTTCATATGAATGACTACTGGCTTAATTTACCCAGTTAACTGATCTCATTATGCTGTATAGAGAAAAAAAAACTTATTGTATGAAATGAATAAAAATGTTTCCTGGCTTACTTTGGTTTCACTTTTAAAAAGTCCTGAACCTTGCTTTGTCCAATTTATGTGAGATTATAAATTATATTTTAGAGCACTGCAATGTTTTAGATGTCCTGAAAACTCTACTACATAGGTGTTTGCCAACTCACCTTACTAAGATGTGCAGCTCTGCTTCTACTTTGCCACGTATGCTTGTAGGACCTACCATAGTGTTGGTGCAGTGCACGGATTTTACACATACTTGTTGAATTTTATCAGTAATCGTATTATGTCTAAAAAGAGAGCTGTGAGCATCAGGACCTTGTCTGTGACAAAACAAGGGCTCTTTTAGCATCTTCAGGTGAGAGTTTCAGGAATGGGTAAAATAGAGTACCCTAAGAGGGAAAGGGGATTGAGGTCTGGATCTTATTTATAACACTCTACCTCGCTTGCATGGTACAATGGCACAGGCCTAGGAATGGGTCATATTTGTGAATATCCCGAATAATGGGATTTTCTGAGAACCTTGTGGAAGTTATAGACTTTATACAAAATGAGCAACAACAATGTGGGCAATGTGTGGCCATATTAGGGGCTTCATGATAATTTGGCATCCAACCTAGCAGATCTATAAACTCTATGTTAAGGATTGCTGGTCTGTTACAGTCTAAAATAGAGCTTAAAGATGTGGGAAATGAAATTCTCTATGATTATTTTTCAGGTTAGGGCTTGGAATTCAACTATCATGGAAACTGCGGTGGCCTTATGGGAGGCTCTGATAGATGAATTATTATTTTTGTAATGGAGCACCAATTACAATTGATAGAGATAATTTGTATATGTGTTAGTCTGTGTGTTTGAGGATCCTGATAGATAATGCTACTAAATTGGTTCTGTTTGATTCATGGAAAATGCAAACCAATAGAGACTCACATGATTGCTAATTTGCATAATGATTACTTAAGATTTTGCATTTAATTAATGAGTATTAGTGGCTCAAATAAGCTCTGAGAACTGACAATAGCAACTTGAAAGTCACAGCTTGTAAAGAAAAAAAACAAAGAATGGTGCAGTGAGATGATCCTCAATGTCCTTAATTCAACTCTCTTAAACAGAGAAAAGTCTGCTTTATTAATGCCTTTATCCAAGGACAATAAGCTCACCAAAACCTGATTTTACTCCATATCTAACAAGTCCTGCATAGTTTAGCAGAAAACAGCTGAATTAAGTAACAGGTGTTCTTTTTAAGTTGCTAAGTCATGTCTGACTCCTTGTGACCCAATGGACCGAGCTGCCAGGCTTCCCTGTTCTTTACTATCTCCTGGTTGTTGTTGTTCTTCAGTTGCTCAGTTCTGTCCAACTCTTTGTGAACCCATGGACTGCAGCACACCAGGCTTCCGTGTTCTTCACTATCTCCCAAAGTTTGTATCGCCACTGAGGCAATGATGCCATCCAACCATCTCATCCTCTGTTGCCATCTTCTTTTGCCTTCAATCTTTCTCAGCATCAGGGTCTTTTCCAATGAGTCAGCTCTTCACATCAGGTGGCCAAAGTATTGGTGTTTCAGCTTCAGCATCAGTCCTTCCAATGAATATTCAGGGTTGATTTCCTTTAGGATTGACTGATTTGATTTCCTTGCTGTTCAAGGGATTCTTGAGGGTCTTCTCCAGCACCACAACTCAAAAGCATGAATTCTTTGGTGCTTAGTATTCTTAATGGTCCAACTCTCACATCCATACATGGCTACTGGAAAAATCATAGTTTTGACTAGATGGACCTTTATCAGCCAAGTGATGTCTTTTCTTTTTAATATGTTGTCTATGTCTGTCATAGCTTTTCTTTCAAGGAACGAGCATCTGTTAATTTCATGGCTGCAGTCACCATCTGCAGTGATTTTGGAGCCCAAGAAAATAAAGTCTGTCACTGCTTCCATTGTTTCCCCATCTATTTGCCACAAAGTGATAAGACTGGATGCCATGATCTAAGTTTTTTGAATGTTGAGTTTTAAGCCAGCTTTTTCACTCTTCTCTTTCACCTTTAACAAGAGGCTCTTTAGTTCCTCTTCACTTTCTGCCATTAGGGTGGTGTCATCTGCATATCTAAGGTTGTTTATATTTTTCCTGGCAATCTTGATTCCAGCTTCTGCTTCCTCCAGCCTGGCATTGCACATGATGTACTCTGCATATAAGTTAAATAAGCAGGATGACAGTATATAGCCTTGTGGTACCCCTTTCCCAGTTTTGAACCAGTCACTTGCATGTAAGGTTCTAACTAGTGCTTCTTGACCTGCATACAGGTTTCTCAGTAAGACAGGTAAGGCGGTCTGATATATCCATATCTTTAAAAATTTCTTCGTAGTTTGTTGTGATCCACAGCAGTCAAAGGCTTTAGCATAGCCAGTGAAGCAGAAGTAGATGTTTTTCTGGAATTTCCTTGCTTTCTCTATGACCCAATGAATGTTGGCAATTTGCTCTCAGGTTCCTCTGCCTTTTGTAAACCCAGTTTGTACATCTGGGAATTCTTGTTCATGTACTGCTGGAGCCTAGCGTGAAGGACTTTGAGCATAACCTTACTAGCATGTGAAGTGAACATAATTGTACTGGAGGAGGGAATGGCAAATCACTTCAGTATTCTGGCCACGAGAACCCCATGAACAGTATGAAAATCATGTCTAATCCTTCATTTTTTTTTTTTTTTTCATTTTCTTTAAACAATATGGAACGCTTCACGAATTTGCGTGTCATCCTTGCGCAGGGGCCATGCTAATCTTCTCGGTATCGTTCCAATTTCAGCATATGTGCCGCCGAAGCGAGCACAATCCTTCATTTTTAACCTTGGCTCCTCTCTCATTTCACAACATGTCTAGCTTAGTTTGAGAAATAGAAAAAGAGACCAATAAATAGTTAAGTGAATGGATAAACTAGTTCATGCCAATAATATATTTTTTTCTTAAGCATGTATTATATTTTATTGACTTGACAATAAAGAAGGCTGAGCACCGAAGAATTGATGCTTTTGAACTGTGGTGTTGGAGAAGACTCTTGAGAGTCCCTTGGACTGCAAGGAAATCAAACCAGTCAGTCCTAAAGGAAATCAGTCCTGAATATTCATTGGAAGGACTGATGCTAAAGTTGAAAGTCCAATACTTTGGCCACCTGATGTAAGGAAGTGACTCCTTGGAAAAGACCCTGATGCTGGGAAAGACCGAAGGTAGGAGGAGAAGGGGACAACAGAGGATGAGATGGTTGGATAGCATTACCAACTCAACAGACATGAGTTTGAGCAAGCTCCGGGAATTGATGATGGACAGGGAAACCTGGAGTGCTGCAGTCCATGGGTCGCAAAGGGTCGACACAACTGAGTGACTGAACTGAACTGAACTGGAATAATCAAGGTGACAGCAAAATATTATTTCAGATAAAGTATGAAAATGGAGGTATGATAGATCAAAGAATATATTAATGATAGCTTCTATATTTTTGAAAATAATTATGAAAGTTTCATTTCATGTGGTCACATGGTGTATCACTTGGTCTGTTTAATGACAGTTCTATCTCCATATTTTGCTGTTTGACTGCTGCCAACTTTTAAGCTTATCCTGGGTCTTTCTCCTTTGCCCTGTAAGTGGGCTATAGCTGATAGAAACTCCCTTCTTCGATGCCAAAGGGAGATTCAAACCGCAAAAACCCCAGGCAGCATGCAGGAACTCTCAGTCTGGCCCTATCTCCTCACCACAACAAAAACTTAGACCAGTCTCCTTGCCTTGCTGTCTCAAGCCATTTTGGACTGGCTTGAGACTGCTCTACTCAAAGACTTCAATAATGTGAGTAATAAATCATTTTCCTAGCCTTTTGGTTTGTATGTGTGGCATGATGTCTTGCTATATGAACCAAATGTGGGGTGAGGTTCCCTCCTGCTTTTGCAAGCTGTTTGTAATTGTGTGAGATGCCAGGTGCATCATCTATGTATCAGTATGTCTAATGAGCACAATTCTTAAGGACTCGCCTGTGTCTAAGCTTGGGATTTCAGGTGCCATGTTCCTTTGTGGTGAACAACGGGGCCAAGTAGCACGGAAGCACAGAAAGTGTTGTAGAGTCAGACACACTGCAGTGTGCCATAGGTTCTGTTTTTAAAATTTATTCTTGTTGAGCTATAATTGACACAGTACATTGTATGAGTTTAGTATGTAGAACATGTTGATTTGATACAAGTATACATTGCAATGTGATTACCAGGCAGCATTAGCTAACATCTCTTTCATTTCACATAATTGTTTCTTTTGTGTGGTGGGAACAGTTAAGATCTAGTCTCTTAGCAACTTGGAAGTTTATAATACAGTATTATTATCTATAATTGCTATGCAGCGTGTTAGATCTTCAGGGCTCATTTACATACTGGTTCCAATTTTGTACCCTTAAACAACACATTCCCAAGTCCCTGGCTCCTCAGCTTCTGGTTTCTACTCTCTGTTTATACCAATTTGACTATTTTTTTGATTCCATGTATTAGTGATATATATTAATAGTATCTGTTACCTCACTTAGCATAATGCTTTCAAAGTCTATCCATGTTGTTGCAAATCACAGGGTTTCCTTGTTTCTGAATAATGTGTATATGTGTGTGCACATGTTTATATATAAATCTCACATCCTCTATATCAGTTCATCCATTGATAAACACCTAGGTGATATGGCTATTGTGAATAACACTGCAGTAAACACAGGAGTGCAAATGTCTCTTTGATATCGTCTTTTGATCTCTTTTGGATATATACTCAGAAGTGGAATTGTTGGATCCTATGGGTGTTCATTGGAAGGACTGATGCTGAAGCTGAAACTCTAATACTTTGGCCACCTCATGCAAAGAGTTGACTCATTGGAAAAGACCCTGATGCTGGGAGGGATTGGGGGCAGGAGGAGAAGGGGATGGCAAAGGATGAGATGGTTGGATAGTATCACCGACTCAATAGACATGAGTTTGAGTAAACTCTGGGAGTTTACTGGGAGGCCTGGCATGCTGCAATTCATGGGGTTGCAAATAGTTGGACATGACTGAGCGACTGAACTGAACTGAACTGTTGATAGTTCTATTTTTAATTTTTTGAGGAACTTTCATACTGTTTTCCAAGTGACTGAAACAACTTACATTCCCAAAAAGAGAGCAATGGCCTGAGGCTATTTTTCATGGGAAAGTCTGAGAACAGGTAGCTGTGGTCTCCTGGGACGACTTCTAAGCTGGTTATTGCTGTTGGTCACTGCCTGGAGGAACACTCAGCCCCAAGGATGTGCCATGGAAGGCGTGTTTGGGTGGCTGCAGTCTTGGACCTTGGCAGCCATGGAGTTGGGACCACAGGGGCCCACACCAGAAAACCGAGTTGCTGCCCTGTGCCTGGAGGCCAGACTTGCCGCCTGAGCATGTGCAGTTCACTCCCGGTTCTTGCCTCATGGTGACACCCCTGCAAAGCCACTGGGCCAGAGCCTGGTCTTCAACAGCCGGCTGAATCCCTGGGGCCGCTGCCACAGCACTGTGACCTGAGTAGGGGGTGGAGGATACATGGATGAAAACTGAGGTTTGCTTAATCAGTGGTATGAGCCATACTCATTAGTGATGAGTCTGGGACAAGGGGCCTCCAGTACCGGTCTACCCAGATATCCTCGTCCCAAGGCTCTCCCACTGGCCTCTATAGAGCTCCCAAGGTCCTGAGAGATCTGGCTTCCACTGGGGGCGGGGTTGCAACAGCAGCTTCTTGGACCTGATTCAGCCATCTTCTGAGTCACTCAAGATGGCGTGGGGAGGTATCGATTTTTCATGCTTCTCATTATTTCTTTCTGCAAATATTGTGTATGTGGAAGATATGTAGAATGCTTTTGTGTTTCCTTCTCAGAAAATCTTTGTAAAAGAAAAATTTGTTTGAATAGATTCAAGCCCAAGGGGGTGAAATGGCAGTTATAAAATAAAAATATTCTATAAACAAATCACTTGGATAATGATGCTGCCAACAGGAAGAAGTGCCCCTAGGTTCAGAGAGAATGTCAGAAGAAGTCTGGAAACAATAACTATTTCTGGTGGGGGCTTCCCTGGTGGCTCAGTGGTAAAGAATCCACCTGCCAATGGAGACGCAGGCTCCATCCCTGGTCCAGGAAGATCCCACATGCTGAGGAGCAACTAAGCCCGTGTGCCAGAACCACTAAGCCTTTGCTCTAGAGCCCGGGAACCGGCACTGCTGAGCCGCAGCTACTGAAGCCCGCTCGTCACAGCTACAGTGTAGCCACCGCTGGCTGCAACTAGAGAAAACCCCGCGCGGCAAGGAAAACCCAGCATAGTCAAAAATAAATAGAATTATTTAAAAAAAAAAGATTTCTATTCTTAATAAGGAAGAAACTATACTAGCAAATGAATGAGTCATTGAAGAAACTAGAAGTGCATTTGTCAATCAGTTCAGTTCAGTTCAGTCGCTCAGTCGTGATTGACTCTTTGTGACCCCATGGACTGCAGCCCTCCAGGCCTCCCTGTTCATCACCAGCTCCTGGAGTTTATCCAAACTCATGTCCATTGAGTCGGTGATGCCATCCAACCATCTCATCCTCTGTCGTCCCCTTCTCCTCCCACCTTCAATATTTCCTAGCATCAGGGTCTTTTCCAAAGAGTCAGTTCTTCGCATCAGGTGGCCAAAGTATTGGAGCTTCAGCTTCAACATCAGTCTTTCCAATGAATATTCAGGACTGATTTCCTTTAGGATGGACTGGTTGGATCTCCTTGCAGTCCAAGGGACTCTCAAGAATCTTCTCCAACACCACAGTTCAAAAGCATCAGGGCTTCAGTGCTCAGTTTTCTTTATAGTCCAACTCTCACATCTATACATGACCACTGGAAAAACCGTAGCCTTGACTAGACGGACCTCTGTTGGTCCTGCTTTTTAATATTCTGTCTACGTTGGTCACAACTTTCCTTCCAAGGAGTAAGCATCTTTTAATTTCATGGCTGCAGTCACCATCTGCAGTGATTTTGGAGCCCAAAAAATGTCTCTCACTGATTCCGCTGTTTCCCCATCTATTTGCCATGAAGTGATGGGACCGGATGTCATGATCTTAGTTTTCTGAATGTTGAGCTTTAAGACAACTTTTTCACTCTCCTCCTTCACTTTCATCAAGAGGCTGTTTTGTTCTTCTTCACTTTCTGCCATAAGGGTGGTGTCATCTGCATATCTGAGGTTATTGATATTTTTGTTGGCAATCTTAATTCCAGCTTGTGCTTCATCTAACCCAGCGTTTCTCATGATGTACTCTGCATATAAGTTTAAGTAGGGTGACCATATACAGCCTTCACGTACTCCTTTCCCTATTTGGAACCAGTCTGTTGTTCCATGTCCAGTTCTAACTGTTGCTTCTTGATCTGCATACAGATTTCTCAAGAGGCAGGTCAGGTTGTCTGGTATTCCCATCTCTTTAAGAATTTTCCAGAGTTTGTTGTCATCCACACAGTCAAATTTGTCAATAATAAAATCAAAACTAGACGACAAGAAAGTCTAGACTTAGGTGGGAAAAAAGTTATCATTGGAGATAAATTACCATTATGTAAAGCCATATACTAAAATTAATTGGGCACTATGCCAAGAAAAATGAAAGAAAATTTCAAACAACAGTTAAAGTGATTTAAGTTAAGGTCTTTTTCATTTGCTTTAGGACTTAATTTTCAAAGCCTTCAATCTAGGTACATAAAATTCATATATATGTATATGTATATATATGCTGTGCTGTGCTAAGCGGCTTTAGTCATGACCAACTCTTTGCAACCCTATGGACTATAGCTCGCCAGGCTCCTCTGTTCATGGGATTCTCCGGGCAAGTCTATAAGGAGTGGGCTGCCGTATACACAATCACATTTATATAAATCACAAATATATATATATAATCACAATATCATAATTAAGTAATCTCAGTGATGGATTGCTTTCTAGATCTAAATTTTATTCAGTGTGAGAAAGAACAAGTAGTCCTTGATAATTGGAAACTGATCTGACCTATAGAGTTTGGACTCTGTTGCCAGAAGCTTGCCTGACTCTTAACAGTTCAAAATCCATGAATGCTACTTTGCTTTTCTAGGTGTTTGCCTATGGATGCTTCATTTAAATTAGTGTAAATTACGATGGTTTTCCTATCTCCAGAAATGACTTTTAAGAATGTTTTCTCACCTGACTTTAAATGAAGCTGAAGAATAAAACATTACATATACATGTAATTTTTTAAAGAGTTCAGTCCTAGTTGATTACCTAACTCCTTCATTTGATTTTTTTTTCAAATTAATTTAAACTTTAATGCTAGCTCGTGAAAAACCAAAAATGACAACTCATCCACTCTGCTGGTCTTCCTTTCAATTTCCCATTTGTTGGGAATATATGCTTTCCCATATAGCCCAGTGGGTAAAGAACATGCCTGCAATGCAGGAGATACATGAGATGAGGATTCAGTCCCGGGATTGGGAAGATTCCTTTGGAGGAGGGCATAGGAACTCACTCAAGTATTCTTGTCTGGAGAATTCCATGGACAGAGGAGCCTGGAGAGCTACAGTCCATAGGTTCACATAGAGTTGGGCATGACTGAAGTGACTGAGCCCACTAGTGATGTATACTTCTTAGTAATATTTGTCATTTCCTTGGGTTCACCGATATTCTTGTTTAATGCTGTTACACCAAATATCATTTTTCCCTAATGGCCTATGAGTGAAAATGCAGTGACTAAATTTGTATGAATTTCCAGGGACCTTTTGGAAGCAGCCCGACTCATAGACTCACAAGGTCCAAAACCTTGTGTACTGTAATAGCAAAATGTTATTAGACAGTTTCCACTAGTCTATCAGATTTTTCCGAAGTAGATGAAACTGGAACGGAGAGTGTAGGACAAAATTCACATAGTTTTATAAGCATTAGTAACTTTTAACATATAAACATTAGTGTAAAGTTTTAAAACTATGTAAAATTAGTGTTTTATCTCTTATTGGGTTTGACCTAATAGTTAACTTCACAAATTAGTGCAACATACTTTTGGCCAGCAAAAGAGACACAATAGGAGTAAGGGAACAAAATCTCTCTTGGCCTCTTTTAGTCTCTATTTATATGGACGTTTAAAAATCCCAGGCTTCCCTGGTGGCTCAACTGTTAATTTGCCTGCAATTCAGGAGACCCGGGTTTGATCCCTGGGGCGGGAAGATTCTCTGGAGAAGGGAATGGCAATCCACTCCAGTATTCTTGCCTGAAGAATTCCATAGACAGAGGAGCCTGTCAGGCTACCGTCCATGGGGTTGCAAAGAGTCAGACGCAACTGAGTGATCAGATCTGTTAAAGGTCCCATGTAGGTTTAGTGGAAAGGTAATTACTTATGCCTTGTTTTTCAAAGAAGTTTTCATTTTAATATTACTATTTATTGACCATCTACTATGTATCAACCATACATAGTAAATTTATATCTTCTAACTGATACTAGCAGCAATGCTTGAAGATAAATTTAATTATTCCTGTTTAAAAAATGACAGACCTGCAGGTAAGGTTGATTAAATAACTTGCTACATTTCTATCTTACTCCAAAGTCCCTGCATTTTCCACTCTCTGAACATAGCTATTTAGTCCTACTCAAATATAAGGAAGTTTTCACTCCATATTTGAACATACCCTTCAGTGAACAGGGAGAAAATATCTCCCCAAATGCCAATTAAATAGATCCGTTTAACTTGTTAGCAGTTCACTTAGAATTATTGGTTCTCTTCCTGGTTCATTACGAAGCAATTACATCTCTGGCAAATGAAGGAGATAAAGATGACTGTATTGACTTAGAGGAATAGCTTTGCCAGAATCCCATCTTTGAGTTCTTATGCATCTAACATTGGGACCATATTTTACATAATAAAAGTTCCAGTCTCATTTAGCAGCATTTAAATATTTTATGTTGTTGCATTTGGCAAAGAATAATTAAAATGTACTTCTTTTCTACAAAAGAGTCATTTAAAATGTTACATTTCACAGTGATCAAATGTGAGTAAATCAGTGGCTTTCACTTCAAGGCATTTGATTATTGTTTCAAGCCACTCCACATTAACGCAGGCCTGATGAACATCTTGCTGGTATGAATCCTGGGACCAGCCCCCATTTGGTAAATGTCTTTCTTTTATCTCTAAGTATGCAAGACAGTTTGAAGAGAAAGTTTTGCTTTAAATTTGAACCAAAAGTTTTCTAGCAAATGGATTCTTCTTACTCAGGACACAGAAACAAATAACTCATTGAATGACAACACTAGGAGAATGCTGTTCCTCTTGAAATATTGAAGCAAAATTGAAAGAAACAAAGAGGAGTGAAGAGAGGGAAGCCCTGATGTCAGGCCAGCCTGGCAGAGCCTGGCAGAGAATAAAATTCCATGCCATCTGAATATGTATCAGAAGAGGGAGGAGGAAGTGACCCAGCACCAAGAGAGAAGAGCAGACAGGCAGGACGTGAAGGGAATCCTTTTATAGGAAAAATGCTGCCAAAGAGCCTTGCAACCAGCTCCCGAGGGTGTCAGCTCCAGACTGAGAGCTACATGCATTTTTTAACAGGCCTAAAGCAATTTATATATGCAAAATTACAACCTGAAGAATCTATTTCCAAGAATAAAAAATTAACTTAGACTTAATGAGTAAGGAAGAAGAGGAAGAAGATATATCGATGGACACAAAAGCTCCAGGATCTTTCTTGGTGTCATTTGACATTGTCTCATTTTTTCCGAAATGATTTGTAGACAAGCTGGTTAGAATTTTGACTACAGGCTAAACACACACACAGAGGAAGTCACAAAGTGGGACATTCAATAATTTCATATATGGTTCCTTCAGACATGTCTTAAATTCTGAGCCATCTTTTCAGAGATGCAACATAAGTGTTCACTGACAGAGGAAATGGATAAAGAAGATGTGGCATATGTGTGTGTATATATATATATACACACACAGCGGAATATTACTCAACCATTAAAAGGAATGAAACTGGGTCATTTGTAGAGGTTTGGATGAACCTAGAGTCTGTCTTACAGAGTGAAGTAAGCCAGAAGGAGAAAAACAAATACTGTATATTAACACATATATGTGGAATCTAGAAAAATAGTACATATAAGTAGTTTTAATGAATGAGACTTAATTCCACAACTTTAGAGTCAAGCTGTGCTAGTTTGATTGAGGTTCTGCCACCTCTAGCTGTTTGGCTTTGGAGAAGTTGTTAATCCTTCTGGGCCTCATTTTCCTCAATAAAATGGGACAAATATATTACCTACTTCATATACATATAACTAGTCCAGAACAGTGAAAAAAATGAAGAAAAAAAATCCCAGAATTTTTAGCTCTAAAAATTATTTTATTGTTATTATGATAACATTATTATCATTATTTTTTACCCTGACATCTCCACTCCTTATCCCAGGAAATTTTGAGCACAGTCAATAAAGTAAAAGCCTCTGGAGTCATAAAGTCTGGGCTTAAATCCTGTCTTCATCACCTGCCAGCTTAAAATCCATAGGCTGATTACTTCATTTATCTGAGCTACAGTTCTCTCACCTGTAAAACAGGCCAATGAATCATTTAACTCAAGAGTCCGTATGAAGATTGTGATATTTTAGGTAAGGTGTATTGCATGACAGTACACTTTTAATAAATAAACCAACTTTCTAGCTACTCTTAACACTCCTAGCTATCAATAGATTGGATCTTAGGAGCTTTCTTTTACAGGTTAAACTCTCTAGAGAAAAGAATTTGTAAAATGCTATAGCAACAAAATCCTCACATCTTTTTGTGTGCAATCATTTGTATCTTTTTTCAAGAGTTTTTTTTTTTTTTTTTTAAAGCAGCTTTAGTTCACAGAAAAATTGAGGGCAAGGTACAGAGATTTTCCATAGACCACTTGCACCAACATATGCATAGCTCTTCCACTATTGTCATGCCTTACCAGAGTGGTACACTTTTCACTGTTTCCATAGTTTTGCCTTTCCCAGAATGTTGTATAGTTGGAATTGTACTGAGCACAGCCCTTTCATATTGGGCTTTTTCATTTAGTAACATGCATTTAAGATTTTTCCATGTCTTTTTCTGGCTTGATAGCTCATTTCCTTTTAGCTCTGAATAATAGTTGCTTCTCTAGGGTTATGACAGTTCACTTATCCGTTCACCTACTGAACACTGTGTTGATTATTTCCAAGTTTTGGCAATTATGAATAAAATGGCCATAAATATCTGTGTGCAGTTTTTTTGTGTAGACAGAAGTGTTCTGCTCCTGTGGGTAAATAGCAAGGATCATGATTGCTGAAGGACTGATGCTGAAGCTGAAGCTTCAGTAGTTTGGCCACCTGATGCGAAGAACCAGCTCATTGAAAAAGACCCTGATGCTGGGAAAGATTGAAGGCAGGAGGAGAAGTGGGTGGCAGAAGGTGAGTTGGTTTGATGGCATTACTGACTCAGTGGACATGAGTTTGAGCAAACTCAGGAGATAGTGAAGGACAGGGAAGCCTGGCATGCTGAAGTCCATGGGGTCGCAAAGAGTCGGACATGACCTAGCGACTGAACAACAACAGTGGTTGCTGAATCAAATAGTCAGAGTATGTTTAGTTTTATAAGAAACTTCCAAATGGTCTTCCCAAGTGGCCATGTCATTTTGTATCCCCACCAGCAGAGGGAGAGTTTCTGCTACTCCACATCCTCACCAGCATTTGGTGTTGCCAGTGTTCTGGGTTTGGGCTTCTCTAACAGGTGTATTTTGGAATACTGTTGTTGTTTTAATTTGTATTTTTCTGATGACATATGACATGGACCATTTTTTTTTTCATGTATTTATTTGCCATCTGGAACAGTGTCTGTTCAGGTATTGACCCATTTTTAAATTGGGTTGTTTTCTTATTGTTGAATTGCAAGAGTTTGTTTTTTTTAAAATATATTTTAGATAGCACATCCTTATCTAATAAATATTTTGCCAATACTTTCTTCCAGTCTGTGGCTTGTCTTCTTGTTCTCCTTATATTGTTTTTTGTGTTTTACATTTAGGCTTGTAATCTATTTTGAGTTAAATTTTCTGAACGATGTAAGGTCTGTGTCTACATTAATTTTTTCTTTTTTATTGAAGTATAGTTGATTTATAGTATTGTGTTAGTTTCAGGTGCACAATAGTGATTCAGGTTTATGTATATATATATTCTTTTTTATTCTTTTCCATTATAGTTTATAAGGAGATACTGAATACAGTTCCTTGAGCTCTACAGAGAGTCCTTGTTGTTTATCCATTTAATATATGGCAGTGCACATCTGTTAATCCAAAACTAATATATCCCTACCCTTCTTTCCTCTTTGATAATCATAAGTTTATTTTCTATGTCTGTGAGTCTGTTTCTGTTTCGTAAATAAGTTCATTTGTATCATTATTTTTAGATGCCACATGTGAGTGGTATATAATACTTGTCTTTCTCAGACTAACTTGCTTCAGTTAGTGTAATAATTTAGAAGTCCATGCATGTGGCTGCAAATGACATTATTTCATTGTCTTTAAAGGCTGAGTAGTATCCCATTGTGTATATAACACATCTTTAAAAGTGTAGATCTCAAAAAAAAAAAAAAAAAGTGTAGATCTCCTATAGAAATTATTCTGTTGTGGCCAGTGCATAATCAAAAACAGCTTCTCTCTTGGGACCAAAGTAAGCATGGAGACCAAGAGGGCAAACTTTGCTCATCTATGCAGTTTGTCTTTGAAAGATGAGATGCTACACTGAAAAATGCAAGGAGAAGGGAAGGTGGTGACCTGACAACCGTGTGTGGATTGTTGAGAGGATGTTGTAATCACTGTTCTATTGTTATCACAGTGATGATGCTGACGATGGTTTTAGTGCTGCTTTTTGCTGCCTGAGCATCCTTTCGCCCTCCACAGGATGGCCATCAGGTGGCTCTAGGTAGCTTAGGCCAGTTTCTTTTCAGCTGCTTATCTTTCAATCTACTACCTTTGATTTAGATCTGAGGTACTTATCCTTCAATCTGTTAACATTTAGAATTTTACCCATGATTGAGGTCCCCTTTTATATGTCACATATGCTTTAAGATGTTTGCAATAAATGTGTGTCTACCCCATGCTGGTCTTTTAAATTAGTTTCTTCCTCTTAAGATCGCAAAGCAGCAAAGGAGAAATAACTGTGCAGCACAGCATCAGATGTTGAGCCAGGCCCCTCCTCCAGCTCTGCGTATGTGAGATTCGTATCATCATGAACCTCTCTAAGTTGTCGCAAAGTGCCAGGCTGGGCTCCCCGTGTTAGACACCAGCTTCCCACTAGCTAGCTATTTTAAACATGGTAGTGTATATATGTCGGTGCTACTTTCTCAATTGATCCCACCCTCTCTGTCCCTGACTGTGTCCACAAGTCCATTCTCTATGTCTGCATCTCTGTTTCTGCCCTGCAAATAGGTTCATCAGTACGATTTTTCTACATTCCATATATGTGCATTTTACCTCCTCTTCTGATCAAAGGATTTCCTAACACAGCATCCACAGCATTAACAGACTACTGTGAGATTTAAAATTTGACTCAATTAAATTTACCACCTCAGTCTTTTTTGATTGCTCCTAAGTGGTTCCACCATTTACAGTACAACCAGAACCTTAAGAGCAGAGCCATGGTTGTGGAAATATACTAAATACAGTCACTGCCTCACCTCCCTTTCAATGGTTTTTTTCTTAGATTTTCTTAGATTCCCTCAGAATCCATGTTTATCTGGTAACTCAGAATGTGACCTTATTTAGACACAGTCTTCGAAGAAGTAATTCAGTTCAGTTCAGTCACTCAGCCGTGTCCAACTCTTTGTGACCCCATGAATCACAGCACGACAGGCCTCCCTGTCCATCACCAACTTCCAAGTTTACCCAAACTCATGTCCATCGAGTCGGTGATGCCATCCAACCATCTTATCCTCTGTCGTCCCCTTCTCCTCCTGCCCTCAGTCTTTCCCAGCATCAGGGTCTTTTCCAATGAGTCAGCCCTTTGCATCAGGTGGCCAAAGTATTGGAGTTTCAGCTTCAGCATCAGTCCTTCCAATGAACACCCAGGACTGATCTCCTTTAGGACGGACTGGTTGGATCTCCTTGCAGTCCAAGGGACTCTCAAGAGTCTTCTCCAACACCACAGATCAAAAGCATCAGTTCTTCGGTGCTCAGCTTTCTTTATAGTCCAACTCTCACATCCATACATGACTACTGGAAAAACGATAGCCTTGACTAGACGGACCTCTGTTGACAAAGTAATGTCTCTGCTTTTTAATATGCTGTCTAGGTTGGTCATAATTTTCCTTAAGGAGTAAGCGTCTTTTAACTTCATGGCTGCAATCACCATCTGCAGTGATTTTGGAGCCCAAAAAAATAAAGTCAGCCACTGAAGATGTAATTAGGTGAGGAAATCTCCCTAGAATTAAAGTGGATCATGAATCCAATGACTGATCACTTTATCAGAGAAAGGAGAGGCATGTTTAGAAATAGAACCATGGATCAGAATAGGACAGTGTAGGATACTGTCACTGCCTAACAAGTACAGACTGACCAAGGTTGTTAGATCTTCAATTACAGGTGAAGATAAAGACAGAGATTGGAGTGATACAGCTTTAAGTTAAGGAACATCAAGGCTTGCCTGGAGCCTCCTGAATCTAGGAAGAAGCAAGAAAGGATTCTTTCTGAGACTCTTTAGAGGGAGCATGGCCTTCTTGACACCTTGAGTTCAGATTTCTAACTTCCAAAATTGTGAGGACAAATTTTTGTTACTTTAAGCCATCGAATTTAAGTGTGTTTAAACCACAAAGCAGCCCTAGCAGATGGATACGCCGGGAAAGAGGGAGGAACCACTGCATCTTCTCTCAGGGTATTTTGTCAGTAGCACCCTTCCTGTCATCCTTGAAAACTAAAATGAGCTTCTTTTTATTTATTTTTTTGGTCATGCATTGTTAAAAATTTTAATTGGAGGCTAATTACTTTACAATATTGTGGTGGTTTTTGCCATACATTCCCATGAATCAGCCATGGGTGTACATATGTCCCCCATCCTGACCCTCCCTCCCACCTCCCTTCCCATTTGAGAGAATAGCATTGAAACATGTATATTATCATGTGTGAAATAGATCACCAGTTGAGGTTCGATGCATGAGGCAGGGTGCTCAGGGCTGGTGCACTTAGCTTCTTTTTAAATCAAGTTTATGTTTAACATGGCTACAATTTTTTTTAATCTGTTGAATGGGAATCTCACAGTGGATGTGAACTTAAGTTTGGCGCTTCATTTTTATTCATTTGTTAACCTCTCACATGTGTAAGCTACAAGGGTTCTATTATTTGGATTTGATATTTATTTAAGTCCTAGGTTATCTGCATCTTAAAAGTCACCCTCTACTTAAACATCCTCTATAGAGGCCCTGACAATTTCTTGTTTAAACTATGCTCAATGGTTGTTCAGTTCTTACTGAGATAGCTCATATTGGCATTGCAGTTCTTCAATAAGTTTCTCAATGTGGAGTTAAAATGTTGCTAGCTATAATATCTACATTCCATCTTAATTCAGGAATACAGGCCAGCCAGATGAATTCTACTCTCCCCCACCCCATAAGAACATCCTATCTTTTCTATAGCACCTATATTTAATGAGTTTTACTTTCCTTTTATTCTGTGAGTTAAACATGTCTGTTCTCCAAACAGATGCTCATGAAAAGGAAAGTTTAACTTCCTGTACTATTAACATCTTTGAATATTTCCCATATTGGCTTCATCTCTTCTAAAGCACAACAGCCAGAATCAAATATACTGCCTTTTTAAAGGACATTCTTCAGTGCAATCGAAGGGAGTGTAGGACACTATCACTGCCTAACAAGTACAGACTGACCAAGAATGTTAGATCTTCAATTTGAGGGGTATGAGGAACCCCTGAACTGGAGCGGTCATATAGAAAATACTTCACACACAAAATAGGACTCATCTGATGTAGAAAATAACTTGTCATTCAGAAGCAAGTCATGTATTTTAAAAATGTTCCCCTCCCTCCCATTTAAAGTAAATCTATGTATTCCGTGAACTTAATGTTAACCTTCCCTTTGTAAACATCCTCTCTGCTTCATTTTGAAGTCTAAAACGTAAATGGAAACTATGCAATTTTTCCAGTAATTAGGTATGTGACATGATTATATTTTGGTTCAGACTATTTTTAAACATTTAAGTGAAAGTGAAGTCAATTCAATATGAAGATTCATTTGGTACATGAATTTTTTCTCATATTTTAAACTGGGTTCTTCCTAACTAGAATGCAATTTCCGTGAAGGCTGATGTAATAAAATGTCTTGCCAGTGCTTAGATAATGTCATTCAAACAGAAGACGCCCCATATGTGTTGTAAGAATGAACTTAAGATGAACCCTCTGGGACATTGGGGTCGTGCACCAGTTTAATCATGAAGTGACAGCTCCAGAGCTGGTAACCTCAACTTCTCCCTTGGCTTCTTGTCAGTCTTCTTTCTGCTGCTTGAATAAAGAGTAAATGAACCACAGGAATTAAAACTAACCCGGGGGAATTTGCATTAGATAAAGATCAAAGCCTCTAGCTAGATTTATAAATTTTTGATAGTGGAAATTTGGACATCAACAAAAATTAAGGTAGAAAAAAAAGCATTTTTCAGACCCTGGCAGGCACCTTATACTATGAAAAACAGTTACAAAGATTTTGGAATAATTGAATGATTTTTTAAAAATGCCTATTTCTTTCATTGTATTGTACTGGCTAGCCCCCAGGGATATTTCAGCTCTCTACAAAATGCCAGCAATGGTTTGGATATTGTGCCAAAATTGTACATTAAAAATAGCAAAGTAAGTTAAGCTAGAATTGTTTTTTTTTTTTTTTTCCCAAAGTAACTAATCTCAGTTATGTGATTCCCCTAGGACAATAATTTGGAAGTTTTTGAACTTGATAAGCCAGATTTGAGCCAATACGTTTGGACAGAATATCAGGTGCTCTAAGATGGCCTGAAGGGACACTCTTGTATAAGAAGCAATTTTCAGGTTATAAATTAATTTTAACCATACCTATAAGACTTCCCAGGCTAGAATACTTTGGACACTTTAAAAATTAATACTTTGAGGGGTTTTTTAAGCTTGGAAAGTTGGGAGAGGTTTATATATGTTTTTGTATATGCCTGCATATGCAGAATATCACAGAGAAAAATTCTTTTCTATTTAGCAATGACTGAAGAGAGAAATTAAAATTGGCATTTGGAGAAAGCATTTTAGTGTATTAACAAACTTAAATTCATAAGTTCCTCTTTTATCTCTATCCTCTAAAATGTCTAAGTTTCCCTTCCTTTTTTTTGGAGAGACAACTATAACCCAAACTATAAATACATTCACATGAATCTAAAAATGTCAAAGAAAGGTAACTTCTATTATGACAAAAGAGGAAAAACCTGGAGAAATCTTGGGGTTCAAATTCAGTGTTTGTCAGCTGTAGCAACCAAAAGTTTAGTCATCAATCTTAGTCAAAATTATTTCTACTTCTAAAGTGATTTCTCATTTGGAAATCACAAAGTGTATTATCAGCAGTGGGTGAAACAGAGATTCCAAGGAAAAGCAGTTATATTTGTTGCATTTACCTAATGGACTATCATTGTTTTCCAATTTTTGGTTCATAATTCTAGTTTTATTTCTTATTTAAAACCCAGGTTGCACACATTTTTTTCCAGGCCACTGCATCCTGAGGAAATATAATTTTTAGGTGTAAATGCCTAATGATCTCTGTTCATTTCCAAGGCTAACCGTTCAATACCACAGTAATCCAAGTCTATGCCCCAACCACTAATGCTGAAAGTGCTGAAGTTGAATGGTTCTTTGAAGACCAACAAGACCTTCTAGAACTAACACCAAAAGAAGATGTCCTTTTCATCATAGAGAACTGGAATGCAAAAGTAGGAAGTCAAGAGATACCTGGAGTAACAGGCAAGTTTGGCATTGGAGTACAAAATGAAGCAAAGGCTAACAGAGTTTTGGCAAGAAAACACACTGGTCAGAGCAAACATCCCCTTCTAACAACACAAGAGATGACTCTACACATGGACATCACCAGATGGTCAATATTGAAATCAGACTGATTATATTCTTTGCAGTCAAAGATGGAGAAGCTCTATACAGTCAGCAAAAACAAGACTGGGAGCTGACTGTGGCTCAGATCTTGAACTCCTTATTGCCAAATTCAGACTTAAATTGAAAGTAGGGAAAACCGTTAGATCATTCAGGTATGACCTAAATCAAATCCCTTACAATCATACAGTGAAAGTGACAAATAGATTCAAGGGATTAGATGTGATAGAGAGAGTGCCTAAAGAACTGTGGACAGAGGTTTGTAACATTGTACAGGAAGCCGTGATCAAAACCATCCCCAAGAAAAAGAAATTAAAAAAGGCCAAATGGTTGTCTGAGGAGGCCTTACGAATAGTTGAGAAAAGAAGAGAAGCAAAGACAAAGGAGACAAGGAAAGATATACCCACCTGAATGCAGAGCTCCAAAGAATAGCAAGAAGAGATAAGAAAGCCTTCCTCAGCGATGAATGCAAAGAAATAGAGGAGAACAACAGAATGGGAAAGACTAGAGATCTCTTCAAGAAAGTTAGAGATACCAAGGGAACATTTCATGCAAAGGTGGGCACAGTAAAGGAGAGAATTGGTATGGACCTAACAGAAGCAGAAGATATTAAGAAGAGGTGGCAAGAATACACAGAAGAATTGTACAAAAAAGATCTTCATGACCCAGATAACCACGATGGTGTGATCACTTGCCTAGAGCCAGAAACCTGGAGTGTGAAGTCAAGTGGGCCTTAGGAAGCATCACTACAAACAAAGCTAGTGGATATGATGGAATTCCAGTTGAGCTATTTCAAATCCTAAAAGATGATGCTGTGAAAGTGCTTCACTCAATATGCCAGCAAATTTGGAAAACTCAGCAGTGGCCACAGGACCGGAAAAGGTCAGTTTTCATTCTAATCCCAAAGAAAGACAGTGCCAAAGAATGCTCAGACTACCGCACAATTGCACTCACCTCACACACTAGCAAAGTAATGCTCCAAATTCCCCAGGCTAGGCTTCAACAGTATGTGAACCATGAGCTTCCAGATGTTCAAGCTGAATTTAGAAAAGGCAGAGGAATTAGGGATCAAATTGCCAACATCCACTGGATCAGAGAAAAAGCAAAAGAATTCCAAGAAAATATCTATTTCTTCTTCATTGACTATGCTAAAACCTTTGACTGTGTGGACCACAACAAACTGTATAAAATTCTGAAAGAGATGGGAATACCAGACCACCTGACCTGCCTCCTGAGAAATCTGTATACAAGTCAGGAAGCAACAGTTAGAACTGGACATGGAACAAAAAACTGGTTCCAAATAGGGAAAGGAGTACGTCAAGGCTGTATATTGTCACCCTGCTTATTTAACTTATATGCAGAGTACATCATGCAAAATGCTGGGTTAGATGAAACACAGGCTGGATCAAGATTGCCAGGAGAAATATCAATAACCTCAGATGTGCAGATGACACCACCTTTATGGCAGAAAGCAAAGAGGAACTAAAGAGCCTTTTGGTGAAAGTGAAAGAGGAGAGTGAAAAAGCTGGCTTAAAACTCAACATTCAAAAAATTAAGATCACGGCATTTGGTCCCATCACTTCATGGCAAATAGATGGGGAAACAGTGGAAACAGTGACAGACTTTTTTTTCTTGGGCTCCAAAATCAATGCAGATGGTGACTGCAGCCATGAAATTAAAAGACACTTGCTCCTTGGTAGATAAGCTATGACCAACATAGACAGCATATTAAAAGCAGAAACGTTACTTTAACAACAAAGGTTGTCTAGTCAAAGCTATGGTTTTTTCCAGTAGTCATTATAGATGTGAGAGTTGGACTATAAAGAAAGCTGAGTGCCAAAGAATTGATGCTTTTGAATTTTGGTGTTGGAGAAGACTCTTGAGAGTCCCTTGGACTGCAAGGAGATCAAACCAGCCCATCCTAAAGGAAATCAGTCCTGAATATTCATTTGAAGAACTGATGCTGAAGCTGAAGCTCCAATACCTGACTTAATGGAAAAGACCTTGATGCTGGACAAAATTGAAGGCAGGAGAAGAAGGGGATGACAGAGGATGAGATGGTTGGATGGCATCACTGACTTAATGGAAATGGGTTTGAGCAAGCTCCAAGACTTGATGGACTGGGAAGCCTGATGTGCTGCAGTCCATGGGGTCACAAGGACTGAGTAACTTAACTGGCCTGAACTGACCTGAGAGCAGTTTGGGGCTTGAAGTCCTTACCAGGGAAATTAACATAACCCAAGTCTTCTCCTCCCATTTTGCCATTGTCTTTACTTCCAATCCTGGGGGCATTGACATTCTCCACAGACATTCTGAGTGTTAATATCTTTAATGGTCACTTGTGGCTTTAGGTCAAGAAGTATTACTAACCATTACTCTCTTTTTTCATTAAGTAAAGAGCTCCTTGAAGAATCGATGTCACAGTCACTTCTGTTTATGTCACATGGACTTTTTTTTTTTAATATTCTTACTCTCATATCTTAACATGCTAAGGGGGTTCTGGATTGCATGCAAGAGATGAAAATTTTCCACTTCCCAGGTCTTTGCCACACTCTTTCCCAGGCCAGATAACAGTCCTCTTTGTACCCAAATTTTCCTAAATTTGTATAACTTGCCCATACCCAGTCAGTTCAGTTGCTCAGTTGTGTCTGACTCTTTGCGAGCCCATGGACTACAGCACACCAGCCCTCCCTGTCCATCCCCAACTCCCAGAATTTACTCAAACTCATGTCCATTGAGTCAGTGATGCCATCCAGCCATCTCATCCTCTGTCATCCCCTTCTCCTCCTGCCTTCAATCTTTCCCAGCATCAGGGTCTTTTCAAATGAGTCAGTTCTTTGCATCAGGTGGCCGAAGTATTGGAGTTTCAGCTTCAACATCAGTCCTTCCAATGAATATTCAGGACTGATTTCCTTTGGGATGGACTGGTTTGATCTCCTTGCAGTCCAAAGGACTGTCAAGAGTCTTAGATTCAAGGGATTAGATCTGATAGACAGAGCGCCTGAAAAACTAGGGACAGAGGTCCGTGACATTGTACAGGAGGCAGGGATCAAGACCATCCCTAAGGAAAAGAAATGCAAAAAGGCAAAATGGCTGTCTGAGGAGGCCTTGTAAATAGCTGTGAATAGAAGAGAAGCAAAAGACAAAGGAGAAAAGGAAAGATATACCCATTTGAATGCAGAGTTCCAAGGAATAGCAAGGAGAGATAGGGAAGACTTCCTCAGCGATCAGTGCAGAGAAATAGAGGAAAACAATAGAATGGGAAAGACCAGAAATCTCTTCAAGAAAATTAGAGATATCAAGGGAACATTTCATGCTCATACGCAACCACACGCAAATAATATATCCCACCCTTTAATTTTCACCTGAATCATTGGGATAAGAAAAAAAACTTGTCTTTTCTCTCCCTTTCATAAAACAAATACATCTGTGCATAGATATGGATACAAGCACATCTTTTGAGTCTATAACTTGCAGAAAGATTTTACACCAATGTCATCTGGCCCTAGTCCAACCAGTATAAAAGTTTACTGCTCAACATTCATGCCTGCAAAGTGTCATTATTTTTTTTTTTTTTTTTTTTTACTGTTTTGGGAAAAGCATGTAGTGAATGAATAGTATAAAAATTTTAAGGTCTTTTGTGCCCTATTGTTGTTGTTGTTCGGTCGCTACGTCCGACTCTATGACCCCAAGGACTGCAGCATGCCAGACTGCCCTGTCCTTCACTATCTCCCAGGGTTTGTTGAAACTCACATCTGCTAAGTCGGTGATGCCATCCAACCATCTCATCCTCTGCCATCTCTTTCTCTTGCTGCCTTCAATCTTTCCCAGCATGAGGGTCTTTTCTAATGAGTTGACTCTTCGCATCAAGTGGCCAAAGTATTGGAGTTCAGCTTCAGCATCAGTCCTTCCAATGAATACTCAGGGTTGATTTCCTGTAGGAATGACTGGTTTGATCTCCTTGCTGTCCAAGGGACTCTCAAGAGTCTTCTTCAGCACCACAATTTGAAAGCATCAGTTTTTCAGCACTCAGCCTCCTTTACGGTCCAACTCTTACATCCGTACGTGACTACGGAAAAAACCATAGCTTTGACCATATGGACCTTTGTCAGCAAAATGATGTCTCTGTTTTTTAATATGCTGTCTAGGTTTGTCATAGTTTTACTTCCAAGTAGCAAGAGTCTTTTAACTTTGTGGCTGCAGTCACCATCTGCAGTGATTTTGGAGCCTTTCTGTGCCCTATAGCACCTCTGTATCCACACACATCTGACCTCTCAGCTGTGGGAGAATTCTTGGGACTGGCAGCTAGGTATCATCTGCTCCAAAGAGTCTCCTGGATGAATCCAAAGCATCCAAAGAGCCTTTGGAAAGAATTTCCCCCAACCCCACCTTCTACAGTTGTAGATCATGGCAAGCAAACTATGCCTCCCAGTGGCTCAGTAGGTAAAGAATCACATGCAGTGCAGGAGACATAGGTTCAATCCCTGGGTCAGGGAGATCCCTGGGAGAAGGAAATGGCAACCCACTCCAGTTTTCTTGCCTGGAGAATCGCATGGACAGAGGAGTCTGGCGGACTACAGTCCATGGGGTCGCTGAGTGACTAAGTCATGACTGAGTGAGGAAGCACACAAATTGCCTGACTCTTTGAAGTACTTGCACAAAGCCATTGTGTCCTGAAGAGTGAACTTTGTCTCAGCAGCAGAAGTACATTTAAAATGCAATGGACATGCCCCTCTATGGGTTGCCAGATAAGAGTTCAGAAAAGTAAAAGGAAACACGATAAAATCTTATTCAATGAATAAAATAAGCTCATACATGTATCTAAACGTGAAGATTTTATCCTTTTCCTCCTCCTTCTCCCCTGTACTATTTTAAGGTGACATGGGTCCCCCTAAATGGAGGGTCCTTGCTTGGATAGTGGTGGTGTAACTGTAGGTGTGCAATTTGCTGAACTGTTTTGAGTATTAACGTAGGGAGCCAGTCGCAGTTTATGGAAGTGGGAGAGAGAAGACCGAAAAAAATGGTGCAGGGTAGGGAGGAAGGAGCTGCATGGGATAAAAATGAAGACTAATCCTGTGAATAGGCTTCTGAGGATGAGAGGATTTTTAAAGCTAGATATGCCTGTTTTGAGAAATTTGCTGTAGGGTGGGAAATGTAAACATCTTACAAAGTTACTACAATCTTTTCAATGAATTTTGCATAGCTCCCTGAGCTTTTCAATTGAGTGGATTATTTCTGGGTAATATGAAATGTGTACTGAATTCTCTGTAAAACTAGAGGAAAATGGGAAAAGGAGTGCCTGCTTAGAGGTATATTTTTACGTGGGAAGTGAGTTGATAGAAATTTACATTGCATCTTTTATTCCAATATGCATTTGCACAGATTTTTTGACCACATTTTTTTTTGCTTCTAACTACATCAAATATATATGCTAGAAACCACTTAAGATTCTCTTCTAAGTACTCTAGCTCTTGTGCTAACTTGTCCATAAATTATTCATAACACCAGCATTTGCCAGAATAAATTTTTAAAGATGGAGCCAATTTTAACAAATTGGGAACAGAACTTGTTTTGCTAGAGAATAATTATCAGGTAACAAATTTTACCAGAAATAATTATCAGGAAATACTATTTTCTCTAGGAAAGAGAGCTAGGATATATCTAGAAAAAGGACCAATTAAATTAAAATTGTGAATGATGACACATATGCCTGAGTAGAACATTTACAATGTAATTACATAATATGCATTTTATGGTCTAAGTATTATCATTATTATTTTAATAGTTGAAGAAATTGAGGTTCAGTCACTAAGTCTTGTCCGACTTAAAAGTGCTTAAAAGTGTTCACCCACAGTCATATAATTCATCAGCCTCTGCCAAACTCTGCAAGACTCTGGGCAAATTGGAAAAGAAGTTACTCTTTCTTGAATCTAGCAGGTTGAATGTTGCCTGGATTTCAGCCCCTAAACTCGTTATAGACCTGACATCTTTGCACACAACAAACATTGTTCAATATTACTTGGCTGCCGTAGGCTTTGAGACCCCTGCTATGTTTGCTCTTCACCAAAGAGAAGGTGAAATCTATATATAACTAATTATTTTGGGCACAAGCACAGAAGCCAAATGGTTTTTGTGCTTTGACCTCTAACAGAAGTCAATGTTTCTTAAATAACGATGATGACTCTGTGGAGCCAAAACTAATTTCATAGTAAGTGTCTCAGTAAAAAGTGAGAATCGATCATTGTAAAACACCAATGTGTGTGAATTAGAGAATTGCATCACCCGTTGGTTAGAGAAATATTTTCTAAAATAGCTTATGGGCAAATGTGATTGCCTAACAAAATCTTGCCTTCCCATAGGAGCCAGGTCATGTAAGCAAGGATTAATACTCTTATTTCATTTTCATCTGAACTATCATGAAAATGGAGAGATTGAGTTGTTTTGTATGGTTTCTCTCTTTTGACACAAGTGGATACAGATTTAATTCCACAAAAGAATAGTTGGTATAAGCATTTCCTATTCTATAATAATCCAGCACCAATGGGAATAAAGAATTGAGCACAAATGAATTTTCCTTATAAATGAAACTTTTCATTTTAAAACTGAAATTTAAAACCTTTCTACAGTATGTTATAGCTTCCCAGATGCCACAGTGGTAAACAATCTGCTTTCCAGTACAGGAGATGCAGAAACTGTGGGTTTGATCCCTGGGTAGGGAAGATTTATACTTTAACCTAATTTGTAAGAGGATATTATGAAAGTAGGTGATATAATAGAAAGATTATAGGTTGTGTCCTCAAAAAGAACTTGTTTTTGTTTTGTATTTGTTTGGTTTTGGTGGTAGGGTGACTGTTTTGTTTGCCTTAAATTATTTTCTTTCTCTGAGTTTCCATTTTCTCCTCCATGAAATAGTTTTGTGTGACTCACACGCTATTTCTTGTGATCTCTGCTTCTGTGTAATAAGAGTATTAATATCACCAAATTGTGTGTATTTAATGAGCTCCACACATTCTCCAGGACTCAAATTGCCAGAAAATGGCTACTTTACTCAGACTGTTTGAGCAAGGGAAACCCCAAAAGAATTATCTCCTTCAACAAGAGAGATGAGAGGACATTAATTACAGAGGAAAGAAAGGAAAGCACCAACTTTAGTCCCAGCCTCAGGCAAGTTCAGTTCAGTTCAGTTGCTCAGTCGTGTCTGATTCTTTGCAACCCCCTTGGACTGCAGCATGCCAGGCTTCCCTGCCCATCACCAACTCCCAGAGCTTGCTGAAACTCATGTCCATCAAGTCAGTGAGGCCATCCTATCATCTCATCCTCTGTCATCCCCTTCTCCTCCTGCCTTCAATCTTTCCCAGCATCAGGGTCTTTTCCAGTGAGTCAGTTCTTCACATCAGGTGGCCAAAGTATTGGAGCTTCAGCTTCAGCATCAGTCCCTCCAATGAATATTCAGGACTGATTTCTTTTTCTTTTTTTTTTTTAGCTTTTTATTTTATTTTATTTTTATTAGTTGGAGGCCAATCACTTCACAACATTTCAGTGGGTTTTGTCATACACTGATATGAATCAGCCATGGATTTACACGTATTCCCCATCCCAATCCCCGCTCCCACCTTCCTCTCCACCCAATTCCTCTGGGTCTTCCCAGTGCACCAGGCCGGAGCACTTGTCTCATGCATCCCACCTGGGCTGGTGATCTGTTTCACCATAGATAGTATACATGCTGTTCTTTTGAAATATCCCACCCTCACATTCTCCCACAGAGTTCAAAAGTCTGTTCTGTATTTCTGTGTCTCTTTTTCTGTTTTGCATATAGGGTTATCGTTACCATCTTTCTAAATTCCATATATAAGTGTTAGTATGTTGTAATGTTCTTTATCTTTCTGGCTTACTTCACTCTGTATAAGGGGCTCCAGCTTCTACCATCTCATTAGGACTGGTTCAAATGAATTCTTTTTAATGGCTGAGTAATATTCCATGGTGTATATGTACCACAGCTTCCTTATCCATTCATCTGCTGATGGGCATCTAGGTTGCTTCCATGTCCTGGCTATTATAAACAGTGCTGTGATGAACATTGGGGTGCACGTGTCTCTTTCAGATCTGGTTTCCTCAGTGTGTATGCCCAGAAGTGGGATTGCTGGGTCATATGGCAGTTCTAGTTCCAGTTTTTTAAGGAATCTCCACACTGTTTGCCATAGCGGCTGTACTAGTTTGCATTCCCACCAACAGTGTAAGAGGGTTCCCTTTTCTCCACACCCTCTCCAGCATTTATTGCTTGTAGACTTTTGGATAGCAGCCATCCTGACTGGCGTGTCATGGTACCTCATTGTGGTTTTGATTTGCATTTCTCTGATAATGAGTGATGTTGAGCATCTTTTCATGTGTTTGTTAGCCATCTGTATGCCTTCTTTGGAGAAATGTCTGTTTAGTTCTTTGGCCCATTTTTTGATTGGGTCATTTATTTTTCTGGAATTGAGCTGCAGGAGTTGCTTGTATATTTTTGAGATTAATCCTTTGTCTGTTTCTTCATTTGCTATTATTTTCTCCCAATCTGAGGGCTGTCTTTTCACCTTACTTATAGTTTTCCTTTGTAGTGCAAAACTTTTAAGTTTCATTAGGTCCCATTTGTTTAGTTTTGCTTTTATTTCCAATATTCTGGGAGGTGGGTCATAGAGGATCTTGCTGTGATTTATGTCGGAGAGTGTTTTGCCTATGTTCTCCTCTAGGAGTTTTATGGTTTCTGGTCTTACATTTAGATCTTTAATCCATTTTGAGTTTATTTTTGTGTATGGTGTTAGAAAGTGTTCTGGTTTCTTTCTTTTACAAGTGGTTGACCAGTTTTCCCAGCACCACTTGTTAAAGAGGTTGTCTTTTTTCCATTGTATATCCTTGCCTCCTTTGTCAAAGATAAGGTGTCCATAGGTTCGTGGATTTATCTCTGGGCTTTCTATTCTGTTCCATTGATCTATATTTCTGTCTTTGTGCCAGTACCATACTGTCTTGATGACTGTGGCTTTGTAGTAGAGTCTGAAGTCAGGCAGGTTGATTCCTCCAGTTCCATTCTTCTTTCTCAAGATTACTTTGGCTATTCGAGGTTTTTTGTATTTCCATACAAATTGTGAAATTCTTTGGTCTAGTTCTGTGAAAAACACCGTTGGTAGCTTGATAGGGATTGCATTGAATCTATAGACTGCTTTGGGTAGAATAGCCATTTTGACAATATTGATTCTTCCAACCCATGAACACGGTATGTTTCTCCATCTGTTTGTGTCCTCTTTGATTTCTTTCATCAGTGTTTTATAGTTTTCTATGTATAGGTCTTTTGTTTCTTTAGGTAGATATACTCCTAAGTATTTTATTCTTTTTGTTGCAGTGGTGAATGGTATTGTTTCCTTAATTTCTCTGTCTGTTTTTTCATTGTTAGTATATAGGAATGCAAGGGATTTCTGTGTGTTAATTTTATATCCTGCAACTTTACTATATTCATTGATTAGCTCTAGTAATTTTCTGGTAGAGTCTTTAGGGTTTTCTATGTAGAGGATCATGTCATCTGCAAACAGCGAGAGTTTCACTTCTTCTTTTCCTATCTGGATTCCTTTTACTTCTTTTTCTGCTCTGATTGCTGTGGCCAGAACTTCCAACACTATGTTGAATAGTAGTGGTGAAGGTGGGCACCCTTGTCTTGTTCCTGATTTCAGGGGAAATGCTTTCAATTTTTCACCATTGAGGGTGATGCTTGCTGTGGGTTTGTCATATATAGCTTTTATTATGTTGAGGTATGTTCCTTCTATTCCTGCTTTCTGGAGAGTTTTAATCATAAATGAGTGTTGAATTTTGTCAAAGGCTTTCTCTGCATCTATTGAGATAATCATATGGTTTTTATCTTTCAATTTGTTAATGTGGTGTATTACATTGATTGATTTGCGGATATTAAAGAATCCTTGCATTCCTGGGATAAAGCCCACTTGGTCATGGTGTATGATTTTTTTAATATGTTGTTGGATTCTGTTTGCTAGAATTTTGTTGAGGATTTCTGCATCTATGTTCATCAGTGATATTGGCCTGTAGTTTTCTTTTTTTGTGGCATCTTTGTCTGGTTTTGGAATTAGGGTGATGGTGGCCTCATAGAATGAGTTTGGAAGCTTACCTTCATCTGCAATTTTCTGGAAGAGTTTGAGTAAGATAGGTGTTAGCTCTTCTCTAAATTTTTGGTAGAATTCAGCTGTGAAGCCATCTAGTCCTGGGCTTTTGTTTGCTGGAAGATTTTTGATTACAGTTTCAATTTCCTTGCTTGTGATGGGTCTGTTAAGATCTTCTCTTCTTCCTGGTTCAGTTTTGGAAAGTTATACTTTTCTAAGAATTTGTCCATTTCATCCAAGTTGTCCATTTTATTGGCATAGAGCTGCTGGTAGTAGTCTCTTATTATCCTTTGTATTTCAGTGTTGTCTGTTGTGATCTCTCCATTTTCATTTCTAATTTTGTTAATTTGGTTCTTCTCTCTTTGTTTCTTAATGAGTCTTGTTAATGGTTTGTCAATTTTGTTTGTTTTTTCAAAAAACCAGCTTTTAGCTTTGTTGATTTTTGCTATGGTCTCTTTAGTTTCTTTTGCATTTATTTCTGCCCTGATTTTTAAGATTTCTTTCCTTCTGCTAACCCTGGGGTTCTTCATTTCTTCCTTCTCTAATTGCTTTAGGTGTAGAGTTAGGTTATTTATTTGGTATTTTTCTTGTTTCTTGATGTAAGCCTGTAATGCTATGAACCTTCCCCTTAGCACTGCTTTTACAGTGTCCCATAGGTTTTGGGTTGTTGTGTTTTCATTTTCATTCATTTCTATACATATTTTGATTTCTTTTTTGATTTCTTCTATGATTTGTTGGTTATTCAGAAGCGTGTTATTTAGCCTCCATATGTTTGAAGTTTTAACAATTTTTTTCCTGTAATTGAGATCTAATCTTACTGCACTGTGGTCAGAAAAGATGACTGGAATGATTTAAATTTTTTTGAATTTTCCAAGACCATATTTATGGCCCAGGATGTGATCTATTCTGGAGAAGGTTCCGTGTGCACTTGAGAAAAAGGTGAAGTTGATTGTTTTCGGGTGAAATGTCCTATAGATATCAATTAGGTCTAGCTGGTCCATTGTGTCATTTAAGGTTTGTGTTTCCTTGTTAATTTTCTGTTTAGTTGATCTATCCATAGTTGTGAGTGGGGTATTAAAGTCTCCCACTATTATTGTGTTACTATTAATTTCCTCTTTCATACTCATTAGTGTTTGCTGCACATATTGCAGTGCTCCTATGTTGGGTGCATATATATTTATAATTGTTATATCTTCTTCTTGGATTGATCCTTTGATCATTATGTAGTGTCCTTCTTTGTCTCTTTTCACATCCTTTATTTGAAAGTCTATTTTATCTGATATGAGTATTGCGACTCCTGCTTTCTTTTGGTCTCCGTTTGCATGAAATATTTTTTTCCAGCCCTTCACTTTTAGTCTGTATGTGTCTCTTGTTTTGAGGTGGGTCTCGTGTAGACAGCATATATAGGGGTCTTGTTTTTGTATCCATTCAGCCAATCTTTGTCTTTTGGTTGGGGCATTCAACCCATTTACATTTAGGGTAATTATTGATAGGTGTGGTCCCTTTGCCATTTACTTTGTTGTTTTGGGTTCACGTTTATACAACCTTTCTGCATTTCCTGTCTAGAGAAGATCCTTTAGCATTTGTTGAAGAGCTGGTTTGGCGGTGCTGAATTCTCTCAGCTTTTGCTTGTCTGTAAAGCTTTTGAATTCTCCTTCATATCTGAATGAGATCCTTGCTGGATACAGTAATCTAGGTTGTAGGTTATTCTCTTTTCATTACTTTCAGTACGTCCTGCCATTCCCTTCTGGCCTGGAGGGTTTCTATTGATAGATCAGCTGTTATCCTTATGGGAATCCCTTTGTGTGTTATTTGTTGTTTTTCCCTTGCTGCTTTTAATATTTGTTCTTTGTGTTTGATCTTTGTTAATTTGATTAATATGTGTCTTGGGGTGTTTTGCCTTGGGTTTATCCTGTTTGGGACTCTCTGGGTTTCTTGGACTTGGGTGGCTATTTCCTTCCCCATTTTAGGGAAGTTTTCAGCTATTATCTCCTCGAGTATTTTCTCATGGCCTTTCTTTTTGTCTTCTTCTTCTGGAACTCCTATGATTCGAATGTTGGGGCGTTTCGCAGTGTCCCAGACGTCCCTGAGGTTGTCCTCATTTCTTTTGATCCTTTTTTCTTTTTTCCTCTCTGCTTCATTTATTTCCACCATTTTATCTTCTACCTCACTTATCCTATCTTCTGCCTCTGTTATTCTACTCTCGGTTCCCTCCAAAGTGTTTTTGATCTCATTCATTGCATTATTCATTTCTAATTGACTCTTTTTTATTTCTTCTAGGTCTTTATTAAACAGTTCTTGAATCTTTTCAATCTTTGTTTCCAGGCTATTTATCTGTAACTCCATTTTGTTTTCAAGATTTTGGATCATTTTTATTATCATTATTCTAAATTCTTTTTCAGGTAGATTCCCTATCTCCTCCTCTTTTGTTTGACTTGGTGGGCATTTTTCATGTTCCTTTACCTGTTGCGTATTTCTTTGCCTTTTCATCTTGTTTAGATTGCTGTATCTGGAGTGGGCTTTCTGTATTCTGGAGGTCTGTGGTTCCTTTTTATTGTGGAGGATTAACCCAGTGGGTGGGGTTAGACGATTGGCTTGTCAAGGTTTCCTGGTTAGGGAAGCTTGCGTCAGTCTTCTGGTGCGTGGAACTTGATTTCATCTCTTTGGAGAGCAATGGAGTGCCCAGTAATGAGTTTTGAGATGGGTCTATGTGTTAGGTGTGACCTTGGGCAGCCTGTATGTTGATGTTCAGGGCTATGTTCCTGCGTTGCTGGAGAATTTGCGTGGTATGTCTTGCTCTAAAACTTATTGGCTCTTGGGTGGTGGTTGGTTTCAGTGTAGGTATGAAGGCTTTTGGACAGTCACTTATTACTTAAAGTTCCATGTAGTCAGGAGTTTTCTGGTGTTCTCAGGTTTTGGGCTTAAGTCTCCTGCCTCTGGATTTCAGTTTTATTCTTCCTGTATTCTCAGGGCTTCTCCAACTATACAGCCTTGATAAGAAAACTTCTAGGTTAATGGCTAAAAGATTCTCCTCTGTTAGGGACACCCAGAGAGGTTCACAGAGTTACATTAAGAGGAGGAGAGGGAGGAGGGTGATAGAGATGAGCAGGAGGAGAAAAAGGGGGACTCAAGAGGAGAGAGACAGATCTACGCAGCTGTCTGTTCCCAGAGTGTTCTCCATAGCCCAGTCACCTACAAAGATTCACAGAATTGGATTGGGAAGAGAAGGGGAAAGGAGGAAATAGAGGTGTTCTGAGGTAGAAAACAGAGAGTCAAGATTGGGAGAGAATAATCTTTGGTTTAAAAATAAGGCTTCTCTTCTTTTTTTTTTTTTGTAAGGTTATAGTGTATTGAAAATGAAAATTAAGGAGTAGTAGAGGAGTACTAGAGGACTTTAAAAGAAATAAGAGAAAAAGAAAAATAGAAAATAGAAAAGAAAAAGGAAGGAATAAAAAGAAGAAAAAAAGAAAAAAAAAATTTTTTTTCCCTTAATTAAAAAAATCGTAAGAATCTCCTTTTGAAGTCAATGGGCTGCTTTTCTGGGCGCCTGATGACCTCAGCTAGCGATCAGAAGTTGTTTTGCGAAGTTTGCTCTGCGTTCAGTTATTCTTTTGATGAAGTTGTAGGAGAGAAAGTGGTCTTCCCGTCCTACTCCTCCGCCATCTTGCCTCCTCCCTCCTGATTTCCTTTTCGATTGGCCGATTTGATCTCCGTGAAGTCCAAGGAGAGTCGTCTCCTGTGTTGTTGACTTGTTCTCTTTGTCCCAGTCTTTGCCTGAAACTCGTGTAGAGCTGTTTCTTGTGCTGTTGACTCTACACAAGCTACAGACAAAGACTGGGACAAACAGAAGAAGGCCACTGGAAAGTGTGTGGGTCTTCCAGACTTGGAGCTTGGGAGACCCATGCCTCCAGCATCACTCAACTTGCATGGTTGCGTGAGGATGTGTGTACACACACACACACACACACACACACACAGACACACACACACACACACACACATATATGAAATAATAATAGTAGTTACCTCACAAGACTACTGTGAAGAATACATGCTATCATGTAGAGATGTAATTATCTAACTAATAGGTGATGTCATCACTATTGCTGTTATGTAATATTATCATAACAAATAGGTAACAGTGGTAGTAACATTAAGTTTAAAGTCAGAATTTCAACTCTGCCATTTATTGATTGCATAATCTTAAACAAGTCATTTATCTCCGGTTGGCACATTCATTCATATCAAGCCCTGATTCAGCTTTCTAGATGCTGGTATCAGTGTCATTCTTCCAAAACGATAAATATCTTTCTCCTTCCTAGAGTAGCCTAGAATAGCATCATGCAGTTTGCAAAGCTAAGTTTGAATTCTTAGTTGGGTACACAAAGCCCTTTTCAATGAGGGTCTTGCATTTCAGTTTTCCAGTCCTGGTGGCTCTGTAACTTTTTAACATCTTTGTAACATCTGTGACTTCAGTCACCACAATGAATTCCTTGCTATCCTCCACCACATACATCTCTTCCCCTTTGGAGCTGATTTCCATATTAAAAACAAAGTATTCTTATTTTTTTCTGAAAACGCAAATCATCTTATTTCCTTACTTAAATCTATTCCTCGATCTTTTTCATTGTCACTAAAGAAGAAAATTATTTTCATAGCATATGGCATCCTAACCTGTCTGCTCCTGCCTGTGTACTCATTTCTCTCTACTTGTCTCTTTATCTTTTATTTGACACATATTTACTCTCCACATACTAAGCCCTAGTTCTTCTTGGTAGTGAGAACAAGGCAGTTCAGATCTCCTGCTCTAACAGGGCTTACATCCTAGATGAGGGAGAGAGACAGAAGCATACTTTATATCAAAAGATACTGCAGAATAGAGGTAAATAATGAGTGCTGGGAGTACTGAAGTTTAAGTTACATAGTCAAAGAAGACTTTAGCATTTGAGCCAAAACTGGAATGAGGAGAAGCAATGAGCCATAAGTCCATCTGGGGATAGAGCATTTAGACAGAGGAAAACAAATGTAAAGTTCAGGGACCTCTCGCCCGAGTAAGTTCTCTTTATACTGATCATCTTCGCTTTCCAGATTTTCCATGCACTTGGATTGCCTTCTGCTCCCTTAAATTTAACGCTCCCTTCTCTATACTTCCTTTTTAATCTAATTTTGACTTTTTCTTCAGGCCTCAATTGAAACACCATTTTCTAAGAAGATAACTTCCTTGGTTCCAAAAGTCTGTTGTGCCTCATTGCCATTCACTCACAATGCATCTTTTAAATTTCCTTCACATGTCTTCTCACCTTCACAGGGACTTGCTCATTGCCCATTTATCTTGCTGGATGGACCACTAGAGGGAAAGCCTGGGTCTTTCTCATTCAACACCTCCTTTCCATTGTTTTGAAGAGCTCCAGGTACCTATGGAAATTTGGTATTTACATCATGAATGAACAGAGCATGAATGCTCTTGATTATAATCTCCCAGTCCAACCTATGTGATCTTGGGCAGGGGAGGAAATCATAAATATTTCCTGAGTCTTATTTAGAATATGGGGCAAGAATATGTGTTTGTTTTGATTTGTAGGTTAAAAATGAAGGAGGTAAGGAAGGAGAGAAAGGAGCAGAGAGCAAGTCAGGAAGAAAACTGAGAAATCCTTTGAAAATGTTCTCTCCCAGTTTATGAAGAAAGTCTGCATTTAAGAGAATATTAAACCAAGGCTAAATTTTCTTAGTTTTATTCTTATTGGAAGGAAAAGAATGACAGTCTCTTAACTCAACTGAACTGTCTCAAAGGCAGTGAAACAAGATTTTACACTAAGTGTTTATAACAGGTATAGAAAACTATAGTGGGCAGTAAATGAAATTGGAAAACAATGCTAAAAATTAAGAAAAAGGATGACAAAGGCAAATTTCATCAACTTCTTTATCATTCCATCTTATTTCCCCCAGGGGTCTCTGAAAATCAGAGCATTCCCCCAAAAAATGGATTTCAAAAAGTAGCTAGTCTCTCCATATTGATTATCTCCTTTTTCTAAAGTGGTTGAAACAGTTTTTATTTTTAAAAAAATTCAATGGATTTTAATTTTTATTGTATCATATGTGAATGTTCTTTTCTTTAAAATAATACATGTGTACAATCTGGGAGAGTCTGATCAGGAGGTTGCAAGTACCGTCCTTTATTTGGAGACCTTAGCTTCCATTTTGTATAAAAATACTATCTGTCTTCTATCTGGTTTGTATTAAGTTTGACAAAATAGTGTGCTGTGCAAAAATAGAGCCATTGATGTTGTGCATTTGCCATGTGAACATGCTTATTGATGGCTAGATTCCAGCTTTCTTAACTCTATCAGGAATGTCCGAAGCAACAGTCTGACAAGATGAGATACTTGTATTTGGAGGGTATTCTCTCATTTGTGAACTGAAAGCTAATGTGGGTTTTCTTGTGTTTTAGATTTGTTTTTATAGTCTTTGGAAAAACCCAATCCCAAGAATATTTCTGACAAAGTGCATAACAGGAAGAAAAAAATTAGTTATTTGTCATTGATGTACTACTCTGAAATTCCACAGTTTAATTCCTGCTGTCATTTCCAATTTAGCCTTCAGAAACAGGGTGGGGGTTGCGGGGGCAGGTTCCTCTTTGCATTTCCATAACCAATTGTAAAGTTTTCAGTTCAAAATCCAATAACTTCTAAATAGTGCAAATCTATTTGGGTTTCAAAATTTTCATTTATTCCAGTGCTACTGAGGTTTCCTCTTTATTTTTTATTGAAGCTCTCTCTCTTTTTATTCAAATTATCCCACAAATGTTCCAACTTTCCTGCATTCGTCTGTATAGGAAAGTTTTAAGTGCAAACCGTATTTCAGGGTAATTTAAGATAAGAACCAAACCAAATGGGTAAGGAAATCGTCACATTATCCTATATACTCTTTCCATCTGGTTGTATCCAAACAATGACTTCAATTACCATCTGTACATAAGTGACTTTCTATGGGTTCAGGTGCTGGAAGCATGCCTATAACATCTTTAAGTCTAAACTTTGAAGCAAAGATGTCAAAATGTAAATTTAAATGGTGGCTGCTTGCTAGGAGCTCTGTCATAATTATTTTTTACTGGTAAATTTAATTTTAAGGGTATCCTTTTCATAAAATTAAATACATCCATTTAAATGTAGAATTTTATAAACTTGGACAGCCATATATACTTTTGTTATCAACTTATGAATTAAATATTTTTTTTTATCTCCTTGAAAATATCTCCTCTCTTCCTCTGCAGTCAGTCCAATTCTGTACCAACCCCAAGTAATGTTTGGTCTTTCTGAACTTATAGACTGCTTTGGCCAGTTCTATAATTTCTTTCTTTCTTTCTTTCTTTTTAACTGACATATACTTGACTTTTGGGACTCCGTTCGCAGTTCCATATGTCAAGAGGCCTTTTGACTGATACAAACACAAATTTCCCATCTCTATAGAAACTCAGGGAATTGTTCAGCTTACTGCTCACCAGTGGCGTTCATGGATAAAGCAGTGCTCAGTCTGAGACTCAAGGGCAGCCTTCTAAACATCTCTGGGTAGCTCTCTTTCTCTGTAATTTTATTCCCTCAGAGATTCAGCCCTGTAGGTTTTAGGCAACTTAACCTCCCTGAACTCGATAATCTCTTTTTAATTCAGCAACACTACCTGACTCTCTTTGCTTCCCTTCTCTTCATTGTGGTCTGGAAAGCGCCTGCAGAAAGCAAAGTAATTATAGGACTCAGGTACCTCAGTGCTGTTTTCTTGAAAGTCATTGTCTCACACTGCCTCTAGTCCAGTATCTGAAAATGTTGTTTTATATGTGTTTTTCCTGGTTTTCTAGTTTAAAGTAGGAGGAGATCCCCTGGAGAAGGGAATGGCTACCCACTCTGGTATTCTTGCCTGGAGAATTCCATGGACAGAGGAGCCTGGCGAGCCTTGCAACCCATGGGGATGCTAAGAGTCAGACACAACTGAGCAACTAACAGTTTTGCAAAGTAGGATAAAAGTCTGGCCCCATTTTTTTCTTCACTACCAGAATCAGAATTCCTCTGTGACTTTTAATATACAAAGAATATGCATTTGCAATTATCATGAACAAATGAATGAATCACTGAGTCAATAAGAAGGTTTTATTTACTATGTTTCCACTATGTATTATACTCTGTTCTTTGCTGTGTGCTCACATAGCATACATGTGTCCCAGCCTTGCTGGTGGAGTTTTCCATCTATTTAGAGATACAGAACTATCAAATGGCTTAATAGCACAGTAAGTATATATTAATTCGTTCTGTATAGCTTAAATGTTCATTAGTAGTATAAGAAATGCAATGATTGCTATAGATTGGAGTGGCAAAAGTTACATAAACAACATAGAACTTTAATTAGACCTTGAATTATGGATGATACATCAGGTCAAAAAGGGGAGGGGGCAACCCAATGGAAGAAATATAATAGTTGCACAATATCAGGGTGGGGCCTGGGGAGATGGATGTGGCAGACACCTTGAGAAGAGCAGCCTGATAAGAGAAGAGAAAGCATTTTTCTTTTATATGATTATGTAATAAAAAATCATTACATAACAAAACCCCCAGACATTAAAATAGAAAATAAGGGCTTTAAAACTATCAGTTTTACCTTTGAAGTGCAACGATAGACAATTATTTAACCTCTTTTAACTTCCATGTCTTTAACTGTGGTCCCACTTTTTATTATTGCAAAGACCTTGGTATTTTCAGTAGGCAATATTAAGGGAACATTCCCATTGAGTATAGTCATATATTATTTTCAAATGTAGCCATTTCATATCTTCTCTCAGGAACACACAGATGTGAGACTAAGATAAAAATGAACCCACACTCCTGTGCTTGAATTTAGTTCTTTTCCTGTTTGACACTGATGTTACTTATTCATGTCTCAGACATAAAGCCTAAGACTGCTACTACTTCTATCATGTTGATTACCTGCTTTAATTTATTTTTTGATAAAAGTTGTATATATCTAAGGTGTACAACATGCCTTGACCTACATATACATAGTAAAATGATGACTGCATGTGCGCTTGCTCAGTTGTGTCTGACTCTTTGTGAGTAAATCCTGAGTTCTCATCACAAGGAAGAATCTTTTAAAAATTAATTTATTTTAATTGGAGGATAACTACTTTATGTTATTATGATGGTTTTTACCATACATCAATATGAATTGGTCATAGGTATACATATGTCCCCTCCATCCTGAACCTCCCTTCCAAGGAAAAATATTAAAAAATTTTTCTTTTATTTTGTATCTATATGAGAGGATGGATATTCAGTGAACTTGTGGTAATCGCTTCATTATGGATAAATCAAATCATTATGCTAACACATTAAAGTTATAGAGTGCTGTAAATAAAGCTAGAAAGAAGAAAAAGGCCATTACCAACTGACATTAGATACCTAAAAATATCTTGTATAAGATTTGAGGTGCAAAAACCAATAGTTTTCATTTTCTTGGGCAAAGAAAACCATATGGGTAGAATGTGGGTAACTTCTGAATTACTGCTACTACCAATATTTCTATCATTTTCACATGTAGTAATCTCAGGTAGATTGGTTGTAGTTACAATCATTTTTGTCATACTTAGAGTTCAGAAAGTTCAGCTTGCCAAGTCACTCTAGCATTTCTATGCTTGCATTGTTGAAATATGGTTTTCAGAATTCTCTCTAGGAATCTTTCAGTGCTCTGCACAGTATGTTGTCTTTCCCCTCCTAACTTATTAATGTAATGGGAATATAGATAATACTTAATTTTTCATATTCACCGACTGTGTGTATAAACTTATTGCAACAATGCCCCACATAATTTTTAACTTTATTTCAGAAAACTTCAGAGAACTGTCAGCATAAATTTAAACATCTAAAATCATGCCAGGGTTTCCCAGGTGGTGTTAGTGGTAAAGAACCCACTTTCCAACGCAGGAAACACAAGAAATGGGGTTCTATCCCTGTGTTGGGAAAATCCCCTGGAGTAGGAAATAGTGCCCCAGTCCAGTATATTCTTGTCTGGAAAATTCCATGGGCAGAGAAGCCGGGCAGGCCACAGTCCATGAGGCCTCAAAGAGTAGGACACAACTAAGCAACTGAGCACATAATCATGCCAATATTTTTTTGGGAGAGTGGGAAAAATTGGATTAATTTTTCTTCTTAGCCCTCTAGAAATGTCTAGAACACTTTGAAATCTGTTGGAAGCCCCACCCATGAATCCTGTCTCAGATACAGAACATTTACACACATACTGTAGGCTCAGACCAACATACTGTGGAAGTTAATTATATGAAGCTTGGTTTGACATGTGTACCTCTGTGTATATCACCACCACCCCCACCCCCACCCCCCCCGCCCCTTACATAAACACTAAACACTGCAGGTATTCTAGATTTTAGGGCATCATGAAGCAGGGTCTAATTCTGAGGATTGCATGTTTAAAAACTCCTGCATTCAAATGTTATCTCCTATTATGTGTTGATTTTACAATGACCAAACTAAAAAGAATGACTTATGTATCAGCAAATCCATTCATTATTCACAATGGAAGATAAATCTAAATCCTTGCAAAGGTATCTGTTTTCCAGTATCTTGGCACTTGGAAAGCTTTATCACTAAGTGGAAAGTTGCTAGCTGAGCCAGGACTTTTTGATTCGTTGCCAGATGTCCTTAAAGAATCTTTCACCAAAACTGTTTTTGTTTGGTGAGTCACCTTCTCCTACCACAGAATTCAACCTACCGTCTTGTTGAAAGTACAAATGCTAGGGTCTCCTTCTTTTCAGAAATCATCAAGGTATGTGGGCAAATTACTTGACACCGCACCATTCTCTGCATCATGAGGATCACCATCATTTTTATTTGTTCTTGTTACCCATTCTTAATTGTTTCTCAATGACCATCATATTCAATGTAATTCAGAAACAGATTTAGAACCATGGTCTTTAGATCCAAAAGAGTATTGAATACTCATGGTGTCATCATCCCAGTCTTTCAGAAAATAGTTTGCCCTTGAACAACATGAGTTTGAACTGACAGGTCTACTTATATGTGGATTTTAAAAATAAGCACAGCAGTACTATATGATCTGTGACTGGTTGAATCCGTGGAGGCAGACCCACAAATACAGAGAGTCTACTCTGGAACTTGAACATCCATTAATTTTGGTATCCACAGCAGGTTCTGGAACAAGTCCCTGAGGGACACTGTACTTGTGATTTTGGCCAGTGCTGTTGCTGACAGTTTTGTTCTTCACCTACTGAAGTTCCATAGAAATTGTCCACTGTGCATACTTCTGCTTTCCTGTCTGTTTTCTCTGAAACCATGGAACCCTGCTCCAATCTAAGCCCAAGAGCTGCCCAGAGTATGGGAGGGTGCTCTCCTTCGGGGATAATCTCACCCAACAGGGGACAATAGAATGATTGTCTTCTGACACAGTTATGTCTTAGAAGTACTTAGGAACCATTCAGAGGTTCCTCTGGGGTTGATTATATTCTTTTGTTAGGCTTTCTTCTTCTGGTCTTACTCTTCCTGCTCCCTATTCCTGCTTCTTTGAATTACAAAGAAATGATGGGCACATAAGCCTGTTTCAAGCCCTACTTTTAAGGAAATCCACATTAAGAAAGAGAGCAACCTTAGGGATCATCTAATGCAATTCTTCCAATCTGCAGTGGTGAAAACAAAAAGCGAGAAAACCTAAGTAACTTGAAGACACAAAACAAAGTAGTGATAAAACTAGTACTAGAACAGGTATCTATGACTTCAGTTTTATGAGTTATTATCACATTTGTCTCTGAACTGGAGTCCATGAGACAGCAGATTCGTCTTTGCCATATATATAGCACCAATCCTGGTAATTTCCCAATAAATATCAAACATTACCTATGTCTACTTGGTACATTATTTCAATAGAAATTATTAAAGACTAATGCAAAACAGAAATTTTTATTTATGTTAATCAAAGATATGCAATAATTATTGTATGTCTCACTGATTATAGTACATTTTTAATATATAAATGCTTTGTCCTCTATGTTGGAAATGCCAATTTTGTTCCCCCATGTGACTCCCTGTAATCTCTTTGGATAGGCCTTTGAAATGCAATGTGAGGATAATTTTTATTAAGTTTAAAATAAATCAAACACTTGAATATTGAGCAGGAAAGAAATCTATGTAAATCTGTTCCAATAGTAGGACAAATTGGTGACTTTCTTTTATATTAGCAACAAAAATCTTTCTGTGATAGCTAGCTACAACAGAAAATAACTGGGGCATATTGAAAGGCAAGAGCTTTTCAGATATATAAAGTGTGTGCTTCTCCATGAAGAAAAAAACAGATTGCTCAGAAACATTATCGGAGGCAGAGGGACTCGGTTCTAACAGGATAATGTTCTTTTCACCATATTTATATTTCTCATGTTTCTGTTTTTATTATCCCTTGTAGGTTTCAGTTTATTTTATGAAGTCCAAGGCTTACAAATATGAGATTCTATTACCATATTTTTATCTTGTTCACATAAAAAGTAACCTCTATCTTTAGAGTCAATATTATAATTTTCTTTGTAAAACTGCTGACATTGTAACCTAGATTTCTAGATCACAGGATTTAAAACAGTGACTGTGTTTCCTAACAGTAGTTATCATCTTTGAAAAATAAATGGATACATTGTCATTTTATTGATGTTAATATTTGGGCAGAAAGTCCTTCTTTAAAGTTAATGTTTTTCTATATAATAATTATATGTCAAGTGAGTAATAACATTTTGCACCAGTTTTGCTGCTGGTGGGCCCTCTTTAAACGCTTGTTTCTTCAGTAAGTAGCAATGTTGTCTGGGCACAGAGTTGGACTGATTAATGACCTGAATCTCTATGACCAGTAGAGCTTGACTTTGCTTTTTCTCTGGCCTCTTGGGACAGTTTTCAGTGTGTAGGCTCTCACTTAAGTCCTGATGAATGTGACTGGTTGCTATCACACGATCTCTCCATCAATCTACTAGAAAGAGCAGTGTTTCTTGTCTATTTTCTCAATGCTGTATTACCAGAACCAAGGATAATATTTGGCACGTGGAAGGCACTCAAGAAATGCATGAGCTCCCACCTTTTAATCCTTGATGTTGTTTTAATTTTTTAAAATATCAAGAATAATTTATATGCAGAACATTCACCTTTTTTAGTGCACAGTTCTCTGAGTCTTGACACACATAGACAGTTAGGAATTCACCTCTTAATTAAAATATAGACTTGTTCTAACATGTCCCCAAATTTTTGCAGTAGCCCACCTCTAGTTCCAGCACTTGACAACCACTGTTTCTTTCCCTCCCTTATTGTTTTACTTCTACAAGAATGTTATATAAATGAAAACATATAGAATGAAGTTTTCATTTTTTTACTCCACTTTTACTTAGCATATGGTACTTGAGATTCACCCATATGATGGCATATAAATTATCATCTTTTAAAGGTAAAGGCCTTATGGACTTTTGAGTATCATATATTTACAATATATGATACAAAGAATTCATCTTTGAAGAAAAAGTTTTTAATTCTAAAAGTTCCTTCTAAAGTACACTGTTTATGGTGACTGTGCTAAAATCCAATAAAGAAACAGTATTGAGTCACGACTAACACTTTTAGGGAAAAAAAGACCACTTTAATAAAATTTTAACTCTAGGCAAGTTATTTATTTTGGATCTTCTCTCTTGCAGTGTTACTTGTTTTCAGGTTGGAATCTGAAAATGGAGAGCAAATTTGATAAATGCTGTCAGGAGACTGTGGGTGAGGAAAAAAGAATAAAAAATATAGAGAGAATTAAAGAGAAGAAATGGCAGGAGTCAGTTAATAGGTAATTATTTTTAAAAGAGGCAAAGTGTACATCAGAAATACAAGCATTTATTTACAAGTAAGAAAGACAATTGTTTCCATGATTTTCACTACATATATTTTTTCATCTTTAATGAAAATATCAGATAACTGGGAAAGTCTTCCTGAGGGATGGAATTTACATGTTCCAGATGGATTCCTATGGGGTATAAATATGCTGAAAGTGAAAGAGGAGAGTGAAAAAGTTGGCTTAAAGCTCAACATTCAGAAAATGATATCATAACATCCGGTCTCATCACTTCATGGCAAATAGATGGGGAAACAGTGGAAACAGTGGCTGACTTTATTTTTCTATACTCCAAAATCACTGCAGATAGTGATTGCAGCTGTGAAATTAAAAGATGCTTACTCCTTGGAAGGAAAGTTATGACCAACCTAGACAGCTTATTAAAAAGCAGAGACATTACTTTGCCAACAAAGGTCTGTCTAGTCAAGGCTATGGTTTTTCCAGTAGTCATGTATGGATGTGAGAGTTGGACTATAAAGAAAGCTGAGTGCCACAGAAATGATGCTTTTGAACTGTGGTGTTGGAGAAGACTCTTGAGAGCCCATTGGACTGCAAGGAGGTCCAACCAGTCCATCCTAAATGAAATCAGTCCTGGGTGTTCATTGGAAGGACTGATGCTGAAGCTGAAACTCCAATACTTTGGCCACCTGATGCGAAGAGCTGACTCATTTGAAAAGACCCTGATGCTGGGAAAGATTGAGGGCAGGAGGAGAAGGGGACGACAGAGGATAAGATGGTTGGATGGCATCATCAACTTGGTGGACATGGGTTTGGGTGAACTCCGGGAGTTGGTGATGGACAGCGAGGCCTGGCATGCTGCGGTTCATGGGGTTGCAAAAAGTCAGACACGACTGAGCGACTAAACTGAACTGAATGATCTAATTTCATGGGTCCTAAGAAGTCCTTTCAGTGTAGTAACTAGTGGTTTCTTCGGCTCCACACAAGGTAGAGGCAGAATGGTTGGGCACAAAGAACAGTGGTTTTTAATGGAAACTGGAGCACAGGAAAAGTTCACAAAAGGACTATATTTGAATCAGAGCAATTGTCCATCCAGCCCAATTCATCATTATGCATATTTTTATTCAATGACTTTTTAAAATAAATATATTTAACTTTGTACTTTTAGCAAAGCATGACTAATTAGAAAATAAAATAGAGCAAGATTTTTTCCCTTGAGGATCTTGTACCCTTATTAGGAAATATAGACAGAGAAGCAATTAGAATAGATAAGTTAAGATATGGACTCACATAGAAAGGGGACAAAGTAATTATAGGTATAGGGGAGAAGGGAAAAGTCCTCAGATATGAGGGCAGACCTCATATCTGAAAATTGAGTGCTAGATCAGGAGAGATTGAAAATAGAGGAGAGATAATAGGAATAATTTAATTGGATCAAATTTCCAAAACAGTGGGAAGGGGCTGTGCAGAAAAGGCTAACTGAGTGGGCCTGGGCTTCTCACATTCTACTTGTTCTGGGGTCTCTGGAATGAGCCCTTAACTCACTTCCTGGGAAATCACCTATGAACCCTTGGAGTATCCTGCCTGATAGGAGTGTTTGTGTATACCCCAGGATTGGACCAAACTGGATACTTTATGCCTACCATGTGACTTGTGGTGAACATCTGTTTTGTATGCTGGATGCTTTGAGTCACACTATATCAGGTTGTCTCCTGGGAGGCTGGGGTCTGAGTAGCTGAGGCCAGTCCTGTGGGTAAAAACCCCAGACACTGAATTCAGATGGGCTTCCCTGGTTGGTCACATACGTTATACCACATCATTGTTGGAAAATTAAGTGTGGTCTTTACTAGTCCACTGGGATAGGACACCTGAAAGTTTGCATGTAATTTCAACTTTTTCCTTTGCTGAGCCTAATTGGTATTCTTTTGCTATAATGAAACATAAGTGATCACCATAGATTTATTTCTGAGTTCTTTGCATCATTCTCATTAGTCATCATTCCTGGAGTGGGCTTGGGAACTCCTGATGCAAAGGTGGACTCAGAGCACCACTGAAAGAGGGAAGAAGAAAGGTGGACATGGGAAAGTTTATGAACTAGGCAGGTGGGAAAGGAAAAGCATTGCAGTCTAATGACTTCTATTTATTACTTTGAAGTTACAGTGTTTTGCTGAAACATAGTCAGTGGAGAGTATAGGGTTAGGGAAAGGGCTCAAAGATCTGAGCAGAGTTTTCAGAAATTAGGGCTTCCCAGGTGGTGCTAGTGGTAAAGAACCCATCTGCCAATGCAGGAGATTAAGAGACTCGGGTTCCATTCCTGGGTTGGAAGGATCCCCTGGAGGAGGGCATTGCAACCCACTTCAGTATTCTTGCCTGGAGAATCCCATGGACAGAGGAGCCTGGTGGGCTACAGTCCATAGTGTTGCAAAGAGTCAGACATGACTGAAGCAACTTAGCAAGCTTCCAATTTCAGGAATTAGTATAATGTTGAAAGTCAGAAAGCAACCTGGGGAAATTTGTGGCACTTGGGGAATACTGAGAACTAATTTGAGGTTATAGATCCCAAATTTATAGTGACCTTGATCTACCAAGTTACAGACTTCTCTTCAGCTATGATCTATGATTCATTCAACATTTGACCTTCTATCAAGGACAGTGCTGCTAGGTAGGATTAGGCTGATAATATGAAAATCGCTCATTTCTTCTAAGCTGAATAGGGAACATAAGAGGAGGCTGAACACAGAGAGAAATCAAGGAGTCAGTTGACCATGGATCTCAGTGAGATCAAAAGCAAATAAACAAACAAAAAAATAAGCTAAGGTACTGGATATACTTGAGACAGTGAGTGGATCAAAGAAAGTTATAGGTGAAATGGGATAATAATCACTAACTGAATTCAATATTTCACCTAAACACATTGTCTTTAGCAGTGGTAACATCAAATGTTTCAAGGAAGAAAATGATGTCTAACATTGACCAGTAATGGAAAGTAAGGTAAATGTTTATTTAAATGATTAAGTGAATATTAATAAGCATTCAGACTTCATTAACATGCTCAGGAAGCTGTATGGAAGACAAATAAAAACTGAAAATACTTAAGACATGTAGTACAACAATTTCAAATTTTAATCCAACCTTAAAGCATAAGAATCCTCTTTTCCCCACACCTACCCTCAATCTTATAAAGTCAAACTTCTTTTTTTTTTAAAGAAACATGAGTAAGAATTGGTATTTTTTTTTAAATTATATTATCCAGGTTTTTAGTGAGTTAAAATATGTGTAGTTTTTTCTTGCTTTCTTTTTATTTTCTCATATTTGTCTTATTTTTTTATCTTTATTTATCATGCACTTTTGTCAAAAAGTTGTTTCACTGTGATATACCTAAATTTATTCAAGTTTTTTTTTTTTTTTTTATCATAGCTAGTGAATTCTGTGTCTTACTCATAAGGTTTTCCCATCCCAAGTTTCCTAAAAGTTTATTCTATATCTATTATAAAATTTTTATTGTGTGGCTTAGTTAAGTTCAGTTCAGTCATTCAGTCATGTCCAACTCTTTGCAACCCCATGGACTACAGCACGCCAGGCCTCCCTGTCCATCACCAACTCCCAGAGTTTACTCAAACTCATGTCCATCGTGTTGGTGATACCGTCCAACCATCTTGTCCTCAGTCGTCACCTTCTCCTCCTGCCTTCAATCTTTCCCAGCATCAGGGTCTTTTCAAATGAGTCAGTTCTTTGTATCAGGTGGCCAAAGTATTGGAGTTTCAGCTTTAGCATCAGTCCTTCCAATGAACACCCAGGACTGATCTTCTTTAGGATGGACTGGTTGGATCTCCTTGCAGTCCAGGGGACTCTCAAGAGTCTTCTCCAACACCACAGTTCAAAAGCATCAATTTTTCGGCGCTCAGCTTTCTTCACAGTCCAACTCTCACATCCATACATGACCACTGGAAAAACCATAGCCTTGACTAGACAGACCTTTGTTGGCAAAGTAATGTCTCTGCTTTTTAATAAGCTGTCTAGGTTGGTCATAACTTTCCCTGCAAGGAATAAACATCTTTTAATTTCACAGCTGCAGTCACCATCTGCAGTGATTTTGGAGCCCAAAAAATAAAGTCTGCCACTGTTTCCCCATCTATTTGCCATGAAGTGATGGGACTGGATGCCATGATCTTACTTTTCTGAATGTTGAGCTTTAAGCCAACTTTTTCACTCTCCTCTTTCACTTTCGATCCCTGGGTTGGAAAGATCCTCTAGAGAAGGAAATGGCAACCCACTCCAGTACTCTTGCCTAGAAAATTCCATGGATGGAGGAACCTGGTAGGCTTCAGTCCATGGGGTCACAAAGAGTCAGACATGACTGAGCGAGTTCACTTTGTTTCTTTCTTTCATTTTCATCAAGAGGCTCTTTAGTTCTTCTTCACTTTCTGCCATAAAGGGTGGTGTCATCTGCATATCTGAAGTTATTGATATTTCTCTTGGCAATCTTGATTCCAGCTTGTGCTTCTTCCAGCCCAGCGTTTCTCATGATGTACTCTGCATATAAGTTAAATAAGCAGGGTGACAATATACAGCCTTGACATACTCCTTTTCCTATATGGAACCAGTCTGTTGTTCCATGTCAGTTCTAACTGTTGCCTCCTGACCTGCATACAGGTTTCTCAAGAGGTAGGTCAGGTGGTCTGGTGTTCTCGTCTCTTGAAGAATTTTCTACAGTTTATTGTGATCCACACAATCAAAGGCTTTGGCATAGTCAACAAAGCAGAAATAGATGTTTTTCTGGAACTCTCTTGCTTTGTTGATGATCCAGTGGATGTTGGCAATTTGATCTCTGGTTCCTCTGCCTTTTCTAAAACAGCTTGAACATCTGGAAGGTCACGTTTCACGTATTACTGAAGCCTGGCTTGGAGAATTTTGAGCATTACTTTACTACTGTGTGAGATGAGTGCAATTGTGCAGTAGTTTGAACATTCTTTGATATTGCCTTTCTTTGGGGTTGGAATGAAAACTGACATTTTCCAGTCCTGTGGCCACTGCTGAGTTTTCCAAATTTGCTGGCATATTGAGTGCAGCACTTTCACAGCATCATCTTTTAGGTCTTGAAATAGCTCAACTGGAATTCTATCACCTCCACTAGCTTTGTTCATAGGGATGCTTCTTAAGGCCCACTTGACTTCGCATTCCAGGATGTCTGGCTCTAGGTGAGTAATCACACTATTGTGGTTATCTGGGTCATGAAGTGTCAGGGGATGTTCAACTTTAAGGGATCCAATATGTTTTCTTCCTTTGTGTGCCAGTTTCTCAAGGACTCTCTGTTCCTTATCAGTTCCTGGAAAACAGGAATGAGCAGAGCTGCATGCAGTTCTCAGGACTGCGATCATTGGAAAGGGCACCTGCTTGGATTCCCTTCAGTGACTCCCTTCAGTGGCCTTGTACTTAAAGGACTATCCATTTTGTTGCAACTAGTGAAATTTCATTCTTTTTAATGGCTGAGTAATCATTTTATTAAAGATATATAAGCATGCGTTTCTGCAAATAAAGTACCCTTGTTTCACTCGAGATTTGGGTCCCCTGCCTCCCTCTTCTCATCGACTCCAGGCTCCAGGTCCCAGTCTACGAAGACCGTGACAATGGAGATCTTTTTTGTGTAGTTCTTCTGTGTATTCTGCCACCTCTTCTAATATCTTGTGCTTCTGTTAGGTCCATATCATTTCTGTACTTTATTGAGCCCATCTTTGCATGAAATGTTCCCTTGGTATTTCTAATTTTTTTTTTGAAGAGATCTCTAGTCTTTCCCATTCTATTGTTTTCCTTTATTTCTTTGCACTGATCACTGAGGAAGCCCTTCTTATATCTCCTTGCTATTCTTTGGAATTTTAAATTTATTTTGTTTAAATTATTAGCCAATCTGGAATTTATTTAAATTAAGATAGTAGATGGAGATGTGCCTTATTTTCTAAAATACTAATCAGCTTCCTAGTTTCCTTCATTAAATGGTTTAGCTTTATCCATGGATTTTAAATGCAATATAGGGACCTCTCTGGAGGTCCAGTGGTTAAGAATCCATGCTTTCATTGCAGGGGGCACAGATTTGATTCCTTCTTGGGGAACAAAGATCCCTCATGCCAAAAAATAAATAAGTAAAAATAAATTCAATGCAATCTACATCATGTTATAAATACAGATATAAAATAAAGTCACATATCTGTTTCATTGATGTATTTGTCTATTCTAGATGGTATCACTGTATCTTTATATTGTCTTCTGACATCCCTATTATGTTTTTTTTTATTCAAAATTGTTTGCCCTCCTCTCTGATTTTACTTTCACATACATTTCAAAATCAGTGCATCAAAAATCCCTTAAAAATATTGTTAGAAATACATGGAAATGTTTTGAATTCATTGAATGCATGAAAATTTGTTGAATTCATTTATTAAATTGAGAAGAATGGCCTTCTTTCACAGTGTGTCTTCTGACTCAATGGGCTAGTCTATTCATTCAATTTATATGTACTTCAGTAGATTACATATATTTTACAAACAAAAGCATTACATTTTGAGTAAGGTTTTTAATTAATTTGTTTAATTGGAGGAAAATTGCTTTACAATGTTGTGATGGTTTCTACTGTACAACAACACAAATCAGCCATAATTATACATGTATCACCTCCCTCCCTCCCCCCGCCCCCCCACCCTTCTGGATCATCACAGAGCATCTGACTGGTTCCCTGTGTTATATAGCAACTTCCCACCAGCTATCTATTTCACACATGGTAGTGTATATATGTCTATGCTACTTTTTCCATTCTTCCCACTCCCTCCTTCCCCCACTGTGTCCACAAGTCCATTCTTTATACCTGTGTCCCAATTCCTTCCCTGCAGATAGATTCATCAATACCATTTTTCTAGGTTCCATATATATGCGTTAATATATAATACTTGTTTTTCTCTTTTTGACTTCATTTTGTATAGCAGGGTCTAGGTTCATCCACCTCTTGGATAGGTTTTATTTGACTTTTTCCCTTGGATATTTGTTGTTAATTTATTTCTAGATACTTAGTTTTTTGTTGCTGTATTTCCTAATTGAAACATTAATGAGTTCTGTTTTTCTCTAATATTTAAATGCAATATTAACTCAATTATTTGATATAGTAATTTGTCAACTAAATATTCTGGATTATCTACATAGACAAGTGTAGGTTTTAATGTATTATGGTTTTGTGTCTCTTTTTCTAATTTTTTGCCTATTTTATAGATTTTTTTTTTTTTTTTTTTGATCTTAGGGCACTAACTAAAACTTAAGCTTGAAATGATAAATAATATTTAATTAATATTCTGTATTTTTCTTCCTCCATATACTCCTTAGAATGCTTACTCTATCAATGTTATCCTCTTTGTTTTCAAGTTCAGCTTTATTCATTTGCTTTTAAAACCATGTTCTGGGATTTGATGTCAGAAAGGCAAGTTGCAGAGAATGCTTAATAGACCATCTTGAAAAGGAAATCAAAAGCTCATATTAAATTTCTAATTAAATTATGCACTCTAAGGGTAGAGGATTAGTGCCACCAAAAAAAAAAAAAATACTCTCTGGGCATAAAAAAACTTTTAAAAATGACAGTTGAAATGCTGGCAATTTTCTTAGCCCTCATAGGCTTGTCTTTCCTGGTGGCTCAGTCAGTGAAGATTCTGCCTGCAATGTGGGAGACCTTGGTTCAATCCCTGGGTCAGGAAGATCTCTTGGAGAAGAAAATAGCAACCCACTCCAGTACTATTGCCTGGAGAATTCCATGAACAGAGGAGCCTGGTAGGCTACAGTCCATGTGGTCACAAAGAGTCGCACAGGACTGAGAGACTAACACTTTCACTTTCATAGTCTTGCCACACTTTGGCATTATTCTTAAAAATTTAGATCTTTGGAACAATAAATTACTAAATAACTCAATATGTCAACCAATAACATATCTATTACAAGTTTTTTTTTTTTTACTTTCCTTGATTTTCAGATTTTATGGTTTGTAAGCGTATAAAGACCTGCTCAGGTTTCCTAGTATATTAAGAGGAGAAAAGGCCAGAGGGTAGAGTCCTTAAAACTCAACAGACTCTTAGAGACATTTTCTTAGCCCAAAGCACTCAGCTTGTCAAGGGGCAGCGTGAGATTGGAGCCAAACTCTCATCACGTTTTTTTCCCTACCACCTATTGAACTGCAGCAGGAAATAGATTTAAGGAGGGCTGAGTCTCTGGGGCATAAGCATGCAAGTCAAGCCCTGTAGAGTATATTTTAATCTTTATTTCATTGTAGATATTTAGGAGTCTGCTAAAAGCCAGGGACATTCTCCTCAGAATTTTGCATAAATCCATATTAACATAATTTTATATTCAGTCTCATAGGTATTATTAACAATCCTCAGATTATCACTGGCTCAAATATAACCTAAGAATATCTATTTAGAAAAATTATTTTATTAGATCTAAACAGGTGACTTGTGCCACGAAAGGTGAAAGTCCTTTTAAACATTTTTTCCCCCTCTTTCAATTCTTCTGTCTGTTCAAAATGCTTTTGCAACTGAAATAGTTTTCTGGGATTCACATATACTGACTCCTACTTTACTGAGATGTAGAGTAGAAGACAAGGAAAGTCTTTATCAGTATAAGATGATGAAGTTTGTTTATGCTTATGATGTCACTTTGGGAAATATAAACTATTGAAGACAATATATTAAACGGAAAAAGTATTCTGTGAAGCTGTGAGTTAACTTCTTAAAAATACATAATATTAATGTATATAATTATAGTATATATCATATCTACTATATTTATATTTAGGCATTTTATATATTTATACAATATTCATTTACTATATACATAATGATTTTGTTATAAATTGTATAACTTAAATTATTAAAGATATTTATTTCTGTTTTTATATTTTTATATATGTTTATAAATTACATTATTTGTTTACAAATGGTGTCATGTTAAGGTATATAGCTCATTACTGGTAATCAATAAAATGAGAAGAAAATTTTCACCTACTTCCTTCAGTTTTTACTGAAACATGATCCATTTCCCTAGAGGTTTGATCATTCCCACCATAATTTTCTATTTGCTGCTGATTTTTACTTTCTCTGGTTCTACTTTATACTACATACGTGCCACTCTATTGCAGCCTATATGTTTTTATTATATATTTTCATTTTTCACTCCTCTTGCATCTTTTCAGCACATGTGTATGTGACTCCCATTTTTCTACTTCAATATACTTTTTTTTAAAACAGCAACAATTGAAAAGAGCTGTCATTGACCTGATCATAGGTACTTATAACCTCTTTCTCACAAACCTTGAGCTTAGTGAAAATGTCTATTTTTTCCTCTATCATCAAAATATTGCTAGGGAAGAGCAGCTCCTATTTTAAAATCTGAGTGTACTTGTTAAGATTCATAAATGGAGATCTGGTATTCTGTGCATATAGAAATGCTGTTACATTTATTGCCTTGAGGAAACACAATTCTTTGGCATAGTTCCATTTAGCCTGTCCTTATCAGTCCTGGGTTTTCATTAGAAGGATTTTTGCTGAAGCTGAAACTCCAATACTTTGGCCATCTCATGCGAAGAGCTGACTCATTGGAAAAGACCTTGATGCTGGGAGGGATTGGGGGCAGGAAGAGAAGGGGATACAGAGGATGAGATGGTTGGATGGCATCACTGACTCGATGGACATGAATTTGGGTAAACTCCGGGAGTTGGTGATGGACAGAGAGGCCTGGTGTGCTGCGATTCATGAGATTGCAAAGAGTTGAACACGACTGAGCGACTGAACTGAACTGAACTAAATTACTTTAAAAGATCTGTGCAATTTCTTTGGGGAACAATAAAAATTGATATTTAGGAATTAGAAATGTCTTTCATTTCTGAGACAAAAAAGCCCTACTTAATTTAGCAGTTCTTCTGGGGACAACTTGTACCTAATTTTGGTTTGGTTTGACTTTCCTTCTGGTAAGCCAAGTCTCCACTTTTCTACCACCTTTCTGCTGCTTTTTTCTGTGAAGTCTTAGAGACTATTGCTAATGTGTTGCTATTTTATTTTTGCTCTGTGCAGACAGCAATACTTCCTCACCCACTGCCCCAGCTAGCCTAGTGAATGCTCATTTCTGCGGGGTTGTTTATCTCTCCTGGGGGGGATGTTGGCTCATTCAGTGAACAGACATCCGGCTCCTGGCACAAACATTTCCAGGGAGTCTGAATCTCAGGGAAACTTAACAGCCTCTTTGTAGAATTTAATGGAAATTTATTTTGACCTGCTCCAAGGTATGCTACTTAAAAAAAAAATCCTTTGCTATACACCTTGCAATTTTTTCTCCTCTCCTCATAACTGGAGCTGTGTGAAATTCATTTTTGCAGACAGGCTGAGAACAGCCCTGCAGCTCTGCCAGATAAACACAGTGGTAGATACAGCTGCTCATCATCAGGGCAGGACTTGCTCTTTGGGAAACTGGCTGGGCTCAGCTAGGGTGAGAAAATATCAGGCAGGCAGATATTAGCTCTATGGTAAACAGTGTAACCAACTGAAGGAAGTAGAATATTATCTCTGGAGTGAATGGAAAGAACAATGGTTGAGTTGACCTTTTTTTGGAAAGATTTAGATTCTCCTATGGCATTAGAGATGAAAGAGGGAAATGGACCATATATCTTGACATTTTGGGGGACATTTTAAAATGAACAAAATTGTAGCTTACCCTGGATTGGTTTGCTTTAGATATAACTTCAGTAAAATAGCACAGAGTCTTTCCTCTGATCTTCACTTTCATGGCCTGTGTAATGTGTCGCATCATCAAAAAAAGGATCATGTTTAAAGGTGGAAAGGTTGTAGAATTTGCTCACGTAAATTAAACTCAGGCATATTTCCAGAATTTTCCTTATTATTATATCCCATTCTTAAAGAATCTAGCTTCTTCACATGATTTTAAAAAGGTGACTTATTTCCAACAGAGTTTTTTTTTTTTTTATAAAAATTGTTTGTGTTACTGTGTTAAAATTTAAAGAATACAAATTGCAATAAACATTGGAAATTCATATGCTGCTGTCAATTGCTAATGTTTATGAAAACTCTGCTTTTTAATTAGACCAAGGTTCCTTAACCTCAACACCGCTGATATTTTGGCCTATGCTGTCCTTGTTGTGCGAATGCTCTGTTGGTTATAGAATGTAATGCCTCCATGCATCATATGCTAGAAGCATCCCACAGTTGTGACAATGAAAAATGTCCTAAATGCTAAATGTTCCATGGAGGTAAAAGTCACCCCCATTCAGAAATGAAAGTGATGTTTTCTAAGGGTGGTAGACATGCAACTATTTGAGATGGTGAAAAGGGCTTGGGCTTTTTACTGAAACAAAACTAAGTTTGAATTCCATGTCTATCATTTCATACCTCTGTGAATTTGATGAATTTATGTAATCTCCAAGAGCCTCATTCTCTTTCCTGAAATCTATGAATAATAAACACTAAAATAAATTGCATGTAAAATGCACAGTAAATAAGCGGTAACTTAAAGGCTCCATTGGTTTTATATTTAGCAATATTTATCTTAATTAGAGTGTAGGCTGACATTAAAATACTTTAGTTGAGTTTCAAGTAATAGCTTTATCTTATATATTAATCACCAGTCCCAACAGTTACCTAATTAAAATGATAAAGAAACAGAAAAAGAGATATTTCTACAGTAAAAGGAGAATTGAAAGAGGTAAGTAGCAGGCAAATAATTTCAGCTAGTATCTGAAGAACTGCAAGTGAATGGGGGCCAGTGAGACTGACGAAAACTGAATGCATTATTTATGCAAGGAAGTTATAAAAATCTGCTAGCTAATAGACCTCATCAATACACTTATTTCTTGCAGTTATTTTTTTGTTGTTGCTGCTTTGTCTTTAAACATGAAACAAAGCTCACTGATACATAGAAATGTCTGAAAAGGGAAAAAAGGGAATAAAACAAATTTTAAATGACCATAAAATAAATTCAGGTGTATAACAAAAATTTTTTTAAATTGGTATATACAGTTTCTCCTCTACCTTATATAGAAGACAAGAAAATAATATAATTAAAAGAAACAACTAATTAACAATAAAAAGCTTGTCAAAATTAAAAGATGATTTCTGAAATTAAAAAAACAACAACTATATATCAGTATATGAAGAGGAAATTGAGCAAGTCTCCAAGAAAAATAAAAAAGGCAGAGATAGAAAATAGGGGAAAGAATAGACACTGACTAATAATACAAATTTCCAACACATGATTAAATAGATAAAATGGATTAAAGAGAAACCAGAAAGCAGAGGAAAGTGCACCATTGCTTAACAATGGAGATGAATTATTTGGGACTAAAATGTGGAGATTTCAAATTGCAAAGACCCATCAGGGCTTCCCTGGTGGCTTAAATGGTAAAGAATCTGCCTGCAGTGCAGGAGACCTGGGTTTGATTCTTGCGTCAGGAAGATCCCCTGGAGAAGAGAATGGCAAGCCACTCCAGTATTCTTGTCTGGAGAATCCCATGGACAGAGGAACCTGGCAGGCTACGGTCCAGGGGTCGCAAAGAGTTGGATACAACTGAGCGACTAACACTTTCACCAAACAAATCCAGCAAACACATTGGAGGGCAGTGCTTGCTCCCCTATGCAGAACTGAGGAAAATGAGAACATTTTAAAAGGGTCCAAAGAGGAGAGGAAAAAAAAAAAAGAAGAAGAAGATACAGAAGAAGAAGAAACACATTGTCAGAAGACAATAGCAAAAATCAAAATTAAGAGACAATGAAATGAATCTTTCGAATTTCCAGGGGCAAATGATTTCAGTGTGTTATTATGTACCAGTCATGCTTTTATACATTAATGGGGGCTGACAACAGATATCTTGCATATGTAGCTACTCAAATAATGGATTCTCCCTTTCTTTAGGAAGTTGTCTGGAGGGTAAATCTGAGAGGAGTTGAAGGAAAATTTAGAAACTTAAGTAGCTGGGAGCTACAAAATAATGAATAAAAGTATAAATGTAACAAAGGTAACCAATAATGGATCTAAAAATGGTAATATGACCATTTGCAAGAAAAATGGAGGGAAGGTGGGCATATGCAGGTATTACAAGCAACCTGAACTCTTTAGTTACAGGAAGAAGGTAATAGACGACAAAAATTGAAAAATCTAGAAAAGATGATATAAATACTACTACAAAATTTTGAAGACAACATCAGAAAAAAATATTTAAAATAAAAAGTATTTAGCTTAGTGGAATAAAACTGTAGTTAGGAAGGGGTATATGAGGAAATACTGTTTTTCATTACAAGTCACTTTTTATCATTTTAATATTTTTATGTATGGATTTTTTTACTTTAAAAAATATTCTTCCAAAGTCATATTCTCCAAATCCTCATTCATATATGAAAAGACACAGAGTAAATAATCAAAAAAAAAAATAGAGTTTACTTGTAATCATTTTCTGAATTCAAATGTGAATATGGATTAGGGAATTTGTCATCTCCAAATACAATAGCCAAACCACCCTTCGTCACAGGCTAACCTTAGCAGAAGATACGCACATAGCTTTTTTTTTTTTTTTTTTTTTTTACGCACATAGCTTTTGTTTATTTTTATTTGTCTGTCTATCTTTACCATCCTCTATTCTTCCAATCTCACCTGGTCTTCTTTACCTACCCTTCACCTCTTCATTCTTTTCATTCATTTATGATGCAATACAACAGGAAAACCTTTGGAGGCTAATGCCCCTATAACCACTGCAAAGAAGATGATAACCCCTAGGATTTACCTTGTTGTGGGAAAAAGTTAATGCAAGATCAGACATAGAGGATCTGAATTACATCCAGCAGCAATAATAACAGTTAACATTCATTAATGTCAAATAGATGCAGGACACTTTACACCCCAAATCTTATTTAACTCTAATAATAAATTCTTAAGGGTTAGTAACTCTGTTTTACAGATAAATACACTTAGGGTTGTGGATGTTAAGATAATACTCCTCTAAAACTACTGTTTGAAATCAAAGATCATAGCCTTTCTTCTTTACCAAATATAAAAAGTAAGTCAGATTTTTAATTTTTTCTGAGAATTTTATTTATTGATTCTCCTTAAGGTTGAAGCAGGCATCTTTTTAAAAACAAAATTTAGTAAAGCAAACCAAAATGGATCTTAAGTCTTAGCAGTGAATACTATATTTAGATGCTGACTTCAGTTTAAATTTTCATGGTGCCCTCCCTGCAGATACTGGTTCCTTTGTTCAACCAGGATCTAGGCATGACCACTGTTCTTCCCTAATTTCATTTGTTAGGTGGGTAATGTAAAGATTCCTCCAGGGTGAATCACATCAATGTATAGTGCTGGGAAAGCAAAAATGACATGCAGAGTAAATATCAGCTGAAATAATAAGATTAGGAAAAGTCAATAAGAGATGCTGAGATAGGAGTCCGTATTTAGAGATTAGATGCCCCTGAGGTAGCAATTCAAGCAGACATAAATATGGATGTGAGTGATGGGCAGAGGAAGGTCAAAGTGGATAAAAGATCTGTGTGATACTCACTGTTCTTCTACCCCTTATACCAAGAAACGTGACACAAAGTTGAGTCTAAGTTTCTGAGGATTTTTTTTGTTTGTTTTTTAACTTCTGAGCCAGAACAACTTCATTCTTCACAGAATAAAAATAAGCACATAATATATGTTTATAAAAAGTCATCTGTCATGTCAGACAAAGAACACTGGCAAGGTGTAGTGTATATAAATAATAAAAACCAGATAACATCAATTTAAGTAAATTGTGGGTTCAAGGTAATATGCTTTCTTTCTTTCTTTTTCTTTTTTTTTTTTAAATTTTTGGCTGCACCCTGTGGCATGTGGGACCTTATTCCCTGGACCAGGGGTTGAACTGGGGCCCTTGAATTGGAAGGCAGAGTCTTAACCATTGGACCACCAAGGAAGTCTTGATATACTTTCTTTAAATGTGAAAATTACCTCATGGAAAAATGTGAGATCATTTTCTGACCACTTCAAATTACCCCACTGTAACATGGTGGAGTTATGGTAGTTTGTATGTAGTTCTAAATGTCAAGTTTTGTGGTATATGACAAATTCTTCAGATATAAGGGCATCGGATAGTGCCATTCCTACACACACATACAAGTGTGTGCACACAGACTTTCTTTGAAATTTTAGATGGCAATTAAATAATAGGAAAGGAAAGAGATTTTACTTTATTATTCTTTCATTCTGTATAATAGAGCTTCTTCATCTTCCTATTTCTCTACAAGTGCAAATCATCCATAGATCAGCCCTCAACTCTGAGGGATTTTTGAAAACAATTGTATGAAAATGTTTGAAGCCTTAATACATGAAATACATGATACATTTAGAAAAGTCTAGCTCTGAAAGGAAAAAATCCAGCTCAATGATATATCACAAAGTGAATTACACATGGACACAATGAAGGTAAAATAACAGCAACAAAAATACAGAACAAAATCTCAGAATTTTTCATTATGCTCCCTATAGTCAATATCCCTCCCTTCCACAAAGGTGACCACAAATCTGACTTCTATTATTTTTATATAATTAAATTCCAGAAAATACTCAGCAACTTTTCATAATTTTGTCTCATAAGTTTTAAATCCTAAATAATGCAGTATAACTTGAAATATTTTGAATTGTGTACAAATGCATTATATTGTATGTAGTTTTTACTTTGATTAACTTTTTATGTATGAGATTTTTTTCCAAATTCTTAGGTGTATCTGTTGATCATTTTCATTGTTATGGAATGTCCCATTCTATGGAGATGGCATTCTAATTTGGTGGATAGTTTAGGTGTTTTGAGGGTTTTGTTATTATGATGGGATAATGTTGTTCTGGTACTTTCCTGTACATGTCTTATAGTGAACATTCACAGATATTTTCAGTGGATATAAGCCTAGGAGTACAATTGATAGGTTGTAAGTATGTCTTAAAATGCAGTTTTTCATGCCAAACAGTTTTGTTATTGCATTGATTGAATGTCCTTTCATGAGCATTAATCCCAACACTGAACATCACTAATACTAAATCTTCTCCCGCCTCGTTTGGACCGTGTTCATCTGCTGTCTTGGCTCAGTGACTCTGACTCTGTTTTGCCAGATGTTTTAAATCAGTGGGTGTGTGAGATGGCTTGAATTCTGTGCTTGTTCTTCTAGGGGAAGACTGCCATTTAATTTTATCTTTAAATTTGGGGTGAATGCCTCAGATTCCTATAAAATAAATTTTAAGTATCATTATGAGGAAACATTTTCCCCCCCAACTTTCACACTCTTCCACCCTGGAGGGGTCTGATATGGAAAGCCTGATCACAAGTCCAGCATCAGCAGGACCTATGTTTCAGTTAAAAATGAAAGTTTATTTTTGTGTGTGTTACCCCCTTCATAGCCAAAGTCTGGGTGTGCTTACATCTGAAGTCTGTGTCTTTGGAAGACAGATACTTTGTTTCGTAGGTTCTGCATAGGAAATGGAACTATAATATGAGCTAGAGTAACATCACATTGCAAATAACTACTTTAAATAACTTGGTGTACCAGCCTTACTGCACATAGATTAGAGAGGTGTGAAATATAAAGTGCCAAGTACAGTGTTAGGTAAATATTAATGAGATATGATATTTCAAAGAGGATTGAAGAAAATAAACAAAATCGGGTAATGGGTGAGCATATCAGATAACTATGCCACTGGACTCCCAATCAAACAGTTTTGAAGCCTTCTTTAAAAGGAATAATCAAAGATGGCGGAAGAGTAGGACGGGGAGACCACTTTCTCTCCTACAAATTCATCAAAAGAATAACTGAACGCAGAGCAAACTTCACAAAACAACTTCTGATCGCTAGCTGAGGTCATCAGGTGCCCAGAAAAGCAGCCCATTGTCTTCAAAGGAGGTAGGACAAAATTTTTATAAAAGATAAAAAGTGAGACAAAAGAGCTAAGGACGGAGATCCGTCCCAGGAAGGGAGTCTTAGGTAGCATTGCTTGGGGTAGGGTCCGGGCCTGAGTGCCCTGAGGACAATCAGAGGAAGCTTCTGTGAGTTGCCAACTTGAACTGTGGGAGACCAAAAGAGAGAGAGAAAATTAACCGGCCCGAACACACTGCCGGCCGTTCGCAGAACAAAGAGACCGAGAAAGTCCAGAGAAGAGCTCGCAGGCTGCGGACCGGCCCAGCCCCGCCGGAGGCAGGAGGCAGGGGGGAGGGGAAGGTCGCGGCGAGACACAGGGTGCAGGCACCCGACCGGCGCGGGCGGGGACTGGGGCTGGGGACGCGGAGGGCAGAAGGCGCACGCACCCGACTGGCGCCAGCGGAAACTGAAACTGCGTCCGCGGAAGGGAGGGGGAGCGCCACACCTGGGGAGAGTGCGCCCACCAAGCCCCTGGCTGCCTGCACCGCTCTGACGGGGAAGGCACAGAGAACAGGCGCAGCTTTTCCTTCCGCGCTTTTGTGGAACACCCGAGGGCTGGAACCTCGCGCAGCGCGGGGCGCGCTCCATATAGAGCAGCCGTGATCTTTAGCAGCGCAGGCGGAGAAAGCAGCGCCAGCCCCTCCCTGCAGCGCCAGCCCCTCTCCGCAGCACGACAAAACTAGCCACCTGAATAAGAGTCCACCTCTGCCCGCCTGTGTCAGGGCGGAAATGAGGCTCTGAAGAGACCGGCAAACAGAAGCCAAATAAACAAAGGGAACCGCTTGAGAAGGGACCAGTGCAACAGATTAAAATCCCTGTAGAAAACACCGAATACACCGGAAGGGGCCTGTAGATATGGAGAAGTGTAAGCTGGAACGAGGAGCTATCTGAAACTGAGCTGAACCCACACTGACAGCAACAGCTCCAGAGAAATTCCTAGATGTATTTTTACTTTTTTTTTTTTTTTAAGTAAGGAAAAAAAAATTTTTTTTAATTTTTTTAATTTTTTCTTTTTTATTTTTTCTCTTTTATTTTCCTTTAAAATTCCCTATTACTCCCCATTTACTCCTTAACTTTCATTTTCATAGATTTTTACGATTTTTTTAATTAGGGAAAAAAATTTTTTTTTCTTTCTTTTTTTTCTTTCCTTTTTCTCTTCTATTTTCTATTTTTCTTTTTCTCTTATTTCTTTTAAAGTCCTCTAGTACTCCTCTACTACTCCCTAATTTTCATTTTCAATACACTATAACCTTACCAAAAAAAAAAAAAAAAAGAGAAGCCCTATTTTTAAACAGAAATTCAGTTCCCATTTTTATTCAGGAGTGTGTTGATTATTCTCTCCCAATCTTGACTCTCTGTTTTCTACCTCAGAACACCTCTATTTCCTCCTTTCCCCTTCTCTTCCCAATCCAATTCTGTGGATCTTTGTAGGTGTCTGGGCTACGGAGAACACTCTGGGAACAGACAACTGCATAGATCTGTCTCTCTCCTCTTGAGTCCCCATTTTTCTCTTCCTGCTCAACTCTATCCCTCCTCTCTCTCCTCCTCTTAATGTAACTCTGTGAACCTCTCTGTGTGTCCCTAACGGGGGAGAATCTCTTCGCCATTAACCTAGAAGTTTTATTATCAGTGCTGTATAGTTGGAGAAGTCCTGAGACTACAGGAAGAATAAAACTGAAATCCAGAGGCAGGAGACTTAAGCCCAAAACCTGAGAACACCAGAAAACTCCTGACTACATGGAACTTTAAGTAATAAGTGACTGTCCAAAAGCCTCCATACCTACACTGAAACCAACCACCACCCAAGAGCCAATAAGTTTTAGAGCAAGACATAGCACGCAAATTCTCCAGCAATGCAGGAACATAGCCCTGAACATCAACATACAGGCTGCCCAAGGTCACACCTAACACATAGACCCATCTCAAAACTCATTACTGGGCACTCCATTGCTCTCCAAAGAGAAGAAATCAAATTCCATGCACCAGAACACTGATGCAAACTTCCCTAACCAGGAAACCTTGACAAGCCAATCATCTAACCCCACCCACTGGGTAAATCCTCCACAATAAAAAGGAACCACTGACCTCCAGAATACAGAAAGCCCACTCCAGACACAGCAATCTAAACAAGATGAAAAGGCAAAGAAATACCCAACAGGTAAAGGAACATGAAAAATGCCCACCAAGTCAAACAAAAGAGGAGGAGATAGGGAATCTACCTGAAAAAGAATTTAGAATAATGATAATAAAAATGATCCAAAATCTTGAAAACAAAATGGAGTTACAGATAAATAGCCTGGAGACAAAGATTGAAAAGATGCAAGAAATGTTTAATAAGGACCTAGAAAAAATAAAAGAGAGTCAATTAAAAATGAACAATGCACTGAATGAGATCAAAAACACTTTGGAGGGAACCAAGAGTAGAATAACGGAGGCAGAAGATAGGATAAGTGAGGTAGAAGATAAAATGGTGGAAATAAATGAAGCAGAGAGGAAAAAAGAAAAAAGGATCAAAACAAATGAGGACAACCTCAGGGACGTCTGGGACACTGCGAAACGCCCCAACATTCGAATCATAGGAGTTCCAGAAGAAGACAAAAAGAAAGGCCATGAGAAAATACTCGAGGAGATAATAGCTGAAAACTTCCCTAAAATGGGGAAGGAAATAGCCACCCAAGTCCAAGAAACCCAGGGAGTCCCAAACAGGATAAACCCAAGGCGAAACACCCCAAGACACATATTAATCAAATTAACAAAGATCAAACACAAAGAACAAATATTAAAAGCAGCAAGGGAAAAACAACAAATAACACACAAAGGGATTCCCATAAGGATAACAGCTGATCTATCAATAGAAACCCTCCAGGCCAGAAGGGAATGGCAGGACATACTGAAAGTAATGAAAGAGAATAACCTACAACCTAGATTACTGTATCCAGCAAGGATCTCATTCAGATATGAAGGAGAATTCAAAAGCTTTACAGATAAGCAAAAGCTGAGAGAATTCAGCACCACCAAACCAGCTCTTCAACAAATGCTAAAGGATCTTCTCTAGACAGGAAATGCAGAAAGGTTGTATAAACGTGAACCCAAAACAACAAAGTAAATGGCAAAGGGACCACACCTATCAATAATTACCTTAAATGTAAATAGGTTGAATGCCCCAACCAAAAGACAAAGATTGGCTGAATGGATACAAAAACAAGACCCCTATATATGCTGTCTACACGAGACCCACCTCAAAACAAGAGACACATACAGACTAAAAGTGAAGGGCTGGAAAAAAATATTTCATGCAAACGGAGACCAAAAGAAAGCAGGAGTCGCAATACTCCTATCAGATAAAATAGACTTTCAAATAAAGGATGTGAAAAGAGACAAAGAAGGACACTACATAATGATCAAAGGATCAATCGAAGAAGAAGATATAACAATTATAAATATATATGCACCCAACATAGGAGCACTGCAATATGTACGGCAAACACTAACGAGTATGAAAGAGGAAATTAATAGTAACACAATAATAGTGGGAGACTTTAATACCCCACTCACAACTATGGATAGATCAACTAAACAGAAAATTAACAAGGAAACACAAACCTTAAATGACACAATGGACCAGCTAGACCTAATTGATATCTATAGGACATTTCACCCGAAAACAATCAACTTCACCTTTTTCTCAAGTGCACACGGAACCTTCTCCAGAATAGATCACATCCTGGGCCATAAATCTAGTCTTGGAAAATTCAAAAAAATTGAAATCATTCCAGTCATCTTTTCTGACCACACTGCAGTAAGATTAGATCTCAATTACAGGAAAAAAATTGTTAAAACTTCAAACATATGGAGGCTAAATAACACGCTTCTGAATAACCAACAAATCATAGAAGAAATCAAAAAAGAAATCAAAATATGTATAGAAATGAATGAAAATGAAAACACAACAACCCAAAACCTATGGGACACTGTAAAAGCAATGCTAAGGGGAAGGTTCATAGCATTACAGGCTTACCTCAAGAAACAAGAAAAAAGCCAAATAAATTACCTAACTCTACACCTAAAGCAATTAGAGAAGGAAGAAATGAAGAACCCCAGAGTTAGCAGAAGGAAAGAAATCTTAAAAATCAGGGCAGAAATAAATGCAATAGAAACTAAAGAGACCATAGCAAAAATCAACAAAGCTAAAAGCTGGTTTAGTGAAAAAACAAACAAAATTGACAAACCATTAACAAGACTCATTAAGAAACAAAGAGAGAAGAACCAAATTAACAAAATTAGAAATGAAAATGGAGAGCTCAAAACAGACAACACTGAAATACAAAGGATAATAAGAGACTACTACCAGCAGCTCTATGCCAATAAAATGGACAACTTGGATGAAATGGACAAATTCTTAGAAAAGTATAACTTTCCAAAACTGAACCAGGAAGAAATAGAAGATCTTAACAGACCCATCACAAGCAAGGAAATCGAAACTGTAATAAAAAATCTTCCAGCAAACAAAAGCCCAGGACCAGATGGCTTCACAGCTGAATTCTACCAAAAATTTAGAGAAGAGCTAACACCTATCTTACTCAAACTCTTCCAGAAAATTGCAGATGAAGGTAAGCTTCCAAACTCATTCTATGAGGCCACCATCACCCTAATTCCAAAACCAGACAAAGATGCCACAAGAAAAGAAAACTACAGGCCAATATCACTGATGAACATAGATGCAGAAATCCTCAACAAAATTCTAGCAAACAGAATCCAACAACATATTAAAAAAATCATACACCATGACCAAGTGGGCTTTATCCCAGGAATGCAAGGATTCTTTAATATCCGCAAATCAATCAATGTAATACACCACATTAACAAATTGAAAGATAAAAACCATATGATTATCTCAATAGGTGCAGAGAAAGCCTTTGACAAAATTCAACACTCATTTATGATTAAAACTCTCCAAAAAGCAGGAATAGAAGGAACATACCTCAACATAATAAAAGCTATATATGACAAACCCACAGCAAGCATCACCCTCAATGGTGAAAAATTGAAAGCATTTCCCCTGAAATCAGGAACAAGACAAGGGTGCCCACTCTCACCACTACTATTCAACATAGTGTTGGAAGTTCTGGCCACAGCAATCAGAGCAGAAAAAGAAGTAAAAGGAATCCAGATAGGAAAAGAAGAAGTGAAACTCTCGCTGTTTGCAGATGACATGATCCTCTACATAGAAAACCCTAAAGACTCTACCAGAAAATTACTAGAGCTAATCAATGAATATAGTAAAGTTGCAGGATATAAAATTAACACACAGAAATCCCTTGCATTCCTATATACTAACAATGAAAAAACAGAAAGAGAAATTAAGGAAACAATACCATTCACCACTGCAACAAAAAGAATAAAATACTTAGGAGTATATCTACCTAAAGAAACAAAAGACCTATACATAGAAAACTATAAAACACTGATGAAAGAAATCAAAGAGGACACAAACAGATGGAGAAACATACCGTGTTCATGGGTTGGAAGAATCAATATTGTCAAAATGGCTATTCTACCCAAAGCAGTCTATAGATTCAATGCAATCCCTATCAAGCTAACAACGGTGTTTTTCACAGAACTAGACCAAAGAATTTCACAATTTGTATGGAAATACAAAAAACCTCGAATAGCCAAAGTAATTTTGAGAAAGAAGAATGGAGCTGGAGGAATCAACCTGCCTGACTTCAGACTCTACTACAAAGCCACAGTCATCAAGACAGTATGGTACTGGCACAAAGACAGAAATATAGATCAATGGAACAGAGTAGAAAGCCCAGAGATAAATCCACGAACCTATGGACATCTTATCTTTGACAAAGGAGGCAAGGATATACAATGGAAAAAAGACAACCTCTTTAACAAGTGGTGCTGGGAAAACTGGTCAACCACTTGTAAAAGAATGAAACTAGAACACTTTCTAACACCATACACAAAAATAAACTCAAAATGGATTAAAGATCTAAATGTAAGACCAGAAACTATAAAACTCCTAGAGGAGAACATAGGCAAAACACTCTCCGACATAAATCACAGCAAGATCCTCTATGACCCACCTCCCAGAATATTGGAAATAAAAGCAAAACTAAACAAATGGGACCTAATGAAACTTAAAGGCTTTTGCACTACAAAGGAAAACTATAAGTAAGGTGAAAAGACAGCCCTCAGTTTGGGAGAAAATAATAGCAAAGGAAGAAACAGACAAAGGATTAATCTCAAAAATATACAAGCAACTCCTGAAGCTCAATTCCAGAAAAATAAATGACCCAATCAAAAAATGGGCCAAAGAACTAAACAGACATTTCTCCAAAGAAGACATACAGATGGCTAACAAACACATGAAAAGATGCTCAACATCACTCATTATTAGAGAAATGAAATCAAAACCACAATGAGGTACCATGACACGCCAGTCAGGATGGCTGCTATCCAAAAGTCTACAAGCAATAAATGCTGGAAAGGGTGTGGAGAAAAGGGAACCCTCTTACACTGTTGGTGGGAATGCAAACTAGTACAGCCGCTATGGCAAACAGTGTGGAGATTTCTTAAAAAACTGGAACTAGAACTGCCATATGACCCAGCAATCCCACTTCTGGGCATACACACTGAGGAAACCAGATCTGAAAGAGACACATGCACCCCAATGTTCATCGCAGCACTGTGTATAATAGCCAGGACATGGAAGCAACCTAGATGCCCATCAGCAGATGAATGGATAAGGAAGCTGTGGTACATATACACCAGGGAATATTACTCAGCCGTTAAAAAGAATTCATTTGAACCAGTCCTAATGAGATGGATGAAACTGGAGCCCATTATACAGAGTGAAGTAAGCCAGAAAGATAAAGAACATTACAACATACTAACACATATATATGGAATTTAGAAAGATGGTAACGATAACCCTATATGCAAAACAGAAAAAGAGACACAGAAATACAGAACAGACTTTTGAACTCTGTGGGAGAAGGTGAGCGTGGGATGTTTCAAAAGAACAGCATGTATACTATCTATGGTGAAACAGATCACCAGCCCAGGTGGGATGCATGAGACAAGTGCTCCGGCCTGGTGCACTGGGAAGACCCAGAGGAATCGGGTGGATAGGGAGGTGGGAGGGGGGATCGAAATGGGGAATACGTGTAAATCCATGGCTGATTCATATCAATGTATGACAAAACCCACTGAAATGTTGTGAAGTAATTAGCCTCCAACTAATAAAAAAAAAAATCCCATGATAAACCATAAAAAAAATAAATTAAAAGGAATAATCAATGACATTAAATCAAACTGAATCATCAGATTGAATCAAACTGAAACCAATGTGTGTGTCTCTAGATCTCTGTCTAAAATTATTCAGTTAATTGTTCAGTTAATGACAGTGGAAGGTATAGTAAGTATTTTAAGTTCACACAATAATGAGAATACATGTGATAAATTTTGTACGTGCGTGCGTGCATGCTGAGCTGTTCAGTCGTGTCCAACTCTTTGCGACTCTAGATTTCTCTGTTCATGGGATTCTCCAGGGAAGAATCCTGGAGCAGGTTGCCATTTTCTCTTCCAGGGGATCTTCCTAACCCAGGGATTGAATCCACCTCTCCTGCACTGGCAGATGGATTTTTTTTTTTTTTTTTTTTACCACTGATCCACCTGGGAAGCCCAAATTTTGTACATCCATCAGTTGAATTAAAAATGATCAGGGAAAGAAATGACAAATATTTTTGTTCCAAAAGTCTAGGAAGAACCTTAATTAAAGACCCAGATTACAAAAAAGGAACTCTGTGTAAACAGCACAATTGTTTAGACCCCAATCAGGCCAATAGAGGGCTACACCATTTCTGGGGACTTTGTGTCCAAGGCCAGCACACCAAGACCATAGGCTGCCATGGTTGCCCCGTGGATGTATCCAAGAAGGAATACATTTGTGGGTGCTGTCTGTTAATAGCTTACACAGTTTAAAAAAAATGTGTTAGAGATTTCCACATCATCAGAGGGAAAGAATTGATTATGAATTAGTGTCAGAAGAACCCTTCTGAACTCTCCTGTCCTTCTGGAAACACACATCCATGTGTCTTGGTAAATGACTTCTACCAATTTTTTCAAATTCCATTGATCTTGTATAAGCAAAGGCATGACAGAAGATGCATCCCTCAAAGTTGACAGAAATGGGTTGGACTGTTTTAGTGAATTGTGATTGGAAGTTTCCAGCCCAGACATTGAATGTAATGTCCTATGATGTTTTCAGATATAACATTTGATTGAAAAATGATAGGAAAGTTAATCTGTAGCATGAGATTTGGGTAATAGGTGGTTGATGAGTGAAGGGATTGTAATATTTATAAAAATATTCCTTTGTGTCAACCACTTTATTTGTATTATCTTATATTTTCTCAAGCAACCCTTTATGAAATCTTCATTATTTAAGATAAAGAGGTAGGTAATTTGGGAATAAAAAATAAAATGTCACAGAAAATGCATCTTGCAAGCTGATGAGGTCAGATTTAAATTTAGAATTTTCTAGCCCCTATGTCAATAATCCTTCTCTTACAACATATGACACCAGTTCTGCAGAGAAATGACAATTATATCTTCATGGTAAACTTTTTCTCTATGAGGCAAACATCATTATATATTTCAATAAGGCATTTAGAAAATTTAACTTTTCAGGAGAGTAAAAAAAAATATTTCTTTTTCATATTCTCAATAAGGTGGATGATTTTTACCATCTTTGCAATCAGGAAGAATTTCTTAAGTGTTTCTTAAACTAAGCAAGAACTATGTAGTAAGGAATAAGAATAAGGCAGGGGTTACAATGAATGGTCCCTGTCTTGTCTTTCCCTTGATTGGACTTATATACTTTCCAAAGCTTATTTTACATTTTTTGTACAGAATTGTGAAAAATGTACTGGAGTCGGTCAAGGTGCTCTGTAGCATTGATGTTGACTCATCATCTGTGGAATATGCAAACTGAGGGAGTAGGGACCAACAGACAGAAGGATTAAGATTCTTACCAAATAGCTCACTGTTAGGTGATACACAGGGCTTCCCCAGTAACTCTGATGGTAAAGAATCTGCCTGCCATGTGGGAGACCTGGGTTCAATCCCTGGGTTGGGAAGATCCCCTGGAGGAGGGCATGGCGACCCACTCTAGTATTCTTGCCTGGAGAATCCCCATGGACGGAGGAGCCTGGCGGACTACAGTCCATGGGGTCACAAGAGTCAGACACAACTGGGCACAGTGCAGCACAGGTTATACATTAAACTTGAATTAGCTGATCATCCTTTTTTCTAGATCTCTCAATTGTTCTCTGCTGAAAATGAATATATGTGGCTATCCCCTCTGAACTCTCAAGTCCTCCATTTGACTTCACATTGGCACAGTCTTCCAAAAATCAGATCAGGCAAACTCAAAATTCTTTCATATTTGCTTAAGTGGATGGTTTTACATCTGGTCTGATTATCAGTGCAGTTGAATTGATTTTGCTTGTTGAGGTAAGCAGAGAAATGACATGAGAATCAATGAAACTGAAAAATGCTTCAGGGATCTTTGAGGAAGTTAATTGTAGACTTACTAAATGCTATTTATCTAGTCTCTTTTAATAGGCCAGTTAATATATTCTTACAAAGGAAAAGATGTATCAATATACTGTTTGCTCTCTATGGTACAAAGAGCCTCTATGATAACCAACTAAATATATTTAAATACCCTGCATGAGGTAACATGAAACAGAAAATTTTAAATGCAAACATAAATGATGCACAAAAAAGTGTTGTGTGTGGCATTATGTTGTGTGTGATCAGTCACTTCCAACTCTTTTCAACCCCATGGACTGTAGCCCACCAGGCTGCTCTGTTCATGGAATATTCCAGGCAAAAATACTGGAGTGGGTTGCCATTTCCTACTCCAGGGGATCTTCCCTGACCAGACATCCAAATCATGTCTCCTGCATTGTTAGGAGGATTCTTGACCACTGTACTTTCTGGGAAGCCTATATTGGAGCATAATTCATTAAAAATGTGTCAGTCTCAGGCGTACAGCAAAGTGATTCAGTTGCACATAACATGTATTTATTATTTTTCAAATTGTTTTCTTATTTAGATTACTACAGAATATTGAGCAGAGTTCCTTTTGTTATACAATAGGTCCTTATTGGTTATCTGTTTTAAATATAGCAGATATTTTAAATATGTAAATATATTTACATATTTTTACATTTACATTTACTTACAATTATATATAAATAAATATGTAAATCTGTTTTAAATATGTAAATCCCAAACTCCTCCCCATACTTCCCCTCTGGTAACCATTCTCTAAGTCTGTGAATCTATTTCTGTTTTTTAAATAAGTTTATTTGTATCCTTTTAGATTCTGCATATAAGTGATATCATATGATATTTGTCTTTCTCTGCCTGATATACTTCCTTAGTACAATAATCTCCTGGTCTATCCATCTTGTTTCAAGAGGCATTATTTCATTCTTTTCAAAGGCTGAGCAATATTCCATAATATATATGTACCACATCTCCTTTATCCATTCCTCTGTCGATGGACATTTAGATTGCTTCCATGTCTTGGTTATTGTCAACAGCATTGCAATGAACACTGAGATGTATGTATCCTTTTGGAAAAAAAAAAGCAAGTTTTTCTCAGGATGTATGCCCAGGAAAGCTGAGCGCCAAAGAATTGATGCTTATGAACTGTGGTATTAGAGAAGACTCTTGAGAGTCCCTTGGACTGCAAGGAGATCCAACCAGTCCATCCTGAAGGAAATCAGTCCTGAATATTCATCGGAAGGACTGACGCTGAAGCTGAAACTCCAGTACTTTGGCCACCTGATGTGAAGAGCTGACTCATTTGAAAAGAACCTGATGCTGGGGAAGATTGAAGGCAGGAGGAGAAGGGGACAACAGAGGATGAGATGGTTGGATAGCACCACTGACTCGAAGGACATGAGTTTGAGCAAGCTCCAGGATTTGGTGATGGACAAGGAGGTCTGACGTGTTGCAGTCCATGGGTTTGCAAAGAGTCAGACTTGACTGAGCGATTGAACTGAAATGACTGATGCCTAGGAGTGGGATTGCTGGATCATATGGTAGCTCTGAGTTTAGTTCCTTAAGGAACCTTCATGTTAATCCCCATAGTGACTGTACCAATTTGCATTCCCATCAATAGTATAAGAGGATTCCCTTTTTTCCACACCCTCTCTAGCAAGTATTATTTGTGGATTTTTTGATGATGCCCATTCTAGGTGATATCTCATTGTAGATTTGATTTGCAATTTTATAATAATTAGCAATGTTGAGCATCTTTTCATGTGCCTCTTGGCCATTTGTGGGTCTTCTTTGGAGAAATGTCTATTTAGGTATTCTGCCCATTTTATGATTGGGCTGTTTGCTTTTTTGGTATTGAGCTGTGTGAGATGTTTGTAAATCTTAGAGACGAACTATTGTCAGTGGCATCATTTGCAAATATTTTTCTCCCATTCTGTAGGTTGTCTTTTTGTTTTCTCTGTGGTTTCCTTTGCTGTGCAAAAGCTAATGATTGCCATTTGCTTATTTTTGCTTTTATTTACATTACTCTAGGAGATGGCTCAAAAAAAGATATTGCTGCAATTTATGTCAGAGTGTTCTGCCTATGTTTTCCTCTAAGAGTTTTATAATATCCAGTTTTACATTAGGCCTTTAATCCACTGGAAAAATAACCAGAATACCAAGAAGAGAGAGATTATGTGAGCTGACTTGGTTCAAGAGAATCTTAAAGGGAAGATGTAACTTTGACAAATCCTAAAAGATATGTAGGGAAGAGAATTTATACTGGGAGAATTAAATGGGCAAGAGTACAGTGATGGAAATTGACATAATATATTTTGGGGACAGTGAGAAGACTGCAACTTAAGTAGAGATACTCTGATGAGAAATAGAAATATATATTTAAGAAGGTAAATCAAGATATTTTGTGGTACCAAAAATGTCAGATACAGATTCAACTACAAATCCCATTTTGGTATGTTGCTATTGTTCATATGACCATGATAAAGTCATATCATCTAAGAACATCAATTTCTTATTTTAGAACATGTGAAGCTTGGGTCTGATGATATCTGTGTTCCCTCATAGATCGAAAAATCTGTGATGCGAAGATTCCATGGACTTTTCTGGTGGCTCAGACGGTAAAGAATCTGCCTGAAATGCAGGAGACCCAGGTTCGATCCCTGGGTTGGGAAGTTCCCTTGGAGAAGGCAATGGCAACTTATTCCAGTATTCTTGCCTGGAGAATTCCATGGACAGAGGAGCCTGCTGGGCTACAGTCCATGGGGTCGCAAAGAGCCGGACACGAATGAGCGACTAACACTTTTACTTTCAAGATTCCAAGATGTTTGGACTTTAGGCTGCAGGCAGTGGGGGAGCTCTAATATTTCTGAGTGAGGACATTCCAGACCAACTTCTACTTTGGGTAATTTGTTCTGGTGGTGTGGATTAGAGGAAAGAGAGTTTAGCCCAGAGCATCAGATAGTAGAATAGTACATGAGTCCAACAGTGAAATAGTGTGGTAGCATTGACAGTAAGAATAAAGTGATGACTATGAGGAGTGTATTATCAAGTAAAGTCAAGAAAATGGTAACCGTCTTGGTGGAATTCACCACCTCCCAAATTTACCTTGACTCTCACTGAATCTTTCTTGAAGGGAACAGGTGTGGAGGTGCAGCTGTCTTGATACCCTCTCAGAGGCATTCAATGCCCTTCCCTCTTCTCCCACTGCTGGGATGAGGGTCATAGAGGGGCAGATTTTCTTCTTCTAAGCTAACTGTCTCTCAGTGTATGAGTCTCTTGGAACACAGTAAGAAAAAATAAATGAAAATCTCTGCTATATTCCCTGACAGCTGCCCTCAAATGTTTTAGTCTCAGTATCTTTTGCACTACTAAATATTACTAAGAAACTTAACTAATGTTAATTTGAGTTATGCTTACTGATATTTACCATGTATTAGTCCCTCAGTTGTGTCTGACTCTTTGCAACCCCCATGGAAGGTAGCCTGCCAGGTTCTTCTGTCCATGGAATTCTCTAGGCAAGAATACTGGAGTGGGTAGCCTTTGCCTTCTGCAGGGGATCTTCCCAACCCTGGGATCAAACCCGGGTCTTCTGCATTGCAGGCATATTCTTTACCATCTGAGCCACCAGGGAAGCCCAATATTAACCATATTAGAAAATAAAACTGAGATTTAAAAAACACATTACTTAAAATAATTAATCTATGTTTTAACTTTTTAAAATGACTTTATTTTCCAAAAATGTAAGAAGAATATAATTATTTTATATTATTGCAAATCTTATTATTGTGTGGCTTAATGGAAGATAGCTAGGTCCTCATATCTGCTTCTGTATATAGTTACAATGTTACCTACTAGATCACTTCTAGAAAGTCCACTGTACATTCATCACAAGGTGAGATTGAAAGAGATACATCATATTTTAATATTTTATATCATATTTTAATATTATTATGAATACAGTTTTGCCTCTCTGGGTTCTCTGTGGTCCTGAACTCCAGACCACACTTTGAGAATCTTTATGATATTTAAAGGGGAAAAGAAGAAATTATCTAGATGAATACACAATAAAAATAGCAACGAGTTAGCAAACCCTGAAGCAGATAATAGAGGGACATTTATTTATTAGGAGAATCATTAGCTAACCAATGTCTCCAGAATGTTTATCCATTTTAAAAAGGCACACAAATTTCCAACTATCAGCTCTGCTACATAAATGTATACAAATTAAACTTGTTTGGACTTCTAGAGGCCAATGATTCGACTCCTGAGCACCTAATCATTGATTTATTTGCTGTAGTTTTGATACTATACTTTTAATGCTTTAGTATTTAGTTTTTAGTTAATATGTAATTCCTTATCTGATCGTATGTTATGTGTGCTCTGTAGTGTCAGGTTTCTGCTGGACCTTCACATGTGACAAACATTTCAGTGATTCTGAGGAATAGAAAACCCTGACTACAAAGACATTTGTGTTACATCCTGTTCTGATCCATGCAAGAAGAAAGTGTCATAACACTGGTGTTTTACAAAATAAAAAAAATGTGTGTTGGCTCAGAAAAAAGTAATGATGTGGTGTGATCTTTGTGTTGGCATAAAAAGAAACAAAAATGTCAGAAATGAAAAGAAGAGTCTCAGGGTGCTGCCTTTTCTTTGTCTGCTATGCAAGTTAATGACTTTAGCTAACATCCTGCTGGAATAGCTAGGAGTGATGACAAGGGTAAGAAACTCTAACTGAGGAGTCGATGCTGCTGGAGGTTATTTGGGGGAATGTTCATTATCAGGACAATGATGACTTGAGACATTCTGAAATGAGATATTTTATATAACTGAAATTGGAATTAGAACAGCTGCAATATAGAATTAATGAGGAACAAACTTGCCTGGAGAATCCCATGGATAGAGGAGCCTGACAGGCTATGGTCCCTAGGGGCACAGAGTCAGACACAACTGAATCGACTTAGCATGCACACATGCAAACTCTGATTACATGAAAACAAAGAATCTTATAGGTTAAAAGGGAAATTACATTAAAAGTCTGAAATCTATTGATTTTAGGAAGAGCCTAAGATTTCTCTGATTGAATAAATACTGTGGTGAAACTGTATATACTTTAAAAACTCATTGACCATGATTTTATTACTTTATACATATGCATGTATATATATATATGTGTGTGTGTATGTATATATATTTGTCTGCCTTTACAGTCCCTGGCATTCTCTCATTTGGATTTGGCCCTGCCCTATTTCAGTATGACCTCATCTTTACTAACTGTATCTGTAAGACTTGATTTCCAAATGCGGTTACATTCTGAGGTCCTGGGCATTGGGACTTGGACATATTAACGTGGGGAGAGTAGGCACCGTTCCATCCATGCAGACAGGAATGCAGGATTCTTTCCACTAAATCAGTCCTACACTTCCTTGGACATCTCCATTGTGTTCAAACAAGCAAATGACATGAAAATGAAATGAAATGAAATGAAAATGAAACAAGAAACAAGCCAACAAATCAACAAACCAATCAATTAGTTCCTGAGCGGGACTCCCATGTCTATTCTGTGTGAAGGCGTCTGAGTGTGTTCTGTATAGGGCAAAAACCTGCTTCCTGTTTATGCAACCAGTCCCACCTTTGCAACAACCTACACATAAAACTCTTTAAAACAGCAGCAACAAGCTTTCCTGGATCTGCAGTAATTTGTCCTATGCATAGCGGCTTGTATCAAAGGGAAGAAGGTATATTAATTCTCACCTTGAATGATGTCCCTTTGATTTAGAACTTTACAGGTTAAAACATACTTACGTACAGTTTGTCTCATTTAATTCCTACAGATACAGGACAAAGGCAGAGCTCTTCTTGTCCTCGGCAGATAGCTGGTGAACTCAAGCTCAGTTAAATGAAATGCCTGGACCCAAACCAGAAAACCAACGGGGGGGGGGGGGGGGGGGGCGGCAGAGACAGGAAGACCCCAGTCCTTCAGTCTCTGTTGCCGGGTTTTTTATGCTTTCCACAACCCACTGTGGTTTCTCTTCAGAAGTTGTTTCTTTCAAATCCCAGATTTCTCCTTACCATTTCCTCCAAACATCATGCTTTTCCTTTTTGTGTCTTTGATCCTGTTTCTTCCAGTTGCCTGGTTATTTCTGCCATCTTTCCTTCACCTGTGTAAATTCCATATGTCCTCAACACTCATAATTTCTGCCTTTTCCAGCTATTTCAGCCTACACTTATCTTTTTCTAAAACCAAAGGTACATACATATACTCTGTAAAATTTAGTGCTTGATTGTTCATCAATGTTCTCTACTAGTTTCACAAGTCAGTTTTCCTTTTTGACTTTTTTTTCTATACTAGATATTAAATTTACCTCAAGATCATAATGTATATATATATATATAATGACACACATACATAGTATACACATACCCACATATAAACACACACACATTTTATTTTTTAGCACCAATTTATCCGGCTCAGTGCTTGGTCTAACAAGGCCACCAAAGAACTGTTTGTTTATTGATTAATTTATATTCCATCTATTTGACAGGATATTTATTCATAGTGGCCTGCCTTAGGGTCCCCAAACAGTGTGGTATATAGATGTTCTTTATTAGATACTTTTGAGTTCAGTTGAATGTGTCCAATCACCGCATAATAATTCATAATGATCAAAGAAATGCCCTTGAATTTTCATGCAGATCTGCTATAAACTTGAATAGTTTATGCATATGTTTATGAAGTAAGAAAGCCAGAATAAAAAGCTATTTTATACATGTTAAAGAAATGAAATAACATGAGTCACCAGATTGAATTAAATTGTATTTAATTACTTTTTTTCCCTATGATACTAGAACTCATTTTAGTGAAACTATTATATTCTTTCTATGTCATTTTTATGTCTTCTTTTGCTTCTTTTGTCAAATGTTTCATTAATCTTCTCAATATTACAGTTAGATAATTAACTAGTTTTACTCTAGAGTAAGGTACAGCCTCTGCTCATTATTTACGTAATTAATGGCAAACAAGTAAGAAAACAAGTCCTTCTGCCTTCTGCTTTAGCTGTGGACCTGTGCTGACTCAGAAGAGAAAATAAGGGTCCAAAAGTCTTGTTACACGTGATCTTATCCCATTGCCACTGTAAGATTATTCACTGTAGGGTCATTCACTATAAGATCATTCACCTTTTCTGATGAGGTTGGGACCCAGTCTGCACTCTCATCTACCTGGGAAATGCTGCTGTCTGCTTTTTCTTGTTTATTTCTCATCAGTTTCTATTTGAATTATACTGAATACAAAGCAATAACTTAGCCATCCCTTTAATGATGATTTTCAGCATCTCAGAGAGGCTGCTCACTGTTCAGAATGAAAGAAGACACATGATGTGTAAAGAAAAGTGGTTAAACAAGAGTTCTAATTTAAAAAATGCCTCCCTTCCTCCTTCATGCAGTCTAAGAAAGCAAACATCCAAATCAGGGTGGTTCTTAAGACATTTTGAATATTTCTATTTTGTTTCCTTTTCATTTTATTTTCTAACTTACTGTTGCCAAAATATAGAACAATAGATTTTATGTGGTGACTTTATTGTAAGAAATTTTATGAATTTTGTTGCAGTTTCTCATAAAATTCATCTGTTTATTGCTTTGGATTTTCCCTGTATCTAATCATATCATCTGTACATCTGCAAGTAATAGCGGCTTGTTTCTTCCTTTGTAATGTCTTATATTTCTTTTTAACTATGTTAGCTAGCTCCAACAGAGCTATACTAATTCTCAAAGGGGATGTCTTAAATACTTCACCATCAACTTGAATCTATTTTATTGTTTTTACTTAGTTGATACCAGTTATTGTTTAAGAAGGTTTCTGGTGTATTAAAAATCAATATTCTGGTTGTATGCTTGATCTCACCAAAGGTTTTTCTGCATCTTTTGATGGACCATGTGATTTTTCTCCTTTTTGTAAATACAGTAGATCATTACAATTGATCTTTATTGTTAAAATTACTTTTTAACTCCTGAGATAAAACCAGATGTGACAATGTATTATATCTTATGTAGATGTATTCATTGCTGGAATTAATTTGCTTATTTTCTAACAGAATTCAGTTGTTTGGGTTTTCTTCTTAAATGTTTGATAGAATTTACTGGTGCAGTTGACTGAGCCTGAAGCTTTGTTTATGAAAATTTTTTTCACAATTGATTTAATTCTTTAGTGGTTTTAAAAAAACTCATGTTTCCTACTTAATATGGAGTCAGAGTTGGTAAGTTACATATTCATTTAATTTGGCATTTCTTCTAATTTTCAGATTTACTGGCAGAATATCCAAAACACCCACTTAGTGTTGTTTTACAATCTATGATATTTGTAGAGATATTTCCATTTTTTCTTGATAATTATCCAAAACTATTTATTATTTCTTTGTTAGTCTACTTATTTTTTTGGGGGGTATTAATGTATTTTTTATTTGCTATTTTCAGATCTTAACTTTTTTTTTCTTTCTATGGCATTTATTTTGATTTTCTTTTCTTGCTAATTTTTAGGATAGTGATATATTGTAATTCATTGATTTTTCACTTTTCCAGAAAAGAGGTAAAATGTTTAGACTTTGGATTCTGACTGACTGGTTAAATGTGGCAATATAAAAAGTATGTAAAGGTCATCTGAAAAGTGGGAAAAACACAGCTCAGGAATTTCATTAAAGTCTACTTATTCACATTAATCCATACTAATAAAGTGAATTCTAAAATTCAAAGTATCATTGGTACAAGATACTGGTGAGTATTTGTGTACAGAAGTTTGTATGCATGTGTACATGTTTTACTAAAGTCTCATTTTCACTCTTCTAGAACTCATAACGTTAAATTTAGAAAAAAGTTTTTGAAATATATTTCTATTTCCAAAAATAGAAATTATTTCCTATTTTGACTCTGCACTGACAGTTGCAATTAACATGTGTTACTTCTTGGCATAATTATTAATGATGTCATCTTTAATTTTCAAAAGTGTCCAGTTTGGATAATAAGAGATATGGTGATTATAATTAATGCCTACTCATTCTTGAGTTTTTAGGCTAAGTTTTATAATTCTCAAGAAAATCTTCTGTAATATTCCAGATTAAATTTGGCCCCATTACTATAGCACTCTGCATTTTCCATTTGTAATATTGTACCCATATTAGTGGTTTGCTCATCCTACCTCTTTCCTGCTACATGCAATGCTAAGAAGAGTGGAACTTTGACCCTTTTATTAAACATTGTAACCCCCAGAGCCTAGTATAATGCATAGAAAATAGTAGATCCTCAATATATTTATTTATTTTTTATGTTTACTTTTTCATTTTTTAAATGAATTAAAGAAGCAAACAGTTTTGTTTTATATTTCAAAGAATTAAGCAAAATGTGTGCAGTCTAGGTGAACAATTGAAAAACAGGAACAGCTATGCATAGGCATTACAGAAGAGTCTACTGAATCCTTTACAGACATAATGCTAGATAACTTCTTTGGCTTTGAAAGTAGATTATCACACATCTATCTCCTCTTTCTTCTTCTTAAGAATATCCCACACTCTAGATATTAATATAGCTTTATGCATGTATGCATACATACACAAAGAGAGGGAGAAAGAAAAAATGCACCTAATTGCTTAATAGTAACTACCTCTACATGTCAAAATCTATTTTACTCTTTATTCTTTGCTACCTTTCAAATGATTTATTTTAGTTATAAATATAAAGTTTTATTTTTATTACTTATTACTTGCATTTTAAAACAGCCTAACTCTTCCAAACTTTGGATATTATGCCTTTAACATTTAGCTAAAATTTCATGTTGTTAAAACCACAAAAAGTATCTATTTGAAGAAATAAATGGGTTGTCCACATACAGGTGTGATTTTTTTTCAGGAAGAATTAAGCTAAGGATATACAGCTTTTGTAAGTTAGGTAGTGATTGTAAAACATATATTTATGAGATCTAAATGTTAAAATTGACCACACATAATTTTGAACAATGATCTTTGCACCAAAAAGTCCACAGGCAACATAAAACACATTCTTTTAATGCTTGCTATGCTCACAATGTTATACAATAGATGCATAACTCAAAAACTTCATTTTCTATTATATTGTATAGAATAAAAGGTATGTTAATGTTTATATATATGTAAGTTTATAAATATATAAATGAGTTGTAAGCTCATGTGATATATGAATGTTCACTAACAAATATGAAAGAAAAAATAAAGAAGAGGAAATAGATTTTCAGATATTAATATACCATTAATGCAGAGAGTAGAGCAATATTGGAGTATTCATGGGATTGCTGCAATAAATCTCTTTTTTTCTTTTGGCTAAGGACAAGAATGGATGAGTATTCAAGATTAAACCATGAGACAAAAGAGAAAAGAGAATCCTACTGGATTTATTGTATTTTGGCCCATTCATCTTAAAATGTTTTACTCACATGGAATAAAATTGCAAAAAATCAGTCATCTAGGAATTAGGATGTTTACTTGCAAAAACACAAAAATAAATTCAGCTCTTGTTTACAAGTCCATTTCTGGGCATACACTCACATAAATTCCAGTTTCTACTTGAAATAAAGGTCATATAAAGCAAGGAAATCAGCAGAATGTATATTCATTGTTTTCCCTTGCACACATCAGAAAATGGATTACTGTCAACAGTATTTTCATGATTGACTCTGGTTGCTAAATTCTTTTTACACACTCAGAAATACAAGTTAGGTTAATAAAGAGAAAAATTTTAAAATAATTATTGCTGGGAGTCAGTTATTACCAAATCGATTCTGTATGAGCACAAACAACAATGTAAATATTATAATACTTTTCTTATTTTTGATGCTCTCGAAAGAAGCAGCTAACAGGAATGTTTCCTCTTGTGAACTGACTCTAGGGCCAGGGTTTAGAAGTAGATGATAATAAGAAGAAAAATTATTCCAATTATTTTTTGAGACTTACTGCTTAGCTTCCTTTTTATGTATCTTACCTCTTTATTTTTCCTATCTTTTGTTTAATAAAGCCAGAAGAGAAGGTAGATGGACATCTGTTATGAGTGCTTGTAAAAATACAGAAATATTATTGATGTTACTTGATCCCTGGGTCGGGAAGATCCCCTGGAGAAGGGAATGGCAAACCACTCCAGTATTCTTGCTTGAAGAATCTTATGGACAGAGGAACCTGGTGGGCTACAGTCCATGGGGTCACAAAGAGTTGGACATGACTGAAGCAATTTAGCATGCACACACTGTTATATACTACTGCTGAATTGGTCAACAGAAAACATGCCGGGGTCCTAGAACCCCTATCTGGTCCAGGAAGGTTCTTTTTCCATTCAGATTCATGTGGCCAATTACAAAACAGATGCTGAGATAGCACAAACTTTATTCAATGGCCAAAGAATGGAGAAGCAGAAACCTGGTTCACAAATCAACTTCTCAACTCAGTTTAGAGTGGAGACATTAAACTTAAAGGCGCGTAGAGTTAAAAGGGAAGGAATTGGGAAGAGTGGGAGGAAAATTCTTGACTTATCTGAGTACAGGATTGTGGTTTGGACCCATTACTGATGCCACTCTCCTTTTCAGTCCTTGTATGGACCTTTCCATTTGTTGTCATGGCAACTGTCAACTGTCTGCCACTGGTCGGAGTGTCATTTAGCTAATGTATTACAGTGAGTGTATAATGAGGCTTTAGGTCTACTGGATGTTCTATCTTCCTCATCTTGGGTCTACTTGGTTCTAGCTAGTTCTTTTTTTTTTTTTTCCAGATTCTTCCAGAAACTTAGATAAGTATAATTGGTTTTTCTTCAAGGCAGGGGCAGGGGTATGATTCAGGGGCAACAGCCTTGGTACCAATATTAAGGAAGCACCTATGGTCTGAACTGTTACTTACTGCCCACTTGCACAAAACCACTATCCAGTGATTGAAATTTAAAGTTGATAAGGAGCTTTGTCAGACAGATTTATAACTGACTATCTTTTGAGAAAAGGTGCCTCAGGGTTGATCAATGCACTCAAATAGAACACTTATCACTGCACTAAACCCTATGATTATATTTGTTATTTTATTCCATTCTTCCTCTGATCTTGGAATTCAAGTCATCTCTGATTGGTCTTGTCTTTGACCCGAAGTGCAGCCATGCAAGCCAGTGGAGCTTGAATTTTTTCTTTACTTGATTTGGTCATGTTATTAAAATTGATTCCATTAGCCCTGAATCCTGTTCGCTCTCTGGAAACCTCCAAGGAGCAGGGGCAATGGTGGAATATTGACATCTGTTGTTGCTAAGCCTGGAGGAAGTTTGAATCCAACACATCTTCAAAAAAAAAAAAAAAAAAATAACTAAATACATAAAAAGAGACAAAAGAAATTGCAAGGAAGACTTGTAGTTGGTTTGCCATTTTTAGACTATATTTCCAGATGCAGAGAAAACAATGTATAGTGTTCTACAAATCTGCATTGGGCTAAAACAATTTTGAAATGCTATTTTTTTAGTACTATGCACACCTCTCTATCCACACACACACACAAACACTCTTCCACACTCTCTCCTCAGCCACTTGCATATTGGAAAAATGCAAAATAGATGAAAATTGATTTTTTTTAATGGTAGTCCCTCAAAACTATGTCAATTTTGACAGTTCTTTTTTTAAATTGGAGTGTAATTGCTTTACAATGTTGTGTTAGTTCCCACTTTACAACAAAGTGGATCAGCCATATGTATACATATATTCCCTCCTTCTTAAGCCTCCATTCCACTCCTCTAGGTCATCACAGAGTATCGAGCTGAGCTCCCTATGCTATACAAAAGGTTCCCACTAGCTACCTATTTTACACACACTAGTGTATATGTGTCAATGCTGGACAGTTCTTATTTCTTCCTTTCTCTCCTATCTCCAGGAACCCAGCCCTCATCTCAAATAAACATTCGCCAAACTTAACAACAGCAAAGGCTGTTGACCTTCACAACAGCAAAGGCTGTTGGCTGTTGACCAACCAAAGGCTAATGACCTCCTAAAGGCTCTTGCAAGCAGAAGGAATACAAGGATGATCAGGAAATAGCCTTTCCTGTAGGAAACTCACTCTCTAATAAGTCTTTTGCTATAACTTTTGGCAAGGAACTGAGGAAGGTTTGGGCTACGAGGGGAATTAGAAAGTAAATTCTACCTGTTTGCCTTTCAGCAAAAACCAGCTTATTTTCTAATTGAGGAACAACAACAGGATAGTTAGCAGTGTAATTTGAGTAATATTTAATTTCATATGTCAACTCATCTAATTCTCACAATAAACTTATTTGATTATTATTTGCATCTAATTCTTTATACTCCTATTGCTAGACTGGTAGTCTAGATAACAGGAACTCAGCAGCCAGACACTCTGAAGCTAAATGTTTTCCATAGGACATCTGCCATCACCCCATGTTAGGGATGAGAAACACTGAGGCTCAAGGACTTATCTGCTTAACCACAAACTATTAGCAAGTAAGAGTCAACTTGCTCGTTTGATGGAAATCCTTAGAACATTTTGACTAAATACTTCATTGCCTTTAATAAGAGAGGTGAGTACACTACTCTGTGCAACCCCATGGACTGTTCCCACCAGGTTCCTCTGGCCATAGAACTCTCCAGGCAAGAATACTGGAGTGGGACGCCTTGCCCTTCTCCGGGAGAATCTTCCTGACCCAGGAATCAAACCCACATCTCTCAGGTCTCCTGAATTGGTAGGTGGGTTATTTACCACTAGTGCCACCTGGGAGGCCCCAGTAAGAGAGATGAGTACAATTTTTAAGAAAATTTTTCTTTTGTGGAAGAAGAATGGTGAGAGGCCCTCAGTTACTACTCTTTGAAGAGTTTCCATTATATTGGTATTTAATACATTAGTGATATAGAAAATGTCTTCAGCATTTCAAAAGATACTGCAAATCAGTTATCACAGCACTGATGAAGAATTACCTAGAAAGGCCAACATGATTTTTTTCTGTTTTCTTTTTTTCTAATGACTCAAGAGTTTTTAAGATCAGATATTTCTTTTTAATTTAGTAAATTACTTAATGTTGTACCTGAGATTCCACCTGTGCACTGATTATAGGTGAGAGGTTTGTGAAGTGATAGGGAGGGAGGAGGAAGAGATTTAATCAGCTCAAAACATAGTCTCTTTATCCCTCCTCTAAAAATATTCTCCTGATTTGTACTGATTAAATAAAATGTGAATCAAATTTACTGTTTATATAGCTTAAGAGATCAACTTTAGAGGATTTTGTGCCTTTTCATGTAATTGCTGGCAGAGAAGGGCAAAGGGGTAGTAATCGTTGGAAGACTTATTAAAAGAAAAGTAAGCTTATTTTGATTCTAGCTAAAGTAAAAGAATTACCAAATGTACACAACATGTACAGTTGTGCACACGTGTGTCTGAATGTGTGTGTGTGGCTTGAATCTGTGGGGCTTGAATATAACTACTTATTACTCAACAAAGCTACAATAAAAGACCTCACTTCAAAATTTTTAGGATTTAAGCAATGTTCCAACAAAGCTGACATTTGTGTGCAAAGCCATGTGTAGTACATGCCAAGTCACTTCAGCTGTGTCTGACTCTGGGACCCTATGAACCGTAGCCTGCAGGCTCCTCCATCTATGGGATTCTCCAGGTAAGAATATTGGAGTGGGTTGCCATTTCCTCCTCCAGGGAATCTTCCCCACCCAAGGATCAAACTGGTGTCTCATGTTAGAAAGCTAAAGGAATACATATTCTGACATCAACTGCCAAATAGTGCTTAATACTTACTGGTGTCATTATACCTTGTAGGAGTGGGGAAGAGTGTGATACTGTGAGAAAATGGCTAAAACAGAAGGAAATGGAAATTGCTGATCTTGGGAAGTAGGGAGAAGTGTACAGAGAAAAGCAAGGTTATCCATAGAGCCATGACCTGCCTTTGAAGTGGTGGAGTGTCAGAGCCCTGCCCACAAATGAGTGCTTCCCAAGTGGCCCTCTCTCTTCAAAATCCATTTATAATGCCTCAGTCAAAATTGATCGCGTCTTTATTCGCCTAACTGCTGAGCTCCTTTGCTGCTGTTTTTCAGTCACTAGCTTGTTTTCAGTCGTGTCCAACTTCTTTGCGACCCCATGAATTGCAGCACGTCAGGCTTGCCTGTTCTTCACTGTCTCCTGGAGTTTGCTCAAACTCATGTCCATTGAGTCAGTGATGCCATCCAACTATCCAATCCTCTGTCGCTCCCTTCTCCTCCTGCCTTCAATCTTTCCCAGCATCAGGGTCTTTTCCAATGAATCAGTTCTTCACATCAGGTGGCCAAAGTTCTGGACCTCCAACTTCAGCATCAGTCCTTCCAATGAATATTCAGGACTGATCTCCTTTAGGATGGACTGGTTGGATCTCCTTGCAGCCCAAGGGACTCTCAAGAGTCTTCTCCAGCACCACAGTTCGAAAGCATCAGTTTTTCGATGCTCAGCCTTTTTTAGGATCCAACTTTCACATCCATACATGACTGCTGGAAAAACAGCAGCTTTGACTATACAGACCTTTGTCAGCAAAGTGATGTTTCACGGTCTAGGTCTGTCAAAGCTTTTCTTCCAAGGAGCAAGCATCTTTTAATTTCGTGGTTGCAGTCACCATCTGCAGTGATTTTGAGCTCCTTAAACATCAGTTTATCTCCTGCCTTATTTGGCTCCATGTGTATTTACTTTTGCATATGACTGTTATCTGTTATGACAGCTAGAAAGACTATGGGCTATGGAGTCAATATGCCTGGGTTTGTATCCTGGCTCAAAGGCTGATGAGTTCTGTGTTTTGAGCAAGTCCACCATCTTGTACCTCAGTTTCCTTCTCTGTAAAACAAGTATATTAATAGGACCTACCACACAGGGTTGTTTTAAAAATTAAGTTAATTTAAATGAAGTAAATAGAACATAGCTTGGCACATAGTATTTGCTTGTTATCATTATAATAAGTAGATTGAGTTTTTAAAATTTTCTATTTCTCCCAACCAGACACACTGGGTATGCTACTTGACCATTCAAAAGAAAACCAGGAAAGTCATAAAATAAATGGAAGCAATGATTAATAACATATTCTACTTATAAGATTTTGAATACCAGTCTACTCCTAATAGAGTATCTCACAGAAAAGTACAGAACTTAATTTAAGTGGGTATATTTTTAGCCCATCTTACAAGTAAGAGAAACAGAGTAGTAAAAACTAATTAAATTAAACCTCTTTTTCAGTATTCAAATAACTTCTTACTAGGGGCTATAGAAGCTAGAGTGTGTCTTCAAATATCCCATAAAACATAGAACAAGAGAATTCATCCAAAAAAGTCAGCAACAGAGCCCCCCAGTTGGACAAACTACTTATTTTCAATATATATGCAACATGTTAATCAACTATAATTTTAGTGCCTGTTATGCATCAGGTATTTGACATGTGTTGTATACACAGAAATGAATTTAATTTTGTCTTTCAAATTTGATAGATGAGAAAACATGGTGAGTTGACACGTAATCACAGAAATAAAAGATGAACAACAACAAAAGAAGATGGGGATGATGTAGAATTTTAAAATAATAAACACCAACCTAGAAGAATTCAGAGAAAGGAGTGCTGAATAATTCCTCAGAAAGGAGGTCTGTTTGGTTTAATTAAGTTTGGGGATTAGGCTTTGAATAATTTGCAAGGATTTCATCAGATGACACAGTGGATGCTATTTCAAGATACAGAGTATCAACAATGATTTAAGGAAATATAAGTGCTCTAGAAGGATCTAACAGAGATACCGGTGTCACTGGTGACACTGAGGAATTTAGGAAAATGAAGCTGAAAAGGATCAAGGCAACATACTTTGAAAGCTTCACTAGGACTTTATTCCATTGGCAGTAGGGCGACAGAAAATATTCAAGAGAATGATTTTCTAGAGAGAATTTTGGAATATAATTCTGATAACAAGGTGAGGCATGGATTGGAAAAAACATGTGATGGATTAAGAAAACACAACCACACTATTACCCTTGTCCAGGAGAAGTAAAAGGGCTTACAGAAGATGGTGGTAGTGGGAAAAGATCAGAGGGTGAATTTGAAAGATACATTAATTATGTAATTGTCAGAATTTCAAAGTAAATGGAAAATTTTTGAATGAAGAAGGGGAGACTCAAAGATGGCTCTGATCTTTCTTGCTTTTATCACAAGTTAGGAACATGGTTCCATTCATTGAGATGGGGACAGTGGAGGGAAAAACACCTGCAAGGGCTTTCGGTTAATGTTTTCAGTTTTGAGGAGGTGGGTTTCGATTTTCCAGGGAAAGATAATGATACAGTAACTAAGAGACTGTTGGCTTTGTGAGTTTGGGGCTCAGGAAGTGGAGGAAGAAGAAAGATCTTGGAGCTTCTAACAGGGTATTATTTGAAATTGTGGAAGAAAATGGTCCTAGTAAGAGCTGGAGGAACAGAAGAAGCAAGACATTTCTCTAATTTGCTCTGTATAAAAGACACTGTCTAGACTGTTTTGCTATATTGTTAAATTTAGGTCAAGGTCACAGATGTGGACATAGGACAAAGCAGTATTTACTGGATGAATTGATGAGCAAGAGTTAACTCTAGGAGGGACTTCCCTGGTGGTCCAGTGGTGAAGATTTCAATGCAGGGAGCACAGGTTTGCTCTCTGGTGGGGGAACTAAGGTTCCACATGCCTTGTGGAGTGGCCAAAAATAAATGAATTAAAATTTTTTTTAGAAATTAAAAAAAAAAGTTAAGACAGGAAAGCAGGGACAATCAACAGTGGGATGCAGAAGCACAAGATGAGTCCCTCTGAGGACAAAGCGGATAATATTTTCAAGGCTGGCAGTGTCACATGCTGCTTGATACTGGGTAGCGTGAAGACCCGGCATATTGTAATTAACAATTAGGATTTTGATTCTGATTTATTTTTTGGCTGACTGCAATTTCTGAAAACATAGTTCATCTTTGTAAAACATCAACTCATTATTTAATTTTATATCATCCTTGTTCCTCTAGTCATTGAATGATCCTGGGAAAGAGCCTTAACGAACCCAGCAGGCATTGGGAAGGTATCATTTAATGGACCTCTGCATCCTGATTATCTCCTCTTATTCAAAGTTGGGTTCTAGGATCTCCAACTGCTTATACTATGTGGCTTCAGAGTCTGTTATGAGAACCAATGGAGAAAGCCAGGAGAAATGGGAGAATGAAATTGGGTCTCATATTTAGCCAGGTCTTTATTTTTTCATTTGGATCTACAGGGAGCATTAATAGGGCTGTACAATCAAAAAGAATTTTCCTCTTATTCCCTTCCTGAGGAAGGGAAAACAACTAACATTTTTCTAAGATTGTCTACTCCTCATATAGGTTATGCCAAGTTGGAAGAGACCCTTGGTGGTCAAAGTATCTTTCTGTGCATGGCTGTTAGTTATTCCATTTTGTCTGAATATTTGGCAAAGGTTAAAGTGTCATTGATTCGTCTGCTAATGAAAAGGTCTTCTTTGTTGGGGTGGGAGGTGAAGAAGAAAAATGAATATATGCAGAGTCCTGGTCTCTATTAAGAAGTGATGTATCTCCTTTGCTTCCACAAGGAATAAACAAAAAGATTAAAGGACGGAAAGCAAAGGACAAAAAAAGCAAGCCAAGAAAGACCCTATGGGCAGTGGTGTGTTGTTGAATTGGCTCACCGGAAAAAAAGAAAATCTTGTTTTGTATTATCTAACAATTTCTGAGTCACACTCTCATCATGGCCAGTTTCAAACTATCAAGAGTTTAACCACCAGTTTGCAAAATGTCTGAGCAGTTAATAATTAGGTCAAGTAAACCATGCAAGTTAATTTCAGCACTTTGCAGCCTCTGTGTGTGTGTGGCAGGGTGGGATGGGGGTGGGCCGGGCTTTAGTTCAGAGAATCAGGTGTGTTTTTTTGATAGCATATTTGCCATTGTAAGGAATCATCTTTGTTTTTTCATCTGGCTTTCTTAAACTGACCTGCACTGGGAATAATTATCAATACCTGAATAGTCTTTGTGTTATTTTATTACCTTCTGAAGTATGCTAGTCCTTCTCTGCTCACCAGGCAGAGGAAAAGGACAAACCTTGAAGGATGAATTTCATGTTCCTTTCCTCCCCAAAGCACCTGTAAATAGAGCTCCTGAATGCTCTGAATCGACTTAGTTTCACAATATGGCTAAAGCAGACCTTTGTTTATCTGCTGCTTTAAGGCTTCATCAAGGCATTTGTCTCTACTGGTCAGATATTTCAATTCACTTTAAATTAAGAGAAATGTCATCCAGGCAACCTTAAATAATATCTCAATTCAAAAGAGAAAAACAACTGAAAAATTATGATTAAAAATCAAGTACATATATAAGTTATTTTTTAAATGACAGTCTAGGAATAAATAAAAATTGTGATTTTAAGTTGTAGTTAAAAAATTAAACTGTCAAGTTTGAAGCTATATGAGTCACAGTGATATAAAGTTAAAGAGTTTATCATAAACTGTAATCAAAATGAGGAGCTGTTATTTTTAAGCTTTGGTTTTTCATGAATTAGTATTTTATAAAAAGCCATGTAAGGAGATGTTGAGTTAAACTTTACTTTTATTAACATTCATATCACGGACTCTGTTATTAATATATTTTATTACTGTTAAAGGTTCACTGACTTTGTCAACACTGGGAGAAAAAAATGACTTTATATAATCATCAGTTACTATAACATTCAGACTTTCAGCAGTGATTCTCTTGCTTTCAAGTTTTGCTGAGCTACAGAAAAAATGCCTATAATTAAGGCGCTTGTGGTTTTCCTTGTTCAAATCACCACTCAGCTTAATTAAGATACGGCTAGTGTTAATTGATATCCTAAAATATGCTTTTATAACTTTGCTCAGTTTAAGTTTCTATGATCTATGCATCACACACAATAACTTAAATAGAGATAACATGTTTGGAGAGTAAAGTTTCTTAGGAATACAAAGCTGTCATATTCGAACAACCAGTGTTTAAGAAGTCATTCATTTTGGCTATTTTGATAGTAATCACAAATGTCTGAAGATGTAATGGAGGGATGGGAAGAGACAAGAAGGGAACACACTGGGAATTTTTTCATGTTTCATTTTTAAACTTTGAGAGCCAACTGGACAGATTTGGAGGGAGAAGTAGGGGATTGTGAATTGCAAAAAGTAATTGTACCTTTCCTCAGCTTCATATAGCCTGGATATTCTCATTCTGGAGCATTTGATGAGCCAAGGTTAAAAAAGTCTGTGCTAAACTCTCATCAAAACATATGTAAACACTTTCTCTGCCACTCACTAATCCTGATGCAAAATAATGTTAAAAAACAATCTCCCAAAATGTTGTAATAAATGAAGCCTTGTTACGTTATAACATGACTGTCTAAATAATAAATATATTTGAGGGCTTATTTGCTTTAAAAAGTAAATACTTAAAAAAGTTAATCTTGATTAGTTAAAAAACTTTTTTCTTTTCTTCTAGTTCATTGTGTGTGTGTGTGCATAGAGTATATATATGCACACACACACACACACACACACACACAACTCTTCTAAATATCTTGAGCTTCATGTAAAAAAAGCTAAGGAATTAAGATTCTTATCTTTCATAAATGTTCTCAAGTTTGGTGAAATATGACAAGTGATAGATTTGTTATTAAGGTATTCATGCCATTGGCACAACCTCTCTCTTTTCAAATAGTGAGATGTTACTCTGGCAGCTTGGAAATTTACTAAACTCATTACTGAGTGAGGAGAACAGCTCTGATGCATCTGTTAAATATTTCATAAAGACAAGGCAAATAACGTAGAAACTACCTTGTGGAAAAACAGGATACCCTCAAGCAGTCAGAGGTTCTCACCAATATCCACTTTGAATAATTTATCTTCCTGCGATTATCCAGAATATAAAAATATATTCAAAGTCTTCAAAACGTTTACCCTTACTAAAAGCAAAGCCAAAAATCAAAGAGCTTTATTAGTAAGTACTTGATAGTTAAGCAACTCATTGCATGAATTTAAAATACTCTTACCTTTCAGTTCAGCCAACACACTATTCTATATCAAATATCTTCTACAGCACAAAATATTTAGAATCTTCAGCAGTGTACAGTTATTTTTATTCCAGAATAAGATTTCAGAGACAAAGTGTTCATTTTTCAGCTGCACATAGTGTCCATCATACAAGCTCTCCTTACTTGGCATGGTTTAAAAAATAAAAGATTCTTAAGGCACCTTTATTGTTTTTCTTTTGTAAGGTTTCTTTTTTCATCATTGTTGGGACATCTTGTTGATCCCACCTCCTCTCTCTCTTTCTCCCTCTCCCACGCCCTATATAATACAACACACACACACACACACACACACACACACACACACACACACATTCTTAGATCTGTGTAGAACCTAGACCCTTTCCTATGACAATTTGTGGGTTATTCTCGTTTGACTTGATCCTCTACACAGTTAAATGGTTCATGTCTCCTAAACTCCTGTCCAATACACTTTGCTTGTCTTTGATTCTGGTCACTTATGTCTTTCTTTGTTGTCCTGATGTGAACATTGCATTTCTGAAAGTACATTCGGCATCATTTAGTGACTGAAATTAGTAATTTTCAACAAATGTTACTGATCCTATTACTATTATTACTACATTATCTTCCCAAATAACTGATTTTCACTATTTTGGCTTTTCCCCTTTACTTTCATACCCAAGCTATCCTTAATTCCTTATCTTTTGGATTCTGCCCAGATATTTCAAAGGAAATCTAAAACTTCACACCTTCCCATCATACAAACACTCACACACATAATCACAAACTCACATGTACATATAAACATCTGGTCCATAATATTCTATCCCCTTACTAAAATCAGTTTCAGAATTTCCTGTCCAACTATATTGTGACCTTAATTTAATCAATCACATGACTATAATTCAATATGTTGTTGTTGTAGTTCAGTCAATAAATTGTGTCTGACTCTGCAACCCCATGGACCACAGCACGGCAGGCTCCTCTGTCCTCTACTATCTCCTGAATGTGCTCAAATTCATTCCATTCAGTGAGCAATGCTATCTAACCATCTCATCCTCTGCCAGCCCCTTCTCCTTTCATCTTCAATCTTTCCCATCATCAGGCTCTTTTCCAATGAGTCAACTCTGCATCAGGTGGCCAAAGTATTGGAGATTCAGCTTCAGCATCAGTCCTTCCAGTGAATATTCAGGGTTAATTTCTTTTAGGATTGACTGGTTTGATCTCCTTGCAGTACAAAAGACTTTCAGAAGTCTTCTCCAGCAGCGTAATTCCGAAGCATCAGTTATGTTGTTGTTGTTCAGTTGTTCAGTTCAGTTCAGTCAGTCAGTCATGTCTGACTCTTTGTGACCCCATGGACCGTAGCACGCCAGGACTCCCTGTCCATCACCAACTCCTGGAGTTCATTCAAACTCATGTCCATTGAGTCAGTGATGCTATTCAACCATCTTATCCTCTGTCGTCCCCTTCTCCTCTTGCCCTCAATCTTTCCCAGCATCGGGGTCTTTTCCAATGAGTCAGCTCTTTGCATCAGGTGGCCAAAGTATTGGAATTTCAGCTTCAGCATCAGTCCTTCCAATGAACACCCAGGACTGATCTTTAGGATGGACTGGTTGGATCTCCTTGCAGTCCAAGGGACTCTCAAGAGTCTTCTCCAACACCACAGTTCAAAAGCATTGATTCTTTGGTGCTCAGTTTTCCCTATAGTCCAACTCTCACATCCATACATGACCACTGGAAAAGCCATAGCCTTGACTAGACGGATCTTTGTTGACAAAGTAATGTCTCTGCTTTTTAATATGCTGTCTAGGTTGGTCATAATTTTCCTTCCAAGGAGTAAGTGCCTTTTAATTTCATGGCTATAATCACCATCTGCAGTGATTTTGGAGCCCTCCAAAATAAAGTCAGCCACTGTTTCCACTGTTTCCCCATCTATTTCCCATGAAGTGATGGGACCGGATGCCATGATCTTAGTTTTCTGAATGTTGAGCTCTAAGCCAACTTTTTCACTCTCCTCTTTCACTTTCATTAAGAGGCTCTTTAGTTCTTCTTCACTTTCTGCCATAAGGGTGGTGTCATCTGCATATCTGAGGTTTAATGTTAATATATTTCTCCCAGCAATCTTGATTCCAGCTTGTGCTTCCTCCAGCCCAGCGTTTCTCATGATGTACTCTGCATATAAGTTAAATAAGCAGGGTGACAATATACAGCCTTGAGGTACTCCTTTTCCTATTTGGAACCAGTCTGTTGTTCCATGTCCAGTTCTAACTGTTGCTTCCTGACCTGTATACAGGTTTCTCAAGAGGCAGGTCAGGTGGTCTGGTATTCCCATCTCTTTCAGAATTTTCCACAGTTTATTGCGATCCACACAGTCAAAGGCTTTGGCATAGTTGCTCAGTCATGTCCAACTCTTTGTGACCCCATGGACTGCAGCATACCAGCCTTCCCTGTCCTTCACCATTTCCCGGAGCTTGCTCAAATTCATGTCCATTGAGTTGGTGATGCCATCCAACCATCTCGTCCTCTGTCATCCCTTTCTCCTCCTGTCTTCAATCTTTCCCAACATCAGGGTCTTTTCCAGTGAGTCAGCTCTTTGCATCAGGTGGCCAAAGTATTAGAGCTTCAGCTTAAGCATCAGTCCTTCCAAAGAATATTTGGAGTTGATATCCTTTAGGATTAACTGGCTTGATCTCCTTGCAGTCCAAGGGACTCTTAAGAGTCTTCTCCAATACTACAGTTCAAAAGCATCAGTTCTTCAGTGCTTAGTCTTCTTTATGGTCCAAGTCTCACATCAGTCATGTTACATAATTATTTTAAAAAGTAATGAAAACAGGTTTCAAGACAGTTAAAATCACACTAAAAGCAGGAGAAAAAAGGCAAGAAGAAAGTCAAATTAACTTCAAGATGATGACCCATTGCAAAGCCTCCTCTGCACCTACTGCTGTTCTGGATTCATAAACATGATTTTCAAAAATCATAATGCTAAAAGACTTGGAAGAGTCACTGTAATTTGGGGGCAAAGTTCTCAACGTGATTTACAAATTGATTAAATAAACTCCTGGCAACAGAATATAACAGGGGCAGCTGGAAAATTTCATGTTATATAAGCCAATCTATTTCTTTTAGGGATGCTACTAAAAACATATATTTTAAAGGTATATTTTTCTTTCCAAAATTAAAAGAAATGTAAACCTAGATTTGTACCATTAGCTAATTTACACTGTCTGTATTAGTTGCTAAGCTGTGTCCAACTATTTGCGACTCCATGAACTGTAGCCTGCCAGGCTCCTCTGTCCATCTAATTCTCCAGGCAAGAATACTGGACTGGCTTGCCAGTCCCTTCTCCAGGGGATCTTCCAGACTCAGGGATTAAACACAGGTCTCCTGCATTGCAGGCAAATTCTTTACCATCTGAGCCACCAAGGAAGCCCCAGTTTATGCTGCTGCTGGGTTGGAAAGATCCCCTGGAGAAGGGAATGGCTATCCACTCCAGTATTCTTGCCTGGAGAGTTCAGTGGACAGAAGTGCCTGGCAGGCTACACCCCATGCTGTAACAAAGAGTCAGACACGACTGAGTGCCTAACACTTTAGCTCTGGGCTACAGTACTAGATGTCTCTGAAGCTTCAATTGTGTCTTTTGAGCATTTGCACTTTTCAAGATAAACTGATTCTATGCTTTTTGTGATGAATTAATGTAGTTAATGAAGACAATGAAATGTGTTCAGTGAATCTGAGAAACAGAATGTACTCGACACTAAGCTTTTGACACTGGAATATTTTAAAATTCAGGGCAGGTATGTTTACCTTGGGTGAGAAGGTGACATTCAGTGGAGCCAACTGTTTAAACAGATGAAATATTGTACATGTATCTTTAGTCACTCTTCCACTAACAAAGTTAGTTGCACAACTAGGTCTACAATGTCCAATACAAGTGACCATTAGCCTTGTGTCCCCCTTGTACAAACCTGAAATAAATATATGTCAAAGATCTTATTTAATTCACTAATTGAATGAGGAAATTAGACAGATGTTACAACTGATTCAATGGAGAATCCAAACATATACCTTTATAGACCAGGAATATTGAAATGAACTAGCAAATGGATATAAAACCGGCTTTTACATGGGAAAGTGTTGTTCTGCCACTGAATGAAATCTATTTGCATTGCCACCAACTTGCTATTTCTTCAATTTCAATTTAATCTCTACGGAGTTGTACAATAGCCTAGAGAAGGCAGTCCTGAATATGCTACAGGGTCATATAATCTTCAGAAGCTCTCACATTCCATTGAAAGGATATCCAGTAATCTTTGCTTGTTTTGGTCTTACATTTCCCTTTAACTATAGGAGACTTCAGTTAGAAATAATTTTGTTCATATCTCTGGATGTTAGTCTTCTCTTATATGCTGGACGAGCAAAGAGACTAGCCAGTAAAAATGACAGTGATTATATCTCTGAGAAAATTTCTATGAACATGTCTTAAATCCAGAGGTAGAATGTAGGACAAGGAAGAAATATTATGGAAGTCAGTTAGTTAGTAGTATTAGTTGCTTAGTCATGTCCAACTCTTTACAACCTCATGGTCTGTAGCTCACCAAGCTCCTCTGTCCATGGGATTCTCCAGGCAAGAATACTTGAGTGGGTTGCCATCTCCTTCTCCAAATATGGAAGTAAATGAGCTTAAACCTTGCATTTTCAGAAGATGTTTTCTTATTTATTAAATTTGCTGGCTCTGTGTAAGGGCTTGTGAGATACAGAGCACTAGCAAATAGCCCCGCTTTAAGCCAGTTCTATTCTTACTTGGAATATAATATATACCTGAAAATTAATGCAAGGTCTTAATGCTAAATTGGAGATTGAGGAAAAAAAATGTTTTAAAAGCTGAGGAATAGGAATAATTAAGTGGTTTATCATGGATTGGAAAGGCTTCTCAGAGGAGATAACACCTGAATGGAATATAAAGCAAGGATCAAAGTTTACAATTATTAAGGGCTGCAAGGTGAGGCTTTCACTGTTAATTAGAAAAAAAAAAACAAAACTCTAGTTGGCCAGTGTTCTTCTTAAAGCTTTAAGTCCTGAACCTAAAATAATTTTATTCTGGACTTAATATATTCGGTTTTTCTCTAAAGAGTTAATCTATTTGAATAGACAAAATTTCTCAAAATAATAAATAAATACAATAGGAAGAATGAGAAGGGATAAAGTACTTCATATGCATTTATTAAAATACAAGAAATGAATATTAATATAATTTTTTAATGTTTAATTAAGAAATCTTTAAAAAACTTCTAAGATATAAGTGTAGGTAAAAAAATAAACAAGCCAATCAACAGAAGACCCCCCCTCTACCAATATAGAAGAGAGAGGAAATGATTTAATATTGAGTAAGCACTATTGGATCTGCATGCATGTGAGTCAGCATTACGGTGACCACAGAATCTGGACAGTTCACACAGATTTCTGAGCAAAGTAGAAGAAAGAACAATGCCATCCCTTGGCATAACTCCTCCTTTGACCTCTAAGGAGAACTTTCTGCACATGTGTGGCGGGGCCTGTCTCCACATAAGAAATATGTGATCTGGGCAGGGTCCAGCCTTCTCCTTTAATTGTTCTGCTATTCTTGTCTTGGAGTTTCAGTCCATAGGAAATGAATCTCCAGTCACTTTACCCTTGGTGGGGAGGGCATCTACCTCCTGCCTCAGTCACAGAGAACAAAGTAGCTCAAGGATCTCTGCCATAGTATCAGAAGTGAGGGTTAAATCAGGAAGGCAGAATGTAGAAGAAAGACAACCAAACACCCATCTGTGCCTAAAACTATATAGTATTCTAAATATCTGCACCAACTGACATAATCCCAGCTTCCAGGAATAAGATATTTTAAAATGGCTTCAGAGCAGTACTCCAGCACTAGAGAAAGACTTATCTGTTGAAATTATAGCACAAGAAAATCTGATGGAGAAATAAGCAACTCATGTGAAAAAGAGAGGAAGGCAGGTACCCAAAAGCCATACCAGAAAGAAGCAGACTTTAAACCAGGCTAGAAACCAGAGAACTGCAGGGACCACTGTTACCAGGACTGGGTGATGGGCTCAGACGTGGGCTTTTAGGTTAAAAACTGAGGATACTGACATAATCAGAGCCTGTCAGTCAGGTTGTCAGGAACCACCATGGCACTGCATCTGGAGCTAGAAGGGGGAGCATATTTAGATGTCAGGGACTGTGAACAGTCAGAAGGGGACAAAGTTAATAAGGATGAGCGCAGCAGTATAGTGGGGTGACGAAAAGCCTGATTCAATTCCAATTGTCCCAAATTTTTCTATTTATTTGCACTCATTCCTAATCAATCCCAAGAACCTTCTCTGCTCACTCTTCCATTTTAATGCATAAGTGACATTATTATTTTTTTTTGATCAAATGAGCTTTGTTTATCTCTCCACATTCCAATTTGCTGCCAATCAATTTCTATTTGTAGACATCCCTGCATCTTGTTAACTGGCTCTCATACTCCTCCCCCCCAAAAAAGCAAGGCTGGTGATCCACTATGTACTGATTATCCACTCTCAGTAGTGTTCTCAGTTACACTTATAAAACAATTATTTTAATAGCTATTTCTTTCCTAAAAGCAAGCAATAAGAAATATTTTTAGTTGGGCACGAAAATGACAGCATTTGGGGCAGCTTTTGTTTGGTGCTGTAATTTGCCTATTGCCACATTGAATTTCATTTAAAAAAAAAAAAAACAATTCAGACTGTGTTCTTATATTAAAGAGTATTATCTAGAGAGGAATAGCAGTTGCATTTTTCATAAACTTCTTACTTACCATATCCTAATGTCCTAGAGTAAAGTGCTTCTGATAGCAGTTTTATATGAAAGGATTATTTTTGCTCATTTTGCTATTATACTTCATATAATTAGAGACCCAATAAAGGTGGCACTATGGTAAAGAAACCGCCTGCCAATGCAGGAGACACAAGAGACATAGGTTTGATCTCTGGGTCGGGAAGATCCTCTGGAGGATGAAATAGCACCCCACTCCAGTATTCTTGCCTGGAAAGTTCCATCGACAGAGGAGCTTGGTGGGCTATTGTCCATGGGGCCACAGAGTTGGACACAATCGAGCAACTGAGCATGAGAACAGAAAAAAAATGAATAAGAACTAGAGAACATAAATAATGAATATTAAAATTACAGCAAAGAAGCTCTCCTTATCCCAATTTGATATCCATAAGCAACGCAAAATTTTTCCTTTTTTCTTTTAGAGTAAAAGCAACAAAGATCAAATTATGATAGTCCAGTCACTGAAATGCTTGCATACCAACAATGGGATAGGGATTTCAACTAATCAAAACAAGACAGTCAAGGTGTTATGGAATGAATCAAGTGCTGCTGCTCACTGCTTACAAAATCAGTACTCACAAATGTTGGCAGAAAGTAAAGGTGGCTTTAACTAGAATGCCAGCAACCTGGGGAGATAGGGGACTCAGTGTTCCCCAAAAACCACCTCCAAAGATTCCACTGGGCCATGAAAGCTTTTAAAGGGAAACAAGGAGGTAATCTCAGTGAATCATTGAGATAGGGAGTCAGAGTCATCACCCTCCCCCACTGTGTGCAGGCTGGTATGCAGGCTTATCGACTCCTCCTGGTCTTCCTCTTGTTATCTTGTTCACACAGTTTGGGATATTACTGAAGGGGAAGCTAAGGAAGAGATCAGTTCATCTGTTCATTACTTACTCTTCATTTCTACTTCTTTGATCTACAGAAAGAACCGATAAATTAGGCAAGGTATTGTGGGCTTCCCAGGTGACGCTAGTGGTAAAGAACTCCCCTGCCGATGCAGGAGATGTAAAGAGACACGAGTTCGATCCCTAGGATGGGAAAATCCCCTGGAGCAGGAAATGGCAACCCACTCCATTTTTCTCTCCTGGCAAGTTTCACGGACAGAGGAGCTTGGTGTGCTACAGTTCACAGGGTCGCAAAGAATCGGACATGACTCAGAAGCAGGCATGGCACAGCATGTGTGATTAAAGATTTGAAAAGTGTGCCTGGGCTGGTGATGAGTAGAACTTGATGGTGCCTGGTTTAAAAGTTAGTTACCATATAATTTTGCTAAAGTGACAAGAAAAGGGGCTTCCTGTTGAGGGTGAGTTTCTTGCAAAGAGCTGTTTACATAGGGAATATTAGTGAATCATAGCAGTAGCAAACAAAAACAATAATATTGACAAGTAAATATGCCAAAATTATCCTACATGGAATATGCCTAAAGCACATTTTTAAGATGCCTGCCATATAGAAAGAAAAGCATTTCCTACTTCAATATAAGTTGTAGAATCTTATATAGTGAGAAAAAGAGATTGATCCCATGTTAATTGCTCAGTGACTGGCAAAAGTCAATCAGAAAAGAGCTATAGAGCACCCCAAGGCCCTTAACTCTCCAATATAGGTTACTGGGATATAGTCCTCAATCTCACATTTAAACTTTGCAGAACAAGCTAAGAGACATATAAAAAATTTAGATATGCCATTATATAATCACTTGTTAAACTGAGTTTAATTAGTTCAGAAAAAATATTATGAGGGGAAAAGGGGGTTGTGATTTTATCAAAAGAAACTGTGATATCAGAAAGACTGAGGGACTTCTCTGGTGGTCCAATGGAACTGGTTAGGATTCTGTGCTTCTACTGACAAGGGCACAGGTTCAATCCCCGGTTGAGGAACTAAGATTCCACATACAATGCAGCACAGCCAAAAAAAAAGAAAGACTGGGTTGAATTTTGAAGAAAGGGTACATTCTACACAGTAATGAATTAAAAAGTCCAGGCAATTGCAAAAGTAGTGAAAAGGCAAAAACAAAGGCATAGAAGGAGAATAGAAATGGGTTGTATATGTGATGTGAAGAAAACTAGGATGACTACAGTGAGAATTATGTGTTGAAGGTTAGAATGGATAAATCTCTCTACAAAGGATTAAGGGTGGTAGCAATGATAGCCAGACAAAAGCATTTGTTCTCCAAACATGAGTCCTTGATTAGAATCCTAAGCAGATGGAGTAGTCAAAAAGATTTGAAAATGTAGGTTGTTTCCTTTTTTCTTGACTAGAAAGAAGTTGCTTTAAATACATATACATATACACACCCAGGCAACACATCCCTCAATTTCTTAGAAAAATTACAGGTTAAGAAGTCATCTAGAAGCTGCCTAAGGTCAAACTGTGAAAAGCAGCACAAATAAAATGCATTACCTTGAAGGAAAGTGCCTCTCACCTTCAGAGCGCTGAGGAAATGGGCTGTTGCTTCCTGGCCTGCCTGAATTATCTGGTATGTTCTCAAGGTCATTGTAGAATAAAGGAAAAATTGCAGGAGACCAATAAAAAAACTCACCTGAGGCTACCGAATCTTGGGTGCTTCCCCTCTGAAAGGAGTACTACTGACCTCAGGTCTGAGATAATTCTCCTCCTCTCCCCTCAACATCTCTGCTGCTTCCTTGGACAGCCAGGTGATTGATTAACGGGCTGTCAGGTTCTCCTTTAATAACTAGAAGCACAGATGGATTGATTGTCACATTAGTGGCAGGTCCCAGAGAGAAAAGAAGTTGAAATAGAAGCTCTGGGCAGTTGCAGCCAAGCTTAAATACCTTACATTGTCAATATGGTATTTTTTCGTTTGTTTAGTTGCTTAGATACCAAAACTAGGAAATAATTATATGAGGTTATTGCATAAAGTTTTACCTTGAAGCTTTAGCTTCCTAGTAAATGTATGATATCAGAATTTTAAAGATAGTGAAGCTAACAAAATCATCTGTAGAATCCTTTTGTATTAGGAATAAACATACTAATAATCACTTACATCACCAGAGCAGTATGTTCAGGCTTTTCTAATTACTTTACAGTTTTAACTTCATTAAGAGCAGGCTCTGATTGAGCATATTTTCAATGTTTTGAAAATGAACACCAGAAATTTTATAAAAAAGAGCCTCTGGAACGAAAATAATCTTAAGTAGTTTGCTAGGGTTTTTTTTTAATATAATATTCTCTTAAAATATAACATATAATATAAAACCACTGTGATTATTCATTATCACTACACAGATGACCAGTACTGAGTATTAATTTGTGGGCTGACAAAATCCTTGTAACAATCCCTGATGCAAAATATAATTCCCCAACCCCACTGAATGGTGTTCATGAAGAAAATCAATGCTATTACAATCAAAATGAATTCTAACTGAAGGGCTAATTTGATAATAGAAAAGGTAATATCACAAATGTATTTTCTTTTTTTATTATCATTAAATGTGAATATTTAATTTGACAAAGTAAAGAGATATCTTTACAAAAAATGTCTTTTATATGTTATTCACTTTTATAGATAATATAATTTTATAGAATTTGCAAAATTGCTTTTCCTCGTGTTTAATATAACATTTTTATCTGTTCTAATAACATTCTTTAAAATATTGACTTTTCCCCATATATCCACAGTGGTTATTTATAAAATATTATCAAGATCCTTCAGTCAGTTCAGTTCACTTCATTTGCTCAGTCATGTCCGACTCCTTGCAACTACATGGACTGCATCATGCCAGGCCTCCCTGTCCATCACCAACTCCCAGAGTTTACTCAAACTCATGTCCATTGAGTTGGCGATGCCATCCAACCATCTTATTCTCTGTCGTCCCCTTCTCCTCCCACATTCAGTCTTTCCCAGCATCAGGGTCTTTTCTAATGAGTCAGTTCTTCACATCAGGTGGCCAAAGTATTACAGTTTCAGCTTCAGCATCAGTCCTTCCAATGAATACTCAGGACTGATTTCCTTTAGAATGGACTGGTTGGATCTCCTTGCAGTCCAAGGGACTCTCAGGAGTCTTCTCCAACTCCACAGTTCAAAAGCATCAACCCCTTGGCACCCAGCCCCCCGACACAGTCCAGCTCCCACATCCATACACGACCACCGGAAAAACCACAGCTTTGACTAGACGGACCCCTTCTGGCAAAGCAATGCCCCCGCTCTTCAATACGCCGTCTAGGTTTGTCATAGCCCCTCCTCCAAGAAGCAAGCGTCCGTCAGTATCATGGCTGCAGTCACCATCCGCAGCAACTCCGGAGCCCAAGAAAACAAAGTCTGTCACTATCTCCACCGCCTCCGCATCTACCTGCCATGAAGCGACGGGACCAGACGCCACGATCCCAGCCCTTCGAATGCTGGGCCCTAAGCCAACCCCTTCACCCTCCTTCCCCACCCCCATCAAGAGGCTCCCCAGCTCCCCCTCATCCCCTGCCACAAGGGCGGTGCCATCTGCATATCCGAGGCCATTGACACTTCTTCTGGCAATCTTGATTCCAGCTTGTGCTTCCTCCAGCCCAGAAGACTATTGGTACCAAGCCAGGCTTTGCAGAGTAAAAAGAAGGCATACAAACTTAAAATTTTGCTCCTCAAAGGAGACACTTGTCGTTACCGTGTGAGCTGCTATGTGAGTCAGCCATCACATTGAGTTTCAAGGCAGTAGATGGATTGTTGTTTAGTTGCTGAGTCGTGTGTGACTCTTTGTGACCCCATGGACTGTGCCCACCAGGCTCCTCTGTCTATGGGATTTCCAGAGTAAGAACACTAAAGTGGGTTGCCATTTCCTCCTCCAGGGGATCTTCCTGAACCAGGAATCAAACCCATGTCTCTTTTATTGGCATGTGGATTCTTTACCACTGAGCCCCACCAGGGAAGTCCTTGACCATCTCGCTCTCTTTCTGTAGACAATGATTGAAATTAAACTTTCTTTGTATGTTAATAAAGCAGAAATAGATGTTTTTCTGGAACTCTCCTGGTTTCTCGATGATCCAGCAGATGTTGGCAACCCAATCCCTGGTTCACGTATTGCTGAAGCCTGGCTTGGAGAATTTTGAGCATTACTTTACGAGCATGTGAGATGAGTGCCATTGTGCGGTAGTTTGAGGATTCTTTAGCATTGTCTTTCCTTGGGATTGGAATGAAAACTGACCTTTTCCAGTCCTGTGGCCACTGCTTTTCCAAATTAGCTGACATATTGCATGCAGCACTTTCACAGCATCATCTTTCAAGATTTGAAATAGCTCAACTGGAATTCCATCACCTCCACTAGCTTCGTTTGTAGTGATCCTTCCTAAGGCCCAATGATTTCACATTCCAGGATGTCTGGCTTTAGGTGAGTGATCACACCATCATGATTATCTGGTTCATGAAGATCTTTTTTGTACAGTACTTCTGTATATTCTTGCCACCTCTTCTTAATATCTTCTGCTTCTGTTAGGTTCATACCATTTCTGTCCTTTATCGAACATATCTTTGCATGAAATGTTCCCTTGGTATCTCTAATTTTCTTGAAGAGATCTCTAGTCTTTCCCATTCTATTGTTTTCCTCTATTTCTTTGCATTGATCGTGGAGGAAGGCTTTCTTATCTCGCCTTGCTATTCTTTGGAACTCTGCATTCAAATGGATATATCTTTCCTTTTCTCCTTGGCTGTTCACTTCTCTTCTTTTCATAGCTATTTATAAGGGCTCCTCAAACAGCCATTTTGCTTTTTTGAATTTCTTTTCCTTGGGGATGGTTTTGATTCCTGTCTCCTATACAATGTCATGAACTTCTGTCCATAGTTCATCAGGCACTCTGCCTATCAGATCTAGTCCCTTAAATCTATTTCTCACTTCCACTGTATAGTCATAAGGAATTTGATTTAGGTCATACCTGAATGGTCTGGTGGTTTTCCCCACTGTCTTCAATATCAGTCAGAATTTGGCAATTAGGAGTTCATGATCTGAGCCACAGTCAGCTCTCAGTTTTTGCTGACCATATAGAGCTTCTCCATCTTTGGCTGCAAAGAATATAATCAATCTAATTTCAGTGTTGACCATCTGGTGATGTCCACGTGTAGAGGCTTCTCTTGTGTTGTTGGAAGAGGGTGTTTGCTATGACCAATGCATTCTCTTGGCAGAACTCTATTAGCCTCTGCCCTGCTTCATTCTGTACTGCAAGGCCAAACTTGCCTGTTACTCCAGGTGTTTCTTGACTTCCTACTTTTGCATTCCAGTCCCCTATGATGAAAAGGACAATCTTTTTTGAGTGTTAGTTCTAGAAGGTCTTGTAGGTCTTCATAGAACTGTTCAACTTCAGCTTCTTCAGCATTCCTGGTCGGGGTAGAGACTTGGTTTACCGTGATATTGAATGGTTTGCCTTGGAAACAAACAGAGACAATTCTGTCGTTTTTGGGATTGCATCCAAGTACTGCATATCAGATTCTTTTGTTGACTGTGATGGCTACTCCATTTCTTCAAAGGGATTCCTGCCCACAGTAGTAGATATAATGGTCATCTGAGTTAAACTCACCCATTCCAGTCCATTTTAGTTTGCTGATTCCTAGATTGTCGATGTTCAGTCTTGCCATCTCCTGTTTGACCACTTCCAATTTGCCTTGGTTATTGGACCTAACATTCAAGGTTACTATGCAATATTACTCTTTACAGCATCAAACCTTGCTTCTATCACCAGTCCCATCCACAACTGGGTGTTGTTTTTGCTTTGGCTCCATCCCTTCATTCTTTTTGGAGTTATTTCTCCACTCTTCTCCAGTAGCATATTGGGCACCCTCCGACCTAGGGTTTTCATCTTTCAGTGTCCTATCATTTTGCCTTTTCATACTGTTCATGGGGTTCTCAAGGCAAGAATACTGAAGTGGTTTGCCATTCCCTTCTCCAGTGCACAAATGTATTTTCAAATCTATGAACCTAGATGTGTATATTTCCTTTCAATGACATAGCAAATTTAATTCAATTACAATGGATGTTTAAAAAAAAAAAGATGCCTTTGACAAAATTCAACATCCATTTATGATAAAAACTCTCCAGAAAGCAGGAATAGAGGGAACATAGCTCAACATAATAAAAGCTATGTATGACAAACCCACAGCAAACATTATCCTCAATGGTGAAAAATTAAAAGCATTTCCCCTAAAGTCAGGAACAAGGCAAGGGTGCCCACTCTCACCACTACTATTCAACATAGTTTTGGAAGTTTTGGCCACAGCAATAAGAGCAGAAAAAGAAATAAAAGGAATCCACATAGGAAAAGAAGAAGTAAAACTCTCACTGTTTGCAGATGACATGATCCTCTACATAGAAAACCCTAAATACTCTACCAGAAAATTACAAGAGCTAATCAATGAATATATTAAAGTTGCAGGATATAAAATTAACACACAGAAATCCCTTGCATTCCTATACATTAACAATGAGAAAACAGAAAGAGAAATTAGGGAAATAATACCATTCACTAATGCAACAAAAAGAATAAAATACTTAGGAATATATCTACCTAAAGAAACAAAAGAGCCATATATAGAAAACTATAAAACACTGATGAAAGAAATCAAAGAGGACACAAATAGATGGAGAAATATACCATGTTCATGGATTGGAAGAATCAATATTGTCAAAATGATATGCTATCCAAAGCAATCTATAGAGTCAATGCAATCCCTATCAAGCTACAAATGGTATTTTTCACAGAACTAGAACAAATAATTTCACAACTTGTATGGAAATACAAAAAACCTTGAATAGCCAAAGCAATCTTGAGAAAGAAGAGTGGATTTGGAGGAATCAACCTGCCTGACTTCAGGCTCTACTACAAAGCCACAGTCATCAAGACAGTATGGTACTGGCACAAAGATGGAAATATAGATCAGTGGAATAAAATAGTAAGCCCAGAGATAAATTCACATACCTATGGACACCTTATCTTCGACAAAGGAGGCAAGAATATACAATGGAGAAAAGACAACCTCTTTAACAAGTGGTGCTGGGAAAACTGGTCAACCACTTGTAAAAGAAAGAAACCAGAACACTTTCTAACACCATACACAAAAATAAATTCAAAATGGATTAAATGTCTAAATGTAAGACCAGAGAATATAAAACTCTTAGAGGAGAGCATAGGCAAAACACTCTCTGACATAAATCACAGCAAGATCCTCTATGACCCACCTCCCAGAATATTGGAAATAAAAGCAAAAATAAACAAGTGGGACCTAATTAAACTTAAAAGCTTTTGCACACAAAAAAGGAAACTATAAGCAAGGTGAAAAGACAGCCTTCAGAATGGCAGAAAGTAATAGCAAACGAAGCAATGGACAAAGAATTAATCTCAAAAATATACAAGCAACTCCTGAAGCTCAATTCCAGAAAAATAAATGACCCAATCAAAAAATGGGCCAAAGAACTAAACAGACATTTCTCCAAAGAAGGCATACAGATGGCTAACAAACACATGAAAAGATGCTCAACATCACTCATTATTAGAGAAATGCAAATCAAAACCACAGTGAGGTACCATTTCACTTCAGTCAGAATGGCTGCTATCCAAAAGTCTATAAGCAAAAAATGCTGGAGAGGGTGTGGAGAAAAGGGAACCCTCTTACACTGTTGGTGGGAATGCAAACTAGTACCGCCACTATGGAGAACAGTGTGGAGATTCCTTAAAAAACTGGAACTAGAACTGCCATATGACCCAGCAATCCCACTGCTGGGCATACACACAGAAGAAACCAGAACTGACAGAGACAGGTGTTCCCCAATGTTCATTGCACCACTGTTTATAATAGCCAGGACATGGAAGCAACCTAGATGCCCATCAGCAGATGAATGGATAAGGAAGCTGTGGTACATATACACAATGGAATATTACTCAGCTATTAAAAAGAATGCATTTGAATTAGTTCTAATGAGGTGGATGAAACTAGAGCCCATTATACAGAGTGAAGTAAGCCAGAAAGAAAAACACCAATACAGTATTCTAATGCATATGTATGGAATTTAGAAAGATGGTAACAATAACTCTATATGCAAGACAGAAAAAGAGACACAGATGTATAGAACAGACTTTTGGGCTCTGTGGGAGAAGGCGAGGGTGGGATGATCTGAGAGAATAGCATTTAAACATGTATATTATCAATTGTGAAACAGATCGCCAGTCCGGGTTTGATGCATGAGACAAGTGCTCAGGGCTGGTGCACTAGGATGACTCAGAGGGATGGGATGAGGAGGGAGTTGGGAGGTGGGTTCAGGATGGGGAACACATGTAAATCCATGGCTGATTCATGTCAATGTATGGCAAAAACCACTACAATATTGTAAAGTAATTAGCCTCCAACTAATATAAATAAATGAGGGAAAAAAAAAGATGGAAAAAGTAAAGCTTCCATTGTATCTTAGGTTTTCCACTACAAATTCCTTCATGTAAATAGAGGCATAACCCCATTTTAGTGAATCTAATGAAATCTTATCTGTCAAAAGAGTACAAATGGAGTTATATTTGAAATGCCATTTCCCCCTACTCTTCAGCTAGTCCTATAGTCCTGAAGATGTTTAGGGTTATTTTAATCATGTCCAAAGTCATCTATAACCATCTATAACATTAACTATAGTATTTTAGATAAATTGTGAATTGCCATTTCTGTAAAAAGTTAGTCACAAAACTAACTTTTGTGACTAACAATTGCAACTGTGAAGTAGTTTATAGAAGGTCCAGCATAGTCATTCTAGCCTTAGAACCCTAGCCTATTTTTCTAAAGCACAGAGCTAACTAGGAGTTAGGTGTCAAAAATCTCCCCAAATATTTTATTACAGTTAAGAGGTTTTCTGAGTACAGTATCACTTTTTGTCTTGATGACCTTAGCAATATAAATAATTTTAGATTCTAACCTTACTGGGACCTCAGATCTGAGATAATTCTCCTCCTCTCCCCCATCTCGACCACTTCCTTGGACAGACAGGTGATTGATTAACATGCTGTCAGGTCCTCCTTTAATAAAACTATTTCATAGTTTTTATATATTTTAATGTATCATTCAATATATTCCAAAATTATATATTCCCATGATGTTTCTCACTCTCACAGCTCAGACATATTTTTTTGTCCCATTGTCATTCAGAGAGATGATACAGTGACATGAAACATTTGTTTCTAGAATCTGCAAAGGATAAAGATTACTCATTAGAGAACTTTTCACAATAGGACTCTGTTGTGTCAATTTCCTCTAAGTTTTGAAGTTACTTGCAAAGGTAGAAAATTTGCTTTTGTTTTGTCATCTTAAAATATAAAATAGACTATGAAATAATATATGTATGTATCACTTGTTTATAATACAAATCACACTACATTATTATAAATTATTAACTCTTGTTTAAGATAGAATTAAGAGTAAACATAACTCCTAAACCCTAGAATTCATTTTTATATTAATTAGGCACATGATATAATAAAAAGCTTCTAACTTTAATTGATTCTTTAAAGCACACTATATGTGGTATTTAATTATTTCAAAGTGTGTTTTAAAATGTTAGACTGTGCTCAATGTTAAGTCTTTTTTTTATCAGTAGGTAACAACTCATTTGACATTGAATATTTTGAATTACTGGAAAACCTCCAAGTCTGCAATCTGTTCTTCCTTAAAAAGGAAGTAAAGAACAAAATAAAGCAACTTTAAATGTCATTTAATTAATAAAATTTAGCTTATATAGAATCCTGAGCTTAATTGGATTGCTGGCATTGCTGAACTCTGATTAAATGCAGTTGGATCAATGTTAATATGCTTAACTATGGGGATCACATCAGAGAGGCACTTGGTAGTTGAATTATGCTTCTTGCTTTTTCTGGACTAATTTCCTTCTCCTATATCATTGGATAATGTTTAAAATTAGTTATTATTTAAATGACAGCAGATTCCAAACTTGGAAGATTATGTAACTGGAAACCATCATAGCCAATCACTCACTTGTGATAAATGACCAACCAGGAAAGACATAGTTTATAGACTCTAAGTTATATTTATGCTTGCCATTTTGGTTTTCTTTCTTTTATTCTTTTTCTATATCTGAAGGAAGGAACTATTGATGTAGGCACTCATTATTGTAACATGACAGGCTTGCTTTGAAGCAGAAAAAATGCCAGAGCCCACAAAGTTGTCTGATGATGGTTAGGAGAAAATAAGCTGACTTTCTCTTGAAAGAAGACAAGGTTAGCTCAGAAATGCGTTAATTCTTTTTGTTCACTTCAAACAAGACAGCAGCAAAAAGACGTTTCCAAAATAACATGCATGGATACTTTGACCTGTTTTTATCCTCAATAGTGATACTATTTTGTAGTTTTTATATATTTTAATATACCATTCAATACATTCCCAAATTATGTACCATCAAACAGATTTATATTAGGAAACTTATTATGATAATATTATTTAATCTATATTACTATTCTCTCCTCTAAAATAAGCATTCATCTCATTTTAGAGCTAGGATTTAGTGATCTTTCTATGGCTAGACAACTAATAAGAGATGACTTGGATTTACTTTCTATGATGTTTCTCACTCTCACAGCTCAGGCATATTTTTTTTGTCCCATAGTCATTCAGAGAGATCATACAGTGACATGAAACAAACACTAAGTATTTTCAATTTCACCAAATTTATGTTTAAGTAATATTGTAAAACATAAAATATTTATTCCTTTTAGAGACAAGACTAAGGAGGAGTAAGACCAAGAATCTTATTCTTGATAGGTATGTGTATGTATAATTCTGTGGTCAGTTTTGTATTTATAGTCACTAATAATACTTTGACCACCTCACATGAAGAGCTGACTCACTGGAAAAGACCCTGATGCTGGGAGGGGTTGGGGGCACGATAAGAAGGGGACGACCAAGGATGAGATGACTGGATGGCATCACCGACTCGATGGACAGGAGTTTGGGTAAATGGACTGCAGCACGCCAGACCTCCCTGTCCATCACCAACTCCCAGAGTTTACCCAAACTCCTGGAAAATTCTTAAAGATGTGGGAATACTAGAACACCTTGTGGTGGTTTAGTCGCTAAGTTGTGTCTGACTCTTGTGACCCCACGGACTGTAGCCCTCCAGGTTCCTCTGTCCATGGGAATCTCCAGACAAGAATACTGGAGTGGGTTGCCTTTTCTTTCTTCAGGGGATCTTCCCAACCCAGGAATCGAACCCAGGTCTCCTGCATTGCAGGCAGATTGTTTACTAACTGAGCTACAAGTGAAGCTGCCACTAGACTGCCTTATCTGCCTCCTAAGAAACCTGTATGCAGGTCAAGAAGCAGCAGTTAGAACCAGACATGGACGAACACACTGGTTTCAAATTGGGAAAGGAGTATGTCAAGGCTGTACAGTGTCATCCTGCTTACTTAACCTATATGCAGAATACATCATGTGAAATCAAGGACTAGATGAAGCACAAGCTGGAATCAAGATTGCCAGGAGAAATATCAATAACCTCAGATATGAAGATGACACGACCCTCTTGGCAGAAAGTGAGGAGGAACTCAAGAGCTTCTTGATGAAGGTGAAAATGAGACTGAAAAAGCTAGCTTAAAACTCATCATTCAAAAAAAGAAGATCATGGCATCTGGTCCCTTCACTTCATGGCAAGTAGATAAAGAAAAAATGGAAATAGTAACAGATTTTATTTTCTTGGGCTCCAAAATCACTGTAGATGGTGACTACAGCCAAAAATTAAAAGACATTTGCTCCTTGGAAGAAAAACTATGACCAATCTAGTTCAGTTCAGTTCAGTTGCTCAGTAGTGTCCAACTCTTTGCGGCCCCAAGAAGCGCAGCACACCAGGCCTCCCTGTCCATCACCAACTTACGGAGTCTATCAAAATCCATGTCCATCGAGTCGGTGATGCCATCCAACCATTTCATCCTCTGTCATTCTGTTCTCTTCCTGTCCCCAATCTTTCCCAGCATCAGGGTCTTTTCCAATGAGTCAGCTCTTTGCATCAGGTGGCCAAAGTATTAGAGTTTCAGCTTCAACATCAGTCCTTCCAATGAACACCCAGGACTGACCTCCTTTAGGATGGACTGGTTGTATCTCCTTGCAGTCCAGGGGACTCTCAAGGGTCTTCTCCAACACCACAGTTCAAAAGCATCAATTCTTCTGTCCTCAGCTTTCTTTATAGTCTAACTCTCACATCCACACATGACCACTGGAAAAACCATAGCCTTGCCTAGACGGACCTTTGTTGGCAAACTAATGTCTCTGCTTTTTAATATGCTGTCTAGGTTGGTCATAGCTTTCCTTCCAAGGAATAAGTGTCTTTTAATTTCATGGCTATAATCACCATCTGCAGTGATTTCGGAGTCCTGAAAAGTAAAGTCAGCCATTGTTTCCACTGTTTCCCCATCTATTTGCCATGAAGTGATGGGACCTGATGTCATGATCTTAGTTTTCGGAATGTTGAGCTTTAAGCCAACTTTTTCACTCTCCTCTTTCACTTTCATCAAGAGGCCCTTTAGTTCTTCTTCACTTTCTGCCATAAGGGTGGTGTCATCTGCATATCTGAGGTTATTGATATTTCTCCCAGCAATCTTGATTCCAGCTTGTGCTTCTTCCAGCCCAGCATTTCTCATGATGTACTCTGCATAGAACTTAAATAAGCAGGGTGACAATATACAGCCTTGACGTACTCCTTTCCCGATTTGGAACCAGTCTGTTGTTCCATGTCCAGTTCTAACTGTTGCCTCCTGACCTGCATATAGGTTTCTCAAGAGGCAGGTCAGGTGGTCTGGTATTCCCATCTTTTTCAGAATTTTACACAGTTTATTGTGATCCACTCAGTCAAAGGCTTTGGCATAGTCAATAAAGCAGAAATAGGTGTTTTTCTGGAACTCTCTTGCTTTTTCAATGATCCAGCAGATGTTGGCAATTTGATCTCTGGTTCCTCTGCCTTTTCTAATTCCAGCTTGAACATCTGGAAGTTCACGGTTCACGTCTTGCTGAAGCCTGGCTTGGAGAGTTTTGAGCATTACTTTACTAGCATGTGAAATGAGTGCAATTGGGCAGTAGTTTAAGCATTCTTTGGCATTGCCTTTCTTTGGGATTGGAATGAAAACTGACCTTTTCCAGTCCTGTGGCCACTGCTGAGTTTTCCAAATTTGCTGGCATATTGAGTGCAGCACTTTCACAGCATCATCTTTCAGGATTTGAAATAGTTCAATTGGAATTCCATCACATCCATACAACAATGTGGCCATCATTGGTATCTCTAATTTTCTTGAAGAGATCTCTAGTCTGTCCCATTCTGTTGTTTTCCTCTATTTCTTTGCATTGATCGCTGAGGAAGGCCTTCACGTCTCTCCTTGCTATTATTTGGACCTCTGCATTCAAATTGGAGTATCTTTCTTTTTCTCCTTTGCTTTTTTCTTCTCTTCTTTTCACAGCTATTTGTCAGGCCTCATCAGACAACCATTTTGTTTTTTTTCATTTCTTTTCCTGGGGGATGGTCTTGATTCTTGTCTCCTGTACAATGTCACATGTCTCCATTCATAGCTCATCAGGCACTCTATCAGATCTAGTCCCTTAAATCTATCTCTCACTTCCGCTGTATAGTCGTAAGGGATTTGATTTAGGTCATACCTGAATGGTCCAGTGATTTTCTCCACTTTCTCCAATTTCAGTCTGAATTTGGCAATAAAGAGTCCATGATCCAAGCCACAGTCAGCTCCCAGTCTTGTTTTTGCTGACTGTATAGAGCTTCTCAATCTTTGGCTGCAAAGAATATAATCAATCTGATTTTGGTGTTGACCATCTGGTGATGTCCATGTGTAGAGTCTTCTCTTGTGTTGTTGGAAGAGGGTGTTTATTATGACCAGTGCGTTCTCTTCGCAGAACTCTATCAGCCTTTGCCCTGCTTCATTTCGTACGTCAAAGCCAAATTTGCCTGTTACTCCAAGTATCTCTTGACTTCCTACTTTTGCATTCCAGTCCCCTATAATGAAAAGAACATCTTTTCTGGGTGTTAGTTCTAGAAGGTCTTGTAGGTCTTCATAGAACTGTTCAACTTCAGCTTCTTCAGCGTTACTAGCTGCGGCATAGACTTGGATTGCTGTGATATTGAATAGTTTGCCAACCTAGACCAACCTAGAGAGCATATTAAAAAGCAGAGACAAAGATTAGTCTAGTCAAAGCTATGGTTTTTCCAGCAGTCCTGTATAGATAAGACAGTTCAACCATAAAGAAGGCTGAGCACTGAAGAATTGATCCTTTTGAGCTGTGGTGCTAGAGAAGACTCTTAAGAGTCTTTTAGATTGCAAGGAGATCAAACTAGTCTATCCTAAAGGAAATCAACCCTGAATATTCATTGGAAGGATTGATGCTGAAACTGAAGCTCCAATACTTTGGCCACCTAATGCAAAGAGCTGACTCACTAGAAAAGACCCTGGGGCTGGGGAAGACTGAAGGCAGGAGGAAAAGGGGGTGACAGAGGATGAGATGGTTGAATGGCATCATCTATTCAATGGACATGAGTTTGAGCAAACTCTAGGAGATAGTGAAAGACAAAGTAGCCCAGCATGCTGCAGTCCATGGGGTCGCAGAGATTTGGACTTGACTGAACAACTGAACAACAACATGTGTTTTAGGAAACAACTCCAATGAAAGTGATCTTGCTGGAAGTCAGAAGACACATGTCTAAAGACTGACTTCTGAGGCCACTTCTACTGTCAACATACCTGAGATTCCATTTCCCCATCTCTTTGGTTCCTAATCGGCTGTGGAAGGTTCCTATTAGGATAAAAGAATGCAAGAAATATGAGAGGTATTGTACACTATATAAGGTAGAGCATTGCTGTTCTTGGCACTGTGTGATGGAATGGCTAGTGACCTCTGAGTCAGAACTGGACGACCCTGGAGAACAGAACTCAATGACTGTACCATTCATCTGTCATCTCTTAAATAAAGACATGCATTTAGCAATTCATTTCAGCTATAGCACTCTCTGATTCCAGAGGAGCTAGGATTTTCAAACTTAAAACCCAAAAGCCCTAAGCCCAATTCGTTCCATGAAACCCTGAAATCATTTTAATCACCAACCTTAGTATCTCTCCTTCAAACCCTAAACAGTTACAGAGTAATTTTAGAATTTTTGTCTGATTTTATAGACAATCTTGGGGGGAAAAAACCCTGCTGATGTAAAAGTACTGTTGAATGGCCCATTTATTCTTCATTCTTTACCTTTATTTCATCTGAATAGTCCCTGAACAGTGTGAGTTACTTTCCTGAACTTAAAAATGCTATGCTCAGGCATAGCTTCTTAGACTAAAATCTTGCGGCTGCTGTGGCTGCGACGGACAATGCAAAAGCGTGCCCAAAAGGAGCTACCCCACGCTCGAGGTCAGGGGCGGTGGCCAAGAGGAGCAACCCCAGTCTAAGGAGCAGCAGCAGCACGGGCGCAGGAGGGCCGAGAGGAGCTACTCCACGTTCAAGGTCAGGAGGGACGGCCGTGAGGAGATACCCCTCATCCAAGGTAAGAGAAACCCAAGTAAGACGGTAGGTGTTGTGAGAGGGCATCAGAGGGCAGACACACTAAAACCATAATCACAGAAAACTAGCCAATCTGATCACAGGACCACAGCCTTGTCTAACTCAATGAAACTAAGCCATGCCGTGTGGGGCCACCCAAGATGGACAGGTCATGGTGGAGAGGTCTGACAGAATGTGGCCCACTGGAGAAGGGAATAGCAAACCATTTTAGTATTTTTGCCTTGAGAACCCCATGAACAGTATGAAAAGGCAAAATGATAGGATACTGAAAGAGAAACTCCCCAGGTCAGTAGGTGTCTACTGGAGATCAGTGGAGAAATAACTCCAGAAAGAATGAAGGGATGGAGCCAAAGCAAAAACAATATCCAGTTGTGGATGGGACTGGTGATAGAAGCAAGGTCTGATGCTGTAAAGAGCAATATTGCATAGGAACCTGGAATGTTAGGTCCATGAATCAAGGCAAATTGGAAGTGGTCAAACAGGAGATGGCAAGAGTGAATATCAACATTCTAGGAATCAGTGAACTAAAATGGACTGGAATGGGTGAATTTAACTCAGTTGACCATTATATCTACTACTGTGGTCAGGAATCCCTTAGAAGAAATGGAGTAGCCATCACAGTCAACAAAAGAATCTGATATGAAGTACTTGGATGACATCTCAAAAACGACAGAATGGTCTCTGTTTGTTTCCAAGGCAAACCATTCAATATCACGGTAATCCAAGTCTATGCCCCAACCAGTAATGCTGAAGAAGCTGAAGTTGAACGGTTCTATGATGACCTACAAGACCTTTTAGAACTAACACTCCAAAAAGATGTCCTTTTCATTATAGGGGACTGGAATGCAAAAGTAGGAAGTCAAGAGATACCTGGAGTAACAGGCAAATTTGGCCTTGGAGTGTGGAATGAAGCAGGGCAAAGCTAATAGAGTTCTGCCAAGAGAACGCACTGGTCATAACAAACACCCTCTTCCAACAACACAAGAGAAGACTCTACACATGGACATCACCAGATGGATGACACCGAAATCAGACTGATTATATTCTTTGCAGCCAAAGATGGAGAAGCTCTATACAGTCAGCAAAAACAAGACTGCGAGCTGACTGTGGCTCAGATCATGAACTCCTTATTGCCAAATTCAGAAATTAAATTGAAGAAAGTAGGGAAAACGACTGGACCATTCAGGTATGACCTAAATCAAATCCCTTACGACTATACAGTGGAAGTGAGAAATAGATTTAATGGACTAGATCTGATAGACAGAGGGCCTGATGAACTATGGACAGAGGTTCATGACATTCTACAGGAGACAGGAATCAAGACCATCATCATGTAAAAAAAATGCAAAAAGGCAAAATGGTTGTCTGATGAGGCCTTACAAATAGCTGTGAAAAGAAGAAAAGAAAAAAGCAAAGGAGAAATGGAAAGATATATCCATTTGAATGCAGAGTTCCAAAAAATAGCAAGGAGAGATAAGAAAGCCTTCCTCAGCGATCAATGTAAAGAAATAGAGGAAAACAACAGAATGGGAAAGACTAGAGATCTCTTCAAGACAATTAGAGATACCAAGGGAACATTTCATGCAAAGATATGTTTGATAAAGGACAGAAATGGTATGGACCTAACAGAAACAGAAGATATTAAGAAGAGGTGGCAAGAATACACAGAAGAACTGTACAAAAAAGATCTGTAGTAACAGGCAAATTTGGCCTTGGGGTAAAAATTGTACAAAAAAGATCTTCACGACAGTGGTGTGATCACTCACCTAGAGCCTGACATCCTGGAATGTGAAGTCAAGTGGGCCTTAGGAAGCATCACTATGAACAAAGCTAGTGGAGGTGATGGAATTCCAGTTGAGCTATTTCAAATCCTGAAAGATGATGCTGTGAAAGTGCTGCACTCAATATGCCAGCAAATTTGGAAAACTCAGCAGTGGCCACAGGACTGGAAAAGGTCAATTTTCATTCCAATTCCAAAGAAAGGCAATGCCAAAGAATGCCTAAACTACTGCCCAATTGCACTCATTTCACATGCTAGTAAAGTAATGCTCAAAATTCTCCAAGCCAGGCTTCAGCAAGACGTGAACCGTGAACTTCCAGATGTTCAAGCTGGAATTAGAAAAGGCAGAGGAACCAGAGATCAAATTGCCAACATCTGCTGGATCATTGAAAAAGCAAGAGAGTTCCAGAAAAACACCTATTTCTGCTTTATTGACTATGCCAAAGCCTTTGACTGAGTGGATCACAATAAACTGTGTAAAATTCTGAAAAAGATGGGAATACCAGACCACCTGACCTGCCTCTTGAGAAACCTATATGCAGGTCAGGAGGCAACAGTTAGAACTGGACATGGAACAACAGACTGGTTCCAAATCGGGAAAGGAGTACGTCAAGGCTGTATATTGTCACCCTGCTTATTTAAGTTCTATGCAGAGTACATCATGAGAAATGCTGGGCTGGAAGAAGCACAAGCTGGAATCAAGATTGCTGGGAGAAATATCAATAACCTCAGATATGCAGATGACACCACCTTTATGGCAGAAAGTGAAGAAGAACTAAAGGGCCTCTTGATGAAAGTGAAAGAGGAGAGTGAAAAAGTTGGCTTAAAGCTCAACATTCCGAAAACTAAGATCATGGCGTCTGGTCCCATCACTTCATGGCAAATAGATGTGGAAACGGTGGAAACAGTGTCAGACTTTATTTTTTGGGACTCCAAAATCACTGCAGATGGTGATGACAGCCATGAAATTAAAAGACACTTATTCCTTGGAAGGAAAGCTATGACCAACCTAGACAGCATATTAAAAAGTAGAGACATTACTTTGCCAACAAAGGTCCGTCTAGTCAAGGCTATGGTTTTTCCAGTGGTCATGTGTGGATGTGAGAGTTAGACTATAAAGAAAGCTGAGTGCCACAGAATTGATGCTTTTGATCTGTGGTGTTGGAGAAGACCCTTGAGAGTCCCTTGGACTGCAAGGAGATCCAACCAGTCCATTCTAAAGGAAATCAATCCTGACTATTCATTCAAAGAACTGATGCTGAAGCTGAAACTCCAATACTGTGGCCACCTCATGCAAAGATTTGACTCACTGGAAAAGACCCTGGTGCTTGGAGGGTTTGGGGGCTGAAGGAGAAGGGGACAACAGAGGATGAAATGGTTGGATGGCATCACCGACTTGATGGACGTGAGTTTGAGTAAACTCCGGGAGTTGATGATGGCCAGGGAGGCCTGGTTGCTGCGATTCATGGGGTCACAAAGAGTTGGACACTACTGAGCGACTGAACTGAACTGAACTGAGAGTTAAAATATTCTTAAGATTAAGGATGAAAACAAATAAGATTTATTTTTTAAAAAAGCAATAGGGGAAAATTGGAAGTCTTTTGAAATTATTAAAGATAATTAGATAAGGAAAAATATATTGCTGGAAGAAATAGTGTTGGTGATAACAGGTGCCTTCCAGAGAAGAGGAAGTAAGTTGTTTAATATGACTAATTTCTAATAAGGCTGGTCTGCTGCTATTATATTCCAGCTTTGTAACACTTACTTTTTACTATCATAAGGCTGATTGACTGTAATCAGAAATTTGATATTTGCCAAGTATTATATGGCCCTTTCCCTAGTGTATTTTATTTAACAGATTCCATATGATTGGGCCACTGTTTACAGATTTAAGATGAAAAAGAAAATTTAATATATCCAATATAGCAAGTATTTTCCATGCTACATTTATCTAAAGCATTCAGTTACTTAGATCCATCTAATGCTTTTATTTCCTTGAATTTATACAGCATCTTGGTCGAAGTTTCACTGTGGAGTTATTTTTAACCAAATTGTCTATTCTTTTCTTTAAAAATGGCTTTATGAAAACATAATTATATATCTTACAATTCAAATATTTTAATTTTACGATTTACTGAGTTTTAGTGTATTCACAGAATTGTGCAACCATTATGACAATCAATTTTAGAACATTTCCATTTTCCCATAAAGAAACACAATACAAATCAGAAGTCACTCCCACACCCCAGCCACCCCTCCAGCCTTAGACACCCACTAATGTACTTTCTGCCTCTGTTGATTAGGGTATTCTCAACACAGAAATGAAATCATGTGATTATAGTCTTTTGTGACTGGCTTCTTTCATACTGTTTTCAAGGTTCATCATGTTATAGCATTATTTGTACTGCATTTATTTTTACTGCTGAATAGTATTCTTGCCTGGGAAATCTAATGGACAGAAGAGCCCAGTGGTGCTACAGTCTATGGGGTCACAAGAGTCAGATAGGACTTAGCAACTAAACCATCACCACCACTATTCCATTATATGGTTATACCACATTTATTTACCTATTCAAGACTTGAATGTTTGGGTTGTTTCAACTTTTGGATTATTATGAATAATATGGCCATTTTAGAACTAATCTCTTCTTTTGACATTAAAATTGAGTCAATCAACCTGGATTATGTAAATTTGAGTCACTCTCCTAGTAACTTCTTAACCTGCAAAATTTAAAAGGCTCCTTTAAATCTGGGTTTGAGGAATCAGATTGAAATGCTGTGTGATTTCTGCACTGTATAATAATCATTGTCCCTTGTGGGTATTTTAGTGTTTGAAGTTCAGAAGAGGCTGTGTTTCTACTCACAAAATGAAGATTTACCTTCCATGAGTATCTTTATAGTTAAGATAAATATGGGGCTTTGGGGAGGATTTGATGCTCTTTATGAAAACAGAAAAAAAAAACTCTCCCAAACAGTAGTGAAAGCTTACCACCATATATAATATGGGCCATAATTTTTAGCGAAAACAGAAGGACAGGCAGTATTGATGAATCACATAAAAGGTGGACACATTGCAGGCTAATGAGAGCAGGAGGGAGAATATTCTTTTTGTGGTATCATCAAAATATACTACATACATCATGCTAGAGCTGAGTTTGCTTTTTCCTTCCAAAATAATGCTGCTCTATTCCCTTTTCAACTGTTCATCTCACTGGCATCTCTAAGGCTTTCCCCAAACTAGATTTTATGTTGGAATGACCTTCCTCTATTCATCTCTCTTTTTCTTCCCTCTAACAAGTCTTCAAATTCGTATTTTCAGGAAATTTTGCTCAAATAAGTAAAAGAACAATTGGTAACTTACCTAACTGCCTATTTCTTACCACACTAAACTCATCAACCCTTTACTTGTATTTCATATAGTTTATGAAATATCTGTAGATTCTCAGTCTATACCATGAAAAACAATCTGGTTCCATTTTCCATATAGTTACTAAATCACATGTTTGAAACTATAGATCATAAATTATAAATGTCAAAGTCATCAATTCATTTTCTGTTAAATGCTTTAAAATACATATAATTTAGGTATAAACAGAGAAAAGGGAACATTCACCAAAAATGCTGAAAGAAAAAATGAAATCTTGTTCAGTTGGGCCAAACATATGTACATAAACATATATACATATGAAATTTTACAAATAAGTATATTAAAAAAATCCACTTCAAATCTAATAGGGCATGGTGATGTCATTTAAAATAGAAGAAAATTAAATTTTGATGCTACTTCCTTCTATTGACAGAAACAGATATAATTGAACAGGTAAAAAACCCATATATCTCTGAAAGGTTTTTTGATTTCTAATGGATATGGTCTAGGCAGCAGTTCCCAACCTTTTTGGCACTAGGGACAAGTCTCGTGGAAAACAATTTTTCCACAGACTGGGGTGGAGGGATTGTTTGGAGATGATTCAAATACATTGTATTTATTAAGCACTTTATTCCTATTATTATTACATCAGCTCCACCTCAGGCCATCAGTCATTAGATCTGGAGGTTGGGCAACCTACAGTGTTTTTCTTGTTCAGTTGCTAAGTCATGTCTGACTCTAAGTCATGGTGCGACTCCATGGACTGTAGCACACAGGGCTTCCCTGTCCTTCACTGTCTCCCAGAGTTTTCTCAAACTTCTGTCCATTGAGTCAGTGATGCCATCCAACCATCTCATCCTCTGTTGCTCTCTTCTCCTCTGCCCTCAATCTTTCCCAGCATTAAGGTCTTTTCCAGTGAGTTGGCTCTTCCAATGAGTCTAGAGTAGTAATTTTTTTTTTTTTTAATTTAAGCAGAGGCTAATGTTTATTAGAACATGGAGAGTAGGCTTGGAACTAAGTAGAAAGTAGAGAACTAAACTGCTTCTACATTGAAGTGAAGAAATCCTGAATTTCCAGAGGCAGGGGGAAGGAGCATAGGAAGACTCAACAGATAATTTTAGAAGTAAGATCAGCTTGACTTTGGGATGATGGAGGCCTCTTGGATTCTCACTTGCACTACTGGATGAAAAGTAATACCATTCATGAAAATGGAAATATGAAAGTAGAATTCAGTTTAGGACAAAAATCATGTGTTAAATCCTGGAGCTGAGAGAAATCTGTGCTGACTAGGTTTGCATATGGAATACCTCAATGCCTGCTCAGTGGGAATTATGGATTGGAATAAAATAGAAGATGATCTTGGATTAATCCTTGAGGAATTCCATGTTTAATAACTTGGCAAGAGGTGACGATCTAAAGAAAATGAAGTAAATACTTAACTCCCTAATAAGAATAAAATTTATTCTTAAAGCACTGATTGAATTGGCTGCTTTGTAAACCAGATTCTGGGAAGGAGAGGATGCCTGGTTCTCCTGGAGACTAAAGAAAGCTTGCAGTTGTAGGTTGCGACTCAGTAAAGCATTTCTTTCCACAAAAGAGCAGCCACCCTGAAGGTCCTTATGTTATTCATATCCCTTTTGGACAAATTTTGCTTGCCCACAACACAGTGAATTCTTCAAGGATGCCCCTTTTCTCCATTATTGCCTGTGGTTACTGTAGACTCTCTCTAAACCATGTACTCTGATTTAATATTGCAATAAGCTTTTCTTTGAATGCATTTTCTCATGGCACAATTTAAGGAGATGGGTAAGGGTATCAAGGAAAGGTTTTTATTAGACTTGAATCAGAGTTACTTGGGAAATTCTTTGGGATGTTGAACACCTGCATCCTAAACAGAAAGTAGGCAGGGTATGAATTTGGACTTGGAGTAGCAGGCATGCTGAGAGAGCAACATAGATGGATATGATCCATGCTGCAAGAGGATTTCTTAATGGAAGAGTCTAGGCAGAAATCAGTGGTATCACTGATGGAGTCTCACTGAGCATTCCAATACCATGGGTACTGGTGTAGGTGCATTTCAGGACAACATTCTTGGACATAGAAAGCTGACATCATAATTATGAAATAGGCACACATATATCTATAAAGTCATAGTACTCCATTAAACAGATATGACTTAGAGAAGAAAGGATACTCTTTGAGAAAAAGATATCTCCTTGGTAATAGACAGTGGATTCTTCATATAAAAAGAGTCACTCTGTTAACAGTCAGCTCCTTCCTATGGGTACCTTCAGTTCAGTTCAATCGTTCAGTTGTGTCTGACTCTTTGCAACCCAATGGACTGCAGCATGCCAGGCTTCCCTGTCCGTCACTAACTCCTGGAGCTTACTCAAACTCATGTCCATTGAGTTGGTGATGCCATCCAACCATCTCCTTCTCTGTCGCCATCTTCTCCTCCCACCTTCAACCTTTCCCAGCATCAGGGTCTTTCCAATGAGTCAATTCTTCACATCAGGTGGCCAAAGTATTGGAGTTTCAGCTGTAGCATCAGTCTTTCCAGTGAATATTCAGGACTCATTTCCCTTAGGATGGATTGGTTTGATCACCTTGCATTGCAAGGGACTATCAAGAGCCTTTTCCAACACCACAGTTCAAAAGCATCAATTCTTTGATGCTCACGTCATGTTTTTCCATACATGACTACTGGAAAAACCAAAGCTTTGATGAGACGGACCTTTGTTGGCAAAGTAATGTCTCTGCTTTTTAATATACTGTCTATGTTTTTCATAGCTTTTCTTCCAAGGAGCAAGTGTCTTAATTTCATGGCTGCAGTCACCATCTGCAGTGATTTTGGAGCCCAAGAAAATAGTCTCACTGTTTCCATTATTTTCCCATCTATTTGCCATGAAGTGATAGGACCATTTGCCTGATCTTAGTTTTCTGAATGTTGAGTTTTAAGCCAGCTTTTTCACTCTCTTCTTTCACTTTCATCAAGAGGATCTTTAATTCTTCTTCACTTTCTGCCATAAGGGTGGTGCCATCTGCATATCTGAGATTATTGATATTTTCCCCAGAAATCTTGATTCCAGCTTGTGCTTCATCCAGCCTGGCATTTCGCATGATGTACTCTTCATTTAAGTTAAATAAGCAGGGTGACAATATATACCCTTGACATACGCCTTTCCTGATTTGGAACCAGTCTGTTGTTCCATGTCCAGTTCTAACTGTTGCTTCTTGAACTGCATACATATTTCTTAAGAGACAGGTCAGGTGGTCTGGTATTCCCATCTCTTGAAGAATTTTCCACAGTTTCTTTTTTGTGTTCCATACAGTCAAACACTTTGGCATAGTCTATAATGCAGAAATAGATGTTTTTCTGGAACTTTCTTGCTTTTTTGATGATCCAGCAGATGTTGGCAGTTTGATCTCTGGTTCCTCTGCCTTTTCTAAATCCAGCTTGAACATTTGAAAGTTCACAGTTCATGCACTGTTGAAGCCTGGCTTGGAGAATTTTGAGCATTACTTTGCTTGCATGTGAGATAAGCGTAATTGTGCAGTAGTTTGAGCATTCTTTGGTGTTGCCTTTCTTTGGGATTGGAATGAAAACTGACCTTTTCCAGTTCTGTGGCCATTGCTGAGTGTTCCAAAATTGCTGGCATATTGAGTGTAGCACTTTCACAGCATCATCTCTTTTGGGACTTGAAATAGCTTAACTGGAATTCCATCACCTCTACTAGCTTTGTTTGTAGTGATGCTTCCTAAGGCCCACTTAACTTCACATTCTAGGATGTCTGACTCTAGGTGAGTGATCACACCATTGTTGTTATCTGGGTCATGGAGATCTTTTTCGTATAGTTTTTCTGTGTATTCTTTGGCATTGCCTTTCTTTGGGATTCGAATGAAAACTGACCTTTTCCAGTCCTGTGGCCACTGCTGAGTTTTCCAAATTTGCTAACATGTTGAATGAAACACTTTCACAGCATCATCTTTCAGGATTTGAAATAGCTCAATTGGAATTCCATCACCTCCACTAGCTTTTTCATAGTGATGCTTTCTGAGGCCCACTTGACTTCACATTCCAGGATGTCTGGCTCTAGGTGAGTGATCACACCATCATGATTATCTGGGTTGTGAAGATCTTTTTTGTACAATTCTTCTGTGTATTCTTGCCACCTCTCCTTAATATCTTCTGCTTCTGTTAGGTCCATACCATTTCTGTCCTTTATCGAACCCATCTTTGCATGAAATGTTCCCTTGTTACCTCTAATTTTCTTGAAGAGATCTCTAGTCTTTCCCATTCTGTTGTTTTCCTCCATTTCTTTGCATTGATCGCTGAGGAAGGCTTTCTTATCTCTCCTTGCTTTTCTTTGGAACTCTGCATTCAAATGAGTATATCTTTCTTTTTCTTCTTTGGCTTTAGCTTCTCTTGTTTTCTGAGCTATTTGTAAGGCCTCCTCAGACAACCATTTGGCCTTTGTGCATTTCTTTTTCTTGGGGATGGTCTTGATCACTGCTTCCTGTACAATGTCATGAACTCTGTCTATAGTTCTTCAGGCACTCTATGAGATCTAATCCCTTGAATCTATGTGTCACTTCCACAGTACCTTATCTTACATTTTAAACTACACTATAGGACAGAGATATCACAGACAGAAGATGACTGTTCTCCTCTCTTCATCAAGGTAGTCATGTTTCCCAGCTGAGATCTGTGTGAAGAAGGGAGGAGATGGCGGAGACCTAAGATAGATAGGCAGTTACCGCTACCATTACCTCAGCTGCCCATTCTTCAAAAGACTGATGTCAGCCTGTGAAAAATTGGGTAATAAGAAGAATTTTGAAAGAACTGTGCCAAAATGGCATAAATGCTGGACCGGTGAAGTGCTAAATAGGAAAAGTCAATGGAGAGGAGATAGGTTTGCATCACCTTTTCTCCTCTTTCAGGCCGTGCATGGGAAACTGTGAAAGCAAGACACTACCCAAAGAACCCTAGTCTAACGGTCATCTGTTTCTTCTTCTCTGCCCTATTTACCAACCCTGCCCTCAACACTCACACAAAACATCTTGGTCTGCATAGAGCTGCAAAGTGAATCCTTAGCAACCCCTACTCCTAGGCAGGCTCTAAGCCTCAGAGAGCTAAACCCAAGAAATGGCCACTTTACTGGCTTAATGAATATACAGAACTCCCCCTATCTCAGTTTTTTACACTCTGTGGAGCCAACTGGGTAATTTTTTTCTAAAACATCTTCTAGGATCTTTGTCTATCTAGTTCACAAGAATACAAATTGGAGTTGTCAGGCTACATTCAAAAATTATAACTATTATATAAGTATATACCTATCATGTATCTATCAATTATCTATTATCTATCATCATCATCTATCCATCTATCAATAGATCTATCTAGACTTCTTTCTTCCAATGTTAATGAAATTCTTAGAAGGCTCATCTGCAAAACAAAGGCAGCCAGCAATATTTTTCCTTCAGGAGCAAAAGATCTGAGCAATAACTGTCAGCTCAAGAATAATCATCCATTTATACTTTCAGAGATAATAAGAAAAGAGTCATAGGCAATTGCAGGGAAGGGTTTAGCAGAAGGAGAAAATACTCTTCTCTCTCTGTCTCTCTCTTAATGCGCTGAACACAACCGGAAGTGGAGGTAGACAGTGAGCAGCTGGAGTGGGTACTTGTCCTGAAACCTTCTTGGCATTCACAGCAATTTCATCATCCTTAAAGACGAGATGCTAGCATTATTGTTATTAGCACTGTGACTGAAAGACGTAATGGTTACAGTATGAAATCAAGGGTGAGAGCCTACAGAGAAGGCAGATGGGGGGTGCTCATTTCCTGGTAACCCCTAGACAAATGGGAACACTCCGCCCCCAGGCTTGCCACCCTGCTCCCCCCATCCCAGTCCCCTAAAATAATAGAATCTGACTACATGTCTGAACACTGTGTTTGTATAATAGGATACTTACACATTGTCCCTGTTAAATCAGGGGGAAAAGCTTCCTTTTATATAAGTTGTCTTTGGCAAGCTCATCATTCCGCAGACCAGTGTAAATTATCCTCTGAAATAGCTGCAGAAAGTCACAGTGATAAACAGACTGGGGCACTCGTGTCTCTGCAAAATCAAAATTGTTACTGCTGGGTGAATATTCTGTATTCTTTTCACATCATTCACCCATCAAGTGCAGCACAGATATCTTTGTCAAGTCAAATGAAAATAAAATTTCTTATTTGATTGCATTTACCACATGCTACTGAATAGTGATTTACCTTCTTATTCCAGATGCTCTTTTCCCAGATTCACTCTGCTTCTTTTCAGAATGTCTGACTTCTAGCCACTTACATTTCTACAGATGCTCAATCCTGATTTTAGTTCATCCTATCCCTTGTGGTTCAGACAGTAAAGAATCTGCCTGCAATCCAGGAGACTCAGGTTCAGTCCCTGGCTCAAGAAGATCCCTTGGAGAAGGAAATGACAATCCTCTCTAGTATTCTTGCCTAGAGAATTCCAAGGACAGAATAGCCTGGTGGGCTACAGTCCAGGGGGTCTCAAAGAGTCAGACATGGCTGTGTGACTACACTTTCATGCTTGTTTACGCTTCATGCTACTTCATTAACTTCTTTTGGTATTTTCAGATAAATACTCAGAGTGAAAATCTATGTCTACAAGTGATTCTATTCTCATGTTGCTTAAAAAAAAAAAAAAAAAAAAAAAAGTGTTCCCAGATTCTATGGCTGAACAAGTAAAAGTTATTGAGATATGAGTCTGAATCTGTGAGCCAGCCTACGCAAACTCAGAAAATGTCTTGGTCACCGAGTTCTGCCTCCTAGACTTCTGCATGTGCATGTGGTTTCAGTAGCCACTGAGATACGGAGGGACTACTTGTGAAACAATGCCTCTCTCTAGAGGCTCTCCAAGAAGAACAGAGAGAGCTAGTCTTGTCTGGAAAAAAAAAAAAAAGACTACTCCTTTCAAGCTGGTAATTCACAGAAAACCATTCACAGGAACCCACAACTGATAGCATTTATACCTTTTGTCTCCTTTTAAAATGAAAGTGCCCAATCTTATTTTGTCCTAAAGCTAAAAGGCAACACATGTCTGGATTTGGCAAGGACAGCCTCAGTTTATGCCTATTGTCCCAACACCTCATCTAATTTAACATTTGTCCCCAAATTTTAAATTTTAATATTCTGTTGTTAATAGTTGCATTAAGGGAATTCCCTGTTGGTGCGGTTATGGCTCTGTGCTTCTACTGCAGTGAGCATGGGTTCTGTCCCTGGTTGGGGAACTAAGATCTGGCATGCCTCATGGCATGACCCTGAAATGAAAAATTGCATTAAAATAAGCCTAGATAAGCTTAGTATAAGTCCTTATTTTTTCCTATTAGCTTGTGCAAGGTTCTTGTGTCTAGTAGGGTGTGAGGTGCATGGGCAATGAACAATTTTAATACTTTACTAAGTGGCAGAAAGGGTTAACCTTTCTCTTTTTGTTGACCTGTCTAGACAGATCTAAATTAATATCTTACTTTAAAAAACAAAATGCAGTGGATGCACAGATAAAATAAAATACCCATAGACAGGATTGGGGGTGGGATAACTACCTTATTCTAGTCTCCTTTAGTGGTGAAACAAATAATTTAGTTTGTACCAGGGGCCACTGGCTGTAACACACAGCTTTGCTATCCCTAGGGCAGCAATCTGCAAGAGGCCTGGTCTCCAGGCTGCCATTCTTCTGCCAAAGTAAAATGTGGTGGGAACTTATAGGTTAGATATATGTGAAACACAAACACGAGGCAGGATGAGCAACCCCGCCTAGAACATGGGATAGGCTAAAGGACTTACTGAGGTTTTGCAAGCATGAGGTGTAAACCTAAAATATTTCATTCAATTTTTTGGTATTGCTTTTTATCCAGTAATAAACCAGTTTTGCTTCCTCAAGCTAAAAAATATGAATGAAAAAATAAATCCTGAATTTCTGTTCCTCAAGAATATGAATCGATGGATAACTTGCAGAGAATGTGGACAAATGACACTCACCAAGGAGGGCGTCATGATGTCTTGGATCACTCAACACTAGAAGAAAAGATTGTGTAACATTGCAGTCTTCAAAAGTTTGAGGTTACTTGAAAAGATTTTACCAAAAGATGGCAGTTTATTTCTTGCCGCTTGAGAAAGTATGCTTACACATCATTTTGTGAAGCTTGATTTTTTATTTATACCAAATGATTGCTTTCTAATTTATCGTGACTCAATTTTTATTCTAAGTTTTTTTTGGTCTAAATATATATTATGAAGTTATTCAGTGTGGTAATTCTGCTAGCAGTAGTTGAATTTTTAAAAGTTAAATAATCCAAGTTTTATGTTAGTGTCATCATATGCTTATTTTGAAAATCAGTTTAGTTCTAATAAGAACTGATTTTAAGAAAAGTTCAGTATTTTTGGCCTTCCTTGGTGGCTCAGAGGGTAAAGCATCTGCCCGCAATGTGGGAGACCCTAGGTTCAATCCCTGGGTCGGGAAGATCCCCTGGAGAAAGAATTGGCAACCCACTCCGGTACTCTTGCCAGGAAAATCCCATGGACGGAGAAGTCTGGTAGGCTACAGTTCATGGGGTTGCAAAGAGTCTGACATGACTGAGCGACTTCACTTTCACTTTCAATAAATTTTTGAAATTAAAAGAAATCTTTTGGAAGCTTATTTTTTTGAAGGTGAAAGATTTTTTGCTACTGTAGACCGTAGTGCAAGTCAATTTTAGAAATACATCACTGGAAAAAATTTTTGGAGTGATCATAAAAATATACATTTTGTTCTTTTCTAAATTTAGAACATAGTCATGGTAAAAATAGTACTCTCACTAAATTGAGAAAGTATGGAGCTAAAATGTAACTGGAAATGGTCATATTCACACAGAAATGAATAATGTATTCAAATTGCATATTTGAAAATAAAATATTTGCTAACTACTCTGTAGCTTGACAGAGTAGTTAGCAACTATTATACACACATACAGATAAACTGAATTGCAATATTTTGTAATGCAATGGATTCTGAATGTGAAAAATGTATTAAGTAAAACAGTACATACATTCTTTGCTGCCCAGTACTAAGCAGATTATAGAAAAGTTTGAGGCTTTGAAAAATTACTTTGTATATCAACATAAGAATTACCCCCTTGCTTTGAAACTATTATAAAGATGTGTGTGCATGTGTGCTCAGTCGCTTAGTCATGTCCAACTCTTTGTGACCTCATGAATTGTAGCCTGCCAGGCTTAGTCCATGGGATTGTCCAGACAAGAATACTGAAGTGGGTTGCCATTGCTTTCTCCAGGGGATCTTCCTGACCCAGGGATTGTATCGAATCCACATCTCTTGTATTTCCTGCATTGCCAGGCAGTTTCTTTACCACTGTGCCACCCGGGAAGACCATAAAGGTGTCATCGTTTTTTTTTTTTGAAATATAGTTTATTTAAAATATTATATTTGTTTTGGGTGTTCAATGTATTTGCTATTTTTATGGATTCAATATTTTTATAGATTATACTCCATTTAAAGATATTACAAAATAAGGTCTATATGCTCCTGTGTACAATTTATCCTTGTAGTTTATTTATTTTATACATAGAAGTTTGTATCTCTTAATCCCCTAGCATCATCTCGCCCTTCTGAGCCATTCTGACCCTCTTTGTTCTCGTCACTGGTAGCCACTAGTTTGCCTTTTGTATCTGTGAGTCTGTTTCTGTTTTGTTACATTCATTCCTTTTATTTTTTAGGTTCCACAAATAAATGATTAAATAGAGTATTTCTCTCTCTTTGTCTCATTTTGCTGAGCACCCACATTTTATGGCTGAGTAATGTTTTGTTGTATATATACACCGTATCTTCTTAATCCATTAATCTACGGATGAACACTTAGGTTACATTTATATATTGGCTATTGTAAGAAATACTGTAACAAAACAATACTATGTTTTGTCACTATATTTTATACTATATTTTGTTAATTGAACCTGGGGAATATCTTGAGTTTAGAAGTAATCTTTCGATTAAGCTCATATTTTTATTTAAATAAATTTTTACTTGAGTGTACTAAAATCACTTGAGTGATCAGTAATTTTTGCAGATTGCCCTCTAATTAGGGCAAACCATTGCAGACCATCATTAGTAGAAGCAACTTATTTAACAAGCTTTGGTTATAAAAGTTTTTTCATAAGTAGGTACCCCAAGTGATATCTTCAAAAATATCTCTGCTGAAATATTTGCATACCTCAGTGTACAAAATATAATTTAGAATATCCTCCACTTTGAAGAATTTTTTTGAACTTATCAAGAACCTCAGCATCTGTAGGGAAAGTATTTACTCAATTAAAAATATGGTATATAGAGAAAAGCTAAAACTTTTAATAATATCTAATTTATTAAACATAGAATAACAACTTTGAAAATAATCAAAATCATGCTTTTAAAAACTGCATTTAAAAGTGCATTTAAATGGATATGGTTAAGAATCTGATTAATGTACATAATCCTGAAGCAAAAAAAAAATCATGTTTACTATGAAAGCTCAAATAATAAATAGAAAATTTTTGCTTTGATGTACATGGATATACTTTAATTAAACAATAATTTTATTTAAATTTTTTACATGGAAATATTTTTATAAGACACCAGTATAATAGACTAATGTGTCAGAAAATAAAATGATATATCTGTATTTCATTGTCCCTTTGCACTTTTAAGTCTCATTTTAGATTACAATATATATTTCCCACTAACTAGCATTTTGGGCTTCCCAAGTGGCTCAGTGGTAAAAATCCACCTGCAATGCAGGAGATACAGGTTCGATTCATGGGTCAGGAAGATTCCCTGGAGAAGGAAATGGCAACCCACCCCAGTATTCTTGCCTGAAAAATCCTGCAGACAGAGACGCCTGGCAGGCTACACATACACAGTTCATGGGGTTTCAAAAAAGTCAGACATGACTTAGCGACTAAACAACAATACCAATAATAGCATTTTACACACCTGCCATTTCTAAGAATGCTTCTATACTCCATTTTAATTAAAATTTGTTTAAAATTCCCCCTTTAGACAACACAGCCTGCCTATCTCTGGAATCTCTTTTTACCAACCCAGGCTGGAAATAAACCAAAGACTGTCTTTCTGAACAAGTACTTTAGAAATTATTAACAGACAGAATGTCTCCTTTATGTAGATTTCTTAACTGGCATGAAAAAGTTAACTAGATTAAACTAGCCAGAATGTTTCATCTAGTTTATATTTTATATTAAAGGAAAGGTCCCAAATTGTCTAGCTCTGAGTCCTGGTTCCTTCACTGTCTGAATGTGTTGTAAAACTCTAAAAGTTCCTGCAGCCCAGAGGTGGCTCTGACCCCTTGGTTCTTTGGAGTGGACGAGAAAGAAGTCAAGCCCAGCCTAGGCTCTGTTCAGTTCCAAAATATCTTTCATTTCCTTTGTAAATAACATTTATCAAATTGTTTAATATCTGGCCTACCGTGACATCCTAAAACACTGAATAATAATAGCCTTGTTGTTCAGAGAGAAAGAAAGAACTATATTTGAGAAGGCAGGCACATTCTGATTAAATGCATGCTGATAAAAATAGGAATAACAGTTACAGGATAGAGAAGAAGCCAGAGTGCATTGACAGAATATTGACAAGAAGATGCTCATGTCTGGAATTATTCCTCATCTTTCCTGAATGCCAAGTAAATGTTTTCTTTGTTCTCAACTGCAATTTATACTCAGCCACAAAGGAAATATAAATGACATTTGAAAAAAATTTCTCAAAGCAGATAGCATAATATTTTTCTTTATTATGTAGATAACAGCAAGATGAATAGGGATCATTTCACATAATGACCATGAACAAAAATGGACAATTCTATATTGATCTGAAAACAATAAAGTAGTTAAAAATAAATATTATGCAGCCTATTGAAATGTCAGTTTCCTAAAGATCAGTTATGATATTTCTTATGCAGAATATCTATTCAGATATAGCATAAAAAGAACTGAAAGGCACAAGCAAAAAATTCACATCTTTGTAATAGTTGTCTTTGTGTTTTAAGAATATCATAGAAATGACTATTGTCTTATTATTATCACTATTATTTGATTTATTTTTTTAATATAAAAGGAACAGATTAGATAGCAATTAAGGGAAATTGAATGGATATGCAGAGTTTCCATCAATAAATACGTTGTCTAAATTTATGAAGAATCAGCAACTTTATTATATTGATTTGATATCATTTGTTGTCCTTTGGAAAGAAGTTGCCTTAAGAACATTTGATTCATTTTACAAATTCTGGAGATATTTCTGAGATAGTGGGTTAAAACTCTGCAAGGTCAAATTGAAAGAATAAAATTAAAATATTATCATTATTATTATTAATATACTTTAGGGGGTAGTTTCTTAGTAAATATATACAGATGTAGGACTGTTCTTAGAAAAACATACTTCAAATAAGTTATCAATCTGATTTTGGTCACTGGTTGGAAGTGGACTCATCATAGATATGGCTATTAAAAGAACAGAAATTTTATGACGGTGACAAGTGTTATAGGCACAACTTAATACTTGTTACAGGATGACATATTGTCAGACCTCACAACATAGTTCTTTCATTGCTGAGCACTATCAAAATCTACCAGATCTATAATGATGCCCTACTACATGAAATGTGCTAGATATATTTTCAGATTTTTCATGGTAGGACAGACATATGATTTTGCCAGGAGCCTGTGTTCCTTTCACTCCATTTGGTCTCATCACAGCAGATTTGCAACAATGGGCCAACGTTACAGCTCACCTGCTTCTCAAAATTTTATTAAGCAGACAACAGAAAGTATACTCCAGAAAGGGGAAGGCCATCAGACCTCCAAGGAAAGGCCTCAACTCGGCTTGGCTTTCCTTTTTTATATTCTCTGTCTCCTCCCTCCTTGGAGCCTGATTGGTTCTACCCTATGCAAAACAGGGCTCATGCCGGCCATTGGTCAGGAGTTCAGTTCAGTTCAGTTGCTCAGTCATGCCCGACTCTTTGCCATCCCATGGACGTCAGCACATCAGGCCTCCTGGAGTTTACGCAAACTCATGTCCGTTGAGTCTGTGGTGCCATCCAACCATCTCATTCTCTGTTGTCCCCTTCTCCTCCTGCCTTCAATCTTTCCCAGCATCAAGATCTTTTCAAATGAGTTAGCTCTTCACATTAGGTGGTCAAAGTATTGGAGTTTCAGCTTCAATATCAGTTCTTCCAATGAATATTCAGGCCTGATTTCCTTTAGGATGGACAGGTTGGATCTCCTTGCAGCCCAAGGGACTCTCAAGAGTCTTCTCCAACATCACAGTTCAAAAGCATCAATTCTTCTGCGCTCAGCTTTCTTTATAGTCCAACTTTCACATGCATACATGACTACAGGAAAAACCATAGCCTTGACTAGATGGACCTTTGTTGACAAAGTGATGTCTCTGCTTTTTAACAAGCTGTCTAGGTTGGTCATAACTTTCCTTCCAAAGAGTAAGCATCTTTTAACTTCATGGCCGCAGTCACCATCCGCAGTGACTTTGGAGCCCAATGAAATAAAGTCTGTGACTGTTTCCACTGTTTCCCCACCTATTTGCTATGAAGTGATGGGACCAGATGCCATGATCTTAGTTTTCTGAATGTTGAGCTTTAAGCCAACTTTTTCACTCTCCTCTTTCACTTTCATCAAGAGGCTCTTTAGTTCTTCTTCACTTTCTGCCATAAGGGTGGTGTCATCTGCATATCTGAGGTTATTGATGTTTCTCCTGGCAATCTTGATTCCAGCTTGTGCTTCATCCAGCCCAGCATTTCTCATGATGTACTCTGCATGTAAGTTAAGTCAGCAGGGTGACATATACAGCCTTGACATACTCCTTTTCCTATTTGGAACCAGTCTGTTGTTCCATGTCCAGTTTTAACAGTTGCTTCCTGACCTGCATACAGGTTTCTCAAGAGGCAGGTGAGGTGGTCTGGTATTCCCATCTTTCAGAATTTTCCACAGTTTATTGTGATCCACAGTCAAAAGCTTTGGCATAGTCAATAGAGCAGAAATATATGTTTTTCTGGAACTCTCTTGCTTTTTCGACGATCCACTGGATGTTGGCAATTTGATCTCTGGCTCCTCTGCCTTTTTCTAAAACCAGCTTGAACATCTGGAAGTTCATGGTTCAGGTATTGTTGAAGCCTGGCTTAGATAACTTTGATCATTACTTTACTAGCATGTGCAATGAGTCTAACTGTGCAGTAGTTTGAGCCTTCTTTGGCATTGCCTTTCTTTGGATTAGAATGAAAAACTGACCTTTTCCAGTCCTGTGGCCACTGCTGAGTTTTCCAAATTTGTTGGCATATTGAGTGCAGCACTTTCACAGCATCATCTTTCAGGATTTGAAATAACTCAACTGGAATTCCATCACCTCCACTAGCTTTGTTTGTAGTGATCCTTCCTAAGGCCCACTTAACTTCACATTCCAGGATGTCTGGCTCTAGGTGAGTAATCACACCATCGTGATTATCTGGGTCATAAAGATCTTTTTTTGTACAGTTCTTCTGTGTATTCTTGCCACCTCTTCTTAATATCTTCTGCTTCTGTTAGGTCCATACCATTTCTATCATTTATTGAGCCCATCTTTGCATGAAATATTCCCTTGGTATCTCTAATTTTCTTGAAGAGATCTCTAGTCTTTTCCATTCTATTGATCAGGAAGGGGGCGTGTTTTTGTCCCAACAGAAGTTCCCACTCCAGTCCTTGGATTCTTCCTTTTTTCTCTTTTTCGCAGACTTTGTAACCACCATTTTGGACTCCCATTTTTTTCTACTCTGACTGCCTAGCAGTTTTATTTCAAAAACACAGAATGTCTTTTTATTTGCCAACATGCAATGACTTTTATAAATCTGTATCCTATGAGGTAATTAGGAAATGTTAGACTATGGGTGGAATGTGGTTCAGTCTAGCTTCTGGTCTTTGTAAGCACTCAGCACCTTGGACACCACCTTGTATAGCTCACATTACAGAATTGGATACAAATACAGAGGTAATCCATCAAAAGGATCTTGGAGAAAAATGCAGTAGTTCTGTAGTCTTTGCAGCTCCTGATAACTCAGAAACTTCTGAACAAGCGCCATCGTGAATGCACTGTAATTCTCTAAAAACCCTACCAGTTCTATTTAAATGTAGCTCTTTGTAAGATTGTAATCATAGATCTTAACTAGTTGGTTTTTTACAAAATCTTGTGAAATTATGTATATTGCATCTAATAGATCAGAGCTTAAGTGCTCCTTTTTATTTGTGGTCTCATCAGAAACATGACAATCATCAAGGGGAAACTGAAGCGAGTTTAATAAAGGGACTGTTGATATACAGGTTTAGGAAAAACCAGCAGTGATGTAGGACCCTTGGGTTAGTAACAGCAGGGAGCTACCACCTCTAGGCTACAAGGAAAAAAAAAGAGGAGAAATTAATAGAAACTGGAAAGAATACCAGTAAGAAGAAAGTTTCTTCATAGCAACTGTGGTCTTCAGTGAAGGTAGAATGTATTCTAAACTCCTAAAAGTGGATGTAAGAATGATAAACAACTAAACAGAACACATAAAGAAAAAAAATTCTGTGAGCAACATAAAGAAATACACTAAAAGTAGTCATGATGTTGTAACCCCCACTCCCCATAGGACCCCAAAGAAACTTAAGATTTGGGGATGCCAGATATCTTGAATGGAGTCATAAACAGGCTTGCCTAATCACTTGGTTAAAAAAAGGGATGTGTGCTGTTGTATGCTAAGTCACTTTCATCGTGTGTGACTCTTTGTAACACTATGGACTGTAGCCCATCAGGCTCCTTTGTCTATAGGATTTTCCAGGCATCACTTACTTAAATCTAACAACCACTATTTTAAAAGAATGATACAGGATGGTTTTCTTTGTATGAATTTTGCAAATTGAGTTCTTGCAGGAGGAGAGGAAAGATGGGACTAAGAAGGAGGAAGGAAGGTTGCAATCAATTCGAATTTACACCCCTACGTAAAAAGAGAATACATATGTAGAATACATCTGGTCTGAGTGGATGACGAAGGGAAGAAAAAGAACTTTAAAAATCTCAGCCACTCAATATCTTCTTTGCTACTAAGATGCCTCTGCCCTATGTAGGACTCTAAGCAACATATTTTAATATTTGTGCAGAGACAGAATATGCTGCAAAAGCTATTGGTTACATCTCATTGAATTATTTCCATGTTAGAGCATAATCAGAGTTTGCAGCTACACGGTCAATTTTATGTCACCAAAAATCTCTAATTTTACATTCCAGACATTTTGCTGCTATAAACTTTTTAAAGCTTCTCAGCTATAACCAAAACAAAACAAAAAAACTTTGATTTGCAAGGCTCCATATTCATCACTGGGCTTCCCTGGTGGCTCAGTAAGTAAAGAGTCTGCCTGCAATCTGGAAGACCTGGTTCAATTCCTGGGTTGGGAAGATCCCCTGGAGGAGGACACGGCAACCCACTGCAGTAGTCTTGCCTGGAGAACCCCCATGGACAGAGGAGCCTGGAGGCCTGCAGTCCTTGGGGGTAAAGAGTCGGATACAACTGAGCAAATAAGCACAGCGCAGCATATGCATCATTAATATTTCATCCTGAAAGGGAACATCCCCAAATTGGTACAAAAACATAAAGCAAAAAGCTTTGATAACTCAGGTGGAGGTCCACCAAGCCTCTGAGAACATGCATTTGTCAAATGTCTCTTCATGACCCAGGACCAAATATATTAGAGATATATTCAATACTGTTTACTTCACATGTTTAAGAATCTATTGTCTGTATTCACAGGTATGTTGTTATTGTTCTCACTCCTATAAAGAAACTTATGAACCATAAATATTTTATGATTCTATTCTCAGAGACTGAAAAACCCTCTCAGAATCCATTCATAATCCACCTAATATGTCTCGGTATTCTATTTTAGTTAAAATGTTTCATATGACAGTGAAACATCCGCATGCTTTGTTTTCACAAGGCTACACACATTATTTGAAGAAAAACTGGCTAGATATTGCTATAGGTTTTAAAGACTGGCATCAAATAATACATTCTTAAAAGCAACCATCAAAAGTCATTCTCAGAATTTTTTCTCTGCTATGAATGCGATTGCCGATTACTGAACTCCATGTCTTCACACATTTTACCATAGTATGAAACAATAGGACCTCAGAGAACAGCAAGAGACCAATTAGCGTTGAAAAATGCCCAGGGATTAAAAACATATAAATATATACCTTTTCCACCATCATTTATTACCTGCAATGTAATATTGAGTTTGAAACAGATACTATTTGCAAATATTATCTCCAATCCTGATACCTCCAGAGGGATATTGCTTGCATTTAATTATTTCCAAGGTCTAAACAATATTAGGTCCTTAGCACTGTTTTCTTTGAAATTTTAAATGTATAAAAAGCATTTCCTCTCATAAAAATAAGATATATATTTTTTCTTCTGTATTAGAATATATATTCTTTTAAATTTAATGTTTTTGGACTAAATTATTTAATAAACTATAGAATATATTAGTACACATAATAGTTATTATTTTTGATCATAAAGGAATATGGAGTTTTGAGGTTCTCAGAAAAAGCCAATTGGAAATATTACAAATATATTTGATGGACTAAAAATTCAGTTGATATAGTTTACTGAGGCTAAAAAAAAAAGTCAGTTGATAAGTGATGATATAAAAACATAGTTTCATCTGACTTAGAGCTTCATAAAATTATTTCTAATGGTATGATCCAACAGTGAGAATTGAATGAATGAGCAGAGGCAGCTGAAAAAGTATATATTTCAACTGAACGAGTTGAAGATATCCCAAAGACAGTGAGTAAATCAACTCTATTTATCTTAATAAATAAATCAGTGATATTTACTAAGTTTAATGGAAAACTGAGTTTTCCACTTTCTTTTACTTCAAGATAGACTATGAAGAAACACCTCAAATATTATCTAATATGTTTCTTTCTTTTATTGTTGCTGTTATTCAGCCCCTCAGCTGTGTCCAAGTCTTTGTGACTTCATGGACTGCAGCATTCCAGACTTTCCTATCTTTCAGCATCTCTTGGAGTTTACTCAAACTCATGTCCATTGAGTCTTCCTTTTACTAAACCAGCATTATTAAGACATAATTTACATATAATAAATACACCCATTTAAAACGTATACTTTCAAGAGTTTTGACAACCATTGTTAAAGATAAACCATTTTTATTTTCACAGCAGAGAACTTCTTTAAGTCCATTTGAAATCAATGGCAACACTTACTCCTGGCCTCAGGGAACAACTGTTCTGCTTTCTGCCACTGTAATTTTCTGTTCTAAACTTTCACACAAATGGCTCATGTAGTTATACTCTATTTATCTGACTTCTTTTTCTCAGTGTAATGTTTTTGAGTTTATTCATGATGCATAATTAATTTTTTTATTATTGAATATTATTATATTTCCATATATGTTAGTTTCTTTATTCCTTTTCTCATTCATTATTTTTCCCAGCACATTGTTTTGGAAGTATTATAGTTTTAGCTTTTATGCTTAGGACTATGTTCATTTAAAATAATTTTTTGTGCATAATATTATGTAAGGAATGTCATTCATTCTTTCCAAATCATATTAATTCATCCAGCATCATTTGTTAAAATGCTTTTCTTTTCTTTGGTGACTTACCTTAATATCTTTCTCAAAAATCAATTGACTGTGTGCATGGCTATATTTAAAGACATTATATTCTGTTCCACTGACCATAAATTTATACTTCTCCCAACACTACACTGTTTTGATTACTGTAAGTCTTGAAATCAGATTATGTTGTCAAATTTTGTTGTCTTCCAAAGTCATTTTGGATATGTTATGTCATTTGAATTTTCACATAAATTTTAGAATCAGTTAATCAAGCTCTATAAAAAATAAGCTACTGGGATTTTAATTGAGATTGCCTTGAATCTGTCAGTAAATTTGGGGAAGATGCCTTTCTCTATTGAATTATTGGAGATGATTTTTTAGGACACATGGTTCACAGGATGTTAGTTTTAATCACTCAGTCATGTCTGACTCTTTGCAACCCCATGGACTGTAGCCTGTCATGCTCCTCTGTCCATGGGACTCTCCAGGCAAGAATGCTGGAGTGGGTAGCCATTCCCTTCTCCAGGAGATCTTCCCAACCCAGGGATCAAACACAGGTCTCCTGCAGTGCAGCCAAATTCTTTACTGTCTGAGCTACCAGGGAATCCCCCTGGAGGATATTGAATACCATCAAATGTAAGAAATGATTATTTGTGGTTAACATCTGTACAGATTTATTTTCACATTCAAAAAACATCTTCATATGCATTATCTAATCTCTAGCATGACTCTGTCAGGTAAGCATTATGTTATTATCCTCATCCTATGACAAAAGATTTGATGCTCAGGTGGATTAATTATCTTGCTGAATAGAATGAAATTAGGTTGTAATGAACAGTGATTTGAAAGTCTCCTGACTCGAAATCCATAGGTATTCCTCTGTGCACAGAATTAGCAAATGAATATTAAATTCTAGGAAGGTCTTCTAAGAAACAATAATGATGTGCTGGAATTTTTTCATGCATTTTTAAATAGGACTAACTTCTCATGACTTTACAGCACACAGGAATTTGCATTTTCCAAGAAAATTGTTTTGTTTCCTATGAGTTGATTGCTAACTGATCCATAAATTGCAAAACAAAACATGAAATTAAAGCACTCAAAATGACGTCCTGAAATTTACTTAATTTCCCTCACAGAATTAGAATGAAAACACTTGGTGATTTTACTTAGTCTAAGGGCTTTAGAAAAATTGACTTTTAATGCTGAAGAAATAATGTTCTAAATGACCAACATTGGCAAGAAGGCAATATATCAATACTTTTGAAGAAGGCATTTTCGTCTTCAGATTTAGTCATAAATCTTTGGAAAGATGAAATTTAATGTTTATTTTGTGACTTTGCAATATGACATTAACCTTTGATGACTCCAAAAGCCAGTGTCTTAGATGGGGATTCCTTTGGTTTAACAGGTCACAGTGGGATAGAAAGTCAACTGTACAGTGGATTAAACTGAGAAAAGCTCACATTAAAATTCTAAATTCCATTGAAAAAATAATAAAAATCCTAGAATGGTTCTCATTTCCAGGGAAATGCACCATATGTCCTCTGAAACACAGACTGAACCAAGTGCATTAAGAGAGCAATTAAAATGCTGTCCCACAGTGCTGGAATATCATTTCACATATGGCATTCTCACCTGTAACAATTTCTTACTTTACTTGGCTTCTTTCATAAAACCAGCTCTTTCTTTTTTACTTGCTTTGTTCAAAAATAAGATTCATTTACAATAATAAAAAATGAAATACTTTTAGAAAAGATATTTATTATGTTCAAGTTCAATGTTTTATTAACATGTAATCCCTGAAAATCTATTTTTTAATTGTATTGAAGATATTCAAGTGGTTGACAGAATGAAATGAATTATAGACAGAGGAATGCAGTAAAAGAATAAATAATTAGTGTCAACTCTATAGCATGTATGGTAATGAAGCAGTTTTTACACTGATGATCAGATGATGTATTTGTTTATAATTGCCTATGGATGTGCCATATACCAAACTCTATCCTTCATTATTGCTTGGATGTTTTTTGCATACTGTTGAGTTGAATTTTGAAGACCATATTGAAATTAGAGAGATAATAGAGCATGTTGGTTAACAATGTAAGTTATGAAATACTGGCTCTAAACACTAGCTCATTATCATCATCATCACGATTATCACCTCTTTATGGACAATGTTCCTAAGAAACAAGTGTAGGTGTGAACATTATTCATCCTCCTCTTAAAACTACAAGGAAGAACATTCATCAGTAAAATTATAGAGTCAGAAGTTTTAAATTTTCTTCCTCAATCTTCAGCATTTATGTTAACACTGAACACTCTGAATCTTTATGTCTTTCAAAATTTAATAGGTATTAATTTCTGTTCTTTAGTATCCAATAATTTGAATGAAACTCCCAAGAAATACCCAAGTTAATTCTTTATCTATAATCACATTCCAATTTTAACCTGTGAGAATCTTTGTGTATTATTCTAATGATTTTCTATTATTAAAAATATTCTAAATTGATTAGCTTTCTAAAATTACTATGAATAAACTGCAACTCTTCTTCTTATCTCAAAGCCTTGGAAACAATCAAATGCAAAATATCTATTTTCCTGCCCAAATCCTTTGTTTTCTTACATATAGCTGTTATTGGTCACCCAGGAAAATGAGACATTTCAACAACAGAAAATGGCAGAAAATATCATTAAAGGCATATATATTGGACTTCAGTGGTGGTGCAGTGGATAGGAATCTGCCTGCCAATGCAAGAGGATACAGGTTTGATCCCTGGCCCGGGAAGATTCTACACACTGCGGAGCAGCTGATCCATGTGCCACAACTACTGAAACGCGCATACCTGGAGCTTGCACTCTGCAACAAGAGAGGCCAGTGCGCCTCAATGAAGAGCAGCCCCTGCTCGCCACAACTAGAGAAAGTCCATGCAAAGCAACAAAGACCCCAGTGTAGCCAAAAATACATTTTTAAAAGACATATATATACATATATATGTGTATGTATACATACAATCTTAAACGTTGGTCCTTGCCATAGGCTACTTTCACAATTAGATGAAACCATGGACTCCTTTTCAGCAAAATGCTCTAAATTTATCCATAATGTCAATATATAAGATTACAAAGGAAACAAAATATGTACACAATATAATTTTTTAAATATTCTAAAACATTTTTTAAGACATTATATATGATCCCTTGTTAGCACATTAAATAAGATCCAGCAATAACTATGTAAAGTATTAATATATATAAATAATGTTATGAGATACAAGTAGTAACTATAATGTGATATAAAATTATCTGACTTCTACTGGTGTTGAATTCACAGGAACTGCTAATAATATTGTAATTTGTTACTTTCATTTGTAACATAAGCTCATGCTAAATTTCAGTGAAAAAAATACACAAATTTACAGACCCTGCACATGTATGTACATGTGTATGTACTTGTGTGTTGTATACATATACATTGGAAGGATAAAAAATAAACTAATAAAAATGGTCACCTCGTTTAAGAGTCAAAGCTAAAACTTTTCAAGAAAAATATAGGAGGAAATCTTTGAGAACATAGGTTAGGGAAATATTAGGTTAGATACACCAAAAGCACTTTTTTTTTTAAAGAAAAAGATTGACAAATTGAACCTAATCAAAATGTAAGACTACTGAGCATCCAAAAAAAATAAAAATAAAAATAACATGCAGAAGACTGGGAGAAAATATTTGCAAAATAGATATCTAGGAAGAACTTATATCTAAAGTATAAAAAAAAACTCAATAATAAAATAACCCAATTAAAAAATGGACAGAAAGTTCTAACTTTCACCAAAGAAGATATGCAGATGAACATTAATCATGTGAAAAGGTCTTCAGTATCATTCATCATTAGGGAAATGAAAATGAAAGTAAAATGGGATACAGTTCCATACTTACTAGAATGAACATAGTAATTTAAACAAATTTTGGAAAGGATGTGCAGAAATGGGAATCCTCATAATTTGCAGGTGGGGATGTAAGATGGTACAATCACTTTACAAAAAAAATATTAAACATGAACTCATGATATGACACAGCATTTCCATTCTTAATTATCTACCCAAGAGAAATAAAAATATACATCCATGTAAAAACTTTGCATGGATGTTCGTAGCATTATTATTCAAAATGACCAATAATTGGAGAGAATTTAAATGCCCATCAACTGATGAATGCATAGCCAGAACATGATGCATGCATACAGAGGAATTCTACTCAGCCATCAAAAGAAAGGGAATATGAATGCATACTGTAACCTGGATAAACTTCAACAACATACTCAGTTAAAGTCAGGCATAAAAAAAACCACATATGACCCTATTTATATAAGATATTTAGAAAAGTCAAGGATAGAAAGACAAAAAGTGAGATCTGTAGTAGCCTGAGATGACCAAAATGTCAGGAGTGTGAGGATTCACAGAAAAGTGCATGCATGCTTGAAGGTCAGCCACTCAGTCATGTCTGACTCTTATGACCCCAGGGACTGTAGCCTGCCAGGCTCCTCTGTCCATGGGACTGTCCAGGCAAGAATACTGGAGTGGGTTGCCATATCCTCCTGCAGGGGATCTTCCAGACTCAGGGATTGAACCCGAGTCTGCTTCTCTCCTGCACTGGCACGTGGATGGTTTACCACTGTGCCACCTGGGAGGGATTGCACTGGGGTGACAAAATTTTCTAAAATTAATTATGCTAATAGTTGCACTTCTTGGTATATTTAGTAAAAAATTATTGAACTGTATGTTTAAAATGATAAGTTATACGGTATGCAAAATTTGCAAAAAATGTCTTAAAGTTATTGAAAAGTCTATAGTGAACCCATATAGGTGGTTGATGAGACAGGGAGAAAGGGTAGTGTTTAAGAAGATTTTTCTGTATATGCCTTTCTACATAGTATTTACTTTTAAATCTTGTAAATTGCCTTATCTATTCAAATTAAAATTAACTTTAAAAATAAAAAAATAGGTTCATTGTGACCACTATATATGTTTCTTTTTGCAGAGTTGTTACATGTTGTATTCTCTCAGTCTGCTAGTCTCTTCTTGTTTTAAAAAAATCTTTTTCCTCTTCATCTTCTGAGGGAGTTATAGATTTATGAACTTCTTTTTCGTGACTCTGTCTATTAATATATATCTACTTTGTTGCAATAACTTACAAAACTTTATTATACTTATAAGGAATTTGAGAAAGGGTGAGGGAATGCTATCATAATGACCTCTTCATATATATTTCATGTCCTATTGTATCTTCACAAACTTGTAAGGTTGGAAAGACAGTGGTTATTACCTTTTCTACCCAATTCCCTTTCCCCCATCTTGTTAAAAGAGCCATGGCATTAAGCTATAGAATTAGATGCTCCACTTGGACTAGTTCAGCCATGTTCTTCACTTTATAAGGACATGTTATTTTACACAACACATAAAATCCAAATTGAACTAGTATTTTTCCTAAACTTTTCAAAAAAAGTATTAATCCAATAATTGTGGTTGACATCTTAGTCTCTGTATTTAGTTCTGAAATTTTCCACAGTTTAAAAAGTGCTTAATAATGAAGGGAATGGTATTATTATTTCAGCAGGAAGAGCTCTCTGGTCCAAGGAAAATGGGCTTATTACTTCTGGAAGGAGGAAAATGCTAGGTTAATGGCTTATAACCATGATGTGCTCAATAGTCTGGCAGAGACTTAAAGAAGAAGGGCCTGAGGACCATATACTTCCAGATGACTGTATCTGCACCACGAAAGGACTCCTTTGTCTCTCATCATTGACCCTATGATTTCAGGTGACTCCTAGTCTACACTCTTAAGGGGTGGTTATTTTCAAAAATGGAATTGCACTTTTACAAAGTTATTTTATAAACACTTTGAGTTGTTTTTCATCTGATGTGAGCAGACACTGCCCACTACTACCCCTATTGCCACCACTGCTGCTTCCTAAATAAAAAGATATGTGTATATATATGTATATATATACACATGCACATATATACACATATTTATACATACACAATCAGCCCTCTGCAGGTTCCACACTGGGGATGCAACCAACGGCTGTTTGAAAATATTTAGAAAAAAAATTTCCAGAAAGTTTCAAGAAGCAACTTAAATTTACTGCACACTGACGGCTATTTACATAGCATTTGCATTGTATTTAAAGCTATTTACATAGCATTTACATTGTATTAGGTGTTATAAGTAATCTAGACATGATTAACAGTATACAGGATGATGTGCATTGGTTACACGCAAATACTATGCTATTTTGTATACAGGACTCGAGCCTTCCTAGATTTTGTTATCCACATGGTTCCTGAAACGAATCCCCTGTGGATGTCAAGAGACTATTGTACATACAAAGGTGCCTTCTGCTTTGCAAAAGTTTTCTGTATATCACATTGCTTTTAGGAAAGACCTACATTAGTACCTGTTTTCACAACAGAAAGAAATCCAAAGAGGATTTCCACTTTTACAAAAAAAGGTGAAAATCAAAAACAGTTTTTAGCATTTATTTGGCTAATGAGGAATAATTTTTTAACAAGGTACAAATCTAAAACAAAAGTGATCTGTTTATCCAAATATAAATATAAACATAAATCAAAGCAAGAAAAATTAATTAAGGGATAAAGATATAATTATATACATATAGTGTTCAAGTTTTCATGAACCTTTAGCAGACAATTTTACAAAATAAGATGCAACCTAAAGGACATTGGACAGTTTTCCCTATAAGTTATTATGTCTTATCTTGTGTTTTTCTGTATGTTAGTTTTGTTCCTGAAGAGAAATTGATGGAGAAATCTTTATCTTATGCACATTTCTCTATGGCATAAAATTTAAACTTATATCTATAATATTGAAAAATGTCACTGGATATAAAGAGTAAGTGTATATTGATGAGGTTAGCATTTCCAGTACACACATAACATCAGTGGTATGTTCTTCCTCACTGGTGTTCAAGGAGATGCAACTGATGTGTAGTTGCTATTAGACTGAATACTTTCTGCAGGTAAACATGATTTTTTCTGCTTTGTTTGTGTTTCATTTGTGGAATAAATAAATAAAAACCTACTACTGAAGAAGAATATTTGGAATTAGCAGATACATAGTACTATATATAACATTAGCAACAAGGATCTAGTGTGTGGTACGGGGCACATTTTCTCAGTCATGTCTGACTCTTTGTGACCCCATGGGCTATAGCCCACCAGGCTCTTCTGTCCATGGGATTTTTCGGGCATGAATATGGGGGCTGCCATTTCCTACTCCAGGGATAAAATCCATGGCACAGGGAACTCTATTCAATAGTCTGTAACAGCCTAAATGGGAAAAGAATTTGAAGAAGAATAGATGTATGTATATATATAAATGCATCAATTTGCTGTACATTTGAAACACAACATTATTAATCTACTGTACTCCAGTATAAAATAAAATTAAAAAACAGACAACCAGAAACCAACAAAAAAAAAAAAAAAAGGAAAAGTCTTGCTTAAAAAAGAGAAAGAAAAGTAGGAAATTGCCTAGTGGTCCAGTGGTTAGGACTCCATGGAAGGTGTGGATTCAATCTGTGGTCAGGGAAATGAGATCCCAGAAGCTGTGTGGCATGGCCAAAAAAAAAAAAAAGGAATTAAAACAAAAGAAAAATAAAAGTAATATGAGGATTATAGGAGGAAATGTTAATCACAGGGGAAAACCTAAACTCTAAATTGATCCTGGGCAGATGACGGTAAAGGGTCTTGCCTTCTCATCTCTGTTCCTTAGCAGGGGATAGACATTCATTTATCAAATAGCCATAGTATCAAAAGCACCTTTTTGTGATTCTCATTTTGTTTTATTTGACATTATAGTTAGCTTCTCTGATGGCTTAGTGGATAAAGAATCCATCTGCAATGTGAGAGACACAGGAGACACGGGTTCAATCTGATCCCTGGGTCGGGAAGATCCCCTGGAGAAGGAAATGTCTACCCACTCCAGTATTCTTGCCTAGAGAATCCCATGGACAGAGGAGCCTGATGGGCTACAGTTCATAGGGTCGCAAAAGTCAGACACAATTGAGCAAACACACGTTTGTCAATAATAATATGTGCCAGTCAAGAGCAAAACACTTTAAACTATACTTCTACAATCTTTAAAATCCTTAAAATAATCCTATAGAATATGTATGATGTCTTATTTTACATTTTAGGAAATCCAAGTTCACAAAATGTAAGTCCCTTGAAGAAAGTCTCATAGTATAAATCAAGAAGTAAAACAGTGAATCTGGAATCTGAATTCATTGTTAAGCAACTCACATCTAGGTTTTGACCACCCTGTGGTGCCTGGGGCTCCCTGCCTTGGCAGGGCTACATATTTTTTATCTGAATTCATTTCTTGACCTCCCTTCACCCACAATCGTATAGAACAGAGATTGTTAATGAATATTTAATTGAGGAGAATCTGATGAGCATAGTGATGTTATAAACACAGCTGGAGAAAATGTCAGGAATCCTGGGTTCCAGTCATGCTCTGGCCTCAAGAAACGATATCACCTTGAATAATGTAGCTCAGCACTGTGTGCTTCAGATCCTTAAAATATGAAAAGAGGACTATTGACTTGTGAAAATTACGTGAGAAATTACATGTGATCTGAGATCTAAAGCACCATGAATAGGAGCCATTGGCAGCAGGGATAAAATCTATGATCCTGAAACTGGTCCTCATGTTATGTTTAGCCTGCCAATGCTATTGTATCAGCAAACTTTCAAAATCTTGGTTTTAGGTTTATTTCCTACTTTGTTTTTCTATTTTCTTCTTGGAATGGTAGCAACAGGAAATTTTCTACGATTGTATAGAAAGAAAATTGAGTCTGGAACCTACACACAGAACTTAAAGATCATCCTGCATATTTCTTATTCATAAATAGCCATAGACAAAGTAATCAGTGCTTTGGGTAAGTGCCTCAAAACATGCTAAGAGGCCAGAGCAGCTCAAAGAGTTTAAAACCTCATTTATGATTCATATTTTATCACCCATTGTTTCTTTACACAGCCACCACAGTATTTTTGTGTGATTTGACAAAACATTGTATTGATGCTAGTTTTATACCGCACAGTTTGCTCTGCCTTGAACATCTTTCCAGCAGCAGGTGGCTCTCTTGTGCTATCCTTTCTGTGAATCAGACTTCTGACTGCCTGGGATTCACCCTACTGCTTGGTGGATGGCAGTCCCCTCTAAGTTCCATGGGAGGAGAGGCCAGATAACTCAAGAAAATCCAGAAAATCATATTTCTTTCAAAGTGCTCTAAATGTTAATCTTGTGTTTCTTAATACATGCTGAGCCATAGTTTTTGCTCTATAAGGAAACCAACTTGCATGTTTTTTCCTCCAGTTTCCCTGATTCAAAGTCTGTTATGAGCTGAATTTATAATTCTTGCAAGGATTAATAGCTAGAAAAGATTAGACAATTCACTAACATGCTCATCTATTTTAAACTTTTCTGCCCTCATATAATTGACAGTGATAAGAAAGATGGAAGGAGATGAATTATGCACCACACTGAAGTTTCACCAAATCAGGTGAATATTTTTCCTTTCTTAGATAAACTTTCATTTAGATTTATTGGATAAGCTTTTTTCGTGATGATTCCTGCACATAGTTGGAAACCTCAGGCAGGCTATGTCAAGATTAAATGATTTTAGGTTTTATACTAAAAACTTTTTATATTGGAAAGTAGAAAATGGTTTTATTTTTCTTTACTCTGCAGGTTATTTTAAAAATATAGAATGCTGCATTTGCTTGTACCACACTCCACCCTTCACTTTGGAAGGTGACATCATGAGCGAGGAGTGTTGGGGTTCCCTGTGTTTAGTTCCCTAAGTTTTTGGCCAGAAATTTTATTACCCTGTAAGGTGTAGAAAGTTGCTGCCAAGATAATTAAAACCAAAGCAAAACAGAGCAAGGTTAATTCAAACAAGTAAATAAATGACTACATGCAGTCATCAAGTCAGGAGTCCCAATGCTAAAGATATTTATTAGCTGTCAGAAACCAGACAGATAAAGATGAGTGAAGCACATTAGTGTCATGAAAGGAAAAGTGGGGAAATGGAAAATGGAGACTTCTAGTCTGCCTGACATTATTCATAGTAGAACAATTTAAATCACTATGCTAACTAAGCAACATTGAATGTGTGCTTAAAGCCCATGTAGTGAGGTTAGAAGAATCTGGACTCTGGTCGCTCCATTGTTCCTATTTTTTTTTTCTTCAATCTATAGCACTGATAAGGGAAAAAAGAGCCATGGCCAGCTGTGGGCTACACTTGTTAGCAGCTACAGAAAATCTGGATGAATAAGATGCAGATAAAGAAGAGGATTATTTCAAAAGGGACACATTTTAGTAAAGATAACTTCCTAATCAGCATAGTTTTTTGCGCCTCTAGTTACTTCCAAACAAACTGGAATCTTCTGTTTTGCATGAGAGAATAGATATTATTTATATAAATTGGCCTCTTCAACATGTATTCTGTGTTTTACTTTTCCTTAGATCGTAGAAGCACTGTTTACTAGAGTTCAGGGGAGTTCAGGCAAAGACTGCTATTTCTTTACATAAAAACAACATTTTTGAAATTCAAGGAAATAATATTTAGACCAACTTTTATCTTGATGATAATCAGTCAGAATTGCAGTTAGGTAGATAACTAGTCCAAACTCTGCTTCTAAAAAAATGACTAGAACACATGTTTCTTTTTGCCTATATTATTGCCAGCTTCTCATTGTGGGCAAAATATAAAGCATCTGTTATATTTCTCCCTACTTTGCCACATTCCAAGCCAATAGCTCCAAGCAAGAATAACTAAACAGGTTTACCCAGTTGGAAAACCATCAAATTCCACAAAATAAAATTAATATTGGTAACTTGCACACAGCCAAAGCAGTACTTACTTCTAGTAGCAAAAACACAGTTTCACTCTCTGTGGCAGCAGGTGCCACTCGACATGGTATTTTCAAATATAGAGATTCCCTATCAAGGCAGAGTGTGTGACCTCTAGAAACAGATAAGCTGATTCGAGACCTTATCATTTGAGCTTCATGTATGAGATCAAACTTCCTGTCAGCACTCACTGGCAGATAATATTTGATAATAACTCCTCAAACTCAGACCTTTTGTAAGCTTACACACAGTGTTAGAAGCGTTAGTCACTCAGTCATGTCTGACTCTTCGCAACCCCATGAACTGTAGCCCACCAGGCTCTTCTGCCCATGGAATTCTCCAGCCAAGAATACTGGAGTGGGTTGCCATTCCCTTCTTCAGGGAATATTCCTGACCTGGGGATCAAACCCAGGTCTCCTGCATTGGAGGAAGATTCTTTATACTCTGAACTACAAGGGAAGCCTACACATAGAATTCTTCAAATACAACAATGTCATCATGTGCTTGGAATTTTCCAAATTCAATGACCCATCCTAATCTCATTCACATTCAGGCATGTATGTATCACAAGGATTCTGCCCCATGATCAGACACACTCTGAACCAGAAATCAGTAAAGGACAGTGGTAATTCAGAACAATTAATGCAATGAGTCCACTTTGCATGGCCCACTATTGATTTAAATAACTTTTTGCACTTGGAAGTCTTATCATTGTATGTTTGCATTATTGTTTTATCTATTCCTTCAAGTAATTTTGAACATTTGTAATGGATATGTTGAGATGACAACAAAAATTCATCTTTAGAAGGATTGTCATTTCTGGCCTGTGGAAAGGTCTCAACAATTGCTCACTATGAATTAAATAGATTTGAGGTAGACACCAATAAGAAAAAGAAAACATGGTAAAAGTAGCAATTGTAGAATAAAAATCATGCTCTCAGTATACTGATGGAGAAGGAAATGGCAACACACTCCAGTATTCTTGCCTTGAAAATTCCATGGACAGAGGAGCCTGGCAGGCTACAGTCCAAGAGATCATAAAGAGTTGGACATGACTAAGCATGAATGCATGCAGTATACGGAGGAGGAAATCTTTTACTAGAAAATAATAGAAAGTTTTTCAAAGGAAGTGATATTTGGAAATCTACAAACTCCCTGATCAATGAGAACAAAGTAAGAAATTTTGTGCCTTAGCATCAGAGCCAGTGCACTAGTTAATTTGTTCCACAGTGTATATGTTCTTTTTTGTTTTGTTTTATTTTTTTTTTACTGAAAACCATTTTTTCCCAAGTGTTAATTTTTAAAAATTGAAGTATAGTTGATTTTACAATGTTTTGTTAGTTTCAGATGTAAAACAGTAATTCAGTTATACATATATGTACATATACATGTATATATATTCTGCTTCAGATTCTTTTCCTTTATAGGTTATTACAAAATATTGAGTATAGTTCCCTTTGCTATACAGTAAGCTCTTGTTGGTTATTTTATATACAGTAGTGCGTGCATGCTAATTAGCTTCAATCATATCTGACTCCTCTTTGCAACCCTATGGACTGTAGCCTGCCAGGCTCCTCCTTGTATTCGAAAAGATACAAGCATCCCAATGGATACAGAAGTTTTCTTTACAACAGCCAAGAGACAGAATCAAACTAAATGTCCATCAACAGTTGAGTGGATAAAGAAGATGTGTGTATATATATATATATATATACATCTATATATACAGGCTCCTCTGCCCATGGGGATTCCCCAGGCAAGAATACTAGAGTGGATTGCCATTTCCTTCTCCAGGGGATCTTCCTGACTCAGAGATCAAATCTGCATCCCTTGTGTCTCCTGCATTGGCATGTGGGTTCTTTACCACTAGCATCACCTGGGAAGGCCATATATAGTAGTGTGTGTATGTTAATCGCAAACTCCTAATTTGTCCCTCATCCCCGCTTAATCTTTGGTAACCATAAGTTTGCTTTCTATGTCTGTGAGTCTATTTCTGTTTTGTATATAAGCTCATTTGTATCATTTATTTTTAGAGTCCACACATAAGAGATATTACGTGAAATTTGTCTTTGTCTGGATTACTTCACTTAGTATAATAATCTCTAGGTTCATCCATGTTGCTGCAAATGGCAAAATTTCATTCTTTTTTTATGACTGGGTGTTAGTCTATTATATATATGGGATTCCCTCATAGCTCAGTCAGTGAAGAATTTGCCTGCAATGCAGGAGACCCAGATTCGATTCCTGGATCACGAAGATCCCCTGGAGAAGGAAATGGCAACCCACTCCAGCACTCTTGCCTAGAGAATCCCATGGGCAGAGGAGCCTGTATATATAGATGTATATATATATATATGTGCACACACATCTTCTTTATCCACTCAACTGTTGATGAACATTTAGTGTGATTCTGTATCTTGGCTGTTGTAAATAAAACTTCTATATCCATTGGGATGCTTGTATCTTTTCGAATTATCAGGGATATATGTGTGTGTATATATATATATATATATTTATATATACCAGGAGTGGAATTTCTGGGTCATATGGTAATTCTATTTTCACTTTTCTGAGAATTCTTTGTACTGTTTTCCACAGTGGCTTCACCAACTTACATTCCCATCAACAGTTGTAGGAGGATTGCCCTTTTTCCATGTCCTCACCAACATTTGTTATTTATGTTCTTTTTGATGATAGCTATTCTAACAGGTATGAGGTGGTATCTCATTTTGATTTGCATTTCCCTGATGATTAGTGATGCTGAGCATCTTTTCGTATGCCTTCTGGCCATCTGCACATCCGCTTTGGGAAAATTGTCTATTCAGTTCTTCTCCATATTTTTTAAACTGTTTTTTTGATGTTAAGTTGTATAAGCTGTTTATAAATAAGAAGTGAATATTCCTTCTCCCTGCTCTTTATAAAACCTTATTTTTCCTGAAAGAATATAAAGCAGATCCAAAATACCAATAAGGGATCCATATAAAATTATTTTTCAAGTCCCCTGAAATGCCACTGCTTAATCAGTCTATGTTTTCCTATTTTGGAAAATAAGTTATTGGCAAACAGAGACCATACATACTTCTGTTTCTTACTTATCAGGATGCAAGAAGGTGTGTAACAGTTTGGATGAGTTATTTTAGAAGAGATATGTTTTTTCTAAATGAGATTTGGATAACAGCCTATGTCTAATCCCTCTGTGACTAAAGATGCAAAGAATTGTCAGAACAGTTTGGTTCATCAAGCTATAAAGTGCAAATATATTATGACACTCTCATAGCACATGTGAAACTAACAGAAATAAACTTTTGATCCTTAGGAATCCTTCAAACAGGATCTGTTTCTAAGAGGCAAAGGGGCAGTTTTCTGAACTGGATATATATAATATAGTCAGGGTGAATTAAAGGTGAAATGATTTGATGACCAATACTAGTGATTCACTAATTAGATTTTGGTAGTTTCATGGCTTGAGTATTACATTTGCAATTAAATCTACTCATAAACAGAGAGCTAGTTTCACTCTTATAAGATTAAATATTGATGCTTGTTTAGTGAAAAAGATGGTTCTTAAGACCTGCATTCATGTTAATTTTGATATACCCAATTATTATAGTGCATATAATAAAATATCTTGATTTGTTCTTTATAATTAAAGAAAAGATGAGGCATTTGACCTCAACACTAAACCATTCATTATGGTTAATAAAGTATAAAATATCACGGTTTACTTATTTTGTCCAGCCTTCATTGTTCTCAAAAAATGAGTATGTTAACAATGGCAAGCATTCCTTCAACATATCTGTTAAATGCTAACAGATACCAGAAAAATCTGTATTGAAAAAAACAATAGTTAAATAAAGTACAAAATGTAGTTCACCTTTAAGAAAAATAAGATAAGTGATTTGGGTCAATCCCAGCATACAGAGTCATGCTATCAGCTAAAGATGCAGGACACCCTCCTGCATCTGTACTAATTGTAGGAGCCCCCACAGACATCTCCACTTTCAGAGCCAAAGTTGTCACTGAACTGGCCTCTGTGGTCTTATGATTGCAAGATGCAACTCAGCAACAACCATTAGGGAACCTTGAAAAGAAAGGTTTTAATACTCACAAGTTCTAGAGAATTCATGCCAAATCTGGGGCCACAGAGCAAGGTCCATGTAGACAGAGAGAGAGCAGGTAGACCTGGGGTTCTCCCTTTATTGGGGTCCAGGGTATAGTACCTAGGGTTTTGTGGATTCACTCTTTATTGGTGAAATTAAAACATAAGAGCAGGAGTTAAAGTATGCGAGGACCAGAAGTAGTCAGTCACCTGGTAAATTATCTAGGTCAGTCAGAGCTTTCTAAACAAAAGGGATCTTCAGTAATGAGGTGGCCTGGCTCTTTATCTGGTTATGTAGCTGGCAAAGTGTTCCTTTCAGATGGGTGTCTTTGAAGAGGATGCCTCAGAATCAAAAGCTTAATGTCAGGCACTTAGGTTACAATAAAAAATACCAATAGTCAGGTGCATATGCTTTAATAAGTGCAAAATATCAAAGTTAAGGAATTTTCTTACATGAGGTGGTATTCTCATCACTAATGCTTTAATAGCAGAAAAGATTTAGTGACATATCAGTAGGTACTGGTTGTTTAGACCAAAATGGAAGAGTAAAATGTCTGCTTTTGAATTTTTCAGATTTATTTCAGAAAAGTAATTTTTTTTCTATTCCACTTTTACTAAGTTCATGTTTGCTTTGGTATAAAATATTGTATTTGTAATTTCTGTATTTTATATTAATTTGTATTTTATACAAATTTTCACATGAATTTGGTTCAGGAGATGAGCTAGCTTTATTTTGTAGCCTGATTATCTTTTCCTAATTGTGGCATAGTTGTTGGTGATTCCAGACACCCTAGTTCCAGAACATGGAATTGAAGTGTTTGTTCTTAAATGTTTCATGAAGTATCATTAAAATGACCAAGGCAAATATGGAACCACTTACCTGACCTATTAAAAAAGTATGACATCATTTTTCCCTCTCCTTATCTGTATTAAATATGTATGGTCTCATAAACACGATTGCTGCTACCCTTCCCAGGACTCATGATTTTCTTCCTAATATATTAAAGGGAAAAAGTAATTTCTTCTTTAAAATGTGGTTAACTATATACAGAAGTTATAGTAAAAAACACTTTAATGTTTCTTATGTGCAGAAACTATTTTAAATATTTATGATACAGACAGCAGAAGATCTCAATCTTTGAACAGATTCCATATCAGCTTGTGTATGTAGAGAGACAAGTAATACATGCAGTAGTAAGTGTATGTTATAGTAAATTGGAAAGTACTAAAGAATAATGAAAGAGAACAGAGTAAAGGTGATTGGATACACGTGGTGAGTATCCAGAGGTGCAAGCTGAAGTTTTACAACCGGGTAGTCAGGTTAGGTATTAACAAAAGCTTGATGCCAAAACTAAGACAGGCAGGAGGTAAAAGAGTTAGCTGTGTGAAATTCGAGGGAAGAATTTCCCAGACAGGTTCACTAGCTAGGACAAGACTGTATGGTAGGAAAGTGCCTGATCAAGCTAGTGTATACCAGGAAATAATATATTAGTATTTCCTGCAGAAATGAGTATAGAGAGATACATGTGACCTAGACATTGCTTCAATAAGTTCACTTCATTTAAAGAATCATCTTTGGCCACTGCTAAGCCTGTTACAGTTTGGCATATCAATATCCAATATTACACATACACACACACATATACATACACTATAATTGGTGTTACAGAAATTGTATCTATTTCTGAAATACCTGACTACACAGGTAACTCTTTAGGTGGGACGTAATCTTTCAGCAGCTATTTGCAACTTTTTCAGTGTAAGACTCCTGGGACTATGGCACTTTCAGTGATTTAATTCTGCCATCATTTACTGGATCTGACAGAAGAGATGGGGCCATTTTATAGAATAAAAATGGGTCATTGTGGTGTTACTGGACTTACTGGAGCTGTAATGCAATACACCTTTTAAACAGAGGGAAAAAAAAGATAAGGATGTGAGGATTGTGTTATACTATCCTTTGTTCTTCCTTTTCAATCTTTAGCTTTCATGATGCATTTTGTCATTTTCCCCAGAGCTCTTTTAGTGTCATTCTCAATAAAGATTATCAAAGCGGAATGCTATATCTGGATTCATTGTTATGCTAACCAGTGCACAAGATTTTTTTCATAGTGTTCCTCTCTTTTATTTAAAAAAAAAAATCAAGATAATTGAAAAGCATAAAATCTATGCTCCTAAGTCATCTTTTCCTGTGCAGATTGACTGATTAAAATATTCATCTCAGCATCACTACTATTGAATGGCACCAATTTATAAAATTGTTTTTATCATAGCCAATTTCTTCATTAGCAGAACCTGTGGAGGGCTGTGGGGTTTTGTGTATGCTATTAGTGATAACACATCTACATTTCATTGATTTTAAAACTATACTGAATGGATGACAATTTATTTTTCCATTGCACTCTCTCCTCAAGGACAACTTCCCCTTTCCTGTTATAGTAGAAAATGAATTCTTAGCCTGGATTTAATGAGTAGAGTGCATGAGTCTCAAAGTTTCAAAAATCCCCTGAAACTGCGAAATGTTGGGAATTGACATTTGATTTTCTCTCCTCTTTCTCTTTTTTCCTTTCACAGGTTTCTTCAGAGTCCATAGATTCTAAAAGGATACTGGCATCCCAGGGAAATTCCAGTATAATGTAGGAACTGGTGTCACAGATTACAAATAGCAATGCGTCTGTAAGCACCATCTTTAAGTTTCCCTTTGTAAGGTACCCTAGTACATCTTTCCTATTGCCTTCACTCACCTTTGAATGGCAAGTGAGAATATCTCTTGGAATACATCTCCTAATACTTTTAGTGCTATGCTTCTTGCAGGAAGAGAAGCAGAAGCAAGTTTTTTACGTGCAGAAGACGTAAGTCTAGGAAAGAAGACAAAGGTCCATGTGGGCATTTAGGGGTGTTTTCACAATGTAGTGTCCCTAGTAGCCTCTAGTCCTGTCTTTGCTGTTGTTGTTGTTGAGTCGCTAAGTTGTATCTGACTCTTTTGCAACCCCGTGAACCATAGCATGCCAGGCTCCTCTGTCTATGGATTCTCCAGGCAAGAATACTGGAGTGGGTTGCCATTTCCTCCTTCAGGGGATCTTCCCAACCCAGGGATGGAATCTGCGTTTCCTGCCTTGGCAGGCAGATTCTTTACCACCGAGTCACCTGGGAAATCCCTAGCTCCCACTAAGTTGCCCCAGTGAAGATACAATACTGTAGAATGCAATATTGCTCTTTTTATAAAGGAAAATACCTATAGGACTGTAAACACATTGTCGTTTGTAACTTTACATCTACTGATTTCCCTTGATCACCTATTTACAATGAGATACCAGCCCTGAATGGGCAATTAAATAAACAATGAATATTGAAGACTGATTGTTGAATATGGCAGTCCTGTATTGATATGAGTAAGACATAAAGTGAGATGGGAGAGGGACAGTTGTAGACAAATGGTAAGAAATAGAAGTCTCAGTCCTCAAGAAAAATCAAAGAAGAGGAGAGAGATGGGTTTTCCTCCACCATTTTTCCAAGACTTATTTAACCATTATGAGGCTACAACCATAGAGACATATTGCAATGTACCATTTCCCCATCAACAGACGAAGAATTTAAATTACATGAATCACTAAGGCGATCATTTTGTATCTTCCTTGGTTATCCAGGAATTCTTTCTGAAACACAGCCACATGTTCTGCCCAGGGAAATGCTTCTGAATTATCTGAGTTGAAGGATGAACTTTTTTTTCAATCTTTCATGGATGAATACTTTTGTAAAACACAATAAAAATGAATTAGGAGAAAAAATGAAATAAAGAGACACAAAATTCAATTTCCACTTTATTATCGATAGATTCAACAGGCATAAAATGACTCTGTTCAATTGCTATGCAATTTCCAAATGATTACACTCAAATCTTGCACATCACTGCAAACTGGTGACAAACATTTTGCAGACCATCACCAGTTGGGGTATTTCTCTTAAGCGGTATTGCTTTAATGCGTAGGTAGAGCAATGTACAGAGATAAAGCAAAAAGGTGGACTTCTGGATCTTTATAACCAATAGAGGGACTCTGCCCTGTAACTCTTTCTCCTGTAAGAATTCTGCTTAAGATGGATTGGAAGTATGCTTCACCTGCTTACAAACAAAATCAAAGCCAGTTCACATACTGCTAGAAACTTTAATCCTGTGGTTCTCAAAGAAGTCTCAGACTTAAAAATATTCTGCTAATTTTCTGGACTCTTTCTGCTTGTAGAATTGTCTTCCTCTGCTTATTTCATTTAATGATGGCTTTTATTTCTCTTTTGTACAACAGATAGGCCTTTATTGATTTTAAAACTATATGTGTGTACTTAAGGTTATATTTTCAATGAATTTTTTTCAAGATATTAAAGGGGACAATTTCAATTAATTTTTAAATGGTCTATTGGATAGATGGGATTGAAAACACTTTATATAATCCTGTGTTGTGCACCAATCATATATATTATATATGTGTATATATACATGTATGTATGTATATGTATATATACATATATATGTATATATATTATATATCTTATTTACTTCCTTTAATATACAATACATACATATATATATTTAATTACTTTAGGGGATAATCTGCATTTTGTGTTCTAGACATCTGAGTATTCTTTAAGAGAAATATGCACATCTTATATAGACTTTTTCTAAGCTTTACAGCTTATTTTTGGTCTTACTTTCTTCTATTCTTTATAAGACTGATACTGTCAAAATCTGCTAGTTTTATCTCCCCATCAAACTTAATATCCTTATCAATAATAACCTCAAACAAAAAGACAAACAAAAAAGAAATGAATGTTTCTTTTACAATAAAAATCATAGCTGTAAGTTAGCTACATACCAGAAAATTACACACCCAATAAAATACAAAAGGAAAAGTAATTTCAAATTTCTAAGTTACCAACTTTTCATTTCTCATTTTGGGTCCCCTTGTGTATCTATTGATATCCAAAACTCAAGAGTAATCATGGATTAATTATGGGGATACTAAGTGTGGCACTTAACGTTTCCCCAAAATCTTAATTTCATATGCTAGGGAAAAAGTCAATGCATACTGTGTGAAAGAGAGTCAGCTGACCTCAGTGCGCGCGTGTCTTCTAGATGCGTCTCTGGGTAAAATCAGCTGTTTGTCATAACTGTTAGATAATTTCATGGAAGAAAAGTTTAAAAAAAAGCAAAATTTTTGATACCTAGTCAGTCACTCAATCCTGCCAGTGCAGGAAAATCCACCTCTCTCATTTAATTCTTCCCACCTTTATGTCTTTTCATTTTTCGTCTGTCACGGTTGGTTACTGATGTGAGGTTGCATACTGATGTGAAAATGCTGTACAGAAGAAAGAACATTTATTCAAAGTGAAGAAGACATTGAGACAATGTATTAACTAAAAGGGCTTAGGGAAGACTTATATAACCAATTAGCTGGTTATAAATAAGGGAGTTTAAGAGGAGAGAGAAGGAATAAGGTGAAGCTTTGTGATGGAAACTGGAATCCAAGAGAAACCTAGAAGCATGCACTCTCTCAACTCTCTTGATTGATTTGAAACCATATATGTAATCTTTATAAGAAAAGCTTTAATGCAATTGCAAGAAAATGCCCTGGAGCCAAGGAGCTTGTTTATTGCAATATTACAGAGTTTCACTTTATAAAACAGAAAACTGAAACATCAATATACTCAAGAGTTGTTAGGCAATAATACAGACTAACATATTTCAAAATTCTACAAAGAAAATTTCCATAAGAGATAGTGTTTTGTTAATAGCATAGCCATATAATTGCTATGAGATTTCAGATGTTTTATGTAGATTCTGCTTTCTTTACAAACTGAAGCCACAGAGATCCTTTTCCCACAGAAGTTTACATTAAATCTTTATTTTTTGATGTAAAATTGAGGATTCTTCATATTTAAATGCACACTACACCGAGAAAAGAATACTGACTATTGCTATAGGTCTACTAAAATGCCATTTGTTTGATTTTGCCTGTCTTTAACAATATTACCAGTTACATGAATGGAGATGTAGAAGGGATAGCATTCAAATATGTGATTGATATAAACTGGGAAGGAAGGCTAGTATCCTTTTAAGAAACAGTGTTTTAAATACCGCATGAATGCTAACATGATGGAATTTCACAGGTATTAAAAATTATGCCATGTATTTAGACAAAAATAAAAGCAATTGCCCAGATAATAGAGGTAGTCTGCTTTCCGTTTCCACATTAATGTAGCCAGGAGATTTCACTGACCAATCTCAGATTCTATTGGAGCAAACATTGAAACCAAATTTATCAAAACCCGTGTATGACTTCCAGACCTCTTTAAAAAAAGTGCAATCACTAGATCAGTAAAGCTAATTGCTCTTAACTATTCTGCAGAGGGTAGCCAAATACAGAGTAATGATTTCAATTCAAGGCACATTGTCTTAATAGAACAATTAACATCTCAAATGTATAATCAGAATGATGATTGGGAATCCAGGATGTATGAATAGGCATTGATTGAACCAGTGCTATCCAATCTGGACAAGAGAAAATCGAGAGGATAACTGACAGCCAAATTCAGATATCTGTAGAGCCGTAAGGGAGAGCATGCGTGTGTTATTCTGATCCAGAGGGCTGCTCTGGTGGTGGTGAGAGGGTTTTGTGTAATAAGGAATTGCACAGGAGAGCAGCTGAATGGTGATGCCAGATTCTTTGCATTTAAATCCGATCTCCTTCACTACCTAGATGTGCAATATTTGGCTTGTTTTTTCAGCTTTTCTGTATATCCTATTCTCCTTAAACAGAAAAAAAAAAGTGTAAAGAGCTCTTGTGAATACTCAATAAATCAACACAAATAAAGCACTGGAACATTGTCTGAGCATGCGGAATGTCTGAGAAGGCTCAATAAATATTAACTTTTACTCTAGATTTCAGATCTCCCAATAATAAAAGTGAGTGTGAGAAATCCTCACCCTGAAAATTCAATTATGTGAGCTTTTGCTTCCTCTAAACATATTCTTGAGTCTTTGTCCCAGTTCTTCACTGGTGTTGGTGACATTTAAACTCCCTGTTAATTTTGAGTCATTCACTACCAGGTATTTATGTCTTTATGATACTTTTCACAGAATCATTGAAGAACACGATTTTTAGGTGCACAATTAGGTATCAGGCCATTTGACTGAAAGAAGAAGGTTTCTTCACTTTTGCCACTCTTAAATTCTAGCATCTCTTCAGTACTTTGTGGCTTATGAAAACAGCTGAAATTGTACTCAGTTTCAAGTACCTCCTTGTACAAAGTCCACAGAGCAACCAGCCAAGTACATTAAAGCTTCAGTTTACTGCCCCTTGCCCACCCACAAAAATCAAAGCTGTGTTTCATCCTAAACTGTGAATGTTTGACATTTTTATGCAACAAGAGTGAAACTCTGGATCTTATTTCCCTGAATAGAACCTCTAAAATACCCTCAGGGAGATAATTCAGTTGTAGGTAGGCTTATTTTTTGAGCTTTCTTTCCATCAAGGATCACAGTCTTGTGCTGATTACTATTCAAATCATGTAAATAAAAGGTATTTTGTATATTTTGTCCATCTTTTATAGTGGTGTATAGTCATAAGATCTAATTTGTCAAGGCAAGAACAGAAATAATATTTTTCTTTTCAAATGCAAATGTATCATTTATCAGCTCAAAACTCCCATGTTGCCTCCATTTTTCTTCAAACTCTGCTGCTGCTGCTGCTAAGTCGCTTCAGTTGTGTCCAACTCTGTGTGACCCTATAGATGGCAGCCCACCAGGCTCCCCCGTCCCTGGGATTCTCCAGGCAAGAACACTGGAGTGGGTTGCCATGTCCTTCTCCAATGCATGAAAGTGAGAAGTGAAAGTGAAGTCGCTGAGTCGTGCCTGATTCCTAGTGACCCCATGGGCTGCAGCCTACCAGGCTCCTCCATCCATGGGATTTTCCAGGCAAGAGGACTGGAGTGGGTTGTCATTGCCTTCTCCCATAGCACACCTCACATATCCAGTATTCTCTGACCACTGCCTGCTTCCTTTACTTCTTGTATTTTACTTCTTCCCAACACACACTCATATATACACACTGTGCTCAATCAGAAGGGCTTCCTTCACTTACTGGAATGCGTTGATCCCTTACCCATGATAACTTTTGTGCACGTCTTGGGTTCCATTTTCTTGAAATGCTTTCCCTACACCCTCTTTTTTTTTAAATAATTATTTTTATTGAAGTATAGTTGATTTAATTTAAAAAAATATTTTGGCTGCCCTGCATGCCATGTAGGATCTTAGTTCCTCAGTCAGGGATTGAACCCATGCCCTTTGCATTGGCAGCTCGGAGTCTTAACCATTGAACCACCAGGGAAGTTCGTCTCACACCCTCTTTGACATATTAGGTAAAATTTATCTTTCCAAGAAATTATCAAATGCCCCTTCATGACACTTTCTTTAAATACATCATTTCCCACTGTTAATAGGCTCTTTTATTCTCCCTTAATTTTTTTCTTTTCTCTTCAGAGGACTTACTACACTTTGTAATTTATTGTTTTTGCTTTGGTTTTACTTAACATCTGCATTTTCCTTCCTGAAGGCAGGGACTCTGTGTTTCCCACACACAGAATCTAGTACAGACAGTCCTCACTTCTCATAGCTCTGACATGTAAAAATTTTAGTTATCACTGAAATTAGTTAGATAACACCAGTCCCCAAACAATACAATTTCAATTTCAGTTACTATCATGGATTAACTGGAAAAAATTACAGAAGTACAAACATGACTGTTAACTCTTTAATCCACAAACCGTTATGTGAATAACGGATGTGCCTGTTTTTCCCAATATCTGTCATTGACTGCATATCTCTTATTCTGTTCACGGACTGATAGCAAAGCATGTAATTACGTTGCCTCCTTGCCGCCCAGTGATAAACCCACATGACATTTTAAATACAAAACATGCATAATTGAAAAAGAAAGCTGGCCAGCAAAGAAAAAGTGCCACTAAGAAATAAAAAGTGATGATGCTAGAAGTGAAACTCAGATCACACTTTAATGGAATTATAGAAGATATAACTTACGTGGGAGTGTTGATGATGTTTGCCTTCTATAGACATGAGATATATAGACAGAGGAATTTAGTAAAGATGAACTTATGGAGACAAATGAGGAAAGTAGTTGTGATGAAAGGCTGAAGATTTCCTATAGGAAATGTGTCAAAAAAACCTTATAACTAAAGGAAGCCTGAGAGAGATTTCACAACATTAAAAGTGCAAAGGATAAAATATTGGAAGCTGATGCCAACTGCCTTGGTCAGCTTGAACTGTCATAACAAAGTACCATAAACTAAGAGGTTTATGAACAACAGAAATTTGTTTTTCACAGTTCTGGAAGCTTGGAAGTTCAGGATCCGTATGGCAGCATGGTTGGATTCTGGTGAATATCCTCTTGGGGGTTGCAGGTGGCTGACTTCTTGTATCCTCATATGGCGGAAAGAATGGAATTACTGGATCACATGGTTATTTTACTTTTAGTTTTTTGGGAAACTTCCATATTGTCTTCCATAGTGACTTCACCAATTTGCATTCTCACCTTAAATATCCTCAAGAATATATTGCTGTCATTTCCTAAGTGGACAACACCCTGAAATTCGTTTTGTCTTCATTTTACATGAAGGAGAATGAATTCTACAGAGGCAAAGGGATTTACACACAGTTACAAATCTCTTTTATGATGACACCTTGTATCAGTCCTGACTCCCCATCCATAGTGGTGACTCAAAATCGATGCTGCTTCTATTTCACCTAGTTCTGTAAGCTCTCTATCCAATGGCATAATTGCCCATTACAATGAAGGAGACGTCTTTGCACCAAGATTCTGTGCAAATGGTGGCAATGGGGCAGCTTTCATTTTCCACGTTTCCAGTCCTATTTTCTTCCTACTCCAACTTGTCTCACATATAAATGGCACACTTCTATTGCCACATGTAAAAGGCACCAGAAATTGGTGTCCTACATTCCTAACTTTGAAAGAAAGAAAAAAAGAGGCTGTTTGGGGACACTTTTGGGAAAAGCTATGATTGAATAGCAAAGTTTGGAGGAATTTCAGCCACATCAGTAATATTTTTTTACACCTCTGTTGAGAGATCCTTGACCAGATGTCCATCAAACTCCTATCTTCTGAGCTGAAATCCCTTGCTCTGTTGAGGACTAGAGTTGTACCAATTGATAGAACTCTCCTGAGAATCTAAGGTTCAGAGAGCCTCCCCAGGTGAGTATCATAAATCAGAATTCTGTTTATGTTAGCTACGTTTATCTCATTATTACCAGCAAGGAAACATCCTCTTAAATGAAAGAGAGGGATTTTTACATCCCCATATTAATTGATGACTAAAAATAGTTGCAAGTATACTCTAATGGGGGAGAAAATTAGATTCAGTAATCTTTTTATGAAAAAATCTGTTTCTACCAACTATTATGAGCCTATAAGATATATTCTACTATTTTAAAACAACCTTGTGTGCATGCATGCTCAGTCGCTTCCATTCTGTCCGACTCTTTGTGACCCTACAGACTGTAGCCCACCAGGCTCCTCTGTCCATGGGATTCTCCAGGTAAGAATACTGGAGTGGGTTCATGCCCTCTTCCAGGGGATCTTACTGACCGAGGGATCCAACCTGCAATTTCTGTATCTCTTGGATTGCAGGTGGATTCTTTACCACTGAGCTACTGGGGAAGCCCAAAACAACCTTACTGGCCTAATTTTGTTGCATAATCTCTAGTTTAACTTCCAATGTTCAGGCATACTTTATATGGATGGTATGTTCTGTTTCTACTATTTAAAATATCTCCTCTGGCCTTTCAGATCTTCAGGCATTATTTGGGTAGAAGCAAGGTTCCCGAAGAACAGACTGACTGGCTTTTGTTAAAACAATTAACCTTTCATGCAGTACTGGGTGGCAATTTACAGCGCTAAAGGCTACCATGTTTTGGAAAAAGGATGGCAATTTCACAGTTGAGAGCTTTCCATTTACCTCTCTCTATAAACTTAGCTTGTACCTATTTTAGGGCTTTCTTTGATCTAAAATGTCACTTTTTTAATTTCTGAAATTTTGTATTTTCTTCCTTCAGTTTGTTAATAATTCTGTGGAATAGTGACTGGAGCAAAATGATGCACTGTTGACCTCACTGAGTGGACTTAGACCCTCCCAATTAGGGAAGTCCGGTGTACTTGGCAGCTCTCTTGTGATGGATGCTGTTCAAGACCTCAGCTCCTAGCCTGGCACTTAATATCATCTGATATCTATTCTCCATTTCTCTGTGCTCAGAAATAGGCACTAAGAGACACCTTTTCTTTCCTGCCTCACAGTTTGTTCATAATGACTGGTCCTGTTTAAGGACTTAACAAAATTTGTGCTATTAAATTTCTAGTCAACTAAGTTTTAATTCTTAATTAATTAATTCTCAATTTTCAATCATGTTTTTCTTCCTCTAACTTATACTACACTTTCAATCTCTATTCTCTCTTTTTATTGAAGTATAGTTGATTTACAAATGTTGTGTTAGTTTCAGGTGTAGGTCAAAGTGATTTGACATATAGGTATACATATATAGTTTTTCATATTCTTTTATGTTATGGTTTATTACAGGATATTGAATATAGTTCCCTATGCTATACATTATAAACCTTGTGGTTTACCCCTTTTATATACAACAGTTTGCATCTGTTAATCCCAAACTCCCAATCCAGTCCCCACCCACTCCCCTCTCCCTTGGCAGCCACAAGTCTGCTCTCTGTGGCTGTGAGTCTATTTCTGTTTCTTGGATAAGTTCATCTGTGTCATATTTTATATTTCACATATAAGTTATATGGTTTTTCTCTTTGACTTACTTCACTTAGTATCATAATCTCTAGGTCCATCCATGTAGCTGCAAATGGCATTATTTCTTTCTTTTTTATGGTTAAGTAATTTATATATACATATACATATACATATATATATATAAAACAGATTTTCTTCATCCATTCAAGAATTACCATGCTTTGCTTTCAGTGCACACACTCACATTTGATAATCACCAAGTCCTATCTCTTTTTTCTTGTACAGTTATCCCTTGTATCTGCAGGGGATTGGTTGAGGACCCCCACAGATACCGAAATTTGTGGATGCTCAAGGACTTTATATAAAAGGCGTGGTATTTACATGTAAACTACGCAGTCCTCCTGCATACTTTAAATCATCTCTAGATACTTATAATACCTAATACAATGTAAATACTACACAAATAATACTGGAGTGGATAGCTGTGCCCTTCTCCAAGGGATCTTCCCAACCAGGGAGAACCCAGGTTTCCAGCCTTGCAGGTGGATTTTTTACCATCTGAGCCACCAGGGATGCCCAAATACAATATTAATGCTCTGTAAATAGTTGCCTGTATGCAGCAAATTCAAGTTTTGCTATTTGGAATGTTCTGAAAAAATTTTTTTTGAATATTTTCAACTGCAGTTGATTGAATCCATGGCTATGGATACAGAGGGCCAACTGTGTAACTCTCACACCCTTTCAATCTTCTCTATTTCTCCTTTATTATTCCCTGAGCCATAATCTTTTCCTGAAACTAATTCAGTAAGCCTCTACACTGGCAGTCCCATCTTCTGTTTTGTATCTCCCAGATAATTCTTTAATTGAAGCAAACCCTTTCTTCCTAGAATATAAATCTTGTTGTGTCACTTATAGACTGAGATTCCTTCAGTTTGTCCCTATGGGCCATTAGCTGAAACCCAACATTTTAACATTGTTGTAAACTGTCTGAGAATATGGACTACTTCTGCCCATTCCAAAGCCTGCCACACAATATGTGGACAATAAATAGTGTCTGTTAACTATTTTGAAGAAGCATGTTTTTACAAGGCCCTTCATTTTTACAACCATCTCTTTAAATTTTCACACATGCCCATGCAATCTATGGACCTAGATTCCCAAAAAGAACTAAGAAGAGAAACAAAATTTAAAACCCATTCATAGTACCTGTTACAGAAGTGCAGGACAGAATGAGAAGTGTCAGACTGCCTGCAAATGGCAGAAAAGGTAAGGAAAATGAGGCGAAGAGGTCCAGGCAAGGGTCAGATTTCCAGAGATATTTGGAAAACAGTAAGAATGGACACAGGACAAACAGAAAGAGAGACATATTGCATCAGCCACAAAGAACAATTTCAGTATCTAAGCCAATGACTGAGGTGCTTGTAATAGATACATTCTCCTGTTCCAAAAGAAAATCTGGCCTAGAATTTAGTTTATTTTGCTTCACAGATATATTGCTAGGTATTGTACTAAGAGCCAATAACACAAATTTAGACAATATGGACTCTGCCCAGGAATCCTTCATTCTATCCAGTTCAGAAGGCAGACAGAAACAGTTATCAGTATCAGAAGGTGTGGTGAGGAAGTGAGTAGAGAAGGGGCATATTGTTGAACTTGAGGGGATCAGGGTAGATGAACTAATAGATATTGATGGGAAGAACTAATGAGAACCATAAAGTATTCAAAAGTTACATTTAATCTTTGAAAATTTAGATTTTATGAACAGAGATAAATTTTCGAAGATAGTAAATGCTATGGTACTATATTTATATGCAGCACATATAGAAAAAAATTATAAGCATTGTTTCTGTTTTTATAGTTCTGAAGAGCACAAAGGATTGAGTACCTATAGGAGAAGGCAATAGCACCCCACTCCAGTACTCTCGCCTGGAAAATCCCATGGACGGAGGAGCCTGGTGGGCTGCAGTCCATGGGGTCGCTAAGAGTCGGACATGACTGAGCAAATTCACTTTCACTTTTCACTTTCATGCATTGGAGAAGGACATGGCAACCCACTCCAGTGTTCTTGCCTGGAGAACCCCAGGGATGGGGGAGCCTGGTGGGCTGCCGTCTATGGGGTCGCACAGAGTCGGATACGACTGAAGTGACTTAGCAGCAGCAGCAGCAGCGAGTGCATTTGAACGCTCAGAAATGCAGCATAGCCCTCTCTGCTTCAGGTCATCAAAACAAAATCCGTAAGTGGAAGATACTGTAACAAGTTCAAAGTTACCTTGCCAAGTCCACCTTCCACCAGTCTCTTCCGCTCTAAAATGTCCCTTATTTATTTGGCCTTCATCTTCATCTTACTTATTCCTCCATTTCCTTGCCAAGGGAGGAGATGGGGAAAAAATTCTTACCAAAGAATGACTCCTCTTTAAAGAGCTTCTTTCTTTTTTTTCCCCCACTACATACTGACCTCCTCTAGTCCAATACTTATTAACATTTTTATGGAGTTCCATTTTGACTGAGCTCTAGCTAGGAACTGCGGAATTTCCCAGGTGGCTCAATGGTAAAGAATCCGCCTGCTAATGAGGAGACGGGTTGGATCCCTGGTGGGGAAGATCTCCTGGAGAAGGGAATGGCGACCCACTCCAGTATTCTTGCCTGGGAAATCCCGTGGACGGAGGAGCCTGGCAGGCTACAGGCCATGGGGTTGCAAAAGACTCACTCGGACAGGACTTAAGAGACTAAAGCAACAGTTAGGAACCGCAATTGATCAGGGCAAAGAGGAATCCACACAGGCCGACTGGCTCCGCACCGACCATCGAGGAGGCTGGGGGTCGCGGCAGAATGGGTGGGTGGCCGATGAGTCACATGGATATGGAGACTTGGAAAAGAAGAGTGGGCACGGGCAGGCTTGTGGAGTGGCAGGCAGCCGGCTGCTCAAGAATTCGCTGTCTTGTAGCACTTGCTGCTGTGTGTGAGAAAGTCCAAAGAGATGAGCCTGGGAAGCACCCGCAAAGCGATTGCTCCAGAAGAAGGGTGGGCGAAAGCGGGAGGGATGATGGAGACCACCGGGATGGGCAGCACTGGGACCCCGAGGTGGGCGATCCTGAGGCTGTTGTGATGAGAGGAGGGGGTGGATGTTTCCTTTGTCGCTGGACCTGGTGGAGGATGCTGTGGCAGGTGCTTGCCTTGTGAGTGCGTGGGCATCAGTCTTTTCCCTCACCATGCCCGCAGTCCTGACCATCGCCTTCGGCCTCTGCGCGCTCAACCGCTTCCAGCCCGAGGGCGATCCAGCCACAGCCTGGCCAAGACTGAGCGCAGCCCGGCCAGCAGTCCATGCTCCTGCTTAGAGATTTTAAATTCGGTGATTACTGATTTTGTCTTTACAGAACCACCAATGCAAGGCCTGATCATTTCTAAACAAGAAAATATGAAATCCAGGTTCTAAACCTCACTGTTTCTACCAGCGTTGGATAGTAAAGCATCAGAATCTTCTTTAAAATTTGCTCTGTGAGAATAACTCTAGTACCCTACTTATCTTATCGTAGTGTTATAAGGAAAAAGTGGTTTAGCTTTTCTTTGAAAGCTATTTTTATTGGAGAATATTGTCACTAGTATCACTGACCTTTGGTTGGACAGCACCCAAAAGTTAAATGATTTATTTTTATTTCATAGGCATTTAACATTGCTGCTGCTGCTGCTAAATCACTTCAGTCGTGTCCGACTCTGTGCGACCCCATAGACAGCAGCCCACCAGGCTCCCCCGTCCCTGGGATTCTCCAGGCAAGAACACTGGAGTGGGTTGCCATTTCCTTCTCCAATTTAAAACTCTGCATATTGATTATTTTTTATACCATGGGGCTGTTTTGTTCCCAGCTAAATTAATGTGAATTTCCATCCAGTGTTTTCAATTATACATTTTATATTACTGGTCTCCCTTTGTCGGTTCTCTGAATTCACCTACTATTTGGGAATTTTCCTACAGAGACACTTTCTCTATTCCTGTGAATCTGAATTTTCTCTAAGGTTTCAGGCATGATTTAGGCTATTTTGCAAATAACAACATAAAGCATTGGATAATATATTGATAATTATAGTTTAAATGCTTTTCCCAAAATGTGTTTCCAAAAATAAAATTCTTCTTGTAAGAGTAATATTTCTCTGAACAATGCTCTAATTAGTTTCTGGATTAATGCTCAAAAAATTAAATTACCCATCTGAATCTATTTTCAAACTGTAAATAAAAGCAGTTTTTGATATTAATAGGCAACCCAATTTCTCACAAAAACGCAATAACATTTTATTCTTAAAGAAAGTTATCATTAGAATAAAAGAATCTATTTGTAGCAACTTGTAATATTGTATATAAAAAACCTGGAGCAACTATCAAGTGAATTCATAATAAATCTATTATAGAGAAGAGTGACAATGATGGCTTAAAACTCAACATTGAACAAAAAATAAGATCATGGCATCTGGTCCCATCACTTCATGGTAAATAGAAGGGGAAAAAGTAGAAGCAGTGACGATTTTCTTTTCTTGCGCTCCAAAATCACTGAGGATGGTGACTGTGGCCATGAAATTATAAGACATTTGCTTCCAGGTGGTGCTAGTGGTCACAAACCCACCTGCCAATGAAGGAGACAAAAGAGACATGGGTTTGATCCCTGCGTTGGGAAGATACCCTGGAAGAGGGTATGGCCGTCCACTCCAGGATTCTTGTCTGGAGAATCCCATGGACAGAGGAACCTGTTAGGCTATGATCCACAGGGTCTGAAAGAGCTGGACACAACTGAAATGACTTAGCACAGCGCAGTACACTTCTTGGAAAGAAAGCTATGGCATAACTAGGCAGCATATTAAAAAGCAGAAACATCACTTTGCTGACAAAGGTCTGTTTAGTCAAAACTATGGTTTTTCCAGTAGTCATGTATGGATGTGAGAGTTGGACCATAGAAATTCAACCTCTGTGTGCAAAAAACTAGAGTGTCTGCTTTAGATAAAAACTTGAGGTCTGAGTTTGAACGGTTTACATTTTAGGGAAACCATAGAAGTCCTATCGGTTCAAAGATACCTTACAAATTGGAGTTATTCTAATCTATTTTAGCTTACTACCAGTAAATCTGGCTTGAAAGAGAATAAGGTTGATTTTTGAGTAAACCTGTAACTACAGTAACACTGTTTTAAAACGACTGCAAGAAAAAGTGCATATAAATTTTCTATACCTAAATTTATAACTGAAAACTGATTACTTGACACCAAACACATATCTTAGGTCCCTGTGTCAACATGTTCCAGCTTTAGAACATGTATCAAGTGAAATGAACAGCACACTTGACTTGAAAATATAAATACTTTGAAGAAAAAAATGACTATGTCACAAAGCATAAATACAAAAGCAATGTCAACTCCAGAGTGATACTTCTGATATTTAATACACAGAGAAAATATTCTTAGAGAGACCCAATAAGTGTACATGTACAGGAAACAATAATCATATTTGAATACCAAATTCTGTGTATATTATATTCACAAGATAACTAAATAATAGACCAGGAAAACCCCTGTTTTACTAGGAGCAGATTTACTGCAGTAGTGAACTAAGTAATGTGTTATCTATAGCCGTCAGTAACTGCTTGCTACAGAACTTGTAGCTTTTAATATAGTAAATCCTGGATAGGATAAAATTTAGAATTGTAAATGTTTACTTAACTTTATTGCATCCTCTATGAGGTAACACTATCAGTCAACAGAATCTGTTATCTCCAAAAGACCAAAAAAAAAAAGATAGTGAGCTAGAGGAATGAAAAACTGTAGCTCTTTGCATCTGATGATCTATTTACGATTAAAATGAAATGAGTATCTCAGATGTTAAAGAAATTGTGTCTGCAAATACAAATTAGGTTTTAAATCTTTTTTCACTATTTCACAGCCCAGTTGAAGCAATCCAAAAGCAAAGTAATTCACCATTTCAACATTCAAAGTAATTTCAACATTTTTATCGTTGTTATTTGAAGATTCTGGTTTGCATTCATTCCCATGTAGGAAAGTACAATCTAAAGATAACCAAATTCAGATAGATGTGTTAGAAATTTTAAATAATTTATGTGTAATTTACAAATAATAAATGCATTTATCTTAAGTGTTTAGTTCTATGAAATCTGATAGTTATAAGTACTCACATAATAATTCTCATAAAAGGGTAAATTTAGACCCTTACGTCTACATTCAAGAAGAGTTCACTTTTTTAGCTGTAATTACAGTGTTACATAATTCACTGAACAATGCTAGCAAAAGACATCAGAGATTGTATCAGTAGAAATGAGAAAAAGTAGAATAAATGGAGAATTCTGAATGTGGAATAATCCAGTTTGGCAACTGGTTGGATGTGGGGAGCAAAAAAGAAGTAATGAAGATGATCCCAATTTAGAACTGGCTGACTAGAAGAATTATAAATAAATAAGAAAAGCTTGTGTTTTTAAAGAAGAGATGAATTCAGCTTTGGACATGTAGTCATTCTTCAGGAAATCCATGTCAAAATAATCAGCTGGATGTCTATTAGTGTTGAAATGATTACCAGTTCTGATTTTGATTATAGGTTAGTTCTGCCCACAATGTTAATCATAGATTTTTTTTATAACTTGTAGATGATGTACATAAAAGTATAAGTTTCAGAATTCTGTGCAGTGTGGGGAAAATATCCTCACAGATGAGCCGTCAGATTTCAGGAGACTGAAAAAATAAATCAAAGTTCTATCAATTTTAAACATTCTTTAAACTGAGAGTTTTTTGTTGTTTTATTACCAGCCTTAGACTTTAGTAAGCCAGATTATTTATGTTTTCATCTTTTGCCAGGATTCTTGGGATTTCTGGAAAACATTAAGAGAACTGATTTGGGGGGTGGAGTATGAAATGGATTATCCAGTTAAAGATTCATATGGACTCACCACATTAGGTTTTTGCTCTTGCCATCTCACTTGCTGAGCCCACCCTTATCTTGCAGTGGGTTAAAAGTTCAATTTTTTTTTTTCAGGCTTGAGAATGTTTTAATGAAAATCTGTGGGTCAATTTATGTTAATGATGAGGGATTACTGTATGTTTGTATAAGTATGTGAGTAAACTTTTTTGGTTCACTCTGGTTACCACTCATGGAAGGGAGAAAACATGATAAAAAATTATGTGAGACATGAGGATTTAAGTCCTAAAGGATCAGATGAAGAGCATAAACTAAGAGTCGTACCCTCAGTTCAGTTCAGTCGCTCAGTCGTGTCCGATTCTCTGCGACCCCATGGACTGCAGCATGCCAGGCTTCCCTGTCCATCACCAATTCCCAGAGTCTACCCAAACGCATGTCCATTGAGTCGGTGATGCCATCCAAGCATCTTATCCTCTGTCGTCCCCTTCTCCTCCTGCCCTTGATCTTTCCCAGCATCAGTGTCTTTTCAAATGAGTCAGTTCTTCACATCAGGTGGCCAAAGTATTGAAGTTTCAGCTTCAACATCAGTCCTTCCAATGAACACCCAGGACTGATCTCCTTTAGGATGGACTGGTTGGATCTCCTCGCAGTCCAAGGGACTCTCAAAAGCCTTCTCCAACACCTCAGTTATCCTTTATTGAATGAGTTCTCAGTGTTAGGTGCTGTGTTGCCTTTGCTTTGCCTCATTTCACTTCATTCTACCAACAGCCAATGTAAGTTATCCAGAAATCCTGTTTTTATACCATTCACAAAAATATGTCATGATTCTTATTGTTTCTTTTCTCTATTATACATAATTTCTTACTTTCTGGTGTCTCTGATGTCAAACAGTTTCATGGTTTCCACATCTGGCAGGGGAAGGTATAACAACTTGTTCGTCTCACGTGCCATTTTTAACCATCCATTTCCAGGTTGAATTTCTACTCTGGACTCAGTTTTCAGTTGACTGTGTCTGATGCAGGAGAACAGTATGGCCTCAGTTTTTAGAGTTTTTTTGTTTTTTGTGTTTCTTTCTTCCAAACTATTGACCTTTCCCAGTCTCCTGTTTATCTTTAAACAAGTTGGTTATTTTGACCTTGGAACAATTTCCTTGAATTCCAAGTTATTCCAAGTTATTCAATCTCTCTTCCTTCTGGTTCTTATGCTGTTTTGTACATGATTTTCTTTCATTTTCCTCAATTTAATGCATAAAAACTAGCCAGAGGGGATTTCTATTGTTTTTTTCAAGATAAATTTGCTTAATGCATAAAGCTACATAGGTCATCCCAACAACCCTGTCCCTACTTATACTATATGCATGTACATGGGACGAAATATATCTTAATTATGTACCCTCCAAGAATGTATCCCATGAAATGGATTCATTAAATGGACATTAATTGAATGGACATAGGAACAAGAAAGTCAATTGTCATTTGTTATCTATTATTCCCTTATTAATAACAATGATCACTTAGGCTTTCTGTGTATCAATCAAGATATTTTCTCATTAATGCAGCTAGGATTCAGACCATATTCTACAGAATGAAGGCAAAAATATGTATTACTCTATCCAAAGTCAAATAACTGTTCACAGTGGTGTGGGTGATGAATCACTTATCTCTCCTTCATGCTGTTTTCATTATACCAGTTTGTCTATCATTATTTTTTGGAGAAAATTTTATTAAATTAAGTAACTGCTATAAGCCCAATGGTATGCTCTTATGGGTAACATGTAGTTAATTTCACACTGGCAGAGTAAACAACATTTTTTCTTGATGTGTCACAACAGGTCTGGGTCACAACATATTTCAGGGAAAAATAGCAATCACCAAATTTCATATTTACTCTATTGCTAGTCTTTCTTGATCCCAGAAAGACTTCTTCAACCACTTCATCTGATCTAAGTCAGTGGGCCAATTCAGTTCTCTGCTATCACAGGAATGAATTCAGACCTTTTATGAGTTTTTAAAATGCAATTTTTTTGGATACAAATTTTCCTTTTGTAGTTGATGTTTTATCATATATGAAATAGCACAACTTACACATTTAGTGAAGCTTTTACATCTAAAAGGTGACTAAAAATCCTAATTTTTGCCTAGTATTCATTATATTTTATACTGAAAATACACTGAATGAACATGTCTGCTTTTTAAAAGAACTATTAACCCAATGTTAAAAAATGGAATGTGTGTCCAAATAAAGAAATACACCGCAAAATCACACCTGATGGTGAAATGAAATTTTAATGGATCAAAATGTAAACACTTTCCTTGCCTCTTTTTGATGGAATGGTCTCCTGGAATTTCAATGCAAAATTCTCTTAGTAACAGTAAGTATGAAGCAAACAGGCTACTCACAGGAGTCAAATATACTGAAGTACATGTTCATTCCTGTCTTGTTATTAGCATTTCATGATACAACTAACTATTCAAATGAGGGACCAGAGCCACTGTCTATTTCTCCCTTTGTAGCTCATTTGGATATAATAAAATGTCAATAAGAACAGAGTAGTGAATTTACTCCTGGTAGATTCCAGAGTTCTTTTTTCTCTCCCCGGGCTTCAGGCTTAGAGTGAATAAGTAGCTTCATTTCATAGAATTTTTAAAATATAGAGCAGATATAGTTTTAAACCTTAAGATATAAGTGAGAAAACTGAGACACAGAGAGAGGAAAAGATCTTGCTCAAGGTCACTCAACCAATTAATAGTGATTCTAGGTTATTAGTCCTCTGTAGCTGTGTAACAAATGATCACATATTTGGTGCTTACAACACTCTTCATTTATTCTATAGATCAGAAGCCTGGGCACAACAGGATTTTCTTCTCAGGCTGAAATCAAGTTGGACAGAATACAATCTCATCTGAGACTTGGGGCTTCTTCTAAGCCTACAGATTATCGGTAGGATTGAATCTCTTCTATCTATAGAACTTGATCAGTATTTTCTTGCTGATTGTCAACCAGGGGTCATTATTTTCTCCTAGAGATCAACTGCCATTCTTGAACATGTGGCTCTCTCCATAACATGGTGGTTTGTTGATTTTTGCCACCTCTGACCTCTACATGCTATTTTAAAAGGGTTTGCCTGATTAGGCCAGGCCCACCCTTCTCAAAGGGAGAAGATATATAAGGAGTGAACATCAGAGGTAAAAATCTTGGGGTTCACCTTTGTTTCTGCATATAAAACTGAGTCTGGAACAGGGGTTCCTCCCTCCTTGTCTAAGTGTTTTCATCTTTATCAAGAATGACACATTCACTCAATTCATACCTCCACACATTCTGGTTTCATTCAGAGGAGTAGCCAAAATTTTAGAGACAAGCAGAATCTTCTGAAGGCATTCCACTTAATTGAAGTTAGACAACTGTGTACCAGTTCAATTGTCTGTATGCAATTTTTTTAGATTGTATGCAATTTTTTTAGATTCTGGTTTTTACAACATAGTTATGTTTCCCCTAGTTGTCATAAAATTTATGTGAACCTACATCACTGAGGATTAGTGAATCTGAAAAGTATACCTGAGATGGTCTGTCATCTGGCTGTCATTGTCACTCAAGTCAACAGCTCTTTCTTCAAATACTGCTTTGATCAGACTCCAGTCCAGGACTTGACTGTCTACAGACAAGATCAGAGAACAGTAGACTTGAATAGAAGTTGTGGCAATGAAAGATGGGGTCTCAAAACTACAGGTACAGTGAACTGTAGTGACTCCCAAGTATTTCCAGGCATGTTACAAATAGGCCATGAAATTCAGCTTTCTGTATGCTTTGATCAAAATCAAAAACCTCATCCCAGGAGGTCAGCAATCTGGTGTCATAAGTCATGTATGGAGTTTTAAACTCTACCAACATCTGAACTTCTAACAAAATGCTTTAGGGGAAAAGTTATTTTTTTTATTTTTAGAAAATGCTCCAGACTGGAATATTCCAGAGATATATTTCCGTCTAACAGATTTTGTTGGCTATGTGATATTTGGGTAATCATTCAGGTTATCTGTGCCTCTAATTCTCTAGCACATCTCACAATATCAACATCTGTGTTGAATTCTTCCCCCACATCAGAGTATCAGTTGGAAATTTAGCATTCCTTAATTATATATTGTACATGACCCTCCACTAATAGAGTTGCTCTCTGCTCCTGCAAAAATACGTGTGTTTTTAACTTGCTGCCTTGCTCAACTTTGTTACAAATACTTATTAATTTGGGGGAAAGCCTCTTCTTTCTGCTTTTTCTCTCTTATCATACTTTTCATTAAATATCCCTAGACCTTCACAGTTCATTCAAGCAGTCTAATGTCAAGTATGAACTCCTATTTGGTGACTTATACTTCTAGGTTCTTAACATTTTCTGTGACTATTTCTATGACTCAGATGTAATTAAATTCTGTCTTCTACCAGATATTAAGTGCTCAAAACACACCCCAGGGAAACCACCACCATCTCCCAACTTGGGCATATGTGGTGGTAATGGTGAGAGATTTCAAAAGAAAAAAATCAGCCCCAGATTAGAGCTGTAACCTCATTTCACAGCATTGTGTACTTAAAGGACATGATGGTTTGTTGCCATATACAGAAAAATAAGATAAAAATCAAATGCATTTCCAGATCTTAGATACTTCCCAGGTGGTGCAATGGTAAAGAATCTGCCTGCAATGCAGGAGACATGGGTTCAGTCCCTGGGTTGGAAGATCCCCAGAGAAGGAAATGGCAATCCACTACAATATTATTGCCTGGAGAATTCCATGGACAGAGGAGCCTGGTGGGCTACTACATTCCACGGGGTCACAAAGAGTCAGACACAACTTAGCAAGTGAACAGCAGCTGCAGCCAGATCTTACATTAAAAAACCCAAATATTACCTTTTTTTTTTATTATTATTATTTTTTATTTTTTCAGTGGGTTTTGTCATACATTGACATGAATCAGCAATAGATTTACACGTATCCCGATGCCCCCTCCCACCTCCCTCTCCACCCGATTCCTCTGGGTCTTCCCAGTGCACCAGGCTCGAGCACGTGTCTCATGCATCCCACCTGGGCTGGTGATCTGTTTCACCATGGATAATATACATGCTGTTCTTTCGCAACATCCCACCCTCACCTTCTCCCAAAGAGTTCAAAAGTCTGTTCTGTACTTCTGTGTCTCTTTTTCTGTTTTGCATATAGGGTTGTCGTTACCATCTTTCTAAATTCCATATATATGTGTTAGTATGCTGTAATGATCTTTATCTTTCTGGCTTACTTCACTCTGTATAATGGGCTCCAGTTTCATCCATCTCATTAGAACTGGTTCAAATGAATTCTTTTTAACGGCTGAATAATATTCCATGGTGTATATGTACCACAGCTTCCTTATCCATTCATCTGCTGATGGGCATCTAGGTTGCTTCCATGTCCTGGCTATAATAAACAGTGCTGCGATGAACATTGGGGTGCATGTGTCTCTTTCAGATCTGGTTTCCTCAGTGTGTATGCCCAGAAGTGGGATTACTGGGTCATATGGCAGTTCTATTTCCAGTTTTTTAAGAAATCTCCACACTGTTCTCCCAAATATTACCTTTCATTGAGAACATTTTTTTAAAAAGTGATAAATTCAAGATTATTCCCTGAAGCATTAGTAACTTACTCTTGAAAGTAGTTTGTAAGTGATATAGAGTGTTGTCTAAATTTCTAAGTCAAGACCAAGTCATCTTTAATCCTTCAAATATTAGTTCACCAGGTTGTACCTCCAAAGGACATGAACAAAATACAATTTAGTATTGTTTCTCAACTTTTTTTTAAATGGGACTTCCCGAACGTGAACAAAATACAATTTAGGATTGCTTCTCAATTTTTATGGGGAGCAATTGTATATAGCTACTTTATAAAAGTTTAGACTATAAAATATATTTAGTTTAAATGGTATAGAATTGCCAATATTTGATTATTTTGCTTACAAAATAGCAATTTTGTATAGTCAATTTAATTAAACTCATAGAAATAAACTATCATTAAAGAGGAGTATAAGGAAGATAGTTTGAAAACACTCCCTTTTACACTGGCATTAAGATAGTTTTCTATTTTGGAGCATAAAATTACAATTAAAAATTTTATGCATTCAGTAGTATTTAAATGGTGAATCTCTCCATCTATACTCTGAAAATGATGCTATTTAGCCTATAAAGTTAAGAAAATATAAATGCATAATTTCAGCTAAGTTGCTTTTGAGAAAACTATAGGCAGTCATCAGTCTATTCATAACCTATCCTCTATTCAAGTCTGTCACAAATGTTTTCTTTTCATCCTCTTTTTTATGCCAGATGTATTATAACAAATCATCCTGAACTGTTGTCAAATTAACTGAACTGTTTTGTTCCAATTCTGGCTCTCCAGTTATATGGCAATACAACTATATTTTAAAGGCAGTAACATATTTTTAACTGAGTGTTAGCAACTACATATTAAGGATCAATAAATAAAGAATTTATATCAAGTCCTGGCTATTTATGACTATTAAAGATTAGGGATCTATAAGCTACCTTCTAAAACAATTCATTTGGTGCAATTTAATATATTCAATTAGTTTCAGTTCTATTAATTTCAGTAATAATGCAGTGGACTAGACTACCTAGTAGAAATAAAACAAACTAAACAAAAAAGAAGGCATGAAACAGAAAACGAAAAAAATCATCATCATCAACTGGCTTGCTTGTATTACTTGCTTTTAGTTTTAATGCTACTAAGAAATGTTTCATCAAATTCTATTCTAAAGCCTATCATGAAGGTGTATTTCATTCAGCATTTAGTATTTAATAGAAACTTGCCAAGATTTTTGGTTCCTCTGTCTATGTCAGTCAATATGCTAGCAGGTAAGTATTCTAGGAAGAAAAGCTCTTGATTTATGCTCTCTAGAAACTCATAATCTGCTGGGGAGACACACCCAAATTGATAGGAAACACACTACTAGATCTGCTACTATAAATCAATAGCATTTGAAAGGAGCTGTATTGGGATCCTAAAGAAAAATTATGAGTACTCCAAATGCAGAAGTAGGGGTTGGATCTTGAGTTTATTCTCCCTGGTGGAGCAGCAGAGTTCTATCATAAACCCATAGCTTCAGCATTGAGCAGGTCCCATCACACACTGGGATGGAGACTAGGCCAAAAGGTAAGGTGAATATAAAATATTGGCCTCAGAATGATATTTTTACAAAACCTGAAAAAATATATAGACTCAAATATATCTCTAGTCATCATGGCACCAGGTTCCTTGTAAATCTTTCAGGATGTTGAATCACTGGACTAGTAAACTTAAAATCATCAACAATCAACAAAACCCACTGAAAAAACAAATAAATTAAAAAAAATCATCAACAAACTTACAGTTTGCTATTCTAGTAGAATAGTTCTAAGTTTATTTAAGTAAATATTAAGGGAACCCAAGAAAATCTAAAGCCTGAACATCATAACAACAAGATTATACCTTCATAATACCAAGAACATCATAATCTCAAAAGACTAAAAAAATTTAAACAGAAAATAAGAGTATTGGATCCTTAAAAAGATTCTGCAACATAAAAAATTAAAACAAAACATATTTTTAAAATATCTAGAAACACAAGAAAATTGAAGCTTCAACTGATTTAACTTCATGTTAGTTCTAGAAATCTAAAGAAATCAGGTACATTATAAAATTAAAACACAACATAATAAAACATGTAAGCAGAAATACAAAAATAAACTTGGATGAGAAAGATAAAGAATCTGAGTCACTTAAGAGTCTAACTAAAGAATTAAAAATGAAGAGCATAACTGCTACTATAAAGGGGTTGGGCAATCAATTATACAGAGTCTATACTATAGGGACTTTCCCTGAAAGCAGAGCAATTGAAAAATTAGCCTAAAAGAATTAGACAGTAGATGAAAACTATGAAGAACAGAGAACAGAAGCTTGAAATACAGATTGCATATTCTATCCCAAATGGAGAACTGAATGCATGGAACAAGTGAAATGGTAAATGATACACTAGCTTAATCTGAAGTGGGAAGACTGTATGCACATAGGTAAACATTTCCTTATGTAGCAAGTTCCATAAATAATGAGTTTAACTTGCCCTTGAGACATTTACAAAATTATAGTTCAAAGGAATAATCTGAGACTGATCCAGACAGATGAAACCAAACAAATCTAAAGAAACAAACATAAGGATTATTCTTTCTTATTAAATATAAGATAATATAATTTCTGACAATGTTAAAGATGATCTTGGTTTTCAAAGCTAAGCATTACCAAAGAAAGAAAAACATAGTATTTCTAATAAAAAAACTTCTATTATTCCATTTTGAGCTATACCTTCCTCAATTATACTTTTTATTTTCTCTGTTATAAGCTGTAGGTATTACCTCAAAGGGATATCCAAGTTTCTTGAAAGTACTTTTGTTAAGATTCTTAGAATACATTCCCATAGGCACTGCATGCAATCTCAGGGAGCCCTATTCTGGTTAATAATGTATTTAGAGGTTCCTGAAGTCACTTTGTCTGTATGATCCACTGACAAAAGCTGAAATGGTTTAAGAACTCTACCGTATGTTCTGCTAGAGGGATAAGGTCAGTAAAATTTGTTCTAGAACATGGCCTTAACTGTGAGGTTAATTTGAGATCAGTTTAGTAAATCACACCTAATCCATGATGATACACCTAATTTTATTAATTCTCTATGGATTGTTTTTCCCTACACATCATAGACTTAGTTATATTGACTTTCTCTATAATTTATAAAAACAATATAATTTTGTTTATAGTACCAATGAATAGAAGAGCAGAAATGATCATTTTTATCCCAAACAGACAATTCAAATTATCCTTCATGTTTAAACACAAAGAAACAAGACGTAGATCTCAATAGTGTTCTTTTTTGTCTCTGAGCACATACATGGTTGCTAATTTGGATGGTAATCATGCTCAGTTGGTAAAGAATCTGCCTGTAGTGCGGGAGACCTGGGTTCGATTCCTGGGTTAGGAAGATCCCCTGGAGAAGGGAACAGTTACCCACTCCAGTATTCTGGCCTGGAGACTTCCATGGATTGTATAGTCCATGGGGTCACAAAGAGTTGGACATGACTGAGCCAGTTTCACTTTTTCATATTTTCATCATATGGCAGAACTTTTTATTTACCATTACCTGATGTTTTAGTAAACTATTTATTTAAGAAATAACAAATAAGAATTGCCAGTCTTTAAAGCAAAGAGACGTTGTTATTCTATTCTTTTCATGAAGAGAAGATTCAGCTTTGTCCTTGCCTGAGTATAGAAGAGGAATAGTAGCACTTGGTTCTCAGGGCCAGCTTTTACATTAGGTGTTTTAATTGCCCTCAGTAAAAAGCTCTGCAAATAGGAAATATTATGTGCTATTTCACAAAGATATGAGAAAGCATGATATGGTCAGTCTTTCTTTTCAGTGTAAAAAAAGAAGAATGAAGATAAATTAGTGCAAGTTATTAATCAGAAAAAAGAGAGTATCTAAAATCATGACACTGGAAGGATATGGGCTACTTGGAGGCATATTTGCCTCTCTGGGTCACTTTTTGTTTTGTTCCAAGTATTAAGTTCAATTTTTCTATTTATTCTGAAATTATTTCTAAAAATCTTTCTGTGTCTATGAAACACGGATAATAATAATAATATTCAATTTGTATAACAGCTCTCAAATTGGATGACATAATTCATACATGTCAAGTGCTCAGACATGGACCACACCATATTTATGTTTATGTGCTGTCATTACTGTTACTTCTATTACTAATACTATTACTGCTACTTGGTTTCAGCCCCTGTGCTAGTCCCTGAGATAATATAAAAGGCAGAAGACATCACTTTGCTCTTTGAGGACCTCATTGTCTGAGAAAGAGAAGTTCTCACAAAGAGTTAATGCATAGGGTGAGAGTCATCTAGAAACATGACTATGAAAAGACAGTGAGGGAAGCCAACCTAAGTTCTGAAGCAGAAATAAAAACACCAAAGAAGAGAAACATCATTTGAGCAGGATCTTAAAGAATGACTAACTGTTCTTTAGCAAGGGAAGGATATACACTGATGCACAAAACTATAAGGAATACACTTATTCAAAGTACTAAGGTATTAATAGTTGATACAACTGAGGCCTAAAATTCATGATAGGAAATGAGCTGTGTGTACATATAATCAGTTTTTTAATGTCAGACATAAAATTCATTCTAGCTATTCAATACTTAAAAGAGGAATAATTGTATTAGAGAAAGCTATATATAACATATGGCTTCCTAGGTGGCACTAGTGGTAAAGAACCTTCCTGCCAATACCGGAGACCTAGGAGACATGGGTTTGATCTCTGGGTCATGAAGATTCTCTGGAGTAGGGCTTGGCAACCCATTCTGGTATTGTTGCCTTGAGAATCCCAAGGACGGAGGAGCCTGGTAGGCTACAGTCCATAGGGTTGCAAAGAGTCAGATGCGACTGAAGTGATTTATCATACAGCATGTACAATAAAATCTCCAGGAGGACCAGGAATAAGATTTGCAAGCTATACAGTCAACAGCACAGATACGGGGACATGTTGCTAGTGGATGAATTTGATACTGTTGAGATCTGTTTTTAACATTTGCTTGGATGGTCAAAACTGTTTGCTTGGATGGGTCAAGAGTATCCTGCACTCTGTGATAGTTCCACCTCCACTACCAGGGCATGTATTTGTCTGGGATGTCATGAATTCCTCTGGGATATCCACTGTTGTCTCAGGTGATCACTAAGTAGTCTCACTTTGGCTGGATGGAGCAGAACCATCATCGTTATCTTTGCTCTGGAAATTGTTTGCCTTCTATCCTACAGATATTCTTCACCTAGCTTTGTAGAGTTTAATGCTACAAATATGCAGCCTTTTGCTTAGCAGATTTTTAAGGGACCCTACACTGATTTCTGGGGATATTTTTTCTGAATATCCTTTTGTTTCTGGAACTCTGTTCCACAGTGTCTGGTCACCCCAAAGTCCAATTTCCATCTTCTGATGGAAGAAAACATCCAGAAAACTCAAGATTCTGGATGAGATCTCCTCCTTTGGTTCACTATTTAAAACGTGCTTCCAGGAAGAAAGTAAGGATATTTTGTTTCCGTTGTCTCGGTGTTCGCAGTCCTACTTTGCCTGTTGTTAAATCTCTGAACACATATATCTTTTTGGTATTTTCTAAAGTAAAATTCTTTGAGAAATATTTTAAATTTTCTTTTACCTTAGGTCTGACTAAGACATCAGAGTGGAGGGAAGTATTTTTCCATGAATCCATCCCATTAGCCATCTGCTTCAGTATTTCCTGTCCTGCTTACTGAAATTCAGATCTTTCCATTCTAGTCTAATCAAGTCCCCAGGAATGGGTCTAAAGTATCTAAATTCTAAATAAGCTTCCCAGCTGATTACTAGGCAGACTAGTGATTAGAAACCCCTAGAATAGGATATAAGTAAGCAAAGATATGGTTTATGACTTTGCTATATGTACAACATGAGATGTATATAATTTATTTATAAAAATATCAGAGCAATTAATGAACCTGGATTTGGAAGATTCTAATTGTGGATGCTATAAATCAAACTGTCAAGAATCTTTTGCCCAGATTGCTAATTATGGGGTTTAGGTTATTGTAAAATACCACCTTTGAAAATATTATCCTATGAGAAGACTTTGAACATGCAATTTTCTGTCTATTGTGTGAGACTTTAGGGTAGTGTCTAACATTCTCTCATAGAACTAAAAGGCATGATGAGGGAAAAATACATCATGAACCATGATCTGGTTTATGTGAGTTATGCTGAAGCTTAAGGTGTCATAGCAAGAAAGTGAGACAAAAATGATCAGTTGAAGAGGAGGAGCTAAGATGGCAGAGGAGTAGGACTGGGAGACCACTTTCTCCCCTACAAATTCATCGAAAGAACATTTAAATGCTGAGCAAACTTCACAAAACAACTTCTGATCGCTAGTAGAAGACATCAGGCGCCCAGAAAAGCAGCCCATCATCTTTGAAAGGAGGTAGGACAAAATATAAAAGATAAAAAGAGAGACAAAAGAGCTAGGGATGGAGACCCGTCCCGGGAAGGGAGTCATAATAGAGGAAGTTTCCAAACACCAGGAAACCCTCGCACTGGTGGGTCTGGGGGAAGTTTTTGAATCTCGGAAGGCAACCTAACTGGGAGGAAAAATAAATAAAACCCACTGATTACATGCCTAAAATCAACTCCCAGAAGAAAAGTACCCCAGACGCCCACATCCACCACCAGCAAGTGGGGGCAGAAGGGAGAGGAGCGGGCGGCATTGCTTAGGGTAAGGATCGGGCTTGAATGCCCTGAGGGCAATCGGAGGGAGCTAACGCGAGATAGCAACTTAAACTGTGGGATAGCAAGAGAGAGAGAGAAAATTAACTGGCCCGAACACACTGCCAGCCATTTGCAGAACAAAGGGACTGAGCAATTCCAGAGAAGAGCTAGCCGGCGGCAAACCGGCCCATCCCCCGCCCGAGGCAGGAGGCAGGGGGGAGGGGAAAGGGGCAAACTCGGCCCCAGAGACGTCACCCCCTACCACACTGCAAACGGGCCTCCAGTCTCTAACCAAAGACTTCCTGAGATTCTGGATGGTTGACATCCGCCGGGAGGGTCGCGGCTAGAGGCCAGCTCCCGAGAACAGAACAAGGCGCACACACCCGACTGGCATGCGCGGAAATGGAGGCTGGGACCGCGGAGGGGAGAAGGTGCACCCCACCGGGGAGAGTGTGCCCGTCAAGCTCCTGGCTGCCTGAGCTGCTCGGGCTGGGAAGGCACAAAACGCAGGCCCAACTGAGTCCGCGCTTTTGTGGAATACCCAAAAACGGGAACCACACGCAACGCAGGGCCTGCTCCATATAGAGCAGCTGGGAGCCTGAGCAGTGTAGACGGGGAAAGCACACACCCGTGAATGGGGGCAAGCCCAGTGTGGCCAGAACACTGTTGAGTGCTCACCACACAGGCCAGTGACAATTGTCTGCAGCGCCCCTCCCTCCCCACAGCACGAATGAACAAACGAACCTGAACAAGAGACCACCTCCGCTCGCCTGTGTCAGGGTGGAAATTAGACACTGAAGAGACCGACAAACAGAAGCCAAATAAACAAAGGGAACCGCTTCAGAAGTGACCGGTGCAACAGATTAAAATCCCTGTAGGTAACACCGACTACACTGGAAGGGGCCTATAGATATCGAGAAGTGTAAGCTGGAACGAGGAGCTATCTGAAACTGAACTGAACCCACACTGACCGCAACAGCTCCAGAGAAATTCCTAGATATATTTTTACTTTTTTTTTTTAATTAAAAAAATTTTTTTATTTTCTTTTTTAAAATTTTTTTCTCTTTTATTTTCTTTTAAAATTCCCTATTACTCCTCCATTACTCCTTAACTTTCATTTTCATATATTTTTACTATTTTTTTTTTATTGGATATATGTCTAAATATATTTTAGAATCATTTTGATCATCACATAGCTTTATAAGATGCTAGTATTTCTGGTTTTGTTGCTTTCTTCCCATCTAAACATCCTTCTCTACCCAAAAATGCATGATGACTCAGTTTGGCTAATTTTATCAAACTGATGCTTTTGAAGGGCATTTGACTCTCTTGAATCTTACTATTTTTTTAATTAGAAAAAATTTTTTTTATTTTTTCTTTTTTTCTCTTATTTTCTTTTAAAGTCTTCTATTACTCCTCTATTACTCCTTAATTTACATTTTCATTTCACTATAACCTTGCAAAAAGAAAGAAAAAGAAGAGGCCCTATTTTTAAACTGAACTTCATATATATTTCTAAAATTTTTTGTGCTTTTGTTTTTGTTTTTAATATTGTATTTTTAAGAGTCTAACCTCTACTCTAGATTTTTAATTTTTGTTTTTTAGTATTTGATATCAATATTGGACATTTAAGAATCCAATATTCAGTACCAATTTTTACTCAGGAGTGTGTTGATTACACTCCCACTTTTGACTCTCCGTTTTCTCTCTCAGATCACCTCTATTTCCTCCCTCCCCCTTCTCTTCCCAATCCAATTCTGTGAATCTCTGTGGGTGTCTGGGTTACGGAGAACACTTTGGGAACAGAGAAATGCGTAGATCTGTCTCTCTCCTCTTGAGTCCCCCCTTTTCTCCTCCTGCTCATCTCTATCTCCCTCCTCCCTCTCCTCTTCTTCATGTAACTCTGTGAACCTCTCTGGGTGTCCCTCATGGTGGAGAATCTTTTCACCATTAACCTAGAAGTTTTATTATCAGTGCTGTATAGTTGGAGAAATCTTGAGGCTACTGGAAGAATAAGACTGAAATCCAGAGGCAGGAGACTTAAGCCCAAAACCTGAGAACACCAGAAAACTCCTGACTACAGGGAACATTAAGTAATAAGAGACCAACCAAAAGCCTCCATACCTACACTGAAACCAACCACCACCCAAGAGCCAATAAGTTCCAAAGCAAGACATACCATGCAAATTCTCCAGCAACGCAGGAACATAGCCCTGAGCGTCAACATACAGGCTGCCCAAAGTCACACATAACACATAGACCCATCTCAAAACTCACTACTGGACACTCCATTGCACTCCAGAGAGAAGAAATCCAGTTCCACACACCAGAACACCTGTGCAAGCTTCCCTAACCAGGAAACCTTGACAAGCCAATAGTCCAACCCCACCCACTGGGTGAAACCTCCACAATAAAAAGGAAGCACAGACCACCAGAATACAGAAAGCCCACTCCAGACACAGCAATCTAAGCGAGATGAAAAGGCAGAGAAACACCCAACAGGTAAAGGAACAGGAAAAATGCCTACCAAGTCAAACAAAAGAGGAGGAGATAAGGAATCTACCTGAAAAAGAATTTAGAATAATGAATAGAAAAATGATCCAAAATCTTGAAAACAAAATGGGGTTACAGATAAAGAGCCTGGAGACAAAGGTTGAGAAGATGCAAGAAATGTTTAATAAGGACCTAGAAGAAATAAAAAAGAGTCAATTAAAAATGAATAATGCAATAAATGAGATCAAAAACACTCTGGAGGGAACCAACAGTAGAATAACAGAGACAGAAGATAGGATAAGCAAGGTAGAAGATAAAATGGTGGAAATAAATGAAGCAGAGAGGAAAAAAGAAAAAGGAATCAAAAGAAATGAGGACAACCTCAGGGACCTCTGGGACAATGTGAAATACCCCAACATTTGAATCATAGGAGTCCCAGAAGAAGAAGACGGAAAGAAAGGCCATGAGAAAATACTCGAGGAGACAATAGCTGAAAAGTTCCCTGAAATGGGGAAGGAAATAGTTACACAGGTCCAAGAAACCCAGAGAGTCCCAAACAGGATAAACCCAAGGTGAAACACCCCAAGACACATATTAATCAAATTAACAAAGATCAAACACAAAGAACAAATATTAAAAGCAGCAAGGGAGAAACAACAAATAACACACAAAGGGATTCCCATAAGGATAACAGCTGATCTATCAATAGAAACCCTTCAGGCCAGAAGGGAATGGCAGGACGTACTGAAAGTAATGAAAGAGAATAACCGACAACCTAGATTAATATACCCAGCAAGGATCTCATTCATATATAAAGGAGAATTCAAAAGCTTTACAGACAAGAAAAAGCTGAGAGAATTCAGCACCACCAAATCAGCTCTTCAACAAATGCTAAAGAATCTTCTCTAGACAGGAAACACAAAAAGGTTGTACAAACGTGAACCGAAAACAACAAAGTAAATGGCAATGGGACCACACCTATCAAGAATTACCTTAAATGTAAATGGGTTGAATGCCCCAACCAAAGGACAAAGACTGGCTGAATGGATACAGAAACAAGACCCCTATATATGCTGTCTACGAGAGATCCACCTCAAAACAAGGGACACATACAGACTAAAAGTGAAGGGCTGGAAAAAAATATTTCACGCAGACGGAGACCAAAAGAAAGCAGGAGTCGCAATACTCATATCAGATAAAATAGACTTTCAAATAAAGGATGTGAAAAGAGACAAAGAAGGACACTACATAATGATCAAAGGGTCAATCCAAGAAGAAGATATAACAATTATAAATATATATGCACCCAACATAGGAGCACCACAATATGTGCGGCAAACACTAACGAGTATGAAAGAGGAAATTAATAGTAACACAATAATAGTGGGAGACTTTAATACCCCACTCACAACTATGAATAGATCAACTAAACAGAAAATTAACAAGGAAACACAAACTTTAAATGACACAATGGACCAGCTAGACCTAATTGATATCTATAGGACATTTCACCCCAAAACAATCAATTTCACCTTTTTCTCAAGCGCACATGGAACCCTCTCCAGAATAGATCACATCCTGGGCCATAAATCTAGCCTTGGGAAATTCAAAAAAATTGAAATCATTCCAGTCATCTTTTCTGACCACAGTGCAGTAAGATTAGATCTCAATTAGAGGAAAAAAATTGTTAAAACTTCAAACATATGGAGGCTAAATAACACACTTCTGAATAATCAACAAATCATAGAAGAAATCAAAAAAAGAAATCAAAATATGCATAGAAATGAATGAAAATGAAAACACAACAACCCAAAACCTATGGGACACTGTAAAAGCAGTGCTAAGGGGAAGGTTCATAGCATTACAGGCTTACATCAAGAAACAAGAAAAAAGCCAAATAAATAACCTAACTCTACACCTAAAGCAACTAGAGAAGGAAGAAATGAAGAACCCCAGGGTTAGTAGAAGGAAAGAAATCTTAAAAATTAGGGCAGAAATAAATGCAAAAGAAACTAAAGAGACCATAGCAAAAATCAACAAAGCTAAAAGCTGGTTTATTGAAAAAACAAATAAATTGACAAACCGTTAGCAAGACTCATTAAGAAACAAGGGGAGAAGAACCAAATTAACAAAATTAGAAATGAAAATGGAGAGATCACAACAGACAACACTGAAATACAAAGGATCATAAGAGACTACTACCAGCAGCTCTATGCCAATAAAATGGACAACTTGGATGAAATGGACAAATTCTTAGAAAAGTATAACTTTCCAAAACTGAACCAGGAAGAAATAGAAGATCTTAACAGACCCATCACAAGCAAGGAAATCGAAACTGTAATCAGAAATCTTCCAGGAAACAAAAGCCCAGGACCAGATGGCTTCACAGCTGAATTCTACCAAAAATTTAGAGAAGAGCTAACACCTATCTTACTCAAACTCTTCCAGAAAATTGCAGAAGGTAAACTTCCAAACTCATTCTACGAGGCCACCATCACCCTAATTCCAAAACCAGACAAAGATGCCACAAGAAAAGAAAACTACAGGCCAATATCACTGATGAACATAGATGCAAAAATCCTCAACAAAATTCTAGCAAACAGAATCCAAGAACATATTAAAAAATCGTACATCATGACTAGGTGGGCTTTATCCCAGGAATACAAGGATTCTTTAATATCCTCAAATCAATCAATGTAATACACCACATTAACAAATTGAAAGATAAAAACCATATGATTATCTCAATAGATGCAGAGAAAGCCTTTGACAAAATTCAACACTCATTTATGATTAAAACTCTCCAAAAAGCAGGAATAGAAGGAACATACCTCAACATCATAAAAGCTATATATGACAAACCCACAGCAAACATTATCCTCAATGGTGAAAAATTGAAAGCATTTTCCCCTGAAATCAGGAACAAGACAAGGGTGCCCACTCTCACCACTACTATTCAACATAGTGTTGGAAGTTCTGGCCACAGCAATCAGAGCAGAAAAAGAAGTAAAAGGAATCCAGATAGGAAAAGAAGAAGTGAAACTCTCGCTGTTTGCAGATGACATGATCCTCTACATAGAAAACCCTAAAGACTCTTCCAGAAAATTACTAGAGCTAATCAATGAATATAGCAAAGTTGCAGGATATAAAATTAACACACAGAAATCCCTTGCATTCCTATACACTAACAATGAGAAAATAGAAAGAGAAATTAAGGAAACAATACCATTCACCACTGCAACAAAAAGAATAAAATACTTAGGAGTATATCTACCTAAAGAAACAAAAGACCTATACATAGAAAACTATAAAACACTGATGAAAGAAATCAAAGAGGACACAAACAGATGGAGAAACATACCGTGTTCATGGATTGGAAGAATCAATATTGTGAAAATGGCTATACTACCCAAAGCAATCTATAGATTCAATGCAATCCCTATCAAGCTACCAATGGTATTTTTCACAGAACTAGAACAAATAATTTCACAACTTGTATGGAAATACAAAAAACTCGAATAGTCAAAGCAATCTTGAGAAAGAAGAATGGAACTGGAGGAATCAACCTGCCTGACTTCAGACTCTACTCCAAAGCCACAGTCATCAAGACAGTATGGTACTGGCACAAAGACAGAAATATAGATCAATGGAACAGAATAGAAAGCCCAGAGATAAATCCACATACCTATGGAAACCTTATCTTCAACAAAGGAGGCAAAAATATACAATGGAGAAAAGACAACCTCTTTAACAAGTGGTGCTGAGAAAACTGGTTAACCACTTGTAAAAGAGTGAAACTAGAAGGCTTTCTAACACCATACACAAAAATAAACTCAAAATGGATTAAAGATCTAGATGTAAGACCAAAAACTGTAAAATTCCTAGAGGAGAACATAGGCAAAACACTCTCCGACATAAATCACAGCAGGATCCTCTATGACCCACCTCCCAGAATATTGGAAATAAAAGCAAAAATTAACAAATGGGACCTAATGAACCTTAATAGCTTTTGCACAACAAAGGAAACTATAAGCAAGGTGAAAAGACAGCCTTCAGAATGGCAGAAAATAATAGCAAACGAAGCAACAGACAAGGGATTAATCTCAAAAATATACAAGCAACTCCTGCAACTCAATTCCAGAAAAATAAATGACCCAATCAAAAAATGGGCCAATGAACTAAAGAGACATTTCTCCAAAGAAGGCATACAGATGGCTAACAAACACATGAAAAGATGCTCAACATCACTCATTATCAGAGAAATGCAAATCAAAACCGCAATGAGGTACCATTACACTCCAGTCAGGATGGCTGTTATCCAAAAGTCTACAAGCAATAAATGCTGGAGAGGGTGGGGAGAAAAGGGAACCCTCTTACACTGTTGGTGGGAATGCAAACTAGTACAGCCACTATGGAGAACAGTGTGGAGATTCCTTAAAATCCTGGAATTAGAACTGCCATATGACCCAGCAATCCCACTCCTGGGCATACACACTGAGGAAACCAGATCTGAAAGAGACACGTGCACCCCAATGTTCATTGCAGCACTGTTTATAATAGCCAGGACATGGAAGCAGCCTAGATGCCCATCAGCAGATGAATGGATAAGGAAGCTGTGGTACATATACACCATGGAATATTACTCAGCCATTAAAAAGAATTCATTTGAATCAGTTCCAATGAGATGGATGAAACTGGAGCCCATTATACAGAGTGAAGTAAGCCAGAAAGAGAAAGAACATTACAGTATACTAACACATATATATGGAATTTAGAAAGATGGTAATGATAATCCTATATGCAAAACAGAAAAAGAGACACAGAAGTACAGAACAGACTTTTGAACTCTGTGGGAGAAGGCGAGGGTGGGATGTTTCAAGAGAACAGCATCGAAACATGTATATTATCAAGGGTGAAACAGATCACCAGCCCAGGTTGGATGCATGAGACAAGTGCTCAGGGCTGGTGCACTGGGAAGGACCAGAGGGATGGGGTGGAGAGGGAGGTGGGAGGGGGAATCGGGATGGGGAACACATGTAAATCCATGGCTGATTCATGTCAATGTATGGCAAAAACCACTACAATATTGCAGAGTAATTAGCCTCCAACTAATACAAATAAATGGAAAAAAATGATTAGTTGACTGATCAAGAGGAAAAGATAATGGAATAAAATAAAAAATAATATAAATATGTGAATAAAAGTAAAACTAATTTATTTTTAAAAAGATTTAAAATATCCCTGGTTGAACTCTAATATTTCAAAACTTGGATTTTGGAGAAAATAGAGACAGTTAATGAGATCAGTATTCTCATTAATTTAGGTAGGTTCTGCATTGTCAGGCTTCTCTGATGGCTCAGGTGGTAAAGAACCTGCCAGCAATCCAGGAGACTTGGGTTCAATCTCCGGATCAGGAAGATCTCATGGAGGAGGAAATGGCAACCCACTCTAATATTCTTGCCAGAAAAATCCCATGGACAGAGGAGCAAGGCAGGCTACAGTCCATGGGGTTGCAGAGTCAGACATGCCTGAGCACACAGGCACTCACTGCATTTTCATTTAAAACGGAATTTTCTTCTACTCTATATGTACCTTCCCTGCACTGGATAAAAGTTTATAGACACAATTTTTCCCCCAAACAAGTCGTCCAAATGTGAATTTCTTGGATGATCTTGAACTATAATTTATATTAATGATTCAACTTCAAAGCTTGACCTTGAGAGGTAAAATGTTATTCTGTTTGAGAAGTTTTTATGGAAATAGTCAACTAGCAAGATATGACATTCTAGTCTAAATGCACACCTTGCTGCCTACTCAGTTGTTCTAGCAACTTCTTGAACCAGGGAGCCTATCAAACATCAACTCTCCATCAACATGTATCTGCATTTGAGGACCTAACATGATGTTGATACCTTAGTAAGAAATGGCAACCTACTCCAGTATTTTTGCCTGGGAAATCCCATGGACAAAGGAGTCTGGTGGGCTACAGTCTATGGGGTCACAAAGAGTTGGACACAACTGAGTGACTGAGCACACATAAGGAGGAAATATAATGAAGAATGCATCACATAAAAATTACTCAAAAATAATTTTACTGTTTTTAGGAAAAAATAAATCCAGTTTATCTGAATACATGTAAAATAAAGTTTTATATTTAGCTTAAATTGAAAAGAAATATTTTATTTTCTTACCTTATCAACTGAAGACCTAAAAGATATTAGTACATTATAGATGTGTATGTATTAATTACTCGGTTGTGTCTGACTGCAATCCCGTGGACTGTAGACTGCCAGGCTCCTCTGTCCTTGGAATTCTCCAGGCAAGAATACTGGAATGCATAGTCATTTCCTTCTCCAGAGGATCTTTCCAACCCAGGGATCGAATCTGGGTCTTCTGCATTCCAGGCAGGTTCTTTACCACCTGAGCCACCAGGGAAGCCCCTAATATAGTACATTAGGCATAATGTTTACTTAATCTGTTTCCAAGATGTGTATATTTAAACCTCATTTTCATAAATATGTTTGATCAGACTTCCTCTGTAAGCAGAAGCATTATCACATACATAAATAAACAAAGTTCCAAGAAAAGAAGCTTATGTTCCCCCCTGCTTGTGTTCACAAAACTCAGGTCATGTAATGTGTACTGCATCGTAAGTAAAATATATCAATATCAATGAAGAGTATCTTCAAATACCCTTCATTAGCTACCATGTTAATTTTTTCCCTATTCTCCATCAACTCTCCATCTCTTAGCAACAATTTTGGTTTCCTTTGCAATGAGATGTCATTGTGGCAAGAGATGATGAATGATGCTCAGAGAACTGTTCCCTGAAGTATTTTTGGAAAGGCCATGTGTTCAGCATAGTTTATGTCAAAAGGTACAGACCGCAAATCCAGATTCTCTCCATATGCTTGAAGGTCAGACAATGGCAATGAACACTGAGAAAGACACCTCTTGTCATTGCTTCTATTTATGATTCGTCCTACAAAAAGCTCATTTTAGAGTGCTTTTCTGAGAAGAATTTGGAATCAAAAAGTAAAAGTCATCTGTTATAAAGTGTTTTTCAAGCTAAGCATAGTACTTGTCCTGTTCACTGGAGAAAGTTACTTTTAAGTAAGGATAAGTTCACTTTTTTGTTTTTAGATGAAAACTCTTCACTCCAACTTTATTTAGCTTAAATAAAATCTTTAATTATTTAATAAATAGTTATATCCAGATGTAAAATTTCCATATTTCAATTCTATTTGCCAGTAACTCTCTCTCCTATCTATTTTACAATATTTTCAGAAGAACCTATCTACAGGATATTTATTCTGAGTTCCTCTCTCTGTATATGTTTTTTTTTTTTTTTCTGGAAATACCAAACAAAAGTTGAGAGAGAGATAGGGTGACAATAATGTAAAATATATAATTTATGTCTATTTTTGTTCTGCCCTGGACTCTGACAACGTGCTAAATTACATGGATATCCCTTTTATCAGGGCTCCAATCCTAAAATATGACTGATGGAAATCCAAATTTATAAGCTTTTGTAAATTTATAGAAGATTTATAAATTTGTAAATCCAAGTTACTTAAGAAATGAAGACTGTGATCTCTCTGCCCATTTTATCACAACCCTCAGTGGAAACTACCCAATAGAAATTAAATCATTGTATGGTCAGGTGATTTTTTTTAAAATTAAAACAATATCTGGAAAATTTTTACAAGTTAGTATGTATAAATTTATCTCAGTTTTATCTGTTTCATAAAGTAAGACCAACATTATGCAAACTTTATTTATGAACATTTATTAGGTTTTAAATATTTTATATTGAAAATAAACTCATTAATGTTTATTAATGTTTTCCTTTTTATTCACATATATAACATATTGCTAAATTGATTTGTCAAAGCTAAGGAAGTGAGAAAGAGGTGCTAAAATTAGCAGAAATCTCACTCTAACTAGTATAGATCTAACTCAGTTTTAAAGGGCTGAAAGACATTCCTTGAGGTGCTTCTATTATAATTTGATCAACCATTTTATTATTGATGGGCATTTGTTATATTTCATTTTCACCACTATGAATGATGCTGTAATGAACAAAAGTGAATATATGACTACTGTGTGTAAACCATTTCTAGCTAAAGACTGAGTGATGTCTATCTGTAGCAAAGAATGAGTTATTTTGCAAGATGTTATTCTAATTCTTCATTTTAAAAAGCTAGCTGTTTTTTAATTTAGGCTTTTCACACAATTTGTCACACCTGCTACTTGATAAGTCTCTCTCAGTCTCTGCACTATTGCCGTTTTAGGCAGAATAATTCCTTATTGTGAGCTGTTCTGGTTGGCACATCCCTGGCTGGCCTCCACTCACTAGATGCCAGCTGCACAACCAAAATGTCTCTGCGCTTTGTCAAGTATTCTCCGAGAAGTAAGGCTATTCTCAGGGAGAACCACTGTCATGAAAGTAATAGTTAAGTTTCATTTACAGGTGTTGGTATAAGAAATACAGGTTGGATTCAAACTGATTGGTCAATATACAATATTAATCAGTAGTGCCAAATAAAGCACAACATAACACAACAATTAGCTGTTTCATTTCATGTATAAGCATGAGAAGAAAAATGATACGTCCTTCTTCAAATTTGATTTTTATTGTCATTGGTTACTCAAGTGTTGTTACGACATTTGTAATACTTATAAGCAAATATGACTATTTATTTAGGATTGTGCTATATGCTATATGTCAACCATTGATTCTGAAAGTGAAGTGAAAGTGTTAGTCGATCAGTCGTACCTGACTCTTCATGACCCCGTGGACTGCAGCCCACCAGGATTCTCTGTCCATGGGATTTTCCAGGCAAAGATACTGGAGTGGGTAGCCATTTCCTTCTCCAAGGGATCTTCCTAAACCTGGGATGGAACTCAGGTCTCCGACACCATTGATTCTATTCATCCTAAATTACAGAATTACTGTTTACAGCCAGGTAAGGGTATCTGAAAGGTAAATAGACTTGAAAAACAGAGTTAACAATAATGCAAATTTGAATTACTTGTGAATTCAAAGGGCCTTGTGTTATAAGTATTGCAAAAAGAGGATAGAACAAGACTTCAGAGGGAACATTTGTATTTCCAGCTCTGCTCCACACTAGCTATGTGAAGTTGGATGAGTTATGCAACTCCTGTGAACCAGTTACATTATCTGTCAAAGTGGGCAACACAAACTTCCATGTCTGACTCATAAAGGCATTAATTCTATATATCCAGCTTCCAGAGCAATGCCTGACATAGTGGGGCCTCAGCAAATATTTGCTGAATGAATAAATGAGTAAGGCATTTGTAGAAGTTAAATGAGATACAGTAGTTGAAATCATTTGGAAAAAATATGAATAATTTTGCTGTGATAAGCACATCATGTGAACAAATTACCATATTTAAAATACTTGTGAGATAGCTAGGTTTTGTTCTCTTTTCCTTTAATAATTAGGAATGTCACAAGAACTTACTGTGGAGAAGATATACACAAGAGCACAAAACTCCCAGTCTTCTCCTTCAGATTCAAGCAGAGCAGTGCATTTATCTTTTGCATACTAGATTTCACCTGGACTTCAAAAAGGGGGAGGGAGTCAGGTGTTAAACATATGCAGATTCATAATGAGGACAAGAATAACAAATTGAAAACCACAATGACTTCCAAGAAGTAAATACATAAATATAGTTGTGATTTAGATACATCAGACTAGAAGCCTGTCATCAAAGCAGAGATTGATATCTGATGTCCCTGAAGCAATCCATAGGAGGACGTTCATCCAAGAACTGATGTCAGAATCGGGTCACACAGAGGGATGGTGTTTAAAGTTCAGCATCAGCTATGCGGAATAATTAGTGCCCAGGCGGTCTTAGACACCAATATGCAGGATGCTTTTGTAAGACCTGGGCAAACAGGAACCAGCTGTGTGCAGACACCAAATGAGCAGGACAAATGAAGCAGAGAAATAGACATAAGTCACTAGTAATAAGGAAGACTGCTGACATGGGAGGCAGAGCATTGCCTTGGGCTCTGGATTTTGGTGTCTGTCGTGGGAGGAATCAATTCTAGCCTGGTGACTCTCAGAAGAGACAATAATTGGGAAGAACTATTTGGGGTTGTGTGGCTGTGGGTGGCAGCTGGCATGGTTTGACATCAAACAGATCATACAATATTGATTAAAAAAAGACTAATTTGTGGCTCTCACAGAGTTGAATGTTTCTAAATTTTCTTACTTATCTTGATCCAGGTCCAAACAACCGCACAACTTAAGATATCCTTAAGCTAATGTTAGAGAATTCTTTGAGCTTATGTATGTGTAGATGGGTCTTTGAGAATTCGGGGGTATTTGGGGGTATTTATTCATATCATGCTATATATATGCATATATATGCATTGATACATATATATGTGTGTGTGTGTGTGTGTGTGTGTGTGTGTGTGTGTGTGTGTGTGTATGCTGCGCTGTCTTTAGTTGCTCAGTCATGTCCGACTCTTTGCAACCCTATGGACTGTAGCCTGCCAGACTCCTCTGTCCGTGGGACTTCTCCAGGCTAGAATACTGGAGTGGGTTGCCATGCCCTCCTCCAGGGGTTCTTCTCAACCTGGAGATCAAACACAGGTCTCTTGCATTGCAGGTGGATTCTTTACTGTCTGAGGCACCAGGGAAGCCCAAGAATACTAGGGTGGGTAGCCTATCCATTCTCCAGGGGATCTTCCCAACCCAGGAGTTGAACTGGGGTCTCCTGCATTGCAGGCAGATATTTTTACCAGCTGAGCTACCAGGGAAGCCTGTGTTTGTGTGTGTGTGTGTGTGTGTGTGTGTGTGTGTGTGTGTGTGTGTAATATGTAATACTACATGCTACCATATATAGGTTATACACACACACACACACACACACACACACACACACACACACACAGAGCATGTATTTGCTGTGCTCAGTCCATGAGTCATGTCCAACTCTTTGCGACCCCATGGACTACATAGCCCACCAGCTTCCTTTATCCATGGGATTCTCCATGCAAGAATATTGGAATAGGTTACCATTTCCTTTCCTACCCAGGGATCGAACCCGTGTTTCCTATAGCTCCTGCATTGGCAGGTGGATTCTTTACCTGGTGAACCATCAGGGAAGCCCCTCATGTATATATTATCCTTACTTCAAATTTGGAAAATAAGGCACAGAAATGTTAAATAGCTTTTTGAAATTCACACAGCTCGAAAGTGATAGAGCTGGTATTCAAGTAGAGGATTCAGGCAGGAGAACAGCAGGGGCAAAAGCAAGTGTAACAAGCTTGGTGTCTCAGGAAACAGGTCAGTGTGGTGACCTTCTGAGCTGAGTGCAGGATCCCAGGGAGAGTAGTAGGTGCCCAGACGATAAAATCTCCACGTAATTTCATATTTATTTATTTTTCTACATTTGAAGAAACTAAACTGATCAGCAACAGATATGGATACTTAAATGTGAATACTGATGAAGGCACAGTTCCACACCTAAGGGTTTTTTGAACATGAGTGTGTCCTCTGCCATGTTAATGTACACTTATACTGTTTAACCTTGCCGCCCTCCAAAAATGCTGTCTTTATAGATAAGTCATAAGGAATCTTACTCTTGATTTCGCTGCTACATGATTTACATTGAATGTTTAGAGCTGAAGCTTCACTCAACTCCTCAAGTTAGTTTATCTCAAGCTTGGCATTATTTGACCTTCCTTTTAAGTTTTTTCAACAGACCCTTTTCTGAGATGTAATTATTGTTCTACTACAGAATAGGAGATAACTTTTATATAAAAAAAAACATTTCTTCAATCTCTTATGTCTAATCATCATATAATCTTACCTTTCTTTTTCCATCCAAAAATACTCCTTCAATTTCAGTTACCATAGACGCATACATTTCCTTATCACTTCTCTTAAGGCAGAAATCTAGAAAAGTTGGCTTCTGACTCAGCCTCATGTGAGTAAGCCCCTATGCCTCAGTCTTTCCTGTCCCTTCCGAGTTCACCCTGTATCTTTTCACCAGAATCATCTTTCTTAGGGATCAATTGTTCCAGTATTATACATATTTACATCAATACATTGAACATAAAGGTCTAAATCCGTATCCTTTGAATTGTTATATACTAATACTACTTGGAGAAGGAAATGGCAACCCACTCCAGTATTCTTGCCTGGAAAATCCCATGGACGGAGGAGTCTGGTAGGCTACAGTCCATGGGGTCACAAAGAGTTGGACACGACTGAGCCACTTCACTAATACTACTATAGTTTTTTTTAAAATTAATTTTTATTGGCGTATACTTGTTTTACAATGTTGTGTTAGTTTATGCTGTACTGCAAAGTGAATCAGTTATAAACATACACAGTTAGTCCTTTGAGACAGGTATTACTGCTTAATGGGGCTTCCCTGGTGGCTCAGGGGGAAAGAACCCACCTGCCAATGAAGGAGATGTGGGTTCGATCCTAGAGTCTGAAAGTTACCCTGGAGTGGAAATGGCAATCCACTCCTGTATTCTTACCTGGGAAACCCCATGGACAGGGAAGCCTGGAGAGTTATAGTCCATGGGATTGTAAAAGTTAGACACAACTTAGCAACTAAACAACAAAACAAAATCACTGCTTAATACTTTGGTATCCACTCTTCCACCTCCCCAGCTAACTGCATAGTTCATCCCATGTGTCAGAGCCTATGTCCTTCTAGAGGCTGAAAATCCCTGGTTCATTCTTTCCCAGCTAGGGCGTGTACAGGTGGTACAGTGTTAGCCAATTGGAACTGGCGAGGAAATGTGTAAAAGGAAGGAATGTCTGAAAAGCTTTTCTTTCTCAATAAAAAAGAAATAAGTAAAGATAATACACCCCTCTTTTTTTCTGTCTTAATATGATGTTGTATGAAGATGTGGTACTCATCTTTAAAATGTGAGTGAAGATGGTAAACAAAGAATGGGACAGACAATGAATGGGACTTGTTCTCTGAGTATATTTATTAGCTAGTATTGATCCTCCTGGGCTTCCCAGGTGGTGCAGTGGTAAAGAATCTGCCTGCCAATGCAGGAGACGTGGGTTCAGTCCCTGGGTCTGGAAGATCCACTGGAGTAGGAAATGGCACCCCACTCCAGTATTCTTGCCTGGCAAATTCCATGAGCAGAGGAGCCTGGCAGGCTACAGTCCATGGGGTCACAGAGTCAGACACCACTGAGCATCAGAGGACACATGCATCAACTCTACTGTTGCCCTGCATTGAGATTTCTTTTGTTAATAACATAGAAAAATGTAAACTTTCTCAGTTTTTAACACTTACTTAAATATTCTATTACTTAAATATTCAGTTGAAAACTTCCTAACTGATACATATTTCTATTGCATTCTTAATAGTGCCTACTGCTGCTTTATGCCTTTAATAAATTATAGTTGCTTGAGTAGTAATTATATTATTCTTTAAGATGTTTCTGTGTGAAATAATGGAACAACTTATATTCTCCTTGAACAGCCCAAAAGAAAGAGTCATGTAAGATGAAAAAACATTAACAAATTAACATAACCGTGCACATTAGGAGAACTCCACAGGGCTAAAGCTTGAATAAACAAGACCTAAAATCACAGCATTAATGCTAAAGGCAGTGAAGAACTTTAGTAACATCTAAAAATTATGAAGTCGTACTATGCTTCCCAACTGTGATATGACACAAAAACAAAGTAAAACTCCATAGTTTCAGGTTTAATGTCTTCTCACTGTCTTCTTATTAATACTGCTCAAATTTTTTCTACTTGTTTTCCCTGCTGCTGGAGTTTCAGTTTTATAAATTAAATTCAGAAACAATGACCTGGAATATTTTCTAAATACCAAAACACATGGGTGAATAACCCATGATGATGCTAAAAGAACAGCCCTTAGAAAATGTAGTGCCTGTTATTATAAAGTCATGTCATCAAAAGAAAACTACTCTGTTAGTCTCTGAAAATGTTTAATGGTCTAGGACCTAAGTAGAAATAGCATCAAATGTATTTCACCAGGTAGGAAATTGTCTCTAAAGCATTGCTTTTCAATATTTTACAGGCCTGCTTTTTAGCTGTCAGCAAAGTATGAAATTGTTGTTGCTGTTGACTGTTTGATAAAAAGCCCTCTCTTATGTGATTGTACTAAATTTGGCTAAGTTGCTGGCAGAAAAGCTGATTCTGTGGCTAAAATAATTCTGCAAACCACAAAACTGCTTAGGAGCATAGAAGTCCTCTACATTGTCGGACCAAACTGAAGTTCCAATTTGCAAACACAGCTGGAAACCTTTGAAAGCAACTTCCAGATGTCATGACAGAGCTTCTTTCAGATTTTGAACAGTTCCAGTCAAAATGGTAACTGAGAAACACAAATCCTGTATGCTCTCACTTCTGGCACACAGGAAAGTTGTTAAGAGAGTAAATCATGAATTTACATCACAAGGAGACATTTCCCCCCTTTATTCTTTTCTTCTTTCTTTTCTTTTTATTGTGTCTATATAAGAAGATGGATGTTAGCAGAACCTACTATAATCATTTCACAATATCTATAAATCAAATGATCATGCTGTAAGCCTTAAACTTATGCAGTGATGTATGTCAATTGTTTCTCAATAAAACTGGTGGAAAACATTCAATAAACCTCAAATTAAAAACAAAGAGATTATATGCAAAAAACTGGCAAAGCCTGAAAAAAGACAGCTTGGAAACAGACACTATGCCTGTAGGAAGTTGAGTTCATTTATCTCATAGCTAGTCCTGTGGGCTTATAACCCAGGACAGAGACTTAGAATCATTTGTAATTTTGTGATCTTTCTGAGTTTTTAAAGATTCTCCTAAATCTCCTGAGTGCAGTGGTTCTCTCACTCTAAATACACAGGTAAAATTGAGCTGCAGGAGTTGCTTGTGTATTTTTGAGATTAATCCTTTGTTGCTTTGTTTGCTATTATTTTCTCCCATTCTGAGGGCTGTCTTTTCACCTTGTTTATAGTTTCCTTTGTTATGCAAAAACTTTTAAGTTTAATTAGGTCCCATTTGTTTATTTTTGTTTTTATTTCCAATATTCTAGGAGGTGGGTCATAGAGGATCCTCCTGTGATTTATGTCGGAGAGTGTTTTGCCCATGTTCTCCTCTAGGAATTTTATAGTTTCTGGTCTTACATTTAGATCTTTAATCCATTTTGAGTTTATTTTTGTGTATGGTGTTAGAAAATGTTCTAGTTTCATTCTTTTACAAGTGGTTGACCAGTTTTCCCAGCACCACTTGTTAAAGAGGTTGTCTTTTCTCCATTGTATGTCTTTGCCTCCTTTGTCGAAGATAAGGTGTTCATAGGTTTGTGGATTTATCTCTGGGCTTTCTATTCTGTTCCATTGATCTATATTTCTATCTTTGTGCCAGTACCATACTGTCTTGATGACTGTGGCTTTGTAGTATAGTCTGAAGTCAGGCAGGTTGATTCCTCCAGTTCCATTCTTCTTTCTCAAGATTGCTTTGACTATTCGAAGTTTTTTGTATTTCCATACAAATTGTGAGATTATTTGTTCTAGTTCTGTGAAAAATACCTTTGGTAGCTTGATAGGGATTGCATTGAATCTATAGATTGCTTTGGGTAGTATAGCCATTTTCACAATATTGATTCTTTCAATCCAATACACACCGAGGAAACTAGATCTGAAAGAGACACGTGCACCCCAATGTTCATCGCAGCACTGTTTATAATTGCCAGGACATGGAAGCAACCTAGATGCCCATCAGCACACGAATGGATAAGGAAGTTTTGGTACATATACACAATGGAATATTACTTAGCCATTAAAAAGAATTCATTTGAATCAGTTCTAATGAGATGGATGAAACTGGAGCCCATTATACAGAATGAAGTAAGCCAGAAAGATAAAGACCAATACAGTATACTAATGCATATATATGAAATTTTAAAAGATGGTAATGATAACCCTATATGCAAAACAGAAAAAGAGACACAGATTTATAGAACAGAGTTTTGGACTCTGTGGGAGAAGGCGAGGGTGGGATGTTCTGAGAGAATAGCATTGAAACAAGTATACTATTAAGGGTGAAACAGATCACCAGCCGAGGTTGGATGCATGAGACAAGTGCTCAGGGCTAGTGCACTGGGAAGACCCAGAGGGATGGGATGAGGAGGGAGTTGGGAGGTGGGTTCAGGATGGGGAACACATGTAAATCCATGGCTGATTCATGTCAATGTATGATAAAAACCACTACAATATTGTAAAGTAATTAGCTTTCAACTAATAAAAATAAATAAATAAATACACAGGTAATTTGAGAAACTCCTTGGCATGCAGTGGTCTCAAACTCAACTTCAGAGATTTGAATAAACATGAATCAGAGTGGAGAAAGATATCTTCAAGGTTTTCCCATTCTCTCCTAAGAGCTCTGCCCCAGACCTCAGCCAGCCAGAAAAAAAGACTTGGAGCTGAGCTATTTGCAGAGAAAGTTAAGGGCCAGAGGCACCTGAAGCTCTTACTGTGGCATCCTTTAAAGATAGTAGTGTACTGGCTTTGCTCCAAGTCTGGTGTGGAGAAAGCCTTTGTCATTGCTTATGATCAGACCTGAAAAACTACACATGGGTTTTCTGTCAAGAGGTGGACTCTTTGACTATGCCAAGAAAGAGTAGAAGGAAGGGAAGTAATGAATTAAGGGTGAAAAGTCTGGTCACTTCTGAAGTGCTGGTAAAGCACTTAAGTCACATCTCCTTCATGATTCTTATGGACATTACCAGCTCCTTAAGAAAAACTATTTAGTCAAAAACTGCTTCTTCTTTAAAATTTTAATTTTATTCTGAAACTATTATTGACTCTATCCTAGAAGAAGTTAACATCTAGAAAAATGGTACAGATGAACTTGTTTGCAGGGCAGGAATAGAGATGCAGATGCAGAGAACAGGTATGTGGACACAATGGACACGTGGATACAATTGAACTTAGTCTTCTTCAGAGAAAACTCACCATGAATGAAGAATGTTTCCATCAGGGTCAGACAAGCTTTGCTTCAGAGCCAGGGTGTTGGAATGAATAGGTGTGTCAGAGGTCAGTGAGATCACTGTTCACACTCCTTGTGCTTGTACACTCCTGAAAAAAGAACATGGTAATAATGAGAGGACTCTATCTGAAACACCACACAGGAAGAGCTAGACACAGAAATGAGTCTATTCAGAACTGGCCAGGGAGGGAAATACCAGAGATGTAGAAACAGGTTTGCAGTGAAATAACAGGATGCTATTGATGGTTTGGGAGCACCCACAGACCATGGTAGGATGATTAAGAAGTATAGCTGATGGCTAAGACCAACAAAGCAAAGGCAGACATGGAGAGACAGCAGATATGCAGGCTAGAATTCTTTCAGAGAGACACTCACAGTGAATGCTCCAAAGAAAAATTGGTTAGAAACTACACATATGCTTCCCAGGTGGCGCTAGTGGTAAAGAACCTGCCTGCCAATGCACGAGATGTAAGAGACACAGGTTCGATCCCTGGGTTGGGAAGATCCCCTGGAGGAGGGCATGGCAACCCACTCCAGCATTCTTGCCTGGAGAATCCCATGGACAGAGAAGCCTGGTGGGCTACAGTCCACAGGGTTGCAAAGACTCGGACACGACTGAAGTGACTTAGCATGCAAGCAAAGGAACTATACACAGTGCAGCATTTGTAGGTTGCAGTTGGGTGACACAATATTTATTTTTTTCTTTTTTCATTAACCTTGGTACAAAAGTATACTTGACAAAAATGTCCCAAGTAGGGCTTACAGGTTTCAGTCTCCCCAGTAATAACAGAAAATATGCTTCCAGCTGGAGCAGAGTCCAAGCACACGTCCATTCTTGTAAGTATATTACTTGTAAGCCTCATTGGGTTCTTGACAATATTTAGAAAGGAAATCCCCAGAAAGGGCAGGTTTTATTATTAATCTAGTGGTAAGGGCACATATTCACCAGCTGATGAAGGGTTTGGTATTTAATATCTCAAGGTCTTCAGATATCTTCCTTGGTTGCCCAGCACCCAAGTCCAGGGATTTCAGTTCCTAGTTGGTAAGACTCTCCACCTTAGTTGTAAAATCTTTGAAAGATGCATATATTAAATGTATCAACTGATTTGAATTTTATTATTGCCAATGCAATAAGGGGAAATGCAATGCCTTGGCAGTCAGGTAACCTAAATTTTATGCCTCAGTCTGAATTTTAGGTGCTCTGGCTTCAGCTTATTAATCTTTAAAGTTAGAAGCTTGGACACTATATTTTCTGAGTTTTTTTCCCATTAATAGTAAGTAAAAAACTTCAGGAAGCAGCAGATCTAATATTCCATACTGATTCAAATCTTGAGAAGTATCTTTGCTAGATATGCTGATTTGGCAAAGGAGAAAATATGCATCTAGTCAACCATGCAAAATGTGATTTTTGCATAAGTCGTAATCAGCAGGTCATGCTGGAAATCCTACTGCTCTGATGGACGTTTTCTTCTTTTAGACTAAAAATGTATAATTTTCCAACTGGAAAAGACAGATGTCTTCTAGAGCAGCTGCCTCCTGTATTGTGGATCCATTTATTAAATTAGATTTAGGTGCTACCCTGGTCTAGGTGGTATGTGTAAAGTTATTAGAAAATTTCTGCACTTGTTGCATCTCATCACTGATATTTTTTTTTCTTTTGCACAAGATTCATTCTTTCCATGAATCAATTGTCAAATAAGCTTTTAATGAAAGTGCAGTGAAAAGTTATAAAACCACATTTTAATGGAAAGTAGCTTATTATATTTGTACAGATTAAATATTAAAGCAGCTTACTATTGGGATTACATATTTTTAGCCCCTCAAAATGCTTTCCTACAAAATTTTTGTATTTACCAGAAGACTCTCTGACATTATGTACTATTCTTTATTCAGTATAGCACAGAAGACTGTGTGTAGAAAGTATTAAATCAAATAAAAGCTGATGAAAAAAATATTTACTAATTCTTCATAGTTACTCTTGGCATGTTTCTTTTCAGAAAAAAAAATAGTGAAAACATGAAAGAGAGTGTACTCATTTTAGAATGTAGGAACACAGATTTTACCCTCATAACCTTAAATAAATTACTTTATCACTCACCATGTCCATTTCTCAGACACAAATGAGAAACAGTGATTTCTAGGATCCTATGTGGTACCAAACGTCTAATGAAACAATCAATTGCTTTTAAGGATTATTCTCAAATCCAGAAGCAGTTGTAATAAGGAATAAAGTGATTCTCTTTATTTGTGTGGATGAGTGTTTATCAAAATATACTTATTCAAGCAGCAGTGTTATAAAAGATTCTATGGGGAAAAGGGGTTCAGTTATTAAATACCATTGGGAGACATTGTTGACTTTATTCTTCTGTAAGAAGTAGGTAATATCAGTAACATCACTGTTAAGCATTCTGATAAGTCCTGCAGTTAACACTTCACTTATCTTTCTTTAACCCAGTTTTTCCCAAATGTATTTGACCTTAAAATTTTTTCTCTTCAAATAAAACACATAAAAAATATTTAAAATGCTATTTTAAAAAATCCTACAGAATAATCTTTGTAAAATTGTGTCCTAAATGATACTTGTACTGAAGTTATTTGGGTTTTAAAGGGCTGCCATATAAAGCATCTGCATTGTCTTAGAACTCCTATAATGCAGTTGTTTTCATCAACTTATTTCTCACTATGTTCAGTGATAGGAAGTTTCACAGGATGTATATGTGTTCTTGATCCTATTTTTAGCCATAAAATCAATTCAAGGAACTTTTTATTTAACAGAAAAAACAAATATCTTGGAAATATTTGACTAGTGAATCTAAGGTCATTCTAGACTATACCACAGTTTTATTTCCAAGGGTAGCAGATGGGATGGAATATCACAGGATACTTTGTTGTCGTTGTTTAGTCACTCAACTGTGTCCAACTCTTTGCAATCCGATGGACTACAGCCTGCCAGTCTCCTCTGTCCATGGGATTTCCCAAGCAAGAATACTGGATGGATTTCCATTTCCTTCTCTGGGGCATCTTCCCAACCCAAGAATCAAACCTAGATCTCCTGCAGTTCAGGTGCATTCTTTACTACTGAGCCATCTGGGACGCCTACATGATACTTTTCTCAATTTTAATTCTCTTATATCAGGAGGTTTTTGCAGAGAATAATACTATTCACACCACTGTATTTGATTATAAGGTACATTCCTTGACATGACTCCTGTCTGGAAAAATCTCCATTTATTTACATGACCTTCAAAACATTTTAATGTCCAGAAGAGAATAAGTTGACTGTAAGTTCACCAAGTCTAGTTTTTTCTTTCTATTCTCTATTTGCTGAACGTTTTACCGTAGCTCATATGGTGAAGCAACCACCTGCAACGCTGGAGACCTGGGTGCGATCCCTGGGTTGGGAAGATTCCCTGGAGAAGGAAATGGCAACCCACTCCAGTATTCTTGCCTAGAGAATTCCCTGGGCAGAGGAGCTTGGTGGGCTACAGTCCATGGGGTTGCAAAGAGTTGGACATGACTGAGTGACTAACACACACTCACTCACTATCTTGAGATAATAAAAAATATATTTTTCAGATTTAGTTTGATGATTTCTTCAAATTCATGTAATCTATCATTATTTAAAGTCATGAAAGAAATTCTTTAAATACTTAATCAACATTGCCAGACCGTTCTAATACACTTTATTTCTCCAAGATTACAAGTGTGTATTTTATTTGTCAAAGAAGAAGGGATCATGTTAACTTTTGAATCTTATAAACTACTAATTAATTTTCCTTTTGATGTGTTGACAGCATTGGCCAGTGTGTTGTGCTTTCACTGCTAGAGAACTTATGTTTTTATTATTTATGAAGTGACAATAATTCATACTTGAAAAGCTGTTATGTTATCTCAAAAGAACTGTCACATTGGTTTTTGGCATCTGCTTTACATTTAACTTCTAATATTGTGACTTAACTAATGTTAAGTTACATTAATGTAACTATATTACATAGTTATAAATACAATAATGCTATCTGAGAGATGGTTTTGTACTAAATTATTGTGTTCTGCATTATTACTATCATAATGTCGAGGAAAAAATCACGATAGGTAAGGCTTTGTCTACAAAATGATAGAAAAAAGCATTTATTTGTGGATCAAAATGTACCTTACACAAGTTGTACTAGGCTGTGAAAGCTATATGTTTTCTAACGTTTTTGTAATGCAATGTAATGGCCTTGGGTGATATGCTGTATTTAATAAGAGAGTTTTGAATTAAACAGCAATAAGACATATGATACAAAAATAACAAGTATAAGTGTTTAGCTGATACAACACATTTTGGAATGGAATAGAGTGAGTAAATAAAATTATTCAGTTGAACTAACATATCAACAAAAGCAATATAATCACTGGAATGTGAATCAGAGATATATAATTCTCAGGTTGTGACAAGAGATTCTTGTCTCTCTGTTTTCCCGTTAAGAAGCAGATATGTCATCTTAAAGGAATAAACTACATTGACTCCTGGACTGTTTGTTTTCTTCTGCCTACAGGCTTATATCACCTGAGAAACTTCAAAATAAGTATTAGTGAATATATGATTACTTAATCCACCTGAATACAACCATGAATGATTTACAAATTATTTGAAGTCAGTAATTCATAGTAATTCTAAATAAGGTCCAAAGCACGTTCCATGTAGGTTTGTAATGTTGGTAAAACTGCTGCTTTTCCTTTCCTTTTCTACATTCACACTTTCTAACATATTCTTTTCCAGGATGAGTTTCTTTTCATTTCCACAAAAAGGTAGGTAAGAGTCATTTTGTTCACAAATTCACTGATTCAGTTATCCATTCAGTAAACACTTGGTGGTTCCTGCCACCTGAGATGTATCAGGGCCTGTTATTGTGATGTGAAGGCAATGTCCACCATGGACCTTTCTTGCTTTGCTAATGGAGCCCATCCATGCATCCAGTGAGTGGACCAGCTTTTACCACTAAATAGGATATGGAAACTCCATGATCTTGGTTTGTTTTTTTTTCAAGCAAATAAAGGGAAAAGCATAAAGGCATAGCTCCAGAGCTTACTGAACTTTCAGTCTAATACAGAAGATGGCTAGGGTGAAAAATACTTCAGAGGGGTTAGCAGAAACTACCTGAAGGAGTGAAATGTGTTAAAACCTGAAAGATGGATGAAAAGCATTAACTTGTTGGGGAAGCAGTGATGAGGGTGGGGGTTTGGGGAGAGTCCCTGATGGTACTAATGGTAAAGAATTCACCTCCCAGTGAAGGAGACTCAAGAGACACAGGTTCGATCCCTGGGTTGGGAAGACCCCCAGAGTAGGAAATGGCAACCCACTCCAAGATTCTTGCCTGGAAAATTCCATGGACAGAGGATCTGGCAGGTTGTAGTCCATGGGACTGCAGCAAGTTTGACACAACTGAGTGACTGAGCACATGTTCTAAGAAAAGGAGACATGTTAAGATAGGAATTAATAGCCTTTATATGTTACTATCTCATGATTTATTACCATTTAAAAAATTTTAAATCATTACATATCAGTATACAAGTACATTATCCTTATAAAAGTTTCAAGAAAAATGAGTCCAAGGATAGAAATACAGAAAATGTCCACTTACTTTACTCCCTAGTTTATATATAAGACTTAAGATTTTGGTATGTGTCATTTCATTTTTCCAGTTAATGTTCTATGTAAGTGTATTCTGATACACATTAAATACATATATATACATATTTTAAATAAATGGGCTCATGTTATACACTTAGTCTGGTGATTTTTTGATGTAACTCTGTATCTTGGGGCATTTTCCAGAATGTACATACAAGTCTTTAATACTTTCTTAGTTTCCTATAATATAGCTTTATTACTCTTACATTATCACTCTTTCAGAGGTGGTTATTTATGTCAATTTCCATTTTTTCTATTATGAACGAAGTTGTAATGTATGTCCTTAAAAATAAACATTTGTGTTCTAATATATCTTTAAAGTGAAATTAAAAACATTGTATGGATACATTTAAATTTTATTTGGATATACTTATATGCAGAGTGCATCATGAGAAACGCTGGGCTGGAAGAAGCACAAGCTGGAATCAAGATTGCCAGGAGAAATATCAATAACCTCAGATATGCAGATGACACCACCCTTATGGCAGAGAGTGAAGAGGAACTAAAAAGCCTCTTGATGAAAGTGAAAGAGGAGAGTAAAAAAGTTGGCTTAAAGCTCAACATTCAGAAAACTAAGATCATGGCATCTGGTCCCATCACTTCATGGCAAATAGATGGGAAAACAGTGGAAACAATGTCAGACTTTATTTTTGGGGGCTCCAAAATCACTGCAGATGGTGATTGCAGCCATGAAATTAAAAGACGCTTACTCCTTAGAAGAAAAGCTATGACCAACCTAGACAGCATATTAAAAAGCAGAGACATTACTTGGCCAACAAAGGTCAGTCTAGTCAAGGCTATGGTTTTTCCAGTGGTCATGTATGGATGTGAGAGTTGGACTGTGAAGAAAGCTGAGCGCTGAAAAATTGATGCTTTTGAACTGTGGTGTTGGAGAAGACTCTTGAGAGTCCCTTGGACTGCAAGGAGATCCAACCAGTCCATCCTAAAGGAGATGAGTCCTGGGTGTTCATTGGAAGGACTGATGTTGAAGCTGAAACTCCAGTACTTTGGCCACCTCATGCGAAGAGCTACCTCATTGGAAAAGACCCTGATGTTGGGAGGGATTGGGGGCAGGAGGAGAAGGGGACGACAGAGGATGAGATGGCTGGATGGCATCACTGACTCGATGGACATGAGTTTGAGTAAACTCTGGGAGTTTGTGATGGACAGGGAGGCCTGGCGTGCTGTGATTCATGGGGTTGCAAAGAGTCGGACATGACTGAGCAACTGAACTGAACTGAACCTATCTAATTCCACTCTAGCACGTGTTTTACAAATGTATTGCCCTCCCAGCAGTTATGCCACTGACTACTTTTATCTCACCCTTACTAGCGCTAGATATTTTCCAACTTTTTACATTCTTGACAGATGGTTCTATAAACCATGACACATTTTCTTCCATTAGATAAATATAAGGGCTTAAATTCAAAGACCTTTCAGAATCAAGCAGATAAATACATTTAAATGTATTTGCTTGACAAATTCTAAGAAAAATAGAGTGGTACAGAGCTTGGTAAATTGAATAGGATATGCCTTGCTATGGGCTTCCCTGGTGGCTCAGTGGTATAGAATCCCCCTGTAATGCAGGAGATGTGGGTTCGATCTCTGGGTTGGGAAGATCTCCTGGGAAGGGAATGGCATACCTTTCCAGTATTCTTGCTTGGAAAATCCCATGGACAGAGGAGCCTGATGAGTTATAGTACGTGGGTTCACAGTGAGTTGGACACGACTGAGCAACTGAAAAACAACATGCCCTGCTACCGGAGATACTGAAATTTATACTGTTTTGAAAAGACTCTGTTTACCAAATATAGGAAAATTGTGGTTTGAGAACCATCTGTAAAGATCTTGCTCTAAGGAGGAAACCACTGGGGAAATGTCAGTCCTTGGTGGCTTCACAAATTCCTCAGTAGCAGAGCCTGTCTCCTGTGTGTATTGTCAAGGTTAGCTCTTGTCAATGTATGGACTCCGAGATCCAAATGTGAGGATCCTATTTTAAGAATTAAGGTGTGAGATAATCACTCTATTACCTGAGCATGGGGTAAGTTATTTCATACTCTGTGGAAAAGTCATTTATCACAGCCAGAGTCAGAATGATAAAAGGTAAAGCATTTATAAGAAATTTGACTTCATTTTTTTGCTATTTTTGTGCAAAATATGTGGCTTGTTGCAACATCCTAGCTTTTTTAAAGCACCAATTACCCACCTCTCCAGAAAAACCATGAATTTTAGGCTTATACTCTATCTTGTTGTATCTATCTGTTCCTTTCATCTGAAATATGGCTGAAATTTGTATAACTGGAAAGTTTTCTCCAAAAATATATTTTTAAAATTTTTTGTAGACATTTAACTTTGTATATTTTCAGTGACAAATTTTTGTTATATTAATTGGATTGTCATTAAATTGAATGATAAAGCAGGGTTTTTTGTTATTTAAAAAGAAAAGAAAATTTCTCATATATATATGTACATGTATATATGTACATGTGTGTGCACATGTGTGTGTGTGTGTGTGTGTATACACATTTTTAGGTGGCAAGATCCCCTCTTTGTTCTTCCACTATCCAATAATAAGTAGATATATCTGTTGGCCATGAACCTGAAGATTATTACTAAGTTTTTAAAAGGTATTTCTGGCTTTTAAAGGTACTTCTCACCAAAAGGTCAACTCTAATATTCATGAAGTACTGGGTTCATGAGGCTTTGAAAACTTTTAACTCATAGTTTTAGTGGACAAAGGGGAAGAGTTTATTTTCCAAATTCAGCTTATCTCTGTTTTAAGAGAATTCCTTTGACAGCTCACTGCTCTAGTTTTCCCTGGGCTTGCAAACACATGAGTGTGAAAAAAAAAAAAAAAAAAGAAATCTTGCAGAATGGGTTTTATGACTCAAGCCAAAGGCAACCTCTGGCCAAGGGGTTAAGTAAGCCAACTTGGATGGAGACAGCTATCTGGAAAATTTGTGTAAATGCCAGAATCAGAAATATCTGATTTGGACCCCAAATTTGACCCTTTCATAGTGTTAATCCTTTGGGCACTTACTATAACATGAAAAACATTTTGTTTTCCAATAGGTTGCCCTAGAGAAAACTACACTTCTCCTGAGTGTCTCCTTTATTTTCACATAGAATACTTCATTTTTGATGCTTCTGGTCATCAAATGTGTGGGAGTTTCCCCCCACATCAATATATTCTCTGACACCAGCTGGTTGTTCTACAATTTAACTCAATTCTGACAATATCTACCTGGATGTAGCATCAGATCCCAAAGGTTAAGGGCTCAGTCCCATGAGACTGCCCCCACATCAGATGACAATCAAAGTATCACTAGTAGGTCCTCAGGTTACCCACAACTTTCTACAAAAATTGTAGTTGCCTGCAAGTTGACTTGCCTACAAAGTGAGGTTCTGATGACCTCTTCCCTTTTGGATTTGTTTTCTTGAGTGGCTTACAGAATTCAGAAAAACACTTGGGTTTATCAGTTTACTAAAGGATATGAAAAAGGATGCAGGATAACAGCCAGATGAAGAGATACATAGGGTGAGGTCTGAGCAGGCCTCTTGTGCAGGAGCCTCTGTGTTCATAGAGTTGGGGTGCTTCAGCCTCCCTGTATGTGGAATGAGGTAGAAGCTCACTCTATCCCCTACTATTGGGGTTTTATGGGGGCTAACTTGTGTAGGCATGACCAATTAACTCGATTTACAGCCCTCTTCTCTCTCTAGAGAATGGGGTGCAGGACTGAAAATTCCAAGCTTCTAATCATGGCTTAGTCTTCCTGGTGACCAGCGCCCATTCAGCAGCCATCCAGGAGCCCACCCAGAGTCACCACGTTAGAACAGAAGATGCTCCTAGTACTCTTATAATGGAAAATGACAAGGGTTTTAGAATCTCTGTGCCAGGGAAAGGAGCAAAGACTAAGTGCTAGGGTAAGAGATACTCTTACCACTTAGGAAATTGTGTTTTAGGAGCTCTTTGCCAGGTATTAGGGAAGAGACCAATATACATTTCCTATTATCTTCATGTATGTAAAGTGGTACCAATTATGCTTATCCCACAGATTGTGTGTATTATTAGCCAAAGTGTAGTCGCTCAGTCGTGTCTGACTCTTTGTGACCCCATGGACTGTAGACCACCAGGCTCCTCCGTCCATGGGATTTTCCAGGCAAGAGTGCTGGAGTGGGTTGCCATTTCCTTCTCCAGGGGATCTTCCCGACCCAGGGATCGAACCCAGATCTCCTGCATTGCAGGCAGACGCTTTACCCTCTGAGCCAACAGGGAAGTTCACCAGGGAAGTATTAGCCAAGGTGATGTACATAAAGCATAAAGCACTATGTCAGCTGTAATCTCTCAGTGAATGTCATCAACTGAGAAAAGGCATGTTAATTATTTCCTTCATTCTGCCATCCTCATGGTCATCTAGGGTTGTTCACTTGTTCCGGCCCATTAAGCAGGTGCCTCTTTTCTCCCTGAACTTCTGATGTAGCACAATGACCTGCTCAAATATATGGATGGCCTGTCCCAATATAAAAAATGGGTATCAAAAGGGCAGAAAAGCTGCCATATCCCAACCCTCAGCTTTCACAATGAAGAAGAGTCTTCAGCACCTTCGTTCTGATATTTGTTATCTCACACCCTTATCTACCACGTGTTCTCATCCTCCACCTTAGACCTTTGGGTTCCAGGTTGAAATACCTTCATTTCCTATTGTTTCATGGCATTCAGTAAATTAGAAAAGTGTTTTCAACCTTGCTCTTCACATCTTCTTTAAACTTCTCTCCACATCTCTGAGTCTACATCTTGGCATTCCACATCTTTCATTTTTCACAAAGTCATCTCCAATCTGCTCCTTTAACTCATTTTCTCAAAATCTTCTTTCTCTTAACTGCACCTTCTAGATTGGTTTATTTCATTTGTTTCCATCAAACAGTGAATGCTTATGGTACTTCCTCTGCTCAGGGAACTTTACTGCCTCTCATCCTCTGCCTGTACCTAGAAATATTTTTTCTTCTCCTATTCCCTTTCCTGTATCTCATTAATATTCTTTTTAAACAGGATCGTTTTGGTTCTGGTTTTGATTTGCATGTGTGTATGTGTCTGCATGTGTGTGTGTGTGTTAGAGAGAAAAAGAAAGAGATTTTTACCTAACCCTTAATTAGTTTGAAACACCAGTTCTAATAAATGTTCTGTGTTTCAGGAGGCTATAGAGATGATTTTGTGATAGGCCAGTGGAATAAACCCCGTAGATCTGATCAAATATATAGTATAGCTATAGTTTGATATGTTAAACCTTGTACTTAAATAAAAAGTAGACTATCTGCCTCTACAATATTCAAAGCAAAATCCCTACATATTGAATGTCTGTCAAATGTAGGAGGTTCATTATCTTATTAATTAACTTGTCAATGTAATATCAGCATAATTTGGTATTACATGAATATGACACTCTTCCCATATGTATTGATCCTTTGGTTGACTTTGGATAAGCCTATATTTTACTCAGAATTTCTGAAAGGCTCTTGTGATAATTCAAAGGTAAGTATCCCATTCTCTAATTGTTTAGTTATTGTAAAATAACATTACCTTTGAGCATCAGTATGGTACATAATTGTGACATTGTGATTTAAAATAAGAAATATATATATTTGATATTTATCCACAGTTTTTGGTTCACAGATCCCCAAATCTTTGGAACTTCCTGAGGGATAAGAACATTGGAAGCATTTTTTGTCATAATTCTTGATCTCTTGTCCTCAGTTCCTGAAATCAACTCAGAGTTTTAAAGGTGAAATGGGTATCTTGTTACTCGTAACAACCCCGTTTTCTACCATAACTGGATTTATACTAATGAAGTGACTCTTGGAAAGCACCTAATGATGAGGGCTGGTTGCCAGGGGAATTACACATGAATAGAGGATTGGAACTCTTGGTCCCACCCCTTGATTTCTGGATAGGGCAGAGGGCTGAAGGTTGAATCAATCACTAACATTAATGATTTAATCAAGCATGCATATGTAATAAAGCCTCTATAAAAATCCAAAAGGAGAGGGGGTGAACACAGAGGTTTGAAGAGGGCATGGAAGCTCTGTGTGCCTTCCCACATACCTGGCCCTCTGCATCTCTTCCATCTGGTTGTTTCTGAACATTTTATAATAAACTGGTAATCTAGTAATTAAAATGCTGAACGCAAGGAAGGGGCTCAGTGGAACCTCTGATCTAAAGCTGGTGGATCAAAAGTACAGGTGAGAACCCAAACTTAACGATTGGCAGCAAAGAGGGGTGGAGCTGGAACAGTCCTTTGGGGCTGAGTCCTTGGCCTGTGGGATCTGATGCTCTTTCCACATAGCTAGTGCCAGAATTGAGTTGTAGGGCTCCCTACTGGTGTCTGGAGAATTGCTTGGTGGTGTGAGGAAACAGCTCCCTATCCCCAGTGGAACTGGGTGCAGAACTCTTAAGTCCATTATGTGAAAAGCACAAGGTTCTTAATAACTTAGGAGACATTGCTTTTATAATTAAACCTTGTTGCTCTCCATCTGGCTGATAAATAGACCATGCCGAGGCCATCTGACCATCAATGCATGTGGCTCCCCACCTTTAGCTATTATTGCCCACAACCAACACTCCCAGGATTTCTAAGGAGCATTTGCATTGCTAATAACAGGAAAGATTTGAAAAACAGCTGAAATCTAAATATGTGCTCAGGTGTGTATTGAAATGGACCAAAAATTTAACTGAAATTGCTATTCATCAAAAAGTATGTGTGAAAGTTGACCATGACCCAAAAAAGTGTCTTTTCATCTCTTTGATTCTGTAGTAAATACATGCAGATATCTATCAGGAGGTATCTACTCATTGTATGTTAGAAAATTCAATATTAGTCATCATCCAACAATGGATTCCAAACTCCAATACTTTGGCCACCTGATGTGAAGAACCGACTCATTGGAAAAGACCCTGATGCTGAGAAAGATTGAAGGGGGGAGGAGAAGGGGACAACAGAGGATGAGATGGGTGGATGGCATCACCGACATGATGGACATGAGTTTGAGTAGGCTCCAGGAGTTGGTGATGGACAGGGAAGCCTGGTGTGCTGCAATCCATGGGGTTGCAAAGAGTCGGACATGACTGAGTGACTGAAGTGAACTGACTGAACAATGGATTCTAAACCATTGTGTGTGTGTGTGTGTGTATGTCTGTTAGTCACTCAATCGTGTCTGACTATTTGAAACCCCATGGACTATAGCCCACCAAGCTCCTCTGTCCTTCAATTCTCCAGGCAAGAATACTGGAGTGGGTTGCCATTTTCTCCTCCATTATATGATTCCAAATCCAGAAACCATAGGGAAATGGCAGTTCAAGGGCTGGGTTGGCACTTCCATTACAGGGATACTTCTGCTTTTTGTTTTTAACTGCCATGGATTTAGGACATAAAATTAACAAACTAGAGGCTTGGCTCTACACTGTTTTGAGAAAAATAATCTATCAGATAAATTACAAAGCTGAGATGATAGATTATTTAAAAGATAATATCATTTGTTCTCCACTGAATACATTTACTTGTTTCTTGATTAAACACATGTATAATACTAAGGTTTTAAAGTTGTGTTGAAAAGAAATTTTTCTAAAATAATTAATTGATGCACCTTAATCTCTGAGTCTCAACCTAATTATCAGAAGCAATAATAATCAATAGATCCCACAAAATTTCACTCAGAATATTACACAAGTGGGGCCATATATTGACTGAATATTAGGCTCCTTGGAGAGCTGTTAAAAATATCTATTAATAACTCTGCCACAAAGCAGTTTTTAAAAAAATTGTGGTGTAGATTCACACACTAGTGGTTGCTGATATTTCTGATTTTTAAACTCCCCAAATGATTTAATGCTCAAGGAAGTTTGAAAAAAACTAATGTACGCTATTCAGCACTAGTAATTTTCCGATGGACTATAGTTTGCAATGACTTGGTATGGTATTTGATAACTGTATTGATTTGGAATTGCTCCAAGTTTCATGCAACCAAAATGAAGTAAATATCCTCAGCTAACAAGAACTCCAAGGTCAAGGACTAAACTAGCCAGCACCCAGGCTGATCAATGCCACTGGTTCTTTAATTTTTTTTTTCCCAAACAATAGACTGGGTTTTTCATCCAGCTTCTGCTGTTTTTCCAGGAAAGAATAAGAAGAATTACCAAGCAGGTAGGAGAAACTGCATGATTAAAATTTTTTTCCAGAAACTTCCAACTGACTTAATGTCCAGAACTTCAGCAATGAAAGAAGCTGAAGGTACATTCTTTTTCTATTTTTATTAACACCAGTAGTATTGTTATCTTGTATCCCCAAAGTATGCATATTATTTTTATATTCTTGGGTGGCTTAAAACATTCTTTTCCTACACTTCAAGAAGTTAGCAATGTTTCTGTTGGAGAAACATATTTCTCATCTAATAAATAAAACATAGAACATATAAAATCTCTTTGGGGACTCATTTCCAGAAGAATCTTTTTCCATGAAAAGTATGATAGTTAATGTACTTAATGGCACTGCGAAACATATATGTTAAAATTATACAACCAAGAAATTATATTAAATGCCATTAACCAGCTTTTATAGTTTGCTATTTGATCAATGCTCATGGAAGCTATTTTTCCTTGGTTAAAAAATCATCTCTATCATTTATAACTATTTAAAAATTCTGCCGATGTGTAATTTGTCTTGAATTCTAAATCTAAAGAGGAAAGTCTGATTTTAACCTCCTTTTAGCTCAATTATCAATATAACTGCTCTGGACATTAACTATGTATGCTCATTCTTTAACTTTCATTACTAGATAAATTCCTTTGGGAAGAACATATTAAGAGACAAACTTTCCAGTTAATATAACCTACTTAGAATGATATATAGCGTCTAACTTTTCAGATTGACATAATCCACTTACAAAAAAAAATTCACTTAGTAATATAGAGGACTTGGAACTCGTTTTGATATTTGCTCCTATATCAGTCAGGATCCAATAGGAGATAGAAATCATACATTAATTTGAAAAGGGAATGTTTAATATAAAAAATTGTTAACTCTAACAGAGGATGTTCTCTAAAGGAGTAAAGAATGTGCTAAAGAACACCTAGCCTGGAACTCAAGGGAGAGTACTCAAAGAAGAGATATATTTCACGGCTTGGATTTGGACCTCATTGGAGAAGGTATGATTGCAGACCTGTGATGGCAGAAAAGGTGAATGGGGTAACCCAGTTTAGAGAACAGCCACAGTTGTTGAGTAAGCAGGGAAGACGCCTCCAGGATTCAAGAGAAGAAAAACTATCGTGAGCACTGACAAACAAGAAATGTGCTTTTGGACTTTGGGCAGTATGAAACTGGCAAGAAACCAATGGCATACTTAGAAGCCTCATTGGAAATTCAAAAAACACACTACCAAATCTCAGTGGGTGCTGATCCTTGATGAGGGTGATAGAGAAGGCCATCTTTTCCCTGTGTCCTCACAAGATGTAAGCAGCAGAGATCCCTCTGGGGATTATTTTATATGGACACCAACCACAATCATGCAGGTGCCACCCCCATGCCCTAATCATCTCTTAAAGACCTTATCTCTAAATACTGTCACATTTGGTGTTAGATATGAATTTTGAGGGTATGCAGTCATCCAGTCAACAGTATTCTGCCCTGGCCCCTGAAACTTCATATCTTTCTTGCATGCAAAATATGTTCATTTCATCCCAATCACTCCTGAAGTCTTAACTCATTCAGCAGTAACTTTAAAATCTAAAGGCTCATTTAAATATTATCAAGGTCAGATACAGGTGAAACTCAGGGATGATTCATCCTGAAACAAAATCCTCTCCAGCTGTGAGATCAAATATGTCATATGCTTCCAGAATGTAATGGTGGAATAGGCATACAACTGTTGTCGTTGTTAAGCTGCTCAGTCGTGTCTGACTCTTGTGACCCCATGGACTGCAGCACGCTAGGCTTCCCTGTCTTTCACTGTCTCCCAGAGTTTGCTCAGATGCATGTCCAAAAAGAGTTGGTCAGGCCATCCAACCATCTAATCCTCTGTTGCCCCCTTCTCCTCCCTCTCTCTCAATCTTTCCCAGCATGTAGCTTTTTTCAAATGAGTTGGTCCTTCATATCAGGTGGCCAAAGTATTGGAGTTTCAGCTTTAGCATCAGTCCTTCCAATGAATATTCAGGGTGGATTTCCTTTAGGATTGACTGGTTTGATCTCCTTGCAGTCCAAGGGACTCTCAAGAATCTTCTCCAGCACCACAGTTTGAAAGCATCAGTTCTTAAGTGCTCAGCCTTCTTCATGGTCCAACTCTCACATCCATACAAGACTACTGGAAAAAACCATAGCTTTGACAATATGAACTTTTATTGGCAAAGTGATGTCTCTGCTTTTTAATATGCTGTCTAGATTTGTCATAGCTCTTCTTCCAAGGAGCAAAGGTCTTTTAATTTCTTGGCCTCAGTCACCATGTGCAGTGATTTTGGAACCCAAGAAAATAGTCTGTCACTGTTTCCATTTTTCACCATTTTTTTGCTATGAAGTGATGGGACTGAATGCCATGATCTTTGTTTTCTGAATGTTGAGTTTTAAGCCAGTTTTTTCACATACAATAGACATTCTCCTTCCAAATGAGATAAACAGAAAAGAAGAAAGAAGGGATAGGTCCGGAGGAAATCTGAAAATCAGCAAGGCAAATTCTATTAGACCTTGGTGATGATTTACTCACTAAGTTGTGTCTGACACTTATGACCCCATGGACTGTAGCCCACTCGGCTTCTCTGTCCATGGGATTTTCCAGGCAAGAATACTGGAGTGGGTTGCCATTTCCTTCTTCAGGGTATCTTCCTAACCCAGGGATTGAACCCGGGTCTCCTGTATTGCAGAGAGAGTGCAGGAGAGTGCAGGTCTGCCTACACTGCAGGCAAATTCTTTACCCACTGAGCTACCAGGGAAGCCCCTTAAGACCTGAGAATAATCCTCTTTGGCTTGACGCTCTGTCCTCCAGGCCCATTGGAGCAGCAGTTTGCCATCTCGGATCCAGCTGGTCCTGCCCCTGCTGGTTTGTTGGGGAAGGTTGGGCCCCCAAGACTCTGGATGACCCTGCTCCCATAGCTAGGCTGGACAGCATCACAGGGGATCTCTGACTAAGGGCTCTGCATGTTGACAGAAGTGAACAGAGTGGACACTGCCAAAGTTTTCTGCCTGTGACTCTCATAGAGTCAGCCCCATGGCCTGTGTTGTGCTGGGGCCTATTGAAGCTGGACTTGGGGCTCCTGATGATGGCAGACACCGAGTGTGAAGAGAGCCCTCTCTGCCAGGTGTGGCAAACAGTGAGCTGAGGTCGCATGGGCATCGGCAGCACCTTTCATAACAATAATTCCATGTGGTTCCATCTAAACTAGAACTGATAGATGGGATTTGGAAAGATGTCAATGCAAGCTAAATATATCAAGACAAAAATAAACTCTTCTAAAAAGTCTGCATTTTTAGATCAAATAAAAAAACAAATTAGTAAAATTAAAATGTGTACAGTCAGATGGTCTTGTAATATTACATGTCTAGGAATAAATATGAAGACTTTAAGGACTCTAAAGATTATAAACAAACAGAGCTCTAAAATAATTAAGTAAAATATCAGTGAATGGTTCCAATATGCCATGATCTTGGATTGAATGACTCAATATTATAAAGATGTCAATTTCCCCACACTGATGAATATTGCAAATGAAAAATGAATTATACTCCAACATTTTTTGATTGGTAAAATCACTTTTAAATTTTACCTGGAAACCCAAAGGACGAGGAACAGCTAGGACACTCTCGAGGAAAAATATATCAAGCCTGACATAAAGAGACCTTTATGAAACTACAGATAGATAAATCAGTGAAGAAATATAGAGAGTCCAGAAATAGAACCACACATACACAGTTATCCGGTCCATGATAAAGGTGCCACTGCAATTCAGTGAGGGGAAAGGTGATTCTTTATTTTTTTATAGGTCAATTTATTTTTTATTTTGGAAACAAATGGTCAATAATGGGTGCTGACCAATAGTATCTCAAAAAAAAAAAAAAAAAAAAGAAAAACAATAAAAAACCAGTCCTCTTCTTCAAACCCTTACATTTCCAAACCTGCACCATAATGTGATTCTTTAAAAAATGGTGTTTAATAGTTGACTATCAATATGTGTTTTAAAAATCCCAACTTGACTCCCTATGTCAAATTAAGTGAATGCCATGTGAATAATTCACCTAAATGTGAAACAAATTCTTTTTTTATTTAGAAGAATACTGAGATTATCATTATGACCCAGGGAGAGTTAATATTTCTTTAGAGACACAAAAGCAATAGTCAGATAGATAAAAACTGACAAACAGAACTATATTAAAAGTAAATCTTTTGTTTATCAAAAGACATTATAGAACAAAAGGAAGACCATCAGAGAAGATATTTGCAATCCATATATCTAATTAAAAACTCATACAAATAATATATAAGAACTTCAAATTATTAATGAGGGCGTCCAATAACATTGTCCAAAGACCTCAACAATAACTTCATAAAAGAAGAAAACTGAGTTGCCATGAGATTTATGAAAAGCTAAGAACAAAACAAAAAACTCAATGTTATTAGCCACTAAGGAAATTAATCTTAAAATCATGTTAAAATACTAATAAACTTTCATCAGAATATCTAAAAAGCTTTTAAAATGGCAGTACCACGTTTGCAAGAAAATAGAATATGATGAATTCTTATATACTGAGGAGGGTATATATATTTGTGCGAACCCTTTGGAAAACTGTTTAAAATTCTCCATGTTTAAGTGTATCCCAGTAATTCCACTCTTAGTCATAACCTCAACACTAAGGCATACCCATGGACACCACTAGACTTATAAACAAGGTCTCCAGCAGCATTATTCATAAAAATTGAAAATTGGAAACAACTCAAATGCACTTCGATAATTTAGCAAAAAAAAAAAGAGAGATAAATCTTGGTATATTCATGCAGTGAAATAAGTGCTCTATAACAATAAAAAATTCAATTATAACTATCAATATGTAAAACCACATGGACGGGTCTCATGGTCATATAATTGACTAAACAAACTGATTATTATATTTACTAAATTTTATAAAATTCAAAAATAGGAAAAATTTCTATGATGTCTATGATGACAGAAGTCAGAACAATGTTATTTGGGGGAATTTAAGGACAGGGTTACATCATGAGAGGTTTAGATATCTAGGCAGACATCATTTGGATGTGTTCATTTTGTGAAAATTTACTAATAAGATGCTTGAACTCTATACACTAAATTGTATATTTTTAATATTAAATTTTAAGAAAAATTTAAATACTGTTTAAGTTTAAAAAAAAAATAATAACAGCTTAAGAGAGAGAAGAAAAACAAACATCTTGGCTTCCCTTATCCTCAGTCCTTCCCATCACTGGTCCTCAAGAGCCTCTCTGGTCTCCTACGGCTTTGTCAACAGATGAGAGCCATGATTGGGCTCAACTCTCTGATAGCTCAGTTGGTAAATGATCTGCCTGCAATGCATGAGAGCCCGGTTCGATCCATGGGATGGGAAGATCCCCTGGAGAAGGGATAGGGTACCCACTCCACTATTCTTGGGCTTCCCTTGTGGCTCAGCTGGTAAAGAATCCGCCCGCAATGCGGGAGACATGGGTTCTATCCCTGGGTTAGGAAGATCCCCTGGAGAAGGGAAAGGCTACCCACTCCAGTATTCTGGCCTGGAGAATTCCAAGGACTGTATAGTCCATGGGGTCGCAAAGAGTTGGACACGACTGAGCGACTTTTTCTTCCACTATACTGATAAGAACAATGAAACTGAGAAACAGTAAATGCAGTAATCATTCCCTCATAGTGTGCTGGGGACCCCAATCTTAAACTTTTTCTCCTAATCTCTATCCAGGAGATAAATATTCCCTGTTAACTATCCTTACTTTCACACTTAAAGAAGACATTCAAATTTTTGATTGACATTCTTAACCTCATCACTTCCTCCTAAGAGGTTCTGTCTCCACTTGTTGATTAATTAGCACTTATTGAAAAGAGGCCATTGTCTGTTTTCTCAACTTTGTATTAACAATAAACGGGCAAAGAGAGATCTGTTTAAAAGAATCATGCCTTCTGCGACAGAAAAATATCTTTTAAGATACATTTAGAAACGATACAATTGAATACGGAACATAATTTTCCAACTTTGATGCAAACAATATAGTGATTTAAGCACTTTGAGTTGAACATTTTGGGAAGCCCTTGTTTATATACAGCAGTTTTTATCTTCTGCTGTTTTATTTTTTAACTTTTGTATATTTTTCCCTTTAGATTTGCGGAAAAAATAAACAAGTTTGTCAGAATGTCGGTATCACCTTGAGTTCTCCAGGATGGCAGTTTAAAAGCACTTTCATAACCTAAGCTAGACTATTTAGGATGTCATTGGTAATGTATTTTCAGAGGCCATGGGAGTTTTCATTTCCTTTCATATGTGGAGCTGTGCGTTTTGCCTAAAGGATGGAGAACGAAATTTGTTTTAAAATGTCCTCATTAATACCATGTAAGCTCTCTGTCCTCAGTGGGAAATCTCTTCCCAGACTTGCCACGCCTCAGAGAGCAATCTTATTTAGAGCGCTTTGTTGAATGGTGATCTGTTGAAATAGGGCAGTTTTATGATCTTTAAAATGGAAGGTGTTTGGGGTTTGTGTGGTTTTGAAAGAGTAACTCGAGGCAATGACATAATGCTCATTTTTATTAGAAATTCCCAGGGACGCTGCTGTGCATATAAGCATGACTATGTGATATATAGTCCGAGGAATAGGAAACATAATTATCTGATCTTTTATTGATTTCTCAACTGTTGGTCTCATTATAACTATTTTTTTCTGACAGGTATAGAAAGGCTAAAGATTAATTTTTTCCCTTGAAAATTATGAATTAAAACTCCTGCAAAATGTGGGATATTAGAACATTTACTTACTGCGTGTGCAAAAGGATAAAATTTAGTGTAGAAACATGATTGCTTTCTACGATACTGAGTCTTCCCAAATCTCTCCACTGTACTCATCAGTGCCCCCTGGTGGAGAGGAACAAACCTGCAACATAGTTTACCCTTGCTCTTACTATTAGATTGCCCTTTGTGACCAGGTATTATTCTCCTCTCTCTTTATCCCAAACCCAAGCAGACTCCTTCTTTGTACCAGTCTTCAAACTGTTAAGACAATATTTTTCAGTGAGGTATTATTTATAAGGACTTAAGGCAGTGTTTCTAAAAGGTTTCTGTACATAAGTACCACTAAAAAGCATTTTTAAGGTACAGATTCCTGAGTCTCAAATCTGAGACTTTGCTTGAATAGGTAAATAGTATGTCTTAGGAATGTCCACTTTCATCAATCTGTAATTTCTGGAAATATTTACATATACAGGGATCCCTTAGACCGAGTCTTCAAGATCTGAAAGCCGTATGGTCCGTTTGAGGTCTCCTTCTTCACACTCTGTAAGCAATTGCCTCTTTGCTTCCTCCCAAATCAATCAGGCCCTCTCCTCAGTCACTCTCTCACTGAGCCATAAATGTTAGAAGATGCTTTTATGGTTATCTACTTACGTGTGTTCTGAGTCCTTTATTCCTTCAACAACACTGAGTCCCTACTATGTGCAAGCTACTCTAGCTATTTGGGTTACATCAGTAAGTAGAACATTACAATTTCTGTCCCTATGGATATTTCTTTCAAGAACAAGAGAGAGCCAATGAACAAAAGCATATTAAATACATACATTTTCTATCATGTTATATAAGTGCTATGGGAAAAGAGAAAGAGAATAAGGTACAGAGGCCGAGGAATGTGCGTATGGTGGGACATGATGAAATTGTAAATGGCATGGTAAGAGTAAGCCTTGTTGAGAAAGTGACATTTAAACAAAGCTTTGAAAAAGGCAAGGGGGGTATATTGGAAAGAATATTCCAGGGAGAGGGAGCAGTGGGGCAAATGCCATAAGGAGAGATTGTGCTTGTAGTAGAGGAATGCTGGGCTGGTTCATGTGCCTGGTGTAGACTAATCAAGGAGAGCGGTGGCTTGTAAGGACTTTAGCAAAGAAACAGAAAGCAGATTCCGTAAGGTTTTTTTGGTCTTTTACAAGACTTGACATTTACTCTTAATGACATTGAGGCCCATTAAAATGTTTTAAGCAGAGGAGTGACACTTTCTGTCTTAAATTTTGAAAAGATCACTCTGGCTGCTGTGTCAAGAGGAAACATTAGAAGGGCAAAGGGGGACGCAGGCAGATCATTTATGCAGCTATTTGCTTGCAAGAGATAATGGTGACTTAAAGCAGGGTGATTGCAGTGCAGATGCAGAGAAATTGCTGGGTTATATCATATGCATTTTGAAGATAGAATCCACATTGTTTCATGAAAAAAATGAATGTAACATAAGAGAAAGAAAAGAGAAAAACAATGAGTCCACGTTTTTGTACTTCACAACCAGAAGGATAAAGCAGCAAATTCAATGTGTTTGATGGGGATAAATAAAGAATCCTGCCCTGGGATTACAGAGGTTTAAGATATTTGTTAATTTCCCCCTGTCCTTGGGATGCACGTTCTTCTCACTTGTCCCATAGTGGGATCCCTTTTCAAAGACGCACCCTTGGGAGCGCACTGTATTATTGAGACCTTCTGAATGGTACACTTGACTGAACCCAGTTAAGGCCTCTGCATAAACTTTTACGACACCGGTGAGCAGGTGTGGAGAGTCACTCATCTTGTGACTGCCTGAGACATACCTTATATGTAATGTTCCTGCTTTTTAAATTGTCACCAACCAGTCTGGAGCAGTCTCACTCTTTGGTCTCTTCTTGGCACTAGTGAGTATGGGGACCCATTTACAAACCAAAAGGTACCCCAATATTAAGAGGAGAATGGGGAAGAGAAAATACCAGCAAAAGAAAATGAGAAAGAATGACCAGGGGTAGGAGTAAAGCCAAGAGAAAATAGTGTCCTAGAAACCAACTGCAGGAAATCTGGAGACCAGAGCTGATAGCTAAAGTCAAATGAGGACTGGAAAGTGACCACTGGTTCTCATGATAAGACAACATCAGAGCTGGACTAAAGCAGTTTTGGTGTAATGGTGGGGCCAAAAGCATGAAGGGTTTTTTTTTTAAGGGGAAGGGAAAGAGGAGAAATTTAGGATAACAAGCACAGATAAGTCTTTAGAGGAGATAAGAGGAGATAAGTCTTTCCTCCATAAAGAAAGATAAGATGTTAAAGAGAAGGGAATAAGAGAGTGTTTTTTTGCTTTGTTTTATTTTTAAGATAGGAGAAATAAGTAATGTCATATGAATCACTGAACAGTTAAAAATTAATTATGTAGATAACAGAAGGGAGAATTGCTGGAGAAATGCCCTTTAAGGTGGGAGAGGGTTAGAACCTAGTGCAAATCTATGTGAATGGGTTGATTTAACTGATCATATTCAGCAGTGAACATTTATTCTGGTCACATGTGCACAACTTTGAACTTGGCAATCACAGAATTCACTGGGGGAGGGCCAGTTGGAGGACGTGTACCCCTGGGCTCATAAGAAAGGTAGTCTCCACTGGAGCAGCTATTTGATTGCTCTGTGCAGAGAGGGATCATAAGCAGAGGTGGGAGCTAGAGCCAGGCACCATGCTGGTAATGGGATGTGATCGCTAGGGAGACATGTGGATTCTGGGGAAGTGTCCCTTCCATTCCCAGCTCCAGCCAAGCCAGATGGCACCCAGGGCACTGGGAGCTCATGATAGAATAGTTACAGAAATCCTCCAGCCCAGATTGGAGCAATATCATTGCAGTTGACTGAAGCAGTGTCTTGGATAAATAAAAGTTGATGATCAGTAAAACAGGCTGTGGAAAAGTTGTAGTTATTTGTTGTGTTGAGAATGAGTGTAAGAACACAAGAATGAATGGCTGAGGGACAGTGAAGGATAGAATCATAGGGTTGGGGGTGGGGGAAGATTTCAAAGAACTGAGAGGTCAGGTGTTAGATGACTCATCTATAAACTAAAATCATCTATAAACTACTTAGGGAGAGTAACAATGATATTGAAGCTAAAATTCTTATCGAGAGTTGAATAACAATGCCCTGTGGGTCAGCAGATGGTATAATGTTTAAACTCAGGGGTACTAACCAAATGGTGGAGATAGTCTAAGGGTAAAAATGAGAATGATGTCTAACCCTCACACTAATAAGTGGCAAAAGCTTTCCACTGTTACTTGTTCCTCTCCATTTCTTAAAAAGTCTGTTAACCCTCTCCATGATTCTGTAACTAGCACTTGCATTGAAATCTGTTAGTTAAGCTTTTTGAATGTGCTGTCTCTGTGTGCTATCCTAATCTCTAAAGTTCCAGAAGCTAGTGTATGAAGTAGTAAGCTCTTTTAATAGAAATTTTTCAAATGGAAAATTAATAATTATTTGTCCATGATGTAGGAAAAAAAAAATCTCTCTGTTGGGTTGGAAGATGGCTTGGATGTCCTTCAGTTTCTATCGAATTTTAAGACTATGCATATAAATCAGATGCATTCCAGGAAATAGAGCATTAAGTGAATCAGCATTCCATTGGGTTGTTTGTATAATTCATGTTTTAGATATAGTTCCAGTACTGAAAAACTAGAAGTCCCTTATCTTTAATTCTGTGGCTTTGTGACATGCCTGGACTGTACTTTCTTCCAGATAGCATTCATTGAATAGCTAATCTCTTTTAAAGGATCCTAGTGATGTTCATCCTAACCCTCATAGCATCCAGTAACCTTCCACAACCCGGATCCACTTATGGTTTTTGTCTTCTATTTCCTAGGACAATTCATTGAATGCACCTTGAGAATCTCTAAATATTGCTGTAAAGTTTTTAAAATTCAACATACAGGTTTTAGTTTCATTATTGGATATTTTTCTTTAGCATGATTATTCATAAATCATTAATCAACCATTATGGATCAATAATATTTAATGCTAGTAGAAAACCAAATAAATGTAAGAAAGAGAGGAGCCTGTATTGAATGGATACTCTGCATTGCTGACCATGCTTATCTTGGATAAGTAGAGTATCCAAAATTTTGGCTGAAAATATTGAGCATATGGTGCTGTAGTAATGCTCATCAGTAGAGAGTGGAGAACACCATCTGCTTTACACATTCTCATTGGTTGAAAGCTCATGATAGCCCCCGTTTACCATCTGAAAATACACTTAACAATATACAGTAATGCAGGAATAATTTTTTTCCTTACATGTGTACTTGGATCTATCAGAATATATAAATATCAAGTGGCCGGCTTAATAAATGGGGTATGCATATCATGAGTTATTACTATACCTACATCAGAGAGAAGGGAATTTTAAAAGAGAAAATAAAAGTTAACTGAGTACCTATACCAGATACTATATAATACAGGTTGTGTCATTTGTGTCATTGCTGCTACTGCTGCTAAGTCACTTCAGTCGTGTCCAACTCTGTACAACCTCATCCTTAGGATTCTCCAGGCAAGAACACTGGAGTGGGTTTCCATTTCCTTCTCCAATGCATAAAAGTGAAAAGTGAAAATGAAGTCACTCAGTCATGTCCGACTCTTCGCGACCTCATGGACTGCAGCCTACCAGGCTCTTCCATCCATGGGATTTTCCAGGCAAGAGTACTGGAGTGGGGTGCCATTGCCTTCTCCGATTTGTGTCATTAGATCTTCGCAAAATCCTTGAGTAATCGATATGTTTGTCTCTACGTCACAGGTAAGAAAAATAACTAAGAAATATTATGCAATTTGCTAAAAGTATGTTAGAGATTCATCTGAAATTTAAATGTAGATCCTTCTGCATTCAGAGTCCATGCTTGTTTCCTGACATCATGTGAGCTGTTTTGTGGGAAGAAAACTATATAGCTATCTTGGGTCCTGTGAACTTCTACATATTTTCCTTTGGCTTTGCAAGAAGGCATTGAAAGAGGAAGAATAGGAATGGATGAGGAGGAGAAGGAAGATGAGCAAAAGAAAGACTGAGAGGAAGAGAGAGATATAGTATGTATATAACTACAAATGATAATGAAATACAGTGAGAATGAGAATATGAGTGAGATGAGAATATAATTTCACTTTGATTTACCTCTGTGTTTGAATTTTGGGTTTAGTTTAATGATCATGGGCAAATTGTAAACATTATTTAAAATTTTTTATATGTGGAGTGAGATTTATGGTGGCTTACACACTACTAAAGGTAATTTCTACCTGATACATTAGAACATGTTTGAGTGTCCTGAATTTGTGTATGTCTTATTCATAGGAAGAAGGAAAAAACCCACTCAGGCTGTCAGCTAATATCAGGAATATCGGGAGGACTCGTGAAAAGAACTGGAGTCAGAGGCTAAAATAGAACTCCTGGAACCAAGGTAGGAACACAGATATTAGCCAGTGGCTAAGCTTCCAGCCAGGCTTCAGCAATACGTGAGCTGAGAACTTCCAGATGTTCAAGCTGGTTTTAGAAAAGGCAGAGGAACCAGAGATCAAATTGCCAATATCCTCTGGGTCATCGAAAAAGCAAGAGAGTTCCAGAAAAACATCTATTTCTGCTTTATTGACTACACCAAAGCCTTTGACTGTGTGGATCACAATAAACTGTGGAAAATTCTGAAACAGATAGGAATACCAGACCACCTGACCTGCCTCTTGAGAAACTTGAATGCAGCTCAGGAAGCAACAGTTAGAGCTGCACATGGAACAACAGACTGGTTCCAAATAGGAAAAGGAGTATTTCAAGGCTGTATATTGTCACCCTGCTTATTTAAGTTCTATGCAGAGTACATCATGAGAAACGCTGGGCTGGAAGAAGCACAAGCTGGAATCAAGATTGACGGGGGAAATATCAATAACCTCAGATATGCAGATGACACCACCCTTATGGCAGAAAGTGAAGAAGAACTAAAGAGCCTCTTGATGAAAGTGAAAGAGGAGAGTGAAAAAGTTGGCTTAAAGCTTAACATTCAGAAAACTAAGATCATGGCATCTGGTCCCATCACCTCATGGGAAATAGATGGGGAAACAGTGGAAACAATGTCAGACTTTATTTTTGGGGGCTCCAAAATCACTGCAGATGGTGATTGCAGCCATGAAATTAAAAGGCGCTTACTCCTTGGAAGGAAAGTTATGACCAAGCTAGATAGCATATTAAAAAGCAGAGACATTACTTGGCCAACAAAGGTCCATCTAGTTAAGGCTATGGCTTTTCCAGTGGTCATGTATGGATGTGAGAGTTGGACTGTGAAGAAAGCTGAGTGCCGAAAAATTGATGCTTTTGAACTGTGGTGTTGGAGAAGACTCTTGAGAGTCCTTTGGACTGCAAGGAGATCCAACCAGTCCATCCTAAAGGAGATCAGTCCTGGGTGTTCATTGGAAGGACTGATGCTGAAGCTGAAACTCCAGTACTTTGGTCACCTCATGCAAAGAGTTGACTCATTGGAAAAGACCCTGATGCTGGGAGGGATTGGGGGCAGGAGGAGAAGGAGACGACAGAGGATGAGATGGCTGGATGGCATCACTGACTCGATGGACATGAGTTTGGGTAAACTCTGGGAGTTGGTGATGGACAGGGAGGCCTGGTGTGCTGCAATTCATGGGGTCGCAAAGAGTCGGACACGACTGAGCGACTGAACTGACTGACTACTGAAGCTTCCTGTGATGAGGAACGAGGTAAAGACCCAGGTGCAGGAATCAGGTTGAAGGGCAGAAAGGGACCTACAGAAAAGATAATGATAAATGAGTCATTGGATAGTAGGATTAAAGCTCTTATATTCTCTCTGACAAATGGAAAGAACAATCCTACAGCCTGAAAAGGGATTGGCATACCTTGGAGACTCAAAGTGTGCAGGTCAATGGATGTAAGAACAGCACACTGGACCGATCTCTACAGAAGTGATCATATTCACAGATCTTCTTGTGGCTCAAGCTGATGCCACCAGAAAGCCCCTTACTATAATCTAAATTAACTCCAAAGAAACTCTAAAGCTCTCAAATTTTATCAAAATTTAAATATTTAGAATTCACCATGAGGTGTGTGTAGAAATCCACACATTTTGTAGAAGCTATGTAGGAGAGAAAGTATTGACCGTAGCCATGTAAACTTGCTTTCCCACCAGCTTCCACGGTTGGAGAAGGGAACAGCAACCCACTCCAGTATTCTTGCCTGGAGAATCCCACAGACAGAGGAGAGCCTGGTGGGCTAGAGTCCATGTGGTTGCAAAGAGTCGGACACAACTGAACGACTTTCCTCACTCACTCCATGGTTAGCCCTCCTATTTGAACCCTATAGGCCTCATGGGCCTTTCCAAGGTGATATTTTTGTTCAGATGTAGTTCAAGGTTTGTTTTAGGAAACTCACCATGATGTCATCGTTTACATTTTGCCTACCTTTTTTTTTTTTTTTTAATTGAAAAGGCTATCAGGGATACTCAAAGATGAAAATTAGTATTATTCCCACTACCAGAAAAAGTAAAAATAAATCGCAGTTATGAGAGATTCACTGGATAATGGTGTTAACTGAACTGAGAATTTCTGAAATTGATTTTCCCAGGGGAGCCTTGGAAGTTTGTATATGGGACTGTGGGCCACACTGTAAGACATCCACTTGACTTAAGTAAATTAGGTAACACTCCTAAATTCTATAAAGAGTTAGTCTAAACACAACTTGGAGCATTATGAGACTAAAATAGTCCCTACTTCATAATGTCATCAACACAAAACTCCATTGAACACTGACCTGGCACCCTTTCCTACCAATGATCAAATTTAAGATAACTAACCAACTTTGAACAACTTTCTCTGAGTTGATAATTTGCCTTCTAGACATATAAAACCCAGGCCTAAAAGGCAATGGAAAATAAAACTTTTATTTTTTTTTTCCGATATGCCAAAGAAACAAATGCACTGTGAGTGCTGTCCCTATTTTGTTTCGTTTAGTTTTCTTTTTTAGAAAGATCTTGCGGAAGTTGTCACGTGCCTCTGGATGACATCCAGCACACTTGTGAAACGAAATGACAGGCATCTAGAATAATTTCTCCGTAAAGAATAGCAAAAGCTATTTCTTTAGTGTCATCAAGTAAAGTTAGACATTGTTGACTGAGAGAAATTTTGCTGTCTCCTTCAAACCTTTCTAAGATAAACCATATTTTCTCTTTCATATTTAATAAGAAATTATCTGAAAATCTTTAAATATACACTAGTTATTATACTGTGCTTTGTACTGGATTGAGAAAGGCTAAGCCAGTTCTAGGAAAGAAAAGGCTTATATGTGCTTGAATGTTATATGTGATTATGATTTTCCAATCAAGGTGATAAGAAAGGCATTAACTGAAATAACTTTTTCTAGGTATGCCTTCTTTGGTATGCTTGTGTATTTTTAAATACATTATCTTTTTTTTTTTTTTTTTTTAGCTATATGCAATGTGACCTTCCGATTCTGAAATCATTCAACGGATTATTTTTATATTTTTTTCTTGATATCTGGAAATAACATTTATAAGGGAATGGAAAATATGCATTATTGTGTACCAGACCCCATTAAGGTGTTTTTCATATGCCATCTGATGCTTTGTTTTTTTTAACCACAATAACTTGTGGAAAATAAAGGAGGCCCAGGGGTATTAAAGGATTACCTAAATGACTACAGCTGTTTAAAGGGCATCTACTTTTCATATCCTACCACAAAAAGTAAAAGCACACTCTTCTGATTAAAAAGTACCTCCAATTACACAATTTCTGCATACATCTGGATGTTTGCTACAGAGTCAAGCAGCCGGTTTTGGTCTTAATTGATTGCTGAGTATTTCTTTAGTGACTCACAGTTGAGGTGGTATATCATTTAGCTGACTTGACGTCATTAAAATTGTTTCATTTTCTTTATAACCTGCCATATCTGCAAGCTCATTGGAAAAAAAAAAAAAATCATCCCAAACCATCAAATAGGTTCTTGGGAACCACATACATTAAGCAACTAGCTGTTTTCACCTTGTCGTCCTTGTTGCTTTTCTTGTCTTGTTACTGTTGTTGTCTTGTCTTGTTGCTATTGTTTTCCTTTGAACCATTTATTGTGTGTCAATTACGGCTCTGTGTTCACATCCTTCAGAAAGATGGTTAAAAGAGCCTTCCCGAGCATATGCTCAGTCACTGAGTCATGTCTGTGTCCAGCTCTTTGTGACCCCATGCATACATTCCCCATTTATAAAAAGAGTTATTAGCATTTTATAAATGGAGAATGCGTTGGGGGAAAACATGGAAAAGATCTGTTTAGTATTGTTGATTGATAGAAAAACATCAACCTAAGAGTTGTGAGATTTATCCAGGGACTTTACTGAGAACAGTTGCCTGGGAAATAGCCTCTCAGTAGCTCTGAGGGTATTATTCTAAAGAGGGAGGGGAGGAGCCAGTGTAGTTATGAATTTTGGGCTTGGAAATACATGTAGTCAAGCATGAAAGTGAAGTGAAAGTGTTAGTTGCTCAATCGTGTCTGACTCTTTGTGGTCCCATGAACTGTAAGCCACCAGGCTCCTCTATCCATAGGATTCTCCAGGCAAGAATACTGTAGTGGGTAGACATTCCATTCTCTAGGGGATCTTCCTGACCCAGGGATCAAACCTGCATCTCCTGCATTGCAGGTGGATTCGTTACTCTCTGAGTTACCAGGGAAGACCCTGTGGTCAAGCACACATCTTGGTAAAGGATTACTATTAATTGCAAAGAACTGATGTCTCATGTTAATAACTTTAGTGCTTTCCTATGTATAGGTGCATGCAAGAATCTGGACTCATTTATATTCTTCTTTCTACGTGCATCCTAACTGTCTAGGGCCCATCTATCCAAATGCTTCACCTTGTTTCTCCCATTCTGAATTCCTCAGTGGGTGCCCTTTCGGTGAACAACTGCAGTGGGTTGTGACTTAACCTTTTGCATAATGAGATGATAATCAATACTCTTTGTTCTTTCTGTATATAGCATCATATGGCAAAATAATCAGGAAAAGCAAATGCTATCTAGTGTCTTTGACTTTTAGCTAAGTTCTTATGAAAAGAATTATCCTCATATGTTCTCTATAATGGAAAAACTTTGTCTTAATAATGATTTATTTACCAATTGTCACGTATGAAATAAAATATTTTTTGAGCAAGTATGATTGTTCCTTTCATAGAAAATCCCTGTGGTCTTGGTTCTAAGAAATAGATCCAAATACTTTACAAATCATATTTGTTTATGGATACTAATGGCATTTTGGAACAAGCATTCCATTTGGCAAATAGTAAAAGTGAAAGGCAAATATTAATACAAACAACTTCTTGTCAATGTAATTGCAAAGCACATAGTGGCTTGTCAGTTACTTTATAATTTGTGATTACTGTATCCACTAGGATATTTTAATGGACACATCTTAAATAGAGGTTTTCCCAAGACATTTTTCTGCACTCACATGGCAAAGCTTTCTGTTTTATTGTTCATCCTGGTATGGAAAATTAAATTTCTCTGTACTCTTCTAGGCTCTTCTGATTGATCTAAGAATTAGATTGACATAATATAGATTAACAGGAGAAAATCAAACAAAAGTTTAATAACATGCACACACACAAGAGACCCAGAAAACTGTGTAACACACACACACACACGAACATACACAGTAAAAAGCAAATGAAAGCAAGAGCGGAAAAGAAAGAAAAAATGGATCCAGAAATTATCTTAGAGAAGAAACTAGGTTTAAATTCTAGCTCTGTTACTCAAAAGTGCTGAGAATCTGAGTGGATTTCTTGTATAATTTTTAACTTCCTTTGAGTGTGCTGTTAAACTTAACACTCCTCAGACTCCTTGCAATTACAGTTCTGGCTAGAATTTGTTTTACCTTTAAATGTACTTACATGGAAGGAATCAGAACTAAGGTGGGAAGAAGCAAATCACGAGGTTTCTATTACGTGTTTAGACACCATCAACTCTAGACTTGCTTCCTTCCTTATTGAGTAAGCAGGTTGAATAGTCATTGGTTGAGTTCCATGTGGTGGCAGGAACATCATCCCCATAGTAAGCCAGTTTTGGAATATTGTATGTGGGATTTATCCCTTAAAGTTTAGCAATCATATGTTTCTTCAGCCCTCCTAACAAGTCTGTAACCACTTATTAGGTCATAATCAAATGGTTTTTCAACAACAGAACCATATTAATTCAATACTCATAGAACTGTCTTTTTAACAAATAGTAGTGGGATACTTAGATATTCACATGCAAAAATGAAGAAAAGAAAGAAGGAAAGAAAATCTGAAAGTAAATTAACTAAGTTTCTAAATGAAAAAATTAGAAAAAATATATATCTGAAGAAAGTATAAGAAAGGAAACAATGCAAATGTTAATTTATTTAAGAATAAAACTACACTAGAGCATATAAAAGACACTGCTTTTATTGAAAAGGCTAAAGATAAAGGAAAAATTGCTTAGATAAAGGAGAAGTTACAAATAAAGTACATATAGTTTATATATGTTTGTTAATATTTATGAAATATTTCACAATTTAAAAACAGAGAAAAGAAGGAAAAAAAAATCTTCCCCCTCACAGGCCTCTTGGAAAAATGTGAACTCAATTAAAAGGCAGTGGAAAGATTTTGTTATTTTAAATGTTATTGCTATTTTCGTTTTAGCAGGTATACCTAAGACTATTTTGAAAATGATCCAGTCTGAGACATTGTCCTCTCAGAAAAGCTAAAGGACTCTGAAAAAATTATCCAGTCCAAGGAATCAATAATACTTAAGTTAACCTACAAATTTGTGTTCTTACATTATATATTTTTCTATCAATCATAGAGATTGTATCATCAACATTTTTCTTAGATCAATATAGGAGCCATAGCAATATGGAAACAATTTTTTTTTTAGCAGAAATTAATGAGTAGAAGGCATGGAAAGGAAAAAAATGAGGAAGCAAGATACATTTAAAAAGTTGTAGAATAAAATAAGGTCAAGGATAAAGATAGTTACATAAATATCAAAGATTTAGCATTAAGAATCTTACCAATGGAATGAAAAAAAAAGTCATGGAAAAGGCATCTGGCATCTGAAGATAAATCACATTACAGATGCATGTAATAAATATAATCAAATTATTTTTTATCCTTTGGTTTGGTTTGACATTGATATCTCTGACATTTCAGTGTGAGGAATGATATGAGGAGAATAAATAAGCTACACTCAGAAGTAACAAAATCATCAGAAGAGACTGTGGTTTCTTCTAGTTATTTGAAGGGATAATTGCCATAGGTCGGTCAGGTGGCTAGTCTTCGAAGATAACTCACATAAATCAGGCGGACTTCTTCCTCTTTTCCAGACAGAGATAATATTTTGAACATAATAGAACATTTAAGGTTTTTTTCTTCAGAGATATTACCGAATTATACTATTAAGTGAAAATGAGAGGCTTAAGTCTATCAGTGGAATTTGTGCCTTTTGTTGCCGGATCAGTGGGGGTGTGTATTACGCTTGTGGTCCAACTTCCTTTTTGTTTCATGATCTGACTTCCATACATCCAGAACACTCACAAATGTTATGTATTTAAAAACTGACAAAATATCACATTTGGATAATAAATTATGTGTGGCTCTAAACTTCAGGTTGTATTCAGCAGAGATTATAGCCAGTGAGCAAGCGTGTGTGTGAGAGAGAGAGAGACAGAGAGAGAATACTAAAATTGGAATGATTGATTATGATTGTAAACTGTGGGTACAGTGGATGTTATGCTTCTCTACACTCCCTCCCAACACTGAAATGTTCATTGCTGCAGCTACAAGAGTGATGATAGCTGATATCTGTCAGCTTAGTCTTCTCTGGTGCTTCAACTTGACTCAACAGTGCAGTTTCACTTAAGGTTATAATTGGTAGCTGCAGGAGAAGAAGGTCTCAGTTGGTGGTTCCAGATGGTAAAGGATCTGTCTGCAATCCAGGTTCAATCCCCAGGTCAGGAAGAACCCCTGAAGAAGGAAATGTCAACCCACTCCAGTAGTCTTGACTGGAAAAATCCCATGGAGAGGGGAACCTGGCAGGGTACAGTCCACGGGGTCGCAAAGTGTCAGACATGATTGAGTGACTAACTCTTTGCTTCATTGTATTGCTTTTGCTTTTTTGTCAAAGATCAGCTGATACATATTTGTAGAATTTTGTGCCTGGGCTATCTATTCTGTTCCATTCATCTATCTATTTTGCCAGTACTAACACTTTCACTTTCACTTTTCTTTCCATGTCTCCCGGTTTGGACATTTCCAAAGAGCTGTGTAGTTCTAGTCATTCCCATATAATCCAGTGAGGATTTTTTTTTTTTTTTTTTGGTAAGTCAAATAATTTCAGTCTTTATTCTTTTTTTAAAAAATTTATATATTTTTTATTGAGGGATAATTGCTTTACAGAATTTTGCTGTTTTTTGTCAAACCTCAACATGAATCAGCCACATATATCCCTCCCTTTTAAACCTCCCTCCCATTTCTCTCCCCATCCCACCCCTCTAGATTGATACAAAGCCCCTCTTTGAGTTTCCTGGGCCATACAGCAAATTCCCGTTAGCTATCTATTTTACATATGGTAATATGTTTCCATGTTACTCTTTCCATATATCTCACCCTCTCCTCCCCCCTCCCCATGTCCTTAAGTCTATTCTCTATGTCTGTTTCTCCACTGTTGCCCTGTAAACAAATTTCAGTGAGGGTTTTGTTTCAACTTTATCACAAGCCAGTGTTCATCTCTTCACAGTTCTGTTTTCTTCACTCCCTCAAATGTGCTGATTTTTCAAGAGTGCTCCCTAATAAACTTCTATTTACAAATCTTTAGCTAGGAGTCTTCCTCCCAGGAAGCTTCAATCACCTCTTAAGGAACAAATGGTACCAGAAACAGTATGAACGCAGCCCTGAAGATAGGATAATGAAGTTGATCAACCACTAACACATTGTCAATGAGAACCCCACCTCAGGTGACAAGGGGTCAGGAATGTTCCACAGCAGTTGATAGCGCTGCAATTGTATCTCCACACATGGAAGTTTACTGTGATGATATATCCATGGGAAAGAATGAACTGATACATGAAATGTATCAGATATTTGAAAAATATAAGCGAAATTATAATGATAAAGCATGTGGATCTGGAGCATTTGATATATTAGAGACCTACAATAAAAGTCCCAGGATACCTGACAAATTAGAGGTGAAGGGCCTTCTATATAGCATAAGAACAGACTTCTATAATCAGAAGATAGTAAAAGCTTAGGATAGAGCCCCACACTTAATTATAATAGTAGCCACACTCTTGAAGTATTTAAATTCTCAACCTTTAGCATTCTGCCAGACCAAGGTATGGTCCCTGATTAAGAAAATGTGGGACCTTAAAACATGGAAGAGTAACACCAGCTACAGTGTGACCCTTTGGTCTTATAGAAGTGGGCTCACTCATCTTAGTAATGGCTTGAATTCTTCATTTGTTTGAAGACAAAGATGAGGTTTCTGTCTTGCAGGACACATGTCTCCTTCAGAACTACCACACCTTCCGTCCTGGTCACCAGACCAATATTTAGAGTTAAGGCCAGAAATACTACAAAATGATGTGTTCTCTGAGATTTCCTGGGGAACATTCATTTACCAAAGCTCCAGTGAGAGAGGAATTGGCATCACTGAGGTGGTTGTCTCTGTAGGACAGGGCTGATGGAAAGTGATGTTGCTATATAAAAAGGGCTCTCTGATATTATGCGTATTACACAATGCTGAAAAATAATGCAGGTAGAGGGTGACCTTTACTCTAACAAGCTCGGTGCAGTTATTGTGATGATGAGTGAGACCAAAGAGTCAATCAAAGGTCTCACCCACAGAGAACTGTGGAAATAGTTACAAGAGTGTGGTATCTATAGAGAGGTAAGTTAGATGGGCAGTCAACAAGAGTGTTGCTCAATATCCAAATTTCAAACAAATCATGCACTTAATCAAGAGGCTGAATGCAGCCACCCAGATAAAAAAGACATCCTTGCCCAGTTTCCAGACACGGTTTAGTTTTCAGACCCAAAAGCCACTGACTGCAAAACAAGTAGTCTCCCCAGGAGGAATGTCTGGGCAATATCAGAGCATGTGAATAGATAGGGTAATACATATTTCTCTGTGTATTGTGCATTGATGAGTAATGATTTCTGTGTGTACAGTGTTTAGATAGAATAATGATTACCACAGCCCTCCTCAAAAGACACTTATGGCCATTTACTTGGGTACACTAGATAAAGATTAATTCCCAAATATTTTGAGGACTGTTTGGCATTGAGTTAGAGCTTATGTTGATAACCAAGAAACAGAAACACCACTGTGGGTCCACTTATAGAGTGGAAACATGAGAAAAGAATATCACTGAACTGCTAGACTCAGTCAGTACACTGGGTCAGCGAACCCACCTGGTGGTCACATCTCATCTGCACATTTATAATTAGAGTGGACATATTTGGTAATTGACAGAAACTTCACTGTGGTGTAAGGACTATTATATTAGAGGAAGACATGTGAAGAATCCTAAAACTACATCCCCATCTTAGAAAGGTATTAATAAACCATATTAAATGAAAAATGGCATCACATCTTGGGGCAGTAATAAAGATTAGTGCTAACCTTTAAGATCAAACCTTGTGACGATAATGTTCCCGTCACATTTCCACTTAATTCACTAGTCTTCAAATTTGAAGCAGAAGCTGTAAAATGATAACAGACTACCACAAAGTCATCCAAGTGGTAGCTACCATTGCAGTCACTAATCCAGATGTGTTATCTTTGCTAAAGTAGATTGACATAATTCAGGTGTATGGTGTTTGACCACTACTGAGCAGATGATGCAAGTGTTCTTTTCCATACTTATCAGAGAGGAGAGTTTGCATTCTCATTGGGTGGATTCAGTTCAGTTCAGTCGCAGAGTCGTGTCCGATTCTTTGTGACCCCATGGACTTAGCACACCAAGCTTCCCTGTCCATCACCAACTCCCAGAGTTTACCCAAACTCAGGTCCATTGAAATATTGATGCCATCCAACCATCTCATCCTCTGTTGTCACCTTATCCTCCTGCCTTCAATCTTTCCCAGGATCAGGGTTTTTTCAAATGAGTCAGCTCTTCACATCATGTGGCCAAAGTATTGGAGTTTTAGCTTCAACATCAGTCCTTCCAATGAATATTCAGGACTGATCTCCTTTAGGATGGACTGGCTGGATCTCCTTGCAGTCCAAGGGACTCTCAAGAGTCTTCTCCAACACCACAGTTCAAAAGCATCAATTCTTTGGTGCTCAGCTTTCTTTATAATCCAACTTTCACATCCCTACATGACTACTGGAAAAACCATAGCCTTGACTAGACGGACCTTTGTTGGCAAAGTAATGTCTCTGCTTTTGAATATGCTATCTAGGTTGGTCATAACTTTTCTTCCAAGGAGTAAGCGCTTTTTGAATGTTGAGCTTTAAGTCAACTTTTTCACTCTCCTCTTTCACTTTCATCAAGAGGCTCTTTAGTTCTTCTTCACTTTCTGCCATAAGGGTGGTGTCATCTGCATATCTGAGGTTATTGATATTTCTCCCAGCAATCTTGATTCCAGCTTGTGCTTCTTCCAGCCCAGCGTTTCTCATGATGTACTCTGCATATAAGTTAAATAAGCAGGGTGACAATATACAGCCTTGACGTACTCCTTTTCCTATTTGGAACCAGTCTGTTGTTCCATGTCCAGTTCTAACTGTTGCCTCCTGACCTGCATATAGATTTCTCTGGAGGCAGGTCAGGTGGTCTGGTATTCCCATCTCTTTCAGAATTTTCCACAGTTTATTGTGATCCACACAGTCAAAAGCTTTTGGCATAGTCAACAAAGCAGAGATAGATGTTTTTCTGGAACTCTCTTGCTTTTTCAATGATCCAGCAGATGTTGGCAATTTGAATCTGATTCCTCTGCCTTTTCTAATTCCAGCTTGAACATCTGGAAGTTCATGTTCATGTACTATTGAAGCCTGGCTTGGAGAATTTTGAGCATTACCTTACCAGCATGTGAGATGAGTACAGTTATGTGGAAGTTTGCACATTCTCTGGGATTGCCTTTCTTTGGGATTGGAATGAAAACTGACCTTTTCCAGTCCTGTGGCCACTGCTCAGTTTTCCAAATTTGCTGACCTGTTGAGTGCAGCACTTTCACAGCATCATCTTTCAGGATTTGAAATGGCTCAACTGGAATTCCATCACCTCTGATAGCTTTGTTCGTAGGGATGCTTCCTAAGGCCCACTTGACTTCACATTCCAGCATGTCTGGCTCTAGGTGAGTGATCACACCATCATGATTATCTGGGTTGTGAAGGTCTTTTTTGTAAAGTTTTTCTGTGTATTCTTGTCTCCTCTTAATATCTTCTGTTTCTTTTAGATCCATACCATTTCTGTCCTTTGTTGAGCCCATCTTTGCATGAAATGTTCCCTTGGTATCTCTAATTTTCTTGAAGAGATCTCTAGTCTTTCCCATTCTATAGTTTTCCTCTATTTCTTTGCACTGATCACTATGCACTGATCAAATGGATAACCAAAACCTTTATGGTTTCTGCCCCAGAGTTATGTGAACTTCTTTGCCTCTCTCATATTATCAGAGGGGACCAGAAACATCTAGATCTAGACTATCTGAACTGAAACAATATAATGAAGAGGCAATGTCATCACAAGATGAGTGTGAAGTGACAAGTCTGTTGGAGGTTTTAGTAAAACACATACTCCAGAGAGTAGGAGTTAAAACCCATGAAGATGCAAGGGCTAGCAATGTCAGTGGAGTTTTCAGGAAACCAGTAATTTGTAAACACTAAAGCATCTCCTCCAATAAGGAACATGTTCTTGAATCCCACACCTTTACTATGAAGGAAAAAAAAAAAACCCAAGCTTCCTTTGGTATTATAAGGCAAAACATACTTGCTTCAATTCATTAATTAGTTTATGAAAAAGACCACCCACTTTGAATGAGGCTTTAAATAGGAAAGGGATCTGCAGAAAGACTAGGCTACCGTGCAAATGACCTGCTGCTTAAACCATGTGCTGTGGACACTGAATTAGTCGTGTTACCATTCCATTCAGGAATGAGATCGAAAAGGGTTGTGATTCCCCTGAAGACAGAACCAGAACAAAAAAATAGTTTAGCTGTTTGGTTGAAAGTGAAAATCTCTCAGTTGTGTTCTATTCTTTGTGACCCATAGACTGTAGCCTGCCAGGCTCCTCTGTCCGTGTATTTCTCCAGGCCAGAATACTGGAGTGGGTTGCCATTGCCTTCTCCAGGGGATCTTCCCATCCAGGGATTGAACCCAGATCTCCTGCATTGCAGGCAGATTCTTTACCGTCTGAGCTACCACGGAAGCCCTAGCTGTTTGGTTAGGGGTCTAGAAAACACTGGAAGATTGGGGGGAAAGGGTACATTAGATTTCTAGAATTTACATAGCAAATTACTACAACCTTGATACTTAAAGCAATAGGTATTTATTCTTACACAATAAGGAAGGCTAGAAGCCCGAAATCAAAGTGTTGGCAGAATGGCCACATTCTCTCTGGAGGCTCTAGGGGGGAATCCAGTTCTTTACCTTTTCCAGCTTCTGGTGCCTGTGAGAGCTCCTCAGACTGCGGTTGTGCTACTCAGGTCTGTGTCACCCTGGTCACATGGCCTCCTCCCTGTGTCTTATCATCTGTCTATCTTCTCTTTCATGCATCTCTTATAAGGACACTTATCATTGGATTTAGGGCCCACCCAGATAATCCAGGATAATGTCCTCATCTCAAGATCTTTAATTGCATCTGCAAAGACTTTTTTCACAAAAGATGACACTCACAGATATCCAAGCTAAGTCTCCAAAATAACATGATCTCTAGAGGAGACAATCACGTGCTCAGTGACAAGTTGACAATTTTAGATCCTTTGTATGCTGGAGAGGTCAGTAGTTATTTTTGACTGCATTAATTCATATTCTAGTTTTGGTTTTGCCTTTCCTGCATGAAGAATATCAGCCAGCATGCTCTCTAAAATCATAAAATGAAAATACTTAAAAAAATTTAAAACCCTCACAAAGGGTGTAAATTTGTGAATTTAAAATAAAAGACAAAGAATTCACAGTTAAATTCTGAACTAGAAGAAACATGAGAGTAAATAAAATAGATAACCCATTAAAAGAAATAGAATTTGAAGGGAATTTTTTTAATAAAAAAATGTCATTAAAAAGATTTTTTTCTAAAAGTGAAAAATGTGGGAAACAGTCAATTTAAACAACTTGCAGATTATAAGAATCCTTGAAGAAGAAAATCAAAACAAGGTAAAACAACAAATACTAAAGCCATTATTTAAAAAAAAAAAATTGGGAAATTTAAAAATTTAAACTATAACTGGAAAGAACTCATTTCATACCTGAGACTATAAACCCAGAAAGATCAACTGCCAAACATATTCTTGTAAAATTACTGATCTTTAAGCAAAGTTAAAAAAATCACTTGGGGGGAGCTCCCTGGTGGTCCGGTGACTAAGACATTGCCTTTCAATGTAGGAGATGTGGGTTTGATCCCTGATCAGGGAGCTGATTCCACATGCCTCTTGGCCATAAAAAACAAAACAAAGCAAAACATAAAACAGAAGCAATATTGCAAAAAATTCAATACTCTTAAAATGGTCCACATCCAAAAAAAAAAAAATCACTTTGTCATCCAGACAAAAAGAAAACATAACTTAAGAGGGAAAGAAAATTGGATTGTCATCAGATATTTCTGCTGTAACTTTTTATGCAAAAATGAAATGAAAATACAAATGAAAGAAAATGTGAGCCAAGAATTTTACACCAGAAAAACTGACACTCAGGTATTAATGATAGAAGCAAATTGTCTTCCGAGAACTCAAGGAAAACAACTTCCACAAGTACCTCCTGAGAAATCAACAACAGAATAAGCTGCACACATCCAAAATAACTGGAGAATTATAAGTTTAAAATTCTAGGCACGGAGATGGAGATTCAACAAAGTGACTTGTGGAGTGAAACTGTATGAGAGTTGAAAAAGAGTGTAGCTTGTAATGGTTCTATGTTCAGACGATTAGATAAAGTACAAGCATTAAAATACAGGGGAAAAAAAATACAGGGGAAAAGGGGAAGGGCATGTGAAAAAATTTACTTTTTTCCTTAATTATATTTGCATTGATAATTAGTAATATCTTTGTTGATAATAACATTATTATTCTGATGCTACTGTGTGCTTAATGTATGATAAAGTAAATGGGATATCCTTATAGTCCTTGTGTCCTAGAAAATCAGGATTTGCTTTGTAGAAGAAAGTGTATATGTAAGGATGAAATATGCAAGAAGTAAAAACCCCTCTAGTTCTGAATTTTCATTGGTAGCATAATTTTATGAGGTTTTTAAAAATAAATTTCATGTATAAAATTTAGGTATTTTACATATAATAATAGTTTACAGTATTCTTATTTATTCAAATATATTTGTAAATAAATATACTTATTAATTAACCTATCTGGTAGACTTCTAAGGTGACACTTAGTGATCCAGCTATGGTATTCATGGCATGGTGTAACCTCTACTCTTGAGTAGCTTGCTTCTAACAAATAAGATGGCAAGAATGAGGGTTATTACTTCTATAAGTGTAGTACAAAAGATTATAGCCTCCATTTTCTTAGAAGACTCTAAATGGCTTTATCAGCTTGCATCATTTGGTAAAGAAGCCACCATATTGAAGAGGCAAGAAATTTAGGGCAGCTGCCATCTAAGGTTGAGCTAAGAATTGAGATGTTCAGTCCAATGCATGAGGACCTAAACTCTGCCAACATCCAAATGAGCTTGGAAGTGGATCCTTCCCACTTGGAACTTCAGATGGGACCCCAGCCCTGGACAGCACTTTGATTGCAGAATGGAAAGAAATTTTGAATATTGTGTCCCAGAGACTCATCATATGGTCAAAATTCATATTTGAAGTGAGTGAATACATTAGACACATTTTTAGAATATATATAATTTCTTTCATACTATGTAGACAATTATTAAATTGTAATTTCTTTGAGATTGTGTTTAACAGGGTTTTAAGTTCCTAATAGAAAACAATTTTTAATTCATTCTTTAAGAGTTAAACATCCTCTAGAAATTATCAGATACAACTTTTATGTTAAAAAAAAAATCCTACATTTACTGCATTGATAAAATGATTGCCCAAAGAACAGGGTTGGCTGGTGAGAGTTTTCAGCTAACTATGGTTATAAATTAATTTCATATTTGTGGAACATGTAATGCCTTTTGTATGGAGCCATTTCTAATCATAAAGCACATTTATACAAAAATTCAGGATGGGCTGATTAATTGTTTGTCAATTAGTTTGAAACATGCTTGGAAGCTGAGAAGTGAATCTGAAAGATAAGTATTATTAACACATAACCAGTTGCAGATGAGGTACACAGTTGAGCCCATACAAACTCCAAGGGGTTTAAATCTTCTAAAGGAACTTAGAGGGAAGGTAGGATATGGAGACATTATATCTGTAATTCAACAACTGTTCCTCATTGGTAAGGCTAGAAATACAATCCTCTTTGGCCATTACTGAATCAAATCTTAGCTTCTCTTCTCCTACCCAGAGTGTGCAGTGATTGAAACAGCACCTTCCATGAACAGCAGAAGGTATTTGAAAATACATGATTTCTCAAAGAGAAGGATTAAGTGATTTACAATTAAGAGTAAAAAGTGTATGATAATTTTGTCAAGTAAAAGACAGACATGTTTGTTTTCTTTGAATGCAACAATAATTTTAGTATTCAGAAATATTTTCATATTTCATGGAATCTAGATGCTATTGACTTTGAGAGATTTCTAAGAAAAAAGTTGCCATTTGTAATTGTAAAATCCAAACAGTTTTAAAATGCTTCCTGATTTTAGAGATATAAAATGTAGAAATGTGAATTATAAAATATGGTTTGAGTTACTAAGTTAGCAGGTCATGGATATGAACTTGGATATTTCAGGGTTCACATGAAAGGAAGTGTTACTTTTCTGTTTATGTTCAATGTAGGTCCTTTTATTATCTTCTGGGCATGATGCAAAAAAATATTCGTTCCTCTTGCTTTAGTAATTAGAAAATATCAAGTGAAACACTTTTTTTCTTTCCCGGTAAAAAATGCCTGTTCTCCCAATCTTTAATGAAACTCTAGGTCCCAAGGATGTAATCTGATTGTAAATGAGGGAGAGAGCTATTATCAACTGAAGCATACCTCGCAAAGACTACTATTTTCACAAAGATATGTGAAGGTATATCCTGTCTTTCTAAAGAGGATACATGTTTAAGAGATCTATGTGTTTTTGTCTTTTGAATGGGGAAGCTGAGCCTGCCTTTCCATCTCTTATATGTCCCAACCCTAAATGTAGGAGAGCGATTCCAGGCATTCACAAAATTTTGGTGACCCTTGAGACAGGAATATTGGCATGAGTGAAATTTTCCCACTAAATCCAGATTTTAATATAGTCTTAGGCAAATGAGTTTGTAATAAAGTGCACTTAAAGGTTCATAGAGATTGTTACAAGGGAATTATTTTAATGAAGAAAAGCTGGAGGTCTGTCCCTAAAAGGAGGCAGATTAAATTCCAGAACTTTCCAGACTTTGAAGCCTGAATCTGTTTTCTAGGGCTGCCACAACAAAGTAACACAGATTGGATGGCTTAAACAATAGAAATTTATTTCCTCATGATTCTGAAGTCTAGAAGTTCAAGACCGAAGTGTTGGTTAGGCTGCACTCTTTTTGGGGATTCTTTGGTTTGGAGATGGTTGTGTTCTATCTCTGCCTTTACATGGTCTTCCTTACGTGCCTGCTTTCTGATCTCCTCTTCCTAGAAGGACAGGAGTCACATCGAATTAGGGCCCACATATATGAATCATTTTACCTTAATTAACTATTTAAAGGTTCTGTGTACAAACACAGTCACATTCTGAGGTAATGGGGATAAGAACTTCAATATATGAAAAGGGTGTGTGTGTGTGTGTGCGCGCGCGCGTGCGTGTGTGCTCAGTCGTGTCCCACTCTTTGTGACCCATGGACTGTAGCCCACCAGGCTCCTCTCCAACCCAGGGATCTCCGCAATCCAGGGATTGAACGGAACTGTGTCTCTTGCATTGGCAGGCAGATTCTTCACCAGTAGTGCCACTGAGGGTGAGCAAGTCAGCCCATAACAAATCCCAGGGGATTTAGTTTTCTAAATGAATTTAGAATTACACAGGTAGTAGCTACATTGCTTCAGGTCTGGCCTCTGATGTTATGAGGTCAAGTGACTGTAATGTTGATCTATTTGATATAACTTCTGAGCTTTTAAGCCTAAGTATTCTGCACTTAAAGATGGGATAAAACAGAAGTGTGTTTAATGCTCTGGAAGGCAATTCTAGGAATTCTCATGTATCTTCCATATTAATCCAATAATAACATTTAGGGATATAGGATATATTATTTTACCATAATACTCAGACTTTGGGAGCTAAATTTACAACTGTACCAAGAGGTTTGGTGGTAAAAATGTGGATACAGATGTAAAATCATATCAGTTCAATGCCATATAAATAAATGGTATGTTCTTTTCCACTGAATATTCAATTCAGATGAAAGCAGCTGTCTAGTTGCTTGATTTCAAAAGGACAGTTGTTCAATAAATTCATAGTAAAGACATCAGGGAAAATCTAAATGAATGTATAATAAGATAAATGATGTGACACTCTAAAATATTTCTTCAAATATATGTTTAAAATTTCTCTTTTAGGATTTGAATGCTTAAACAGTGATATAATACTTTTCAAAAGATACTTAGTAAAGGAACTAGTAATTATCAGGACAATGAACTCCTGATTACCACTAATCAGCTTTATGGAAGTCTACAGGAATAAAAGTTCAAAGCGTGAACGCATTAGTAGCAAATTCAGACTTCATTAGATTGAACTCAAAATTCTGAAACATAATGTTGATGGCAAAGATTTACCTTGAAATACAATACTTCCTACTTTTCTGAGTTATTATTCCTTGACACATTAAAGGCAGAATAGGTCTGCCATATTTATCCTTTGTTGGTCTGATTTCTTCAATACCCCAGAAAATTATGAGTGCCTAGAAAATAAAGCTGTCTTTATTTTTGCTCTAAATCTTAATAGACCTTTCTATTTGTATTCCTAATGAAAGACTACTCCTGTATTTACTCTCTTAGGTTATGATAGCTGAATGCTTTTATCTAGATGAAATAACAGTTGAAAGACTAAGAAATAACTATCTTGTTAAAAAATCAAACTCTACAGCCTTATTTAAAAATAAAGCTTTCCTACTTCAGAGGCTTTATTATTTATAACTTAAAAATAATACAATTACCCTGGTTCTTTGAAGAAAAGACATGGTACAAAATAGAGGTATTGGGGACATCTCATTAAAAGAAAATTTCAAGGAGATACAGTTGAGCTCAGTAGAATGTAATATCCCAAGGACAATTGGTTTTTAAATATAAAATTGTAACTCCAGTTGCAGAGAATGCTATTACTAATAGAGACTGATAAAACAATAAACTACGTAACAGATGAGAAAAACTGAGTTCTAGAGAGATTAATAGCTCATTTAACTAAGTGACTTTGAGACTTTCATTGTAGGAAACTAAAAATTGTGCATTCTTTTTATAGGTACTCTTCTTTCACTTAAAAAAATGACTCCAGCTAATAGAAAAAAAAATAGTTGCTTTCATTTGGATTAAATTATCAAAATATCATTTACAGGCTGTGAATTATGTGGTTCAATGTGGTCCAGACAAAAATATATGTAAAATATTAATTTTAAAATCTGTTAATTACTCCTCTTTCAGATTGTTGTTTAATAAATCATCTGTAACTCTAATTTCTCAAAATATATCAGAACTGTTTTGTCTATTTATTTTTGGTCTGTCTTTGCTGTAGTTTCCATAGTGAATTTATAATCACTCCTATTTGAAAACATGTAAATAAACTCAAAATCAGGGTGTAAAAGCACAGTTAATAATTCTATTCTGTGGTATATCTTAATAGCTCATTTATCCTCTGCAATTGGATCAAGAGGTTATTTGTTGTGCTCTATAACTCAGGATATAGCATCTCCCATATCCACCCCACCAGATAACCTGAAAATTCATTCCTAGTTCTCTTTTCTGCCAGAACAAAAGGATATGGGATTCTTTTCCACATGTCTGGTGAGGGGAAGAAAAAGAACAAATTAATATGTGAATAAATGAATAAGGAAACATAAAAGCTACAAGTGAGTAAAGGGTATTAGATTACAGGGAGTCATATGTAAAACTCTTGTATTTTTTTCCCATCTCTGAATCATTTCAAAGATAAAACTTTTAATTGATGGAGATGAAACAATAGCCTGTATTAATGATAAAGCAAATACTTAATTGCTAACTTCACCTTATGCATGTGGTCTCAGTATGTCTCTTGATTCTAAGCCCAAGAATTTTTTAGAATAAATGAGCCAGACACAAGTTACAATAGAGAACCTCAGGCTTCACAATGTTGGGGTACTTGGAGCATGAGGGGACAGAGCTGGTCAGGTGAGAACTGCTTGCTCTGTTTGAAGACCTGGCTTCTGGAAATAAGGAAAGAGGAAGGGTTATGACCTGCAGATACTAATTTCTATTCCCAGACACCACAGGAATTCACCAGAAAGAAGGAAGTGAATGAATTGGGACTGGATGAAATCATAACTAGTCAAGATCTCTTGATACAGAAACAAGAAGCAGAGTTAGAGTCTTTGTCAGAGAAAGAGAAGGTGAGTAGCAAGAAAAAGACATGTAACAAGTTCCAGTTAAACATACCCTGGATTCCCACAGCATTGAACTGACAGCAAACTGTTGATTAAATTCAAAACTATGATACCATTTCATCACTGTCTTTGATGTTACTTTCCTAATATTTTTTGTTTTAATATTTTAGTAAGAATTCATATGACCTGAAGACACTCAAAATTTAGAAAGAGTTCAGTTCTAAAGATGAAATGATTATAATCTTGGAAATAGTACCAGCTCCCATTAAAAAAAAAAAACAGAGAATTTAAAAAATGAAAAAATTGAGATACTAAAAATATAGATATAATGAAATAAATTCATTCATATCTCCAAACCCAGTTATATCACCAGTTAAGTATTACTTTATATATTTTATATATTTCCAGTTTTTTCCTCTGGAAATATACAGTTTGTATCCATAAAAAGTTTATATATGCATATATAGGACTATAAGTAAAACTATAGTTAGATAGATATAGGTATAGATTCTGTATCGTCACCATTTTGAACGAGGCCTATGTTCTATTCATACTTTGTAAGTCTTAGGACACTAATAAGATATAGGCTATATTGATCAAAAAATATTTGTTCTTCATTCAATACCTACAGAGGTCTGTGCAACATGTTGTTGTTGATGATAACAAAATATAAAAATCTCAGTAGTTGCTATGAAAGAGTTTACAACTTAGAGGTGAAGAAACAAACATATGGGCTTCCCAGGTGGCTAGATGGTAAAGGATCCAGATGCTTGTCAATTAGGAGATGAGAGTTCGATCCCTGGGTCAGGAAGATCCCCTGGAGAAGGAAATGGCAACCCACTCCAGTTTTCTTGAGTGGGAGATCCCATGGACAGAGGAGCCTGGTGGGCTACAGTCCATAGGGTCATAAAGGAGTCAGACACAACTTAATGACTAAACAACAACACAACAACAACAAAACAAACATATATCTGAAAACAAAATTTCATATAAAAAGTAGGAGTTAATGTCAAATGAGAGATAATATAAGGGTGAAGAATTTAGAAAGAAATAGAAAATGTCTTGGTGATTAGGATGGTCTAGCATGGTTTCATGGAAGAGGTAGGGTTTAAACTCAGTCTTGAAGGATTAATATTCTTAATGTAAGTAGAGGGGCAGTAGAGAGAATCCAGATAAGAATGATTGTTACAATAAAAGTACACAACAATTCTCTCTTTATGGTAAACATTTAGTAGACCTGCTTGAGTAGAAGGATGGGAGAAAGAGTGAGAATGCATTGAGGAACAACATATATGTTATATTCTTCTATCCATTCATCCATTTGCCCATTCACCCATCTATCCATTTATCCACCCATCTAATAAGCATATAGTTAGGGAGCTGGGTAAGGATTTGAACGAGGTTTTCTGTAATCCTTTTTGTAAGTACAAAATGTTTTTATTATGTGTTTACAAAAGTTGAGTTGGAGATGTAAAGATAGTGAGTTTCTTTATAACTCTTTTTCCAAGAATTAATGTGATAGGTTTAACAGGTGTAGATTAGGGAAACAATGCTAAAGAAAGAAAAAAAGAGAGATGTGAGCAGACGTGTTGGTATATGTATATGTGTTTGAGTTTACAAAAGAAAAAAAGCTTATTCAGCCACTAGATTAACTGTATCCATGCCAAAAGAAATAAATGAATTCTCTGCTTCAGCACTGTATTTGAGTTCTGATTTGTGCAAGATTTCTGTTATTCCATTTGTCCTTTGAAATGCTTCTCACCAGGGAGATTAAAAGGTGGACGGAATGAGAGTATGAATGAACGCATGAATAATCCTTACCATAAGGAGGAACAGCTCTGAGCACACTTCATGCTGAAAACAGATGGGGTACACCAGGCACTTTTGTCCATGGAATTCTCCAGGCAAGAATACTGGAGCGGTTCGCCATTCCCTTCACCAGGGAATCTTTCCAACCCAGAGATCAAACCCCGGCCTCCTGCATTGCAGGCAGATTCTTTACTATCTGAGTCACCAGGGAAGCCCTAGATAAAGCCGTACAATGTGCTCAAATTTTCAGATATCATGTGGTTTTAGACAGTCCTTTGAAAGATCACACAAGTAAGTACTCTGTGCCCAAGAATGGATATCTGTAAAATTACTTAAGGAGTAAGATGGTGGCTCAGACAGTAAAGAATCCACTGGGAATGCAGCAGACCTGGTTTGATCCTTGGCTTGGGAAGATCCCCTGGAGGAGGGCATGGCAACCCACTCCAGTATTCTTGCCTGGAGAATCCCTATGGACAGAGGAGCCTGGTGGTTACAGCCGAGAGGGTAACAAAACATCAGACACGACTGAGCGACTAAGCACAGCGCAGCACAAGAGGATAATTAGACTATTGGTATAATAAATACCCAGAGTATAGTATTTAAAAGTTGATTGATTGGGTGGGGGTCTCATCTTTGTATATAAGATGTAATGATGGATTTTTATTTGTCTGAATCTACACGATGATAGGAGCCTCACTGGTGGCTCAGCGGTAAAGAATCCGCCTGCCGATGCGAGAGACATGGGTTCAGTCCCCAATTTTTGCCTGAGAAGTTGCATAGACAGAGGAACCTGACGGGCTACAATCCTTGAAGTCACAAAGAGTCGAACATGACCCAGCGACTGAACGCACAGACACACACACACACACTCCCTCCACACACATTATGACTGAGATGTACAGATAGATAGATTGTAGGAAGAAAATAAAGGGCAGGTGAATACAGATTTTTTTCATATATCACAGATTAAAATAAGAACAAGAAATGCACATATGTTTGATTATGATTTAAATCATTAATGTGACAGTGCAGAGAATAGTACATGGTTTAGACCCTGTTTTAGACTTTTAAAATATTCCATTTCTGCTATGATGAGTTGAAATTCTCCTATTCCACTCCCACAAAACAATTATAATACATTAAAGTAAATGATTGTTTTAAAGGTGTTATATGGGGAACAAAGTGAAACTGAAAAAAAAATCAAATCTCTCAACTCCTTTACTATTCCTAAAGGAAAAAAAAAAAAAAGAAAATTAGGCCAGCTAGTCTAAAATATAGATTGTAGGGATAACCTACATACTCAGACCACTTCATTCTCTTCTGCCATATATTAAAAAATTAGAACCATCTTATGTACCTCCAACTTATGTTTTGTGTAAGTCAGTTTTAGTGATATGTGGGATGGTGAGTCACTGTGATATTATCAAGTTATGTAATCTTTTGAGATTGGCATCTGACTGTCATGGAAAAGATAAGTAATTTCAAAATTGCTAAATAACAGTATGAACACGACCAAAGAAGGCAAAGATGCAATTCACCTTCCCATTGGTGACTTTATGAGGTACAATCCATAGTTAAAGTCACATTGATCCAAAGGCATTTTACCAGCACCCAGCACTGCTAACAATTTAATTTAGCTCAAAATTCAATAAACGGTAGACTTTATTCATTAAGATGTTTCTAAAGTTTACTTTTTTCTTCTTGTTTATGGTTTAGTAGATTGGAGCCTTTAAGGTTTTCCAAAAGAGTCAATTACATTTATTTGCAAGTTAATTAGTATAAAATTTTTTTAAATGAATATCATATAATATTTTAAAACTGAAATAATAAATTATCTGCCATTTCTTTGCTTCAAATAAGCCATCTAGTATTGCCATGCTCTCCTCCAGCATGCACACATTAAATACAATTAAATTAACACAATGATGATTTGAAACTACATACTGTAGCTATTAGAGACAGACAGTCTTCTCAGCTACAGTCGACAAAAGAACCAGGAGGGATGTCTCTGATTTTCTTGGGAAACTCACTATTACTTTTTAAGTCTTTCTTTGATATTTTGCTAAAAGCATAGCAAAAATCAAAGCTCTTTCTTCTTCAGACCGTTTGAAACAGAATCAAATCCTAAGGCATTCTTGGGGGACTTCCTTTGTTTATTTATTAGTTCTGCACTGAAGTACTAAACTTAAGAAGTAACTTGAGTATGAAATAATATTTTTGGCATATTTTTACAATCAATTTTTTTCCTTTGCATCTTGATATAATTTGACTAAACAAACTGATGATTTCATATATCTATTTATAGTGTTTCCAAAATCCAAATTTATATCACAAGTTGGAAATCACAATGTTTTGTTTGTTGATTTTCTTGTCTAGTTTGTTTTTTAAGGTGTTTTCACCCCCTTGCTTATGCTTCCTGTCATTTTAGGTCATCTTTCATTCTCTTTTGGTTTGGAAGATTTTGCTTCTTAAGGGAGAATGTTCTCTTAAGAGAGAGTATTTGTATTGGTTTGTGTCTCCACAATCTGTCATGGAGAATAGGCAGTTTTGAGACATCATGCTCTCCTTATCTTTGGCTTTCCCAGTGATTTCCATTTTGGAAAGAACAAAAAAGACTGTGCTTTCACTCTTTCTACTTTTTTAATTAAAAAAGATTTGACATATAACATTTTAAATTTAACGTGTACAGCATTAATTTGATGCATTTACATATTATAATATGATTGCCATTGTGCAATAATTAGCACTTCCATCATATTACATAATTAGCTTTTCTTGTTAGTGGTTGAATCTACTTGGTCATTATAATACAATATTGGTGTCAGTATTCACTGAACTGTGCATTGGACCTCTAGGGCTTATTTGCCACTCCTTACACATTTGTAACCTTAAACAACTGTTCTGCTCCCCCACTCCATCCTTTAGTGGTCACCATTTTACTCTTAGCTTTTACAGAGCTGACTATTTTAGATTCCATATATGAGTGATACCATACAGTACTTGCCTTTCTCTGTCTTAGAAAAAGTTATCTCAAGACTTTGTCTTTTTTGAAGATCAACATTTTGAGAAAGACTGAAATGCTTTCACATCAGAGGGGGAAAGATCAAAAGACTTTCCCCATCTCTTTGTATAAATTAATGAGAAATTCAATAATTTCCTTTCCGCTTAAAGCCTCCCTTCACCTCTGCTTCTGAATATTACCCTTTTTTCCTCTGGAAGAAAGACTTTTCCTCTGAAGAGAGACTTTTTCTTCCCAAGAGCCTTTCTGATATGGGGGAATTAATATTTCATCATACAATTATAAATGCCTGCTTAGGCAGAAACTTTTCTCTCTGTTGTTAACATAACTCTTGGGGTAGCCTCTTCAGATAAGGCTTTCTAGTGAGTGGAGAGCAGCTTTTAACAAGGAGATGGCACATGATTATGGGATAAAAATGTATAAGCACCATTCAAATTAAAATTCTTGTCAGAAAAAAATTGGACTTGCAGGGGAAAATGTATTTCTCTTTTGAGTTTATGCAATACTTTTATTATCCCAAGTGCTTTTATGTATGAGACTTAGGAACTCTTTCTGTATGTCATACCACTATTCTGCAGGGACAGAAATAATAACAAACAACTTCCTTTACAATAAGAAAGTGCAAATAAATATCTAACTGTGTGTCAAAATCAACAGCAATTCCAGATTTTTATGGTGTTCATGGAACTGTGGTAAAAACCTCAAATGTACCTGGTTTAAATGTCTAATAGTCCATGTAATTGCTTTGTGATCATGAGCAAGATAGTTAGCTGTAATTTTCCTGTTCCTCATTTTAAAATATAGATAATACTAGTATACTTGTCCTAGAGTTGTGGTGAGGATTAAAGAAGAATTGGCACAACACAAGGATTACCTATTATCTATTACTGTAATTCAGGTCTATATTTTTATAGTAGAATAAAATCATTACTGTTTCTATTTTCATATTCTTTAATACTTTGTCAGATTTCTACTTTCGTCCTACTGCTGTTTTCATTTCATGAAAACTGCTTTATTCTAGGTCAATAATGACTTCCCTTTTGCTAAATAATTGGGCATTTTTTAGACCTGATCCTCCACTTCCTGAAGCTTTTGATGTTTCACCTCTGCTTTTGTCCTGAAACTCTTTCCTTTTCAATTGATTAGTGAACACAGAGGGATCCCACAGAGCCACCTTTCTCTCTTAACTTCCTGCCTTGCTACTAAGGAGCTCTGTTGTTTTAAGGATGTGCCCCATGCTCTATGTCCTACCGTCATCAGCGCCCATGCCCTTCTCTCCAGACTACGTGGGCTGACTTTTCCAGTATGAGTTTCCCCAAAGTTAAAGGTAGCAAGTTTACATCCCTGCTACTTAAAGGATGAGACGTGATCACTTGTCAAAACCAAAAACATTATTTGAATGAAACGTTATGCTTGTAACAAGCATACAGTTATAGATCTGAGCTGTAGCTTGATAAATCAGCTAGGTTCCCTTAGTGCATTATCCTATGTCGTTGGGGTCCAGGTAGTTTGGCTATGGACGTTGGCCTTAAGAAGTAAGCCAAAAAAAAGCATGATGGCTGGGAATCTGTTAGTGTGGTAAACATCTTTAAGATGGTCCCTGCTGACTTTTTTTTATTGGAAGTCAGGTATAATTGCCTCTCCCATCAGGAACAGGTGGTTAAAAGAATTAAATTAAATTAAAAAGGACAGAAAAAATTAAAACATGAAGCAGCAAGAAAAGTCTGGATACTGTTGCTGCTATTTTAACACAAGTAGGCAGAAGAGACACCAGTAAAAGAAAAGTAATTGTTTCAACCGCAAGGAAAGGTCTTGGTTAATGGTTCTCAAATTTTAATGCATTTAAGAATCATCTGGGTTGTTTGTTAGAAGCACAGAGCCATGGTCTCTCTATACTTGGGGAAGTTTGTAGAGGATATCTTACATGAACTCTTGGAGAAATCCTCCCCTGCTAATTGCCACTGCCCTCTTGCTGAGACCTCAGGGCATCTGAAGTGTCTGCTCTGTCTCTGGGTGTCCTGGGCTACACCTGGACTCTGCTATTTTTCCTCTAAGATAAGGAAACTCTCTACCAGAGCACTGTTTTCCACGGACCAAGAAAAAGCCAAATATCAACACCCCTGAGATTTTAAAACACTGCTGCCTTCCCTGTGGTTCTCCCTGCAATGGAGTCTGGCTTTACAATGCTCTGCACAAGAATGAGGAATGCACTGCTGCCTTTAATTGCCTGCCTGTTGACTCATTATATATATTCTTGCAGGAAACTCAACCCTTCTTAACTCTTCTTCTTCCCCATACATAGTATGCAACTAATGCATATCTTAGTGATAACTGGCTGCTTACATACAGTCCCATTTGAGGCTCATTGCAAGCACTGCACTGACATTTTTGTCTGAATTTTTATAGTGATCTTTTCCCCTGACGTCTCTGCCTCTTGTCTCATTCTTTCTGGTTCGTTCTTTCCTCAAGTAGAGTTGTCTTTCGTGGGCTTCTGTGATGGCTCAGATGGTAAAGAATCCGCCTGCAGTTCAGGAGACCCAGGTTAGATCCTTGGGTGGAGAAGATCCCCTTGAGAAGGGAATGGCTTCGCACTGCAATGTTCATGCCTGGGAAATCTCATGAACAGAGGAGCCTGGTAAGCTATAGTCAATGGGATCACAAGAGTTGGACATGACTGAACAACTAACACTTCCCACTTCAAATCTCATCATATTGCTATTTGACTTAAGATCCCTCACTGAATCCCTGTTGCTTTCAGGATCATAGCTAATTGAACACAACCAGTATTTTGTTACTTGTTGAGCCTCTCACGCCTGCCTTCCAGACATTTTTTCTCCATAGTCTGTCTTTGCAGAAATTAGCCTAAGCAACTCCTTTTTTTCTGGTTATAAGACATTTTAATACCAAAATACTGTAAAGTCATGATCAGGGATCATTTCTTATGTTTTTGTAATTTCATGTTCCCTAGCACAGTATTTTAAATTATGTCACTAAGGTAAGTCAGGAAGGCAGGTGTTAAGGAAAAAACAGAAGGAAAGAAAGAGGGGAAAAAGCAAGAAAAGAAGTTAGTTATATATTAGTTAAGCATATATATTAGTCTAGAGACTAATGTCTAGATATACGGGTTATCAGTTCAGTTCAGTCACTCAGTCGTGTCCGACTCTTTGTGACCCCATGAATCGCAGCATACCAGGCCTCCCTGTCCATCACAAATTCCGAGTCTACTCAAACGCAAGTCCGTCCAATCGGTGATGCCATCCAGCCATCTCATCCTCTGTTGTCCCCTTCTCCTCCTGCTCCCAATCCCTCCCAGCATCAGGGTCTTTTCCAATGAGTCAACTCTTCGCATCAGGTGGCCAAAGTATTGGAGTTTCAGCTTCAGCATCAGCCCTTCCAATGAACACCCAGGACTGATCTCCTTTGGGATGAACTGGTTGGATCTCCTTGCAGTTCAAGAGACTCTCAAGAGTCTTCTCCAACACCACAGTTCAAAAGCATCAATTCTTTGGCACTCAGCTTTCTTCACAGTCCAACTCTCACATCCATACATGACCACTGGAAAAACCATAGCCTCGACTAAATGGAACTTTGTTGGCAAAGTAATGTATCTGCTTTTTAATATGCTATCTAGGTTGGTCATAACTTTCCTTCCAAGGAGTAAGCATCTTTTAATTTCATGGCTGCAGTCACCATCTGCAGTGACTTTGGAGCCCCCCAAAATAAAGTCTGACATTGTTTCTACTGTTTCCCCATCTATTTCCCATGAAGTGATGGGACCAGATGCCATGATCTTAGTTTTCTGAATGTTAAGCTTTAAGCCAACTTTTTCACTCTCCTCTTTCACTTTCATCAAGAGGCACTTTAGTTCCTCTTCATTTTCTGCCATAAGGGTGGTGTCATCTGCATGTCTGAGGTTATTGATATTTCTCCCGTCAATCTTGATTCCAGCTTGTGCTTCTTCCAGCCCAGCATTTCACATGAGGTACTCTGCACAGGTGGGATGCATGAGACAAGTGCTTGGGCCTGGTGCACTGGGAAGACCCAGAGGAATCGGGTGGAGAGGGAGGTGGGAGGGGGGGTTGGGATGGGGAATACATGTAACTCCATGGCTGATTCTTGTCAATGTATGACAAAACCCACTGCAATGTTGTGAAGTAATTATCCTCCAACTAATAAAAATAAATGAAAAAAATAAATAAGTTTAAAAAAAAAAAAAGTTAAATAAGCAGGGTGACAATATACAGCCTTGACGTACTCCTTTCCCTATTTGGAACCAGTCTGTTCCATGCCCAGTTCTAACTGTTGCTTCCTGACCTGCATATAGGTTTCTCAAGAGGCAGGTCAGGTGGTCTGGTATTCCCATCTCTTTCAGAATTTTCCACAGTTTATTGTGATCCACACAGTCGAAGGCTTTGGCGTAGTCAATAAAGCAGAGGTAGATGTTTTTCTGGAACTCTCTTGCTTTTTTTGATGATCCAGCGGATGTTGGCAATTTGATCTCTGGTTCCTCTGCCTTATCTAAAACCAGCTTGAACATCTGGAAGTTCACAGTTCACGTATTGCTGAAGCCTGGCTTGGAGAATTTTGAGCATTACTTTACTAGCATGTGAGATGAGTACAATTGTGCGGTAGTTTGAGCATTTTTTGGCATTGCCTTTCTTTGGGATTGGGATGAAAACTGAACTTTTCCAGTCCTGTGGCCACTGCTGAGTTTTCCAAATTTGCTAAATGCACTAATATGCACTAAATTGGCATATTTAGTGCAGCACTTTCACAGCGTCATCTTTCAGGATTTGAAATAACTCAACTGGAATTACATCACCTCCACTAGCTTTGTTCGTAGTGATGCATTCTAAGGCCCACTTGACTTCACATTCCAGCATATCTGGTTCTAGGTGAGTGATCACACTATTGTGATTATCTGGGTCGTGAAGATCTTTTATCTTTAGTTCTGTATATTCTTGCCACATCTTCTTAATATTTTCTGCTTCTGTTAGGTCCATACCATTTCTGTCCTTTATCGAACCCATCTTTGCATGAAATGTTCCCTTGGTATCACTAATAGGTTTTACATTCTCATATATTAATACTTTGTTTCTCTAATGTGTTTCTACTATAAAAACAAAACTAACATAGAGAAAGTAATAAGCTATTTCTTCTTGGGTCTCAGTGCCCAGTGCTCCTATTTCTACTCCTTTCCTCTCAGGCACGCAGCCTTAATGTGACCATCAATCCATGCTGCTGGTTATTAAATGCGAATCAATAGAATGCCTTCAATCATTTATATCGATGAGCAGAGAAGGTCAGAGCTATAGAGAAATATTCCCAAACCAAGGAAGCAAGAAGAAGAGAAAAATCTATGCCTGAATAAAATGAAAATCCATGTTAGGGATTTTTAAAAATTTATCTCCCTCACAGTTGTCTTGCTGTTCTCAAATAACCCTTGAACACACATCAGAAATGTTAGTCAGGCCAGGAAGCAATAGCCCCTTCTTTTGAGTTCTCAGTAGTATGGTGACTGTCAGTTGAAGAGAATGCATTTCACCTCTGTTGTTTTTCATTGCTCATTACTCAACATCTAATCATTAAGAAGTACAGAAAGATGCTCTTCATGCATGTTATTTATCCATGCATTGTCTTTCAACCAAGGTCTACAGTTTATACTCTGATCTCTGCAGCTGAAACTACAGTTCCCAGGTACTTCTTTTCTCAGGTAGAGTTTTGCTATATACTAGGAATAGTGGGCTTTTTCAGGCAAGTAGATGGCTAGAGAAGAGACCACCTTCCTGCTTTCTTCCTGTCCCCAGCATTATCTCATCAACTATGTCTTTTGGTCTTAATGCCTGCAGTTGGTCACAGACTCCAGCTTATTTTAGGACTCCTGGAAGCCCAAAGGACGTCCCCACAGGGTGCTGCAGTGGGGGCCAATGCTCTCTGTTTTTGTGGTTTGAGATCACCTTGTATGACATCTCTAAAGTTCTGGGACCCAATCCTTTCCATTTTGTTTTCCGAGCTGCAGACTTGTAAATGCTTTCCACCCTCAAAGTTATTTCCCCTGGCTACCGCAGCATTCACTTTTTCCTGCTTTACCCTCCTGCCCCACAGTAAGAGGTTCCTATATGCCAGAATGCATCGACTGTCTTGAAATATCTAGTGCCAGTTCCGTTTTTCTGAGAGCACTCTTATCCCTCAAGACTCTGGATTCTGTCTTGAGTCTTCTTTTAATTCAGTGGTCATACTATTTCTACATTGACCAATATCAAACTAAGAGCCTCTTGATGAAAGTGAAAGAGGAGAGTGAAAAAGCTGGCTTAAAACACAATATTCAAAAAGCAAAGATCAGGGCATCTGGTCCCGTCAATTCATGGCAAATAGATGGGGAAACAATTTTTTTTTTTTTTTTTTTTTAATTTTCCTGGGCTCCAAAATCACTATGGGTGGTGACTGAAGCCATGAAATTAAAAGATGCTTACTCCTTGGAAGAAAAGCTATGATCAACCTAGACAGCATATAAAAAAGCAGAGATGTTACTTTGCCGACAAAGGTCTGTCTAGTCAAAGCTATGGTTTTTCCAGTAGTCACATATGGATGTGAGAGTTGGACCATAAAGAAAGCTGAGTGCTGAAGGATTGATGTTTTTGAACTGTGCTGTTGGAGAAGACTCTTGAGAGTCCCTTGGACTGCAAGGAGATCAAACTAGTCTATTGTAAAGGAAATCAGTCCTGAATATCCACTGGAAGGACTGATGCTGAAGTTGAAGCTCCAATAATTTGGCCACCTGATGCGAAGAACTGACTTATTGGAAAAGACTCTGATGCTGGGAAAGATTGAAGGCGGGAGGAGAAGGGGAAGACAGAGGGTGAGATGGTGGATGGCATCACTGACTTGATGTTCATGAGTTTGAGCAAGCTCCGGGAATTTTTGATGGATGGGGAAGCCTGGCGTGCTGCAGTCCATGGGGTTGCAAACAGTCGGACATGACTGAGTGACTGAACTGAAGTGAATATCAAACTTATAGGCATGTATCTGAACACCATTAAAGATACCTTTTTATTTTCATCTTTCTCATTTCTACTCAGCCTCATTTCTTCCCATACCATAGTACAAGCCTGACATTGCAATTATTATTACAGTGCATTTCTGTGTGTCCAACATCTCTGTAAACTTATGCTAATCTAGATGTCTTTTTCACACTGTTCTCCAGTATTTTTTTTCTGCCTATTCAAGATACCTATATCAAGTCTTACTGTAGCCCCTTTAACAGCAAGGGGCAGTCTCTACTACCGCAGCTTATAATATTCCATTTCTTTTGTAAGCTCTCTTAAAACAATCATAATGATGGTGGTGAGGATGATGATGACTTCTTGTTTGTTAATCTTGCTTTCTGAATTAAAATGTTACGTAAAGACAGAGATGTATCCTTAATTTCTTCTCCATTGCCCATTTTATGTATTGTATAGTCAGTTGCATAGAGATGCTTTTAAATTATGCACAGATGGTCTAATTTCATCCAGGAGCTTAGCAAGTAACCATAGTTCATCCTGTCTTCTCAGTGTACATTATTCTGGATGTTGTATTTCCAGTATACCATTGCTTGCCATCCAGTATGGGTAGAAGGATGTTGTTTTTAAAATGATAAAGTGTGTTAGTTTTAGCCCATGCAAAATCTTTCTGGCAGATTTCTTACTGTTTTAATTTTTTAAAGTCCCCTTTTGAAATCTCAGACTTGACATGAGCTTGAGTAACTGAAATTCCTGTAACATTTTGTGCCACAAAAAAAGACTGTATGACTGGAATACCCTATTATAATTTTTACTCACTCCACAAGGAAAGAAGCCTGTTTGCTATTGAAAAACAGTGGGAAAATTATCCAGTCTTTGTTTTAATTCTAATATCCACATTTTATTGCTTTAAAGCAGGTCTCCACATTTTCTTCTAATCAGGTCTTTAATGAGGTGAAATACAGTAGCTGAATGTGAGGAACTGCCACTTAAAAATAAAACCGCAAGAGCAACACTTTCTTCTCTAAGGTGCATAGTATTGAGGAAAACAGTCAGTTCAAAAGCAAAGTTTGCCATCTATCTTTAAATAACACTGTGAATAAAAGATGCTATCCTAAATTGCTCTTATTGGATTTATTTTTTAGCAAATAAAAACATTTAAGGAAGGAAAGCAGAATATTCTATACAGCTTTTTGTTCTTAAGTGAAAGACTCTTAAAGAACAAACTTTTAACATTTGCTTGTGAATGGTAATGAAATGTGTCAGAGACCTTCACTGTCTTTGTTGTTTGTTGTTGCTTGTCCCTAAGTATCTTCCCAACTCAGAGATTGAACCTGAGTCTCTTGCATTGGTGAGCTTCCCTAGTAGCTCAGATGGTGAAGCATCTGCCTGCAATGCAGGAGACCTGTGTTCGATCCCTGGGTCAGGAAGATCCCCTGGAGAAGGCAATGGTAACCCACTCCAGTATTCTTGCCTTGAGAATTCCACGGACAGAGGAGCCTGGCAGGCTACAGTCCATGGGGTTGCAAAGAGTCAGATACGACTGAGTGACTAACAAACCTGACTCCTGCATTGGCAGGCAGATAGGTTCTTTACCACTGAGCCACATGAGATGTTACTAGAAAAGAAAAGAGGAAGGGGGGAGGAGAAGAAGGAGAAGAATCTGTCAAACCCAAAATTCCACCCTTAGATTCAGTGGTAATTTATAGGGTATAAACTGAAGTGGCAAATAGAGCTTATTTGGTCAGATAGACAAAATTTTCTTCACACCCTAATGAAGGCATGTCTGAACTGGTTCAGTTCTAAAGACAAATAGAAAACATTTAAGAGAGAGGTCTTCAAGATCTCAGAGGAATTAAGATGGGGAGATTACCTGCCTCCCCACAAATGCACCAAAAGTTCATCAGAACACAGAACAAATCCTACAGAACAACTTCTAAATGACAGCAGAGACCGCAAACCTCCAAAAAGGCCAGCTCACCTCCTTAAAACGAGGTAGGACAAAAGGTAAAGACAAAAAGAATGGAAACATTTAAGAGAGTAATATCCTTTTATGGCTTTCACCTACTTTTTGACATGACGGTTTTTAATCTGGTTAGTGTGTTTTCCTTTGCCTTCTCCAGCTTTGATAACCTCCCCTCTTACATCTTCAGATAGGGGCAGACAATTGGACGGTGACTCTAACCACAATACCGTCATCAGGTAAGTCAAAGAATCAAGTCACCCATCCAGAACTGGGACACGGTGGTCCAGTCCACCACAGAGCTCCTTGCTGACTTGTCAGATAAAACCTGGTACTGCCTGGGTGTGAGTGCCTATACTTTTTTCCCTCCTGAAATCTCTTTTTGTTTCTTATTCCTCTCTAGACCATGTTCTTCAAAGCTACCTTATATTCTGCTCCTAATTTTGCACTGGTGTCTTATTTCTCCTATAGCTCCTTTATCTCCCATATCACCAGAAGCCTGGTCTGAAGGACTACTCTTACTTCTTCCCGTAATAACAAGAACCTGTAATATCAAGAATTATAGTCACCACAGAAGACCTAAATGAACATTTCTCAAAATAAGACATACTGATGTATAACAAACACATGAAAGGATGCTCAATATTGCTAATTAGAGATATGCAGATCAAAACTACAGTAAGGTACCACCTCACACCTGTCAGAATGGTTATCATTAAAAAGTCTAAAAATTACAAATGATGGAGAGGGTGTGGAGAAAATGGAACTTTCTTACATTATTGTTGGGAATATAAACTGGTGCAACCACTATGAAAAACAGTATGGAGGTTCCTCATAAAATGGTTGCCATATAATCCTATAATCCCTCTCCTGGGACATAAATCCAGATAAAACTATAATTAAAAAAGATACAATCACCCCTAAGTTCACAGCGGCACAATTCACAATAGCCAAGATAGGGAAACAGTCTACATGTCTGTTGACAGATGAGGATTAAGAAGATGTGGTACATGTATACAATGGAATGTGACTCAGCCATAAAAAAGAATGGAATACTGTCACTTGCAGTAACATGAATGGACTTAGAGACTGTCACAGTGAGTAAGTCAGAAAAAAAAAAAAAGACAAATATCATATGATATCACTTATATGTGGAATCTAAAATATAGCACAAATGAACTTATCTAAGAAACAGGCTCACAGACATAGAGAATAGACTTTTGGTTGCTAAGAGGGAAGGTGTGGGGGTGGAGGTATGGATTTTATGGATTTTAAATATGGATTTAAAATCCAATATGGATTTTAAGACTGGTTTAATATCAATATTCCTGGATACAACATAGAGAAATTTTCACTGGGAGTGAGCTTGGGATTAGAAAATGCAAACTATTACATATAAAATGGATAAACAACAAAGTCTTATAGTATAGCACAGGAAACTATACTTAATATCCTGCAATAAATCATAATGGAAAAGAATATGAAAAAGAATGTATGTGTATAGCTGAATCACTTTGCTGCACAGCAGAAATCAATACAAGCTTATAAATCAACTATATTTCAATAAGATAAAATAAAAAAGAATAATAGCTACTGGAACTCTGTACAGCTACATTCTACCTGAATAATTGAACACCTTGAGATCACTTTGCTGTTGACTGTGGCAGAAATTCTGTTCTTTGGTGAGCTGATCCTAGTTTATCACTTTGGGCCATGAGACCACCCAAGATCTATTTTCTTCCTACTGTTCAATGGTTACTTTCAAAAACATTATAAAAATACTATTGACCATCTTTTTTCAGTTTTTATTCATATTCTATTCTGTTTCTTTTTCTCTGTGTTTTTTAAAGCCTTTTAGCTTTTCTCTGGTTCTTAACAGGGATAGAGAACAGCTAATTAAATTCAGCGATACCTTCTTTCCTTAAATAACCATAAAATGAATCTGTAGTAGGAGGTTAGAGCAAAAAGACAAATGCCTTTTGCGTACAGGCTCATGCATGCTTCTGATATGAAACATTTGGGAATTTACTCTGGATTTCACCAAACCTTTCTATCAGACACCATGTTTGGTCTTGTTACTCACATCTGAATGATACTGTGGTTCTCTACCAGGGTCTAGTATTTTACCCTACTTACAAGCTTGCTATTGCTGCATGAATGCTGGCAGATGATCTGAAACTCAGAGATCAGAGACAATGATTTATTATTTACAGCACAGCAAGTATGCAGTCAAGCCCCACAGGGTGAGGAGGCAGGGCCCAGCTGGATGTTATGCTTGCAGCGAGTTTGCAGTCCCAAAACTGTAAATTTGGAGACTCACAGCCTCCATAGTGAGCCTCTTTGTCTTGGAAGAGACACAGCCTTAAGAAACATCCTGAGTAAAGAATAAACAGGGACTTGCATTATTGTCATAGCCAACAGAAATGGGCATGGATACTCAATACACATGCCAGATTACTTGTTCCAATATTAACTTCAATTCCCATAAGGATTTCTTAGAAAATTGGTTTAAAATCCATATTCCTGGATACAACACGGAAAGATTTTAATTCAACTGTTCTGGGATATTGCCCAAGAAACTGCAGTTTTAGTATAATCAACAGATGATTTTGATGAGATCGTTTTTCCTAGAAGGGTTTTACTGACTTCAAATTGCTTTCCTATATTTGGTATTATTAACAATTGAGGTAGATGTACTAGATGTAAGGCAAGTTAGTTGTAGAAAGAAACAAAACCCCACCCCGACTCCAGCATCAACCTAAACATAATATGTATTCATTACATAGTCAAGGAGTAACATGTGGATGGCTATATCTTATCCTGGCATATATTTAAAAAAAACTAACCACAACGGAGAAATTTAGAAATTTCTAGAGAAATTTAGAAATACTAGATCACCATATTCAGCAATGTGTTCACAATGTCAGTAGCTCTCTGTAAAGTGTTTTAGATGAGGCGAGAGCCAGGAAGAGGTGTGAGAGGAATCAGTGGGTCTGAGTCAGATGGAGTTGCAATGTTCCTTTTTAAAAATCAGGTAGTTATTAGAATAATTGTTTTTAGAAAAAGACTAAGAGCTTACATTTTTGAGATCCATCTTTGAATTGATTCTCTTACAATCAGTAAAGCTTTGGGAAAGTCACAAAATCTCTGTTAATTCATCTGTAAAATAGAAATTAAATCTTTCTTGCCTGGGAGGTGGAGTGACTCAGACGAGAAACTGTATCTAAAGCAATTTGTCAGCTGGATAGTGATATGCAGATAAAAGCAAGGGAGACCATTTTATTTATGGTACTTATCACCTTTTAGGAAAATATAGCCACTTTTGCTTGACAAATACTGGATTTAAGAATATATCATTTTTAGTGAATTGACCAAAGTAATAAATATTATCTGATTAACCTGAATATCTTTCCAAACTCAAACAAAATTTCAATTACAGTCATACCTTGGAAAGGGCTTCCCTTGTGGCTCAGCTGGTAAAGAATTCGCCTGCAATGCGGGAGACCTGGTTCGATCCCTGGGTTGGGAAGATCCCCTGGAGAAGAGAAAGGCCACCCACGCCAGTATTCTGGCCTGGAGAATTCCATGGGCTACATAGTCCATGGGGTTGAAAAGATTTGGACACGACTGAGCGACTTTCCCTCTCATACCTCGGAGATGTTGCTGCTCAGGTCCAGACTACCCTAATAAAGCCAGTATTGCAATAAAATTAACTTTCCGGGTTTTCAGTGCATATAACAGTTGTGTTTACACTATACCATAGTCTTAAGCGTGCAGTAGTGTTATAGCCACACGTCTGGGAAACAAACTCACTCAGAAGGACAATGCAGATAGTGGAGTGCAGTTTATTACACTGATGGGCCCAAGGCAGAGTCTCCTCTTAGCCAAGGACCCCCACCAGTTTTGTGACAACCTTACATACCTTAAGTGTATGTGCCCAAACCCACCTCCCCAAATTCCCTGAAACTAGTCTCTGAACAAAGGAGAGGAAAGATACAATCAAAGTTAACCCCTGATTCAAATGCCTTAGGCCTAGGTAGTTAGCAGTAGATAATTATCAGTAGGCCTGTGGTCAAACCCCAATAAGCACAATAGACTGTATGATTCTATTCGGTTGCACAATAATTAGGGTATTCTTTTAGGTGATGGAGAGTCTAGGTACGAGCCCTGGGGCTCTTCCTTCCGGGGGCCTGGTTTTCCAGTTGGCATGTTATTTCCATAGATACTGGGCATATAGGTCAAAGTCCACAGTCCGGCCCTAGCTGGAGTCCTGCTTTCAGGATGGAGCAGGTTCTGTTTCCTCTTTCAATAGCATTATTCTGAAAGAACACTACATATCTTAATTTAAAACTGTTGCTAAAAAGTGTCAAAAGAATTACAGTAGTTACACAGTTAAGGTCACTAATCACAGATCACCATTACAAATATAAGAATGAAAAAGTTTAAAGTGTTGCATGAATTATCAGAAAGTGATTCAGAGATGCAAACTGAGCAAATGCTGTTGGCAAAATGCTGCCCTTAGACTTGTTCAAAGTATGATTGCCACAAGCCTTCAAGTTCTAAAAAAATATAGTAAATGTGTTTTTAAATGCAAATTGCAATAAATTAAAGTGCAATAAACAAGGTGTGCCTGAGTGCTATTCCAGTGCTACCAAGGGATCTCAGCTATTAGAAAATTTTCCATTTATAAAATAATTTTTCATTGACAATCACTATTAATCAACAAGCCCTTCATCATTTTGTTTTTCCACTTAAAATTGCATGAATTTCATTTTGTTCACTTGAAAATAACTTTAATATGTGTAAATAGCTGCTCATCTGGGATGCCTAGATGTTTTAATTTGATTCTTTTCCCTCAACTCTTGGCTTTTGAGCCTTTGTGTGTTAATTTTCCAATTTAGAATAAAATGGTGGCACTATTGGCAAATTAATTACTCTTTGTTTAATAATCTCAGGCACACAATAGGAGCTTGGGAAGATTTTGTTCTTATGGTTTCTTTCCGAGTACACCTGGCCATAATACAACAACCTGCTGTAGTCATGTCTATTAAACAAGAGGCATCATGTTTGAGCACTATTTACTATAAAAGAATTCATTTCAACAAAATTATTCATGAAAAGCAGGTGCCTTTAGTGCCAGTTCTGGATAGATAAACAGTCTCCACCATAATATCCTCTGCCAGGGATTTCTAATTAGTCAATAAGAAAGTTTACTTACTTGGAGCTTTTAAAAATTTTGTTGTCCAGACCGAATACAAAACATTTTTTCAGTGGTATAATCAAGTATAGAAAAAATACTGTAAAATGTATGACCTCAAATTTTATTATCTTTTGTCTTTTACAATTTAATAAAAGTTTATGGCACTTATGCTATGATTTAAAATTAGGCCACCTGGAAACTCAGTAGGCCTTTGGTGTCATCTTTATGATGATGCATGCTTTTTTCAGAGTTTGCAGTTTTAAGTGAGGACTGCAATTTAGTAGCTCACCAATTTAAAAACATCTTCTGTGAAGGGCCAAATAGTAAATATTTTATGCTGTATGTATTTGCCAAGAAGCGAACTCAAGAACATCATTTAAGTGCTTATATAATAAGTCCTCTGGTGGTTGGGGCCTGGTTCTGGGTCATATGCATTCTCGGAGTGGGGCGGGGGAGTCTTACTGCATCCAGCCACCTGACGGGTGGGCTGTATTCCTGCCTAACCAGATATTGGTGTGAAGTATCCTAGCACTGGTGCCTGTAGACTAGTGGATAAGACCAGGTCCCAGCACTGATAAGCTACAGGGAGGATTCTAAACTGGTGCTTGCTTTTACCCCTGTCTTTATGATAGAACAAGCTTCCCCAAATGGCTCTCACCAGTATTTTTGTCATCTAGGTGAGCTCCAGTTGCTGCCTGCCCTCCAGGAAGTTCTCCAAGATTAGCAGGTAAGTTGGACTTAGGTTTCTTTCAAATGACTGCTTCTGCCCTGGGTCTCAGAGCACATGCCATTTTGAGTATGTCCTTTAAGAGTCTCTGTTGCCCACAGCTCTCTAGCTCTCCCAAAAGTAATTTCCACTTGCTTTCAAAGCTAAATTCTAGGGGTTCATCTTCCAGGTTTAAGATCATGAGCTGGGGAGTCTGATGTGGTACTTAGCTCCATTGTTCTTTGGGGAGAAACTCTGTAATTGTAATCATTCTCCTATTTGTAGGTTGCCCACCTGGGGGTATGGGTCTTGACTCTACCACAGTTCACCCTCCTAGCCATGTTGTTGCAGTTTCTTTCATATACATTTAGCTCTGTTGCTGCTGCTGCTGCTGCTAAGTCGCTTCAGTTGTGTTCGACTCTGTGTGACCCCATAGACGGCAGCCCACCAGGCTCTGCCGTCCCTGGGATTCTCCAGGCAAGAACACTGGAGTGGGTTGCCATTTCCTTCTCCAATGCATGAAAGTGAAAAGTCAAAGTGAAGTCACTCACTCGTGTCTGACTCTTAGCAGCCCAATGGACTACAGCCTACCAGGCTTCTTAGACCATGGGATTTAGCTCTAGAAGATCTTTATTGCTAATCTTCAGGTCTTATTAATAGTTGCTTTATGAAAGTGAAAGTGAAAATGTTAGTCACTCAGTCCTATCCAGCTCTTTGTGACCCTATGGACTGTAGCCCGCCAGGCTACTCTGTCTTTGGGATTCTTCAGGCAAGAATACTGGAGTGGGTTGTCATTTCCTTCTTCAGGGGATCTTCCTAACCCAGGGATCAAACCTGCATCTCTTGCTTCTCCTGTATTGGCAGGTGGGTTCTTTACCACTAGGGCCCCCCTGGGAAGCCCTATAGTAGCTCTAAAAGTAGTTGTAATTTTGGTGTGTCCTTTAGGAAGAAGTAAGGTCAGGTTCTTTCTACACTGCCATCTTGGCCACTCCCTCTAATATTTATTTTTATAGTATCACTTTAAGGAAAAATGAGTATAAAGTTTGTAGGAAAATTTTCACATTAGGCAACATGCACACTTTTCCCCGTTTTTTTCTTTGAAATGTATTCCAATATTTTACAGTAAACTACAACACTCCTGTACAGTGAAAGAAAAAATTAATACTTACTGTAAATGTAGAAAACTCTCAAGATTTAAATTTAAAATAGAGACAGAGTGAGTGACATGCTTTTTTCTTTACATTGTTTAATCTCTATTTTTTCAACCATGAGATAGTACAATAATATTTGTTAAGAAGAGCTGTTATGAAGTTGAGAATATAAAACGCTTCATATATTGAAAAATATCTTATGACAATGTAATTATTATCTGGAAATTACATGGGTATATGGTAGTTACTTTTGATTTAAAGTTTGACTTTCAAATTAGATTGTAATAGTTTTTTTTCCCCCCTCAACACCTAGTTGATTCCTCATACACAAAAAAATGAATTCCTAAATATTAAAGACAAAGGCTATTTATTTAAAGCAATGGAAATGAATCACTAAAACTTAAATTAAATTTTAGCATCTAACTTTTCAAAAGTGCAAGTCACAGGAAGCAGTTTTATACACATAGATGGAAGTGAGCAACATTACGACTTTATGTGATTTCACTATAAATTCTAGAATTCTATTATTCCTCTTTCTTTCTTTCTACTCCAGTTGCTGATGACTTTTTTCATATCTTAGTTTATGTGTGATAAATCAACCCATAGAATATATTTTGAAGTTTAACCTCAAGTCAAACACAGTGATAATATCTTTATGGGTTATACTCAAAGACCACCACAAGCAAAGCTTCAGACTCTTAAATAAACACAAACTTCTGAGTGTTAATGATGTTTGAAAGAAAGCACAGCCCTTCTAGTGGCCTCCAATGTCCCATGTATTCCCTTTCTACACACCTACCACCGTCATCGCCCCCACCACACTGGCTTGGTCTCCTGCCACTCTCTCTGTTAGTCATCCACGTCCAGACACTCTGACCTCTTTCACCAGATTGTGTCATGCCCTGTCCTTTGCTCTGAGTGTGGTCTCTGCCTGGGTGGCCTTTCTAAAATATGCACACAGCTACTTCACTCACTGCCTTTGAGACTTTGTCCAAATAACTGCCTTCTCAATGAAGCGCATGTTCACTCTCTATTTAAAGTGGTTGCTGTTGTTGTTGATTCACTAAATCATGTCTGCCTCTTTGTGACCCCGGGACTGTAGCACACCAGGCTCCTCTGTCCTCCACCATCTCCTGGAGGTTGCTCAAATTCATATCCATTGAGTTGGTGATGCATTTCAAGTTTATCTTGTGTCTCTTCAAGTATCAATGTCTGTGATCCTTCTCCTGTTTTATTTTTTCTTCTTCCACTATACTTGTCACCTGTTAGTAAGTGCATTTTTATTATTTATTGTTACTCTCTTCCTATGAGAATGTCTGCTCTGTGTGGAATCTTTTCTCTGCTGTGTTTACTACTGTCTCCCAAGCACCAAGAAGAATGATTGGCATGACTTTATTGAACAGATTAATAAATAAAACATGGGAAATTCATTCATTTTTAAGAGGCATTTTGAGTTTCTTTGTTTCTTGTCATTGATTTCTTTTCTGTCCTTTAGTTTTCTTTTTTTGTTTGTTTGTTTTGTTTTGTCTATAATTTGTTGGTTTTGTTTTAGAGGGTAGGTTTTCATTCACTAAATTTAGGATGAAAATACTAATACATCATTCTCTCTCTTTTTTTTTTTTAGGTGTCCTATTACCTATTACTGCAGTCCTTTACAATGAAAAACATCTCTCAAATATCTTAGAAGTTGAAATCTATAAGGGTGCAGAATACTTGTTAAGTTTATATAGACTCTTTGGGTATCTTGTTGAATACGCTAATGCAATTATACATTTTATGTGTCAACTTGTCCAGATAGTTGGTCAAATATTATTCTGGTTCTTTCCGTGAGGGTGGTTTTAGATGAGATTAACATTTAAAGTGATAGACTCCTAGTAGGGATGGACCTCATCTAATCAGTTGAAGGTTTGAATAGAACAGGCTGATTCTAACTCTTAAGAAAGAATTTTCCTACTTAACTGTCTTTGAATACTGACATGGTTTTGTTTTTCCTCTCTTTCAAACTCAGACTGAAACTGTCTCTTCTTGGATGTCAAGCTTGCTGGGCTTTGAACTCAAACTACACTACTGGCTTTCCTGGGTCTCCAGCTTACCAGCTCACCATGCAGATCCTGGGCTCTGCCTGACTCAATAATCATGTGATCCAATTCTTTATATATGAATAATATGTATAATATATGTGTGTATATATATAATATTTGATACAAGTATGCTTGTGCTAGTTCTGTTTCTACAGAGAATCTTTACTATTATTAGTAAATTATATTCAAGAAACTAGACCTTGTCATGAAAGAATAAACAATGGGAAAAATAATTTGTGTTACAGCCCATGAGATTTAGATTAGACTTAAGTAAAAACCTGATTTACCTTGGTTATCAGTCTCTAGATGAATTAATAAGGATGATTTTGAGACAGTCTCAGATTAACAAAATAATAAATAAATCAAAGTATACTACTCTTTGTGTGTTGGTCCAGGGAATAGTTCAATGATAGGTGAATGAATCATGTTACCTTGTTTGTAGTCATGTCCAGAAGGCCCATCTCTCCACTTCCCCATATAAATGAGCATTGGAGTTCCTAGAAAAGAAACAGAAGGAATTGAAATATATTCTTTTTCTGCTAGAGAGGAGAATATGGCCCTAACTGAAGCATCACAGTCACTCTACATTATCAATATGATGTCTCAGAGATTATGCTCCAGAGTCAAGGCTGTCATTTGATCTAAAATAATAAATCCTATGGAGAAGAATTCCAAATAATTTGCATAAGAATTGCCCTCAATGAAGTGGAGCATAACTTCCCACTCCTTCAGAGTGTCCTCACATAGAGACTTTCTTCAGAAGGAATGGAGTACATAAAAGAGGACAGAGAATAGTGTCACAGTGGAGAAACTTGACAAACACTATCTCAGCAGAATGATCAAGGTCAACATCAGCAGTCATAAATCATGCTGACAGTATATTTCCTTGGCAGAAATTGCTGGTATCCTTTACCTCTGTGGGTGTTTTCCCCTAAGCCAATAACCACAATATAATCACTAGAAAATATCAGACAAAATTCAAAATACCTGATTAGTTCTACAAAATACCTGATTGATTCTCCTCCAAAGTGTTAAAGTCATCAAAATCAAAGGAAATTCTAGAAGATGTCATAGCCCAAGAGAGGCTAAGGAGACATGACAACTAAATGTAATATGGTATTCTGGATTGGATCCTAAAACAGAAAAGGGACATTACTAAAACTAAGTAAAGGTGAAGAAAATATGGACTTTAGTTAATAATAATGTATCAGAGGGTTTCTCAGGTGGTGCTACTGGTAAAAACCTTGCCTGTCAATTCAGAAGACATAAGAGATATGAGTTCAAACTTGGGTTGGGAAGATCTGCTAGAGAAGAGCATGGCAACCCACTCTAGTATTCTTGCCTGGAGAATCCCATGGATAGAGGAGCCTGGCAGGCTATAGTCTATAGGGTTGTAATGAGTTGGACATGACTGAAATGACTTAGTACATAAGCACATAATATATCAGAATTGATTCATTAATAGTGACAAATGTATCATATTATTAGGGGAAACTGGGTGTGGAGTATATAAAAATTTCAATTCTCTTTGGAACTTTTCTAGAAATTGAAATATGCTGTAAAATTAAAAGTTTGTTGGGATACAGTTTAAGATGAGGGCATAGGAGCTCAGACCACCTGTCCTGCCTCTTGAGAAACCTGTATGCAGGTCAGGAATCAACAGTCAGAACTGGACATGGAACAGCAGACTGATTCCAAATCAGGAAAGGAGTACGTCAAGGCTGTTTATTGTCACCCTGCTTATTTAACTTATATGCAGAGTACATCATGAGAAACACTGGGCTGGAGGAAGCACAAACTGGAATCAAGATTGCTGGGAGAAATATCAATAACCTCAGATATGCAGATGATACCACCTTTATGGCAGAAAGTGAAGAAGAACTAAAGAGCCTCTTGATGAAAGTGAAAGAGCAGAGTGAAAAAGTTGGCTTAAAGCTCAACATTCAGAAAACTAAGATCATGGCATCTGGTCCCATCACTCCATGGCAAATAAATGGGGAAACAGTGGAAACAGTAGCTGACTTTATTTTGGCGGGGGGGGGGCTCCAAAATCACTGCGGATGGTGACTGCAGCCATGAAATTAAAAGACGCTTACTCCTTGGAAGGAAAGTTATGACCAGCCTAGACAGCATATTAAAAAGCAAAGACATTACTTTGCCTACAAACGTCCATCTAGTGAAGGCTATGGTTTTTCCAGTAGTCATATATGGATGTGAGAGTTGGACTCTAAAGAAAGCTGAGTGCCAAAGAATTGATGCTCTTGAACTGTGGTGTTGCAGAAGACTCTTGAGAGTTCCTTGGACTGCAAGGAGATCCAATCAGTCCATCCTAAAGGAAATCAGTCCTGAGTGTTCATTGGAAGGACTGATGTTGTAGCTGAAACTCCAATACTTTGGCCACCTGATGTGAAGAACTGACTCATTTGAAAAGACCCTGATGCTGGGAAAGATTGAAGGCAGGTGAAGAAGGGGACAACAGAGGATGAGATGGTTGGATGGCATCACCAACTCAATGGACATGAGTTTGAGTTAACTCCAGGAGTTGGTGATGGACAGGGAGCCCTGGCATGCTACAGTCCATGGGGTCGCAAAGAGTCAGATACGACTGAGCCACTGAACTGAACTGAACTGAACTGATAGGAGCTGACCTCCTGAACTCACCTCCTTCCACAGACTCATCAAACAACAACATATAGAACATTTGTTTCTGAAAAACCCTGAAGTCTAGCAGAACAGCTCTTAAACAAGAGGGAAAAAAGGAAATAAAAAGCTACACCATGATGGATAAGAGAGGCAGAGACATGGTTTTGCCATGACCTCTACCCCTGACGCAGAAACCAAAAGTGGAAAAAATATCACAAACACATAACCCTTCGAGGAGCAAGGGCACTGAGCCACACATTGGGTGTTACAGACTATGGGACGTGGGCTTGAAAGGCAAGCCCCTGAAATGACTGGCTTTGAAGACCATCTGGGAGAGCTGGAGGGTTATAGGAAGCCAAGAATCTGCTCTGGAGGGGTCACACACATACTCATTTGCTCCGAGTCCCAATGCAGACACACTGGCTTGAGAAGTACTTCGGACAGGTGTGAGAGAGATTTGTTGATTAGTTTGGTTGGGAAGATCCACTGAAGAAGGGAATGGCTAACCACTCTGGTATTCTTGCCTGGAGAATTCCATGGACAGAGGAGCCTGACGGGCTACAGTCCATAGGGTCGCAAAGAGTTGGACATGACTGAGCGACTAACACGTTCACTCTTAGAATGTATACCAAGGGGCAGTGGTTTATTGGGGATTTCTCCAGGGACAGAGACACTGATGGGCACCATTTTTTCTTACTCTCTTCCCCTTCTGCCTTACTAACCTGGTGGAGACAAGCACCATTTTTGCACCCTCAATCTATTCCCCACCCCAGTGTTCCTCTGGGGCCCCACCCCACCAGACCTGGCACGTAGGCTCCCTCCTCCACCATGGGTCTTGCACCATCAGATCCAGAAAGTGCAGAAGGTGAATGCAAGACCCCCTGGCCACCAGCACATAGATATTCATGTACCTGGTGGCCGGGAGGGCTTGCATTTCTGGCCCCCGGAGCTGAAAAATTTAAAGAGGTAGTATTTGGCAGCTGCCAACCACACGGCAGTACTACATAGCTGATTGGGTTTGTTGGATACATAAGGTGACTTGTTGGACTTACAAATGAACAGAACTCATTAGAATTTAGGGGGCTTACTGTATGTAGAAACAAATAGAGAGAGTAAGGCAAAATGAGACAGAGGAATATACTTCAAATGAAAGAATAAGACAAAACTTCAGAAAAAGATATTAATAAAATGGAGAAAAACTGTCTACATCCCTCTCTTCTTACCCCTGCTCTCTTGTTTGTCTTTACAACTTCTTGACATCAGACTTGTCTGAGCTTTAAACAGACACCTCCATTTTCATATGGGGGCCCCAATCCCCAAGTCCACCTTCAGTTTAGAGCAAGACTAAGTTTTTGTAGTTCAGTGATCTTTTGCTAGGAAGAGAGAGATTAATTTTCATCAATTTAGAAACTCAAGATTCTCTTAGAACCCTTTTCAGTTAGCTCAGATGTGGGACCCATTCTGTACCATTCTGCACATTACTTCATACTAGGCTGAGAGCTCTTTATTTTATGAGAACTCTCTTCAATTTGTTCCCAATGTGCTCTTCTTACATTTCTGATTTTCTCATAAACAATCTTCATCAGAGGATAATAGCAGAAAATGTCTTGCTCCTTATACTGTTTGAACATGTCTACTAGGTCATAAATAATTAATGCTTTTTTTTTTAAAGAGTCCAGGTTAAAAACATATTATAGAGTGAGACAGAAAAAAAGGAAAGAAAGGAAGGAAAAAATTAAGAAGATAGATGGATCCCCTGGATTCAGTTCAGTTCAGCTCAGTCACTCAGTCGTGTCCAACTCTTTTCGACCCCATGAATCACAGCACGCCAGGCCTCCCTGTCCATCACCAACTCCCAGGGTTTACTCAAACTCATGTCCATCAAGCCGGTGATGCCATTCAGCCATCTCATCCTCTGTTGTCCCCTTCTCCTCCTGCCCTCAATCCCTCCCAGCATCAGGGTCTTTTCCAATGAGTCAACTCCTCGCATGAGGTGGACAAAGTATTGGAGTTTCAGCTTCAGCATCAGGCCTTCCAATGAACACCCAGGACTGATCTGCTTTAGGATGAACTGGTTGGATCTCCCTGCAGTCCAAAGGGACTTTCAAGAGTCTTCTCCAACACCACAGTTCAAAAGCATCAATTTTTCAGAGCACAACTTTCTTCACAGTCCAACTCTCACATCCATACATGACCACTGGAAAAACCATAGCCTTGACCAGATGGACCTTTGTTGGCAAAGTAATGTCTCTGCTTTCTAATATGCTATCTGGTTGGTCATAACTTTCCTTCCAAGGAGTAAGAAGCTTTTAATTTCATGGCTGCAGTTACCATCTGCAGTGATTTTGGAGCCCCCCAAAATAAAGTCTGACACAGTTTCCACTGTCTCCCCATCTATTTCCCATGAGGTGATGGGACCAGAGGCCATGATCTTGGTTTTCTGAATGTTAAGCTTTAAGCCAACTTTTTCACGCTCCTCTTTCACTTTCATCAAGAGGCTCTTTAGTTCCTGTTCACTCTCTGCCATAAGGGTGGTGTCATCTGCACATCTCAGTTTATTGATATTTCTCCCGTCAATCTTGATTCCAGCTTGTGCTTCTTCCAGTCCAGCATTTTTCATGATGTACTCTGCATATAAGTTAAATATGCAGGGTGACAATATACAGCCTTGATGAACTCCTTTTCCTATTTGGAACCAGTCTGTTGTTCCATGTCCAGTTCTAACTGTTGCTTCCTGACCTGCATAGAGGTTTCTCAACAGGCAGGTGAGGTGGTCTGGTATTCCCATCTCTTTCAGAACTTTCCACAGTTTATTGTGATCCACACAGCCAAAGGCTTTGGCATAGTCAATAAAGCAGAAATAGATGTTTTTCTGGAACTCTCTTGCTTTTTTGATGATCCAGCAGATGTTGGCAATTTGATCTCTGGTTCCTCTGCCTTTTCTAGTTCCAGCTTGAACATCTGGAATTTCACAGTTCATGTATTGCTGAAGCCTGGCTTGGAGAATTTTGAGCATTTCTTTACTAGTGTGTGAGATGAGTACAATTGTGCGGTAGTTTGAGCATTCTTTGGGATTGCCTTTCTTAGGGACTGGAATGAAAACTGATCTTTTCCAGTCCTGTGGCCACTGCTGAGTTTTCCAAATTTGCTGGCATATTGAGTGCAGCACTTTCACAGCATCATCTTTCAGGATTTGAAATAGCTCAACTGGAATTCCATCCCATCCACTACCTTTGTTCATAGTGATGCTTTCTAAGACCCACTTGACTTCACATTTCAGGATGTCTGGCTCTAGGTGAGTGATCACACCATCGTGATTATCTGGGTTGTGGAGATCTTTTCTGTTTAGTTCTTCTGTGTATTCTTGCCACCTCTTCTTACTATCTTCTGCTTCTGTTAGGTCCATACCATTTCTGTCCTTTATCGAACCCATCTTTGCGTGAAATGTCCCCTTGGTATCTCTAATTTTCTTGAAGAGATCTCTAGTCTTTCCCATTCTGTTGTTTTCCTCTATTTCTTTGCATTGATCACTGAGAAAGGCTTTCTTATCTTTCCTATTCTTTGGCTATTCTTTGGAACTCTGCATTCAAATGGATATATCTTTCCTTTTCTCCTTTGCTTTTCGCTTCTCTTCTTTTCACAGCTATTTGTAAGGCCTCCTCAGACAACCATTTTGCCTTTTTGCATTTATTTTCCATGGGGATGGTCTTGATCCCTGTCTCCTGTACAATGTCACAAACCTCTGTCCATAGTTCATCAGGCACTCTGTTTATCAGATCTAGTCCCTTAAATCTGTTTCTCACTTCCACTGTATAGTCATAAGGGGTTTGATTTAGGTCATACCTGAATGGTCTAGTGGTTTTCCCTACTTTCTTCAGTTTAAGTCTGAATTTGGCAATAAGGAGTCCATGATCTGAGCCACAGTCAGCTCTTGGTCTTGTTTTTGCTGACTGTATAAAGCTTCTCCATCTCTGGCTGCAAAGAATATAATCAATCTGATTTCGGTGTTGACCATCTGGTGATGTCCATGTGTAGAGTCTTTTCTTGTGTTGTTGGAAAAGGGTGTTTGCTATGACCAGTGCATTCTCTTGGCAAAGCTCTATTTTAGAGATTTGCAAATATAAAATTTTTGAATGGCACTAATATTGCTCATACAAGTTCAGTTCAGTTCACTTCAGTTGCTCAGTCATGTCCGACTCCTTGCAACTACATGGACTGCATCATGCCAGGCCTCCCTGTCCATCACCAACTCCTGGAGTTTACTCAAATTCATGTCCATTGAGTTGGTGATGCCCTCCAACCATCTCATCCTCTATCATCCCCTTCTCCTCCAGCCTTCAGTCTTTCCCCAAATCAGGGTCTTTTCAAATGAGTCGGCTCTTTGCATCAGGTGGCCAAAGTATTGGAGTTTCAGCTTCAGCATCAGTCCTTCCAATGAATATTCAGGACTGATTTCCTTTAAGATGGACTGGTTGGATCTCCTTGCAGTCCAACGACTCTCAAAAGTCTTCTCCAAATCCACAGTACAAAAGCATAAATTCTTTGGCATTCAGCTTTCTTTATAGTCCAACTCTCACATCCATACATGACTGCTGGAAAAACCATAGCTTTGACTAGATGGACATTTGTTGGCAAAAATGTTTCTGATTTTAAATATGCTGTCTATATTGGTCATAACTTGTCTTCCAAGGAGTAAGCATCTTTTAATTTCATGGCTGCATTCACCATCTGCAGTGATTTCGGAGCCCCAAAAAATAAAGTCATCCACTGTTTCCACTGTTTCCCCATCTATTTCCCATGAAGTGATGGGACCAGATGCCATGATCTTAGTTTTCTGAATGTTGAGCTTTAAGCCAACATTTTCACTCTCCTCTTTCACTTTTGTCAAGAGGCTCTTTAGTTCTTTGCTTTCTGCCATAAGGGTGGTATCATCTGCATATCTGAGGTTATTGATATTTCTCCAGGCAATCTTGATTCCAGCTTATGCTTCCTCCAGCCCAGCATTTCTCATGATGTACTCTGCATATAAGTTAAATAAGCATGATGACAATAAACAGCCTGGACATACTCCTTTCCCGATTTGGAATCAGTCTGTTGTTCCATGTCCAGTTCTGACTGTTGCTTCCTAACCTGCATACAGATTTCTCAAGAGGCAGTCAGGTGGTCTGGTATTTCCTTCTCTTGAAGAATTTGCCACAGTTTATTGTGATCCACACAGCCAAAGGCTTTGGCATAGTCAATAAATCAGAAATAGATATTTTTCTGGAACTCTCTTGCTTTTTTGTTGATCCAACAGATGTTGGCAATTTGATCTCTGGTTCCTCTGCCTTTTCTAAAACCAGCTTGAACATCTGGAAGTTCATGGTTACATACTGTTGAAGCCTGGCTTGGAGAACTTTGAGCATTTCTTTACTAGCGTGTGAGATGAGTGCAATTGTGTGGTAGTTTGAGCATTCTTTGACATTCCCTTTCTTTGGAATTAAAATGAAAACCGACCTTTTCCAGTCCTGTGGCCACTGCTGAGTTTTCCAAATTTGTTGGCATATTGAGCGTAACACTTTCACAGCATCATTTTTAATGATTTGAAACAGCTCAACTGGAATTCCATCACATCCACTACTTTTGTTCGTAGGGATACTTCCTAAGGCCCATTTGACTTCATATTCCAGGATGTCTGGCTCTAGGTGAGTGATCACACCATCGTGATTATCTGGGTTGTGGAGATCTTTTCTGTTTAGTTCTTCTGTGTATTCTTGCCACCTCTTTTTAATATCTTCTGTTTCTGTTAGGTCCATACCATTTCTGTCCTTTATTGTGCCCATCATGGCTTGAAATGTTCCCTTGGTATCTCTAATTTCCTTGAAGAGATCTCTAGTCTTTCCTATTCTGTTGTTTTCCTCTATTTCTTTGCATTGATCGCTGAGAAAGGCTTTCTTATCTCTCCTTGCTATTGTTTGGAACTCTGCATTCAAATGGATATATCTTTCCTTTTCTCCTTTGCTTTTTTCTTCTCTTCTTTTCACAGCTATTTGTAAGGCCTCCTCAGACAACCATTTTGCTTTTTTGCATTTCTTTTTCTTTGCGATGATCTTGATCCCTGTCTCCTGTACAATGTCACAAACCTCTGTCCATAGTTATTCAGGCACTCTATCAGATCTAGTACCTTAAATCTATTTCTCACTTCCACTGTATAATCATTTGATTTAGGTCATACCTGAATGGTCTAGTGGTTTTCCCTACTTTCTTCAGTTTAAGTCTGAATTTGGCAATAACCTGTTCATGATCTGAGCCACAGTAAGCTCCTGGTCTTGTTTTTCCTGAATGTATAGTGCTTCTCCACCTTTGGCTGCAAAGAATATAATCAATTTGATTTCAATGTTGACCATCTAGTGATGTCCATGTGTAGAGTCTTCTCTTGTGTTGTTGGAAGAGGGTGTTTGCTATGACCAGTGCATTCTCTTGGCAAAAGTCTATTATCATTTGCTGTGCTTCATTCTGTATTCCAAGGACAAATTTGCCTATTACTCCAAGAGTTTCTTGAGTTCCTACTTTTGCATTCCAGTTCCCTCTAATGAAAAGGACATCTTTTTTGTGTTAGTTCTAGAAGGTCTTGTATGTTCATAGAACCATTGAACTTAAGCTTCTTCAGCATTACTGATCGGGGCATAGAATTGGATTACTGTGATATTTAATTGTTTGCCTTGGAAATGAACAGAGATCATTCTGTTGTTTTTGAGATTGCATCCAAGTACTGCATTTCAGACTCCTTTGTTGACTATGATGGCTACTCCACTTCTGCTAAGGGATTCTTGCCCATGGTAGTAGTAGATATAATCTGAGTTAAATTCACCGATCCCAGTCCATTTTAGTTCTCTGATTCTTAAAATGTCGATGTTCACTCTTGCCATCTCTTGTTTGACCACTTACAATTTGCCTTGATTCATGGACCTAACATTCCAGGTTCCTATGCAACATTGCTCATTACAGCATCAGACCTTGCTTCCATCACCAGTCACATCCACAACTGAGTGTTGTTTTTGCTTTAGATCCATCTCTTCATTCTTTCTGGAGTTATTTCTCCACTGATATCCAGTAGCATATTAGGCACCTACCACCCTCAGGAGTTCATCTTTCAGTGTCCTATCTTTTTGCCTTTTCATACTGTTCATGGGGTTCTCAAAGCAAGAATACTGAGTGGTTTGCTATTCCCTTCTCCAGTGGACCACATTTTGTCAGAACTCTCCACCATGACCCATCCATCTTGGGTAGGACCCTGGAGAGAATCTGCTCATCATTTTAACTGGAGTCAGGTTTCTCTCCTGCAGAGGCCATTCACCTTCTGGGATCTGCCTTCCTCAACACCATGACTTCCTGGTGGTCTTCCCTCTCTTCTAGGAAGTGAGGAAGCTGCAGAAGCCCCTTACTCTGAAGTGCTGGCTTCTTTCCATCCTTGGGCCATGTTTGGACTATCTGGGTTTCTCTAAGACAAATGCAAAACTTCACAATTGAGAACTATGGGTGAAAATACTTGTTTTTCATTTTATGATCGCCAGTTCAGAGGATTATTGTTGTTCAGTTGCTAAGTCATGTCTGACTCTTTGTGACCCCATGGCCTCCCTGTCCCTCACTATCTCCTGGAGTTTGCTCAAACTCATGTCCACTGAATTGATGATACCATCCAATCATCTCATCCTCTGCTGCTCTCTTTCCTTTTGCCTTCAATCTTTCCCAGCATCAGAGTCTTTTCCAATGATTGTTAGTACGTGTGTGTGTGTGTGTGTGTGTATGTGTTTGTGTGTGTGTATGTTTCCTGGAGGATTCTCTTAAGTTTCTTTGTTTCTTGGAAGTGCTTCTAGCTGAGAATAGTTTTTCTCTTTCAAGGGAGATGATAGAGGGAAGAAGCAGGGGTACAGTGTTTCTATACAATAATTTCATTTTATACTGGGCAAACTTCTTAGATTTTCCACAGTTTTTGTCACTGAAAAAAATTTATGGGGTCATATTGGAGGTACATTATGTACTCTCAGAATGGCTGAAGTATGAGTGAGTTGTGGTACTTTGAAGATGAGAATCTGGAATAGTCTGCACTGATATTTACTTTGATTCTGTCTCAGAATTGTGAAGGCATTTTAAGAATTTTTTAAAATGACAATTATAATAGCTTGGTCTTAGGGTAAAATGAACTATATGTTAATGAGAATGAGCTTTTAATTTCTTGCCCTTTGGAAAGACATCACATGAAATTTAATGACCAACTTATCTGGATTATTCCTTTTACATTTCACCTTAGAAAAATCCTCTTAACTATAATAACTTTCAGGGTACTTATAAAACACTTTATACTCAAGAGGAAAAAGATCTGGTAATAAAATACCAGTATTTCTTTTCAGTTTTTTAGGTCCTTGAATTCGCCTTTGGGAAAAAATCCCCTTTCAGTGCTGTCTAGCTTTGTCCTTGCTCAGCTCCTATCTTTTAAAGCATCATATTGAAAGATAATGAAATTGATTAGATAAGGAGAACATACCTTCTTGGTGCATTGCTGTATCTGATTTTCTGTTGTGCCTGTTTGCATAGTAATTGCACTGAGGCTATACAGTACAGATGTTTAAAATCATTGCTAGTCCCAAAGGAACAGACATTGGAACTTTTCCTTCTATTTTAAGCAGGGACATTAATATAAAGAAACATTAGTCTACTTATCCTTGTGTCTACTTACATGTCACCTATCTTCCTTCATTTTAATAAGTTAAAAGCTTATTTAAGAAAGAAGACAGATTGCTCATGAGACATCTTATGGAACTGTGATGACATGTTAAGTCATTCAGTTCTTTGCTTAGAGTGAGGTGCTTTAAGATGCTCAAATACTAACAATTCTGCAGAATGCTTCCATCACTCAGGCATCACTTATTAATCACCTACTGCACATTGACAGCTCTATGACATGCTGTAGACAGACACTAAAGAAAAAGATACAGACTCCACTTTTAAGAATTTTCCTTCCCACCTAAGGAAATAAGTTAGGGATATGTGGATATGACTTAAGAATTTTCACAAAATGTCCTTGACTAAGTGGGAAATGCTCTACCACATATCAGCTGAATGATCTTGAGGCCCTTTGTGCTGAACATGTCTTCTTTGTTTATGGAATAGAGATTAAATGAATATATGTTTGTAAAGATCTTTGAGGAAAATTATTTTACAAACAGAATCACATTGTACAAAAGTTGATTGTCAAGGTGTGCACTTAGGAGTGGAAAAGGCAATGGCAACCCTCTCCAGTACTCTCCCCTAGAAAATCCCGAGGACGGAGGAGCCTGGTGGGCTGCAGTCCATGGGCTCGCTAAAAGTCGGACACAACTGAGCGACTTCACTTTTGCTTTTCACTTTCATGCATTGGAGGAGGAAATGGCAACCCACTCCAGTGTTCTTGCCTGGAGAATCCCAGGGACGGGGAGCCTGGTGGGCTGCCGTCTATGGGGTCACACAGAGTCAGACACGACTGAAGCGACTTAGCAGCAGCAGCAGCACTTAGGAGTTATGGGTAGAGGAAATCATAACTGTGTGTTAACCATGATAGGCAATCTCCTGCTGTTAGAATTACCTGGAGTTAGGACATTAGCGTGCTGCGATTCATGGGGTCTCTAAGAGTTGGACACGACTGAGCGACTGAACTGACCTGAGGACATTAGAGGAGCTTCCCTGGTAACTCAGCCAGTAAAGAATCTGCCTGCAATGCAGGAGATGCCATTTTGACTCCTGGGTTGGGAAGTTCCCCTGGAGAAGGGACAGGCTACCCACTCCAGTATTCTTGGGCTTCCCTGGTGGCTCAGCTGGTAAAGAATCTGCCTGCAGTGTGGGAGACCTGGGTTCAGTCTCTGGGTTGAGAAGATCCCCTGGAGGAGGGCACGGCAACCCACTCCAGTACTCTTGCCTGGAGAATCCCCATGGACAGAGAAGCCTGGTGGGCTGCAGTCCATGCAGTCACAAAGAGTCAGACATAGCTAAGTACTAAGCATAGCACAGTAGAGATCATGCAGGCCCAGTCCTCCTGGAAACCAGGCTGCTCAAACAATTGTGCATCAGGCCATGGATCATTTGGCTATTTGAGTTGATTTAAAAGTGAATTGGGCACAACTGAAACAATTAAAAGAGATGTATAATAACATGGGCAGATCTAGAAGGTATTACGCTAAGTGAATTAAGTCCAAGAAAGACAAATACTGTATGATCTCACTTATATGTAGAATCTAAAAAACAAAATGAACAAACAAAGCAAAATGAAAACAGACTTATAGATACAGACAACAAATTGGTGCTTGCCAGAGGGGAGGAGGTGAAGTAAGTGAGTGAAATAGGTAAAGAGGATTAAGAGGTACAAAACTTCAGATATATAATATCACAGAGATGAATCATAGAGCATAAGGAGTATGGTCAATTATATTGTAATTACTTTTTATGGGGACAGATGGTTACTAGAGGTGCTGTGGTGATCATTTCATAATGTATGCAAATGTCAAATCACCATGTAACCTAATATTGTATGTCAATTATATTTCAGAAAAAAAAAAGGGAATCCATTTATGAGTTGTTTTAAAGTGTTTTTTGGATGTGGACCATTTTAAAAAGTCTTTATTGAATTTGTTCCAGTATTGTTTTTGTTTCATATTGTTTGTTTGTTTTTAGGCCGCAAGACATGTGGAATTTTAGCTTCTGACTAGGGGTGGAACCTGAACCCCCTACATTGAAAAAGTGAAGTCTTAACCTCCGGACCACCAGGGAAGTCTCTGAAATTATTTTTTGTAACGTGTCATTTTACTCAGTGGAAATTTTTAAAGAGTACTGGTCTGTAAAAAGCATTTGGGTTATAGAAATCCTGACTCATCTAACAGGTAGATACTGTAAGGAGTTGAAAAAGGATTGTGTGGACTTGTTTTCCACTCAGTTGAATCACTTTCAAACTTTGAGTTTTATACCATACAGCCATGAACCACTTCTTAGCCATAAAGTGAAGTTGCTCAGTCGTGTCCGACTCTTTGCAACCCCATAGGCTGTAGCCTACCATGCTCCTCCATCCATGGGATTTTCTAGGCAAGAGTACTGGAGTGGGTTGCCATTTCCTTCTCCAGAGGATCTTCCTGACCCAGGGATCGAACCCTGGCCTCCCGCACTGTAGGCAGATGCTTTACTATCTGAGCCACCAGGGAAATCCTCTTAGCCATGAGAGTAATTAGTAATGAAGTTTGTTTACTTAGCATAGCTTTGAGAATGGGAAATCTGGAATTGGGGCAACATGTTTTTTCCTTTCATAAGTGCCTTCCTGAGTTCTCAGAACTAATTCTAGATATAACAATCAATGCTGCCACATTTTCAACTTTTCCCCTTCCTTTAAAGAACTCTGAGCTCTGTGTGGGGGCAGTAAATGAATTCACAGCAATGAGACAACCAAAAAGGATCATTCATGAGCATTCAAATGTGCATTTAATGTGAATGTAGGCTTCAGCTTATATAGGCTGCAAAACCCCTATCAGCAGAGCTGTTTCAGTGGAGCTCATTACACTTGGTGTTCTGTTAGAGTTGATGACAGTCCTTTGCCTTTGGCCATGACTTGGAGGGAGACGTTTATGTACCTGCTGCTTCTGGTGACACATCCTAGATGATTTTCTGATGACTCATTTCAGTTACTTTCTACTTTTTATTGATAACAAATAATAATAAGACTCCTCCCAAGTATATTTACATTTTAATAAGAAATGCCATAATGGGCTTCAGGATTCAAAAACAAGCACCCAAAAGAGCAGAGGATGAGTGAAGCAGCTGCTAATTTGCCAGAAGGACTTTTCTGACTCTTTCTCCATCACCTCCATGAAATTTCTCAATGTCTCATAAGAAGTCACTTATTCTGTCAATTTAAGAACTGACTACTTTGATGGGCTCCCCTTTCAGCTGCACGGTCCTTTGATGTGGATGGCAGAGTTTGTTTTCTTTCTTTTTTCTGCCCTGCTGATATAGCATCACAGAAATCAAAGAAGTGGAATTCAATAGTAGGGATTCAGACCTAGGACAAACCCCATGGGCTTAATTTTTTGAAGATCAGCTAGTAATTTACCAAATTGCCAAAAATTGTCTTCTGTTATCTGCCTTGTATAAAACAGACTGAGAACAAAATAGCCTTTATTTCCAGATCTTTGCATTTGTAGAATTTACTAAACAGTCCTTCAAACATTATAAATGGTAATTGTGTATGATTAGAATTTATAAGATTCTATACATTTAACTCTTTTCTTCTTCCTTAGCCTGGGCATACAAGTTAAAAAACAGTAGATAAGGTATCAACATGAAGAAATGGCAACATCATTGATTAAGATGTCTCTGTTGGGAGAAAAGACACAAAAATATTTCTGTCCAAAACTATTATTGAATCTGTTGCTAAACATTAGGTGTCTTCTCACTTTGGCTTTAAATATTTGATTTAGAGAATCAGAGTACTAGGCAGCTAGTCAAGTCAAGGCCAGCAAACCCCATTAAAACAAATGCCATCTTCACTCCCTGGCCAGGACCCCAGGTTGGGATTTATCCCTATGTAGGAGTAGGTGACTTGTGTTGTTACCTACTGCTGCATAACATATTACTCCAAAATTCAGTGGCTTAAACCATACTCAGTTATTATCTCACTATCTCTGTTGGTCAGTAATCTGGGAATAGCTAATCAGATCCTCTGCTTCAGGACCTTCCACAGACTGCAGTCAAGATGCTGCTATGAACTTGGGTGTGCAAATATCTGAACTATAGAGTAGATGAAAGAAAAAGTTTCAGTATTCTCTGACCGAAGGTCTTGATTAGGAGAAACTGGAGGCAGGCTAAAAAGAAGCGAGTAGCCCTGTGTAATTCATTAGTGGAGTGTATTTGGCTTTCTCTGGTTAATTGTTAGTTGGCAGTAGGGGGAAAAATTATGAGAAAGAAAGTGAAAGTCGCTCAGTTGCATCCGACTCTTTGCAACCCCATGGACTATAAAGACCATGGAATTCTCCAGGCCAGAATACAGGAGTGGGTAGCCTTTTCCTTCTCCAGGGGATCTTCCCAACCCAGGGACTGAACCCAGGTCTTCTGCATTACAGGTGGATTCTTTACTGTCTGAGCCACAAGGGAAACCCAAGAATACTGGCGTGGGTAGCCTATCCCTTCTCCAGTGGATCTTCCCGACCCAGGAATCTACACACATTTGCATGTTGCACCCAGGGTCTCCTGCATTGCAGGCAGATTCTTTACCAACTGAGCTATCAGGGAAGCCCATAAAAGATTAGGAGAAGCTGTCAGTTTTTGATCAAGTCCTGGTCACTTGGGGTCAAGTGCTACAGAGGTTGTGATTTGGCTTCCTGAACTGGTTGCCACAGATTTCAGGTTGGTTTCACCTGCTGGTTGCTGCACATTTTGGGTTAGAGTGTGGGCACTGTCTGGCTGTATATCCAGTCTTTCAGCATAAGGAGTGGGGAGGGTTGTAGTAAATAAAGACTGATCCTAAGTAGCAGTGGCTGAGTGTCTGGTTAGGACGTGTATACTAAAGCTGTTACTACAAAATCCATTTGCTAATGCCTAAAATTTTTTTTAAAGTTGAGCTCTGTGTTAGAATTCAAGCTAATTAGCTTTGAGGCAATTATTTGGTTTGAACCCTAAATGTTATGCTTATTTAATCTTCACAGCTTTTTGTTCAAATTAAAGGCCTATGTTGGCACCTACTTACATCACAAGCACACATTTACATGTTGCACCCATGCTCACCAACTGTGCCCTTATTTTTACTCACTCATTAATAATCATAAATTTACATGGATAATGTGAACATTGAATAAAAATGTCTACTTAAGCTTTCAAGTGCTACTTTCAATGTTTAACATTTCTAAGTCCTAATTTATTTTAGAAAAAGAAGAGAATGGATAATTCCTGTACTACATCAGTCTGAGCCACAAAATAACAATAAAACATTATTATTATTCTCCTTATTTCAGTCATCACAATTGGGGTGGGGGAGTTCAGCAGTGCTAACAAAACTCCAAATCTGTTCACAAAGTCTCCAGAAACTCACTTTAAGTTGAATACATTCCCTCCAGTTGCTTCTAGAATTCACCATCTTCTTTCTCCTACTCTTGATGTTGGCTTTACGGAATACCATCCTCTTATTTTATCAAAGTTTCCCAAAGTAAGTTTGTTTTTTCCTCTAGCTCCTACAGAGATTTCAGAGAAAAGAGCACTGTAAATTTTCACTGCAGGCTCCTCTCCTTAGGACCCAGGCATGAATCCCAGAGGACTTGGAACATGTAGGCAATTAGGATAACACACTCTGGGAGGTTCTAAAAACAAAATCAAGGAAAAGCTCGAAAAGCAGCTTATTGGAGTCTTGGCAGAACATCTTGTGGTCCTCCCAGAACATGAGAAGATGGGGGCCTAAAAGGAGTCAGCCTGACGTCATCACCCAGTCACCTCTCTATCCCCCTGGGAGAGTCATGAGACAGTTTTCCATCGCCTTGCGACTTTTGATGATGGGTGGGGCTTTCTGCCTGCATCCCTCAGACTAGACTTCTCAGCTACAGCCTGAAATTGGCTTCTGGGCTGTGATACATCCCACAGCCTGCCTTACATTCACTGGGCTCCTTTTGTTTCATGTTGTCCTTTTGGGTGTGTGGGAACAAGGGAGCTGATGCTTTTGGCTATTCTTCCTTTTATTGTCTATGTTAATAATAAACTCTCTTAATCTAAAAGTGACTCATTGTATTTTACTAACCGAATCAGTCAGGCCACGGCCTTGGCCTTGCATTTTCTTGTGTGTGCTTGGCAAATGGCAGCCCCAGGCCCCTACTGCGATACTTGGCAACAGACGTATAGAAACAGTAGCCCCACAGGGGTCACAACTTCCTATAGACCTCTCCACAAGTTTCCTGGTCATGGTCCCACTTTGGAGACTGAAAGTCTTTAGTTTCTCAGAATTTCCCTGCAAGCTTTAAATTGTTCACTCCAATTGTTCACTTTCAGTAAGGCTAGTTAGTCTTACCTTTACTTTGATCTTCCAATTCTGTCAGAATTCTGGGGACTTATATATCACCATCTCATCCTAGACTCGTGTAGTATCTACTTACTGTAATAAATCCCTTAATCCCACAACCTCCTAGTAGATCTTCTTTCCTGACTGAATCTTGACTGATGAAATCAGATTTTCTTTTAAAGCTTGCACTGAAATAGAAAACTTCAAAAAAGAGGATTTCAAATATGTTAATACACAGGAAATCTTTGGTTTAGAGGGGGAAATTTGCAATTAAGTCAGCTCTGAGTCCTTTTCACATATTTTTCTTCCCCCAAAGTTTAATAAAATCCAAATCTCTGGATTGTGAGGTTGAAATTGTTCAAGTTCTTACCTCTCATTCTAATTAAGTTTTCCCTTTAATGTCACTTGGTAACCTTTGTCTTTCCTTTTTTTTTTTTTTTTTTTTAAATAGCTCTAAAATACAGAGAGTGGAACAGACTTACTGCTAAAATACAATTAGTTGATGAAAGTTGAAAAAAGATTGTGGGAACGATTAGACTATGTGGATTAAATATCTACTTTTATTAAAGGAAATTTTCTTCTGATATAAGGACAATTACTCATATCTGAGCAGAAAACTCATATACCAGTTGAACTTTGAAATCCTTTTTGGCCTTATAATGCAACATCATTGACATATCATGCTTTTCTTAAAACTGTATATTTGTATTAACACATTGTAAAATAACCTTCACATGTATTTTTTTTTCAATTAATCTTTGTGATTTATATAAAGGGAATATTGTTATTCTTATTTTATAAGTGAAAGTACCCAATGTCAGTAGTGACTTTTACTATACTGTGGGCATGGTGAGGTATCAGGGAAAATACAGAGTTTTTAAGATGTATGTACAATACAAAGTCTCAGGGCTTCCCTCATGGCTCAGTGGGTAAAGAAACAAGCTGCAATGCAAGAGATGCAGGAGATGCAAGTTCAATCCCTGTATCAGAAAGATCTCCTGGAGGGGGGCATGGCAACCCACTCCAGTATTCTTGCCTAGAGAATCTCATGGACAGAGGAGCCTGGCTTGCTACAGTCCATAGGGTTGCAAAGAGTCAGACATGACTGAGTGACTAAGCATAGTGTGGCATATATACATATACACACAATAAGTTTCATGGTTCAGTTGCTCAGTCGTGTCCGACTCTTTGTGACCCCATGAATCGCAGCACGCCAGGCCTCCCTGTCCATCACCAACTCCCGGAGTTTACTCAAACCCATGTCCATTGGGTCGGTGATGCCATCCAACCGTCTCATCCTCTGTCGACCCCTTCTCCTCTTGCCCCCAGTCCCTCCCAAGAGCATCAGGGTGTTCTCCAATGAGTCAACTCTTCACATGAGGTGGCCAAAGTACTGGAGTTTCAGCTTCAGCATCAGGTAACCATACACAAAAAAATATGTACAGAATACACACAACATAAGAAGAGAAAGGAATCAAAATATATCACTACAAAAAAAAAAAAATCAGTGAAATACAAAGGAAGATAGAAGTGAGGAAAAAGGATCAAAAGGACTACAATAGACAGAAAACATTTAATAAATGGCAATAGTAAGTTCTTCCCTATCAATAATTACTTTTATTGGCAGTGGTGGGGTTGGGCAAAATGGGTAAAGGTAGTCAAATCAAATGTGATATAGAAGAGTTATATACACATTTACAGTTTTATGATATAAAGTTTGGATTTGTTTGAAAAAGGTAAGTGTTTTTAGTATTTGAAAATAAATTAATGTATTCTACCCATACTTATAGAGTGAGAGAGAAAAACAATATGATGATTATAGACACAAAAAGTTTTTGATAAAATGTAAAACAGATTTGTACTCAAAACTCTCACCTACCGGTGAATAGAACTTTCTTAATTCAGTGCAAGCATCTACAAAATACCTACAGTAAATAATATTCCTAATGCAGAAATATTGAAAGCATTTCCCCAAATATTAGAAGTGAGGAGAGCATGGCAACCCTGCTGAGGTCCAGCCCCGGCAGGACCAGGAACACCCAAGGAATGAGTGGCGTCAGCGAGGAAGAAGACAGACACACACAGAAGGTTGCATAGAAGAGGTAGCTTTTTTTAGTTTTAGGATAGCTCAGTTTTTATAGAATGGACGTTACCTCCCCTTTAAGTCACCACATATTACATCAGATATTGGTTTCATGCTTCTGTCAATATTTTCCTTTCCCATGTTTTTCCCCTATGCATTCATCTAGAACATTTCCGATTACAGGGTTTTTTCTTAAGTGTCCTGTACATAGTCTTCTTGCCTCAATGGCCTAACATTTTCATTCTAACAAAACAGTGTTCTACAAATCTCAGGTATAGTGTAAATTCTTTGGACAGTAATACATGGGAAGGGTCACAGTAACATGTTTGACATTTCTGAGAATAGTACCATGTGAAAACCCTGATATTTTTCTTTACCTGAAACCACAAAACCTCAATTTACAATGATTAACTATTAAACAGCAAAAACACCTCTAAAGCAGCAAAACACCTCTATTAATAGTGAGATAATGGCAGTGAAGCTGGTTGATATAAATCTTCTATTGAAATCCTATGTACCCCATTTTCTAATTCTACAAAAATACGCATAATATCCCATGCTGTTTAAAGAAAGGGAAACAATGAACAAATAGCAGCAAGGAAATAGCAATAGTAAAAACCCTTTCAACCAAGGAGCAAGTAAACTAAAGCAGTATATCTACTTCTAAATCTAAATGCCTCTACTTTTTTCTATTCTAGAACATTATAATCTTTTAGGCAAGCAGCCAAACTATACCTGTGGGCTTTTCTTTTTTTGACTTGATGTTTATGGTCGTGTCCTGAGCCAGGGCAATCATGAGCATTTCCAAAAAGGCTTAGACTTTTCCAGGGAAGACTTAATACTATATATTATATTTCCAAAAATTAATAGAAAGCCCAACAACAGTAAGTCAGAAAGAAGAAAGGGACATACCGGGCCCCCAGGACAACCTCGAGGGGAAGAGCTGCCTTGCAGATTCCTTTCTCATCCTGGCGGCTCCTGAGGGGACATATTGGGCCCCCGGGGCAGCCCCATGTGAGGAAGAGCTGCCTTGCAGGTTCCTCTCTTGTCCCATGATCTTGTCACGGACTGGGCGCGTCCTGGTGGCTCCTGACACAACCCACTCAGTATTCTTGCCTGGAGAATCCCCATGGACAGAGGAGTCTGGCAGGCTACAGTCCATGGGGTCGCAAAGAGTTGGATGTGACTGAGTGGCTAGGCATAGTACGAGGATGTCTGCTACCATGATTTCCTTTCTACTTTGTACTCCAAGTCTTAGGACAGTTAGAGAAGAAGAGAGAAATAAAATCATGAGGTTTGGGAGAGAAAAATAAAACTGTTATTATGTATATGGTTGATACTATTGTACTTGTAGAATACCCAAAAGAATCATAAGGTATTAAAAACAATAACTGAATTTAGTAAAAAAAAAAAAAAAAAAAAAAAAATCACTGGATATAGGATCAATATGCAAATCTATTGCATTTTTATAGAAATTATCTAGCAAAAGAAATCACTAGGAAAGCAAATTTTTAAAATGACAGTATTTATAATGGCTCCAACAACATCTAGGAAAAAAATTAATATAAGAAGCATAAAATCTCTACACTGAATGCTATAAAACTGCAATGGATTCAAAGCAATCACAATCAAAATCTTGGTATATGCTTTAGTCTCAAAACTGACAAGACTCTAAAATTTAGAAACAAATGCAAATGGCTACATATATAGCCAAGACAAACTTGAAAAAAGAGCAAAGTTGAAGAATTCATGCTACTAGTCATCTTCATCTTGGAGCAAAAACGCTGAACTACAAGAAATATTTTGGGTTTTTGTTTTGTTTTGTTTTTTTGGTAAAAACCTCACTCCTGAAAACCTCTTTCTGAGACTTGAGATCCACTAGTGAGTTTAAAGAGAAACATAGAAATCAGTGAATAACAGTTTCCTAATTCAATTAATATTACACTTTGACCAGTAAAAGGGAAGATTGAAGACCATGTGGAGGAAGGAGAGAATGACTTCAGGGGAAGGAATGCCAGGAAGTAACAGATGTAGCACCCAAAGAGTAATAAGAAAATGTCTTTAGGGAGAATGGCATTGAAACATGCATTATCATATGTGAAATGAATCACCAGTACAGGTTTGATGCATGATACAGGCTGCTCGGGGCTGGTGCACTGGGATGACCCAGAGGAATGGGTTGGGGAGGGAGGTGGGAGGGGGGTTAAGGGTGGGGAACACATGTACACCCATGGCTGATTCATGTCAATGTATGGCAAAACCAATACAATATTGTAAAGTAATTAGCCTCCAATCAAAATAAATAAATTTATTAAAAAAAAAAAAGAATATGTTTTTATCCTTTTGAGGAAGCCAGGTTTGAGAGTAGAAATAAGTGGAAATTTTTTAGTAATTTGAAATGGATAGTTTTTCCAATAAAACAATTGGAATTTCTTAGCTTATGGTAAAATTCTGCCGTAAACCTCCTCTTATTGCCTATCTGAATGCTCCTCTATAAAGAATAAAGTGATAAATACTGTATCTTGAATAGATTTTCTAGCTCTAGATTTAGAAAGGACTAGAGAAAAACAGAAAAGGAAACACTCCGCCCACTATCTTCTGAGGAAGCAGGAGAAAGAGCTTGATAGAAAGATTTGATCAGAACTGGGAAAAATTGAGTCTTACAGAAGGGTAAAGCATCTTACACAGCATGACATCTACTAAGCTGCACCATGATCCAAGTTGGAGGTGCAGATAAATTTCTTAACACTTCTCAACTATAACCAAATGCCTTCTGCTTGCCAGATACAAACAGAAAACCTAGCCCAGTAACAAGTACAACTTCAAAGACAAATAGATTAATGGCAAGTTTCCAGGCATCCCTTTATATTTGACCAATGCTAGACCCCAGACATCTTGAAGACATACTTACTAAATCATCTTCTGACTGGTCTTTTACTTGGATGAGACTGATGGCAAGTTAGCACAAGGACTAAGATCATAAATCCATTTACCTACAGAACGCCATCTCCACATCTACTGCTTGTGAGCTGCGAGGCACTAGCAGCAGTAGGCAATTACGGCCTTCTCTCTTGAGTGCTGGGTGCTGCTGTTAGGAAAATGGGCACATCCTATATAGTCCTTCTCTTCTTGAAGCATACATTCCAGTGGTAGATAGCAAGTTACTTACCTTCTTTAGTTTCTGTTTTCTTAATAATATTTGTGTAGGATTTAGTAAATGACCAGTGTAAGTGCCCAACATGCCTCATGTCTGTAATTACTAAAGACATTCAAAAAGAGATCCAGGTGAAAAATATTACATGCCATATCAGTAAACAAAGAATGTGTGGCCATCAAGTCATCAGTCACTGCTGCCACCCCCAGCCCCCAACTTTGCACCCTGACTGGATTCAGAATGGAGAAAAGCAGGATGCTGGCCCTAGATAGTTAAAGTGCATATTAAAGGAGTGATTTCAATAATGTGAGGCTCTTGCATCTTCCCATACATAAAAAAGTGCTAAATTCATTAATTTAGGATGTTTGTTTTTTCTTTAGTTAGCAGAATTTTTTTGATCGTCAACTATGTGGTTCAGTTCACTTCAGTCGCTCAGTCATGTCCGACTCTTTGCGACCCCATGAAATGCAGCACACCAGGCCTCCCTGTCCATCACCAACACCCGGAGTCCACCCAAATCCATGTCCATCGAGTCAGTGATGCCATCCAACCATCTCATCCTCTGTCGTCCCCTTCTCCTCCTGCCTTCAATCTTCCCCAGCATCAAGGTCTTTTCAAATGAGTCAGCTCTTTGCATCAGGTGGCCAAAGTATTGGAGTTTCAGCTTCAACATCAGTCCTTCCAATGAACACCTGGGACTGATCTCCTTTAGGATGGACTGGTTGGATTGGACTGGTTGGATCTCCTTGCAGTCCAAGGGACTCTCAAGAGTCTTCTCCAACACTACAGTTCAAAAGCATCAATTCTTCAGCTCTCAGCTTTCTTCACAGTCCAACTCTCACATCCATACATGACCACTGGAAAAACCATAGCCTTGACTAGACGGACCTTTGTTGGCAAAGTAATGTCTCTGCTTTTTAATATGTTGTCTAGGTTGGTCATAACTTTCCTTCCAAGGAGTAAGCGCCTTTTAATTTCATGGCTGCAGTCACCATCTGCAGTGATTTTGGAGCCCAGAAAAATAAAGTCAGCCACTGTTTCCCCATTTATTTGCCATGAAGTGATGGAACCAGATGCCATGATCTTAGTTTAGCTTTTGCAAAACTCCTATATACCTTGGCTCCCCCGTTATCTCTACGGAACAGCACCTCAAAGTTATCTGAAAGGCTGTCTCCTGGACTTGAGTCCTCAGCAAGTCCACTTGAATAAAACATTTCTTGACCTTTGGGTTGTGCATATTTTTTCCATTCAACTGTGAATAGCCTTGGACCAGTTTCCCCAGGTATGCTGACTCAGTCTAATTTTCTCACCTATCACCTACATACATTTCTACTTGCAGGCTCTGGGAAGACTCCAGGACTTCATTTTGCACTGCAGTTTTGCTGTTGATGCAAGGAAGGAGTCTGACTGGTAGCCCAGTGCTGTCACTGATGTTTTGGCCAACACTCACATCCCAGAGCATTCTCTCTCTCTCCTCCGCTTGATCTACCTTATGATTTCTGACATGCTGTGTCTAGGTACTGTCCTAGGTCACAGGCTTGCCTATGATGACTCATGTCTAGTAACTCTCCAGGAACTGCCTGCTTGGTGCCTGCCAAAGTTCTCCTGAGAGAAGAGAGGTGTTGCTATTCACTGCTTTGTTGTTGTTTACTTGCTCAGTCATGTCCAACTCTTTGCAACCCCATGGACTGCAGCACGCCAGGCTCTCTTGTCCTTCACTATCTCCTGGAGTTTGCTCAGATTCATGTCCATTGAGTTGGTGATGCTATCAAACCATCTTATCCTCTGCCATCTCCTCCTCCTCCTGCCCTCAATCTTTCCAAGCATCAGGGTCTTTTCCAATGAGTCAACTCTTTGCATTAAGTGGCCAAAGTACTGGACCTTCAGCTTCAGCATCAGTCCTTCCAAAGAGTATTTATTCAGGGTTGATTTCCTTTAGGATTGACTGGTTTGATCACCTTGAAGTCCAAGGGATTCTCTAGAGTCTTTTACAGCATCACAGTTTACTGCTAAATTTGCCCTAATTTACATCTGCTCTACAGCCATTGATCAGTCTAGTAGATACCTATTAACTTGTCAATTTTCTGTATTCTCTACTGGTCTGAATGCAGAAACTTCTCATCTCATAAAGCAAACTTAAACTTCATTTCAGCCTCCTCTGCATCCTCATTATTTGGTTAACTAAGCTCAATTAACATGCATAAACATACATGCACATTTCGGGATAAGTTATTCATACAAGAATAGCATTTCTTAGAACAAAAATTCGAACACAAGAACAGTCAAAGGGGAGTAGATTTGGAGGACATGGAATGTAATTTATGGAATAATGAAATGATTTAATCACTACAGGATTATAACAGAAAAATCAAAAGATTATCATAAAGATACCATCATATGACAAATAGGCAAATTATCATGTATACCTATATTTTAATGCATTCTATAAATCTCTAAGAGTTGAGTTCATTTCTCCTATAACAATCAATATCCCAACAGATTTCCTTCATAGGATTTTTTTTTTTTTGCAAAGTGAATATTTTTTACTTAAAATGGAAAAGAGTTTTACTGCATGTAGACAACAGAAAATTTGGCTAGATCTTAGACTATTAACTTACAGTAATGCTTATGTCACTGTATTTTTATTTGAATTTTCCTTAGTGTTGTAGATGAGGGAAATGACCACAATTCTTCAATCAACCCTGGTCCCATTCATTTGTAAAATGGCTTTGCAGTTTCTCATATCAAGAAACAAAATATAGTATCCCTTTCCTTGAAACCAGACTATTCCTATAGCTTGGTTTGACCAATACAATGCAGTGGGAGTGATGGGATGCTAGTTCCCAGCCTAGGACCCAAAACATGCGTACTTTTGCTCATGTCAGCCACACCCTTCGGCAATGTGTAGGACTTGGTTGGTCATCTTTTTGTAGTACAACCTAAGAAACCAATTAAAATAGGAAATGTTAACAGGAACTTATAGTGACTTCAGTGATAGCTCTTAGGTTTGAGATTAACACACGTGAATCTACAGACCATTCAAAACAGATGTAATAATAGCTAAACCTGAAGCCGTCTTTTCTCAAATCCCCAACTTATTTACCACTTTTCCCAGTTTCTCTGTTTTCTCCCTTGCCTCATGTGCTTTCACCAAGAATTCACTTTGCAAAGATTTTACAAGTTTTGTTATTTGGAAACACTCATGAAACTTCACTGACATACTCACATAAAGATTTTATTTAAAAGCCAAAGATAAGATGCAGCAAGAGAGAGAGTTCAGGCAAGCACTGGAGGTCTAAGAGAGGGTTCTAATTCTCACACAGACCTGCTCAATTTCTTAATTCAACTATCAAGAGATATATGATGTGCTGTGGCTCTGGGAGAGTTAAAGGCAGAATTCTCAGTGGTGTCTTTCATGCCTCAATGGTCACTTCATCAAGCTAGGTTATTTATGTAACTGGTTATGCCAGGTGAAATAGTATCAGTAAGCAAACTGCCCCTAGTGGTCACCAAAGGAGTGTCAGAATTAGAATGTGTGTATGTGAGCTCAGTCGCTCAGTCATGACTGACTCTTTGTGACCCCATGGACTATAGCCCACCAGGCTCCACTGTCCATGGAATTTCAGGCAAAAATACTGGAGAGGGTTGCCATTTAATCCCAAGGCTCTTAGCTTGGGCAACAAAGACAGACACCTAAGCTTTTCCACAGTTGAATCTAGACTTTTTTCCTGACCAACTGTAAGCTAACTCTATCCAATACACCCCTCATTCAAGTACATGAATGAATTTCTGTCTCCTATGTAAGCATACTGTGTATATGTAATTGGTTTCTTCTCTCATCTCTGTATTTTTTGCTCTGTTCGTATTTTCAGTGTGTAAACTAACAATTACTTGCTTCCTTTGTTCACTCTAAGATACTTTCTAATCACTAGTAGATGCTTAGGCTACCCAAATAAATTAAAAAATGTTTCTATCCTCAGTCAACTCATAGTTTAGTGTCCTCCTGACTCTTAGGTTCTCATTTATGAAAGACAATATACATTAAGAAATTTGGGGAGAAGAAGGAGCTAGGAAGGTTTAGGGGACAAACGACTCCCAGGGGGAGAATGGATATTGCTGTCCTTGTGGTGCTGCTAGTAAGGCGTATTCTTAGACCTGTTCTACAAAAACACTCTTCATCTTAGGCAGTGGAGCATAGTACTTTTATTCAAAGAAATGCTGAAATCTTAGTTTGACCCTGAAAATACTTAGTGATGCATTTTGTCCTCTTTTAAGTACCTCCTTATGGGGATGAAGGAGATGGTAAATTAGGGCTTAACTTGCTCTTAACTCTTGCAGATATTTCAGACATTTCTTTAGAATGACCTGAGTTTTTCCTAAAAGCACTCAATATAGCCACCCTTCAGCAAGGGTAATTGATTTATTTCTCTTCTGAATTGGAGGAAGAATTAATTTGCCTGATGTAGCCTTGAGCAAAAGCAAATGTTGAGTTGACCTCATTTTCTGGCTATGTTCAGCATAACAGTGAATGAGAAGGGTAAATAATAAAAATAAGAGGAATATTAATGAAATGCACAACACAGTACACACATACAAACACACACATAAATTCCTGGTTAAATCTAGCAAAGAAAAAAGCCTCCTGTTAGTAATTTGGTAATCATTCCTTTTCTCTTAAGGGGTTTTGATAAACAGATACAGATTTATTTAACTTCTCTCCACTCTTACTCCACATTCAAAGTGTCATGCCATTTCCATGCTTCTAAATCTCCAGTTTCTTTCATATGCATTATCTCCTCTGCACTCTTGTTTTAACTCTTTTAGTTTATTCACTCACATTCTATTATCTGGAATAATATCTTAATATACCAGCTAACTCCTCTTTCAGCAATGTTCAACTTCTTAATCCGGATCATCCCTTGTACCCACAGAAATAGAACTTTAAGACACAACTGAAATGTTTGAATCCAGTTCTCAAAAACCTTCTGTGGATAATCAACGTGTAAAGTCAAAATCACTAAAAATCTCTGTCCTTATTCTATCTTTCATCCATTCAATTCTCAAATAACTTCAAGCTAGTCCCATGGAGTGAGCACAGTGGTGACCTTCCTAATGTCCCTGCTCACTGTCTCTCCTAGATCTGCCACTTTCACACCATCCCTGCTGGTTAGAGAATGCCGTGGTGGTTCCATTCTCTGTGCACCCACCAGACAGAGCCAATATCTCTTCTCCAAATCCCTCACACTCTGTTTTGGCATTTTTAAACATTTTAAACATCATTATATAAATGTTTAAACATTTTAAACATCATTATATAAATGTTCAAACATACCTAAAAAAAGATAGAGTATAATAAAGAGTTATGTACACCCATCTCACAAATTCTACCCAATTGTCAGGGATAGCCAAATCTGTTTTATTTCTATCTCACTCCTCCACTTCCTCATCTCTACTACTGAGTTACTTTAAGGGAAATTGGAGTTCTTTCATTGGAATTATTTTCTAAGAGCAACTGTCCATTGACTATTTGGTTATCTTGAAGAGCATTTGATATAGGATAGGCAAGATACATTCTTGATCTCCCCCATCCTCATATACTAGTTTTCAGAATATTAAGAATTTGATGTGCTAGAGAACTTTCAAGTTTACTAATTTAGCTCTTTTTATTTTCAGTTTGAAATTATGGATTTTGTAACATATTTGATGGGTTTCAATCAGTTGCAGTCACTGCTTTTTGTGATGCTCAAATTATCCCATTTTTAACCAGAGACACCCTTTCAAATAGACTCACTTCCTTTCAGCACAGCATCAGTAGTATTTGATAAATATTTTGTTTTCTGTATTCCAATATATAATATATTCTCTATCCCAGCCAGATCTAGAACCAGTCAGATCTGTGAGAAGCTCTGCTTGCTTTCTGCAGAAAATAAAGTTGAGTCCACTTCTGGGTGATGGGTAATCATTGCTACTGGGTTGGGATACTGGCCCTTTTCAGCAATTAAAGCCAATAAATACTTTTCTGCAGATAAAGAGTTTGTACCCATACTATTAATTTAAATGTAAAGATATAAGGGTTTTGATTACCTTTTTAAAATATTTTATGTGTGTATTTCTTGTATGTTAAACTTTGGTTTCACATAACATTAACATAATTGCATATTTGCCTCATCCCTCAATGTATATTTAATAGCTCCATAATAACAATATCAATATTGTTATTAAAAATATTGATGCCATCACTGAATCCTGTTTTACGTTTCATTGTAGTTCTTTTTGTCCTTATAGTATAATCTGTTGTTGTTGTTGTTCAGTAGCCCAGTCATGTCCGACTCTTTGTGATCCCATTGACTGCAGCACCCTAGGCCTAGTAAAATCAATTAGGGACAGCCAAATTACTTGCTTTGAAGTTTTCAAAAATAATTTTCCTGTATGTGGTTAAGCTACTGATACACATAGTTACACTTAAAGTCCTAAATACAAAGTCATAATACACATTTGCACACACACACATGTAATATGGTGATCAGTGGTAGTGGTTTACTCCCTAAGTTGTGTCCGACTCTTGCTATCCCATGGACTGTAGCCTGCCAGGCTCCTCTGTCCATGGGATTCTCCAGGCAAGAATACTGGAGTGCATTGCCATTTCCTTCTCCAGGGGATCTTCCCTACCCAGGAATCAAACCCAGGCGTCCTGCACTGCAGGCAGATTCTTTACCAAATGAGCTATGGTGATCAGTGAATTCACCTAAAAACAGCAGCACCATGACCAGCCAGTTGGTTGACACAAATACCTAATACAGTTTTTGAATACTGATCTAACATGACTTAGGAACATGGATGTCTTTGTCAAATTTCAGGTGAATTATTTCAATATTTACAAATCAGCTATGTGGGAAAGACAGGTGATGTTAAAGCCTGATGATAAGAACTGTAGTACAGGAAAGGATGAGAGGTGCTCTGAGACTGACGTGTTGATGTAAATTTGATTTGGGGACACTGTTTGCATCACACTCTGCTGGTGGAAACATTTGGCTGCCAACTATCTTCTAATGTCAGCATTTCCTACAGTGAAAACAGGCACTTTCACCTATAATTGTGGCTTATTTTCTGATGGTCTCTACTGGCTTCTTTGTATAACCATTTAGCTTAATTTGATGCAATTTATCCATACCTGCCAGTCTAAATACACAGCCCAGTAACTTTTATCAAATGGGAAGGAAGGGTATGAATGTGGTACTGTTAATTATGATGAGATCCCAAATCCAAAGTAAATGGCTGAATTTCTTCTTACTGTAAACATCTTATTTAGTAACCTTTTCCTTTAGAAATGAGGCAGCTTATAGAGGCAAATACAAGATATTATCTGCTGTTCTCACCATATCTTTTAGACCTCACACACTGTGTTTAGCAACAAGTGCTCCTGAGTGCAGTGCTCAGTCCCTAGGAGGAGAAGCTAATATTAATGAGGCCACAATCTCTGCTATAAGTCTCGTGTGTTCCCCTCCAAGGGGAGCAACACAGTGAATGTTGGGATGGGGATACACATATTTTCATAAAATAAAAGGATGATATATGAACAATGCAAATGGCCACAATCCAGGTACAACTGAACTATACATCTAAAACCACAAATTAAAAATCTCATTGGCAAAAGCATCTCCTGAGAATATGAATAAGTTCCAAGGAATTGTAGAGGACGTTCTAACATGACCAAGAACTGTCAAAGGAAGAGTAAAGTGATGACATTTCCAGTAAAAATAAATAAAAGACAGAGAGTAATGGCTTCAAGAAATACCTTGGGACAATCTGATACCAGAATTATTCTGGGCTTCTTGATAAATAAAAATGATATTAGAGACAGATTTTAGACTGCAGAAGTAAGCTTTAGTTTTTCACAAGTAAGATCCTATGTAATTCTGGCACACAGCTGTGTAATTAGCTAGTTTATATACGCAAAATCAGCTCTGCTCTTCCATTTTATTAATGGAAACTAAACTGCCAATTGGACAAGAAATGTTTAGGAGGGAAAAAAGAGAACAGAAATGGGAAGCTGGGGGTGCACATAGAAAGGACTGGTTAAAGAAGACTTTAAAACATGAAGGTGACATAGAGGATATCACTGCAGTAACATAGATTTTTTAAATCTCTTTGAGATTCCCTCCTGAAAACTAAACCCAAACAGGGTTACACAGAGGAAGAGAAAACAGGACAGAGAAAAATAACAACACATTGCTTATCTCCTTGGCACAGCCAGATGATGGCAAAGCCCACAAACCCCACAATAAGGGCGTGTGTGTGTGTTCAGTCACTTCAGCCATGTCCAACTCTATGTGACCCCAAGGACTGCAGCCTTCCAGGTGCCTCTGTCCATGGGATTTCCCAGGCAAGGATATTGGAGTGAGTTGCCATTTCCCTTCTCCAGGAATCTTCCCAAACCAGGGATCAAACCTGTGTCTCCTGCATTGCAGGCAGATTCTTTACCTGCCGAGCCATCAGGGAAGCCCTATAACATGGGCAAATAGGGCCAAATGACCATCAAGAGCAAAGTCAGAAAAACCTCAACCAGCAAATATGCAGGTAAAGACAGAATAGAAAAATTTCCCCTTCGACACCCTCAGAAGAAATTGATTGGGGTCACCAGTTACAAACCTATTAGCAAAAAGTTTGATGAGAATATCTGAATAATCAGGCTCTCAAACCCTGGGTTCAACTTTCACTTAGCCTCAGAATTAGGATAACTAGTCATTTTATGTCCTTTGACATGAAGTGATGTGAAGCACCTAGTACCTTCCATGAAACAATCTTGTCAAAACTGGAACCAGAATCTAACCAACTTCTAGAGATAATATCCATGATTGTGATACATGAGTGTAGGAAACCAAGTTAAATGATTCCACAAGAAAGAAAACAGTCACAGAATATGAGACATTTATACAGGACCGTGGATACTATTGTTATAATGTGTCAGTGAAAAGAAAAAAAAAAGGGGGAGTAGCAATTTAAAGAAACTTTAGATATATACAAAACTAACACAAACTTTAGACATTGTTTTATCATATAATTGTATAAATAAACTTGTAAAATATATTTTTAGGAGGTAATAGAGGAAATCTGATATGGATGGGTATTAGACACTACCAAAAGATTGCAGTTAATTTTATTAGCTGTAATCATGTTATTGTGAATCTGTAAGAAAATGAACATTTTCTTGGAGATACCCAAACAATACAAACTGACACCTGATTACTTATACCTAAACAATACAAACAAGTCACAAACCAGGTACAACTCAACTATAATCTAATTCCATAAATCAAAAAATCCTATTGACAAAAATATATCATGAGGATTTAAATAGTTATAAGTATGTTTTAGAAGTGGATGCAGAAGTGTTCAAATTTTTATTTCATCAAAGAAAAATGAAAAAATATATAAATTAATATCAGCAGTGTGTGCGTGTTTGCGCATGTGTGCTAAGTTGTTTCAGTCATGTTCAACTCTTTGTGATCACATGGACTATAGCCAACCAGCCTCCTGCATCCAAGGGATTTTCCAAGCAAGAATACTGGAGTGGTTTGCCACACCCTCCTCCAGGGGATCTTCCCCACCCACAGATTGAACCTGCATCTCTTACATCTCCTGAATTGGCAACCAGGTTCTTTCTTCTCCAGTTCTACCACCACCTGGAGAAAGACATGGCAACCCACTCCAGTATTCTTGCCTAGAGAATCCTGTGGACAGAGGAGCCTGGTGGACTGCTGTCCATAGGGTCCACAGAGTCGGACATGACTGAAGTGACTTAGCATGTATGTGTGCATTGTAGGAGGAAATGGCAGCCCACTCCAGTATTCTTGTCTGGAGAATCCAAGAGACAGAGGAGCCTGGTTGGCTGCCGTCTATGGGGTCACAAAGAGTCGGACTCGACTGAAGTGACTTAGCAGCAGCACCACCACCTGGGAAGCCCTAATATAAAGCAAAAGTTGGCAAAAATGCAATAGGTTTTAAATCTGGAGGATGTGTATTACACTACACATTAGTTCCATCATTTTATGGCAAATAGATGAGAAAACAATGGAACCAGTGACAGACTTTATTCTCTTGGGCTCCAGAATCACAGCAGATGGTGACTGCAGCCATGAAATTAAAAGACACTTGCTCCGTGGAAGAAAAGCTATCACTAACCTGAACAGCAAACCTAGACACAAAGCAGAGACGTTACTTTGCCAACAAAGATCCATCTAGTCAAAGCTATGGTTTTTTCAGTCTTCAGGTATGGATGTGGGATTTGGAACAAAAAGGCTGAGCACCAAAGAATTGATGCTTTTGAACTGTGCTGTTGGAGAGGACTCCCGAGAGTCCCTTGGACTGCAAAGAGATCAAACCAGTCAATCCCAAAGGAAATCAATCCTGAATATTCACTAGAAGCTTGATGCTGAAGCTAGGCTCTAATACTTTGGCCACTTGATGTGAAGAGTCAACTCATTGGAAAAGACCCTGAAAGCAGGAGTAGAAGAGGATGACAGAGGATGAGGTGGTTGGATGGCATCACTGAGCCGATGAAAATGAGTTTGAGCAAGCTCTGGGAGTTGGTGATGGACAGGAAAGCCTGGTGTGCTGCAGTTCATTGGATCTCAGAGTTGGACAGGACTGAGCAACTGAACTGAAAGGAGTGCATATGCAATAAGAAGCTCTGGAAAAGTCTTTTAAAAATATCATTTTCCTTTTTATAAGATTTTAAGATCACCTAGCTGCTGCATAAAAAATAGTCTAGAAAGTACAATGTATTTTCTTAATACTTCCATTGACTACACAATAGACTGGGGGGCTCTGTGATGCCATAAGTGCTGGGTTAAGGTTCTGCAAAAACACAAAACTGTATTTACTTTTTTCTTTTCTTGTAATTTCAGAACCGGGAAGAAAAGAGTAGGAGAAAACATCATTGAAAATTAATTGTTTTACAAACTCAAATGAATATTTAGGTTCTTAAATAATTATTTTAATAGAAAATGTCCACGCCTTATTTTGGACAATTTCTGCTATATTTGTTCCCTAATAAATATTTACATCTAGGCGGAGCAAGGGGTCTCCAGAATTATAAATGAAATATTTTAGAAAATGGGTTATAAGATATAGTAAAAACCCTTGGGAGAAAGGAACAAATAAGAATAACAAAAACCAAAAGCAAAACAAAAAAATTTCTGATCCTTTAATTATGCAGAAGTATGGATGATTCCTTTTGTTACAATCAGTGCTAAATGACACTAAGAGTAATAGGTCTACCTGTACCTTTTTCAAATAAAGTTTTTTATCAGCATTGTTTTAGTTCTTCACTTTCTATTTTTAAAGTTGAGACTTACATTCAGAACGTAGCCAAAAGAGCCAGATTTGCCTAGTGAAATAGCTGTTTTAGACAAGTGTGACTTGTTTCTGACATATGCAGTACAAGCAATTGTGTTAGGATGACATCCATCAGAGATAATAGCAAGCTAAAAATGGCACTATCATATTTCATCCTGATAATCATAAAAGCATACACAGAAAGCCCTAATATTTCAGCCCACAGGAGCAAAACTCTCCAATTGGTTTTCATAGCATAGATGAATTTAAACCAAGATAGAAAAAAAAAAAAAAATCATTGCTCAAAGCTAATTTAGTCACATTGTTTATAATTCTGTCTTTGTGGGCTGAATTTAATTTTAGTAAATCTCTGCTTCTAGTTTCTGGATCAACTGAAATCTGTTTTCTAAAGACCTAACATTACAGCATGCTTTTCTCCGCCTTGTACATTGTCAATTATTGAGTCCATTCTGCAAATTCTTATTCTGCATGGAAATGTACCTACTCAAGCTAATAAAATGACTTTGGCCATAAATTCAATTGAGAAATTTCATCTTATAATATTACTCTATACTTAAGCCTTTTGGTTCCTTTCTTCTGAGAAGGAGCAGAAGCCTGTGCTAGTAGGAAAGTGTCCTTATATGAATCAGGGGACAAATTTTCAATTTACAGAAAAAAGGCAGAAGTTTGTTATGTGCCTATTCATCCCAAGAACTTTGGATATAATACATTGTCATTAACACTTTTTCCTCATCAGAGAAAAGATCATGTCTAAAAGACATAGCATCAACTTAAAAATCGTGCTAAAAAGAAAAACAAATATTGTATATTAATGCATATGTATGGGATCTAGGAAAATGGTACTGAAGAATGTCTTTACAGGGCAGGGATAGAGACACAGATGTAGAAATAGAGAATGGACTTGTGGACACAGTGAAGGAAAGAGAGGGTGGGATGAACAGACAGAGTAACATTAACATGTACACTACGATGTGTAAACTAGAGAGTGGGAAACTGCTATACAACGCAGGGAGCCTGGCCCAGTGCTCTGTGAAGACCAGATGGGCGGGATGTGGGCAGGGTCGGGTGGGAGGGAGCCTTGAGAGGGAGGGGATATATACACACACTTCTGGCTGATTTTTATTCTTGTATGGCAGAAACCAACACAACATTGTAAAGCAATTATCCTTCAGTTAAAAAAAAAAAAGAAGCTATTGTGTCGGTACTAGCTTAGGGGGTCAGGAACCCACAATAAAACAAGCAGCAACAACACAACCAAAATAACAACAAAAAAATCCAAATCCCCCTCCCCCCAAGAAACCTGTAGCTGAAGCAAAGACCAGAGGCTGAGCATGTATCTCAGAGTCTGTCCCTGCCCCTACAGTTTCTTGTTGTTTAGTCACTAAGTCGTGCCCAGCTCTTTTGTGACACCATGAGTAGCCTGCCACTCTCCTGTGTCCCTGGGATTTCCCAGGCAAGAATACTGGAGTGGGTTGCTATTTCCTTCTCCAGGGGACCTTCCTGACCCAGGAATCAAACTCATGTCTCTTGCATTGGCTGAGCCACCTGGGAAGCCCAACCTTCTATGATACTTATAAGTTTATATGAGTAGGTTTCCTCTCTGGGAGACACACAGATGCCATCTGGGGAAGATGATATTAAAGATCAAGAGGTTATCTGAAAGATTTCTGAATTAACTGTAATACTGGAAGAAACCAAGATTCTATCTTTGGTATTTTCTTATATATAATGTGGGCATAATAAAAGTAGTTCCATTATATTTGTGAGGATTAAATGTAAATCATTTCTTTTACATGAATGTCCAATACAAAGTAAATAACAGTATTTGCAAATAGTTAACAACTGTAATTGTAACCCCTCCCTTTAATTAGTTCTATAGATGCTGAAGCTGAGACTCCAAAACTTTGGCCACCTGATGTGAAGACCTGACTCCTTAGAAAAGACCCTGATGCTGGGAAAGATTGAAGATGGGAAGAGAAGGGAACAGCAGAGGATGAGGTAATTGGATGGCATCACTGACTTGATGGACATGAGTTTGAGTAAACTCTGGGAGTTGGTGATGGACAGGGAAGCCTGGCATGCTGCAGTCCATGGGGTCACAAAGAGTCGGACACGACTGAGCAACTGAACTGAACTGAACTGATAGTTGCTCATAATGACAAATTTGAGATCTATATTTTTGCTTCCTTGTTTAACATATATTGTGTGCACTGCTGAGTTAAGATTGCCATTCAAAACAGTATCTATAGTTTTTCTTGCCAAATGAACTGAAAAAATTGTTTACCTGATCCAAAAAATATCATACTATGGCAATCTAGCATTCACTTGTGCAATCAGTTTTGCTGAAAAGCACCAAATAGCTTTACTGGTGAATAATACATAATATTCAAAGAAGATTTAATACCTATTTTTTTTCCTCATATTCTCCCAAGAAATGAAGAAGGGAGAAACCTGCCAAATACATTTTACAAAGCCAGTATTACCCAGATATCAAAGCCAGACAAAGACATCATCAATAAAAAGAAAGTAACGGGCCAATATCCTTGAACAGACATGCAAAAATCCTCAACAAAATATTAGAAAATTGAATCCAACAACATATTAAAAGGATCCTATACCACAATAAAATGTGATTCATTCCAGAGATGCAAGGATGTCTCATTCACAAATCAATCAACATGACATGTCACATTAATATAATGAAGATTAAAAATGATCATCTCAATAGATATAAAAAAAGAATCTGGCAAAATTCACCATCCATTTATGACAAAAACATTCAACAAAGTGGATATAGAGGGGATGTATTTCAGCATAATAAGCCCATATATGACAAACCCACAGGTAAAATTATACTCAATGGTGAAAAGCTGAATGCTTTCCCTGTAGGATCAGAAACAAGACAAGAATGCCCACTATTGGCAGACAATAGTGTTTTGTTTGACTGAGCATGTTAACACTTTCACTTTCATTTTCATAGTTAATATAGCATTGGAAGTCCAAGCCATAGCAATTAGGCAAGAAAAAGAGAAGATATCTAAAATAGGAAAAGAAAAAGTAAAGCTCTCATGATTTGCAGATGTCACAATACTATTAATATATATAGAGAGAATCCTAAGAAACTTCAACAAAAAAACTGTTAGGACTAATGAATTAATTTAGTAAATTAACAGGATATAAAATCAATATACAGAAATATGTGATGTTTCTATACAATAATAACAAACTATTAGAAAGAGATGTTAAACAACAGCCCTGTTTACAATTGCATCAAAATGAATAAAATACCTAGAAATAAATGTAACCAAGGATGTAAAAGACCTGTACATTGAAAACTGTAAGACATTGATGAAAAAAAATTGAAGAAGACACAAATAAATGGAAAGATATGCTATGCTCAGTGACTGGATGAAAGAATAATCTTAAAATATTCATACTTCCCAAAGCAATCTACAGATTAAAAAAAAAAATCCCTATCAGAATGCCAATGGCATTGTTCATGGACTTAGAACAAATAATTCTAAAATTAGTCTGGAATCATAAAAGACTCCAAATAACCAAAGTAATTTTGAGAAAGAAGAACTAAGCGGGATTTCAAGTTATACTACAAAGTTACAATAATCATGTAAACCATGGCTGATTCATGTCAATGTATGGCAAAAACCACTACAATATTGTAAAGTAACTAGCCTCCAACTAATAAAAATAAATGGAAAAAAAAAACAAATTTACAATAATCAAAACTGCAGTTTGAAGGAGAATGTGTATGTGTACTTGGTCATGAACAACTCTGCAACCCCATGGACTACAGCCCACCAGGCTCCTCGGTCCATTGAACTTTTCCAGGCAAGAATATTGGAGTGAATTGCCATTTCCTTCTCCAATATCTATTACATTGCTTATGTATATATTGTGTGTATTGTATACACATAAGACACACCCACACACAAGAAATTGTTGTTGTTCAGTCTCTCAATCATGTCTGACTCTTTGAGACTCCATGGACTGAAGCACACCAGGCTTCCCTGACCTTCACCATCTTCCAGAGCTTGCTGAAACTCATGTCCATTGAGCCGGTGATGCCATCCAATAATCTCGTCCTCTGTCATCCCCTTCTCCTCCTGCCTTCAATCTTTCCCGGCATCAGGGTCTTTTCCAGTGAGCCGGCTCTTCACATCAGGTGGCCAAAGTATTGGAGCTTCAACTTCAGCATCAGTCCTTCCAATGAACATTCAGGACAGATTTCCTCTAGGATTAACTATTTTGATATCCTTGCAGTCCAAAGGACTCTCTTCTCCAACATCACAGTTCAAAAGCATCAATTCTTTGGTGTTCAGTTTTCTTTTTGGTCCAACTCTTACATCCATACATGACTACTGGAAAATCATAGCTTTGACTATATGGACTTTGTTGGCAACGTGACATCTCTGCTTTTGAATATGCTGTTTAAGTTTGTCATAGTTTTTCTTCCAAGGAGTAAGTATCTTTTAATCTCATGGCTGCAGTCACCAACTCCAGTGATTTTGGAGCCCAAGAGAATAAAGTCTGTCACTGTTTCCACTGTGTCCCCATCTACTTGACATGAAGTGATGGGACCGGATGCCATGATCTTAGCTTTTTGAATGCTGAGTCGTAAGCCAGCTTTTTCACTCCCCTCTTTCACCTTCATCAAGAGGCTCTTTAGTTCCTCTTCACTTTCTGCCATAAGGGTGGTGTCATCTGCATATCTGAGGTTACAGATATTTCTCCCAGCAATCTTGATTCTGACTTGCGTGTATATATGGTATACACATAAGACACACACACACACACACACACACACAGACAGGAAATTACTCAGCCGAAAAAAAAGAAAGAAATTCTGCCATTTGTGACATTGATGGACCTTGAAGGTAATAAGTCAGATGCAGAAAGATAGTCACCATGATTTTACTCATATACAGAATCTGAAGAAACAAAACAAATGAATAAACAAAATAAAAGCAAACTAATAAATAGGCAAAACCTATTACTGGTTAACAGAGGGAAGAGGGGTTCAGGGGAAGGCAAAATAGGTAATAGGGATCAACTGTATGGTGATGGATGCCAGTTAGACTTGCGGTGGTAATCACTTTGTAATGTATACAGATGTCCAATTAATGATATTATACACTTGAAGCTTATATGATAAAAAAAGAGGTTAAAAATAATCACTTTAGTAAATAAGCCTAGGTGTTATATTTAACTTTAAGCCTTCTATAAGTTAAATTATGGCACTTTCTTAAGACAGATGAATGTAAATTTAGACTGCATCAGTATATAAATATTACAACTACATTAAATAAAAGAGATAAAACTACATTGTCCCAAAGGAAAGCATAATCTCACCATGTTTAAGGCACTTACTATGAACCAGAAGTTAATTTGAATAATTTACATAAATCAATCAATTTAATCCTAACAGCTCTCTTAAGATGTAGTTACTATTATTATTATCTTCACTCTAACTTTATAGATTAGGAAATTATTACCCAGGAAGGCTAAATAAGTCTGATATTACCAAACAACTAGGAGGTGACTGAGCTGGGATTTATTTCCAAATAAATCTGGCTCAAAGTCTGGCTCAAAACTCAGTCTTAATTAGGATGCTATAATGTGTTTTTGGATAGCCTTATTTGATCATGAAGTCATCAGCAAAGTCATTGTATAAGTATCTATTTTTATTTGTTATTTTAAGTAAGCCAATGTAATAGAAAATTAAGAGGCTTCATCACATTTGAGAAATTATGTTCCTTTGTTGATGTTATAGTTTAAAAGGGTTATTGACAAACAAGACTACTTTTGATGATGGACTATAGGTATCCCAGAATCTTTAACATTTATGCTCTTCAGTTTGATAACATAAAGACAAATACAGGGAAACCAAAGGAGGCTGGCTGCAAATTACAATGGAGAACTTATAGAGGGTTTGAACCATTCAATAACTGAACCTCAAGAAGAGAATTCTTTATTGCTAGATGTAATTAAGGAAATGTGCATTAACTTATCTTACATGTGTGGACTGAGTCTGGAAGGATGATAGAATTGGATCTAGGCAGAATTTCTGAAGTTGTGTCCTCTGGTGGACAAGAAGAGCAGACTATGGTAAAGCTAAAGGCATTGCGGCGGCTCAAATTAATGCATATAGGACTGAGGGAATCTCAGCCTCTGCTTGATTGTTCACATCCAGTCAAGTGCATCTCCTCCAGGAAGAAGGGCACAGCGGGCACACTCTCCCAGCAGACTCATGCTTGGAAAGAGAAGGCTGGCAATCAAGATCTCTGTCTTGGAGTCCTCTTAGCGCTTATGAAAACCTACTATGTACTCCACAAACATTCACTCACCATCAGGTGAATGATGGCTATTTCCAAGCCAATACAGACACAGGATATAGTTAACCTAGAAACAATGTCAGAAGCAGAAGATAAGAAGTATCAGAATGTGAAGTCAGAATGAAAGGGCCAGGTAAAAGTGTAAGTGAAAGTGGGGAGCTACATCAGAGAGTGAAAGGAGTAAAGAGTGAAGTCATGGGAGTAAAGGAAGATAATTAAATTTCTGTCTTCAGACTCTCAGCATTCAACTGCAGTAGGTACTTTTGGAAGAGGGGCCATCTTGATTATCTGGATGAAGATGGGCACAAGATATTTGAGAGTTGGGGTTATAAGCGTGAAAGCACAATGATTTATAATCAAGGTCTTTACCCACAGGGATCTTTGACTAGATATAAAAATACATATATACATGCTAAAAGACTTGTATCCATCAAGAGATTCAAGATTAAGGGCAAAAATTATTTCTACCAGATCCTGAAGAAAATATATGTTGCTGGTGGTGGTGGTTTAGTTGCTAAGTCGTGTCTGACTCTTGCAACTCCATGGACTGTTCTGTGGCCTGCCAGGCTCCTCTGTCCATGGGATTCTCCAGGCAAGAATACTGGAGTAGGTTGCCATTTCCTTCTCCAAAATATATGTCAAATAAGTATAAAATGATACTTAAAAATTATTGAGCAAAATATTTAGCTTTGTCAAATTATTTCATTTATTTCATAATTTTATCTCTTAATTACCTTAAAATAGTTATAACAGTAAAAATATTTGTGTTTTAATACAACTATATGTGCATTTTCAAATATGGGAATGAAAAACAAAAGTAAATAGTCTCCACCATTTACTCCAAAATTTCCCACCATTTTAGGAAATCTCCTTTCCAGGTTATAAGTTCATGGTGACAGCATGTAGCTGCAGTATACTATTAGTGAGCTAAAGAACATACTAAAAAGTAAAAAGGGTCCCCAATTTTGATCTTGAATCACAAAACTCAAAATGAATGATAAGAGACAAATACACAAAATTTTACTTGCTAGTTAGCAATTTCTTTATATATATATATATGTCTCTAGTCATTATGAGCTTCTTGCTTAGATATAATCCTGCGTTTACGAATTTATTACAACTAAGTGCTTAGGTTATAATCTGTGTAGTAATAGACATTAGAATGTTTTAGGACTATTATCATAATTTTAATAGAAGCTTATATATATTTGTATTACAACAATATTTTTGCTATAACTAAAATGGTTCACCTTCTAAGTTTTAAATACTGGGGTAGTGGAATGGTAAGCTATTAGAGGATTCTATAAATAATAAAATTTATGAATAAGTGCTTCCAACTATAATTATGAATAGAACAGAAATCCTTTTTAAACATTGAAAGGCATTTCATGCCCATATTAAAACATTCAACATGGTGTCAAAAGGAAACAGACATAAGAAATTAATTACGGGTAATTAAAATCAAACATTTAGTATAAGCATTTGTCATTGAGTCCATTATATTACAGAGACAGTTCTAACTCAATAAGCATAACCAAAGCCTTGGAATGATGCCTCAATAACAAGCACAGTCATTTTGAAGAAGGTTGCCACTTAGATCATGTCTTTGCCCTGGAGTCACATATTGGAGAATGGTAGTGGTAGGAGTGGCTATTGAGTTAGAAAAACCCAATTCTTTCCTGTTGTGTCTTTCTTTCCTGTGTGTCTCTTTTGCTCCTCACATGAAACAGTTCATTTCTGATTTTTTTCTGACACTGGTCGCCAAATGTGTGGGGTTTTTTTTCCCCCACATCAAGCAAATCTATGATACCAGCTGGGTGAACTATATATTTAACTCAATTCTGATACTATAAGGATACAGTCCCACAAGACTGATCTCACTTCACTTGAGATGTCAACTGCAAGTAGAAGGTTCTTGGGTGACCCTCAGTTTGTGTTCTGTTTGGCTACAATTGGAGGTTTCCATGACCCCCTCCACAGGTCCAGTTAATTTGCTAGGGAGGCTCACAGAACTTAGGGAGACACTTAGTTACATTTACTATTTTATTAAAGAATATAAAAGATACAGACAGATGGAGAGATATACAGAGCAAAGTCTGGGAGGGGAGGGCCCCAAATACAGAAACTTCCATCCCGGTGGAGTTGGGATGCATCACTCTCCTGGTATAGGGATGTGTTTACAACCTGGAAGCTCTCTGAATTTCCTACTCTTGGTATTTTGTGGAGACTCTCACACAGGCATGATCAGCTATTAATCCCATTTCCAGCTCTTCTTCCCTCTCTAGATAGGTAAGGTTGGGGGCTGAAGATTTCAAACTTCTAATCGCGGCTTGGTCTGTATGAAAACCACCTCCCATTCAGGAGCTCACCTAGAGTCTCCTCATTTGATCAAAGGATTCTGCTAGTGCACGTGTCTCCCGAGGAGTTACAAGAGTTCTAGGAGCTCTGTTCCAGGAAGCGTAGAGACCAGCACAAATGGTCTCACATTTATGATGGCTCACCACAAGATTTTAAACTTTATGATGTGGTGAGGGGAATACACATCCAGGAGAAACTGTACTTTGAGCTTTGAATTGTGATTTTTTTTCCTCTGGACTGGTGATATGTGGTATGACCCTCTCTTGTGATGTTGGACAGTGGCAGCTCCCAGTCAGCCACACTATCACACAGATAAAAAATTGATATACTTAGAACCATTCTGTATCCAGACAGCCATTTTATTTTTTCACTTCCAGTTGCAGTACTCCATAAATTACATGAGCTATTCAATACTTTACTATAAAATAGGCTTTGTGTTTGATGATTTTGCCCATCTCTAGGCTAAATTAACTGTTCTGAGAATGTTTAAGATAAACTAGACTAAAGTATGATGGTCATACTTTCAACTTATGATGAGTTTACTAGGATGTAACCCATCATAAATTGAGGAAAATATGTATATATATTTTATGTGATATCACAACAACTCTCATGTTTAAGACCCCAGGAGCTTAGGAGGAGATTGAGAAGAAAAAAATGGATATGGCTTGCATTTCTCCTCTGCCTCTCATTTTATAAGTAAGTCCAAAATTAATCCTCCATTTACCCAAAGAAACAAACTTTTAATACCTAAGAGCTATAAATGATATTTATGAAAATATTTCTCTGTCAGACAGTAATGACATAGCAAAAAAAACCTTGTTTCTTGATAAGTTATCTCAGGCATAAATATTTCATCATTATTCATATATTTTTGGATAAAAGTATGGAAGATCTGTTTCATAGCAGATTACTTTTTCTGGAGGGGTTGAATTTGAAACTATTTTTATTGATTGAGATTACTTTAGTAGGAAAACTTTCAATTAGAAAAATTTGAATCACTAAAGCACAGGACTAGTAAATTTAATAGAGATTGAACAGCAGGGAAAAATATCTGAATCAACCGAGCCAGGGTACTTATCATGACTGTCAAGGTGGTAAACTATTGGCAGACAGTGGTGGGGAAGAAGAGGTATAAAGAAGCATTGTAAGAACAAGCTTATCTAGATCCCTGATGCTCAAAGTGTGGTCCAGGGCTCGCATTATCTGGGGACTTGCTAGGAATGCAGAATCACAGGCCTTCTACAAGACGTACTGAATTCTAACCGGTCCTTATCAAGATCCCCAAATCATAGGAACATTAACGTCTGAGAAGTCCTGATTACATGTCAAGTGGGTCTAGGACTAGCCTTGTGGTACAGGATTTGAATGACGAGGTTAGCCTTTTCATGGTGTGAAAAGTCCAACAGAGAGGGATGATTTTGATGGGTTGTTTGGCCACAGCCCCTAAGCAGTGCCATGAGCAACACACACGGGAATTTACAGATTTGCTGCCGCTTGCAATTTGCGCTGATTAACATCAATTAGACAATTTTTCCAATCATTCTGACTGAAAAGAGACGCAGATTGGAATAATGACAACGTGGACACTTGAATCATATAGTTCTAAGTTAAACCCTTTATGGCTTGAGTAAGGTATATAAACACTTTGAATTTCAACTTCTGCTTCTATAATTTGGGGAGTATAATGCCCATTTTGTAGGATTATGTGAAGATTAAATGAGATAAATTGTATCCATTTCTTGATATAAATCCAGAAACATAGATTTCCTGTGTGTGTGTATCCTATACAATTATATATACATGCACCATATATCTTTAATGTAAATATATACAACTATATTTTAAATATGTACATACAGCATTTATATGTATTTCATACATATAGTATGTATATATAAAATCTATATACATATCCTATAGAGTTGGTATGTATATAAACATATATATGTTTATACCCATATACACTGTAGTTGGTTTTATATGCATATTTTATTTGCATTTCCTATATAGTTATAGATATATATGTATATGCACATATATAATTGAGAATATGCATATTCTCTTGCACATGATCTCTTTCCAACTGATTTTTCATTTATCAGAGACTATTCACACATCCTGTTTCCATTAGGATAGTTTTAATAGTTTTTTATACAGTATGTTGCCTGGTACTACAAACTAAGTTTCTAAAATAAAAAAGCAAGAACTGTTGGGCCTTCTTAATGTCTAGGGCTGGAACTGAGTGGCATTATTTCTTGTGCATTTTATTGGTAAAAACATCTCAGGAGGCCAGTAGGAATTCTAGATGGGGAAACTAGTAAATGGCATAAATACTGGGAAGTGTAGTTCATGTGGATTATAAATGTGACACAGTACGCAAGTGTCTCAGTGGCATAATAAGTGTTTAGTCAATATTTCTAGACCTAAAGAACATTTAGACGAAAGGAAACTAAAATAGGAAGAGGGAAATAACAGAAAATCTGGATCATTTAGCTGAAGTTATTCCGAGACACCTAGATGAGTTATTCTGAGGATAATATTAGTTGGTATGTATGGAGTTTCAGAATATAACAGAAGAAATAATATAGTTCATTTCCATAAACTTAGAATTCTTTTTCTCATCTCAAATTGTCCAGGACCCATCACTGGAATAGATCATGTTTCTCCTAAATGTAGCCTGCATTATTATAGTCCTGAAAGTGTGTGTGTACGCTAAGTTGCTTTAATCATGCCCAACTCTTTACAACCGTATGGACTATAGCCCACTAGGATCCTCTGTCCATGGGATTCTCCAGACAAGAATACTGGAGTGGGTTGCCATGCCCTCCTCCAGAGGATCTTCCAGACCCAGGGATCAAACCCTTGTCTCTTACTTCCCCAGCATTGGCAGGCAGTTTCTTTGCCATTAGTGCCACCTAGGAAGATCATAGTTCTGTAAAATTCCCTTTTCAAAGGTGTGTTGGAGAAAATAAGTGCTCAAGTGTAAAAACCCTGTGTATTAAATTTATTCCACATCAGCATATTTAAAAAGGCATATACCACAATAAAAGGAAACCATTAGCATTTAACTCAGTCTTTAATTCAGCATTCCCAAGACTTTTCCCCCCATAAAACAAAATAGCATCCTAAAGAACATACCTTGGGAAATGCTAGAATCGTTTCTATACTAAAATCAACTTGGGAAGTAAATTTTCACCAAGAACTGTATAAACCAAGGTTTATATAAATGCCAAAATTTTAGGTATTATCTTTTTTTCTGTTGTTACTAGCTGGAGAATTTTTCTGATATGTATCCACGTAATTCTTCTCATTTTGTGCTCTTATTCTTATGGAAATTCTCATTAAAATTTTTGTACTTGTCCTTCAGAGACACCAAAGTAGATAAAGAATTTTCTGCCAAGTAGCCTTCTTTGAGGGGTCAACCAATGGCCCCGTTTCTTGCTCTGCTCACCTGTTCTTCTGTATCCCACAGTGTTTCCTCAACAGGGAATTTCCTCTTGGCTCCTTCCCTTGGCTGTTCTCAGCAGCCAGGATGAATGCGGAGCACTAATGGGAATGTTTTGCACTACCGTGTGCCAGAAAGATACTGTCAGACTGCAGGCCAGATCTCAGGATATCCTCTCCTGCTGCCAGTGTTTGCTTCCCAGTGATGACTTCATGAGGAAAGAAGCCGCCAGGGAGGCGGGCAAGAGGAAGGATCTTGGATCTGGTGCCGGCTAGCTTGCGGCCCTCCCTGACTGTTGGTTCCTGCTGATGCAAAATGCTTCTCTTTGCCCCTCATCCCCCCAGTCTCTCTCCAGAGCATGTGTGGGAACTGTAGCCAAAAGAATCTTCCCATCTTAATAAGGGAGAAGTTAGGGAGAAATAGAAAGCAGACAGCATGCATGTCCCTATTCCCAGCACTGAAGAAGACCAAAATGGGTATTGACATTATCATGGTAATATGTTACTGGAAACCTCTTTGAAAGAGTCTTGTGTTTTCCAGATCAGTATTATTTCCAGCTAGTGGGCAAGGCCTCTGAAGTAATATTGTGTTGTTTTAAATGCAGGGGCCTTTTAAAACTTTTCTATTACACTTTGAAGAAAATACCATTAGGTACATTTTTATAAATGAAGCAACAAAAGCTTCAAAAGATTAAGTAGTTTGCATGGGGTCAAAAGTTCATAACTAAAATGTAGTTTCAGCTGAAGGTTTGCCTGCCTTCCATGTTGATATTAAAGCCCCACACATACACTGGGGCTTTAATAATTCACTTTCCCTGGTGGCTCAGATGGTGAAGAATCTGCTGGCCATCCAGGAGACCTGTGTTTGATCCCTGGGTCAGAAAGTTCTCCTGCAGAAGGGAAAGACTACGCATTCCAGTATTCTTGCCTGGAGAATTCCATGGACAGAGGAGCCTGGCAGGCTATTGTCCATGGGGTCCCGAAGAGTTGGACACAACTGAGTGACTAACACTTCTACTTTCACTTTGGAAAACTGATCCTTTGGTTAAAAACCAACCGGCGATGGAATGGAGAATATGTTATCAGTCACTGAGGTAACTAAACAGATTTTTCACATTCATCTTTTTCTAAAAGAAATGCAGTGACACACTCTTACAGCCTATCATTTGTCTTTAGAAGCTTATTCAATTTTGTGGGTGCTCATTAAGTAAAAGAATATAAAATTACACTATGAAATTAAGTACAGAATTTATACTTACAATGAGATCACAAATAGCTATAAATTACAAATTTATGAAAGCAGACAAATATCAGAAATATTATGAAAAAAAAAGAAATATTATGAAAATTCAGGTATGTTCCATGCACCAAGATAACACTGTTTATTTTATATATTTAGCTGCACTCATGCCTGTCCTTGTATTTTCATGTGCTAATGCCAGGTAAGTAAGTACAGTGGGCAAGACAAGTATTCCTAGAAGCTACTCCCACACCTGGAAAATATTTTAACTAGTCACAGAAATGAATATAAACTGTACACCCCACTAAACTCAAACTAAGTGTACCCCAAACTCTTCTTCCCTTTAGTTAGATACAAAATTGCCTATAACCACTTCAAACTTCATGTGAGGGAAGTACAATGAAGGAGGAGCTCAACTAAAAAGAGATAGATGATTATTGCCATCTGTCCATTCCTCCCTGTAACAGAAGTGAACATACATCCCTGTATGTTGCCACAGGGCTTGCCTGTACAGCCAGTTAGAGGAACATCAGGCCCACTTCACTGACTTTGACTGCAGTCGTGTGATTGGCTTTGGTCAGTGGAATGTTGATAGAGGTGACACCATAGCCAGGTTGAAGCTTTCCATGCAGTTATATGTACTAATTCAGGATCTCCTGCTCCTGTTCCACACTATGGGGAAAACATGTCCTAAACAGTGATATCCTCTTCAGTTTGGGATAAAAATAAGAAGACACAGGGAAGCAGTCCTAGATACACTCAGCAGAGCCACAGCCAACCTGCAGTCAAACCATTGCAGACGCAGCTTTAATCTAACAAGAAATAAATTTTCCTAATTTTTCAAGTTACTAAGACACTTTGGTATAAGTTAGCTAGTTCAAGAAACATAAATTAGTTTCCATTCAGTTGGACTTTTTAAAAAGTATTAAAGCTCACACACATATTAAAATAGCATAAAAAATCATATATATAGCTCTAAGGATATGAGTTTAAGGATGCAAAGAGCAGTGAGATGCAAAGAAGAGCTACCTAGCAGCTGGAGGATTACTCTCAAAGCCACAAGGCTGGATAGGGAACTGCCCACATGGCAAAATTTAGTTTTTGTTCACATCTTCCTTTTTTATCTGCTTGCTTCTAATTCAATTCAGATCTTTCCAATCCAAATCCAAAGTATTGAATCACTCATTTGAATTAGGTCTGTTGTTTTCCTTTGCTTCAACTTAAGCTATATATACATTCATATATATAAAATGATATTAAGTGGTGGTCATTTCTGACCAGTGAAGATTTAGTGTGAATAAAGTTGTTAGTAATGGTGCTGATATGATTCAGTTCATCTCATATATGTTGTGATTGCAGCTATTTCATGTGACCAAATAAATTAAAAGCAAGTGTGTTGAATTAGCTGAGAAAATCAATCTCTATTTTAAACCAAAGTAATAAGGAGATAACCAATTTCAAAGAATACAAATGTGTGACAGTTAGTGAAAAGTACTAGTATAACCATTCTGAAATGCTAAATTCCTATCTGGTGGTCATTTGTTAAGCCCTGCTAAATTGTTGAATAGGAAACTAGCTATGTATTTCCCCTTGAAACTCACAGATAACATTATATACAACCCTACAGGCTGAATGTTGCTCACATTGTCTCAAAGCAAAGGTAGGGCTTTCATTGAGGACCAGTGTACTCTCAGCATATAAAGTGTTAATAAGCCCTGTAGTAGGGGACTAGCATTGTCTAGACAGTCAATGTCTAGTCCTCAATAGTCTAGTCCATCAGCAGATAGAAAGGATGCCCCCAATCTCAAGGAAGGAACATAGGATTTAATGCACAGTAAGTGATCCTGACAGTCTCCCTGAAAGTTTAATCATTTCCAAATGCTCAGAAATGCAGACATGTTTCTTGCTGTAAATACTGCATCTCAGTAAAATTAACATAATCAAAAGGTTGTTTTAGAACCAATACCACAGTTCAAAAGATGAAGAATATGTTGGTTTAGATACTTGTAAGTTATAACATCAAAGTGAAGTCTGGATGTGGGCAAATTCTTAGATGGATACTGCGGTTATGAGAAGCCCTGATAACTTAACAGCAGATACTATAAATCATATCTATTATGTCAATATGGAGTATTAATCATATATCTGTTTTAACAGTATAGGTACCATAAATAATTAAGATGAATTTCCCCAATGACAATTCTTTTCAGTCCATTCATCATCACCAACATCATCTTTATTATTATCACCATGACAAGCAATTAAGTGTCTTTCGTATTAAGCAACATAGGTATATACACATATAAAATTCTCAAAATGCATTTATATTAGAATATTGATTCTATACAAAAATCTTTCAGATAAAAAGATGGTTTTAACTCAATGTCAGTTTTTAATATTTGAACTTATTTTTCTAATTGATAGTTTTGATTTTAATATGATACCTGCCTGTTCAATCAAATTCATATGCATGTATAAACTTAGCAAGTATTGAATCATAAACCATAACCCATATACTTGAAAGAAAAATAATAAAGTGTCAGAAAATATAAAGCAATAAGTAAAAGACTAATACATAAATTTGGAGACAGGAGTCATATGAGCTACAATGATTGATGAAGTCTTATGGGAGACTTAAGTCAGACACTGGAGTCCAATAGGACATAAACAGGTAAAGATATAGAAGCAAATGTTCCAGGCCATGGTAGCAATTTGATCAAAGGTATAGAAACGGAACAAACAAAATCAGGTTAGAAAATAATGAGAAAATATCAATCCAACTAAACCAGAGAAATCAGAAAACAGAACAACAGAAAATGTAAACCATGACAAACATAGCAATTGAATTCAAAGGTGCAGAACATAGTGAGGGTTCAATTTTCCAGAGATAAATGAAGATATAGGATAAAGGAGACATTGAGGACAGGGCTGTATTGGCCTGGGATATACAGGAATACACGAGTATCAAAACTAACATATTTGTAACTTTCTGGGTGCAAAGACAAGCGCATAGAGCAGCTGCTGCGTGGCGCTGGAGCAGAGGTTGCACGGTGCTGGAGCAGCTGTGAAGAGATACCCCACGTCCAAGGGCAGAGAAACCACAGCAAGACCAGCAAGACAGTAGGAGGGGCAAAATCACATGTAGAATCAAACCCCATACTCGCCAGAGATGCTCAGAGGGCTCAAACAAACCTAATGCACACCAGGACCCAGAGACCCCATGGAGACTGAGGCAGAATGGTTTGAGCGCCTCCTGTGGAGGACGGGTCAGCAGTGGCCTGCTGCAGGGACAGGGGCTCTGGGTGCAGCAGACCTGGGTATGGCATAAGCTTTCTTGGAGGAGGTCGCCATTAACCACTCCACAGAGCCGCCAGAACTTACACTGGACTGGGGAAACAGATTCTTGGAGGGATCAAACAGAACCTTGTTCACAGGACTCAGAAGAGAGGAGCACTGGCCCAAACTTGCCAGTGAGTGTCCAGGAGTCTTCGACGGAGTCGTGGGTCAGTGGCGGCCTGCTGCAGGGATCGGGGGTACTGAGTGCAGCAGTGCCTACATGGGACCTTCAGAAGGAGGTCGCCATTATCTTCATTACCTCCACCATAGTTTGGCCCCAGGTCAAACAACAGGGAGGGAACACAGCCCCACATCAACAGAAAATAGGATTAAAGATGTACTAAACATGGCCCCAAGCCAATCAGATCAAGACTCAGTTTCCCCCTCAGTCATACTCTCCCATCAAGAAGCTGCCATAAGCCTCTTATCCTTCTCTATCAGAGGGCAGGCAGAATGAAAACCACAGTCACAGAAAACTAGTCAAACTGATCACATGGACCACAGTCTTGTTTAATTCAATGAAACCATAAGCCACGCCCTGGAGAGCCAGCCAAAACAGACAGGTCATGGTTGAGAGTTCTGACAAAATGTGGTCCACTGGAGAAAGGAAACCATTTTAGTATTCTCGCCTTGAGAACAACATGAACAGTATGAAAAGGCAAAAAGATAAGATACTGAAAGATGAACTTTCCAGATCAGTAGGTGCCCAATATGCTACTGGAGATCAGTGGAGAAATAACTCCAGAAAGAATGGAGAGACAGAATCAAAGCACCAGCAACACCCAGTTGTGGATGTGACTGGTGATGGAAGCAAGGTCTGATGCTGTAAAGAGCAATCTTGCATAGGAACCTGGAATGTTAGGTCCATGAATCAAGGCAAATTGGAAGTGGTCAAACAGGAGATGGCAAGAGTGAACATCAACATTTTAGGAATCAGTTAACTAAAATGGACTGGAATGGGTGAATTTAACTCAGATGACCATTATATCTACTACTGTAGGCAAAAATCCCTTAGAAGAAATGCAGTAGCCCTTATAGTTAACAAGAGTCCAAAGCGCAGTACTTGGATACAATCTCAAAAATGACAGAATGATCTCTATTCATTTCCAAGGCAAACCATTCAATATCACAGTAATCCAAGTCTATGCCCAAACCAGTAATGCTGAAGAAGCTGAAGTTGAACGGTTGTGTGAAGACCTACAAGACCTTCTAAAACTAACACCTGCAAAAAAAAATGTCCTTTTTGTTATAGGGAACTGGAATGCAAAAGTAGGAAGTTAAGAAATACCTGGAATAATAGGAAATTTTGGCCTTAGAGTACAGAATGAAGCAGGGCAAAGGATAATAGAGTTCTGCCTAGAGAACACACTGGTCATAGCAAACACCCTCTTCCAACAACACAAGAGAAGACTCTACACATGGACATCACCAGATGGTCAATGCTGAAATCAGATTGATTATATTCTTTGCAGCCAAAGATGGGGAAGCTCTATACAGTCAGCAAAAACAAGGCAGGGGGCTAACATTGAGCTCAAATCGTGAACTCCTTATTGTCAAATTCAGACTTAAATTGAAGAAAGTAGGGAAAACCACTAAACCATTTAGGTATGACTGAAATCAAATCCCTTATGATTATACAGTGGAAGTGAGAAATAGATTCAAGGGATTAGATCTGATAGACAGAGTGCCTGAAGAACTATGGACAGAGGTTCATGGTACAGGAGGCAGGGATCAAGATCATCCCTGAGAAAAAGAAATGCAAAAAGGCAAAATGGTTGTTGGAGGAAGCCTTATAAACAGCTGTGAAAAGAAGAGAAGCAAAAGACAAAGGAGAAAAAGAAAGATATATCCAACTGGATGCAGTATTTCAAAGAGCAAGGAGAGATAGGAACGCCTTCCTCGATGATCAATGCAAAGAAACAGAGGAAAACAACAGAATGGGAAAAACTTGAGATCTCTTTGAGGAAACATTTCATGCAAAGATGGGCACAATAAAGGACAGAAATGGTATGAACCTACAGAAGCAGAAGATATTAAGAAGAGGTGGCAAGAATACACTGAAGAACTCTACAGAAAAGGTCTATCTTCATGACCTAGATAATCACTATGGCGTGATCACTCACCTAGAGCCAGACATTCTGGAATGTGAAGTCAAATGGGCCTTAGGAAGAATCACTATGAACAAAGCTAGTGGAGGTGATGGAATTCCAGTTGAGCTATTTCAAGTCCTAAAAGATGATGCTGTGAAAGTGCTACACTCAATATGCCAGCAAATTTGGAACACTCAGCACTGGCCACAGAACTGGAAAATGTCAATTTTCATTCCAATCCCAAAGAAAGTCAATGCCAAAGAATGCTCAAAACACAATTGCATTCATCTCACACACTAGCAAAGTACTGCTCAAAATTCTCCAAGCCAGGCTTCAATAGAATGTGAGCTGTGAACTTCCAGATGTTCAAGCTGGATTTAGAAAAGGCAGAGGAACCAGAGACCAAATTGCCAACCTCTGTTGGATCATTGAAAAAGCAAGAGAATTCCAGAAAAACATCTACTTCTGCTTTATTGACTATGCCAAAGCCTTTGACTGTGTGAACCACAGCAAACTGTGAAAAATTCTTCAAGAGATGGGAATACCAGACTATCTGACTTGCCTCCTGAGAAATCTGTATGCAGGTCAGGAAGCAGTAGTTAGAACTGGACATGGACCAATAGACTGGTTCCAAATAGGAAAAGGAGTACATCAAGGCTGTATATTGTCACCCCACTTATTTAACTTATACGTAGAGTACATCATGAGAAATGCTGGGCTGAATGAAACACAAGCTGGAATCAAGAGAGATTTCAATTAAAATCTATTATTTGTAAGATTCCTAAATATCCACCTGCAACCAGGGAGAAATATCAATAATCTCAGATATGCAGATGACATAACCTTTATGACAGAAAGCAAAAAAAAAAAAAACTAAAGAGCCTCTTGATGAAAGTGAAAACGGAAAGTAAAAAAGGCTTAAAACTCAGCATTCAGAAAACTCAGATCATGGCCTCTGGTCCATCACTTCATGTCAAATAGATGGGGAAGCAATGGAAATGACAGAATTAGTGGGTGGGGGAGGGGCTCCAAAATCACTGCATATGGTGACTGCAGCCATGAAAGTAAAAGACACTTGTTTCTTGGAAGAAAAGTTATGACCAACCTGACAGTATATTAAAAAGCAGAGACAGTACTTTGCCAACAAAGGTCTGTCTAGTCAAGGCTATGGTTTTCCCAGTAGTCATGTATGGATGTGAGAGTTGGACTATAAAGAAGGCTGAGTGCCAAGGAACTGATGCTTTTGAACTGTGGTGTTGGAGAAGCCTCCTGAGAGTCCCTTGGACTGCAAGGAGATGCAACCAGTCCTTCCTAAAGGAAATCCATCCTGAATATTCATTGGAAGGACTGATGTTGAAGCTGAAACTCCAATACTTTGGTCACCTGATGTGAAGAACTGATTCATTTGAAAAGGCCCTGATGCTGGGAAAGATTGAAGGCAGAGGACAAGGGGATGACAGAGGATGAGATGGTTGGATGGCATTACTGACTAAATCGACATGAGTGTGAGTAAAGTCCAGGAGTTGTTGATGGACAGAGAGGCCTGGCGTGCTGCAGTCCACGGGGTCGCAAAGAGTCAGATACGACTGAGCAACTGAATTGAACTGAACTCGGCACAAAGATTCCTGGGACTGGTCAACCAGCAGGGGCAGCAGGAAAAGGAGGCAGACTGGACATATGAAAATAGGAAAACAGATTCATGCAAAGAGTATGACCATTGCGAAGTCAATCAGGGATTTAAGAGATGGCATTTGTCAGGTGCTTCGCTCAAGATATGGGAGGTTCCAAATGAACTTACCGATCCAGTCCCCTTCAGAAACACAAGTGGACCTGATTCTGCATAGTCTGTCTGTGTTTTCACTCAAAGATGAAACTGCAGGGGGCCAAGGAAGACAAAGGCAGATCAAAAGAGGTCATGTGTGATTGGCCCACATGTTATGAATTAATGTCAATATGATACAAGTGACAGCAAAGTGAAAGAAGATTAATTAGGCACTAGATATTTATATATAACCATGATGCAGAAGCTCCTTGCGTGGACAGTACAAAAAATAGCAGCTAAAATTCACTGAGGTCTTGCTTTTGCCAGACACTGAACTAAGCTTCTTAACTTAATTCTTACAGAAAATTCCTTTTACCAGCAAAGTTACTAGGACTTGGGGAAGCTCACTCACTGAAGGTCACAAAGCTACCAGATGAAGCCAGATGAAGCTGGAGATGAAGCCAGAGTGAGTCATAGTGTGTCTACCTGCAAAGCTCTTCTCTTGAATACGATACTGTATTGCCTCTCACAGTTTTGAATCTATAGAATTGAGAGTATTAAGATACAAACAAATATGTATGTGGAATATAAAAGTACAACAAACTAATAAAAGTAACAACAAAAAAAAGAAGCATACTCACAGATAAAGAGCACAAACTAGTGATCACCAGTGAAGTGGGGGCAGTATAGGTGTGGGGAGGGTGGGAGGTACAAACTATTTTGTTTATTATTGTTTTTTGCTGTTTCACAATACATGGGGAAGACTGAATATTTTGTAACAATTGTAATGGAAAATAACCTTTACAATTGCATTAAATGCTGTAAATTTTAAAAATACCAAGAAAAGAATCCAGGAGTTTGTGAAGCAATATGATGAGTTTCTATTTAGATCTGCTGACACTGAGGTCACTGCAAATCACTCAAGTAGATAATTAGAGACAAAATTAGAGTTTGGGAGAGACAGAGGTCATGGTTGCAGGTGGATATTTAGGAATCTTACAAATAATAGATTTTAATTGAAACCATAGAGTGAATGAAATCTCTAATGGGAAGAACATACAGATAAAGGGCTGATTCAAAAGATAAAGTGGGAACTGTAGGAGAGAAAGGAAGCCCAAAGAAAGCAAAAGACTGGCAGAGATATAGGAGACTTGTTAAAAAGTTGAGGAAAGTGGTAACTGTGGAAGAAATACTTATTCTATTAATGAACTATTTCCATTGATGTCAAAAAAGAACACTGGCTCTACTAATATATAAATATTTAGAAGAAAAATTTATAAGTCCTTAAAAAATCAAATATTTTTAAACATACATTCTTTTTCTAAAAGGAAAGCATAGCAAATATTTGTCACAAGAAGAATAAAGGGTGCTCAGTGTGGTTACAGACTGGGTTAAGGATATACACAGTAGGGCAGATTTTATAACTAATGTACTGGCCAGAGGATTACATAACATGTGGAATGGCTGTTTCATTAGGTTGAGGCTTCTGTGGTTTAGAAGTTCTCTTGCAAAATGAGTAAGAAATTTTATGGAATATTTTAGGCTCTGCCGCAGGGCTTGTCAGGTTGCTCAGCAGTAAAGAACCCACCTGCAATGCAGGAACCATGGGTTCTACCCCTGGCATCAGAAAGATCTCCTGCAGAAGTAAATGACAACCCACTGCAGTAGTCTTGCCTGGGAAATCCCATGGAAAGAGGAGCCTGGTGGGCTAGAGTTCATGGGATCTCAAAAGAGTCGGACACGACTCTGTGACTAAAAAGAAGGAATATGGAACACGTATTTTTTTTCTGTCTTAAATGTCTATCCTCTGAACTCTCTTTTGAAGCAAGACTTTTTTTTTCCTACCTAAGATAATCATGGTGATAATGATGGTAGTAGTGGTTGTAATTGATATTTATTAAATATATACAATCTGCCTGAGCTCTAAATTTTTTAAAAATAATGTTCAATGTTATAATAAGAAATACATATTTTGGTCTTCATCCCAGTCCCTGGCCAGAATGCCTAAAATACTTATAATTTCCTAAGTAATAAAAAGCTAAATGAAAATCTTTAGTTATAATATCTGGATTTTGTCCCAACTTTCTAAATCAGTTCCAGAGAAACAAGGGTGGGCAGAGCACCTTTTATTATTCATAACAGGTCCATTCAACTGCAACTGAATTTATGTTAAATTCCATGATTGTTAAAAAGTTCCTGAGGTAAGGAGAAGTGGGTTGGGGTTTGGGGTACTAGGGATAAGGAAGTCAATTCACAGGAAGCTGAGGAGACATTTGGTACAAAAACATTTGCCAAGCCATACAGATTAATTTTTTGAATATAAAAAATAACTTGTGAAAAGTTTGGGATTGACATATACACTCTGCTATATTTAAAATAGATAACCAACAAGGACCTACTCTTACACACAGGGAACTCTACTGAACACTCTGTAATAACCTAATTTGAGAATAATTTGAAAAAGAATAGATAATTGTATGTGTGCATGTGTGTTAGTCACTTAGTCATGTCTGACTCCTTGCAACTCCATGGACTGTAGCCCACTAGGCCTTTTTTTTTTTTTTTTCTTGTCCATAAAATTCTCCAGGCAAGAATATTGGAGTAGGTTGCCATTCTCTTCTCCAGGGGATCTTCCTGACCCAGGGATTGAACCTTGGTTTACCTGCATTGTAGGCAGATTCTTTACTGTCTGAGCTGTCGGGGAAGCCCCCAGGTACTTGTATATGTGTAACTAAATCACTTTGCTCTACACCTGAAACTAACACAACATTGGTAATCAACTCCAATATAAAATAAATATTATAAAAAACAAAAGATACCAAAGTACTATTAGGAAAAGACATAAGCACTATACTAAGTAAAGTTTTGGCATGAGTACAGTTTGGAATATGAAAGTGGTTGTTAACGGGTCTTGAGCAAGTCAGAAAGAGAAAAACAAATATTGCATATTAATACATATATGTGGAGCTAGAAAAAAATGATACAGATGATCTTATTTGGCAAAATAGAATAAGAGACACAGGTGTAGAGAACAAATATATGAACACCAGGGGGGAAAGGGGTGGTGGTGGGAGGAACTGGGAGGTCGGGATTGACACATATGCACTGTCAACACTATATACAAAATATGTACTAGTGAGAACGTACCGCAGAGCACAGGGAACTCTATTTAATGCACTGTGGTGACCTGAATAGGAAATAAGCCCCAAAGAAAGGGGATGTATGTGTATGTATATGTATATGTATGATTCATGTATATGTATATGTATGACTGCTTCATTTTGCTGTACAGTAGAAATTAACTCAACATTGTAAGCCAACCATACTCCAATAAAAACTAATTTTAAAAATTAAAAGAAATAAAATAGATTTATAGGCATGGCTACAGAGGGCACTAAAGCTATTGTATCATAAAAAAGAAGTTAAAGAAACTTAAGAGACATAAATGTGACATGGTCAAAATATCCTAAACATTAATAATTTGAACAAAAACTGGACTTTATCTTATATAAATGAAAAACGCAAAGACAAACAACCAACCAAGCAAACCAAAAGTTACTTCTGGTAATAGCTCTCTCCGTGGTATGTTGCTCCTGTCTAAATTCTTTTAGGCAGTTATGTGCATGGGTTAGTTGCTCAGTCATGTCTGACTCTGCGATCTCATGTACTGTGTGGCCCACCAGGTTCCTCTCTTCATGAAATTCTCCAGGCAAGAATACTGGAGTGGGCTGCCATTCCCTTCTACAGGGGATCTTCCCGACCCAGTTATCTAACCCAGGTTTCCCACATTGCGGGCAGTTAAGGGAGAGGCAAAAAGCTCTTCTTCAGTCTGCTGGGCCCTGATTGTCTTCTGTTTGAAATAATCCAGGTGCCAAAGTAGCACATTCTGGGGTGGCATATGCTGCTATCCTTAAGAAACTAATTATACTGAAAAAAATCACACGTATGAAAATCTTTTGAACATGGAAACCACAAATCAAAAGCAGAAACACAGGATGGAAACCTAGTGTTCACAACCCAGAACAGGCTACTGTACAAAATATTCTTCCCCTCCTTCCCCATCACCTGGTTTCCTTCATCCAGTCTGGCTAGTCCAGCCATTGAGCCACTCTGCCCCACAGGTGTCTTTCCTAACACAAATTGAATCATACACATCTTCAAAAACTTTAAATGATGTTGTACATGATTGCTCTAACATGACAAATACAGTGTCAAAAACTATTGCCAGGTAATTTTTTTCCCTTTCCCTTTTAATGTCTGCCTACATGGTGATTACCCCAAACTTGCTATTACATTAGCACAACTAACACTTTCAATTCACCACTCCTTTAAAATTCTGTTTCTACTAATATATCTGAAATGTCTTTATTCTTTTCTGTCTCAAATTCCAACTTATCTTCCAGGACACAATACAAATTTTGGTTGATCGAATGGTTGTTGTTGTTTAATCGCTAAGTCATGTCGGATTCTTGTGATCCCAGGGACCGTAGCACATCAGACTCTTCTGTCCTCCACTATCTCCCAGAGTTTGCCCAAAATCAAGTCCATTGAATTGGTGATGCTGTCTCACCATATCATGCTCCGCCGTCCCCTTCTCCTTTTGCCCTCAATCTTTCCCAGCATCAACGTCTTTTCCAATGAGTCAGCTCTTCACATCAGGTGGCCAAAGTAGTGGAGCTTCAGCTTCAGCATCAGTCCTACCAACGCATATTCAGGACTGATTTCCTTTAGGATTGATTGGCTGGATCTACTTGCAGGCCAAGAAACTCTCAAGTCTCTCCAACACCACAGTTCAAAAGCACGAATTCTTTCTTTATAGTCCAACTCTCACATCCATACATGACTACTGGAAAAAGCATAGCTTTGACTAGATGGACCTTTGTTGGCAAAGTAATGTCTCTACTTTTTAATATGCTGTCTAGGTTTGTCATAGCTTTTCTTCCAAGGAGTAAATGTCTTTTAATTTCGTGGCTGCACTCACCATCTGCAATGGTTTTGGAGCTTGAGAAAATAAAGTCTCTGACTGTTTCCATTCTTTCCTCATCTATTTGCCATAAAGTAATGAGACCAGATGCCATGATCTTAGTTTTCTGAATGTTGAGTTTTAAGCCAACTTTTTCACTCTCCTCTTTCACTTTCATCAAGAGGCTCCTTAGTTCTTCTTTGCTTTCTGACATAAGGGTGGTGTCAAATGCATATCTGAGGTTATTGATATTCCTCCCAGAAATCTTGATTCCAGCTTGTGCTTCATCCAGGCCAGGGTTTCTCAGGATATGCTCTGCATATAAGTTAAATAAGCAGGGTGACAGCATACAGCCTTGATGTACTCCTTTCCTGATTTGGAACCAGTCTGTTGTTCCATGTCCAGTGCTAACCATTGCTTCCTGACCTGCATATAGATTTCTCAGGAGGCAAGTCAGGTGGTCTGGTATTCCCATCTCTTGAAGAATTTTCCACAGTTTGTTGTGATCAAAAAGTCAAAGGCTTTGACATAGTCCATAAAGCAGAAGTAGATGTTGTTCTGGAGCTCTCTTGGTTTTTTGATGATCCAATGATGATGGCAATTTGATCTCTGGTTCCTCTGCTTTTTCTAAATCCAGCTTGAACATCTGGAAGTTCACAGTTCATGTACTGTTGAAGCCTGGCTTGGAGAATTTTGAGCACTACTTTGCTAGTGTGTGAGATGAATGCAATTGTGCAGTAGTTTGAGCATTCTTTGACATTGCCTTTCTTTGGGATTGGAATGAAAACTGACCTTTTCCAGTCCTGTGGCCACTGCTGAGCTTTCCAAATTTGCTGGCATATTGAGTGTAGCACTTTCACAGCATCATCTTTCAGGATTTGAAATAGCTCAACTGGAATTCCACCACCTCTACTAGCTTTGTTCGTAGTGATGCTTCCTAAGGCCCACTTGACTTCACATTCCAGGATGTCTGGCTCTAGGTGAGTGATCACACCATTGTGATTATCTGGGTCATGAAGATCTTTTCTGTAGAGTTCTTCAGTGTATTCTTGCCACCTCTTCTTAATATCTTCTGCTTCTGCTAGGTCCATACCATTTTGTCCTTTATTGTGCCCATCTTGCATGAAATGTTCCCTTGATATCTCTAATTTTCTTGAAGAGATCTCTAGTCTTTCCCATTCTATTGTTTTCCTCTATGTCTTTGCATTGATCACTGAGGCTTTCTTATCTCTCCTTGCTCTTCTTTGGAACTCTGCATTCAAATGGGTATATCTTTCCTTTTCTCTTTTGCCTTTTGCTTCTCTTCTTTTCACAGCTATTTGTAAGGCCTCCTCAGACAACCATTTTGCCTTTTTGCATTTCTTTTTCTAGGGATGATCTTGATCCCTGCCTCCTCTACAATGTCACAAACCTCTGTCCACAGTTCTTCAGACACTCTGTCTATCTAATCCTTGAATCTATTTCTCACTTCCACTGTATAATCGTAAGAGATTTGATTTCAGTCATGCCTGAATATTCTAGTGTTTTTCCCTACTTTCTTCAGTTTAATTCTGAATTTGGCAGTAAGGAGTTCATGATCTGAGCCACAGTCAGCTCCCTGTCTTGTTTTTGCTGACTGTATAGAGTGTCTCCATTTTGGCTGCAAAGAATATAATCAATCTGATTTCAGTGTTGACTATCTGGTGATGTCCATGTGTAGAATCTTGTGTTGTTGGAAGAAGGTGTTTGCTGTGACCAGTGTGTTCTCTTGGCAAAACTCTATTAGCTTTTGCCCTGCTTCATTCTGTACTCCAAGGCCAAATTTGCCCATTACTCCAGGTATTTCTTGACTTCCTACTTTTGTGTTGCAGTCCCTTATAATGAAAAGGACATCCTTTTTGGGTGTTAGCTCTAGAAGATCTTGTAGATCTTCATAGAACCATTCAGCTTCACTTCTTCAACATTACTGGTTTGGGCATAGACTTGGATTACTGTGATATTGAATGGTTTGCCTTAGAAATTAATAGAGATCATTCTGCCATTTTTGAGATTGCATCCAAGTACTGCATTTTGGACTCTTGTTTACTCTGAGGGCTACTCCATTTCTTCCAAGAGATCCTTGCCCACAGTAGTATATAAAATGGTCATCTGAGTTAAATTCACCCATTCCAGTCCATTTTAGTTAACTGATTCCTAAAATGTTGATGCTCACTCTTGCCATCTATTGTTTGACCACTTCCAATTTGCCTTTATTCGTGGATCTAACATTCCAGGTTCCTAGGCAACATTGCTCTTTATAGCATCGGACTTTACTTCCATCACCAGTCACATCCACAACTGGGTGTTGTTACTTTGGGTCCATCTCTTCATTCTCTTTGGAGTTATTTATCCACGGTTCTCCAGTAGCATATTGAGCACCTACAGATCTGGGAAGTTCATCTTTCAGTGTTCTATCTTTTTGCCTTTTCATAGTGTTCATGGGGTTCTCAAGGTGAGAATACTGTAGTGGTTTGCCATGCCTTTCTCCAGTGGAGCACATTTTTTCAGAACTCTCCACCATGACCCATCTGTCTTGGGTTACCCTACAGGGCATGGCTCATGGTTTCATTGAATTAGGCAAGGCTGTGGTCCATATGATCAGTTTGATTGGTTTTCTGTGATTGTGGTTTTCATTCTGTCTGCCCTCTGTTGGAGAAGGACAAGAAGCTTATGGAAGCTTCCTGATGGGGGAGACTGACTGAGGGGGAACCTGGGTCTTGATCTGATGGGCAGGGCCATGCTCAGTAAATCTTTAATCCTATTTTCTGTTGATGGGTGGGACTGTGTTTCTTCCCTGATGTTTGACCTGGGGCCAAACTATGGTGGAGGTAAAGAAGATAATTGCAGCCTCCTTCAAATGGCCCCATGCTTGCAGTGTTACCCTCAGTGCCCCCAACCCTGCACCAGGCCACTGCCTACCTGTGCCTCTGCGGGAGACTCCTGGCCACTCACAGGCAAGTCTGGGTCAGTCTCTTGTGGGATCACTGCTCCTTTCTCCTGGGTCCTGGTGCTCACAAGGGTTTGTTTTTGCCCTCCAAGAATGACATGGAGTTGTGTGTAAAATGAGGTACTAAACTGGGACAGAGATTCCAGACTGAACAGTTGGAAGCAGATGCAGAAACACTGGCCCCTTTGGAGCTGGAGTCCTGAGCAGGTTTTGTGGTAGGAAAAAGAGAGACAAGTATCACCTTAAGAACAATTTTGCCTGAGGTTCAACTGAAATTTGTGTCCTCAGTAAAGTGAGTGTTTCCATCTACATAACATTTTTTGGGGAAAAAAAAAAAAACCTCCTAAGAATTTCAGGGAAATAGCTATCAAAAATGAATTCTATGTTCCTGAGTTAATGATGGAAGATCAACTCACCTTATTTCCCTGTTAGTTTTTTTTTTTAAGATTCATTTAGTATACATTTTCAATATTCTCTAACAATTTCACTTAAAAAACTAATGTATATGGAAAATGATTTTGAAAAGTTCAGTTGTTTAAAAAAAATCTCTTTAAGATAGAATGTTAAAACACTCTGAAGTTGCATAGCAAATATATTGAGTAGGTAGGTTGTGATCTGACCTAAATTTACTTCCCAAAGGTAAAACATTTATATTTTGGATAGACACATATGTTTTAAACATAGTTTAAATAATATTATTAAGGAGAATAAATTGGCTTATGTAATTGGCTTCTATGGATTCCCCTCATACTATTTTGCTAGTGTTGTCAGGGTTTATTTAATAAATTTGTAAATCATTTTGAGAACTTTGGTCTTAAATAGTAATGAAACTGCTGACTATTCCAGCATTATGATTTCTAAAAAGCTTCTATATGACTCCATAGTATGTGATGTTGCCATCATACAGGGAATAAGATTTACTTGCAATAATTTCTATTGTATTTAACTGCCAACATGATTGCATTTTTGAATGCATGTATAATACCAGGTGCAGCTCTGCTCCAGATCAGTTAGATCATGTTTTTTCATTGATTTTATAAAAAGTCCTCTGAAGTCTGAATGTAAGGAATGAGACTTTTAATTTATTGGAAATTATGGGGTGTGGGAGCTTGGGTATGAAATGACTTGTGTGGTCTCTGGAGTCTATCTATATCTTGGATAACTGCCAAGGAGAGGAAAGGATTGTGTCTCTAGATATGAAGATACATACCAACAAGGACTACTATATAGCACAAGAAAGTATGCTCAATATATTATAATAATCCATGAGGGAAAAGAATCTGAGAAAGCACATGGATGGCAAGAGTTGGACACCACTTAGCAACTAAACCACCACCACGTAGCTATACACCTGAAACCAATAAAACATTGTAAATTAACTATATTTCAATAAAAAATTAAGATACCATACATGTGATAATTTTTTCAGTGTTTACAATGCAACTCTTTTAGCCTGTTTACTTGTCCCTCATCTCCTCATCCACCGAGTGCTAGATAGATATTTCATACTGATTGTATTTTTCACAGCTCACCATGGCTCAGATGGTGAAGAATCTGCCTGCAATGCAGGAGACCCGGGTTCGATCCCTGGGTTGGGAAGATCCCCTGGAGAAGGGAATGGCAACCCACTCTAGTATTCTTGTCTGGAAAATTCCATGGACAGAGGAGTCTGGCGAGCCACAGTCCATGGAGTCATAGTCAGACACAACTGAGCGAATAGCACACGTACATGGGATTCTTTTATTTATAAGCCATTTTTGTTTTATTTCATCCACATTGAGGCCTAAAAATTCTTTATTTATTCCTTAAAAAAACAAAAACATAAGCAAAAAAAACCCATAATTATGACCATTTACTTTTTTATCATAATCTTAGACATTTGATACTTCCCTTATAACGTATTAAAGAGGTACAGTATTATATACTTCTCTGAGGCAGAATTTTAAGTATTTTATATGAGCTTATTAATAAAACCATCAGTAATGGATAGTCATCACTTTTTAAACATTTGAAAATATTACTGTTCTACTTGAATCCCCTCCCAACAGTCACTTCTTGGCTTCATGTTGTACTTTTAAGCGGCCACACCATTTCTCTTTCCTTAAAAAAGCAAAAACCCATTAAACATTCAATTTAATTATCTTTATTAGTTTAGATTTATCTCACTATCTACTACTATTTTTAATTCACTATCAAAATGCTAAATAAATTAGCAGAATTTTCCTGCTTTTGTTCCTTCTCTGTGTACAAACATTAAAGAATGTTAGAGTTTCCTGGAGTTCCTATGTTATGTATTCTTTCCAGTTAAATTAGCTCTTTAATTAAATAATGTAGTGTGATTAATGTATACCACGTGGTAAGATTTTTTAATGTATTTACGTTTGCGACTGTATACAGATGTGCGTGTCAGGCTGTGTCTCAATTTTAAATTCAGAAAATAATACTTACATGTAAACCAGGTTAATGCATACTGAATCATTTTCTTTAGGACTTTTTTGATTAGAATAATGACTAAAATCTTTGGTCAACTATTTCTTCTTTACAAGAAATTTTTGGAGTAGGAGGTATGCCGACTTTTGAAGCATGGTAATTAGTATGTGATGAGCCTTGACTATTTTTTTCTTTTTGGCTGTACCACATAGCATTTGATATCTTAGTTCCCCAGCCATGGATCACACCTGTGCCCCTTGCAATGGAAGTTCAGAGTCTTAACCACTGGACCACCAGGGAAATCCTGAGACTTATCTATTCTTATAGTACTCAGACTATTAAAATAAACTAGTTTATCAAAAGAGTGACTACCAAATGAGTATGGAGTAAATATATAAGACTGATCAGAGAAATGAAGTGGGTTATAGTTTGGATAAGGCGTAACAATCATTTTGGTAAGCTCTAAGAAAAGTTGGTTTTATTTTATTGGTACAACAAGTTCAAAACCTGATGGCCCTCTGTTCAGGTCCAATATACATCCTGACAGCTCAGAATCTGACATCTCAGATCCTTCTCCAGTGAAAGAAATCTGTTCCTTAGTGAAAGTCTGATTATATATCCTGGGCCCAAGAAAAATCAAACAAACCGGTAACTCCTTGTTGTTGCCAGGTAATGAGATTTTTTGAGAAAATGTTTGACGGTAATGCTCAATGAAGTACAAAGGGCAAAGCTTGATCAAGTTGTAGCAGTTTGGGAAGCCAAGTGGATCATAATCACAATTATTCAAAGCAAAATAAATCTTGAAAGTCCATTGAGTCAAAGTAATAACTAGAAAAAAAAAAATACTTTGTAGTGTTCCACTAAAGCCATTGTAATGCAAAAGATGAACAAATAAAACAGGAATATATTCAATCACAGTTTTAACATGTAAAAGGAGTATTTACAAACATAGGAGGTTTTACTATTTCTTCTGCTAATTACATTTTTTTCATAACTTAGAGGTATACTCATCAAGATTATCAACAGTCGTCTCTATAACAATTCCCATAACCCAGTGGTTTAACAAAATAGAAGCTTACATTTTGCTCAAGCTGTTTGGCATAGTTGGCTACTTCTGGGCAGCTCTTCATTGAGTAATACAGTTTTCCTAATGCCTCTATCTTGTCTATTTCTTTGCTTCAAGTCACAAGGACACACATTACCTCCACTAACATTTTATTGAATGGAAGTGATCTTAGGGCCTGTACCTAACCGGTGGCCTAGACAGTACAGAATTTTCTTGTAATGCAGGAGACTCAGGTTAAATCCCTGAGTTGGAAAGATCCCCTGGAGAAGGAAATGGCTACTCATTCCAGTATTCTCTCCTAGAGAATTCCCCAACAGCGGAGCCCAGTAGGCTACAGTCCATGGGGTTGCAAAGAGTCGAACACAACCGAATGTCAGACATGACTGAATGACAAACACTTTTACATTCACTACCTAACTGCAAGGGGAGATGGAAAAGTGAATATTGGTGAGCCCTCTTAGCCTCTGTCTCAGTAGACATGCATTTTTCTCTCTTACAGATAAGTAAAGAATGACAGACACAAGGAACTGAAAGGAAAAACAAACAGTTGCAGAAAAAGTAGAAGCTATACTTAGGACAGTGAAAATTCGTCAGAATGAGTAATCTCATTAAGTCACCAGGTAGAAAGAGGGTCCAACAATATGTTGCCAGTTTATGAATGAGACAAATATCCTAAGAAAACAACTGACTTTGCCAACTTACCCCTCTGCTAAGGAACAGACGCGTTCTCAATAACATTATTATTTATAATGAAAGATTAATGAGGCATAGTAAAGTAAATGCAGACTGGGAAAGAGCACCCTGTAACCAAGATGGATAGACACAGGTGGGCGGAGGGAGGCGCAGATGCCAAGAGCAGGCAGAGCAATCCATTTGTGGTGGCGAGAGAATGTCACTATAAAAAAGGGACCTGGCCCTGCAAACACCTGTTGGGATCTGAACCACTTAAGAAAAGCCAGACATTTTTCAAACCAAGAAAAAGAAAGAAGCTGTAAACTTGGATGAGCTGATATTTTGTATCTGGAAGATTGTTTTAGCCCACAGGAAGGCATAAAATAAATCATTCTTTCACTTCTAAAAGATATAAAATGTGCAAGGAGAAGAAAGTGGAGGAGGAGGAAAGAGAAGAAGAAGAGAGGAAAATTGGGAGCAGGAAGAGGGGAGAGAAGAAGATATTATTCTATCCAGAAAAATCAATATTATAGTAAAGTTTCAGACTTTGCAATATTATAAATCTATAAAAAACATAATATATGAACTTATACTTTATAGGTTTGCAACAGTTCTGATGACTTTATGAGTTAGTAGTTCCACATGACTAATTTTATTTGTTTTTAAACGTGGTCTCACTTAGTTACACTGACACCCATTGTCTGTGTGTGTTTGTGTGTGTGTGTGTGTGAGGGAAAGTGTATCAGTTGGAATTTATAACTTCGAAGTAAGAAAAGAAAAAGAGACACAGATGTACAGAACAGAATTTTGGACTCTGTGGGAGGAGGGGAGGGCAGGATGTTTCGAGAGAACAGCATGGAAACATGTATATTATCTAGGGTGAAACAGATCACCAGCCCAGGTTGGATGCATGAGACAAGTGCTCAGGGCTGGTGCACTGGGAAGACCCAGAGGGATCGGGTGGAGAGGGAGGTGGAAGGGGGGATCGGGATGGGGAATACATGTAAATCCATGGCTGATTCATGTCAAAGTATGACAAAACCCACTACAATAGTGTAAAATAATTAGCCTCCAACTAATAAAAATAAATGAAAAAAAATTTAAAAAAAAAAGAAAAAAGAACTGGGCAGAACATAAAATGAAATGATCAAGAATTGAGGAACTAGGCATTACAAATAAAGAAAAGAAGAGAGAAGGGTAAGAAGAAAGAGAAGATGCCATTCACTGATGCTGTGATGTATTTTATTTCAGTCACTGTTCTAGGCACAATGTGCTCATCAGCTTACAAGATCTAAATAAGAAATTAAAGATGCTGAAAATGAGGAGTCGTTCCAGTAAAAGCATATAAAACAAAACTCTGACGACACAAGTAGAGTGAGTGAATGAAATTATTGAGCTATTCAATTTGTAGTTGGTGGTGAAATAATCCAGGGATACATAGGAAAATTCCTAAACATTTGCTTTTTTTCCCAGGAAATAAGGAAATTGCGTGTGTGTGTAATAGAGAGAGGGGAAAATAAAGGTGTTAGGAGCACAGTGGGGAGTTAGTAAAAGTGAAGTGATCCACCAAAAAAACACTGATTAAAAAGAGTACAAGAAAAATATATGTTTAAACTTGAACATTTTGAGTGGATAATTTGCAAACATGTACTTGTATATTTTTAACTTACCTCAAGAGTTAACAATTTTTAGCAAGCATCCTTCACAGAGGACTAAAAATATTGGTGAACTGGAAAAGATCCTGAGTGGACTGCCAACAGGAGACATAGCATCTCAGGAAGAAAGGCAAGCTGAGACACTCATAAATCAGTACACAGGAATATCCAACCCAATCAAAGACCTATTTCACACAAGGAGCAGTGCTGGGAATTGGATCTTAAGGATAGGAAATCCTTGATCTTCCTTCCCACTATTTATGTCCCAGAGAGAGGCAGTAAAACTTGACTTTAGTCCAGATGGAAAACCCAGAAGTCTTTTATCAATACTAGTTTCTCTGAGATTGTTCAGCTTGTCATGTGCTTATTCTGTGTGTGTGTGTGTGTGTGTGTGTGTGTGTGTGTGTGTGTGTGTGTGTGTGTGTGTGTTTGCCTTGTATTAATGAAACCCTTTCCAGATGTATCACCGCTGCTTTCAATTACTCAGTTACGAGTTTATGAAATTCTGAAGCACTCGAGGTAATATTTCCACATCTGAAAAAGAGTAATGTGTCCGTGGCCTAATTGACTTCAAAAAATTTTCCATTTTTCATATTTTGCCAGACCTAAGCTTATTAATGAGGGATGCTAGAACATAAACTTTAAGACATTTACAAGAACTGGGTAACAGATCTCTTCAGGACATATCAGATTAGCTTCCTGATTCTTATTTCCTTTCACTAGACAAAAATGAATAAGATCTCTTTGGGGGGGGGGGGGAAACCTGACCAAAAAGAGGAAAAGCATAGCTATAAATATGTTTTGAAAAAAAATTAGAAAAGATCAGACTTTTTAACCAGTCAGAGATGGTGAAAATATTTACTTCATGAAACAAATAAACTGTCAAAGGAATTCATCTCTGACAAGCATCAGCATGGATGAAATCCAGATGAATGATTGCAGTATCCTTGTCACTACTTTTGGTGTTCCTCTCTGGTAGGATGGAGGTAAGGAATCCAGGTGGACGATACAGGAAGGACAAGAGACTTTCTGTCTGCATCTAGCAGAAAATTCTTAACTCACTAGCACTCTAGAAAATCCTGATAGTGTGGAGAGAAAAGACTGTTTTTCACTATCACCTACTCTTTATAAACCAGAGGTCCTTATGAATCTGAAAACTTACCCAATGTGATGGAAAAAGGAAGATATAATAAGAAAAAAAAATTACTTTGGGAAACCCCTCTTATTGTCTGGTCTTCATCATAATCGGACTCTGATAATAAACATAGGAATAACTACACAGAAACATAGCACTCACACACACTCAGTGCTTAAATGTCATATCTTTGAATCATAGCAGAATTATAAATGTTGAAGAAATTTTAAAGAAATTTTTTTTAATGTTGAAGAAGCATTCTTTATGAAATGCCACAGTTAGTCCAAGATATGATTCCAGGTTCTAGTGTCCTTACTAACAAATTAATAGAAGCCTAAATTCGGGAGATTTGAAGAAATGAGTGATAGTTTCTTGATTAGCATTAGTAGGGTCTTAATTAAGCTGATTATAGGGTTGAGCAAGGAAAAACACAAAAACTTTAATCCTTTACATCACTACTTTGTTGTACAAAACTAGAAATCAAGCTTCAGAATTACCACTAGATTTCACAATATTTTACCAACTGATGTTTATGAGGAATCATTTATCAAGCAGAGGAGAAAAAAAATAAATTTAAGAGATTGTGATATGAATACTAGGATAAGAGAATTTATCAATATACATTATGTTGCATGAAATCCTGCTTAGTGAAAAAGCATATCTGGAGAATGATTATCTCTTAATTTTGATTATAGACTCAGGTTGTTTTAAATTAATTTAAGGTAGCCCTATGAGGTTCACTTATCTTTGACTATGAATTGCTGATTACTCTTTTTTATTATCAAGTTGCCATTTTAAAATATAAGATCATGGTTGTTTTATATTTGGTAATGTAAGCTTCTCACTTATCATTTCAACATTTTAAATAAGCTACTTCTCCTTAATGTCACACTGTCACTGTTGATGTTGGTACTATGAGACAATCAGTTCATCTCAATTTAAAATTGAGCAGAAATAATGTTATGACCAATAATGATGGACATTTTGAAAGATCCTAAAAACAGCAGATTAATAAAGACCAAGTTTGCCCTTCCCAGGAAACAGGGCCAATTCATAACATCTATTTATATGTGCTCTAGGGGGTGAAACACAGACAACTTTTCCTTCAGGGCTTCAGTTTTTCATTTACATAAGAAGCATAAAAAGGTCTAAAATGGCACTCATAGTTTGTCATAAGAATTGTTGTCAATGTTGGGGTAATTACTCATCATGGGTGTATAAGCTTCATAAACACAAACATGACAAACATGATATAAGAGTAATGTCCTAAATTTACCAACCTTAAGTTGAGAATCCTGTCTCATATTACTCATAGGATTTTTTAAGTTACTTTTACTTTCTTTGTTATTTGTTTTCAGTAAAGAAACTTAAGATCTGCAAACTTTTTAAATATAAAAATCTCAATGGAATAAAAGATCCTATATGTCTCTCTCCCCTAAAGACTATTTCAAGTTATAAAAGTTCATGTATTTGGAGAAAGAAAGTCAGTTTTGGAAGGGGGCTTTGCTTTAAGTGTAAGGATATTGTAGTGAGATGCTTTATTCAAGTACATATAAGTAAGTCATGCATCCGGGAGTAAAATTTATGTACCTATAATTATCCATATATTTAATGATTCATCATATTTGGATACTAGTGGGCTTACAGTTTAGGCTACTTAAAGAAAAAAAGTATGGTTTTTGCTTATTGTGATTTCTGAATCAGTCAAAAAAGTGAAAGTGTTTCCCATTTTATTTTCTCTGTAAGAATGTTTTAAAAAGCAGGGATAGATCCACTCCATCTTGATCTGATTGAGTATCTCAGGTTAAGTCCTCTACCAGCTCCACTCTTCCTCATTTCTTAAGCATCTTTCTTGAAATCAGTGAAAATATAGACACAGTTAAAATAAGATTGAGAGATCTGTCAATGTAATTTTAAAAAACTGGACTATAGCATGCTTTGAAAAGGAGGCAAAAAAAAAAAACCCACTTCAAAACTGATCAAAAGTGTCCTGTCAGCAGTGCTTATTTATAAATAATTTAACTCAAATTTCAAAAACAATTAAAACAGTTTTTCATCACTATCATATAAAACTCAGATGATGCTGGAATGAAGAACCCTATACAACAGCAATGATGTACATTCTACCTCTCCCTCAACCATGAACCCCAGAATATTCACTTTATGTCTTTTTGAGAACACATGTAGTTTCTCAGAGTCACAGTTTTCTGTGTATGATGGGATATTAACATTAGTATGATGGAATATTAGCCCTCACGCTTCTGTGGGGGAACTGTATAGATTCTACAAATAATTGTGAATTCCTTCATCACTTTCTTCAAGCACATCAGTTTTATTATTCAAGCCAATAAGGTTATATAACAGGTATACAAAACCTAGCTAGTTCTTATTTCAGCCAGAAGCAAAAATATGAGATTTTTGTATGCAGTCAATGAAGTAACATGCATGGATCACCAGGAACAGTGTTGTGCATATGATAGGCACTCAATAAATGCTCATTATACATTTATCCTGTTAATTTTCCCAAATTTTCCTTTTAATGTAGATATTCTTATATAAAGACAGCTTTATTTCTTCTTTTCAAACCTGTATTCCTTTGAAACTTTTTTGGTTCATAATTTTTTTGTTTGCTTTATTCACTTGCTAGAACCTCCAATAAAGCATTGAAAGAAGTTGAGATTGTACATCATTGTTGTGCTCCAAATTTCAGGTAGTATAAAACACCATTTTATACTATGATATTAGCTATTGTTTGTTTTGAAAATTCTTTTATCAGGTTGAAGAAGTTTCCCTCTATTCTTATTTACAACTTTATTTTTTTTTTAAGATCATGAATGAAAGCTCGTGAATGGCAATGCCAAAGAATGTTCTAACTTCTGCACAATTGCACTCACCTCACATGCTAGCAAAGTAATACTCAAAACTCTCCAACCTAGGTACATGAACTGAAAACTTCCACATGTTCAAGCTGGATTTAGAAAAAAACAGAAGAATCAGATCAAATTGCCAACATCTGCTGGATCATAGAAAAAGCAAGAGAATTCCAGAAAAACATCTACTTCTGCTTCATTGACTACACTAAAGCCTTTGACTGTGTGGATCACAACAAACTGGAAAATTCTTAGAGATGGGAATACCAAACCACCTTACCTGCCTGTTGAGAAACCTGTACGCAGGTTAAGAAGCAATAGCTAAAACCAGATGTGGAACAATAGATTGGTCCAAAATTGGTAAAGGAGTATGACAAGGCTGTATAGTGTCACCTTGCTTATTTAACTTATATGCAACAAAATATCATGTGCAATGCCAGGCTGAGTGAAGCACAAACTGGAATCAAGACTGCAGGGAGAAATAACAATAACCTCAGATATGCAGATGACATTACCCTAATGGCAGAAAGTAAAGAGGAACTAAAGAGTCTCTTGATGAAGGTGAAAGAGAAGAGTGAAAAAGCTAGCTTAAAACTCAACATTCCTTTGTTGTGCAAAAGCTTTTAAGTTTAATTAGGTCCCATTTATTTATTTTTGCTTTTATTTCCAATATTCTGGGAGGTGGGTCATAGAGGATCCTGCTGTGATTTACATCGGAGAGTGTTTTGCCTATGTTCTCCTCTAGGAGTTTTATAGTTTCTAGTCTTACATTTAGATCTTTAATCCATTTTGAGTTTATTTTTGTGTATGGTGTTAGAAGGTGTTCTAGTTTCATTCTTTTACAAGTGGTTGACCAGTTTTCCCAGCACCACTTGTTAAAGAGGTTGTCTTTTTTCCATTGTATATCCTTGCCTCCTTTGTTGAAGATAAGGTGTCCACAGGTTCGTGGATTTATCTCTGGGCTTTCTATTCTATTCCATTGACCCAATCAAAAAATGGGCCAAAAAACTAAACAGACATTTCTCCAAAGAAGGCATACAGATGGCTAACAAACACATGAAAAGATGCTCAACATCACTCATTATCAGAGAAATGCAAATCAAAATCACAATGAGGAACCATTACATGCCAGTCAGGATGGCTGCTATCCAAAAGTCTACAAGCAATAAATGCTGGAGAGGGTGTGGAGAAAAGGGAACCCTCTTACACTGTTGGTGGGAATGCAAACTAGTACAGCCACCATGGAGAACAGTGTGGAGATTCCTTAAAAAACTGGAAATAGAACTGTCATATGACCCAGCAATCCCACTCTTGGGCATACACACCAAGGAAACTAGATCTGAAAGAGACATGTGCACCCCAGTGTTCATCACGGCACTGTTTATAATAGCCAGGGCATGGAAACAACCTAGATGCCCATCAGCAGATGAATGGATAAGGAAGCTATGGTACATATACACAATGGAATATTACTCAGCCATTAAAAAGAATTCATTTGAATCTAATGAGATGGATGAAGCTGGAGCTCCTTATACAGAGTGAAGTAAGCCAGAAAGATAAACGCCAATACAGTATACTAATGCATATATATGGAATTTAAAAAGATGATAATGATAACCCTATATGCAAAACAGGAAAAGAGACACAGATGTGCAGAACAGACTTTTGGACTCTGTGGGAGAAGGCAAGGGTGGGATGTTCTGAGAGAACAGCATCGAAACAAGTATACTATCAAGGGTGAAACAGATCACCAGCCCAGGTTGGATACATGAGACAAGTGCTCAGGGCTGGAGCACTGAGAAGACCCAGAGGGATGGGATGGGGAGGGAGGCGGGAGGGGGGATCGGGATGGGGTACACATGTAAATCCATGGCTGATTCATGTCAATGTATGGCAAAAACCACTACAATATTGTAAAGTAATTAGCCTCCAACTAATAAAAATAAATGAAAAACAAAACAAAACAAAACTCGACATTCAAACAACTAAGATCATGCCATTGGGTCCCATCACTTTATGGGAAATAGACGGGGAAAGAATGGAATCAGTGAGAGATTTTATTTTCTTGAGCTGCAAAATCACTGCAGATGGTGGCTGCAGCCATGAAATTAAAAGATGCTTGCTCCTTGGAAGAAAAGCTATGACAAACCTATACAGCACATTAAAAAGCAGACATTTCTTTACCTGCAAAGGTCCATATAGCCCAAGCTATGGTTTTTCCAGCAGTCAAGTATGGATGTGAGAGCCGGACTATAAAGAAGGTTGAGCATTGAAGAATTGATGTTTTTGAATTGTGATATTGGAGAAGACTCTTGAGAGACCCTTGGACTGCAAGGAGATCCAACCAGTCCATGCTCAAAGAAATGAGTACTGAATATTCACTGGGAAGACTGATGCTGAGGCTAAAACTCCAATACTTTGGCCACCTGATGCGAAGAGCTGACCCATTGGAAAAGACCTTTGATGCTGGGAAAGACTGAAAGCAGGAGAAGAGGGGGAAAAAAGAGGAAGAGATGGCTGGATGGCATCACCATCTCAATGGACATGAGTTTGAGCAAGCTCTGGGAGATGATGAAGGACAGGGAAGCCTGGCGTGCTGCATTCCATGGGGTTGCAAAGAGTTGGACATGACTGAGGGACTGAACAACAGCAATGGAAGCTTAAATTTGTAAAAGATTTTTCTGTGTCTATTGTGTGATCATGTGGTTTTTCTTTTATGACCTGTGATATGACAAAATCCATTTGCCAATTGTTAAATGCTGAACCAGTTTCACATTCCTATGATTGATCCCACTTGGTCCTGTAGTATTATCCTTTTTAAATATTGCTGAATCTGATTTGCTAACAATCAGTTAATATTTTTTACATCTGTGCTCATAATCAATATTGATCATTAGTTTTCTTTCTTTTGTATTAGGATATTTGTGGCCTCACAAAAGGAGTTGAAATATATTTTCCCGTAATCTCTTTTCAATAAGTATCTGTGTGTTTAATTCATTTTGTGTTTTTCTTATGTGTTTGGCAGAATTAGCCTATAAAGCCATCTGTGTCTAAGAATTTCTTTGTAGGAAAATTTGTAACTACAAATTCCACTCTGTAAAATTTACTTTGCTGTTTTGACTATCTACTTTTTCTTGAGTAAATATTTTTTGCTTCTCCCAAAGAATTTTTTGTCCTATATGTTATTAAATTTATTGCATAGTTAAAAATATTTTTAATGTCTATTGGAGCTGTAGTGACTGCTAGTTTTTCATTCCTGCAGTTGGTGATTTATGTCCTTCCTCTTGTATTTTCCTTATCAGTCTAACTAGTGGTTAATAGATTTTAAGGATCGTTTCAAATAATCTCTTTTCAGTTTAACTTAATTTTCTCTACTGTTTTTCTGTTTTATATCTTTCGTTTGTCATTGTTATGATTTCTTCTTTCTACTTGCTTTGGATTTGATTTTCTCTTCTTTATTTAGACTTAAAGTTTGAATTTTATGTCATTGATTCACAAAATCTCTTCTTTGCTAATATTAATATTTAATATGGATAATTCCCATCACACTATAGTGTGGTAAGCTCAGTAGAACCTATATTTTCCACTAATTACATCTAAAACTCTGGAAAAAATATCAATAACAACTATTTGAAGAATACTGGAAAATAAATAAAAATGCTAGGGAGGTGAGTTTCCTTTGTATTTGTTTATTCCTCTCATAGCCCACACTTAAAGGAAGGAGCAAGTCATGGGGCTGTAGGAAAATGGTGGCATTGGCAGCTAAACTCCAACAGAATCCCTGTTTGGGATTCCCTGGGCATTGAAGTGAAGTGAACTGAAGTGAAATTACTCAGTTGTGTCCGTCTCTTTGTGACCCCATGGAATATAGCCTACAAGGCTCCTCTGTCCACGGAATTTTCCAGGCAAGAGTACTGGAGTGGGTTGCCATTTCCTTCTCCAGAGGATCTTCCCAACCCAGGGATCAAACCCAGGTCTCCCACATTGCAGGCAGACACTTTACCATCTGAGCAACCAGGGAAGCCCCTGGGCATTAAAACCACAGAAATATGAAATGCAAGTGTTATCAGTGATATCAATGAGTATATGTGTGTGTGTAACTGTGTGTGCTGAGGAGTATGATAATAATCAAGGTAATATCATTTCATCACAATATCATGGACTTCACTAGGTCAACTAGGCACTAGATCTAAATGTAGACTGCAAATTGAGAAGTGTTTTTCTTTTTTTTTAAATGAGGACCACTTTAAAAACAATTCTGTTGATAATGAAGACAGAACTTATCACCTTGGGCAATTCTCTGATATAGAAATAGAAAATATGTCTTGATAACTCTGGAAAGGGAAAGGAGATATAGAAGGTGGATTAGGAGGAAATGGAGCTCACCCACCACCATGAACATGTCAGAAATACATCTACATGTGGAACAATTCTCACTGAAAACAAACGGGAGACTGGTAGAAAGACTCTTGTGAAACCAAGGCTGTAGGAAAGATCCATACAGAATCAGATAGAAAGGGAAGAGAAACAATTAGATTGGGATCTCCATCCCAGAGAGAAACCTCAGAAGAAAAGTGGAATTACAAGGTCTTAGAGAGGAGCAAAGTGACCCACATGTTGGGCACCCCAACCCTGGAGTCCAACACCAGGAAAATAAGTCCTCATAACTGGTTTGAAAACCAGTGTAGGAACTTCCTTGACAGTCCAGTGGTTGGGGTTTTGCCTTCCAGTGAAGGGGGTGTGGTTTTGATCCATGGTCAGGGAGCTAAGACTCCCCCATGCCTTGCGGCTGAAAAATCAAAATACAAAACAGAAGCAGTTTTGTAACAAATTTAATAAAGACTTGAAAATGGTCCATTTCAAAAGAGTCTTAAAAAAAAAAGAAAACCAGTTGAACGAATAGGAAGGCTGTAAGAAACACAGACTATTCATGAAGAGTGTACACATACTTTCTTACTGCCACACAAGGCAGAGGAAGCAGATTGAAACTACCTCCAGCTGAAGAAAGTTTCCTGAGACCACCCCACTGCATGCCCCAGCCTGACCCAGTGTCTGCTCTTGCCCCACTTGTCCCATAGAGCAGCTCCACGGTAGGGTAAGTGAACATCCAACGAAATAAATAATATAAGTTATCGTATTAGAAAACATGATAACCTGCCAGGGAATGATTAGTTTATGTATTGTAGTAAAAAAGCATGACTCTTCAAATAAGTGGAAGATTTGCAGCACAGTGAATGCAAGAATTTTAGTACATTTAATAAAATATAATTTGGGAATTTGTTTCTTCAGTGATAATAAATCCTTATTTCCCTTGTGAAATGATGATACATATTGTATATTTGACATTGCATCCAACTTAAGTTAGCAGAAATTCCAAAAATTATTTATCCGTTCATATTTATAAACATCATCTGAGCAATAAAACAGCCCATATGCATCCCAAAAGGACCCTGAAATGACAGTGAGACTACAAACAGAACAGATTAAGTTTCCATGTATTTATTTGCACAGTTTTAGCCTTTGTTGAGAAAAAGATTAGCTTCACGTAACATTCTTTTATCATAGTTAGCAAGTGAAAGATGAAGTTGAATTGCTAGCAATTATGTAAAGCCTGGACTTTCTTGACGGCTCAGTGGTAAAGAATCCACCTGCTATGCAGGAGATGCAAGAGACGTGGGTTCAACCCCTGGGTCAGGAAGATCCCCTGGAGAAGGAAATGGCAACGTACTTCAGAATTCTTGCTGGGAAAACCCATGGAGAGAGGAGTCTGGTAGGCTACAGTCTATGGGATCACTATGAGTTGGACACGACTGAGCGTCTGAGCATGTATATACAGCCCATCCTATGAAATATAGGCCTATTTCATAAATATTATTGATCCAAAGCAGAATCTCAAATTATAACTAAACAAGTTAACTATACTCTCTAACTTACTATTTTGTCTGTGTGCATTTTCCTTTACTCTGACCATCAACATAATCATTTATTTTTTATTTTACAGAGGTCTAGTTTGATTGCCTTAGGAAGCATAACTGCAGACAAAGCTAGTGGAGGTGACAGAATTCCAGCTGAACTATTTCAAATCCTAAAAGATGATGCTATTAAAGTGCTTCACTCAATATGTCAGCAAATCCAAAAAACTCAGCAATGGCCACAAGACTAAAAGGGTCAGTTTTCATTCCAAGCCCAAAGAAGGACAACGCCAAAGAATGTTTAAACTACTGCAAAATTACTCTCATTTCACATGCTAGTAAGGGTATATTCAAAATTGTTCGAGCTAGCCTTCAGCAGTATATGAACTGAGAACTTCCAGACGTACAAGCCGGGTTTAGAAAAGGCAGAGGAACCAGAAGTCACATTGCCAACATTTGATGGATCATAGAGAAAGCAAGAGAATTCCAGAAAAACATCTACTTCAGCTTCATTAACTATGCTAAAGCCTTTGACTGCAGATCACAACAAACTGGAAAATTCTTAAAGAGATGGGACTACCAGACCATGTTACCTATCTCCTGAGAAACCCGTATGCAGGTCAAGAAGCAACAGTTAGAACCGCACATGAAACAACTGACTGGTTCCAAATTGGGAAAGAGTACAACAAGGTTGCATATTATTACCCTGTTTATTTTACTTATATGCAGAGTACATCATGTGAAATGATGGGCTGGAGAAATCACAAGCTGGAATCAAGATTGCCGGGAGAAATATTGACAACTTCAGATATGCAGATGACACCACTGTACTGGCAGAAAGTGAAGAGGAACTAAAGAGCCTCTTGATGACGGTGAAAGAAGTGAAAAAGCTGGCTTAAAACTCAACATTCAAACGAAGATAACGGCATCTGGTCCCATCACTTCATGGCAAATAAATGGGGGGAAAGTAGGAACAGTGACAGATTTTATTTTTTTGGATTACAAAATCACCGCTGACAGTAATTGCAGCTATGAAATTAAAAGATGCTTGCTCCTTGGAAGGAAAGCTATGACAAAACTAGACAGTGTCTTAGAAAGCAGACACACCTCCTTGCTGACAAAGGTCTGTATAGTGAAAGCTATGGTTTCTCCAGTAGTCATGTATGGATGTGAGAGTTGGACCATGAAGAAGGCTGAGTACCTAAGAACTGATGCTTTCAAATTGTGGTGCTGAAGAAGACTCTTGAGAGCCCCTTGGACTGCAAGGAGATGAAACGAGTCAATCATAAAGGAAATCAATCCTGAATGTTCATTAGAAGGACTGATGCTGAAGCTGAAGCTCCAATACTTTGGTTACATGATACGAAGAGCCGATTGATTGGAAAAGACCATGATGCTGGTAAGGAGTGAAGGCAGAAAAAGTGGGTGATGGAGAACGTGATGGGTGGATGGCATCACCAACTTAATGGACATGAGTTTGAGCAAACTCTGGGAAATTGTGAAGAACAGGAAAGCATGGTGTGCTGCAGTCCATGGGGTTGCAAAGAGTCAGGTACAACTTAATGACTGAACAACAACGAACTTTCATTGAAAACTAATCATAAGTTTGATTTATAACTGACTTTCACTCACATAATTATATATAATCAACTAAATAACCATGTGAAGATGATAGCACAGATACTACTGTTTCTGTTTTTCTTATGTGAACACTGGAACTCAGAAATATTTACTGATTTGTGCAAGAGTGGACAGTCAAATTTAGAGGTAGAGTCCAAATTCCATGCCATGACTTATAGTTTCAAATCCTCCACTCTTTTCATCCTCAGTCTCCCACCAAAGCTGAATATTTTCTCTTGCTCATTAATCTATTTGTCCTGGCCACTTTTCCTTCAATATCCAGTGAACCAAATATAACTTTTCTCAAGCCCAGGCTGATATCCTTCCTTCTCTCAACAACAAAAAAACTCTACCACCTACCTATGAAGAGGATCCAGAATACCAAGCAAATCTCCACTCATTTGTCATGCCATAAACCGTTTGAACTGCTCACCCTTTCCTTTTGCAGCATCAGAGCAAATAGTGTACCTGTTCCTGCTCAAGGCTGATCTTTCCACCTGCATCTTTAGTATCATCTTCCCTCCTCATCTTTGGGAAAACCTGACATTGGTGGTGTTCTATTTTGTCCTGGTCTGTACTGGATTCTCTTCCATATAAAAAAAGGTGATGTGGGAGTCAAGAAAAATGGAAAAGAGTCCTACATTGGCTCTACCTACCAATTTGTGTTTTTCTTTTCTGTAAAATGCATGTTTCAAGGGAGAAATAATCTCAATTCCTCTACCTCTGCATCTTTACTTATACTTCAGGCTGCGACACTGAGGTGCCACTTCAGTGAGTTCCTAACTGCCTGTCAAAGGGTGCTCTTCAGCCCCTTTTACTCAAATCATCTGTCAGCATTTGACATTTTATTGTTTTCTGTCTCTTAAACTCTCCTCTGTGGCATCTAGTTCACCTCTCTTTCTGAATGTTGGTGCTTCCAGAACTCTGTGCTTGACTCTCTTCCATTGCCATGTTACATATTCTATTTAGATCATTTTTTCCATTTGTATGTCAGCAGCTACCATCTATAGATCAGTATCTCAGTGGCAGAAATACTTAGCTAAAGTTCATGATCCCTCTGACCTACATAGACTTGCCACTTAGATACAGACTTACAGCTGGGTTCTACTTTTCTCAACTGTGTGAAAAGTACTGCCAGTGCCATATTGCGTTTTCTCTACATTTTATCTTCTCTTACAATGACCTTTCCATGGTTCTGACTCTTCTTTACTTCTATGTGCCTAAAAAATGCCTACTTGATTTTTTGTTCATGACACGTGGCTTGTGGGATCTTTGTTCCCCAACCAGGGATTGAACCAAGGCCATGGCAGTGAAATTGAGTAGAGTCCTATCTACTGAACTATCCCACTATTTGACTTTTAAATTTCAGCTAGGAGTCAGTTTTCCAATGAAACCTTTCTTTGTTTCTTCAGAATTTTTGTGCCCACATCTATCTTGGGTCCTATTACACTTTACTTTGTTCTCATTCTACTAGATTGTAAACCTTTCAAAGTCAAAGCTCACACATTATTTAGTGTTTCATTCCCAACATCACTGGGCTTCCCTGGTGACTCAGATGGTAAAGAATCTGCCTGCAATGAGAGAGATCTGGGTTTGATCCCTGGGTCAGGAAGATCCCCTGGAGAAGGGAATGGCAATCCACTGAGTATTCTTACCTGGAGAAATCCGTGGACAGAGGAGGCTGGTGGGGTATAGTGCATGGGGTCGCAAAGAGTCAGATACAACTGAGCAACTAACACTTTCACTTTCCCAACATCTAACAAAGTACATGGTAAAAACTAAACACTATTTGTTATATGGATGTTTTCCTATAACTTTTTCTGGCACAATAGTATGGACTCTCTAATAGAAACTGAGCAAAAGTGTTTATGTGGTTAATTCTGATCTCTCTATATTGTCCCTTTTCCATACACTTTATCCCATGTAAAATTACATGAGGATTTTTATCTATCCACAATACAGGAAAGAGTCCAGGAATATGACAATTTAAAAAATAATAGTAAAAACTACTAATTAATATGAATTACCTACAATATGTCAAAATGTAGTAAATATGGAAATGTCACAAATCCTGCCATTTCTAATTACATAGGATGATTAGAATTACAGGTAAAACTAGGGAAAGATTTCTTCTCCATCATTGCTTAGCATAATTCAGCACTGTGTCTATATACCTTTACCTACTTTCTTTTCCAAGAGCAGTTTATGGAAAAAAAAAAAAAGAGAGATCAGTAAAAAGAATAAAGTCAGCAATTCTTGTGGGTAAAGAAGACCCACAAGGAAGATATAGATTTTTTTGATTTTCTCAACTTCTAACACATTGCTTGTTAAGTCAATACACATGATGATTTCTTTTTATTGAGAATATCTAAAACATCACCATCAGCTATTATTTTGTAATCATTTGCAATGCTTTTTTAAACTGAGTATAATCAATAATTATCTAGGGAATATGTTTACTCTCTTTGATGCTATATTTATCCATATATTTTTTACTTCATGTTTAAAAAATTTAGAGGCGTAGTCCACTTAAAAGTTTATTCTTCAAGTGCTCGATCCATTTTTTAATGAGGTGACTCTCCATTTTTAATGTAGTTATGGCTGTGTGATTTTGATATCTAGGAGGCACTGGCATTTATTTGTGACCAGATATGGGCTTACAAGGGTGGATTAACCTTGTTTGCCTCTTCATTACTAAAAGTCCTCATTTCTAGATAATTTACCTTGCTGCTAGTTCTAACTCTAGTTGGGTGAGGATTTTTTAGGTGAATGGGGGAAAATGCACTGAAACTTCAAAGTTCAGAAGTTCGCTTGGTCTTGTGATTCATTCCCTAAGTGAATTTGCTGGATGTTGCTGCCCTGGAAGCAGAAATCTGATTCATAGTAGAAACTTCATGTAACTTGTGACCCTTCTCTACTCTGAAGTACTGCCACTTTGAATCAGAAAGTACTTCTTCCATTTTTCAATCATCTTTTGTTTGATACCTATACATTAAAGTTGGTTTGAAAATTTTTATATTCATTTATTATTCTTATTTGCTATTATTTTGTCTTTTTCAGGATGAAAAGTAAAATCAGAAGTTACAGAATATATTTAAGTGGAAAATTAAGGTCTCTTAATTTAAGAGAGTAAATGACCAAAATAATGTGTTATTATTTGGTAGCTTTTTAATTTTATGAGTATTTGGTGTCCTTACCAATCTTGCTAAAGTTACGTGTTCAGTTCAGTCAATCTGACTCTGTGACCCCATGGACTGCAGCATGCCAGGCTTCCCTGTCCATCACCAACAGCCGAAGTTTACTCAAGCTCATGTCCATTGAGTCGGTGATACCATCCAACCATCTCATCCTCTGTCATCCCCTTCTCCTCCTGCCTTCAATTTTTCCCAACATCGGGGTCTTTTCAAATGAGTCAGTTCTTCGCATCAGGTGGCCAAAGTATTAAAGTTTCAGCTTCAGCAACAGTCCTGCCAATGAACATTCAGGACTGATCTCCTTTAGGATGGACTGGTTGGATCTCCTTGCAGTCCAAGGGTCTCTCAAGAGTCTCCTCCAACACCACAGTTCAAAAGCATCAGTTCTTCAGTGCTCAGCTTTCTTTATAGTCCAACTCTCACATCCATACATGGCTACTGGAAAAACCATAGCTTTGCCTAGACAGAGACAGTAGTGTCTCTGCTTTTTAATAGGCTATGTAGGTTGGTCATAACTTTTCTTCCAAGAAGTAAGTGTCTTTTAATTTCATGGCTACAGTCACCATCTGCAGTGATTTTGGAGTCCCCCAAAATAAAGTCTGTCACTGTTTTACTGTTTCCCCATCTGTTTGCCATGAAGTGATGGGACCAGATGCCATGATCTATTCCTAATGTGTTCTGATAAAAATTGCATTTATATATGTCCATATTACCTTTTTTTTTTTCAAGTGAGCAAAGCATGTGGGATTTAAATACATATAAATACTATTTACTGAAATAGAAAGACTTTAATCAGCTTGATTGTTTTAGATGAGAGGTTACCTTATTCAAATTGCCTGACTAACACAAGGGTATGGAATCTAGAAAGATGGTACTGACGAACCTATCTGCAGGGCAGCAATGGAGACACAAACATAGAGAACAGACTTGTGGACACAGTGTGGGAGGGAGAGGGTGGGGTGAGTTGAGAGAGTAGGATGGAAACATATATATTTTATGTTTACATAAAATATGTAAACAAAATACAAAACAGATACAAAACAGATAGCCAGTAAGAATTTGCTGTGAGAATAGCTCAAACTCAGTGCTCTGCAACAGCCTAGAGGGATGGGATGGGGTGGGAGGTGGGAGGGAGGCTCAGGTGGGAGGGAGCCACAGGAGGGTATACCTGTGGCTAATTCATGTTGATATATGGCAGAAACCAGCACAGTATTCTAAAGCAAATATTTTGCTATACATTTTTTTTTTAAGACAAAAAAAGGATGTTACCAAAAAGCTGGTTTCTATCTCTACTCTCATTTAACTCTGGCTTATTCTAGTGGTGGTTAATCTCGCGAGGCAAAGGTAATGATCAGAAATTCCAAGGATGATGTTCCCTGGTTCATAATTGGCAGGGAAGAGAATGATAGTGTGTTTCCCAAGATTCCAGTGAAATACCAGGAAATGACTGACTCGAAAGACTTAGGTCCTAGTCTTATATTCAAAATTGGATATACTGCTCTAGAGATAATATGGGGAGTTGGTTAGTTTATTCTTCTATTGCCCCATTCCTGAGGCAATAACTGGTCAAGGCACAAGACCAAATAATCAAACTTCATCATTGAAAATAAGAGGTATTATCAGTTTCATAAAAGTCTCATGGCTGATAATGGTGCTTAAAGTTATCTTTAAAACAGTCACATTAGGATACTGATTACTGAGAGAAGATTCAAATAAACAGTGACATCACAGATGCCTAACATTGTTCATCCTTGAACATGATTTAACTTGAAAATAGAAATGATTTGATATTTCCATGACTTTTTAAATGAGTTACATCCAAATAGGGCATGTCAAAAAAATATACTCTTACATTCATCCAGTTATCCAAAAGAGGACATAACTGCTAGTGTAGACTGACAGAATTTCACTTAAGAAAGCAGGAGGTAATTGAGAAATGCCCTGCTGTTTTCTTAATTGTATGTGTGTTTCAAAGCCCACAGAAATAATTCAAATTTAGCAACTCATTCTAAATTTCAAGAGTTCAAATTTCTTAATGATGGTGATGACAGATATCAACCTGGGGGGAGTTTTCAATTGTAACTTGAAATTCACTTTCTATTTTGAGCAGCTTTGCAATGTAATGATACCTGTATGCATACAATTTTATTATAAATAACTACATATGCCAGCAAATTTGGAAAACTCAGCAGTGGCCACAGGACTGGAAAAGGTCAGTTTTCAACCCAGTCCCAAAGAAAAGCAATGTTCAAACTACTGCACGATTGAACTCATCTCACATGCTAGCAAAGTAATGCCCCAAATTCTCCAAGCCAGGCTTTAACAGTCCATGAACTGTGAACTTCCAGATGTTCAAGCTGGATTTAGAAAAGGCAGAGGAACCAGAGATCAGATTGCCAACATCTTTTGGATCTTCAAAAAAGCAAGAGAGTTCCAGAAAAACATCTCCTTCTGCTTTATTGACTATGCCAAAATCTTTGACTGTGTGGATCACAGCAGACTGTGGAAAATTCTTAAAGAGATGGGAATACCAGACCACCCTGCCTGCCTCCTAAGAAATCTGTATGCAGGTCAGGAAGCAACAGTCAGAACTGGACATGGAACAATAGACTGGTTCCAAATCAGGAAAGGAATATGTCCAGGCTGTATATTGTCACCCTGCTTATTTAACTTATATGCAGAGTAAATCATGCAAAATGTGGGCTGGATGAAGCACAAGCTGGATCAAGATTGCTGGGAGAATATCAATAACTGCAGACATGCAGATGACACCACACTATGGCAGAAAGCGAAGAAGAATTGAAGAGCCTCTTGATGAAAGTAAAAGAGGAGAGTGAAAAAGTTGGCGTAAAATTCAACATTCAGAAAACTAAGATCATGGTATCTGGTCCTATCACTTCATGGCAAATAGGTGGGAAGCAAGAGAAATAGCAAGAGACTTTACTTTGGGGAGCCCCAAAATCACTGCAGATGATGACTTCAGCCAAGAAATTAAAACACACTTGCTCCTTGGAAGAGAAGTTATGACCAACCTAGACAGCATATCGAAAAGCAGAGACATTACTTAGTCAACAAAGGTCTGACTAGTCAAAACTATAGTTTTTCCGTAGTCATATATGGATGTGAGGGCTGGACTATAAAGAAAGCTGAGCACTTGAAGAATTGATGGTTTTGAACTGTGGTGTTGAAGAAGACTCTTGAGAGTCCCTTGGACTGCGAGGAGATTCACCCAGTCCATCCTAAAGGAGATCAGTTCTGAATATTCCTTGGAAGGACTGATGCTGAAGCTGCAACTCCAATCCTTTGGCCACCTGATGTGAAGAACTGACTCATTTGAAAAGACCCTGCTGCTGGGAAGGATTGAGGGCAGGAGGAGAAGGGGACGACAGAGGATGAGATGGTTGGATGGCATCACTGACTCAATGGACATGGGTTTGAGTAAACTCCGGGAGTTGGTGACGGACAGGAGGCCTGGCGTGCTGCGGTTCATGGGGTCTCATAGTCATAGTCAGAGTCATAGTCAGTCGGACATGACTGAGAGACTGAACTGAACTGACATACACATGAAACTATTCATATATATATGAAACTATCTGCACTGTCATTTCTCAGGGATGATAGTCAATGACAGTCAATATTTCCAAAGTTCCAGTCTATTACATGTCTGCATAGCAACTTTTGTTTCTCCAATTCAATGTAGCATGAATAGAAAAATAATGCTCAGTTTCTTGTGTTATCTCCTGGATTTTCCAGAGAATAAATAACGGAAAACTTTAGCTTAAAAATAAGTCATAAAATTAGCCTCATAGAGTACCAAAAATGTATAATAAACATTAATTAGATTCATGTGCACATGGGTGCTTGAACTGGCTTTTTGTTTAATGATATCTGAAGTGACTATTTATGATTATGAAATTAAAAATGAATACAGTTATATATAAAATACCAAGAGTGTAAAGAATAATTTTAAGTCCCATAAATTCTACCACACAGAGGAGGTATCTGTTAAATACTGTATTATCTCTTTTTCCTCATCTCATTTATTTTATCTGGATGGACAGCGTGATAGATAAACATGTAAAGATATACTAAATCTGGTAATGTGAATTAAGGAGTTGCCTTACAGAAAGTGCTGGAGATGTATTTTTTTCTAGCCTCAAAACTTCACCAGTCACACCTGGTCACACTTAGCACCCATGGCTGCAGACACCAAATTTCAATTCTGTGCTGATCCCCAGTAAACCCATCTTTTCTGGAGAAATATCTGGCAGTCTATTTGTTGCAAATCAACAGTTCTAACATGAAGTGTACCTGAGCTGGAATGAGGAGAGTAATTAGTGGCAAATCAAGTTCAGAATTCTGTTTACTGATTGGACAGGACACTCAAACTATTAATGAAGAAGGGCTGTGTCTGCAAACTGAAGAAACTTCAGATTGAGTAACATGATGATATTTTATCCAGTGGCTACAAAAAGTCTTTCTTGTTGAATAAAATGTAAAGGAATGACAGAAACATTAAAATGACTGTTTCATTCTGATCACAGATTTTCAATAACCATTTTATGGCTGGACCAGCCCTTGATTCTCATAATGACAGCAAGATGCCCTCAGCAATAAGCAGAAGGAAAGTTTGAAAAAAAAAAAAAAAGAGAACATTTATCACTCACAGGCCCTGGTAAGCACACAGATACACCTGGGGCCAAACAACAAGATCACAGGTAGAGAAAGAGAAACCATGTGCTTGGGATTCTTCTTTTATTGGGGTCAAAGGGTAGGGGAGTAGGGTTTTATGGGCTCGCTCTTTATTAGTGAATTTGAAACATAAATGCAAGAACTTAAAGCATGGAAGAGAAAAGCAAGTGACCCAAATGTCCAGTTATCTAAACCAATTAGATTCTCTAAAACAAAGGAGCCTCACAGAAGAGATGGGGACTGCACAGCTTGGCTCTTTATCCAGTTGTAAGCTGGCAATGTGTTTATTCCAGATAGCCATCTTTGAAATGAATGCCTCTGCAATCAAAGCTTAAGGCATGTATTTGCATTACAATAAGACCACTGTCAGGGCTTACACTACAATGGCATGTTTATGGCATAGCATATAAATGCATTATGTAGACGCTAATTCTATCGCTCAGTTGTAGAGCGGTTCAATTCTGCCCACTCTTGGCGGCCCCATGGACTGTAGCACACCAGGCTCCTCTCTCCCCATGGAATTTTCCAGGCAAAAATACTGGAGAGCAGTGCCATTTCCTACCCCAGGGGATCTTCCCAATCCAGGAATGGAACCTGTGTCTTTTGTGTCTCCTGCAAAGGCAGGCAGGACCTTTACCACTAGTGCCACCTGGGAAGCCCCTATAGAAGGAGAGAAATTATGGTGTTAAATATTCTTCTTTGAATATGGGATTATAGGTGATTTTATTTTTACCTCATACTTTATTTTCCAAATTGTAATTAGAGAGTTTTTTTTTTTTTCAGTCACACAGTTGTATAACTTAAAACTGAAAATTTTAAGGTCTACATCAATTTATTTTTTCTATGTGTAATAAACTGAGGGGTCATCATATTTACAATAACAAGGTTTTTTATCTGAAAATATAAGTTCTTTGATACCAGAAGACTAAGTTCTAAAATGAATTACACTGTCCTTAATTACTGCATGACCCTGGGGAACACAAAACTGTTTTAATCATTATTTTTCTAATCTGTAATTGTTAATAACATAGTAATTATATTGATGCAAAAATAAGATTTGATATTATGTTTCCTTATTAATTCAGACATACAGATATAGTTTTGCTTTATGATTATATACAAAATCATATGCGATGTGCCTCCCTGGTAGCTCAATTGGTAAAGAAATCACCTGCAATGTGGGACACCTGGGTTCGACCCCTGAGTTGGGGAGATCCCGTGGAGGAGGGCATGGCAACCCACTCCAGCATCCCTGCCTAGAGAATCCCATGGACAGAGAAGCCTGGGGGGCCACAGTCCATAGGGTCGCAAAGAGTCGGACATGACTGAGCGACTTTCACTCACTCACATATGATATGATTATATTTCCAGCAGCAATAATTTTATCAAAATCTCTTCAGTTCAGTTCATGAAGAAAAGAATCCAGTTGTTCATAACATAGCTCTCTGTATATAGGAAGCAATCAACTTCAAGACTGACATTTGTGATACTTTATACTTAGCAAACATGATAATGTGTAGTAAAACAAAGGCATATGTAGTATTTATTTTTATGATTTCTGTACCCACATTTATTAAGTGACAGCAATGTACACTTAGGTAGAAAAAGTTGTTCCTGTCTCTACACTAGGAAAGAGGAGAAACTGAGTACTTTCAAAACAGATTCATTCCTTTGTCATCAGGAGGTTTTTAGTCATTTAATGTCTAATGGTTTCCCTATTAAGTATATTAAAGCTCTCTTTGTTAATCAATATTGATGAATACCATTCATCCTCATTATAAAGATGAGGAAATCTGCACTTGCAATTTGCCTCAGTCTTTCCCTCAAGCTTTCTTGTAGCAGGTATAGCACAACTTTCAAAGTAAAATATAGTTGTGTTTTATTTTTGTTCTATAACTAAAATAAAATCTGACTTCATTTTACAATGCTTCTATAAAAAGGAACACTATTAATACTTATAAATTATAATTTTGTAGCCATTTTCATAGGGGCTTCCCTGGTAACTCAGTTGGTAAGAATTCATAAATGAATAACTGTGCCTGTGGAAATAGAGATTGGAGCTACAGATAGAGACAGGTTCTCTTCTCTCCAAATAATTATTTTATTAGAGACCATTTCCTGAATCCAAAACAAATACCATTTAAAATCCTTACATTTGATCAAGTGGTTAAAAGTAGGCTGTATGTGGCTTTTTTAAATAACTAGAATATATATTCATGCTTTTTTTTTTTTTTTTTTTCAGAGACTGTTTAGGAGAGGTTTTTGGAGTACTCACATGCTAGTCTCTCTCTCTATTTCTTTGTTCTCTCCTGCTAACATTTAGAAGTTTTACTGTACGGAACATTCTAGAATTAAAGTCATTGCTACCTTGTCCTCTAGCATCTAGTGCTACTGCAGAGAAGTTTGACACTAGTTGTACTTTTTTATTGAATGGTATAATATGCCCTGATCCTCTCCCCTTGCAACCATGGAATCTTCATTTTCATTCCATAATTTAGAAATTTTATGATGATATTTCTAAGAGTAAATCTTGAGCTTTTTTTTTTTTTTTTTTTTGCTTTTTTTCCCCTTAAGACTTTTCTTAAGGGAGAATTTCTTAAGGGAGAATAGGGAGAATTTCTTCTCTGAGGAATTTTATTCTAGCATTTCTTAACTGTTTTTATCACCTATTTTTCTTTCCTATTATCTTTCTAAAATGTCTCTTCTATGAGATTTCTACTTATTTTTGTTCTTACATTTTCTCTTTATTTGCCTTTTTGCTGTTGGTCATTAACATATCTTTTACAGTTATGTGCTCTTATTTTTCCAGTCACTTTCTTTTTCTCAAATCAGTTCTTTCTTTTATAGATTCATTGTTCTCTAAAATTTCCCTAAAGATGCCAATTTTTATGCTTTTCTTCTTTTACATTAATTTTCATATTCTTCAGGTGTTAGTATTTATTTGTTCTCTCTCTGGGCTACTTGCTTTCATCAAATGTCTAATGATCTTGTCGGTTAATATGTATATGTATTAATGTCTTTTGACTATGCTGGTAAATACAGATGTTGGCGTTTTCTCTAAAAATTCACTCACCAATCCCTTCACCTCCAAGTGTTGTATGAGTCACTGTAGTAATGGGGGCTTAAGTGTTTTTTAAGAAATGAAGTCAGCTCTAGACCAGTTCCAGGTGGCTAAGACTTGGAACCACCAGTCCTAAACCTAGGTCTGCACAACTGTCTGATAAATGACATTTAGCTGTCAGAAGGTAGGAAACTCCACCCTCATATCATGCTAAATGCCTCCATTTTTGAACATGCACATTCTGTTCTGTGAAGAACAATGTAACCGAAATACACCTGCCCAGCACACCGATTTGTTCACCTTGCCCTGCCTTCAACCACATTTCCCTACACCTAAGACCACCCTACTTCTTTATTTCATTAATATCTCAACCTCTCACATTCAGGCAGGCAGATCTGAGATTTGTTCTCCAGTCTCCTCACTTGGCTGCCTTGTCAGTAAAAACTCTCTCTAGGCTGCAAACCCTGGCTTTTCAGCATTTGGCTTGCCACACGCTGAGCAAAGAAACTGGATCAGTAATAATCTTAAGGAAAATTTTTAGAGACCCATTCTAGATTTTGTCTTTGCAATGAAGCCCTTTCTTACTTTGAGAATCTTAAAGAGAAAGTTATGAGAAAGACTTATTTTCAAGTTCAAGTTCTGTCTTCTTTATATGTCCTCTAAAGTTTTGCTGAAAACAGAACAATTCCTTTTTTAGCTCTCCTTTGCTCTCATTTTATTATAGACATTGAGAAAAGTCAGAAGACACTTTCCAAATTCTGCCTAAAAATCTCCTTGGTTAAATTCATCAGTTCACTAGATACAGTTTTTATTTTCCATGTTACTGCAAACAAACTTTCGATCACAGTGGAACAAGTATCCTTTCCCCTCCATCCTGCAAAAGCATTTCTACACTTTCAAGGCTTCCCTGACAGTCTCCTTGAAAATCATCCATCTTCCTACAATCATTCTGAGGCCCTTTAGGTTTTCACTAACATTCTCCTCAAAGTCATTCTGGCCTCTACCTGTCACATCTTTCCAATGGGACATGTTTCACATTTCATTACAATAGTAGTTTACTTCTAAATACCCTAATTTGTTTCATTTACTTTGGCTCCAAAAATTACTCCAAAATGTAGTGAAAGTCACTCAGTCGTGAGTGACTCTTTGCCACCACATGGCTTATACAGTCCTTCAGGCCAAAACACTGGAGTGAATAGCCTTTCCCTTCTCCAGGGAATCTTCCCAACCCAGGGATCAAACCCAGGTCTCCTGCATTGCAGGCAGATTCTTTACCAGCTGAGTTACCAGGGAAGCCTAGTGAAACAATACAGACTTTTATTAAGTTATCCCCTTTCTACTGATCAGGAATTTAGATAGGGATTAGTAGAAATAATTCTGTTTCCCACTCTCAGCTGGAAGACTCTTCTGAAGGCTCATTGACTCAAGCTGGCAGTTGGTATTGTGTTTTGAATGGGGTCCCAGCTACCCTCCAACTTGGGTCTCTGCACGTGGGCCACTGTGGACTTCCCCACAGCTTGCCGACTAAGCTCTATGTGTGAGAAAGGGGAAGAGGGAGAGAATGAATGTGGTCTGGGGGAAGTCCTAACATTTCACAATCTAACCTTAGAAATCAGGCATTGTCACTTCAGCTGCATTTTAGCTGCTGAGACTTAAAAAATACTGTTCAGCTTCAAGGGCAAGAAAAAGAGGTCTCATTTACTTCAGCAGATCAATGATGATCTAAAGGAGCATGTGGGACTAGAAATATTCTGGTGACTATCTTCAAAAAATAAAATGTGCCACACTTGGGTCAAATCTAGGTGCTACTTTCCTCCATGGTGAAAGGCAGTGAGGGAGTGGGCAGCAAAAAAATTAAAAAATTAAAAAATGTATTCTACAGTCTAGGACCTTGGAATAAAAGCATCTAAGCAAAAATTCTCTTTCTCTCTTTGATATGATACATTCTTTGTACCTCTAAAATGGTTCATTACATCTCTGGAATCTCTAAGATTTAGTGTGTGTGTGTGTGTGAGTGTTTATTACGGATACCTTCTGTCTTTTTTTGTTTCATGTGTCTTCTGTTGCCCTGAGTGATGAGCAGCAAGAGATCCTAGAAATGATCATTACGGGGATGACTATGGTTCTGTTTTGTATTTGGCCCAAAGTCTAATTCAAATAGAAGCTGACAGTAAATCAACAAGAAAAGGAGACCTGGAACATTTCCCTCTGTGTAAGAGTGCTGACTCATTTCCTCATCATATTAAAGGATGTATTACAGTGAAGGTTCCTATAGTGACAAAACGGGATAAGACTATGTGCTAATGGGCCTTTTTGGACTCTGTTTTCTCTGATTCAGCATCATTTCATGGCTAAAGGAGCAGGGACCATAGATATTTATTTATTTATCTAGTTAGCTATATAACTATAATCCAAGTGAATACAGTATATATTTTTATTTTCCTGCTAGACCTTAAATAATCATAATGAGGATATAATAGTATAATTTACATAATTGCAAAGAGGAGAAGATTTTTACAAAAGAGAAGATGATTGTATCATATCTTACAACACAGCAAGAAAAAAATTTATACTTATACAGTTTGACCTGGTGATTTTTATTACCATGTCAAAAATTATATCAAAGTCTTTGAATATAGATCTTCATATTATGTAAAGCATTCATAAAGTAGTGAAATTTAATAGTGGATCTATATGAAGACTCTGGGGCAGCTGCTTAAATTTCATGAAGCTAGTATTAAGCAACTGGAAAAGACATGTAATCTAATTCAGAGACTAAATATTAAGCACCTCTATGTGTTGGTCGCAGTAAGGAATTCTAAGATATCTCTCTGATACCCACCAGTGTTCTTGGTCTTCCTCAATTAATAGAAATTGACTAAAGTCTAGATAAGAAATTCAGCAAGACTTTACTGGGGACCCTGCTGCAGCAGAGGGGAGTGAGAACAAGATTGATGTTCCCTTGCTCACTCTCAAAGGTGGGATGAGCTGGTTCCTTCTGTGGGGTGAGGGTAGCCTGTATTCAGGCCAGAGGGTTGGCTTAAGTGTTTTGCCCAGCCCTTTGTGGTGTTGAGTGCAGAGGGCATGCGCAGTACCCTGCTTTGACTCTTGGCCCCTAGCAGTTAAGGTTTCTGGGCCTTTTTGCAATCTTTTTCCCAGAATTTGCCCCAACTCTGTACATAGTTACATTTGGTCCCATATAGTTTCTTTGTATTTTATTGCAAGAGAGGTTTATCTAGGTGCAATCATGGCTGCACTTCAGCAAAGGGTCCCAGGTCCCAGCCTGTCTCATCTCCCTCGAATAGATTAAACATGCAAATAATTCAAAAACTATTGTCTACTGGCTGGCCTTGATGGGCTCAGCACTGACCTAGGCAGTTGACACTCAGAAAGGACTTCCCTTGTCCTTCAGAGATTTTATCATTTATTTTGACAATTACTAAGAAGAGTAAAACAAAACAAATAAAAACATTAACATAACATTTAAAAAAATAAACCACGAATATTAGATTTATGAACTAGAAACACAATTATATTTCTAAATGGAAAAGCAACAGGGATTACTGCAGGGTGAGGTATTTGAAAAGGAGAGAATTTTAAAGTCTGAGAAAGAGTAGGGTTTCCCCCGGGGGCAGGAGGAGAGGAAAAATGAGATGTGGGGGGAATGTGTGAGAACACCGCACAAGCCCCAGTGCCAGGCTGGAGGGGGATGAGCATAACATCTGTAGCTGGCAGCGAAGACGGACCCTGGATATGAACAAACTGCTATTATTTATAAGCAGCCAGCTGGGTGACAGAGAACTATGGAAACCTGAGGACTCAGCGCTCGGGGGCTCATCCTGTCTGTCCACCGCAGTGGTGTCTTCCCTTTGCAACAAAGACAGCCACTGATGTCCAACCTGCGGTCGTAAAAATTAAACCACACAATGCCAAGGTCTGCACGTAATCCTGTTATGAAAGGAATTGCTGTTAAGTGATAAAGCAGCATCTGTCTTCTATTCAGTATCTCAGGGTCCTGTGGGTAACGGAGCTGCAACAGGGACATGAGCCTACAGCAGGCAGCCGGCCGCTGCAAAGGCAGTGTTGACACCCGTGACTTGATGCCTGAAATAGGAGAAACAGGTTGGCTTTGCTTCAGGAGTCTCCTGACACAATGGGTTGTGTTCTCTTTAAAACATGGCTAAGGCATTGAGCCTAATGGAATGACTGTCTGTCCAACAATCTATACGAAACGGTAGTGGAAGGTGGTAGAAAGATCACAGAGTCTGGATAAGGATGAATTGGTTCAAATATTGGCTTCATTGCCCTCACGAAATGTGTCTTAGGCAAGTCACATAAGGCCTCTGCGTCCCAAAGGTAAAAATAAAACTTGTCCTTTTTACCCTATAAGTTTGCTGTGAATGTCATAACTCGCAAGGGCAGAAACCATATAAATGGCAAAGCACTGTACCAACCTTAATTTTACTCATTTTCCTATGGATAAATGAGACATGAGTTTCCCGCATTAAATTCCTGTCCATGTGTATTCTTCTATCATACTTTAAGATAGATTACCTGCAAATGTACTTGAGCTTACTCCTATTCTTCTATCATACCTTAAGATATATTACTTGTAAGTATACTTGAGCTTATTCCCTTTCTATAATTCCCAGATACACTTAGGTGTCAATTCCTAGGGATTCTTTAGCCTTAAGACTAAAACTGAACAAAAATTCGATTAGTATCTAAGAACCAGGGAATAATTGAAAAACCATATATTTTGATCTGCAGTAAATCTGAAGGGAAATTTGTTCAAGTCTATTTCACTCTGCACAAGTTTGCTCTATAAAACAAACACACAGAATTCAACGGGATTTTCAGAAATATTCAACTCATAAATTGTTCCTACTGAGCATCGCTTTTCTAGAAACATTATCTGCATTTGAGCAATTGTCAGAGAATGTTTAGGTCAATGGATAGTTTTGGTTTCTTTCTTTTTTACTATTCTTAATTTGACAAGTTTCTTCCTTAGCTCTCCCAGAAACAAACAGGAAGCTTTCTTTCTTTGAGTCATAATTCCATGCTGCAGCCAGTTTGAATCAACCACAGCTATACTCAAAGTCAAGCCCTAATTGTCCTAATCAAAACTTTCCCCAAAATAGCCTATAAAAAAATTACTCCTCTGTTAATTCTTAGTCACCCGCTCAGAGTTACTGCAGAGGGATATTGGCTTATCTCATTAACGCACATTCAGGCAAACACAACATGGCCCCCTTTGGGCTTATCTGTCGTTTCCTTATGCTTGTTCTCTGCCAGAAGGAGGACCATGCATAAATGCCAGCATATGTTCTGAGCATCTCTGTAGATCACAGCTGTATATGACGCTATCTCCTCTTTACTGGGTCAGAACACAGTGGAACAAATGTATCTTCAGCACTTAAGTGTTTTCATTTTTACTGCCACATACAAAAGCACAGATATCTACAACACAGCAAACCGACCATTTATAATTGAGTGAATTAAAAAGCAGCTGAAAACCAAAAGCTGGAGAATGAATTAAAACAGTACCATGGAGAAAGGCACGGTAACCCGCTCCAGTATTCTTGCCTGGAGAGTTCCATGGACAGAGTATCCTGGCGGGCTACAATCCATGGGGTCGCAAAGAGTCAGACACAACTGAGCGACTAACACAGCAACAAATAGAAATAAAATGCAGACTTCTAGACACTCAAATAGTTGATTCTGAAGTTCAAGAGGCCCCTTAATGATTGCATTTATGTTTATATATAGCAGATGGCTGGGAACACACCATGTCTCTTTAATCGTCAAAGCATTTTGAAAATAGTAGGCAGCTAAAAGTTTTCTCCTAATCAAGGCAGGTCCTTCTTCATATGTCGTCCAGAATCTGTTTACTCACTACCATTATTGTCTCTGTTCATGTTGCACTAGATTATTATATTTCTCTTTTCCTTTTATGTGATTATGATAATGTTACTTAATTTGCTTAATGTGGTGCCAGTGTCTTATGGGCTGAGGGACAATCAGAGTGGTCAAGTAGTCCTGAACATCTTAGAGGAAACACCCTCCACTCTTTGACACTGAGGTCTGTAAGGGAAAGCAGGCTGAATGTTCGATTCTCACCCCTACCTACTTTGGCCCTGCAACATAGCATGCAGGATCTTACTTCCCTGACCAGGGATTAAACCCATGACCCCATCATTGGAAGTATGGAGTCTTAACCACTGGACCACCAGGGAAGTCCCTGAATGCTAGATCTCTGAAAATGCTCCCAGAATTACAAGGCAGAAGCTTTTCACAGAGAGAAGAGTAGTGATATTAGTCTTTGTTCTCAGTTACCTTTAGCAAGGACTCTGAAAAATATTTCTATGGGGGTCAATCTATGAAACTTTAGGCTGTATCCAAGGAGAATTGCTCACACTTCTGGGAGAAAACTGACTGTGGCTACAATGCTTAGCCTCAGTGAATCAAGATAAGAGTTGAACAATTAGCTAGAAATGACTGGCAGATAGAGCCACCATAACTAATCAATAGAGGACAGAAAAACAAAATCAGTCCAAAAACCATCAGAAATATTCATACTAAAAAGGCATTTCTATTCAACTTCACTGAATTATGGCCATGACATTCAAGAGAGTTTGGTTGCTTCATCTTCCAAGAGAAGAATCATAAAAATGCATCTCTAGTGACAAGAAGGTAGTTACCCATGAACTCCAGTCCTTTTATAGCAACCGAAGTTCTCTCAGTAAAGAATTGAAAAGAAATTTCCAGCACTGCCAAATTTTGAATTTGGGAGCCTACATACAGCCTTAAAAACTAAAATTTAGTTTTGAGTTTTAGTTAAGTATAGCTTAGTCATAAATATTTATTGGGCATCCACTACAAGTCAGACACAGCCTAGAATATATCAATGAACATCACAAAGAGTCGCAGGGAATCTCTAGACAAGTGAAAAACTGTTCATAAATAGGAAGAAGTAGAGTTCAGAAAGGCTAGCCGCATTTTTCACATTCATTTATCTGCTAAGAAGCCAAGCCAGGATTTGAATCCTTATGACAGCCTATATTTCCTCCACTAAGCTAATATACTAGTAGAGTTGAGTCTACATATCTAAACTAAGTACACACAAACTCACTGGCAATTTCTAACACAGAATCTATGTCTTCCGTGATTTAACTTATATGCAGAGTACATCATGAGAAACGCTGGGCTAGGGGAAGCACTAGCTGGAATTAAGATTGCCGGGAGAAATATCAATAACCTCAGATATGCAGATGACACCACCTTATGGCAGAAAGTGAAGAAGAACTAAAGAGCCTCTTGATGAAAGTGAAAGAGGAGAGTGAAAAAGCTGACTTAAAGCTCAACATTCAGAAAACTAAAATCATGGCATCCGGTCCCATCACTTCATGGCAAATAATTGTGGAAACAGTGGAAACAGTGTCAAACTTTATTTTGGGGGGCTCCGAAATCACTGCAGATGGTGAATGCAGCCATGAAATTAAAAGATGCTTACTCCTTGGAAGGAAAGTTATGACCAACCTAGATGGCATATTAAAAAGCAGAGACATTACTTTGTCAACGAAGGTCCGTCTAGTCAAGGCGATGGTTTTTCCAGTGGTCATGTATGGATGTGAAAGTTGGACTATAAAGAAAGCTGAGCGCAGAAGAATTGATGCTTTTGAACTGTGGTGTTGGAGAAGACTCTTGAGAGTCCCTTGGACTGCAAGGAGGTCCAACCAGTCCATCTTAGGGGAGATCAGTCCTGGGTGTTCATTGGAAGGACTGATGTTGAAGCTGAAACTCCAATACTTTGGCCACCTGATGCAAAGAGCTGACTCATTTGAAAAGACCCTGATGCTGGGAAAGATTGAGGGCAGGAGGAGAAGGGGATGACAGAGGATGAGATCATTGAATGGCATCACTGAATTGATGGACATGGGTTTGGGTGGACTCCGGGAGTTGGTGATGGACAGGGAGGCCTGGTGTGCTGTGGTTCATGGGGTTGCAGAGTCGGAGACAACTCAGTGACTGAACTGAGCTGAACTGACCATGTGAATATAACATTAAAAAAAATAGTTTATTCCCATAAAATGCTCATGTAACATCATGGCAAAATAATAACAATAGCTCTGCTTCAATAAAAATGGATAGGGCTGGGACATCCATGGAGGTCCAGTGGTTAAGAATCCGCACTTCCACTGAAGGGGGCACATTTTCCATCTATGGTTGGGGAACTAAAATCCCACATACCTGCACGGTACAGTCAAAAATAAATAAATAAAATTTAAAACTAAAATAAAGTTCAGTTTAAAAAAATTAAGAATAAATAAAAATAGGATGATATCAATAGTAATAAATGTTCTGAAGACAGTTAAAGTAATGTGGAGAAACAAAAAGAATGGCTTGAAGAATTTAGAGACAGTGATCAAAGATGACAATATCCAAAAAGTACAAGATATTCCTGCTTAGCAAGGAATTATCCCACTTAAAATACTAACCTTTTCCTAGTTGAGAATCATGGATCTGTAATGTCAGAAATGGCCTTTAGCAGACCTAGACCTAAATTCAGGTTTTTTGGACTCCCCAGAATACCAGAACAAAGAAAAATGTCAAAGAAACAATTACTTTGGGACTAACCTGAGAAGCTGAGGTGGATTTATCACTTTTGCAAAGGCTAATTACCAAGGACATGGACACTTAGCTGAAACATGAGAAACTAGGTTGAAAATAACTGTGCTCCATAGTCTAGGCTCTGCTGTGTGTGTGTATGTGTCTGTGTATATGTGTGCACATGTGTTTGTGCACATGAGAGGGAGCAAAAGAGAAAGAGAGAGAAACAGATTGAAGGAGAAAGACGTTAAATATTTGAGAGCATTTTTTTAACTTTCCCTTATTTATTCTCCACTCCTATTATACCCAATTCTGTCAAGAAGAGTGAAATGACAGGAATTGGTCCCCATGAACCTCTGAAATGTGCTGAGGATATTACTCGGCTAAATAAATTAGTCATTTTTGTAGACCTCACTGATTATCACCACTATCTATTCCTTCTTCCTATGGGGCATAGAGAAAACTATCAGTTGAGTCTAGTTGCTCAGTCATGTCTGACTCTTTGAGACCCCATTGACCACAGCTCACCAGGCCTCCCTGTCCATCACCAACTCTTGGAGCTTACCCAAATTCATGTCCATTTAGTCAGTGAAGCCATCCAACTATCTCATCCTCTGTTGTCCCTTTCTCTTCCTGCCTTCAATCATTCCCAGCATCAGGTTCTTTTCAAATGAGTCAGTTCTTCACATCAGGTGGCCAAAAGATTGAGTTTCAGCTTCAACATCAGTCCTTCCAATGAACACCCAGGACTGATCTCCTTTAGGATGGACTGGGTGAATCTCCTCACAGTCTAAGGGACTCTCAAGAGTCTTCTCCAACACCACAGTTCAGAAGCATCAATTCTTTGGCACTCAGCTTTCTTTATAGTCCAACTCTCGTATCCATACATGATTACTGGAAAAACCATAGCCTTGACCAGATGGACCTTTGTTGGCAAAGTAATGTCTCTGCTTTTTAATATGCTGTCTATGCTGGTCATAACTTTCCTTCCAAGGAGTAAGCGCCTTTTAATTTCATGGCTGCAGTCACCATCTGCAGTGATTTTGGAGCCCCCCAAAATAAAGTCTATCGCTGTTTCCACTCTTTCCCCATCTATCTGCCATGAAGTGATGGACCAGATGCCATGATCTTCATTTTCTGAGTGTTGAGCTTTAAGCCAACTTTTTCACTCTCCTCTTTCACTTTCATCAAGAGGCTCTTTAGTTCTTCTTCACTTTCTGCCATAAGGGTGGTGTTATCTGCATTCTGACATTATTGGTACTTCTCCCAGCAATCTTGATTCCAGCTTGTGCTTCCTCTAGCCCAGCGTTTCTCATGATATACTCTGCATATAAGTTAAATAAGCAGGGTGACAATATATAGCCTTGACATACGCCTTTTCCTATTTGGAGCCAGTCTGTTTTTCCATGTCCAGTTCTAACTGTTGCTTCCTGACCTGCATACAGATTTCTCAAGAGGCACGTCAGGTGGTCTGGTATTCCTATCTCTTTCAGAATTTTCCACAGTTTGTTGTGATCCACACAGTCAAAGGCTTTGGCATAGTCAATAAAGCAGAAATAGATGTTTTTCTGGAACTCTCTTGCTTTTTCGATGATCCAGCAGATGTTGGCAATTTGGTCTCTGGTTCCTCTGTCTTTTCTAAAATCAGCTTGAACATCTGGAAGTTCACAGTTCACATATTGCTGAAGCCTGACTTAGAGAATTTTGAGGATTACTTTAGTAGAGTGTGAGATGAGTAAATTGTGCAGTAGTTTGAGCATTCTTTGGCACTGCCTTTCTTTGAGATTGAGATGAAAACTGACTATATTTTATTCTTTTTAATTAAGCTGATGTATATGCAAACTCAGCATTTGAGTCATCATTCTTTTTGTTATGTCAGAATAATTGTTCTGCTTTCTTTTATTATGAAGTAAGTTAGTATACTAACCGTGAACAGAGAAATGCCTATAATTTGGTCTCAGATTGTATATCATACCACCTACCACTCAACTCTGAAATTCAGTGAAGTGGAGCTCAGGTTTTAGAGTGTGTGCCATTTGTTATAATTATGTAATGCTTTGTTAAATTATAGAACTATAGGTGTTAACTTACACCCATTCTGACACTGTAATAGCACTGCCCCATCTAATTTATATCAAGTTTAATAGTGGCCCCCACCAACAGCCTATATCTTGAACCATTATAGTAGAATGTATATACCCAAGCTTTTTATATCCATTATCAGTGATGAGGTATTAATGAGATTGACAGATTTAGTCAACTGAAGTCTAACTGTATATATTCTTGTCTTCACCTTAGCCAGAAACTCAAAATGCAGGTGTCCTGTCATTTGGAGTCAGAAAGAATTGTTAATAACTATGTAGAAAATCTTTCATTTTTATCTGAAAAAAAAAATGTCTCCACTGAAAGCCCTGTGAATGCTGAATCAGTAGAAGGACTGGGTTTTAGCATAAATGGAGTAAATTATCTTCTAAGCAATGTTGCCAGGGCATAGTCTTAGTGTTTATCTCCCTCCAGAACATTGAGGCAAGGACTTCGTGCAGGAAGGTTGTTTGAGATGTGATCCCAAGAAAAGTGAAAATGAGAAAGAGAAAGAGAGAGAGAAGGCAAGAAGCAGTATGTTACAAGGTTTCCACTGTAGGTAATGAGTCCTTCATTCTGCCAGGACTGAGAATTATACAGAACACCACGTAGAATTGTTCACCTGGCCAACAGTAGCCTGTAACATTTATCTTATGTCTGATCCTCCGTTGTTCAAGGATCACTTTTGGGAGCATTAACAACTTTGCACTTCTGGAATTTTCTGGCATATAAGAACAGTGATATCCCATGGTATCAGAAAAGATCCACACACAAATGTTTGGCCCCTCAGAGAAGACGGCTGCAAGGCTGAGCTAAGCTGACTGCCAACTGGAGAACTTGTTTGCAGCTTCTCTTGCATGGTGCTCTCAGGGCAGTTAGATTCCTTACATGCCTCCTCAGGACTCTCAGAAAGAGTAATCTCAGAGGCCTGGGTGGAATCTGAATGCTCTTAAAGCCTGACCTCAGTAGTACAAGAATATCACTTCTGTCACATACTATTAGTCAAGCATGTCTCTAAGCCAGCCCAGATACAAAGAAATGAAAATTAGACTCAACTTCTTAATGCAAAAAGTAGCAAAGAATTTACAGCCATCTTTGACCTACCAGAGCTGTGATATTAGATCTTGAATTTAGATCAATGTTTTTAATGAGTTTTAAAGAGAGCTGTGAAGTTTTGCTTCACTGCATTAAAATCTCTTTTCTTAAAAGGAAGGAAACTAAATCCCAGTTTACATGCCCACACAGGAGGGAAGGATGACTAGAGACTAAATAAAACACAGAATTCAGAACTAGATGGAATTTCAGTCAAAATTTACCATACTTAACTACCACTGAAACTAATTTGCTAAGTTTAGACCTTGAAGCAATTAACATCATATCATGAGTAGCCCTTTTTGATGAGATTCATTATATGAAAACAACTAATCTAACTAAAAGATTTGTAAAACTTCCCAGAAAGAATTTTGTCACATCTAGAACCATGCATTAGCTTATGTTTTAACTATATAAGTTATTGAGTATATGCTTAAAGCTGTTTCATTTTAAGAAAAGTATCCTTTGTTGAATTAGCTGCAATGGAAGCTTTCTATGTCTGCAATTTCCCAGTTAACAGTCAACAAAGTCAACCTCTGTAGGAGCAGCATCCTCTCAGATTTACTGTTGGAGTTGATCCTATTTGTAACTTTTAGAGGAAAGTCACAGACTCTTGTCTTCCATTTCCCTGGAGTCATACAGGAATGAACTCAGCATCTGTGTGCTTCCTTGGATTGCAATGAATTCCAGAGGCTAGTGTGTTTGCCTTAACACTCCCCAAAGCACAACTTGAACAAAGATAACAGTCACAGAGTTAGCAGAATGAGTAGAAAACAACTACATTGGTAACCCTGGGACACTACTACCCACTGCCAGTTTTCTCTGACAGTTGAATTAACAAGAGAGCTGCTCTCCCTATATGGACCCCAGTGGAGAGGTCTGGATTTTCCCTTTCACTCTGATGCCCTAGTCTGAGAGGACTAGCCATGAAATCACCAGCCAAATGCTAAATGAGAAGGATTGAACTCTGAACCCAAGGTCAAGGTTTTAATGCAAAAACAACTTGATTATTGATCCAGGGGCTGTTCCCATTCAGAGCTCCTTTTACTTGTTTTAGAGCCTCACCTCACCCGAGGTATCAGTACTGTTCAGCCTTCTTTGCCAGCTTGTGTTCTCATGGGAAAGTCTAACACATCATAAGAATTTGTAAAATTTTCTCTTTTCTCTAAATATTCCCCACCAGTCTAATTAAAATGACTACCATATTAATAATCCTAAAGGAAATTGAAGTTTTAAAAAGGGGGAAGCACTATAGCCTAGAATTTTGTGTGCTAATTCATAACCTCATGCTTCACATCCTAGGTCATTTCACTAACTCCAGCCCCTCCTAACTGTCACCACTTTCTGGCCTGCTCCCCCATCTCTAACATAAGGGACCCTCCTAAAAACCATCTTCAGAAAGCCATCCTTCATTCCCCAACAGTGATGATGATTTCTACCTTCTCTGGAGCTCCATCATGAAGTATTTGTACATTCCTTATATCAAGCATTTTTGTCTGTTTTGTAGTATGGACATTTTGACTTATTCTTCCCTTCTTTACCACTGCATGCACTCTTTGAACAAATGTTTTATTTTAAAGTGACATTCTCTCCTGCTAGATAGTTTCATTTGAAAGATAATCAGTGCTCTTAGTGAAGAATATAAGTAGAATGAAAAAGATATATAATGAAATTAAAAGCTGATCCAAGTCACCTCCACCAAAGCAACAATTAATAGTTTCTTGTTTTTGCACCCAAGAAATTGCACTGCATATACAAATATATGTTTTCATCTTCATATACACATCCTTTTCAAAAACATGTATATAAAGACAGACTCTCTTCAATGCCATAGGTTTTTCTTCTCTAGTTAACAATTTGTAATCCCTAGTTTCTTTCACACCAGTGCATAGTGAATGATTTAGTTATTTTAAACAGATGTATAATATGTCATTGTATGAATGTATTATAAATTATTTAAACCCTTTCTGTTAACCACATTTATATTCTTTCCATTAATTGTAATAAATTAATAAAAGTAATTTTATACATATTTATACTCAAATGTGAGTACATCTGTAGTAAATTTTCCTAGAAGAGGTATTTACAGCTAAACATATATTGCCAAATTGCCTTCCAAAGAAAGTGAATCATTTTGTATTAAAGATCCATAACCCCTTATCCATCCTTCATTACAGAATTTTAAAGAAAAAGACAATAAAATGACACATATAATAGACTGCAAAAAACGTGCACAAAAATTTAAAACTTATCCCATGGTTGTATAGTATATCCTTTTTCCTGCTCTAACTCTGAGATTGTCTATGTAAATTTGTGGGGCAAGGGAACATCAGAAATATTGGCAGAAGCAAAGGTATGAAAAAATTTACACCTTGAAGTCCTACCTCTTTTGCTGTTCTTGGAAATCACCACCCCATGTGAAAAAGCTCACACTAAACAAGAGGATGATGAAACAGTACATGGAAAGAGACTAGATTTCCCAGCTGAGGCCTTTCCAAACCAACCAAGCCCATCACATATAAGTGCAAGTCCAGCAAGAGTTCAACCATATTACCAAGTCACAGACAACTTCTCTTCTTAAGCAACTCCCAGTTATCTTTTATTTAAAATTTAAATTGCCTTATAGATATATAGACATCTCTATGGTATTTTTCTCAATCCAAATCATTTCAGGGAGTAAGAAGGATTTTTTTTTTGAAGCATTTATATTGAACCATAAACTATCTTAGGTAGATCAAGAAAAAAAAAAAAAGTATATTTATCTTCTCTCTGTGTAAGTTTCAGTACTCCCAAATTCTGAAATACCACTGCATAACTTTCTTATCTTTAACTAACCTTATGAGGAAAATTTTATTTTCTCAAAATATCTAAAACTTGTTTTTCTAAATTTGGGAGATATCATTGAATTCACATACACTAGTAAAGTAATGCTCAAAATTCTTCAAGCCAGGCTTCAACAGAATGTGAGCTGTGAATTTCCAGATGTTCAAACTGAATTTTAAAAAGACAGAGGAACCAGAGATCAAATTGCCAACATCCACTGGATTATTGAAAAAGCAAGAGAGTTCCAGAAAAACATCTATTTCTGCTTTATTGACTGTGTCAAAGCCTTTGACTGTGTGGATCACAACAAACTGTGGAAAGCTCCTAAACAGATGGGAATATCAGACCACCTGACCTGCCTCTTGAGAAATCTGTATGCAGGTCAGGACACAACAGTTACAACTGGACATGGAACAACAAACTGGCTCCAAATAGGAAAAGGTGTATGTCAAGGCCGTATATTGTCACCCTGCTTATCTAACTTATATGCAGAGTACATCATGAGAAACGCTGGGCTGGAGGAAGCACAAGCTGGAATCAAGATTGCTGGGAGAAATATCAATAACGTCAGATATGCAGATGACACCACCCTTATGGCAGAAAGTGAAGAAGAACTAAAAAAACCTCTTGATGAAAGTGAAAAAGGAGAGTGAAAATGCTGGCTTAAAACTCAACATTCAAAAAAAAAAAAAACTCAACATTCAGAAAACTAAGATCATGGCATCTGGTCCCATCACTTCATGGCAAATAGATGGGGAAACAGTGGAAACAGTGATAGACTTAATTTTGGGGGGCTCCAAAATTACTGCAGGTGGTGATTGCAGCCATGAAATTAAAAGACACTTACTCCTTGGAAGGAAAGTTATGACCAACCTAGACAGCATATTAAAAAGCAGAGACATTACTTTGCCAACAAAGGGCAATCTAGTCAAGGCTATGGTTTTTCCAGTGGTCATGTATGGGAGTGAGAGTTGGACTGTGAAGAAAGCTGAGCGCCGAAGAGTTGATGTTTTTGAACTGTGATGTTGGAGAAGACTCTTGAGAGTCCCTTGGACTGCAAGGAGATCCAACCAGTCCATCCTAAAGGAAATCAGTCCTGAATATTCATTGGAAGGACTGATGCTGAAGCTGAAGCGCCAATACTTCGGCCACCTGATATGAAGAACTGACTCATTTGAAAAGACCCTGATGCTGGGAAAGATAGAGGGCAGAAGGAGAAGGGGACAACAGAGGATGAGATGGTTGGATGGCATCAGCGACTCAATGGATATGGGTTTGGGTGGACTCCAGGAGTTGGTGACGGACAGGGAGGCCTGGTGTGCTGCAGTCCATAGGGTTGCAAAGAGTTGGACATGACTGAGCAACTGAACTGAACCAAACTGATTGAATTCTTTGAATAAGACCAAATAAATAGCACCTGTATTCCTCACCTACTTCTGAAAACTTGAGACATTAGGCCAAAGAATCAGGCAGATAAAAACATCATATATTTCTGCTTCTGTCTGAAATGGAGTAACAGATATTGAATTCACCTTCCCATCTTAAACCACTAAAAAACTTGACAGTGTATAAAGGCCATACTGTTCATTCACTGAATAGCGAACAGTTAGGATGTGACTCCTGGAAGAAGAAAAATAAAGTGGATCCTATGAAGTGACCAGCAGACTTCCCTGAAGCTATTTTCCAGATTATAGCACAGGCAGAAGAAACACAAGCAGAGTCTTGCAATCTGATAAAGTTGAGGAGATGGAGATGAGAGTTGGAGGAGGCTATAAATTTTAGCAAAAAAACAAAAAGAGAAAGAGATAACTGCTTATAGAAAGAGTTCCAGAAATCTGCAGAGGATTTCCCTTGTTTTTTTGCCTCGGTGCTGATTGACCCGAAATGAAAAGTAACTGCCCAAGTTCGAAAGATGTCTGTGAAAGAAGTATTCAGAATAGTTCATAGACTAACACTAAAGTGAGAGATGTACAACTTTCCTTTCACTTAAAAACTTAGAGGCCATTGTAGGGTTACTAGTTGGCCTAATTTCAATATTGCTCTGTCTCAGAGAATAGAAAGGCCCAAGGAGACTGAAAGAGACTGGGAAATGGCCCACTGATAGAGCAAACAGAACACACACAACATTTATCCATCAAGATCACTGTCTTATCTGGGGATAGTTTGTGATGCCCCAAAACAGTTATAACAGCAACATCAAAGAATACTGATTGCACATTACCATAAAAATATAATAATAAAAAATACTTGAGATATTGCAAAAATTACCAAAGTATGATACAGAGACATGAAATGAGCAAATGCTGTTAGACAAATGGCCTCGGCAGGCTTTTTAAAAAAATTATTTATTTTTTTAATTGAAGGATAATTTCTTTACAGAATTTTATTGCTTTCTGTCAAACATCAACATGAATCAGCAAGCTTTCTTAATGGGCACTGCCACAAACCTTCAATTTGTTAAGGAAAAAAATTAAAAAAGGAGAATCTCCAAAGCACAATAATGATGTAACATGCAATAAAATGAGGTATGCTTGTACCTTATGCTGTTTTATGTTTCTCTGCTCTCCTAGATGCTAAACCTCTCTGCCCTTCTTTTCTAACTATTAAACTTTTGTAATGTGGCTTAGGTTACGTACTTTTTTTTGCTTCCATAGAAATATCTTCTTCATCTCTCCTTTCTTCTCACTTGTTGTAGCTTTGTCTGCACATTGAACTAAGAAATCTACACTAATTTTGGCACCTGTTAAATAACTTAAAGTGTTTCAAAATGAAAACAAAAAATTAGCGTCACTCTTTCTCAATATTTTCCAAAGAAGTTTGGAAGAAATGTAAGTTGAACGAAGCAGTAATTTTAAAGATGTATGTAAATTATTTATGTATAATACACCCAGCAGAATCAGGGAGACACCTAGTCTCTATTTGAATCATACCCTCAGAGTTCCTCCAAGCAAAACTATCTTCTCCAAAAGAGTTCTGAACCAACAATAAGCCCAAATGGAAGAACATTTTAAGGTAGCCTAAACCTTACAGAAAGCTGAAAGTACTTAACCAGGTACAGAAATCAAAGTGGTATCATCTTGGATGATTTGTCCCAACAAGCTGGCAAGAGAGCTCTTAGAAATTCATTTTGTAGCCACTTAATGCTCTGACATTTTCTATTTTGCTTTTGCAAAACACTGAAGTTGTTTTTCTTTTTTCCTCTTCAGAGGTAAAGACGTGTGAAATGCTAGTTTGGAGAATTGCTGAGACAGCCCAATAGCCCTGCCAAATGAACATCTTGGGGAATATAACTTCTGTTCATTAGAGCAAGGCTTGCTGTTAGGAAACCTGCTCACCTGCTGGAGTAGGAGAGAGTATTAGGCAGGCAGATGTTAGTGCTTCTTCAAGTGGCAAATGCACCAGCCAAGTCTAAGGGCTGGAGCATTAGCTGAAGAATGGTCTTGAAGGACAATGAACTTGTTGACCTACTTTGGAGTTTTTTTTAATGTTCTCAAGGCTTAAGCTTTTTTTTGTGGTGAAAAGGGGGAAAAAAGTCATGTCTAGTACTTTTCCATAAATGTGAACCAGCAAATATGGTTGTTCTATCAATATTATTTTAGTCCTTGTCTTTCCAATTTCACCCCTTTTGAAATTATTTTAATATGTTTGTTAATAGCAGAGGGTCTTTCTTGAATCTTCACTCTCATAGGGACTGGAATTTTTAGCATTGTCAAACATTTGAGAATTATTTTAAGAAAAAAATTAGTGGTATCGATACTTGCATTTTAGCAATGGTGTTGCCTAAGAAGAAAAAGATATTTCAAGTTACCATACCTCAAGTTGTTTTGTAGTCAGGCTTAACCAATAAAATCTGGAATCCCACCATGATATTTATTCATTTATTCAACAATTTTTTTTAATCTGTTACAAAAATGAACAATGTTCTAAGCACCAAAAATTTATTCACTGGGCAAATAGGGGAAAGGGCTAGAGAGATAAGAAACATAAAAAATAATGATATTATATAGTTCAATATGAAGTGACAAACATTAAAGTAAAATAGAGAATTTGAAAGAATCGTGGGAAAGGATGCAGTAGGAAATGCATGGACACCCTAGGTAGGGCTTATGTAAGGAAAGAATTGAAGGAGCAGAAGTGGCAAGTCCCATGGATTTCTGGGGGAAAGACATTTCATGCAGAGAACAGAAGTGCAAAGCTCTATGACTGAAATGTTCCTGGTAAGCTCAAGAAGCAATCAACTAGAACAGAGCAAGCCGTAAAATAATTACAACAAATTATGTCAAGATGCAATGCCATTATTGTGATTTCACATTTAATCTGAAGAAAGTGGAATGCCATTAGAGCTTTCTGAGGAGGGATATGACATAATCTGACATACATTTTAATGATATGTTTTCAAAATAGACTCTATGGAGAAAAGGGCGGGATTAGGAAGGTCAGCTGACAATTTGTCACGATAATGACAGAGATGATGGTGCTTGGAAGTATGGTGATTAGTTGATGGTTCTGGATATATTTTAAAGGTAGAGTTAATGAATAATAAAGGAAATTTAGCACGTGGACCAAAGAAAGGAAAGCTTTTAGCTAGGGCGGAGTTGCTAGCAATTAATGTAGGAAGTTATAAGTAAAATAGTATCAAGGAATAAGATGACAAAACTTGGTTTTAAACACGTTAAGTTTGAGATGTCTAGATGTCTCCAGAATTTCTAGTAGAAACAAGTGGAGATAACATCAAATTAGCAGTTAGATAAAGAAGTATAGATTCAGAAGAGAATCTCATCAAGTCTGGTGAAATAAACTTGTAACTCATCAGCGAGAGATAAAATTTATGGAGATTAAACAAGTTCCCAAAGGGGCTATAACTGAAAACAGGAGAGAAGTAGTTCAAAAACTGAATCCTAAGGGGCTTCAGTCTTAACAGAGATTGAGGCCATATATCAGATGGATAGGAAGGAAATGAAGAGATTATGGCCATTTAGAACTCAAGTAACAAAGGTACTTATTGATGGAAGGAATACTCAAATGTGTTAAAGGTTGTATTTAGGGCAAACAGATGAGGACTGAAAATTGACTCAGGTTCAGTAGTGGGAAACACTGGTGAGCTGGAATAAACAAAAAGTCTCACATTGCTATGCAAGTCATTTATATATTTATAGGTGTTCTTTCAAGATAAGTACAAAAAAATGTAGCAGTATTTTTGGGAATGTATTTTATTGCTATGACTAATTGCTGGAAAAATCTTATATTTCAATTAGACTATTGATATATTCTATATTCAAGAGGATAAAAATACTGTGCTTCACACAAAGACATGGGCTTGAATCTTCATTCTTAAATGTATTAGTTTAGTCAAACAAATTATTTAACCACCTAGAGACCCATTTTAACTGTGAATGCAAATAGTAATACCCAGTTTATGGGGCTGCTATAAAAAACTAGGTGTATACCAGTCACTGGAGAAGGAAATGGCAACCCACTCCAGTATTCTTATCTGGAGAATCCCATGGACAGAGGAGCCTGATGGGCTGCTGTCCTTGGTGTCACACAGAGTCAGACACGACTGAAGTGACTTAGCATGCATGCGTGCATTGGAGAAGGAAATGGCAACCCACTCCACTGTTCTTGCCTGGAGAATCCCAGGGACAGAGGAGTCTGGTGGGCTGCTGTCTATGGGGTTGCAAAGAGTCAGACACAACTGAAGCGACTTAGCAGCAGCAGCAGCATACCATTCACAGATTTAGTAAATATTAAAGTAATCTATAGTAAACCAAACTGATCACATGGATCATAGCCTTGTCTAACTCAATGAAACTGTTAGCCATGCCATGTAGGGCCACCCAAGATGGACAGGTCATGGTGCAGAGTTCTGACTAAACATGGTCCACTGGAGAAAGCAATGGCAAACCACTCCAGTATTCTTGCTTTGAGAACTCCATGAACAGTATGAAAAGGCAAAAAGGTAAGACACTGTAAGATGAACCTCCCAGATCAGTAGGTGCCCAATATGCTACTGGAGATCAGTGGAGATATAACTCCAAAGAGAATGAAGAGACGGACCCAAAGTAACAACAACACCCAGTTGTGGATGTGACTGGTGATAGAAGTAAAGTCTGATGCTGTAAAGAGCAATGTTGCATAGGAACCTGGAATGTTAGGTCCATGAATCAAGGCAAATTGGAAGGGGTCAAACAGGAGATGGCAAGAGTAAACATTGACATTTTAGGAATCAGTGAACTAAAATGGACCAGAATGGGTGGATTTAATTCAGATGACCATTATATCTACTACTGTGGGCAAGAATCCCTTTGAAGAAATGGAGTAGGCCTCATAGTCAACAAAGATCTGAAAATCAGTGCTACAGTGCAATCTCAAAAATGACAGAATTGCTGTTTATTTCCAAGAAACTATTTAATATACAGTAATCCAAATCTATGCCCCAACCACTAATGGTGAAGAAGCTGAACTTGAATGGTTCTATGATGACCTACAGGACTTTCTATAACTAACACAAGCATAGATGTTCTTTTCATCATAGGACTGGAATGCAAAAGTAGAAAGTCAAGAGATACCTGGAGTAACAGGCAAGTTTGGCCTTGGAGTACAAAATGAAGCAGGGCAAAGGCTAACAGAGTTTTGCCAAGAGAACACACCCTGTTCCAACAGCACAAGAGATAACTCTACACATGGACTTCACCACAAGATCAAAAACATAATCAGGTTGATTATATTCTTTGCAGCCAAAAATGGAGAAGCTCAATACAGTCCACAAAAACAAGACTGGGAACAGACTGTGGCTCAGATCATGAACTACCTATTGCCAAATTCAGACTTAAATTGAAGAAAGTAGGGAAAACCACTAGTTTATTCAAATATGACCTAAATCAAATCCGTTACAGTTATACAGTGGAAGGGACAAATAGCTTCAAGGGATTAGATCTGATAGACAGAGTGCCTGATGAACTATGGATGGAGGTTCATGGCAATATACAGGAGGCGGTGACCAAGACCACCCCCAAGGAAAGAAAATGCAAAAAGGCAAAATGGTTGCCTGAGGAGGCCTCACAAATAATTGAAAAAAGAAGAGAAGCTAAAGGCAAAGGAGAAAAGGAAAGATATACCCATTTGAAAGCAGAGTTCCAAAGAATTCCAAGGAAAGATAAGGAAGCCTTCTTTAGTGATGAATACAAAGAACTGGAGGAAAATAATACAATTGGAAACACTAGAGAACTCTTCAAGAAAATTAGATATACCAAGGGAATCTTTCATGCAAAGATGGGCACAATAAAGGACATTAAATGGTATGGCCCTAATATAAGTAGAGGATATTAAGAAGAGGTAGCAAGAATACACAGATGAACTACACAAAAAAGATCTTCATGACCCAGATAACCATGATGGTATGATCACTCACCTAGTGCCAGACATCCTGGAATGCAAAATCAAGTGGATCTTAGGAAGCATCACTATGAAAAAAGCTAGTGGAGGTGATGTAATTCAGCTGAGTTATATCAAATCCTAAAAGATGATGCTGTGAAAGTGCTGCACTCAATGTGCCAGCAAATTTGGAAAACTCAGCAGTGGCCACAGGACTAGAAAAGGTCAGCTTTCAATCCAATTCCAAAAAAAGGCAACATCAAAGAATGTTCAAACTACTGCACAGTTGCACTCATCTCACACCCTAACAGAGTAATGCTCAAAATTCTCCAAGCTAGGTTCCAACAGTACATGAACTGAGAACTTCCAGATGTTCAAGCTGGGTTTAGAAAAAGCACAGGAACCAGAGTCAAATTGCCATCTGCTGCATAATAGAAAAAGCCAGAGTTCCAGAGAAACATCTGCTTCTTTTTCATTGACTATGCCAAAGCCTTTGACTGTGTGGATCACAACAAACTGTGGAAAATTCTTAAAGAGATGGGAATACCAGACCACCTTACTTGCCTCCTGAGAAACCTGTATGTAGGTCAAGAAACCACAGTTAGAACTGGACATGGAACAACAGACTGGTTCTAAATTGGGAAAGGAGTAGGTCAAGGCTGAATATTGTCACCCAGCTTATTTAACTTCTATACAGGGTACATCAAGGCAAATGCTGGGCTGGATGAAGCACAAGCTGGAATCAAGATTTCTGGGAGAAATATCAATAACCTCAGACAGGCCGATGATGGCACCCTTATTGCAGAAAGCGAAGAAGAACTAAAGAGCATCTTGATGAAAGTGAAAGAGGAGAGTGAAAAAGTTGGTGTAAAACTGAACATGCAGAAAATTAAGATCATGGCATCCAGTCCCATCATTTCATGGCAAATAAATGGGGAAACAACAGAAACAGTCACATATTTCATTTTCTTGGGTACCAAAATCACTGCAGATGGTGACTACAGCCATGAAATTAAAATATACTTGCTCCTTGGAAGAAAAGCTATGACCAACCTAGACAGCATATAAAAACCAGACATTACTTTGCAGACAAAGGTCCATTTAGTCAAAGCTATGGTTTTTCCAGTAGTCATGTATGGATGTGAGAGCTGGAACATAAAGAAGTCTGAGCACTGAAGTATTGATGCTTTTGAACTGTGGTGTTGGAGAAGACTTGAGAGTCCCTTGGACTGCAAGGAGATCAAACCAGTTCTTCCTGCAGGAAATCAGTCTTGAATATTCATCAGAATGACTGATGCTGAAGCTGAAGTTCCAATACTTGGCCACCTGATGTGATGAACTAACTCATTGGAAAAGACCTGATGCTGGGAAAAATTGAAGGCAGGAGGAGAAGGGAATGGATATCAGAGGATGAGATGGTTGGATGGCATCACCAACTCAATGGACATGAGTTTGAGCAGGCTCTGGGAGTTGGTCATTGATAGGGAAGCCTTGCGTGCTGCAGTCCATGGGGTCTCAAAGATTTGGACACGACTGAGCTACTGAACTAACTGAAAGTAATCTATACAGTAAGATTAAAATGATTTTGTGCAGCTTATCATCCAAAAAGGAAGATTGAAATACATTTTTATCTTATATTCCTTTTGAGAATCCATTACAATGACAGCAAATGAATAAAATGAAATAAATATTCAACAACAACAGAAAAGAATAGGACTGAGATAATAGCAGATAAGAGATTTCAGTATCTTTTTGAAATAAGTGAAAACAGATGGAGAAGTAGAGGCTGATAGCATAGGGCAGGAGGAGCTGCAGCCTCCTCCTGCACCAAGATATACGGTGTAGCCACTCTGCAAAGGAATTCAAGTGCTTTATCTCATTAATTGTAAACATAGTTACAGAAATCATATTAATATCTGTGTTACATTGATAAAGAAACTGAAGCTTAGGCAAGGTAAGATACACATTCATTACAATGATTCCAAAGTTAAGTGGTGAATTTAGTATTTGATTCCTTTTCTCCCTTAATTTCATAATTTTCGTACTGTTCATGGTGTTCTCAAGGCAAGAATGCTGAAGTGGTTTATTTTCTTGGGCTCCAAAATCACTACAGATGGTGACTGTAACCATGAAATTAAAAGATGCCTGCTCCTTGGAAGAGAAGCTATGACAAAGCTAGACAGCATATTAAAAAGCAGAGGCATTACTTTGCCAACAAAGGTCCGTCTAGTCAAAGTTATGGTTTTCCAGCAGTCATATATGGATGGGAGAGTTGCTCAGTGAAGAAGGCTTAGCACTAAAGAATTGATGCTTTTGAATTGTGGTGTTGGAGAAGACTCTTGAGAGCCTCTTGGACTGCAAAGAGATCAAACCAGTCAATCCTAAAGGAAATCAATCCCGAATATTCATTAGAAGGACTGATGCTGAAGCTGAAATACTTTGGTCACCTGATGTGAAGAGATGGCTCATTGAAAAGACCCTGATGCTGGGAAAGATTGAAGGCAGGAGTAGGGGATGACAGAGGACGAGATGGTTGGATGGCATCACCAGATCGAGGGACACGATTTTGAGCAAGGTCTGGGAGTTGGTGATGGACAGGGAAGCCTGGCGTGCTGCAGTCCATGGGATCGCAAAGAGTTGGACACAACTGAGCAACTGAACAACAACTCCCTTAATTTCACTCATTGATAATGTCAAAAGACCCCATAAATATGACACATTCACAAACACTATGTATCTATTAGGCTATGGGATTTAAACTGTTCATATGTTTTTAAAATACAAGTTTTTGAATGTCCTACCTGTCTGAATTTTTTTCCAACCTCTACCTGAGTTAAAATTCAAACAGAAAAAAATAAAAATAAAAATAAAATTCAAACAGGATCAATTGTTTTCTTTTAAATACTTTTTTAGACATATAGGTTGATCATGACAAATATAGAGATCCAGATATGTAATATAAATATAACTAGAAAAAAGCAGATTGCACTACTAATAAATCCCTTTGATTAATTATGTATAAATAGAAAAAATGGAGCAATAATGTATGAGACTAGAAAAGAATAAGCAATAAGTTAGAGTATTAGCAGGAGCACTATAGGAACTAATATATTAACCAAGGGATGCAGTATTTAGGAAACAAGATGTAACTGAGTGAGGCAATTTAGTTTTAAATAATAATTTGAGTGATGACCAATTTAATGTCCCAGGCGAAAACATTTTAGGCATAAGGTTGGTTGCTTTCTGAACTGAATCCTAGATCACATAAAATACAAACCTCTGTTGACTTCAAGATTCCAGAAATTTCCAACATCTGAAAACACATCAACTCTTCATGTCCAAGTAGTTATTTTTATTCAATATTTGCTATCATGGAAGTAACCCAAATAATATTAAGTATTATTTGATAGTTGAGAAAGATTATAACATCACTAACTACAGCTCTAATCCAGTTATTCTATTTAAGTAAAAAGTGTGTATACCTTTTATGATGACATTTATTTATGAAAATAAGAGCAGAGTGAAAGTGAAAACTGTTAGTTTGCTGTAGTCCAAGTCTTGTAGGAAACTACAACATGTTAGAGAGTATAATGTAGAGCTTAAAAATTCAGCTTGTGCAAGATATCCAAAACCAGTCTCACAGCAGAGAACTATAGATCTAGATGCCAGCAAAATATTTAATTAAAATAAACTGGCTATATGTTTAATCACATCTAAGTTCTTCCAAAAACTGCTTCTTTTTTCTATTTTCAAGATAATTTCCTAGATCCATTCTTTTTTTTTTTAATTGGAGAATAGTTGCTTTACAATGTTGTATTACTTTCTACTGTATAGCAAAGTGAATCAGTTGTATGTTTACATATATTCCATCTTTTTTAGATATCCTTTCCATTTAAGTCACCGCAGAGCACTGAGTAGAGATATGTTCTTCTTAGTTATCTATCTTATGGATTCTTTACTATAGGGAAAGTTTACAAACCCTGAAAGTTGAGTGTTTTAAGGAGTATGATGTTGTTGTTTAGTCATTAAGTTGTGTCCGACTCTTTGCAAACCCATGAACTGTAGCCCACTAGGCTCCTCTGTCCATGAGATGTTCCAGGCAAGACTATTGGAGTGGGTTGCCGTTTTCTTCTTCGGGGGATCTTCCTGACCCAGGGATAGAACCTGTGTCTCCTGCATTGGCGAGCTCCTAACGAATATACTGTTCATCAAATTTGTGTGAATTGCTAAGCGTGTCTCCTGAATGCTGCAGCACTCAGCCTGGATTACAAGTGGAAATCACTGGGTTAGCAGTTGTACTGATGGTGAATGATAATGGTAAAGGTCGAAATACTGATACTTGTAATTATATTCTACGAGCCAAGCACTGTTCTAAAATCTTAACATGTCTTAATTCATGCTGCCCTTGCAAACAACCCTGTGATATGTGAACTCTAGTATTTTTGTTCGTTTGAAGAAACAAGCATATATAATGAGTAATTTGTCTAAGTTCTCATCACTTGTTAGTGAAAGAACTGGGTTTCTAATCTTGGTTCTCAAGATCCTAATCTCTTCTGCTTTGAAACAAATAATACATATATTTTACATTTGGAATATGAACTGCTATAAATTAATTTTTTAAAATATATTTTGTACCTTCAACTTGGCTCAGTTCCATCAATAATTATGCATTGTAGGGGCAGGTCTGGGCTTCCTGGGTGGCTCAGTGGTAAAGAATCTGCCTGCAATGCAGGAGACACAGGAGACATGGGTTTGATCCTTGGGTTGGGAAGTTCTCCAGAGGAGGGCATGGCAACCCACTCTAGTATTCTTGCCTGGGAAACCCCAAGGACAGAGAAGCCTGGTGGGCTACAGTCCACAGAGTCACAAAGAGTCGGACACAACAAGCGACTGAGCATGCAAGAATAGGGACATGCCCAATAAAAAATATATATATATTTGCGCTGATCTGCAAATCACTACCAACATTTTTCTGACCATTAGCATATTTTTATTAGTCATGTGGTCTAATAAAGAGGCAAAATCTCTAGTTACATAATCAGGTAAAGCGCAAAATCTCTATTTACATAATCAGGTAAAGCTCATGTGCTCACCTTGATGTTATTAACATAATATACAGATAACTTTACAATTTGTAATTATGATGAATTATGTTAGCATTTGGGGGACTGAGTAATGTCTTTCTTTTTCTCTTAGAACAAGTCTTATGTGTTAGCAGAACAATATTTTTGCCACATCATTTGATTCTATTTGCTATGATTTTATTTAGATTTTTCTTCTTTTATAATAATTTTTTATCATGAACTTATTATATGACATTATCAGATTTTGGTATCAAGTGTATTTTAGTTTTATAATATGATTTAAAACATCCTTATTTTCTGTAATAAAAATATACGTTCTTTAAAATCAGGTAGAACTCATATATGATGATTCTGATTCTAGTGTTTTCTTTTTTCTTTTATAATAGAGATCTTTAATCACCTTTATATACCCCTAAGAGATAACTGAAATTTTTTGTTTGCTACTTGCTCTAGGGTTTAACATTATGTTAATTCACATCTTCCCTAGAAAAATCATCCATTTTTTTAGTGTTTCAAATTTGCTGCTATAGAGTTGCAAGTAGCACTAATTTGCTTTTTCAATGTCTCTTTGCATGCATAATGTTATTTTGCTCTTTTAAAACATTTTTAAAAATTGAGGAATATTCATTCATCCTTACCAATGATCTGAAAACAGTTTGAAAAAATTCAGCCTGTTAGTCTAAGCAACATATGAGTAGATAGAATTAGAATGTTTAATATATTCTTAAATGTAATTTAGTAGATGTAATGACATCTATTTAAAAACAACTGCAAATATTTCAAAATCTAAATAAATATTATTTCAGGAAAAATTAAACACTTAAGTGTATCATTACACACTGTTGTTACTTAACATTGCATTGGAGTTTTCAGTGAGAACAATAAAGTAAACATCTGGAACACACAGGAAATAATAGTTAGCTATCTCTGAATTGACCAAATGATAATATATGTAGAAAACACAATAGAACTTGTCAAACGCATTTTTTATCTATCTGTATATTTATCTTCCTATATATCAATGAGTGACTATTTTACAATGGAAATTGCAAAGCATTCTAATCATAAAATGGACAATTGTAAAATAAGTAATATTGCATTTAACAAGAAAGGCATTCAATTTACATCAAGAATATAAGACTCTATTTCAAGGAACTTAGAACAAGAAATGAGTTAAATGGAAAGATAATACGCTCTTAGGTTCTAAGACCCAAAACACAACTTTGAAGAGCCAATTCTAATATAATAAAATTATAAATACATCAGAGTTTCCAAAATTATTTTAATGCAATTCCTAATTTATCTATAGTCAAATGGGTTATTTTTTTTTGCTGTGAAATGATTTAAAGGTCATATAGAAAAACTTTCCAAGAAAAGCACAGAAATGTATAAAAATGGAGACTATGTGTGTGAACTTACTTATTTACTATACAAACAAACATTAAAGCTATGAAAATTAAATTGACATGGTATTAGCCTAGAAGTACAGGGAAAAATTAAAATAAGATTTCAGGAATAGATTATGTGTACAAGACAGTAATCCATGTTAAGGAGGTCATTTTAATTTAGTCAGGAAAGGAATAATTATTATTATGACATAATTGGCTATGTGTACAGAAGAAAATAGAATCAGAACCTGTACCAGATAGTAGTGTTTTTGGACACAAATACAGAAAAACCTCATTGGTATCTGTTAATCTGAATCATGTAGCAAAATGTTTAATGTCAGTAGTACAGGCTGAAGTAGATGCTTTAGGATGTCATAGAAACACAGTCTCCTAGCTTTCTTTTCTTCCAAGTTTGCTAAGGAAATTTACATGAGTATATTCATGGTTACAAAATGGCTACTGCAACGCTATGCATCCAGGCCAGATAAGAAGGGGAGCACAGAAAACTATAAAAGTCTTTCCCCTAGCTAGGTCTTGCCATTTTTGTAAAGGTAGCTGTGCCTTCCTAGTTGTGTGCCTGAATCTGTTTGGTCAGAATTTGAGTTTTCTTGTTTCAAGGAAAGCTGCTAAAATATTCTATACCGAGCTCTCCTGCCACTCTTATGAAAATAAGCCTTGAGGAAAGCAGCTGAGCAAGGAAGATGACTAAGAAAACTTTCAGACTCTGAAACTAGTAATATCACTAATTTATCTCAAGGTCAAAATAATATAGTCCAGATATGAAGTGAAAGTGAAAGTCACTCAGTTGTGTCTGACTCTTTGCGACCCCATGGACTATATAGTCCATGGAATTCTCCAGGCCAGAATACTGAAGTGGGTAGTCTTTCTCTTCTCTAGGAGGTCTTCCCAACCCAAGGATCAAACCCAGGTCTCCCGCATTGCAGGTAGATTCTTTACCAGCTGAGCCACAAGGAAAGCCCAAGAATACTGGAGTGAGTAGCCTGTCTCTTCTCCAGTGGATCTTCTCAAGCTCAGAATAATATATTCCAGATATACTAAGTATTTAAATGTAAACTATAGAAACCTATGGGCTTCCCTGGTGGCTCAGTGAGACCCGGGTTCAATCCCCGGGTTGGGAAGATCCCTGGAGAAGGAAATGGCTACCCACTCCAGTGTTCTTACCTGGAGAACTCCTTGGACAGAGGAGCCTGACAAGCTACAGTCCATGGGGTTGCAAAGAATTAGACACAACTGAGTGACTAAGACTTTCACTTTTTTTTCATAGAAACCTATAACAAATCTAACTGGTGATATGAACCATCTAGATTTGGAAAGTAATTCTAAATCAAAAGCTAGAGGCTAAGGAAGAAAATCTTATCAGGCAATATAATAGTTAAACATTGTAATTCATAGAAAATGTCATCACATTATATTAAAACAAAAATTTAATGAAACTGGAGGTCAAAATTTATATTCAAAATATACTCAGAATAGCACCATTATCTGTTGAGAAGAAAATAAGAATTCATCAGAGAAGTAAGAAACAAATATATAAATTGTAAAAAATTAAAAATGTTTTCCTTTCACTACCCTTAGCCACCAATGTAATTTTCTTTCTGTCGCCTTCCTTCATCCCTTAATGAAGGTGTCTGGAATAAATGTGGCCATGCCATTTACATTTATCTACTTCTAATTCAGGAAATGGCAACCCCCTCCAGTATTCTTGCCTGGAAAATCCTACGAACAGAGGAGCTTGGTGGGCTACAGTCCACAGGGTCACAAAGAGTCGGACACGACTGAGCTTGCACACTCACTCACTCACTTCTAATTCTAAATTTCATTCACCCAGTTCAGTTTCCATATCACTCTACCTCCAACTGCTCTTTCAAAGATAACCACTGACCTGCCATGACATGTGCATGTTAAATCACTTCAGTTGCGTTCAAGTCTTTGTAACCCTATGGACTGTGTAGCCTGCCAGGCTTCTCTGTCCATGAGATTCTCAAGGCAAGAATATTGGATTGGGTTGCCATGCCCTCCTCCAGGGGATCTGCCCAACCCAGGGATTGAACCCGTGTCTCCTTAGGCTCCTGCACAGGTAGGCAGGTTCTTTAGTAGTGAGCTGCCTGGGAAGAAAGAATAACATGCTGCTTTAATTACCTAACTGTATGATCTTCCTAGAAAAAGATATAGTCCATAAGAGCAGGAAATATTTCCATCTTATTTTCTGTTATATTCTCAGCAGCTAGCTGTACTTGGCTCATAGTCACTCAATGTGTGCATGCATGCAAAGTCACTTCAGTTATGTTCAACTCTTTGGGACCCTATAGACCATAACCCACCAGTCTCCTCTGTCCTTGGGATTCTCCAGGCAAGAATACCACAATGGGTAGCCATGCCTTCCTCCAGGGGATCTTCCCAACTCAGGGATAGAACCTGCATCTCTTATGTCTCTTGCATTGGCAGGTAGGTTCTTTGCCACTAGCACCACCTGATAATATCAGCTAAATGAAGTTCCATAATTTAATGAACTCATGAACTGATCTGACCTGATTGTTGGTATGACCTCAAATGGCCAGTCTTTGACTTCATGACCTCTGTTCTAATTTCCATAATCTATTCTAGTGACTCACAACTTGGCAATAACATAGCAGACATTTAAGGGGAAAAAAAAGAGAGACATGAATTTAACTGCTTGTACTGTAAAAAAAAATTTAACCAGAAAAGTATTGGGTAATTTCTGATGGATCAGGTTTCCACTGAGAGAATAAAAATCCCCACTGCTCAAGAAATCCTGACCAATATTGCTAATTGTGAGTAATAAAGACATTTCTATCAAAAGGAAGGAGATGAGGATATATTCTGCTATAAACAAGCAAAGAAGGGCTAGGGAATGGATTCCTCAATAAATCTTTTGTCTGTTCTCTGGAGATTCCCCTCTGACTGAGGTCAAGTTAACAATTCAGGAGAAGCAAAATTTCCCAAGATGCAAAGGAGGAGTTCCAGCTGAGATTATATTTTTGAATTTTGGCAAGAAGGAATCTATGTTTCTTTTATTAAACTTAGCAGAAGTATTTCAAATTCTCAAATATATTTCTACCTGTTTTCCCCTAAATCCTAATACTTTTCCATTGCTGTGATTTTTCTTCCTATTTACATATCCTCTCTACTGACTACAATCAATAGCTCCATTCCTTCATTTCCCAAATTTCACTTCTGTCTACAGCCCTACAGGTACACAGGTCTTTGCCTTTTCATTGTCCCTGTTCATCTATTTTCCCTGGCCATGTGTACACATTCCCATGCACTTTCTTGCATTCCTTTCCTGTCAACCATTTCCTTTTTAATACTGGTGAAACCATCTAATGACAAAGAATTACAGAAATGGGGGAAAGGACATAAAATAAATATCATGTTTGTTGTTGTTTAGTCTCTAAGTTCTGTCTGACTCTTCTGTGATCTTGTGGACTGTTGCCCACCAGGTCCTCTGTCCATGGGATTTTCCAGGCAAGAATACTTGAGTGGGTTGCCATTTCCTTCTCTAGGAGATCTTCCCAACCCAGGGATTGAACCCAATTCTCCTGTATTGGCATGTGACTTCTTTACCATGGAGCCACCTGCGGGGCCCCAAACATCATGTTTAGGATAACATTTTTATGTCTCACACCTATCCTCAATTGCTTTGTGACATAATAATCTTAAGTGGAATTAAAAGTTTTATTGTTTGTGCTCATTTTATTTTTCTCAAGTTTTTATTCTGTTTTAATTTTTTTCATTTATTTTTATTAGTTGGAGGCTAATTACAATATTGTAGTGGTTTTTGCCATACATTGTTTTAATTTTTAAAAGTACCAATACTTCTGAAATATTTAAGTATATGACTTCCCTTCCCCCATACATTTCTCAGCCTGTCTGAGAAAATACTGCTAGAAAACAGTATCTAAATACTTTAGAAAACAAAGACTCTCAGAGAAGGTGTTAGAATAACTTTAGAATAATTTTATAGCTCATATGATGAAATGATCCATCAAAAGAAGACTAAGATGACCTTTAAAAAGCTTTTTTCTCCAAATAATAAAAATAAATGAAAAAAAAAAATAGAGGCAAATCAGTGAAGTAAATGATATTTAGTGTGTTTGTCATTCATAAAATATAAACTGCAATGAGAATAGTGTTAAATGAGAATTTTTGTTAGAAAAAAGTTTTCTAATAAAACCTAATTTCTTCTTTTATTTTGCAAAGAAAATAAAATAAAAACTTTTTTCAAAACTAAGTGTTTTAAAATCCAAACATATTTAAATGATCTTTCTCAAAAAATTCAGAAATCAAAGTTACAGTAAAAGGTTTTGTGTAAGCAAAATCTGTAAGATCTGTGGAATAGTTGGAGATTCTCCTTTAAATGAACTTGAGGAAAAGAAAAGGAAGAGTGATGTTTCATATATTTTTATTGCACTAATCTTTATAACAAGATTGAAGTCTAAGGAATAATAAAAGCTGAAACATGTAAAATATACTTATGATAGAAGATGTGATACTACTGAAGGAAATGACTTTCTTGGCATTCTACCCTGTAAGCAACTTTTTCCCTTTACAGATCCATATTTTTAATATGCAAAATTATCTTGCCTTCCATTAAACTTTAATAATTCTCTGCTGTTAACATCTGTCATCAAAAAATTTAGTGGAGTTAAAATAAAAATCAAAGGTTTGTCTCATTGCTGAAGCCAATTCATGTCAGTTTTCTTTGCCTTTCAAGCATCTGAAAGTCAAGTGCACAATTTTCTTTGAATTTAGTGAAGCTTATTCTCAAATTTAATTTTGATAAATTCCCAGAGAAATCACAGAAGATAACATAGAATTACAAAAGAGTGCAAGTAGCCTCAAAGACTTTCTTAGTTGAACATATTAAGTACATGGGAGAGTATTGAACATACTAAGTAATTATTTGCATCATGATAACTTTATTAATATATTTAATCTTTTAGCATATATATGATTATGAATTAATATCATTGTTAATTATTTCTATTGGGTGGGTTTATCTTTTAGAATTTATCAATGATGTGAGAATTATCATGTGCATTTGTGCTGATATAACTCTACAAATAATACATTTGTGTCTATAGCATTATACAGTCTTTGGACCCCTTTGTCACTCAAACTTCTGATAGTCCAAGGAAGCATAAAATACAAAATAGAGGACAACAGGAAAGCAATCAACTAACAAAGCACTATCTTATCACACATGTAAGCTGTTTCATTTGGCCTTCACAACTCATGGTATTGAAGGGGTAAGATTATGAACATACTCCTTGCCCAGTGGGGTACAGAGCATACTGTAATGAGAACACAGAGCCATTCACCTTGGTTTTATTTTTAACTCAAAATTTTCTAAATAAATTACTGAAATTATAAGTGAGTCTTTGAGCAAATCACCTAACTTCTCGAGATTTGAATTTTCCTCTATGTAAATTGAGAGGGTTGAACAAGGTCACTGGTTTTCATAAATGGCTAGACATTAAAACCACATGAGTCTCTTTAAAAAATTAGTCAAGTACAGATCCCACCCCCAAAGATTTTGGAATAATTAATCTAGGATAAAGACCAAGTATTATTTGAAAATGCTCAGGTGGTTTTTAATACGTAGCCTGAGTTGAAAACTACAGAATTAGATGAGAGTGAAAGTGTTAGTCGCCCAATAGTGTCCGACTTTGCAACCCCATGGATTATAGCCAGGCATGCTCCTCTGTCCATGGGATTCTCCAGGCAAGAATACCAGAGTTACCATGTCCTCTTCCAGGGGATCTTCCCAACCCAGGAATCGAACCTGGGTCTCCTGCATTACAGTCAGATTCTTTACCATCTGAGCCACTGACAAACTCACTGAATTAGATACTAATGTCTTTTCAAACTCTAAGAATATTTTTTCATACTGAAAGTTTAAAATGCTTTTTTTTCAACTTACATATTAAATGTTAAAATAAGCCTTTTTAACCACTTCATGAGACAAAACTACAGCATAGAAAAATATAGATTGTAGTTTCTTTATGTTTGTATATATATGAGATAGTGGGTGTTCATTAAACATATTTTGATAATTTCATGATGTATATAAGTCAAATCATTATGCTGCATACCTTAAACTTATAAAGTGCTTTATGTCAAATATATCTCAATAAAACTAGAATAAAAGCTAAGAAACAGATTATAAAATATACATAAGGGAAACAAAATATTTTATACATCAATATGTATTTAGTAAGTTTTACTATGTAAAGTACAGTTTACTTATTTTTGATGGTTCATATCTGTCTCAGGCTGAGTGGATGCAGAGGACAATACTTGAATATAATAGTCAAACACTCTACTGACATATGTCTGTCTGCATTTAAGCACCTGAAATACTTCCATACAAAGGACCTAAGGAGATTTTGCAAAAATGGATATTTGAATTGTCAATAAACACTTAAAAAGGCTTACCTTCACCAGTAAAATGCAAATTAAAACCTCAATGAGATATCACTATATATCCATCAGAACACTTTTTTTTTTTTTTTTTCCATCAGAACACTTAAGAAAAAAAAAAGATACTGAATTAAAAATGTTGTGGAATAACCCAGTAATGCGCTACCAGTTAGCAGGTGATTTGGTACAATTTTAGCAAACTCTTTGACAGCATCTACTACAGAGGGCAGGAGGAGAAGGGGACGGCAGAGGATGAGATGGCTGGATGGCATCACCCACTCGACGGACATGAGTTTGGGTAAACTTCAGGAGTTGGTGATGTACAGGGAGCCCTGGCGTGCTGCGATTCATGAGGTCACAAAGAGTTGGACACGACTGACCGACTAAACTAAACTGAACTGAACTACAGAAAAACATGTGTATACAATTCTGTCTGGACATTAGATTATATCCTATGAAATTGCCAATTTTCATTCAGCTGTTCATGATTCGCAAAGATGACAATTTCATATGGTTCATATACCCAAGAGAAATGCTTCCATATACCTACTGAATGTTATTTTTAGAATGTTTTAAGTAGTCCTTTTCATAATGGTCCCACCTAGAGACTAATGAAATATTCAACAGAGTCAAGTGTGGTCTATTTATACAGTTTACCATAAACCAGTGAGAATATATGGTTTACAAGTATGCACAAGTATATGGATAAACCTAACAAAGATACTTTGATGAAAGAAGTCAATTGGTAAGAAACACTGTATTATTGTGATTTTATAAAGTATGAAAATAGACAAAATTAACCTATACATTAGAAGTCTGGAGACTTGTTACCTTTGTTTAGGTTGGGCAGTAACAAGGAGATCACAAGAGTATTCCTGGTGTGGGTGACAATCTGTTTGTCCATCTGGTGCTCAGTTCAGTTTGTAAAGATTTTGTGATCTGTATATTAATATGTGCAAATTTTAACATGAATATTATACTTCACTAGTTAAAATAATAATACTGTCCCCATGCTATGAAGGTACATTTTGAAAATAAGTTCAAAAATAGAGAAAAAGTTGGCTTATTGGGAAAGTGTACAGATTATTAAGAACTGTTTATAGGAAAGCAATACTCAAAACTCCCCTGTGTTTGTGAACCAGGACACAAAGTTTTCCTCAAGAAAGTGCTAGATGCTGTAGGAATCATGATGATGATCCTGAAAGCAATAACTCAACAATACAGATGATCAAAAAAGACTCTCTTTTGCCCTATTTGCTACAGTTTTGACTTCAAGTGATGTCTGTAAAGACTGTTATGTTAGATATTTGCAAATGTAAATTGTAAGAACATTAGGCAAAGCAACAATAATTCAAATGTGCTCATAAACTTCAGCGTTATGGTTTCCTTTACCCAATAAAATGAGAGTGGATTTTATCATTTTATATCTTGTGTAGAGAGCTTTTATGGCATTAGTCACCAGCCTATAAAGGTCTTCTCATTTCTATGGAGGGACCTAATATAATTTTTTTTCTTACCTCTTGGCTTGCTTTGATAATCTTAGTGACACTTGAGGACATTTAATATTTTTGACTTTACTTACTTGAATGTAAATTCAATTTACTTGATCCACACTTACTTCTCTTTGGTAGTTATAATCCAGTTGTTCATCCTTTTTTAGGAGAGATAATAAATATCTTTTTCTTAGAGTAATACATTATTTTTATTCAGACACAGCTGTGCATTTAGATAATTGTTCCATTTTTTCTAGTTGAAATTTAGGGGCATCATTCGTTTTTTTCCTACATTTTATCCAGGTAAGGAAATACTGCTGGCAATGTGTTTATAAGTAATGATGAACATTGAAACACTACCAGAAATCCTAAAACTACAAATTGATTTAAAATAAGTATTACACTTAAAAAGGGAATTAAATTTTCTCTCAGTTAAGATAAGACTTCACATCTCAAGTCTATGCTTGAACATTGGATTCAGAACTCAGGAATGGTTGGACTTAGTTCATATTTTAAAATAGATGGCAATAAGAGATAGCAATGATAATAACTCACCTTTGCATAGCAGTTTATCGATTTGGGGGCTGAGTGTCAGAAAGCTAAGTAATTTATCCAAGATCATAAATTTAGCACATGGCCAAGCTGGGACTAAAGAGCAAATTTCAAGATTGTTTGCTTAGTATTCTTTTCACTATACTCAAGCTTCATTTTCAAGACAAATTGACCAAAATATTTGTTCTAATTTAACTCAACTGAAAAAGAAAAAAAAAAAGCAAGTCAGGGACAGTTTGTCTAAAGAGAAGTTGCACATCTAACAAAAAGTCGGTTTGCAGAATCTCTAGGTATTAAGAAACAATAGAAGAATGTAAAACTCAGGAAGGTAACTTGAGAGCTAGTGCCACTAAGGCATGGGTTTGTGCCTGGACTTGTTCCAAGGCTCAAGTTCTTTGGACCCCATAACCCACATGAGCTAGAGAAACACAGGCTATTCTTAGAGAGGGAAACTTGGCACTTTAGTCATACTCCATTAGCCAGCTGGAGGGAGAGGGAAACACCAGGACAAAAGTTAAACAAGTGGGAAGTCTTGTGAGACAATCACAACAATTTAAGTTTTATGATTTTAAGGAGTATGGAGCAATCTACTGAATATACAATAATAGATGATGATAAAAGTAATACTGCACATATACTTTTCCTTTAACTTAAAGGCTAACCCCTAAAGAGATATAATTTAGGCATATAGAATTAGCAAATATATCTATATAATTGATACCCATATTGATATACTTATCTAAAATATATATCATCAGTATCTTCCTATATCTGGATTCTTTACCCCTAGTGTCACATGGGAAGCCCTATATCTGGATAGATACATAGATGCTCAAATGAAAATTTGAATAATATTCAAGACACTCATGTAAGCAGGAATGATCACAGTATTTTTATTGACTCAAACTCCATCTGCTTCTGAGGCCTCACCACATCCTTCTGTGCTCAGTTACTTCAATTGGGTCTGACTCTGTGCAACCCTATGGACCGTAGGCCCCCAGGCTCCTCTGTCCATGGAATTCTCCAGGCAAGAATACTGGAGCAAGTTGCCATTTCCTTCTCCAGAGGATCTTCCCAACCCAGGGATTGAACCTGGGTCTTTTATGTCCCTTGCATTGGCAGGTGGGTTCTTTACCATTAACACCACCATTGAAATCTAAAAAGAATGGAGAACTTTTTTTAAATGAGCCATACAAAAAATACATTGGAGTAGTAAAACAATCATCTTTCAGATTGCTAGGACATCTGAGATGGTGAGAAATTCAGTTTTTGACAATCAGAACTCTCCATGGTTTACAGAGCATCTTCTCCAGTGCCACCCTCATTCCGGACTGGGTCTTCAGTCCATACTGATTACTTGGGACTCTTTTTGCCCAGGTCAGATGTTTTGTGCACCAGGGTCACTTTTGAGTGTAGTTTGAAGATGTGTATGGACGCTGTTTTCCCTTACCACCCACGCAAAACTCAGTTGGTAAAGCATCTGCCCGCAATGAGGGAGACCTGGGTTCAATTCCTGGGTTGGGAAGTTCCCCTGGAGAAGGAAATGGCAACCCATTCCAGTATTCTAGTCTGGAGAATCCCATGGACAGAGGAGCCTAGAAGGCTACAGTTCACGGCATCACAAGAGTCAGACACAACTGTGCACTATATTTCTTTCTTTCTCTTACAGGACCACAAGACACTTGACTTTTGAGGTCGACTAAGGGTACAAGGCTCCAGCTGGTGAGCAGAAGTGGAGGATTTGGGAGGGGAAGGGGTCATTATCTCTTGTTCCTCCTGACCCTACGAGTTTGAGGAAAATGTATCCTTTCATTTCTGTTGCCAGCATTTCATCACCTTTTCTCTTCGGTTAATTGCCAAAGCAAAACAAAACCACCCTAAAAAGTGTAGGGTTCCACAAAACAGTTCCACAAAACTGTCAGGTGTTCCCAGACAGTTTCTATATTTCATTTCACATCTCCAAACTCTGCTGTGACAGGGGCCCCTAACGACTGGCTACCTTCAGGTGAAGGGTGGAGATATAAGAACACAGAAATGAAGAAACCCTCATGAGATTCTGAATAGATTTCTCGTCACATGTAAAGCTATAAATACACAGTGTATTCATTTGGATTAGCAAAACCAATCTCCTATTGTGCTTAAAGAAAACTTGACATGCATCAATAACCCAGATACTTACCCTTCTATGATTATATTGTATTTACTCTTATTATTGTTGTTGTTAAAATTTTATTTTGTTTGGGCTTGGTTTGGTTTCTTGCTGTTCAGTCGCTAAGTTGTGTCTGACTCTTTGATATCCCATGGACTGCAGCATGCCAGGCTTTCCTGTCCTTCACTACCTCCCTGAGTTCACTCAAACTAATGTCCATTGAGCCATCCAACCATCCCATCCTGTCGCCACCTTCTCCTCTTGGTTTGGTTTAGATCAGATGATTTTCTTAGCTAATGGGGCCCTGGGTTAGCACTTAAGATCACTCAGGGTTTGTTTTTGGGGAGGAGAAGGACAGTAATTTATATGTATTGCTGAGAATTCTTTCTCAGAAGAGCTCTGTTTTAAGTGTCTAGAGCTCTAGCTGTACAAACTTGAAGAAACCCTGAATCTAAGATTTGATTAGCTTCAGAAGTGGCACGATGGCTCTATTTGCTGGCTCTGTTCTCTGGCTATTGTGAAGTTCCAAGATGGTGGAAGGTACAGCCATGATGTCTTTTGAAGGAGAGCAGTTAAATAGACCTGAATGTTTTTGGTTTGTTTCTTTAACAAAGTTAGTCACCTCTCCCCTTGGCCGCAACCACAAATTATTTCACAATATAACTATTTCATGTTCATTCTTGTATACAGAGTTATTTTAAAACAACAAAAGCTTCTTAATATTTTGAAAGAACAGCATGTATATTATCTATGGTGAAACAGATCACCAGCCCAGGCTGGATGCATGAGACAAGTGCTCGGGCCTGGTGCACTGGGAAGACCCAGAGGAATCAGGTGGAAAGGGAGGTGGGAGGGGGGATCGGGATGGGGAATATGTGTAACTCTATGGCTGATTCATATCAATGTATGACAAAACCCACTGAAATGTTGTGAAGTAATTAGCCTCCAACTAATAAAAAAAACAACAACAAAAGCTTCTTAATAATATACCCATCTTTACCTAAGTTATAAAGTTACAAAATTGACAGTGTTCACTTAGTAACCAAACATCAGGCTTAAATCCTTGAAATGTCTTTAAAAGTTTGGAATGATTGCCTCCTGTTTTCATAGAATTGCCTTCCTTTTGTTCCAAGCGTACGGTTATAGCAAGGGTGAGTCTGAGGTTAGATTGACAGGAGTCTGGTTAGTGTCCTTTGAGTTCTACTTCAGTTTATTAGCTCCTCTTTTTAATTTTAAATTTAACAATTCAGTTAGCAATTATATTTCTATATATTATATGAAAGGGAAAGTGGCTCAGTCGTGCCCAACTCTTTGTGACCCCATAGACTATATAGTCCATGGAATTCTCCAGGACAGAATACTGGAGTAGGTAGCCTTTCCCCTCTCCCAGGGATCTTTCCAACCCAAGGATCAAACCCAGGTCTTCTGTATTGCAGGCAGATTCTTTACCAGCTGAGCCACAAGGGAAGCCCAAGAGTACTGGAGTGGGTAGCCTGTCCCTTCTCTGGAGGATCTTCCTGACCCTATTTTGCACAAAAGCCAGATTTTAGGGAATTTTATGGGTTGCTCCATAATTAAAAATGTAAATGAGCCTGAAATGGTAGGATGTTTTTAACCAATGAATTTTAAAATTAGTGAATTACCTTGGGGAGATATATGTTAAACTTAAGTTAAATGTTTTGGGTGAATTTATTGCAGCTATAGGAGCTGCTCAAAGAAATCTGCCAGCCTAATGCAAGGTATCTTCCATATCTAAAGATTCATAATTGGTATTTGGTTTATCCGTGCCCTCCAAGTAAAGAAACTCCATTACAGCAATTTTTGATGAACAAATAATGAAGTTGTATAATGTCATTCAAATTTCTCAAGGTAAAATTTGAAGATAAATAAGAATCTTTGGAATAGGCTTAATTGTGTTTAATATTGTAGAATAGTGATTTATTTTAATAAAAATATATTTCTCCATGAAATTCACATTTAAGAGCCATTCTTTCCTTTTTGAAGTTTTCTACTTACAAAATTGAGCACTTATTTTCCAGTTTTTCATTGCAAAAGCAGCAATGCCTTCATGAATTTAAGTGCAAGTTATCACTCATAGATATTTAAAATCTGAGGTACTTCACTTAAACAAACTTCTGGCTAAATTCCATTTTCACTGTCCTGTGAATGCTAATAAGCTACTAATATGTGTTACCAGTTTTGTCACAAAATAAGTAACTATACTTGAAAAAGAAAATTTTAATCATGCAATCGTGCCAAGGAAAGAGTTTCCTAATGGAATTGGCATCTTTAAAATTTTGGAATCAAAGCTCTTGTTCATGTGTGCATGCTAAGTTACTTTAGTCATGTCTGACTTTTTGTGACCCCAGGGACTATTGCCATCAGGCTCTTCTGTCCATGGGATATGGGATTCTCCAGGCAAGAATAATGAAGTGGATTGCTATGTCCTCCTCCAAGGGATCTTCCGAACCCAGGAATCAATCAAACTGGCATCTCTTATATCTTCTGAATTGACAGGTGAGTTCTTTACCACTGGCGCCAGCTGGGAAGTTCTATTCTTGTTCATAGGAGTTTAATTATTCTGTATTACTAGATTTGTGTTGAGCAATATACTATTCTCAATCTAAAAATCTGCCTCGTACTTCTGTCCTCTACATTATGATAATTCCATTGAATCTTGAAATTGTGTGTCTAAGCAACCACCTCATAAAGATATTGATACCTGATAAAGGTAGCATTTGAAAACTTCCTTAGGAAAACTTTTGAGCAAACAAGCCCAGGAACAGAAAATATAAATGGAGAATAAAACAAGGGGTCAGTTCCTGGAGATACAAGATACATAGTTTAGGAATGAAGGAAGATGAAAATGTCTTTGAAGGAAAGATGGCAAGTAAGGTAATTCAGTATCAAGTTTTTAATACCTTCAAATTGCCTAAGACAAATTCTTTAGAAATTATACAATGCTTCTAGATTGATATATCCAAACTATATTAGATGATTAGCATGCTTTCAAAATGTAGAATTTTCTTGAGATTATGGTATTCCACCTTTGATGGAAACAGCTTATATATTCAAAGTGATGTCTCAATATGAAAATTAATTTTTATTATAAAAAAGGAAGATACACTTTAACCTGTGAAAGTATCTATGATTTATGCTACAGTATATTTATCTCCCTAGAATGGATTTTTTTTTTCCTGTGTAATATATCACTAAATTCTTTCTTCTTTTTAAATGTCCCTTCAATAGTTTAGTTGTTATTTAGTCTTATAAGAGAATTCCAAAATACTTTGTCATCTTTTCAACATTTTTGTGCCTCTGGGAAAACTACAGAAACCAAGATTAGAGAAATAAATCTTGTTTTTATAAATATCTAGAATAAATCTGTCATTTTTGCTAGGGCAACCATAATACCTCTACCTGTAGACATTCCCTTTTTTAAATCCAAAGAGAGTTTGAAATAAAAGACTCGTAAAAGCCACAGCTTCTGTTGTTTTCAGCTGCCTGAATTTCCCATCATTTAATACAGGCAAATCTAACTCAAAGAAAAACTTTTATGAAAGATTTCACCATACTTATCCCAATCCTTCAACCTTATTCCTTTCTCATCCTCTCACTTACCCACTCATATCTTCTGAAAAGTAGTTTCTATCCATTAAAAAAATGCTTTCCAACTTTAAGACTTACTATAAAGTTACAGTAGTTAGTACAGTATGCTACCATGCTATGCTTAGGCGTTCAGTCATGTCAACTCTTTGTGGTCCCTTGGACCGTAACCAACCAGGTTCCTCTGTTTATGGGCATTCTCCAGACAAGAATAGTGGAGTGGATTGCCATGCCGTCTTTGAGGGGATCTTCCCAACCCAGGGATCAAACCCAGGTCTCTTGCAATTCAAGCAGATTCTTTATCATCTGAGTCACCAGGGAAGCCCGAGTAAACTGGAGTGGGTGGCCTGTCCCTTCTCTAGGGGATCTTTTCAACCCAGGAATTGAACCAGGGCCTCCTGCATTAAAGGCAGATTCTTTACCTACTGAGCTACCAAGGAAGCCCCAATACAGCATAATATTGGCAGAATAGATAGATGAACGGAACAGAATAGAGAGTCAGACACAGATTCTATAAATATAGTCAACTTACCTTTGACAAAAAAGCAAAAGCTAAATAATGGAGCAAAGAATTAGTCATTCAGCCCTGTCTGACTGTAGCCAGCCAGGCTCTTCTGTCCATGGTATTCTCCAGGCAAGAATACTGAAGTGGATTGCCTTTCCCTTCTTCAGGGGATATTCCCAACCCAGGGATCAAACCTGGGTCTCCTGCGCTGCAGGCAGATTCTTTACCATCTGTGCTGTCAGGGGAGCAAAGAGACTCTTCAGCAGATGGTTCTGGAACGACTGGACATCCACAAGCAAAAAAGTGAATCTAAGCATAGACCTTGAAAAGTGAAAGTGAAAGTGTTAGTTGCTCAGTTGTGTCCAATTCTTTGCAATCCCATGGACTGTAGCCCGCCAGGCTCGTCAGTCCATGGAATTCTCCAGGCAAGAATATTGGAATGGGTAGCCATTTCCTTCTCCAGGGGATATTCCCTACCTGGGGATCAAAGCCCTATCTCCTATTGTAAAGTAATTAGCCTCCAACTAATAAAAGTAAGTGAAAAGAAAAGAAAAAGAAAAAAAAAAAGAATTAAATGAACAATAATGTAGTTGAACCCTCAAGGAAGGACACTTTGAAAACTTATATCCAAAATAAAGAGCTAAGCTAGCAAGAAACAACAACAACAACAAAAAAAAACAAAGCCCTATCTCCTGCAGATCCTTTACCTTCTGACCTTAGACTCTTCATAAAAATTAGCTCACAATGGATCATAGGTCTATATGTAAATCATAAAGCTATAAAAAAATCCCAGAAGATAACACAGAAAGAAACCTATATGACCTTGGGAATGGTGATGCCTTTATAGATACAATCCATGAAAGAAATAATTGATAAAACTGGATTTCAGAAAAATTAAAAATATCTTCTTGGGGGAAGATAATATTAAGAAAATTAGAAGACAAGCCAAAGATTGGGAGAAAATATTTGCAAAAGATGCATCTGATAAAACTATAAAGAACTCTTAACACGCAATAATAAGAAAATTACTACCTAGATTGCTGGTCTTCACTATTATGATTCAGAATTCTTAGGCAAGCTAACAAGAAACAAAGAAGTTTGACACCATCAGGAAATAATATAAAGCAAGTGATTAATGGTCCAAAGATAATTAAACCACATACACTTTAAAAGAAAGAGTACTTTTTAATCTTATAATATTCTAATCTGATTATATGGAAATGAAAATTTAAGAGACCATTTTGAGGATGTATAACAATTCACATGCATTGTGCAAGGAACCTGAGCACAGACTAAGAAAAGGTCTTTAGACTTTAATTTTCTATCTCAGCCCTCTGTACAATTATGTATAGTATTTTTCACCCTGTAAGGAGAAAAATGTTATTAAGTTTGATAAAGGCAGCAAAAGCAAGTAACCACAGGAAGGATTTATTCCATTTTCATCAGTTGTACAGCTCTGGACTTAGGAGTTGAACTTCTCAAAGTAGACAGCATTATTCTGAGTTGACCAGTTTACATATTATTAAACTGAGTGTTTTGATCCATGCCAAGCTGAAAAGAGAAATGGTTTTATATTCTGAGAAAATAAGTCTTTTTCCCTTTAAACTAGCTTTTGCCCTCAAATTTCCTTGATTTAGATGACTTACTAAGGATCCTACTGAAACTTGGTTGAAAAACTTATCTTCCAGCTGAGTTAACCTATATATATGTATATATATAAAAAGGCCATAATGTCTTGCTAAGGGATTATATAAACACTTAGTAAGACATCTGTTACAAAGAACAAAATATTCAAAATCATTTTTCCTGTTTCAAAAACATTAGAATATGTTTCTCTAACCAATATATTCTTAAATATTATTTTAATTATTTCCACTAAGTATTTCCAAACTGGAAATTTGTGTTTTTTTCTGCTGTAATGATGAACTACTGTGTTCCTGAATAAGAACCCAATATTTAACCATTCTGTATGAGCTCGAAGTTTCCTTATGTTGTACCTTAAGAAAGAGCCTGAAAGAGGCCAGAGAGTCACTGGTCCCATCTTGGCACTGGGTATTGCTGTAATGATCTCAATGTCCTTCAGCTTCTACTGCCAAAGAATGATGTAATCAATCTGATGCCATTATTTGGCCCTGGGGCATTCAACAAGATGCCCTGAGTACACTGCTACTTAACAGACATTTAAAGTTGGTCAAGATGATTATTGCTGGCTTGCCCAGTTCTGCATGACCTAACTCTGGTTTAACTGGAAGTGCTATCAATGAAGAGAAAATTGAAACCTAGATAACTTTTAGAGTCCAACAACAAGGAATCTAGCTAGATTCTATTACAATGTGCACCTTTCCTCTAAAAGTTTTTGTTGTAGTAGGTATCCATTTGCTAGAGACTTGTTTTTCTGTCTAAAAAGCTGGGATATGGTCAAAAAGTCATGCCTCTTTAGATATACCTATGCATTTTTACAGAGTGATTTAGCCAGCACTTTTGAGAAAAACATTAAAATGGCAGTCAGACTTCTATGCTTCATCTTGGCTATACTATAAATTAGTTCTACACTATGGCCTCATCTCTGGATTTTGTTCTTCTTTTGCTGTTTTCTTATCTCTAAATTAAGGTAATTCCCTCAAGGTCTTTTCTGCCTCCAAAAATTCTACAAGTTTATGACTGGCTATAAAAATCAATACTTTAGATGAGCTATCTTGATAAAATGAGGCTATTAAAAATATAGGCATATTCAACATATTTTTAATTTATCAACATTACTGCTCCAGCATCAATTTCAAGAAGATCAGAGACCAAAATAATGAATTTTAATGCTTACTATCACATAAATCCTCATCTTATATCAAGGCAACTTTTGAATGTGTGTTAGTTAAGGTTCTTTGGTTTCAAATAATAGAAATCTATTTGATCGAGTTTAGGTCAAAGGAGGTGGAGAAGGCAATGGCACCCCATTCCAGTACTCTTGCCTGGAGAATCCCAGGGACGGGGGAGCCTGGTGGGCTGCCATCTACGGGGTCGCATAGAGTCAGACATGACTGAAGCGACTTAGCAGCAGCAGCAGCAGGCCAAAGGAGGACTTAAGACAGAGAAGCATCTGCCAGCAGACAATGGTAGGGAGCACCCTGGACTCTGGAAAGGAGTTGAAACACAGCCTGGACAACCCTCAAGATATTTGTGACAGTCAATGTTTTTCCCTGTGTGGTCTGGCCTACAGATAATTAGCTTAAAGAACTCTTTTTCAGAAGAGCTTTGTTTTTGCCAACTTCCTCCGATCTGACAGATCTTCTCCTGTTTTAATTCCTCATTTCAAGTGTACTTTCTTTCTTGGTACTTAACAGAATGTCTTTTAGGCATTTACTATGTGGAGGCTTGTTCTTATTGATCTGTTGTGCCTGTCTCACTTTCAGGCATGGATCATAATGACTAGATTTTTTGATGTTTCCTAAGCAGCTAGCACAATGTCCATGTAAAGCAGGTTCTCAGTAAGTGACCATTGAATGACTAGAGCCATAGGGTCCCTTTTAACTTTACTACTCTCTGTACTGCCAGCTTCATTCTGCCTCCCCCACCCCGCTTCTCTCTCTTTATGTGTGTGCATATAGGCATGGTTACTGGTTTCTCCATACACATGGTTGTCAAAGTGATCATTGGTCACCTTCCTATAAATCCTGATTTCAAATACCATCCTGGAGGTCATCGTGGTGTAATAATAAGGTCTAAGGATGGGAAGTGCCCCATCTAGCTTCATTCAAATAACTAATTAAAATTAAAAAAGGTCTCAGGACATGGTAAAGTAGAGATGCCAAGATTAGAATATACACCTTCCTCCCCTAAGTAAAAGTGTAGTCTTGAAGCAGAGAAAGTACAGGATCACCTGGTCTTTCTTGAGGATAAAGAACATTGATTCAGATCAAGCAAAAGTTTTTAGTTTCTATTATGTTTTCAGCACTGGTGCTGGGTTTAGAAAGAGGCAACAAGATTTCTACCTTATAGGAACATAGACTCTAACTCTGAAGCCAAGCTCAACACAGATTAGATAGTCATGAATTAAACAGAAAGATCACTTTCTAGCATCTAAATAATCAAGATCTTTTTCCCTTTGGAAGATTTTTTATTTATAAAGACAAAATCCTTGATAATACAAACCAATTCTGTGGAATTATGCAAAGTGTACATATGTATATACATATATGTGTGTGTGTATACTATATGAAATAATATTAGTGAAAATTAAGTGAAAGTGAAGTTGCTCAGTTGTGTCCAACTCTTTGCGACCCCATGGACTATAGCCTACCTGGCCCCTCCATCCATGGGATTTTCCAATCAAGAATACTGGAGTGGATTGCCATTTCCTTCTCCAGGAGATCTTCCCAAGCCACAGATTGAACCCGGGTCTCCTGCATTGTAGGCAGACGCTTTACCATCTGAGCCACCAGGGAAGTCCTATATACTGTAAAATATTTGAAATTTTCAAAAGAATATATACCTCTCTATGATCATTTTTTTACCTGCCATATATATAAGAAAGAAAGCTTAGAAGATTAAAAAATAGTAATTTTTTTTATTTCTTGGTTTTGTAGCTTAGCCAGAGACTAATGAGGTACAAAAGATTGAAATAGAAGCTACTTTTTTTAAACTATAACATTTTTTATATAATTAAGTGTTAATTACTTGACAAAAAAATTGACACTAGGCTATTTCTTCATTAGAAGAGATGGCTATTCCATAGAGTAAGGCTAGAAACAGCACTTCTTGTCCTAATCTTTTTCAGAATAATTCTTCCTTGCTAGCCCATCAAACATTATTGCCATGAATTATGTAATCATCTAAGAAAATAGTTTTGTGGAAAGCAATTTCTAACGATATTTGCTACAAGAATAGGCTTTTTTAAATAAAAACCACTAATAAAATAAACAGAGTGTTTTGCATTTCTTCCTTTGTTATCACAATGTTATTCATAGTCTTTCAATGCTTCTCCTACAACTATATTTAGTTACTTGTCATAATTAGTATTCCTTTTACTTGGGTTTTTTTTTTAGAGCCAATTAGCATAAGAAAATTTGTTCTCAGTTTTCTGTAGTCTTTGCCTTTGTTCTCATGGAAAATTTCCCCATTATTTGTCTTTTAGCATATGTAGAATCAGAAGATATAATAATGACATCTTTGAAAGAAATGAAAGGAAATAGTGAAAATGAAAGCCACTCAGTCGTGTCCAACTCTTTGTGACCCCATGGACTATACAGTCCCTGCAATTCTCTAGGTCAGAATACTGGAGTGGGTAACCTATCCCTTCTCCAGTGGATTTTCCTGACCTAGGAATTGAACTGGGTTCTCCTGCATTGCAGATGAATTCTAAGACTAACTGTAAAAAGATAGAGAAATGAGTACTTGTAGACATGTTGGCATGAGATATAGCATAAATAACAAAATCAAAAACATTGACATCTTCATAGATTTACTTTAGATAGGTAACGACATGGATGTTCCTGGAGGACATTATGTTGAGTAAAATAAGTTAGACATAAGAAAGAAAAAAATTTGCATAATTTTACTTTTGTGGAATCTAAAAAAGCCAAATATATGGGACAATTGCTATACTGGGCAGGATATAGAGGGACCACAGGCATAAATCATGACTGACCTAGGAAAACATATGCAGTCATCCTAATGATAATCTTGGGGAAATACTGGCATGGAGTGAAGACTGGACTTTTGGAATCAGGTCCAGTGCACAAAAGCTGATAAAAGAAGTTGACTTAGATGTTGAGCAAAGCATTTAAGGCACATGGAAGAGAAGATGGGGAAGGGTTATATCTCACTCCATTCAGCATGCTATAATAGAATCCTGGAAGCTAGGTGGCTTGTAAACAACAGAAATTTCTCAGAGTTCTGGAGACTGGAAGTCTAAGATCAAAGTGCTGGTAGATTAACAGGTCAGGACCTGTTTCCAGGTTCATCAACAGCTGTTCTTACTGTGTCTTCACGTGGCAGAAGTGGGCAGGAGAACTCTCTGGGGCACTAATCCCATTCATGAGGGCTTCACCCTCTTGACCTGGTCATCTCCTGAAGATCCCACTTCCAAATACCATCACATTGGGAATTACATATCAATGTGTGAATTAGGGGTTGAGGGGGAACATTTAGCCTAAAGCAGGCACCAGTGGAGTAGAAAATGTTAGTGCCCACAGAAAATAAACCCTCATCCATCCATGCTTAATTTGTGGGCAGAGTCACTTCCAGGATGGCATGCCAGGTTTTGTTCTGATACTCACTCTTGCTGAGATAAAACAACCATCCTCTTTTCCATTTCCCTGGGAATACTTTAGAGGTTGGGAATCATTTTCAATAACCTCCTCAGAACACAAACCATCCTAAAGTATGTTATCCCCTTTTCCTAGAAAAAAGCTCATCCTACACGTCTCAATATGGCTACCACAGATCCAGTTGTTCTCTCTTTCACTTTCTAACAGAGGCTGCCCTTGATGAATCAAAGACGACTTTTAGGTACTCAGGTATTGTCTGTGTTGAGAAGAGGATGAACGCAAACAATTTAACCTCTAATGAGGTGCCTTAACAAAAACATAGTCATTACAACTGGAGCCTTAAAATGAAGTTCAGCATATACAACTATTTCTGCTATTTCCTTATTCACGATCTCTTAATAATTAATTCATGTCCAGTCAAGCTCATGTTGATGCATTTCTCCTTCTTCTTTGTTTATTGTACAAGTTAAATAAGAGCCCATCTTAAAATATATACACAGAATATAAAAGAAACATAACTTTGTGCCGATGCAAGCACACATTTGCCAAGAGTACCTTCTGCCTTCTGGCACAGAACATCATTTTACTTTAGACAAATGAGTTCTTGTTTGACAAGAGTGAAACAAATGATCATAAATCAAATCAATGTGGGAAAAAACATTAGACTTCAACTGAACTGTATTAAATCCTGGGGCCAAAAGTACCACTAGTGCTTTCCAACACCCAGGGTGAGTCACTTAAAAAATGAGAGTTTGGGGCCCTAACAAGGAGTTAGGTAATCATCAAAGTTGAAAAGAACCTCAGAGGAAAATGTGAAGCACAAAAGCCAAAGGCAGCTCCACTAGAGCAGTTTCACAAAGATACACTAAGAGGGTATAAAAAGTGTTGGAGTAGGTCAAGGCTAAAATAGCATCTCTAACCAAATACATACAATAACCCAAAATAGAAGCCTTTTTGGATATGAGAGCCCATAGTGGGGGGGATCTGGTCTAGGGAAGTTTGAGAAGGAAGATAAGCCTACAAACAAAACATTAAGTTTCACTAGTAAAAGCAAGAAAATGTAGAGACCGCTGTTTCACAGAAGTCAAAGAAACGCAGTGTTTCAAGGAGATAGAATAACAGTGAATGCTGCTGTGATGTAACGAAAGATGAGAGCAAAACAAAAAAATTTCCATTAGATTTAGCAAAATGAGATCCAAGTTGACTTCAGTTCAGTTCAGTCGATCAGTCGTGTCCAACTCTTTGTGACCCCATGAATCGCAGCACGCCAGGCTTCCCTGTCCATCACCAACTCCCGGAGTCCACCCAAACCTATGTCCATCAATTTGGCGATGCCATCCAGCCATCTTATTCTCTGTCTTCCCCTCCTCCTCCTGCCCCAAATCCTTCCCAGCATTAGGGTGTTTTCCAATGAGTCAACTCTTCGCATGAGGTGGCCAAAATATCGGAGCTTCAGCTTCAGCATCAGTCCTTCCAATGAACACCCAGGACTGATCTCCTTTAGGATGACTGGTTGGATCTCCTTGCAATCCAAGGGACTCTCAAGAGCCTTCTCCATCACCACAGTTCAAAAGCATCAATTCTTCGGCGCTCAGCTTTCTTCACAGTCCAACTCTCACATCCATACAAGACTACTGGAAAAACCAGAGCCTTGACTAGACGGACCTTTGTTGGCAAAGTAATGTCTCTGCTTTTTAATATGCTGTCTGGGTTGGTCATAACTTTTTTTCCAAGGAGTAAGCATCTTTTAATTTCATGGCTGCAATCACCGTCTGCAGTGATTTTGGAGCCCAAAAAAATAAAGTCTGACACTGTTTCCACTGTCTCCCCATCTATTTCCCATGAAGTGATGGGACCAGATGCCATGATCTTAGTTTTCTGAATGTTGAGCTTTAAGCCAACTTTTTCACTCTCCTCCTTCACTTTCATCAAGAGGCTTTTTAGTTCCTCTTCACTTTCTGCTATAAGGGTGGTGTTGCATATCTGAGGTTGTTGTTATTTCTCCTGGCAATCTTGATTCCAGCTTGTGCTTCTTCCAGCCCAGCATTTCTCATTATGTACTCTGCATATAAGTTAAATAAGCAAGGTGACAATATACAGCCTTGACGTACTTCTTTTCCTATTTGGAACCAGTCTGTTGTTCTATGTCCAGTTGTAACTGTTGCTTCCTGACCTGCATACAGATTTCTCAAAAGACAGGTCAGATGGTCTGGTATTCCCATCTCTTTCAGAATTTTCCACAGTTTATTGTGATCCACACAGTCAATGGCTTTGGCATAGACAATAAAGCAGAAATAGATGTTAGTGAGACCCAAATAAGGCACATGTATTTTCACTGTTTGATTTGATCCGACATACCATGCAAGTCACAAAGGACACCAAGGAGTAGTTAGGAGGTATTGATTTTGTTACCTCAAAGCTATCTTGGAATTCTCCTTCCTCCTCTTATCATATCTGTGATTTTGCAGAAGTTTATAACCTCCTTGGTGGTGGTTTAGTTGCTCAGTCGTGTCCAACTCTTTGTGACCCCAAGGTCTGTAGCCCGCCAGGCTCCTCTGTCCATGTGATTTTCCAGGAAAGAATATTGGGATGGGTTGCCATTTCCTTAAGCCTTCATGACTTTTATCTCCAAAGTGAGGATAATACAAGTCCTACTTGTAACATTTATTGGGAATATTAAATTAGATGATACATGGGGTAGGTCACCCACTGCCCCAAGACCAATGGTAAGAGCTAAATATAACAACTACACACAAACAATTTCAGATGAAGTTAGAAATTATCAAAATAATTGATTATTCATTTTGCAACTTTGACTCTAACAAGATGGCTACTTTAAATATAGGTACTTCATCACATCATTATATTGAAGAGAAAGAAGGGAGGTAGTTTTTTAATTCTCTGTCACACAAATTAATTTAGGGGAAAAGAGGAGACTTCAGAAGAATTAATATTAAAAGAAATTTCAGAAGAATAACTCTTTTCCTTGAAGCAACATTTCAATCTTTCCCCTCAGGCACATGCAAATTTCTACTTTCAGCACTGAGAAACAAAAGACTTTCCTGTATCAGATGCCAAACGCTTTGAGGTGGATGGAGACATGTGTGAATTGAAATGATCTTTGAGCTTCCATTTGAAAATAAAACCCTAATTTCAAATATTATAATCCCTCCTGCATTTGGTATTATAAAAATATTGTCACTCTACAGAAGACTTTGAACTGACACTTCACAAAAGATGACGACCAAAGGACAATAAACAAATAAAAATGTACTCATCAGGGAAATGCAAATTAAAACTACGAGGTACTACCACATACATATCAGAATAGCTTACATTTAAATAATGGAAAATACCAAGTGTTGCTGAGAATGTGCAGCATCTAAAAGTCTGACATACTCCTGGTAAGACTATAAATTGGTACAACCACTTTGTTATTATTTACTCCAGTAGTCATATGATCCAGCAATTACTCTCCTTAGAAAATACCCAATAGAAATTCATATATACACTAACCAAAAGATACATGCTCTAATGTTTATAGTGGCACTATTTGTAATAGTCCTAGTGGAATTAGAACAAATGTCCAACACTGTGAATGGCCCTTACAGGCAAAGCTGAGCCAAAGAAGCCAAACACAAAACAGCGTATACGATACAACATAATATGACTAAGTAGATAAAGTCTGTGCTGTGCTTAGTCGCTCAGTCATGTCCAACTCTTTGCAATCCCATGGACTGTAGCCCAGCAGGCTCCTCTGTCCATGGGTTTCTCCAAGCAAGAATTCTAGAGTGGGTTGCCATGCCTTCCCTCTGGGTATCTTCCCAACCCAGGGATCGAACCCAGGTCTCCCACATTGCAGGCAGATTCTTTACCATCCAAGCCACCAGGAAAGCCCAGATAAAGTCTAGAATGAGTTAAAACTAACCTATATTTTAGAAGTAGAATAGTAGATAGATAGTAGATAGTAGAATAGATAGTAGATAGTAGAATAGATAGTAGATAGTAGAATAGTAGATAGTAGAATAGAATATAAGAAGGGAGATTCTGGGGTGTTGGCAATAATCTGTTTCTTAATCTGCGAGTTGATTTCAGGGATGTGCTCAGTTGTGAAAATGTGGCAAGACATACATTTATGATATGTGCATTTCTGTTTATGTATACTACATTTCAACTGCAAGTATAAAAACTATTGTCAGCATAGTCATGTAATAAAGTCAATTTCTTTGAAAATGTGTGTTAAACTTTTAAACAAAATTTTTAATGAAGATAAGAGACTTGGGACAGAATAATTTGGATTCAAATCTCAAATATTGCCCCTAACCTCAAGAGTGTATTTATATAATGAGGAGCTAAACAGAAATAGTTAGCGTGTATTGAGTAAGTTTATTCTTTACTTTTACCAAGGGTAATGATCTTTTGTTTCCTAGTTCCATGATTTTGAATTGGCAACTTTCTCATCTATTGTTCTGACAAAAAGACACATTCAGTAAAGTGTCTATTTTGCAAAACTTATTTTTGCTTTTGGAGAAGGAAAGGTCACCTGCTCCAGTATTCTCAATAGGGAAATCCTGTGGACAAAGGAGCCTGATGAGCTACAGTCCATAGGGTCACAAAAGAGTTGGATGTGACTTGGTGACCAAACAACAACAAATTCTTGCTTGGATACTAGTACTTTATTAGGGCAGCATCTCTACTTATGAATATTTTAGGTTCTGCAAGTCTAGATCTAGGTCCATTTTGTAAGGTGACACTGTACACAAGTACCTACTAAACCATCTGTGAATGCTGGACAGAGCCGGACAGAGATGATTTATCTTTTGCTCTGTAAGATTAGTTTTGTTTATGTCTATGATATTTCAGACATTGAAAGTTTATAAAAAACATTTTATTTAACCAAGAATAATGTGCTAAACATTATTTTCCCTAATTAATGAACTGTTCTGTCCAATTAGTTAATAAAAGCATACAAAGGACAACATTATCAAATCCTCACTCATCCATCTTGCTTTAAAATAAGAGAAGATGAGCTAGGCTCACCACCAGTGAGAATCTTTTAAGTTACGGCTCTGAAACCCCCTCTTTCAGGGGAGTTAACATGGTTTTCTTTCTTATGCTGTGGCTTAAGGAACTCAGTTCTGCCTCTTGCTTATTTCTTCTGTTCCTTACAATCCAGACAACATGTTTAAGGTGTGACTTCATCGAATAACACGGTTTTGTTTTTCATTTTTGATTCCTGAGTCTACTCTTTTCCATGCTGGCTTCATCTCAGACAGAAAACCTCTGGTAAATTCCGCAAACAGAGGAGACAGAATCTGGGAAACAGGAAACAAAAAGCATGGATGCAGCCATCTGGATAGAGCAAAACTTTTCATATTCATTACACATTTTTGATTAGTCTGCCAAATTGTCATATTTTAGAGCATTTTACATTAGTTACATTTGATACAGGACAATACAGAATGGTTATGATACATGAAAGTGACTTCGGGAAAACAGAGGCCATCTGTAACACTGGTATAATTAAGATTCTGTTACTCAAGATATTTCACGGACTCACAATATTTTGGAATTCATTGTATTTGCAAAGGCATCTTTAAATAATCATATCGATTGTTAAAAAGGAGTTGAGAGAAACTAAACCTCTAGAATCACTGACAGCTGGACTGGAAACAGAGGTAGAGATTATACTGTCATGTTTAATAGCAGCACTTCAGTGACACAAGACTAATTTTTTTTTTCTCTAATTGTCATCTACCCCCTCACAAAAGTTTTTCCTTTAAAGAAAAGGAGGAGTTGGATTTCTGCAAGCAATATAGAAAGAAACTTGAAACAACAAGAATGAAATGACCCAGGACAGTCCTTAGCTCAGAGGGAACAAAAAGAACAGCAACAAGGGCAACAACTAAAAAACAAAAAAAAATCACCTTGTCATCAGTTGCAACTCCGGTGCCTTGACTATGCCTGATTGGAGCCAAGGGACATGAAGTCCAGCCTGTCAACATGCTATACTTTCATGGCAAACCCAGCACTTTAATGGCTGTATTTTTGTAGTTTATTATTTGATTGATCTCTGAGGAAAGTGTATAGTGAGATGTTGGTGGTTTCTTCTCATATGGAAACTAGCCAAGAACTCCAGTTACAGACTAAGTTCCCAACCTCCTCAATCACCTTGCATCAGTGTGCAGCATCGATTTCTAAACAACAACAGAAATCACTATTTTTTTAGTACAGTGCTCTGAGTGAATTTTCAAGATTTAGACTTTTTCGTGGTTCTTTGTATACTCCACCAGAAAAACTCTGGTAGAAACTAATTAGTAGGCAAGCAAAAGCTATCAATGTCTGCTTTACTCTTTTTTATCCCTTCAATGTGGGTGGGCATTTATGTAACAGACACTTCTGGAGGTGCTGTGTTAATGCAAAAACAAACAAACAAACAAACAAAATAACTAAGCTGTCAGTGATTGATGCCTCTCATATCACCACCCTACTTCATGATACTGTTCTATTTCCTAATGCCTGGTCTCTAGGGTTCTCCTGCTAGCCTCTAACTGCCTGAAAAACTTAAGAACTTATTCTCCATCCTCTTACCAGGAAGCACAAATTCCCACCCAATAAATGAAACAAATTTAGATTATGTTTCTGTATCTTACTGGAAATTTCTTTCAATATGTCCAACAGCTTGGCCTTTGGATCCCTTGATCTCTTCACCATCTAAGGATTTTTCTTTCATCCCAGGTTAGCCATTTGCTACTGTTACCACATCTTGGTCCTTATCACCATCAAAACCTCTTCTGCAATCTCATTCTCAAGGATCAAGCATTTGGGAAATCACTTATACTCTTTTGGCTAATTCAGACGAATACTCCAATTTCAGCACTTCTTTATCTTCAAAGATCTCAAGTTTACTGGCTCACCCTTCATGTGGCCTCACTTTTCCCCTTAAATAGTTTGGATCCCATTTTGATAATCCTCCCTTCAAAATGTCTTTAAGTCCATTGTTCTCTTCTCTCTCCATTTTACTCATCTGGAAAATATCTGAACTTACTAAACATACTATTTACCTACTCTGCACTGATACTCAAGCAACTAAAATTGTTAAAATGTGCATAGAGTATTTACATACATACACATGCACACACATTTATTCATGCATCTCAATTCCCAAAGTGGCTATTTCACTTTTAATTGTCTACCAAACTCTTTTAGCCATGTCCCCGCCAAACTCTTGCCTCCTACTTCATCAAGAAAATAGAATCAATCAAATACATGATAATTCCTTTATATTTTTAGTACTTTATTCAGTATATCACTGAATCACTTTGCTGTACAGCAGAAATTAACAACATTCTTCAATAAAAATATTGTCTCGTATACATTTTCCGAAAATTTTAACCCAGGACAGGGAGTTGGATAAGAAAACAAGCTCTGGGACTGGCAGACCTGGATTTGAACCCTGGCTCTGCCACTTGCTAGTTTTACAATATTTTAAGGTTCCTATTCTATAAAAAAGTTAATAGCACCTTCATCTTAAGATTTTTATGGTAACTTAGTATTAGCGCAGCAGCTGCCACATAGTAAGAACTCAAGAAATGAGGTGCTAACATTGTAATAGTCAAGGTGCCCTACATTATGAGACCTCAATTAATAATTTCCCACATGAGTTACATACTCTGTTTCATAGGTTGACATCTGTCTAATGGGAACCATTAACCTTTTATCATAAAGAAATGGAAATTTATAGATTTTTATCCCATTTTGTCTCAACTGCAAAATCATTACCATTTACATAAACTCTCTTTTCCCTTTGCTTTTTTTCCATAAAATTCCTTTTCCCATTTTTTAAACCACAGAAGTATAGCTTTGTAAGATACAGTCCCACTTTTCATCAGAAATAAAAACTAAAATGCATCTTGGATTATTTGCAGTGTCCGTTAATGAGACACTGCGGAAGACCAGTGGCATCTACAAAAATAAGTTTAGGAGTGCTCAGAAGGGCAAGCATGTTTAATGCACTGGGTGAATGATAATAGCAGACTATAAGTCCTATTGGAAAGGCAAAACTTTGTAGAGCTGTTAGCAATTATAGTTCCCATTTTAGTAGGAATGGGTAGTAGGATAAATTTTGGTCGGGGTTGGGTGAGAAATTCCATGGCATAAGAAGTTTGTCCCAGGGAAAGTAAAAGAACCAAACAGGAGAAAAAATATTCATTCCCATTCATTCCCCAATATTGTCCACAGATGGCTGCAGCAGGAGAAAGTAAATAAACAGATTATTATACTGACATAAAGACTGATTTTAAAGGTCTTCTATATTTAAAAAAAAAAACTATAAATCTTAAAAATGAAAGCTCACTTGCATAAAAATGTAATATTATCTACTTGGCATTAAGCTCCTAATGGTTACAATGATTTCAGCTAAACTCTGTTGCCTCCCCTGTGTCATAACCACTACTACCAAATTCTTATACCAAAAGTAGAAAATGAGTTTTTCTTTGCTCGTCCCTGATCATTTATTTTGGATACACTTTTTATCGTGGAGTTAAGAGAAAAGCTGCAAAAATACTACAGAGTGCTCCTCTTCTCTTATCCTGATTGTTTGTGCCTGACATTTCCCTGGAGCCTTAAGGTGACTATGTGGCTTTAGACTTGAATAATTTGGCTCCCTTCTTAGAATGACCTTTAAAGGTAATAACCAACCCAGCATTTTGTTGATTTCTCTGTGGTGTTTGTTCTGTATGGAAGTCATAAGAAAAAAATGAGGCCTTTTCAAGGTCTAGTCAGTTTAACAGGCCTTATTCATGGGAAAGGTTATGTGAGTAGGTTGCAGAACAAGATACTGCTTCTCTTTCCCATATACTTCCTGAAGTCTTAATCCCCTCTTTCTCAAAATGTCTTTTCCCTGCCCAAGAGACTTATCCCTGGAAACTGAAGCCTCAGAACTCACATGACAACTGCATTTACTTCCTGTTCTTGATTCCAGAATAACAGCTTCAACTCCATCCTGTGAACCATTTGGAGGAGAGAGGGACAGCAGTGAGAATGGAATAAAAAAATAAGTGCTGAGAAGCCAGTCTGTAGTATAGAGTCAAATCAGAAATATTTCATTTGACCCATAGCCACAAAGTCTCATCTTTTCACTGAGATCGCTTATTGGTGGTAAGGGAACTTCCGTGTGGATAAGGCTAGTTCAGCAGCTGCTTCAAGGTTACAGATGGTGGCTTTGGCAAACTTCAGGGAAGACAGCTGAGGCTCTGTGCTGTCCCTGCACTTCTGGCCTGCTCATGTCCCCCAGAGATGAAATTATGTGGGACACTGTGCTTGTCTTCAGAGCCTTGAGTCCTGTGAGAAGCAGGTGATGTGCAAGTGTGTTTGAAACTTAAGGAAGTTCAGGGAGCTGCCTATGAAAGCTTTCACAACCCCTGTCATCTGAGAAGACGCCTACCTCTGTGCATTTGATAAATAACCGGGAAGTCAATCACCTACTGATCTTAAGTGGGAGAGGAACTTTGTGGCTGTTGTTATTTAGTCACTCAATCACGTCCAACTCTTTGCAACACCATCAACTGTAGCCCTCCAGGCTCCTCTGTCCATAGGATTATCCCAGGGAAGAATGCTGGAGTGGGTTGCCACTTCCTTCTCCAGGGGACCTTACTGCCCCAGGGACGGAACCTGCATCTCCTGCATTGGCAGGCGGATTCTTTACCACTGAGTCCCCAAGGAAGCCCAGAAGAGTATTCTTCCTTTACTGTAATAGGAGAGATCAGTAAGAAATCAGTGTCGAGTTTGGATGGTACATACATTTTATTGTTCCTTTCGTTTCAGTTTTGGTGCTTTTCCTTATCACTGTCTACAAAGTTAAAAAGTTTCATAATGTTACCTTGGCAGGGAAACTCTAAGAGATACATAAGAAACTATCATAACAGCTTTTGATAGAATTATGAATTATATTTTTCTAATATTGTATGCAATCAAATATGTTTTATTTGCAGAGGTTATAAAACATTAAAATTTGTCCTAGATTATATAACCTATGTAAGCGCCACAATTGATAATAAATTTTTTCAACATTGCAATATAGAAATCTAAGGCTAAAAAATTTTCATTTTTACTGAACAGTCCTGTAACAGCATTCCAAATATATATTTTTATATATACAGCCATTAAATATCTTTATTAGCAATAACTCAATTTTTCAGATTCAAGCAATGCTTATTTTATAATATACTTCTATTTATATTAAAATTCCTAGGGGAAACAATTAAGAGAAAGCACTTGTTCTGCATAATTGATGCTTTATAGGTATCTAGGAAAGTTGTGCAATTAGACCCTAGGGGCCCCACCAGTGATTCATCACCATCTGGAACATAAAGCTCTAGATGCTGCTATGGTTTGTGTTTCTTTGGTTAAAGTGGCAAGCATAACATTTTTTTTTTTTTAATCTTTTGTCAGAGGTAAGTGTTTAATATTCTCAAAGCATCTTGTGACTGCATACATGCATAAGATGCAGTGCAGGGTCAGAATGGACCCTGGCCTCCTCTATGAGGATGCTAAAGGGAACAGATTTTTTTCCTCCACAAGGAAAAATCACAGAATTATAAAAACAAAATCATAAATCTTCGGAGACCATCAAAATCGGTTTTTTCTTGGGAGTTGACTTTCACTTCCACTAGGTTTTCCATGAAGAAATTGCCTTGTAAAATTCTCTGGTTTTAGGGACCAAGTTAAAACTCAACTTCAAGCACTCTGTTACTCTCCTATGATTTCCCCTGCTTCATATGCCTGTGTTTTTTATTTACTATATGATCCCTTGCCCAAAGAAATCTTCTATTTGTTTTATTCAAAATTATATGCTAAATAATTTCTTAAATATTTATATCATCTAATGCCTAGCCCAGGAGCATAGAATAATTTACAGTCAGTACACTTTTTTCAAATAAATGAATTTAAGTTTTTAAATGTTTCTGTTTTGTATAAAACTAACACAATATGTGTTGAGCAAAATACCAGGTTCTCTATAAAACAGCTACAAATTTAAAGGAAACATTTGGTTTGAAGGAATTAACAGTTGAAATTCAAGGTTCATCAGGCAGAAAATAAATATGGAGATTTTATGCAGATTTGTGTCATCAACTTTGGTACTTTTCCTTATCTTTATGGATAATAAAGTTCTAAAAGAAGCTAGAGAAGAAAGGGGAAGCTTAAAACAGCAAATATGACCTTTTCTCTTATTAATTCAAGGCAGGAAATATCAGGTCTCCCCTGTTGGAAAGGACAATCAAAGGACATTTGCAGATTACTTTTAAAGAACCATATGAAACAAGGATCCCCAAATTCCTGTAAACACAGGGTCATTCCTATCTATAGGAATAGGAAAGAATAGCTCTAAAACATTCTTTCTAAATCAGAAGAATTACAGTAAGTTAGGATTATCAAAATCTGATTCTATAAGGAGCCTGGAGAAGGCAGTTTGTTTGGAAAGCTGGAATAGGGACTTATTTTGAAGTTATATTTTCGTAGCAGACATGCTATTGTTACTAAGCTTATAGATCAAATTTTAGCGGCTTGGGGTCAGACGGATGATGGGAATTATGTTCAAGAAGAAACATTCTTCCCCAAACCACTCCTTGGCCTTGACACTGTTGAAACTTTATGAACTCACAGATGCACTTGTACGATATAATGAAGAATTCTGATAGTACAGAGGAGCTTATAAAGCATTGTGCTTTTTTCCCCCTATATTACATAACCTATTTAAATATCAAGCTATTTAATGACTGTATCAAGATTAATTTAGGAAATATTTATTTTCTTTAAAATGACAGAAGAGAACTGTCTTTTTTTCACCTAATTAGCCATGATTATGAAAAATCAGGATAAACTACAAAAAGCTATAGTCAAGACATAACTTGGTTTCAATGTAAAGCACTTTCTTTGGAAAATAGAAGACTAGAGAGTGCTGATTCTTAGCCTTGACTTTACACTAAAGTGACATGGGGAAATTTTTAAAAGATTAGATGTCTAGATTCACCCATAACGATTTCGATTTAATTAGTCAGTGGTGGGGATGAGCATTATATTTTCAAAAACTCCAGGTGCTTCTAATCTGCCATCAGGGTTGGAAAAGCCTGCCAAAAAAAATTAACCTCAAAACCCTAATTGTGAAAGGGAATATTAAATTACAGTTTGGAATATAAAGTGGATTACAAAGTCATATTCTGGCAGTTAAGAAAAATTGTTCAAGCATTCTTCTTAACATTTAGGAATTTAGGAAGTGTAGAGGCATAAGTCAATACACGTATGTATAACTGAACCACTTTGCTGTGCGCCTGAAACACAGTAAATCAACTATACTTAAAAATTTTTTAAAGACCATTTAATCTTGATTGATTTTAATTTAATCACATCTACACAGGTTTCTTTTCATTTAAGGTAATATATCTACTGGTGCCAAGGAGTATGAGCATTTTTGGGGGGGCCATTATTCTACTCACCAGACTTCAGATCAATTTTATTTAAATATTTCTACTTATATGGCCTTTTGGCCCAGTTATTATTTTTCCCCACCAGCTGTGTAATCTCTTGATTGCATTTCCACCCTCTTTATATAATTTCAGCTTTTCTGGTTGTGAAGGATTTATAACATCCCTGTCCCCCCAACAACTACACTACCTAGCATTTGCCCTCTACTCAGATATGAGCTCTGGATTGAGTTCTTCTTAGACAAGTATTCACAGGCCAGTACTGACATGTGCATTTTCTTGAAGGAATCTCTGATCCTAGTAACATAACCTCCAACTCATCCCCTTGTCTTATCTTCTATATGTCTTTTTGAGGGATTACTGTGGGCTAACTTGAGTCAGACTCTGTGGTCTTACCTGGATTTTATCTGTAACGTGTGGATAATATTGCCTACTTTATCTGACAGTCTGTAGAAACAGACCAGAAACACATTATCTTTTACCAAGTAGATACTTCATAAACATTTGTATCCTTGTCTGTCCTTGTTTATTTTCATCCATTGTTAGACAGGAGTTAAGTTAATGTTTAATTAATATCAATGTTTCCTTGCTCCCTATTCATTCAGGTGCATATTTAATTCTTAAATAATAGCCATTTTTAGCAAATAACCAATCTGCAGTGTGTTGTATGATACATGTTCAATAATCTATACAGAATGTTTGTTGACAGAAAGAGTTTTTTCTCATAGAATATACAATTCAAATCTATCTTGTAAATAATCAAGTATTTAGCTGCATACTGCATAGGTAGTCTCTTGATTGTTTCAGATGACTTACATAATACAGAGTACATTCCGTTACTTTAAATGGAGACTACATGACTAAAAGATGAAACAGAGAAAAACATTTTCTTAATCTTTAGAGAACTCTTATCTCCTAAATATATGTAAAATAGAAATTGAAAACTTAAAAGTTATTAATTTTCAGAGTTTCCTCAGCCAGCCTCCTTTGTTTTTTTATTTTTCTGTTTCTCTTTTTCTAGTCTGTGGCCAGGGTCTGAGAATTAAAATCCATGCCTCCAGCTAACTAATTTGACTGACCACCTTCTTTGCTTTCTGACTTCCATTGCCAAAACATCTCACATCACCTGTTTTCCTTTCTTTGACTACCTATGAAAGGCAAATATAGTCTGACTGAAAGATTATATGCAATTAGTAACATTATATGCAACTTTCCCCTAATTATTGTGGTCTCCCTCTGGAGAGGGAGTTTAGCCATGGCCCTAAACATATAGCTTTTCAAAACCCAGATTCCAGAGCCATTAGAAACACGCCAAATAGAATTCAACAGATCAATATGGTAACAATACAGGAGCCCTAGAGAGGGGAATCTTGTGGCCTGAGAGAGGGAGAAGGTTGGAGGGTGATTGGGACACTCTTGTAGAGAGTCAAGCAGATTGATTCAATTATCAGTTCATCAATAGGAAATTTAAAAGATGAAGTCAGCTAGGCCCAAAGCACTAAGAGTAGAAGGCAGGAGACAGGCTGAGATGGCTGAGAGACACAGCCTCTTCCCTCTGACAAGACTGGGCTCTTCCTTGTTATTGGGCTGTGCCCATAACTGAGTGTGTTGTGGACACTCAAGCCCCTCTGTGTAACGTCCAACAGAAGAACTTTCATTCATGATGAAACAACTCATGATGTTTTGCAAATAAAACTGCCAGCAAGGGAGCTGGTGATGCTAATATTGCCTGAGAAGTCAACAGTAGATAAAATATATGAACAAAATTAATGCTAATGTTTCAAAGTTTAAATTATTTTTCTGATCTCTGTCATCTTTGGAAACTGATGCTTGGATCGTTGTATTATTCCAATCTCCATATGGTGCTGCAGCTGCAAACTTGTCACTTTAAATCACTGACTTTGAAAATATATTTCTTCTAATGTGATTTATCTTCTTCAGATTCCAAATGGTGTTACCAATTATCAGTGTAATGAAGCTATCCATTTCCAGAAAGGAAGCCATTTTACTTTGACTTAATCAATCGTTTATCATTTGTTCCTATAGTTTTTTGCATAAAGTATGCTTCTTTCTTTCTTTCATACTTAAAATATTAGTACAAAAAAAAGAAAAGAAAAGTGACAGTAAAAACAAAAAATCCCCATGTCATTGTCTGCCACAGAAATCAATAGGATAAGACTGCATCTCACCTAGGATAAATCCTTCCATTCCCCTATTAGGTCTCAGGATGACTCACCCAATCTGTTTGTAGTCATTCAATTTCTTCCCTGCAGCCATGGATGTTAATATTTTCAAGTTTTCTCTCAATGGACTTAGAGATGCCATTTCCTGCTGGCTGTCAGATGACAAGGGCAGACCTCAGTACAACATTGGTCTTGATTGTGTTTCACTAATGTCCGTCATCTAATTTCCTCATGGTCCTTCCTCTGCTATACACCTCTGTTTCTTCTTTTTCCATCCACTTGGCCTTTGCTGAGTTGCATCACATTTGCAAAGGTTTACAAAACAATGAAATTGAATTTTTTAAGTTTATTGAGTCAAATTTCTTTGTTTTTCACACAGCATTGAGTTGCTTCTCTTTCCAAACTCTTGATAAAAATACAACCAATTGTTTTCTTTTCCAACTTGCACAGTTAATTCAGAATTCTAGTTTTATTCACAGTATTTCCTACCCTTTGAAACACTTGCTATGCACATATATTGGAGATCTTCTTATTTATTTATTTATTTATTTAATTTTCTGGTCAACAGTGAAATCTGCATTTTCTGTGCAAAGAGCAGAGGTTTCTGTGATAGTAAGTGTTCTCTAAAGAAACAGGAATAGTAGGATGGATATGTGGGTATGTATATACACTCCACAATAGACAGAGAGAGATGACTAGAACTATTGATGCCTATCTACTGAAATTATATGGAATTACGGAGGATGACAGAGCCTAAGTGTGCCATCAGCAAGTTGGAGACCCAAGGTAGCTGGTGGTGTAGTTCCAGTCTGAATGTCAGCAGGCTCAACACCCAGGAAGAGCCAGTGTTTCAGAGTGAGCCAGAAGACAGGAAAAAACTAATATCTGAGCTCAAGGCAATCAAGCAGGATGAGCTCCCTCCAATCAAGCAGGATGAGCTCCCTCCTGCTCCTGGGAGGGTCAGCCTTTTGTTCTGTTTAGGTCTTCAGCTGTTTGGATACAGCCCACCCATATCAAGGTATGTAAGCTGCTTTACCCAATCTATCAATTCCAATGGTACTCTCAAAAATGACACAAGAGAACTTACATACAAAACAGAAACAGAAAAACAGACATAGAAAACAACTTTATAGTTGCCAAAGGGAAAAGGGGGAGAGGAATAAATTAGGAATTTGGGATTAACATAAACACACTATCTACATATAGAATAGATTACCAGTGAGGACCTACTGTATAGCAAAGGGAACTGAAGTCAATATTTTTTAATAACCTGTAAGGGGAGAGAACTTGAATATGTATATATACATATATACATGTGAATCAGTTTGCTCTATGCCTGAAATTAACAGAATATTGTAAATCAGCTATACTTCAATAAAAAAATCAAATTAAAAATGTTAATCATGTCCAGACACACCATTACAGTCTCACCCAGAATAATATCTGACCAAGTGTCTGGGTTTCTTGTGGCCCAGTCAGTTGACATGTAAAAATTACCATCACAGTTCCCTATTACAGTGGACCAGTTTGGAAACGAAAACATCACCATCCTAGTTGTGAAACCTTGTGCACCTCACTTATACTTTCAGCTTCCAGTTTTCCCCTGGAAGGTAGTAGTGTGAAATGATAATTCCAAACTGAGTATGTACAATGAATACCTCCTAATCTCACTGCAGACAACATCCCATAGTTTAGGTAAATTCTATAATCCATTTAAACGCTAGAATTCTCTGCTCCTAAATTGGTAGCTAAGGAAAAGGAAAAGTGATTTGGAGGCTGCCACAAAACCCTTCTGTGCAGAGGGATCATGAGAACATATTCTCACTTCTAGTCTCATTCTCATAATAATCTGGAAGAAGAGTGAATGAAGGTTTGGCTCAGACTCTCTTATTAATTTTTTTTCTTAATATACAAAGTGGAAGGGATGCTTCTTTTAGAAGAAGAGCTTGGTTATGACATTTGCATTATTGTTCTTTATTAGTTCCCTAGCACTGGTGCCTGCAAAGTGTAATTCAATTTATCTTTTTCAGTAGCTGTGTTTATAGTCATCCTGAGCATGACTATAAATGAAATCACACTTAAGAATTATAACATAATATATTATAATCATACTTAAGAATTATGAAACTGACATACTATTAATACTTGCAAGTAGGCATAGAGGTTTCAACCTCATAATCCATAATCCATTTTATCTACTAACTGCTCTCATACTCTCTTCTTTCTAGCTTTTGAAAACATACTACCCATAACCATTAGAAAATAGATAGAATTACTACGCACCGATGGCTTCACACCCTCAGCAGTTTCTCTCAACAAGCCCTCCACTTCATTCCACATACCTCCAAACGCACACCTTCACAGATTACCCATAACATCACCATTTGACACCAAAATTGAAATTGTTAACCATCCTTAACAAATATGTGTTTTCATGAAAAATAAAATGTCAATGTTTCAAGAAATAATATTTCAAAAATCCGTCATATTGATCTCTCATCATAAACTTATCTAGAATCTGATCACTTCTTGCAAAACTTATTGCAACCATCCTCATGCAAGACACAGTCCCCTGTTATGAAGATTATTGCCAAAGCTTTCTAATTACTCTTCCCTTTTCCATCCTTACTTCCCTAGTCAGTTCTTAAAACAGCAACCTATGTGATACTGTTAGGTTATCAGTGAAACCATGCTGCTTTTCTTCTCAAAAACTGGTCATGGCCCACCTTTCACTCCCAAATGGGTGAGTCCCAAATGGGCATCTTTGAGCACCTATGCTATTTGTTATAGCCTCCTTATCTCTGTTCTAACCACTTTGCTTTTCTTGCCTTTCTTTGAACCCACAGGCATGCTTCCACATCAGTGGCATGGCCACGTAACCTGAAACGTTCTCCCCCAGATAGACAATGGCTCCCCTTCTTCAAGAGTTAATAACTGTGCAGGCAAGTTCAACTATTTCACCAACTGTTTCACTCACTCACACATTCCTCTGTTCTACTTTTGCCCCCATAGTACATGCAAGCCTCTTACAGACCGATTTAATTAGTATGTTTATTATCTGTCTTCTTTATTAGTATGTATGCTCCGCAGAGGCAGATATTTTGTCAGTTTTATTCACTGCTTTATCCTCATCATCTAGAATAGTTCCTGATATAACATCGGCTTTTAAAAAATAATTGTCAAATGGATGAGTGAAACAAGCAAAAAAAAAAAAAAAAAAAAAAAGATAGGAACTATTTTCTACTTTATCTGAACTTAATTTATACCAACATAAATTACATGTATGTTGTTAATACAAAATAGAATTTTAACCTAAGATGTTTAACCTAAACAACAGATGAGACATTTTAGCAAAGTTACAGATTAAATAAGTACTGGCATTAAATTTTTAAGAGAAACATGTTATTTAAGATTTTGGTTCTCCCATTAATTAACTGGAAACATTTGATTCTCAAATTATTTTAGAGATACCAAAAGCTAGATTTCTATTTTCCTCTGATTTTCACTAGGCAGTTTCCTTTTTTTTTTTTTAGGTTTTGTCTTTGTGTTTGGTTTAATTTCTAATTTACTTCACATCTTTGACCACTTTTGTCTTTATATAGAAAATGTATCCGATTAACCTTAGGGGGAAGAAGTAAATAGCCAGTTACCCTTAAGAAAAGATTGAGTGGGCTATTTTAAAAAGGCCTCTCTGTTCTATATCTCAGGGTTCTTTTATATCACACAGAAAGCTTGGCTCTCCAGGCTAAGGAAAATGTTTGCATTTTAATGCAAAACTTTCAGAGTAATCCGGGTTTATTAGCCTAATCTTGCAGCACTGCTGCAGATGGCCTGGATGCTGGTGGAGTCTGGCAGGGAAGGTGAGGGAAGGACACAGGCAAAGTGGTTTACACAGTGTGGCTCTATGCAGGGTGCTTACACTTCCAGCCCTAATTATGTCCTGGGGGGCAAGGCTTTCCAGTTAGCAAAAGAAAACTTCAAGGCCAAAGAAAAACCACATTCTGAAATATCCTGCTCATGAGAGAGAAAGCATGGTTAAGAATTCATAAGCTCAGCTCCTCTGGTTGTTGTTGAAGTAAGAAGTAATGATTTGTAGTGAAAATGAGGGAGAGGGTGTTTATGATGTCTTTGGGTTAAGATAAACATTTTATTTAGCATTGTAAAAGATTTGGGGCAAATGCCTCAGTATGATTAAGGATTTGGGATGTTTCAATTATTTTATTTTCACATATTAATGCTTTTATATATGTATTTCTAAAATATCTATTGAGCACCTACTTTGGGCCAGAAACCATGCTACCGGCTGAGTTACAGCAAGCACAGAGCATGCATGGGTCCTGCTCTCTGGAGCTTACTATATGGGATGTGTTAAGTCACTTCAGTAGTGTTCGGACTCTTGGTGAGCCCGTGGACTGTAGCCCTCGAGGCTCCTCTGTCCATGGGATTTTCCAGGCAAGAATACTGGAGTGGATTGCCACTTTCTTCTCTAGGAGATCTTCCCGATCCAGGGATCAAACTCAGTTCTTCAGCCTTGCAGGGAGATTCTTTACCATCTGAGCCACCTGGGAAGCCCACTGTATGGGAGGCAAACAAAAAGTTAATTTATAGAGTAGTGAGTTCTAGATTTTAGCCAAATGAAGCTTCTTAGTGACTTACTTAATGACTTCTAATTTCCTCGTGATGTTTTCTGATGATGACGAACCAGAGCAGGACCCTGCAGGGCCTTCCCGGGGACAGCCCCCCCCATCCCGTGTCCCCCACCTCTTGTTTGTATAAAAGCTTTAGCTTCCCAAGCCTTCCTAGTGTTCCAAAAAGCAAACTTAATTGGTGAAGTGAAAAAATGCAGAAACAAAGGAAAGCAGTCAAATAAGACAAAACAGGTTAGCCATAAAACAAAGTCAAGGACCCTTAGTTCCTCCTCAAGGGCTGTAGTTAGTATTCTGAGTCATATCCTTGAGTTCTTTTGCAGATACTAAATGCTCCCACCCCCTTCCACCAGGTAGAAGAAGTTAACTGCATGTTGACCAGCAGCACATAACCCCAGACTGGTTGGACCAGAAGGTCGATGACTAAAATTCCAGAAACACATCATCCTGTTACTTCACCATCAACCACCGATCAGATAACTAAGCCTGAATTAAACACACACCCCACAAGCCTCTTTCTCATCTTGCTTTTAAAATCTCTCTTCTGAAAGCCATTGAGGATTTCAGGTCTTTTGAGCATGAGTTGCCAATTCTCTTTGCTTGGTGACCACTTTGGGCAGCTTGCAATAGATGCTATATTCTCTTTCACCACAATTTGGTGTCAGTAGATTGGCTCTGCTGCAGATCAGGTGAGCAGACCTGAGTTTAGTTTATTAGTTTAGGAAAATGATGAAGGGTTAGAAAATGGTATTTATTTGGTTGAAGCTTTGAAGAAAACATGGAAGGTTTAAAACAGTCACATTGCAGAGTTAGGTGGCCAGGAAAAAAAGAGAGAAGGTGTGGTGTGTTGAACAAGGCTGAATAATCAGAGCACACCTGAGTCTCTAGGTTATGTTAGAGCCAATCTATAAGGCTGTGTGCTTTTCTTTAGCAGGTTTTAACATTTAACGTTTCATAGAAGGCATATAATTGAATTTGTTCATGGTTGGGACCTCTCTATTTGAGTAAAAAAGAAAGAAAATGGAGCATATATGTTGAAGTCAGATTAAATGATGAATTAGAGTCTTAGCTACAGAAAGAAGTGAGGTCAGATTGGAGTAGAACAGGTTGGAGACTGGACATTTAAGGTGATCAAGGAGAAGGTACAGCGGGCGTAAAAATCAGAAGAGGGTGGCCAAAAGGTCAGGTGCCTGAAATTAATGTTTCAGATGAAATGTCTTCTGTGTAGCCATGTCGCTAGGAAAAAAATGAAGACAGAATTCACTGCAGATGACAGGTCAAAGAAATATAAATCTGCAAGTTGGATGTGGCAGTCGCTAATGTGAACCAGGGTGATGGTCCTATATGTGGGAGGCCAGAGGGCTATAAGTAGGTACCACAGTCTTCAGAGAATGCAAGTGAGTGAGCAAGAGGTCAACACAATACCACAATAAGAGTTTTAACAGGACAGCAGGAGTTTTAACAGACAGGAAGGGGAGTGATGCTATAATTATCTAAGGGAATGAAGAGGTCTCCAGTTCTACTTCCTTCATGGAGTGGGGGCTAAAGACAGGTCTCAGAGAACGAGCATTCTTCACTTCACCTGTTGCTTCATCTATTATGAAGATATAGAAGCTCTGATCCCAAATGAGATCATATAAGTGAGCTAGTTTTGAAAGACATAAGGTAATATGACAAACCAGATGTTTGAGGAAATGTGTGCTGGACAGTTCTGAGACAGAATAAAACAAACTTTTTTTAGGAGCACAACTTGATATTTTTCTTCCAGTTTTATTGAGATGTAATTAGCAAATAGCACTGAATACAGTTAAGGAGTACAGCATAGTGGTTTGATTTACATACGTCATTATGTGATCATCACAGTAAGTTTAGCAACATCCGTCATCTCACACGGATACAAAATTAAAGAAATAGGAAAATATTTTTTTCTTGGGATGATTTACTCTCTTAAAAACTTACATGTAAAACATACCGCAGTGTTAATTATACTTAGCGTGTTGTACATTACATTTCTGATACGTATTTATCTTGCACTGAAAGTTTGTGGCTTTTGACTGTATTTATCCAATTTCTACCCTCCTAACCCTCCCTACCCACCCTACCATGCCTCTGGTAACCACAAACCTGATCTCTTTTTCCGTGAGTTTTGTTTGTTTGTTTGTAACAAGTATCTTTTTAACTACTGAATTCACTGCAAATGAGAGAAATCCCCAAAGCCACAGTAAAGAGAATGCAGGAAAGCAGAGCTGCAAATGAGTGGGAGCAACAGCTAAGACTTTTCCAATCCTGGCAAACATGCAGCCTTGAGTTTTAAATGCCTCATAGAAGATCTCAGGCTTGTACAAGGTGGAGATGTGGAACTAGAACACTGAAACAAAGTGAAGTGAAGTGAAGTGAAAGTCGCTCAATCATGTCTGACTGTTTGCGATGCCATGGACTAGAGAGTCCATGGACTTCTCCAGACCACATTACTGGAGTGGGTAGTCTCAAGGTAGATTCCCTTCTCAAGGGGATCTTCCCAACCCAGGGATTGAACCCAGGTCTCCCTCATTGCAGGCAGATTCTTTACCAGCTGAGCCACAAGGGAAGTCCAAGTAGTGGTTAGCCTATTCCTTCTCCAGTGGATCTTCCTGACCCAGGAATTGAAGCAGGGTCTCCTGCATTGCAGGCAGATTCCTTACCAACTGAGCTATATATTCTCAACCCCAAATAATTGGATTCCCACAGAAAACCTGCCAAAGGCAAGACAGTTCAAGTCAGGACTTTCATTTGGCTGAATTTTAGTCAAAATTTCTCTCACTCCCACTGGATTTTTCTCTTTCCCACTGGATACTAACTTAGCAGAATGTGGCATTCCCTCCCCACTCTCTCTTTACAAATTTCTCTAGAAGAGAGGGAAAAGCAGATCCTCTCCATCTCGGACAGACAACAAGCTTATGGACTCTCTCAGGACCCTCAATTAAAAACACCTCACCATCTCTATTTTCTGCTGTGGTACAGAGAACAGACTAGAATCTTGCTAATTTCTCAGTCCCTCCTGGACGCAAGGCACAGGTGTCCTCTGCTCTCAGATTTCCAACCTACTTGGGAGGTGGGGAAACCATTATTTTCTGCTGGGAACTTCAGCTCACAGCAGCTTCTTTTATACCTTTGCACTGTGTCCTCACTGCAATTTTTTGTATGTCCTCTCTTTATAGAGAGAAAGACTTTGACCTTTGATACACATTAAAAACATGCTTTTAAAACTCAAACGTTTTCTCTCAAGACTACTGTGTCTGTTGTTAAAAAATGCCACCTTGGGTTTCAAATGTCTACTTAAGAAAAACAAATCTAAATGTCACTTCTTTTTTCTCTGAATTTATGCAATGAAAATGCTACTCTGAGAGCCACAGAAATGAAAAGCCATAACTGAGTGGATGTAGGGCAGGTCACACGCAAGGTTGTCAAAGATTTAAAAAATAGAAGAAATCCATGCCTGCTAATACCTCCCAAAATATAAACTAATAGTTGTGCAGATGTTTAATCTTATGTGCCTTTTACACTCTACTTCAAAGCTTTTGCTAAAGATAAACAGGATATGGATGAGTATAAGTTTATGTGGAGGTGATTTGGTGAGAGGACAGGCGAAGTAGAGAGTCTTCCCACGTGACTCCAGGGGTAAAGAACCTGTCTGCCAATGCAGCAGACATAAGAGATACGGGTTTGATCTCTGGGTCGGGAAGATCCCCTGGAGAAGGAAATGGCAACCCACTCCAGTATTCTTGCCTGGAGAATCCCATGGACAGAGGAGCCTGGTGGGCTACAGTCCATGAGGACTCAAAGAGTTGAACCCAACTAAAGTAATTTAGCACATATGCTCATTAGGCCAAATGAGGGGCCACCTGTTAAGATCAGTTCAACTTGGTTGTCTATGCTTTAGCCACATACATACCAGAATCACTTTATAAATCTTTGAATAAATATGTTCAGTTTCCCCACGTCTTAAAATTACATTGTTGATATGTTCTTTCCCGGATTGTTAGGTATTATTAAAAGAAGACATGCCAACATGAACTGCATGGTGGCTAATATTCAGTAATTATCATGGATTACATGGATTTTTTTAATGTAATTATTAAAAAAAGACTCGTTCAGTTATAAGTAGATAAGAAAACTGACCAAAATTTATTTAAGTAAATATGATTTCTTTTAGATTCATACAGAGCCACCAAAATATCTGGTTTCATTTTCTTCATCTGTTAAAATCTCAGTCAACGCATGAGTACTAAGTTGCTTCCGTTTTGTCTGACTCTTTTGCAACCCCGTGAGCTGTTGCCTGCCAGGCTCCTCTGTCGAAAGGATACTCCAGGCAAGAATACTGGAGTAGGTTGCCATGCTCTCCTCCATGGGCTCTTCCCAATCCAGGGATCAAACTCACATCTTTTATAACTCCTTCATTGGCAGGAAGGTTTTTTACTGCTAGCATCACCTGGAAAGCCCATCAGTCAATGGTTTATTTTCAAATAGGATCCCTTTTGAGGTCTCAGTGTCACTGTGAACAGCATCCATGGTTGCAGTCTTCTAGGTTCATGTCTAGTAAGAAGAAAAAATAAGAAAGAGTCAAACGAAATCCTTGGCCAAAGTCTCATGGGGCAGGGTTGGACTGCATGCCCATTCCTGAATGAATCTCTTAATGGAATGTGATGGTAGCTTAAGCCAACCCAGGCTTCTCCTGGAGTTAACAGGGAGCTACAACCAAAGCAAGTAACCTGAAAGGGGAGGAAAGATAGTTCCCCCAGGAAATTCAGAGGTGTGTTTCTAGGAGAAAAGTGAGAAGCTTAAAAGTCCATATAGGTCACATTTTTCCCTTCTTTTCCCTTAGACTCTAGATGAACTCAATTCATGTATCTTTTCAGAAGTTCCCAGATGTAAGGAATAATTATGTTCTAAATTGTACCCTACAGATCATGAAAGGCTCACTTTGTTGAAATAGTTAATTTTGAAATAGCAGAAATATCAAAAAATGCTACTTATGATTCAATATTTATTCTCCTCTTCTTCCTTAAAACTGAACGTTGATTTTATTCCAGGTTCTTTTTTATCCAGCTAAAAGAATTAATTTCTCATCTTCTCTTTAAGCCAAGTATGGTCAGTTAACATCTGACTAATACTGTTGAAGTGGAGTGTTTTATGGAACTTCAGTAAAGACTTCATATAAGAAGTTCACTTGGTAAGAGCACTTTATGCTTGGATGAAAGCTCCAGACTAGGATAAAGGAGCAGTAAGTGGGAAGTAACTTAAATGAGTGTCTCATGATCATGAAGTCACCACAGGACTCCTAATCTGTTTATTCCTAAATTATTTCTTGCAGGGAAGGAATAATGTGTAGCTTGAACCACTGCTACTTGGAATTTTCTGGTATATATGCATTCAAACCTAACCCAAAGACGTTCAAGTTTATAACATTCATGTTCCTGGAGACCAAAGGCCTATTTATATAATTTCTGGAGGCCGCTTGCAACATGAAGTTATTACTATTTTATGTCAAGAGCCTCGGCTTTGCTATTTCCCATATACTTTGGACTCTAAATCACTGGTGTTCCAAATGTCCAGATTAGAAGCTAGGTCATTCACCAGGAGATATATATTATGCCTGCAAGCCTAAAAATCTGCTTGTTCTAGACACTTGCCCTGTAGCCACTTCAGCTTCCTGATATTGTTCATTTTGCTACTACATTTAAATCTGGAACATTATTTCCAGAAGTTTCCAATTGCAAAAATACATGTAGAGATGAAATTTTAAAAAAAAGAAGAAGAAGAAGACTTTCTTATATATCTTCTAGCTCTCTCATTCCTTGTTTTTATAAGGCCATCTTAAATGCTTTTTTGTAAACATACTCACTTACATCTATGGGTTCTAAACAGAGAATAAGTACATAATGATCACAGTTCAGTTCAGTTCAGTTCAGTTGCTCTATCATGTCCAACTCTTTGTGACCCCATGGACTGCAACACGTGAGGCTTCCCTATCCATCACCAACTCCCGGAGCTTACTCAAACTCATGTCCATTGAGTCGGTGATGTCATCCAACCGTCTCATCCTCTGTCATCCCCTTCTCCTCCTGCCTTCAATCTTTCCCAGCATCAGGGTCTTTTCCAATGAGTCAGTTCTTCACATCAAGTGGCCTAAGTATTGGAGTTTCAGCTTCAACATCAGTCCTTCCAATGAATATTCAGGACTGATTTCCTTTAGGATGGACGGGTTGGATCTCCTTGCAGTCCAAGGGACTCTCAAGTCTTCTCCAAAACCGCAGGTCAAAAGCATCAGTTCTTTAGCACTCAGCTTTCTTTATAGTCCAGTGGTCTAAACCTATTGAAATCAGACTCTAAGTAATTGAGGGTATAATTTGAGAAGGAAAGTTCTGGGCATTGGCCTCACAGAGGGATGGTGATGTTGATTTGTGGTATCGAAGTACAGGTTTCTGGAATAGAGAGAAAAAGTCCTGTAAATGGGAATGAAACATTAGTTTGGGTCCTAGAGCATAATCTGTGTTTTAAAGTATTGTGAGACTGATATAATGACACAGGGTGTAGCAAAGAAGGAACTTTAAGATTTACTCAGAGTCAAAGGTAGACATAAGAAAGAATGAAACTGTAAGAAAAGAGATTTCAATCAAAAAGGGGTGAGGCCCAGGATGAGAAACAAACCCGGAGCTCACTGCTTTCAATAAAATGCAGTAAGACAATAATTAGGCTCAAGTAAGCAAACTAGAAGAGAGGGCTGTAAATATTTCCAAAGGTGATATATTAATTTTTGATTGCTGCCTTAATAAATTTCCATAAACTGATCAGCTTCAAACAACCCTCATTTATCTCACAGTTCTGTAGGTTAGAAATCTGACATGTGTCTCACTAAGCTAAAATCAAAGTGCTGGCAGCCTCCTGATGGGATGCTCCCAGGAAGAATCCACTTCCAAATTCAGTCAGGAGCTGTCAGCCTGTATTTCCTTGGCTATAGGACTGAAGCACCCATTTTCTTGCTGACTGTCACTAGGAGGCCACCGTTATTTCCTAGAGATCTTTCCCAGTCCTTAACTGTGGGCATCTTCAATCCAACAGTTGCATCTCAAACCCTCTAATGATGGAATCTCTGATTTCCCTTCCACCACAGCTCTCTCTGGGGGCTTCCCAGGTAGCTGAGGGGTAAAGAATCTGGCTGCCAAGCAGGAGACTTGGGTTCAATCCCTGGGTCAGGAAGATCCCCTGAAGAAGGAAATAGCAACCCACTCAAGTATTCTTGCCTGGGAAATCCCCTGGACAGAAGAGCCTTGTGGGCTACAGTCCATGGGGTCACAAATGAGTCAGACACAATTTAGCAACTCAATAAGAAAGCGACTCTCCTCGTCTTTTCTGCAGCATCTCTCTGGTCAGAGAGACAGTTTCGGCTTTTAAGGATAGATTATGCCTATCCAGATAATCCTAAATAAACTGCAAAGTTATTTTTTCAGAGATTATAGAAATTAGGGTGTAAACATCTTTGGGAAACCACCTGCCTGCTGCAGATACCAATACATAAAAGAGCCAGTGGATTTGCTGCACTTACGGAGAGAATTCAGAGTCTCCATTGTTTTTCTGGTACCATTCTGACAATATCCACCATGTAATGGAATTCAGGGAGGTGAATAGTTATTTATCACATCGTTTACTCTCTGTTCTCAGATTTTAAAACATCTGGTCATCTCAGACAACACCTAAATTAACATAATTAACACAAAATTAAATATAATTACACAGAGTCCTAAGAAAACTTGGTAACACTTTTCCCACATGAGAATTTAAAAGAATTGACAAAATGACCCGCTGTGAAGTATATCTCTTTCAATCTCTTATTCATCTATGGTTGTGGAAAGCTTATCATGTTTCACACATAACCTCTTTGCGTTATATTTTATTAAATACCATTTATAAAAGTGTGCAAATTGATAGAGATTGATTCATTACATATGTTGAAGCAATAAGACTTGTAGGTGATAAGTATAATTAACAAGAGAATACCACCGAAAATGCTAATATGCTGATATGCTATAATTTCTATGCATTTATCATCATTATCTGTACAAAATAACTCAAGTTTAATATCTCCAATTTTCATAAACTCAAGTCGTTGTAACTCAGAGCTCCACAGTTTCTCTTTGGTTTGTTAACTGAAGCCCCAAGAGCGTCACTGAAGTCGGTGTGATTTCTGACTGCTTTATTGGGATATAAAGATTTAACTGATCAGCCTAAGTTTTATAATTATAACAGGGAGTACATGAAATCATTCTCAGTGGAGAAGTGAAATATGGGGGAGCAAAAGATGTTCTACTTATATAGATTTAATTAACTTTTAATGATTAATATTATTCAGGAGTTCTCTCCTTTTTGATAAGCATGAGTATTGTTTAAAAAACTACTTCAATCAAATATCAAGAAGTGATATTTGAAATTCAGGAGGGAGGGGACATAGGTATATATATGACTGATTCATGTTGATGTTTGGCAGAAACCAACATGATATTGTTGACCAACTATCCTTCAATTAAAAACAAATAAATTTAATAACAAAAAAGATTTCTAAAAAAAAAAAAAAAAAGAACTGATATTTGAATGGATATCAATACCTGATAATCTGCTTGGAAATTGAAAAGTGAAATAACTCTTGGCTAAAATTCAAAAGTAATTCGACTCCCCACTGGGGGCTTCATAATTCTAAACCATTGCTTCCCTCCTTGGTGTTCCTCACTGGCTGCCAGGGGCAATTTCTTTTTGGACCCTGTAGATAGTCAGAGGGCTTCCCAGGTGGTGCTAGTGGTAAAGAATCCTACTTCCAATGCAGGAGATGTGAGAGACATGGGTTTGATCCCTGGGTCAGGAAGATCCCTGGAGGAGGGCATGGCAACCCACTCCAGTATTCTTGCCTGGAAAATCCCACAGACACAGGAGCCTGGTGGGCAACAGTCCAAACGGTCACAGAGTCAGACACGATTGAAGTGACTTAGCATGCAGTCATGCTCGCAGATAGTCAGAGACCAAGGACGTGACTAAAAGTAAGTGGCACATTAGGTGGTGAGTGAGTTGTGGACAAAGCCATCATGGTGAGTGACCAGCAGCCAAACTGGCTGGGAGAGTGATAGGCTGAAAGTCAGGGTCCTGGCATGGGTTCCATGGGAACTGTCAATCATAGCATTGAGGAGACGGGGAAGAATCATTGAATGATAGCTGGCTGAAATTCCTCAGCTAAATAGTCAGGTTCTTCTGTCCTTTCCTTAAGTTGTATAAGAACACTAAAATCAGCTTTAATTTTTAAAATGATTAATCTATATTAGTCACAGTGTTTCCATGGTATGTCCCCAGGCACACCTGCATCAGAAACTTCTGAGTTTTAAAATGCAGACTTCTAGACCCCAATGCATACTTGCTGAGTAAATCTCTGAATGGAGATACAGGAATCACTATATTTTAGCAAACTTCTGTGGATTTCTTTCCACACTGAAAATTTGGTTCTACATGTAATATATTTTTCACAATAAATCATTGTTTTTATGTCTACCCAACTTGAAAAAGCTTCAAGAGATAGGATGTATAGGAAGAGGATGATAAATTACTCTAGAGCTAAATATGGATGATCTTAGAAGTCAGAAGTCATACCAAGGGATTTCCTTAAAAACTAAATTCCTAAGTTTGGTTGGGAAAGAGAAGGCTGTGAGACACTCACTCACTTTGTATCTGTGGACTAATGCTTCCAGCCTGATATACCTCCAAGAACAAATATAAAAGAGAATGGCTTGACGAAATATAACCATAGAAACTATTTTAAAATAAAATCCTATAGACAGAGTTTATTATTGATTCACATTCTTGAATCTTTCAAAAAGTTGTTTACAATGGCCATTAAATTGCACTGAAAAACTCACTCAAGAAAGGCAGGATCAATAATAAAACACTTAAGCGTCGCTATGTCAAGTCCCTGGCTGAGAAAGAGGATTCATGGGTTCTGGACCCAGACATCTCACTTAACCTTCCTGGGCCTTGGGTTCCTTCTCCTGTGAAATGAATATCCTGAGCTCAATGAGGGGCTTCCCTAATGGCTCAGCAGTAAAATAAATCTGCCTGCAATGCGGGAGATGTGGGTTCAGTCCCTGGGTTGGGAAGATTTCCTAGAGGAAGAAACAGCAGTCTGTTCCAGTATTCTTACCTGAGAAATCTCATGGACAGAGGCCTGGAGAGCTGCAGTCCAAGGGGTCACAGAGAGTCAGACACGACTGAACACACTGTACAGCCTAGCACAGAGCTCATCGATCTCTGTTTAATGAGAGGATTTTTGCTTTTTCTCTTCCTTGTCTGACTTCTTTCTGAACAATCATCTGAGAAACATTAGATGAGTCAGAGGAATGTAGCCTCCATGAAGACACAAATAAACACGAAGTACAAACTGGATTCAGAATGGAATATTTACATTCTTCCAAAGTACCTTTCCACAAAATACCTGCTACTACTGCTGCTGCTAAGTCACTTCAGCCGTGTCCGACTCTCTGCGACCCCGTAGACGGCAGCCCACCAGGCTCCCCCGTCCCTGGGATTCTCCAGGCAAGAACACTGGAGTGGGTTGCCATTTCCTTCTCCAATGCAGGAAAGGGAAAAGTGAAAGTGAAGTCGCTCAGTCAAGTCCGACTCTTAGAGACCCCATGGACCGCGGGCAGCCTACCAGGCTCCTCTGTCCATGGGATTTTCCAGGCAAGAGTACTGAAGTGGGTTGCCATTGCCTTCTCCAACAAAATACCTACTGATTACCAAAAAAAAAAAAAAAAAAAAAAAATTGAATTAATTTGCATGGGAAAAGCCTGGCCAATCCCCTTAATGAAGTATCAAAATGAACATCATCAATAACTAGACAGGTCAACATGAATGCCCAGGTGGAGGCAGAGAAGGGATCACAGCACCAGTCCTGTAGAGATGCCTGCCAAAGATATCTCATATGAATCTAATCATGGGAACACATTAGACAAATAAAATTGAGGGGCATTTTACAAAATAATTTGTTTCTAATATTCAGAAATGTCAAGATCAATAAAAGCACAGAAAGACCAAAGCATTGCTTCAGACTACAGAACACAATGCAATCTGTGACCTCAAGCTCTATCCTTTTGCTACAGAGGTATGGTTAAAACAATTGGTAAAACTTGAATGGATGTGACAATAAAGTGGTAGTAGCTTCTTACATATTAAAAAAAATAAAAAGGCTAACACCAAGTGAAATGAAACCAAATTTTCCTTCAAATAAATATTATTAGATTCTAATTCATACAATCCTCTTATTGGTTTATTTTAAAAAATAAATTATTATTCAATTAATATAATTCATATTACCCTTCCTTATTTGTGGATTACATAAATGTCACCAGGTTTTGACACAATGTCTGGAATTCTAGCTGAGTATAAACATTTTGCATTAATAAATGTAAAAAGATATTAAAAGACACTCTGAGTTGAAACAATAGGTGAAAACATTAAGTGTTAGGTAATCACACATTTTAAAAACACATTCATACAGGACTTGTTATTAGGGAGTCCAAACCTATTGTAGACTGTAATCAATGCATCCCAAATAATCAATGCAGAAAAAGTAATGGCTTTGAAGAGTATTTAGTGAGAAATAAAATTCATATGAAAGATCTTTCTGGGTCTTAGGGGAACTGTTCCTTGGTGCAAGTCTGGTAGGAAGATTCAGTGGAAAGTTCAAGCTTAAAACTTGAAGATAAGATTGTTTGAATTATTTAGAATGGAATGTTAATAACTTAGAATGAACTTTTGAAAAGTGAAAATATGTTAGTCGCTCAGTCATGTCTGACTCTTTGTGACCCCATGGACTGTAGCCCACCAGGCTCCTCTGTCTGTGGAATTCTCCAGGCAAGAATACTGGAGTGGGTTGCCATTTCCTTCTCCAGGGGATCTTCCCAACCCAAGGATCAAACCGGGATCTCCTGCATTGTAGACAGATTCTTTACCATCTGAACCACTGGGGAAGCTTTTAAAATAACAACAGTGAGAAAAATCTGATTCCCATATGAAATATCCAGGAGTAGGGAATGGAAGAGAAAGCATTTCCTACTTGAAAAATAGTATTGTTGAGACTGAGCAGGACTCTGCAGGGCCTTCCTAGGGACACGTCCCCCACCTCCTGTTTAGCCTCCTATGCCTTTCCTCCAGTTCCAAAGAGTAAATTTAATCAGAGAAGTGAGAAAATGCAGAAACAAACGAGAGCAGTCAAGCAAGACAAAATAATAGTTTAGTCATAAAACAAAGAGAAGGACCTTTAATTTCTTTCAAGGGTGAGAGGCAATATCCTGAGCCAGATCTCTGAGCTGTTTTGCAGATACTGAAACCTCCACCCGGTGGAGACTGGTAACTGCGTGCAGACCGCCAGTAGACCCTAGATGAGTTGGAACCAGAAAGCTGACAATTGAGATCCCAGAAACATCACTGTTTTCTCATCACCAGCCTCTGAGAAAATTGTACATGATCTCATCACACACCCTGAGACCCCCTCTCTCATAGTGTTTCTAAAAATCCTTGCCTGAAAGCAAGGCTCCCTCTGTCTATAAAAACCTTTCATTTTGTACTACTCCATGGAGGGCCCTTCTAGTTGTAGAAGGCATGCTTCCTGTTGCATGAATCACCTAATGAAGCCAATTAGATCTTCAAATGTATGTGGTTGAATTTTTTTTTTCTTTTAAGAAAAATTATATCTGATGAGAGAAATTCAAGATTTTTACAGGTCTAAAACAAAATATCAGTCTTGAGGAATAGGCACATAGAAAACTAAATTGTTGTGATTTAGTCACTAAGTCACATCTTACTCTTTTGTGACCCCATGGACTGTAGCATGCCAGGATCCTCTGTCCATGAGATTTCCCAGGCAAGAATACTGGAGTGGTTTGCCATTTTTCTCTCCAGGGGATCTTCCTGACCCAGGGATCAAACCCACTTCTCCTGTATTGAAGACAGATTCTTTACCACTGAGCCACCTGAGAAGTCCTAAAAAGTAAATTGCTAGATCCCAGATTAAGGAAGGGATTGTCTTATTTCAGAAGAATCCTATCACAAAACAAAATCCCTTCACTGGTGACTTCTACTATGAAGTTTCAAGCAGAGTGAACTAAAGTGCCCTGGGGAAAAAATACTACATCACCTATTCCACTAAAGAGGGGAGGGAAGGAATTTAAATTTTTCCTCAGTAACCCATGGTGCATATTTTTACATGGACTTATATTAATTCAGGTTGTTTTCTTTCTGCAGGTTGAAAAAGAGATTAAAAATAATTTTAATATGTTGTTGGATTCTGTTTGCTAGAATTTTCTTAAGGATTTTTGCATCTATGTTCATCAGTGATATTGGCCTGTAGTTTTCTTTTTTTGTGGCATCTTTGTCTGGTTTTGGAATTAGGGTGATGGTGGCCTCATAGAATGAGTTTGGAAGTTTACCTTCTGAAATTTTCTGGAAGAGTTTGACCAAGTGGGCTTTACCCCAGGAATGTAAGGATTCTTTAATATCTACAAATCAATCAGTGTAATACACCACATTAACAAATGGAAAGATAAAAACCATATGATTATCTCAATAGATGCAGAAAAAGCCTTTGACAAAATTCAACATCCATTTATGATTAAAGCTCTCCAGAAAGCAGGAATATAAGGAACACACCTCAACATAATAAAAGCTATATATGACAAACCCACAGCAAGCATTACCCTCAAGGGTGAAAAATAGAAAGTCTTTCCCCTAAAATCAGGAACAAGACAAGGGTGCCCACTCTCACCATTACTATTTAACATAGGTTTGGAAGTTTTGGCCACAGCAATTAGAGCAGAAAAAGAAATAAAAGGAATCCAGATAGGAAAAGAAGAAGTGAAACTCTCACTGTTTGCAGATGACATGATCCTCTACATAGAAAACCTAAAGACTACCAGAAAATTACTAGAGCTAATCAGTGAATATAGTAAAGTTGCAGGATATAAAATTAACACACAGAAATCCCTTGCATTCTTATACACTAACAATGAGAAAACAGAAAGAGAAATTAAGGAAACAATACCATTCACCATTGCAACAAAAAGAATAAAATACTTAGGCATATATCTACCTAAAGAAACAAAAGACCTATACATAGAAAACTATAAAACACTGATGAAAGAAATCAAAGAGGACACAAACAGATGGAGAAATATCCCGTGTTCATGGATTGGAAGAATCAATATTGTCAAAATGACTATACCACCCAAAGCAATCTATAGATTCAATGCAATCCCTATCAAGCTACCAATGGTATTCTTCACAGAACTAGAACAAATAATTTCACAATTTGTATGGAAATACAAAAGACCTCAAATAGCCAAAGTAATCTTGAGAAAGAAGAATGGAACTGGAGGAATCAACCTGCCTGACTTCAGACTCTACTACAAAGCCACAGTCATCAAGACAGTATGGTACTGGCACAAAGACAGAAATATAGATCAATGGAACAGAATAGAAAGCCCAGAGATAAATCCATGAACCTGTGGACACCTTATCTTCGACAAAGGAGGCAAGAATATACAGTGGAAAAAGACAACCTCTTTAACAAGTGGTGCTGGGAAAACTGGTCAACCACTTGTAAAAGAATGAAACTAGAACACTTTCTAACACCATACACAAAAATAAACTCAAAATGGATTAAAGATCTAAATGTAAGACCAGAAACTATAAAACTTCTAGAGGAGAACATAGGCAAAACACTCTCCGACATAAATCACAGCAGGATCCTCTATGACCCACCTCCCAGAATATTGGAAATAAAAGCAAAACTAAACAAATGGGACCTAATGAAACTTAAAAGCTTTTGCACAACAAAGGAAACTATAAGAAAGGTGAAAAGACAGTCCTCAGAATGGGAGAAAATAACAGCAAATGAAGCAACAGACAAAGGATTAATCTCGAAAATATACAAGCAACTCCTGCAGCTCAATTCCAGAAAAACAAATGACCCAATCAAAAAATGGGCAAAGAACTAAGCAGACATTTCTCCAAAGAAGACATACAGATGGCTAACAAACACATGAAAAGATGCTCAACATCACTCATTATCAGAGAAATGCAAATCAAAACCACAATGAGGTACCATTACACGCCAATCAGGATGGCTGCTATCCAAAAGTCTACAAGCAATAAATGCTGGAGAGGGTGTGGAGAAAAGGGAATCCTTTTACACTGTTGGTGGGAATGCAAATAGTACAGCCGCTATTGAGAACAGTGTGGAGATTTCTTAAAAAACTGGAAATAGAACTGCCATATGACCCAGCAATCCCACTTCTGGGCATACACACTGAGGAAACCAGATCTGAAAGAGACACGTGCACCCCAATGTTCATCGCAGCACTGTTTATAATAGCCAGGACATGGAAGAAACCTAGATGTCCATCAGCAGACGAATGGATAAGGAAGCTGTGGTACATATACACCATGGAATATTACTCAGCCATTAAAAAGAATTCATTTGAATCAGTTCTAATGAGATGGGTGAAACTGGAGCCTATTATACAGAGTAAATTAAGCCAGAAAGATAAAGACCAATACAGTATACTAACGCATATATACGGAATTTAGAAAGATGGTAATGATAACCCTATATGCAAGACAGAAAAAGAGACACAGATGTAGAGAACAGACTTTTAGACTCTGTTGAAGAAAGTGAGGGTGGGATGTTTTGAGAGAACAGCATCGAAGCATGTGTATTATCAAGGGTGAAACAGATCACCAGCCCAGGTTGGATGCATGAGACAAGTGCTCGGGGCTGGTGCACTGGGAACAACCAGGGGGATCGGGTGGAGAGGGAGGTGGAAGGGGGGATCAGGATGGGGAATACATGTAAATCCATGGCTGATTCATGTCAATGTATGGCAAAAACCAGTACAATATTGTAAAGTAATTAGCCTCCAACTAGTAAAAATTAATGGAATAAAAATAATAACAATTTAACAACACATTTACAGCCAAGAATACCTGCTCTCAACATACTAGAGCTAAGACATTTCCATTACCTATAAAACGTTAACATATTTAAAAGGACTTGAATAAATATAAATAGAAAATACATTCTAAAAATAGTAGCCTTTTGCTAGAAACTGGTCCAAAATGATAATCAAATTTGTGTCAAAATCAGTTTTGAATGTTAAACATGCTTAAAGCAAGGCAATGCCATTAAAAATCAAGTTCATATGTTTTCAATTTTATTTAACTAAAACATATACATTAAATTTGCATATGTTTTAAAACCAATTTCTCATATATTAATACTTGCTTGGAAGTGTATTTAAAGTTAATGCTTTAACTGAAGTCCTATTGTTAAAATCCTTTAAATCTTTTTTTCCTATTGTTGTTCATTTCTTGAAATTTTTTCAACTCAGCTCATTTTAAATAAAGGATAAAATATATAAGCCCAAATTTAAAATAATGTCACTATCATTACTTTTCTTATCCTCTTGGTCATGTAATTTAGTTTGCAACTTACTCATTGGTATAACCAATATCTACCATGATAATAATAACTACATTTTTAACTTTATCAAGTGATAAGGATTTCTTTGTTTCAAAAGTAGCAATATATACCTTCCTCAGAGAAACTTTATGACATAGTTATTAATACCATTCTTCTTTTAAACAGGAGAAAACTGGCCTTTGAAGATATTAACCAGTTCACTAATAATCACACAGTTAACAAGTGAAACAACAAGGATTTGAGCCCAGGGAGCATGATTTCTGATGGGGTTTTATTACTATATTATTGTTGGTGTCACCTAATCACACTGAAAATCATTACCTGACTCTCTTATATAATAGAAATATCCTGAAAACCATGGAGTTTTATCAAGTCTGATAATACATTGAATTATTTTAAATATGTAGTCCTACTGAGAACAGAGAAATTTTCTACGGATTAATATGAGTCTTGTGCTTACAAAGTTATAATGATCTAGAAATTACAAACTTCTCCTGCTATGAAAAACATAACAAAGATTGATAAAATAACTCAAAATGCTCTCTCAAATAACTAGATGACCTTGTAGAAAGTAAAGGAAAAAGCTCAAACTGGATATAATCAGGGGGCAAGCATCATGAAATTAAGCTAGCATTATTCCTTATCCTGCCTGCTATCTGCTGCACATGGGGGGCTGTTGCTTCAGGAGCTTGCTTCTGGTGTGAAAGGTCCCCCATCCATTAAACCATTGCTATCTCTGTTACTGACTCAGGACTTTCTCTTTGGTCTAGAGGCTGGGCAAGTACAAGGTTTACCAGCCTGTGGAGTGCAGACCAACAAATGACTATACCAGAAAAAGACACTCTATAGAGGCAAATGGTGAAGCTAGTGGTGTCATGATTAACTTGGCTTTGGCACTAAGTGAAGACTTTTTGTAAATAAGACCTTCATTGAGACAACGTAGTCAAAGTCTGACTACAGATGTTTTGTTATCTAAATCTACTATGTGTATGCAGTTCAAAATATATGTCAAGAATTGCAGTTTATATCAGACCTAGGTCTATTTACATGCAATAAAAATTCTCCCTGGAAAAATCAGTAACCAACACACAATGTCAACAAATATGAGCTCTGAATAAAAAGTCATGCCAAACACAAAGGAAAGCATGCTATCATAAATGAGAGTAGAAAAAAAGCAATAATACCAAAATTTTTTAAAATCAGATACCAAAAATGTTTAAAAATGAACACTAAAGAGGTATGCTTAATTAATTAACGAAAATGAGAAGGAATTGAAAATATACTAGGATAAAAAGACTACCAGAATATAGAAGAGGAAATTAGATATGTTTAATAAAAGATTAGAGAAAAGTTATAGGGAAAAATGAATATTATTAAAATCAACAATTTAATGAGTTGCTGAGTAATGGTTTCAAAGAGCTACAGAGAGTTGGTAAATGGGAGAAAGGTCTGAAGAAACCACAAAAAAATGTTGCAGAGATAAAGAAATAAAAGATTTTAATATAAAGGAAATGTAAGCGGCATGAAGGATAGAGTTAGATGATTCAAAATATGCTTTAAACAGATACTAGGCAAAATAATTTTTTAAATGATATAAAAACAATATTTAGAGAGGTAATATCTGAGTTTCCTAGTATTGAGTAAAATGACAAATGTAACATTTGGAAAACAAGGATTTCCAAATAACCTATGTTAGAAGAATACCTAGCTAAACAAATCATGGTAAAAATGCAAAGTATAAAGATCTTAACAGCAGCCATTAAAAAAAATTTACAAAGGCATGGTGATTAGAATGACAAATTCTAAAGAGAAATAATGTAACAATAAAGAGTTAAACATACTTCAAAATTCAGAGACAAATTTTATCTAATTTTATTGGTTACTCAGGAAACCTATTTTCAAGCATGAAAGTGAGCAAAGACATTTTCAAATAAATAAAAACTCTCAAAAGAGCTTCTGAATGGCCCAATAGAAGAAGGAAAAAAATTACAGAAGGATCTGAAATGGGAATGATACTGGCGAGCAGAAAGAGTAATCATGCATATATATTCAAAGATAAATCAATGGTGTAAAAATAATCATTATCATCAATAGATTTGACTTACACAACAAGGCTGAGTTAAAATATCAGACAATTGTCTGTACTGTTTGAATGATTCAGGTTCCTGAATGTCGTTCAGTCCTATTACTTAAGCCCTTTGCCTCCTTTCACTGATTCCAGCTCTAGTTTTCTATCGTCAGTTTGTTTGCTTCTACCTCAGAGGGAGAAGGAACATTTAGAGTTAAAGTCATCCTATATCCTTGTATTACTGCAGTGGTATGTAAAGAGGTTGGCTTTATTAAATATTCATTTAAATATTGAGGGTAACTACTAAAAGAATATAAAGCCTCAAATAAAGTAGAGAGAAAAATGCAAGCATTTTAGAAAAAATGCAAGGCAAGAACTCTGAGGAGAGAGAAGTAAAGCATGATAAACAGAACAGCACAAAATGAAAGTATCAAAATTAAACTAGTCAGTAAACTTCAACAAATGTCCAAATAATATAAAATAGCTGTGTCTTTAACAAGACCTCTTCTCTCTCCCTCAGGTACACACACACACACACACACACACACACAGAGTTATGGGATGTAAGGAGAGCATTTTACGTGCCCTTGAAGGGAGAAGATGGACTTTTTAATTTTTTTCTTCTCCTTTCTGACTGAAAGGAGAATATGATGTTGGAGACCTCTTGAACTATGAGGTGGAAGCAACACATTGAAGATGACAAAGCAACAAGATAGAAGGCATTCAGTTTTCTCACAACACGGAGCCCTGGGCTGCCTCCCTTCAGGTGTCATTTTTTTTAGGTTGTGATCTACCTTTGGGAGGAAGTCCTGCACTCTCCTGGGAAGTGTGCTAAATGACATTTGTAGGGGAACACCACAGTCCTGAAGACCTGGAATATGGTCTAGAAAGTGTGTCATTTCTGGTAGATGTGTCCACGTGATTAGAAGGAAAACCCTGCTAGAGGAAATCCAGAGCAGACCCTCTAAAGAAGGGTGGTCCAGGACAAATCTATGGTACTTGGACCTACGGGGTGCTAAGAGCCCCCACGTACTTTTGATGAGGGATAAACGAGGTAACATAAAGGAAAGGCATGATTCAGTCTCCAATGCAGAGGAAGCGTCAATGACTAAGAGTCAGTAACAATTCTGTGTCAGGCATTGTGCTGAGTACAGAGCCAAGACTGACTCCTGAATTCAGTTCCCATTACCTAGGTTCTTTCTCCTCCTCTTCTAGTGTCCCTCGCTCTAACTCTTCTCTCCTCAACATTTTTGTTACTGTTTAAGCCTAGGAGAGCATTGTCTCAGCCTCTCCTAAGAGTGCGTTCCCTTATAGGACAACATGATAATGTAACCGCAGGAAATGTTCACCTATGCAAAGCATGTAACCTATTCCAAACTGAATCTCCTCTACATCAAACCTAACATGGTGGAGTTGACAGCTCTTCAAAGCCAACTCAATGAGCATAAACTCTCAGTTCAACCCTAGACTTCCAGGAGTGATTAACTACAGTGAAATATGAGGATCAACAATGAAAAAAATAAATCCATGAACCTTGGTCCTGCAAATTCAATCAGGGACAAATCCTCAGGCTAAACCTTTAGATCAAACTGGAGTTTTTTGAAATTGCAATTTGTGAAGGATGGCTCTTGCCAGTCGCCTTTAAATCCAGTCAGCCAGCTAATTAAATTTCTAGTTCCCAAAATGTTTCCAATAAACAGAATCCAAAATAATAATACACTTTCATATTTCCTCAGCATTCTACAGCAAAACACATTTATAACCATCTCTTATGGCCAGCGATGGTTATATAAGTTCTGACTAATATCTTCATGTGACAATAACCCACTGAAATTATTTTATCACTTGTGGTGTTTTTGCAAGGATTTATAGATGCTATAAAAGAGTTATCTTTACAGAATTTTCCATCAGCAAATATTTCTCAATCTTCTTGTGGGAGGAATATTGTAGACAGGAGCTAATTTCATCCAACTTCTGAGAAGTAATCAATGCTTATTAAATGGGAGCCGATTTCATCTAACTTTTGATAAATAATCAATTCTGGTCTGTAATCTTTACAGTAGTTACTGCAATATTTGCTAACATTAGAAGAAATACTCAGGGACTCAATTCATAGTGAAATTTGAAATCAACAAAGGGCATATCTTCTTTTTGGAAGCCACTTTGGCTCAACAGAAAGGTCATAAATTCCCCATAGCTGGAGTTGCAGAGAGTGAATTACCACATTGGATGGCATGTGGGATTCCTCCCTAGAGAGAAGATTATTAAAGCTATACTGTCCCAATCTTGGGAATTTAACAATTTATCTATTGTCTTCCAGATTCAGGGGATGTTAGGAGTGGAGACAAACTTGAGGACCCCTCATCTAGTAGTTCCCAATTCTCATGGCATAGTAGAACCATCTAAAGAGCTAAATTAAAATATCTAGGAAAGGTGACTTAACACTGGTACATATATATAAAGCCCTCCATATGATTCTTAATGTGCAGCCAAGTCAATATTTCATTGAGTTTTAGTCAAATTCCTCAATTTACAGAAAAGGATATTTATTAATTCTAGGGATCGGTGGATGGTAACAGTTTCATTTTCTTCTTTCTTCTGTCATTTAGCCAATGGCTCTGTGTCTAGAAATTAAAATTCTCTATCACTCAATACATCTATGTCCTGGAGAGGTATCTCAATTCCACTACATAAACAACTTCATGTTTTAACTAAGCATGAGGTCAGGCTTGTGAGTACTCACATTGCAAGTCAGCGTGCATATATTTAAAACATTAGGAGATTCATGAATTAAATAGAAAGTTATCCTAGGGAGCCTCTAAAATTCCTTTTCAGTCTGTCTTCTTTACTTTTTTGAGACTCAGCTCCCTTCATAGTGAGCTGATAGGGACCACAGTTTAGCAGTGGGAGAAATCCCAGTCTTCCTATTACCCTTGGAGGGACAGATACAGCCCTTGTTCTTCTCATAAATTAACATATAGGTATTGTGTGCTTCCAGGCTTCCCTGGTGGCTCAGCAGTAAAAAATCTGCCTGCAATACAGGAAATGTGGGTTCAATTCCTGGATCATGAAGATCCCCTGGAGAAGCAAATGGCAATTCACTTCAGTATTCTTGCCTGCAAAATCCCATGGACAAAGGAGCCTGGTGGGCTATTGTCCATGGGGTTGCAATTAGTTGGACATAACTTAGCGACTAAACAACTACATCGGGTGCTTTCAGTGGACAAATCATATTACTGGATGTAATCTCTATGTTAAAAAAAGCATAGACTCTCACTGAGTATATAAAACAAATGAGAGTAAGTTAACTGGACTATTTCAAATTTATTGAAGATGCTCAAAATAGCTTACAGTGATTAAGTTGATGACTAATTATAGCTATTGCTTTTCTAATTGTTCCATATTTAATGATTCAGGTAATTTAAGAAATGTAATTGGGTTGTAATATTAGATTTTTCACTCCCTCGCCCAACAAGATTTCATGTCTAACTTCTCTTGATTAGTAGCCTATTTTCTGGATGGTTCTATCTAGACATGGTGGAATAGGATACCAAAGCAATTTTCTGCATTCTGCTGCATCAGTCTTCTTTTGTTAGTTTAACCATAATGTCAAGTTGTGGAAACGAAGCAAAACTTGGATTTCATAGATTAAGCCCATGTTTCTCTTTGATAAAGAGAGGAGATGCCCCAATTCTTTATTTGCTCTAGAATTCTATCAGAGATCTATCACTGTTTTGTGGCCAGTAGCCCACAAGCCACCTTTCTATTCTTTCATTGGGAAACACATACCATCTGTCAAGTAGGGGTCCTATAAGATCATTTCTGCTGCTCCAGGAAGTGTCTTCATGACCATGGTCATTCTACAAATGAATGCTTCATGTGGCAGTTTTGACATGATGATTTTACAGCAGTTTTGTCAACCTCTACAGAGAAATTATCTTACTGACTGTTGGAAAGTGTCTCAAGCAGTCTTGAAGCCTGGGCTTTTAAAAGTAGGGAGTGCAAGAGAAAAGATAGTCCAAGAAACTTATCCTGGGAAAGTGGCTTTTGATTCATCCTTGGAGTTTTCACTCAAAGATGCCTTGGGTTTTAAACAAGTAGTTGAACACTATGTTCAGGGAAGTGTCTTGCCAATTATCTTAAGAGTCAGAAGAAGTCCCAGCATAAAATATTCAGAACAAATAATGACAAAAGGAATTTCTTCAATGACCTGGAAATCCTTGTTCCCAAAAGAATGACAGGCACATTTGAAAGTACCTAAAATACAGAAATATATCTAAAGAGAAAAATTCTGTAGAACCCCACTTACAGCCATATTCAGAGAAGTGTGTATATCCTGCATTTGCATTTGTTGCCTCTGTTGATGACTTCCTATCAAATGCTTACCACCATTTTGGAAATTGTGATACACATAAACAAATTGCAGAAGAGATAATTCACTTCAGAAACTAATTTCCTTTCCTGAAAATTACATGAATTGCTGTATATTTGTTCACTTGCTATTCAGCAATCATTGATTAAGACCCAGCATTACAATAGTGACATTAGCACTAGATTTGCAAGATGCATACCTTTGCTTGATTAACCTTTCTTCTTAAAATATTAGCTTCTTGTTTTTCATTTCATTACTTAAAGCATCTTTACTTCCTACAGAGAATAGTCAAATTTAACTTGGACCACTCTGTCTTGGTCAACATTTCTAATTGTAAGCCCTGTCATCACAATTCATGAACACATTTCCTCATTAATCCACCCCACTTTGTTCATTTCTCTAGTCATATCTTCATTGTCATTGCTCTCTGAAATGCCATGCCCTTTTCTTTCCACTGTCCAATCTCTCTTCATTCCTCCTTGACAGGTCTGACACCCACCTCTCTATATAGTTCATTTGACTACCCAAGCAATCCAAATTTCTTCTTTGAAGAAGAATTTCAATGGCACATATTATCTGTTTTTACTATTTTGACATTGTTACAATTTAATTGTGAAACATCCTACAGTGCAAAGTGTTCTGCCTTGTGATGGTAATTTTGTGACACAGGCTCTAAGGCCTATACACGTGTCAAGAAGTGGAAGATCAGTGAAAGATGTTTATGTTCCCATTTGTTTCAAACACAGATTAAAAGCAGATGTTTCTAGATGTAAAATTCAGTGCTTCTTTGAACTTGGAATTTGTGCCAAGGGCATTTTGGGCAAGAAGCAGAGAAGTGATGAGTTTCTGGTGAGTATTTCTAACTTCCTTTTACACTTGATCTTAGCCAAAAGGCTGAGAAGTGATCTAACTTCCTTTTAATGGAGGCAGAAGTGAAAGGCAGCAGCTGTTTATCATGCTTTATTGAGACTGCAAATTTGGTCATTTAAACGCTGAATTGATTAATTCAAAACATTGCACTGAGTATGTTTTCTGGAAACTGATGAATATACAAATAGGATTTTACAGGAGGTTACAGTCCTCAAAGTAATTTAAGAGGAATTTGTTTGTCTACCAATGTATAACTGTCTAGAAGGTCTTATACAGATATAGATATTTAAGTCATTACTGATGCCTGAGGGTAACATAACCACTGACCTACCTCCCATAAACTATTGCTTTTCCAATAATAATGTGCACACAAATCACCAGAGGATCTTGATAAAATTGCAGATTATAACCGAGAAGTCTTAGGATAGAGTGCACAGTCTGCATTTCCAATAAGCTCACAGGTAATGCAGATCACACCTTGAGTAGCAAGGCCCTAAACCAACTCTCTCCCACTGCCAAGCAGTATACAAGCCTACCAACTTGAAACCAACCACTGCTATAGCTAGGAAGGTGCTGCCACATGTCAAGGTAAAAAAGGTGTGCTTTTATAGCACAAAATCTCTTTCAATGCATTTCCTTGGATATAGAAGATGAGTATGTGCAGTTGCATAATTCGGTCCATTTTATTTATTTTTTCAAAACATTTATTGAATGTTGTCTGTGTGAGGCATAAAAAAGGAAGATAAATAGAATCAAGCTCAAGGTTATGATGTTAGCTTATTTCACCTGCTAGGTTGTAACTCAAGAATCCACAGCATCATAGAAGTATGTGAACATCAAGATAGCAAACTTTTATTAGAGTAAAATAATGAGTAACATACTTCATCTACATCATTTGTGGATTCATAAGGAATCAATTGCTGATGCCAGGAATAATACCCACCCTCCTCCTCAAAGGAAAGCAAAACACTTGGAAAAGAAATTCAAGGAATACTGGTAATAACTATATTTGTAATGGAAAAAAAAATCACCATAAATCCTAATCCGAGAAGTCCTAGAAACCATAGGCCACCCCAATTTTTTACATTTCCTTGCAGAATTTTAATGTTGCTCATCCATTCACCCGTTTATTCTCTGATTCACCAACACTGACTACGTGACAGATAATTTTATGGGTTCTGGAAAGATCATGTTGAATTAGACAAGATCTCTGACTATGTGGATCTCTGACTATGTAACACTTAGAATGATTTTAAAAAAGTATATAATAAATGAACAATGAAATAGATAAGAAAACATCTGAGTGGTGAATATGTTGAATAAGTAACACAGGGTTAAGCGACAGTGGCTGAGGAAGTTATGTTAGAAGACACAATGTCTCCAGTATAGACCTTCCATTTCTCAGTGACAGTTACCTGGCTATGGAGGGTATTATTCTAGAGCTTGGGGGATGGTTTTTTCCTATCTCTTTTGTTAAAGAATCTTAATCCCAATCTCCTGAACAATTAAACCTTTTCATAACCATTTCCTCCATGTCATCCTCAAGTAAACAGACTCATAGCAACAGTTTAAAAATAGTTATACAGTTAGTATTTTCTCCTTCCCCAAATAGCTCACTATATACCTGATACAAGATGATTGGTTTTGAGTGATAAGCAGAATACAAAGTCCTATGGAAACATAAATAAGGCCAATGGCAGTTTCTTAAGGGACACAAATTGGGACTGTGAAGATAGGATACTGACCTTGGACCAAGACAGACAGACAGACTTTTCACAAGAAAAATGATAGAAACATTCTGGATCTCAAGAAGTTGTGGACAAGGGCTTCAAAAGGAAAGGAAATAAACATTTGTTAGATATCCTAGTGTGTTGGTGGTGTTGCTTATATGCTTATATATGCCTAATTCAGGAACCCCCATTTTCCATATATAAAAATGCTGTTCACCAAGAGAATGAGATACACGACTCAAAGAACTTGGAATACATGTTGGTAATGGTCCAGATAACATGAATATATTCTGAAAGAGAAGAAGAATCACAAACACGAGGGAAGGTCTGTGGCTCCTCAGAGATTTATGACCAGTAAAAATGCTATCTATTCAAATGTACTCAGCTATTACATGGGTTCCTATTGCCTTACTTCCTGGAAATCCATTTCAGATTTCCTACCAAATTTTCTTCAGAAATCTGGTCCCTACTCTGCCTTGGTATGCTTTGCAAGTGGAATAATATCTGATCTTAACTGCTTGGTATGCTATGCAAGTGGAATAGTATCTGATCTTACTAATTTAGCTCACTCTATAGCCATACTCAATGGACATGAATTTGAGAAAACTCCAGGAGATAGTGAAGGACAGGGAAGCCTGGCATACCGCAGTCCATGGGGTCACAAAGAGTCAGACACAACTTATCAACTGAACAGCAATGATGCACCAGACTATCTTTTAAGTATACGAATATTCCACCATGTCTGCTCATTGCTTTTCCTATCCGTGTCTTTCCTTTGTCCATTAAAAGTGGCTCACATTATAGCAAAACTGGAGATACAGAGGCAAGTTGGAGACTGAATACATGTAAATTGATTCAGCTCTTAGGTAGATATCTAGAGGGCTAGTTCAGTTCAGTCACTCAGTCGTGTCTGACTCTGCAACCCCATGAACTGCAGCGTACCAGGCCTCCCTGCCCATCACCAACTCCCGGAGTTCACCCAAACCCATGTCCATTGAGTCGGTGATGCCATTCAACCATCTCATCCTCTGCCATCCCCTTCTCCTCCCGCCCCCAATCTTTCCCAGCATCAGGGTCTGTTCAAATGAGTCAGCTCTTCACATCAGGTGGCCAAAGTATTGGAGTTTCAGCTTCAACATCAGTCCTTCCAATGAACACCCAGGTCTGATCTCCTTTAGGACAGATTGGTTGGATCTCCTTGTAGCCCAAGGGACTCTCAAGAGTCTTCTGCAACACCACAGTTCAAAAGCATCAATTCTTGGGCACTCAGCTTTCTTTATAGTCCAACTCTCCCATCCATACATGACCACTGGAAAAAACCATAGTCTTGACTAGACGGACCTTTGTTGGCAAAGTAATGTCTCTGCTTTTTAATATGCTGTCTAGGTTGGTCATAACTTTCCTTCCAAGGAGTAAGCATCTTTCAATTTCATGACTGCAGTCACCATGTGCAGTGATTTTGGAGCCCAAAAAAATAAAGTCTGACACTGTTTCCAGTTTCCCCATCTATTTGCCAGAGGGCTAATACTGTTTATATTTTCTTATTCTCTTGAGCATAATTGAGAAAATTTAAAAAAAAATTTATACTTGAACTTTCAATTCACAAAGGGCATTGGAGTATTTTTTTAAAGCTTCAAATTCAAGGATTTGCAATAAAATGATAGCTGTCCTCTCTATGAAAGGAATTGTTCCTAGGTTGCAAATTCATATATAAATATTCAGAAAATGAGTCTCTGTAATTAAATATGACTTTCTTATAGAAAACACTTACTAAATCACTTTAGATTTTTGAAAATTCAACAATAATGGTCCATATCTTCAGCCAAAAGTTATTATTTCTTTTCTGCTTAAAGTTTTCAGTGTTTGAATATTATTTGCATACAAATAAAAAAGAACCTAGAGCATGTAATTTGTTAAATAATTTAGAGATTAAGCTCTTTTTTTTTGGTACAGAACATCATTAGTATTATTAGTTTTAAGTTAATTGATATGTTGGGACTTCTCTGGTTGTCCAGAGGTTAAGAATCTGTGCTTCCATGCAGACAGTGCAGATTCAGTCCTTGGTTGGGAAACTAAGGTCACATATGTCATGTCGGCACAGGTAAAATTAACTAATTAGCTAATATGCAATTTTGCTATTATTTACAGTAATTATAATTCTAGAATGACCAAAAAATAGTAGTGTCTAAAATAATAACACCAGCCCTACCTACCTCAAAGATAGACTCAAGAATATTCATTTATTTGCCACTTAAAAAATATATATTGTGTGGTGATTATGCACCGGGCACTGTGACAGACTAATTTTCTCACAGGTTTATATAAATTTGAATGAGTCATTTACGAAGTAATTAAAATTCTATACTCATCGATTAGCCAGCATTCCCATAACTTTCCATGCGACCTTTCAAAGTAAGTATTATTCAAGTTTTGCCAACTAGGAAACAGAAACTCAGAAAAATCAGGATGCTTGCCCACATTCACACAGTTCATAAATATCAGAAATTCCCCTGGGTTGGTTTGAACCCAAGTTTTTCTTTTTCCAAGACCCCTGCTCTTTCTGCTTCACTACACAACCTCATGCACTTTCATCTGTGTGACTATTTTCTGCCCCAGTAGAAGCAGCTTTTTTATTATCATCCTAACTGCCTTCTGTGCTGAACCTTGCCATTTCAAACTTGGTCATCACAATAACTCTGAGAAAGTTGGTAGAGTATATTCACTGAACTTAATATTAAACTCCATCATACTTACTTCTTTGAAGTTCAATAATCAACTCCCTCATGTCAGCCTCTTGCTTCTTGAAGCCAAGGTCTTATTTATTTTTGTATCCTTCTACCTAGAATAATGCTAGGCACACAAAGGTGCTAAGTTGAATTGAAATCAATGTTTCTGGGGACTCCCCTGGTGGTCCAGCAGTTAAGACTTTGCCTTCCAATGCAGGGAGTGTGGGTTCGATCCTTGGTCAGGGAACTAAGATCCCACAAGTCTCGTGGTCAAAAAACCAAAACATAAAACAAAAACAATATTGTAACAAATTAAATACTTTAAGATGGTCCACATTAGAAAAAAGAGAAATGTTTCTAGAATGATTTCCACATTTAAGCAATAATGCAAAGTTATAGTAAAAACTAATATTTATGTCCAATATTTTCCTGTGTAAGAAATTTGTATTTAGTCTGACACAGATTTCCATCAAAATGAGTAAGATAAAATTTAGAGGTCTGTGTTTGATGGAATTGGCCTCAGATATGATGGTATGTTGACAGAGCTTTGAAAACTATAGAGTCTTTGCAAATATAAAATTCTGTTATCTCTGAAAGATATAGAACAATCCTGTCAAAGATTGTTTCACTTTGTTTTCAGACACTGCAACATTATTATCTGTCACATGTTTTCTGCACTAGGTTATCTTTTACCATACATTGAAGACAGCTCTTAAACTATTAACCTCAGAACAATCTGGTACAATGGCAAATCTTTTACAAAGCAATTAAAATTTGAGCAAATCAAAAGGCGGAAATGACAGTAACCAAATGAGGAGAAAGCAAGATTAAATTGTGCCATAAATTATAAGCAGCCTGGTATATTGGTTTTCTCTTTTGGAGAAGATGCCCGCCCTCATTACCGCATTTCAGCACACTCACCACTCAAGCTTACCTAATTTGACAACTTGCCTTTTTTATGCTTCTGAAAATTATTTAACTGCCCTGTAGAATTCCATAATATTTTTTTCTCAACAACCAACTATCTCAGGGAAATAGAAGAGTTATAGCTCCTTCACACATAACATTTCATTTCTTTCTCATTAGTAAGACCAAGCCCATAGTGTCAGTCTGGTTTCTTTGTTGCAAGCAAGGGGAACCAACTATAGCTGATTTATGCAGAAGAGGGCTTCCCTTGTGGCTCAGCTGGTAAAGAATCTGCCTGCAATGAGGGAGACCTGGGTTCAATCCCTGGGTTGGAAAGATCTCCTGGAGAAGGGAAAGGCTACCCACTCCAGTATTCTGGCCTGGAGAATTCCATGGGGTTGCAGAGTCAGACTTGACTGAGCAACTTTCACTCCATTTAAGCTGAAGAGAAACATGTTTAAAGGGTATTAGGCAGTTCACAAATTACCAGAAGATTGGGTTATATCTGTGTATATTCAGACAGTAATGATTTTCAAAATTATGCTACTGAACTCACCTCAAGAGAAGAACACTGTGGCTAAACACCATTCGCAAAACTAATGCCACTAGTGTGAGACAAAGGATGCTGTCACAAGCACTGTTGCCATCACCGGCCCTCATATTCTTCCCTGGTTCTACCTCCTTAAGAGTGCATTGCTCCTGACTGGCTGAGTCTTAACTCATGCCTTCATATCATAGCTGCAAACAAAGCCAGGAAAGCAAGAATCTTGTTTTTGCTGTTGTTTTGGGGTGAGCTTTTTGGGGGGGAGGGTGGATGATGGTGGTGTTTGTTAATTTATGTCTATTATTAGTTAGTTATTTATTTTTATTTAATTAAGGTTCTAGTTTTTATGTCTGACTCTCACCAAGACCCACTGGGTTTCTGAGGCTGGGCTGCCACAAAGACAGACTGGTTTTTTCTCAGGGAAGTCTCAGATGATCATTTATCAGAGGAGGAGACAGTGAGTGATTAAGATATTACTTTAAACAATCTCAACTATGAGCATACACAGTAGATTTAGGACCCCAAATCTCCTAATTATCAAAATAACCTGATGGAGCAATTTTTTAAAGCAATACCCCAGAATCCCTCCTAAGACTTTCTGATTTTGTATGAAACCCGGGAATCCTTAGAATCAGCCCGGATAAGAAAACTGTTAGATGTGGTTATCTGTAGGAAAGAAGAGAAGTGATTTAGAAAAGTTAGAATATGTTTGTAAAAGAAAGCTCCAACTCACGTTCATAGTTTTCTTTTCACTGTTGTGAAAAGATGCAAGCAACCCAAGTGTCCATTGATAGAAGCATGAATAAATGTGGTACATACAATAAAATAAATTCATCCTAAAAAGTAAAAGAAATTCTGACACTTGGCTACATCATGAATAAACCTCATGGACAGCATGTTCAAAGAAATAAACCAGTCACAAAGACAAATTCTGTTTTATTTTTATATAAAGATATTTAGAAGAATCAAACTCATTTACACAAAAAGTACAATGATGGTTGCCCCAGGCTGGAGGAGATAGAAGTGGTTTAATGGGTAAAGAATTACAAGATGAAAAAGTTCTGAAACTTGTTTACATGACAGTGTGAATATACTTAACACTACTGAAATCTGCACTAAAAATTTGGTTAAGATGGTAAATTCTATGTTATCTGTTATCTTACCACAATTTTAAAAAAAAATTTAAAAGGGAACTCTAGTGCTCAAATAATTTTTTGATTCACACTTTTGCTGTGAAACTTCACTGTGAAAATATGACACTCTCTATACAATAAGCAATTGTTATCAGAGCCAAATTGAAAGAAATCCTTTTTAAACTGTCATTATGGCCTGTCTCTCTCGCAGCAGTAGACCCCTGGGGAATTGTTCTATCTTAGGGCTTATCCTTCAAAGGAAAGATGTGAGTACAGGTCAACCTAATACGACTCTGGATCAAATATGCATAATTAGAGGAAAATTCTCTGATCTGAATGATCAAAAAGATCCTCAGAGTGCACACAAAACTAGAGTGTAAAAATGCATGAATAACCTTGTGGTTTATCATTAACTTTATTCAGCATTACATCTCATACATGTGATTTCTTTTCTCAGATTAAAAAATAGAGCTCTGAACCTAGGTACTGACTCACTCTCAGGATCCAGCAGCACCTTACAGAAAAAGCTTTGTCCTGTAATTTATCATTACCTCTCTGGGAGCTCCCAGCAAGTTTACAGCTCCATGATTCATAGCTCCCAAGCTTAGAGTCTGCACTGGGTAATCAGTTTATTCATTAGTCTGTGTCACAGTGCCCTAGATGAACTAAACTGAGTTATCAGCATTTGAAGCAAAATGAAAGAGAAAATAATCCCTGGAAACTCATCAAACATAATCCTGAGTATACATGATCATGGAAATTGCTACTTTGATGAACTGAAAAATTCACATCTCAAATGAAAATATTAAATTATTTCAATTATGAGAACAAATAGAGAAATCACATGGCTGTGAATATTGACCATGCATACAGGAATGCCCTATGCAATTAATAAACCATAAAGATGCATGACAGTTTTCATAATATAGCTTTCAATTCATGGAGCTCCCCAGGTGGCTCAGTGGTAAAGAATCCACCTGCCAACATGCAGACACAGTAGATAAGTGTTCGATCCCTGGGTCAGGAAGATCCCCTGGAGTAGGAAATGGCAACCCACTCCAATATTCTTGCCTGGAAAATTCCATGGACAGAGGTGCCTGGCAGGCTATAGTCCATAATAAATCATAAAGATACATGACAGTTTTCATCATATCACATAGATAATAGGTTTTTATTTAATTTACTTATATAGGAAATTGAGAATATATTTTCAGGAACTTTTCATTTTTTTTAATTCTCAGAAGCCCAGGAAAATAAATAAGAATGAACGATTACCCTTAATTTCCACACTCTGAGCTTTTCAGATTACTATTAATTCAGTTTAATAAATCTTTATTTGCCTACCTATAAAGCACTGACTGCATAAATAAGTAAAGTCACTGTCCCCAAGGATTTTGTCCTTTATTATAAGAAGAGGCACATCAGAATCTGTCAAACTTGGTTATACTTTAAAATTGCCTCTAAGCAACGAAAAAACAAACAAACAAAAAGAAAGTAGCTGCCTAGTCTCCAGCCCTAAAAGTTTTGGTTTAATTTATCTGACTTTAGGCCTAATATTGGAATTCTTCCTTAATTCCGCAGATGATAACATGCAGAACATATAAGCAGTTCTTAATAAAGATTGGTTCAAAATAGGGTGCTTCTAGAGCCATGTGGCTGATTGAATACACTCAGCTTCTGCCCTCCATTCCTAATAATTTTATGAAATGACAGAAAAGATATATTTCAAAAAACAGCAGTGTTAAAAAAACAAAAGAGGATGTCATGGGAAGATCAAACTTCTGGCAGAATTTCTAGAAAGCAAATAAACCTATTTTCTCCTTGACGATAAGAGAGTAGAGAAAAATCACAGCCCAAAGCAGACCAGAGAGAACCAGGGTCCGAGAAGTTTTTCCCTAGATCATCTCACAAAAGCTCTCAGGTTGGAATCAGAAGTAGAAGGAATATGTAAAGATAATAGCTGTGCATTTTTTTTTATTCAAATGCACATGACTATTGTGCCTGTGCTTTCCTGTGTACAGAGAGGATGAAGACTCCCAATTAAAGTAAAAAGAAGGATTTAGAAGTGTTCTGCTTGGAGTACTGAACTTCAGTGTACCTTGCACCCGCTCGTCACATGTAAAGGGGGAATAGAAACAAACAAATCAATTGAGGCCAGATAGCTCTGCTTGAATGAAATAAACCAAAATATTCTCCATACAGAGTAAAACCTTCCTTATTTTGATAAATATAGGAATCTCCAAACTGTCTGCTCACATATCCTATGCGGAAGCAAAGCTGTTGGCACGAACAATTCTTACATCACACTTAACTTGCATTGAAGGGAGACGCCTCTAGAGAAAAATGACTTACAAAAGCACTAAGAAAATCTGTAACTCTGACAAGTATTCATCAACCTGGTCCTTAATTTATAACTATGGATGGACAGCTAAAGTTTAAACTAGCAGTATAAAACACAAGGACCGAAATGAATAAACCAAACAAATGATCTTGAGAGAAACAGTTTATGTAGGTAAAAAGAGAATTTCCAAAAGGTTTACTTGGTATATATAGGATTCTTTGAAAGGAATAGGAACAGGTTGCTATAAACACAAATGTCTCATGGAAGAAAAAGCATTGGCCATCTTGAGAAGACAGCACCACCAGGCCACAACCTGACCAGAGCCTCTGCCCAAATGCTGGAATTACCACCAAGTAAGCGAGAGGAGGGGAGAAGGCAGTGGCACCCCACTCCAGTCCTCTTGCCTGGAAAATCCCATGGACGGAGGAGCCTGGTGGGCTGCAGTCCATGGGGTCGCTAGGAGTCGGACACGACTGAGCGACTTCACTTTCACTTTCCACTTTCACGCACTGGAGAAGGAAATGGCAACCCACTCCAGTGTTCTTGCCTGGAGAATCCCAGGGACGGGGGAGCCTGGTGGGCTGACATCTGTGGGGTCGCACAGAGTCGGACACGACTGAAGTGACTTAGCAGCAGCAGCAGAGAGGAAGGGACAGAGAAAAATGAAATAATCTTATGGGATGCTTCATATATGAAAAGTGGGGTTCTTTGTTTTAAGACTCTAATTTAATCAAAACCACTGACTAATATTTAGAAATATTTCTGAAAAATACTCTTTCTGTATATGGGCGAAACTTTACTCAGCACCATCTCTAGACCATAGAAAATCCTAAGCATTACCTGAGACCCATCGTTTGAAGTCCTAAAGTCCTACAGAAATGCTGTAGCTGACTCTTTTGCCTTGAGAGACTTGTTATTCTTCCTTCCTTTCTTTTGTCCCACCTCCCTGATTTTCCCTCTATTTATAACTCTTCTTCCTTAGTCACTTTTCCTCCAGATAGATTGCTGTCATTTATCTTGATATCCTCTGAATAATTCTTTTGAGTTGTTCAAAGGAGGTTAAATCTGATTTTCTTGTAAATAATTAGTATTTTTATTTTTTATTGTTAATCTGTTCTACATCAACATAAGCCTTATTGTTTATCCATATTTTATGATTTATGTTAATACTGAATTATCAGATTTCTTGTAACAGTAGGACATTAGCATTTTAACTATTTTCTTAAACATTATTTCATTTTATGTGATAGTCACGATTTTTTGTTAAAAACTCATATGCAAAATTTTACAGTTACTTGGTACTGGTGGGGTAAGATAAAAAGCTTCAAAGATTTTACAGAAATGTACCATGCTGGGAAAATTAAACTGATGAATTCTCTCCCTACATTGAGATATACTGGAGAATCTGTACTATTTTTCTTATAAGATAATAAAAAGTATAAGCAATCTTTAGTCATTATGTAATCATTAGTAACTGAATTGTTAAAGTAACAGCTATAAATTTATTAAGTATTTCTTTTATTCCAGATGCTGTACTAGGGTTTTAAACATGTCTCAGTTGATACTCACTCCAATTCTCTAGGTAAGTGCTAACTAACATCCCTATTTTACAAATGTGCTTGTGAAGAAAGTCAATTAGAAACCTTAAAAATTAAGTCAGTGATTACTTCTCCAGGTGATATTATTATTTATTATTATTTAGACATGGTGTCCCTATTGCAGTTGATTAATTATTAATCAACTGAAGAGTAACAATGATGTTAGGCACAGATAGTAAAGGAGTATCATGCTAAGTGCAATGGAAGAAACATAAGACATTAAAATATATATCCTAACCTTGAGGCATTTGCTCTTTTATAGAGGAAACAGCAAATAAAAATATTCTATTTAATGAATTCTTCTACTTTTTCCCTTTCATCAAATATTAAATTCTATATACTTCATTGTTTCTTTTTGTTCACTTTTAAGAATAAACATGAGAAATCATGAAAATATAATTAATGATAACATAGAAGAATACTTGCTTGTAAAAAAAAAACAGAATTGATATATTTAAGATGCTGACAATAAATACTTGATAAGATAAATACTAAATAATAATATTGCTTAACTCTCTGGCCACTTCATATATAACAAGAATGCTAGGATTAATAATCCTGACAAATACTGAAGGTGAACATAAGATGAACATTTCAAAGACTGTCAAAATCATAAGGTTTGTTGATAAAAGAACAGTGTTTTTAACACACACTTTGATAGCCCCAGTTATTCATAGCACATACCACTCAATTTAATTGATTTGAACTGAACCATCTGCTGTTTAATTGCCTCATAGCCAGTGGGATTTATGTAAGTAAATGAATATCAGAGATAGAAAGCATACTAATGTGAAGTCCATGTTTCATTAAAAATGTCTACTTGTTCACCCACAAAAATTAGAGACATTAAAATATAAATATATTAAAAATAACTTATTTTTAAGATTTCAACTCTTTACTAAGATGGAGTAACATGGAACAGAGATATCCTCCTACCCAAATATCAATAAAATAGACAAAATGCACAAAACAAATGTTTTCAAGACATTGGACATCAGGCAATAAGAGAAGGATAAGTGAGAGATAAATAAACAGGGTGAATCCTCTGTTTACCTAGAGTACTGCCTAGAGGGGGCTGCATGTCAAGGTGCAGTAGAGGAATGAATCAGATAGAGTCCATGGCTCGAGGGGAAAGGAGGAGAGCAGGGAGGTCAAAGTTGATAGAGTTTGCAATGCAGAGTACCAGAGAAGAGAGAGTTAGACAGAGCACTCCAGAGATCTGAGTTCTCCTTGAATCATTAGTTGAACAGGAATCAGCAGATGCACCGTGGAAAACAACTTGGGTCTGGGAAAATAAATGCATGGACAAATTAAAGGCAACAATGCTTTGAGCTCACACAGGGCTGAAAAAATACATGTGACTCACCACCAACCAGAATGGAAATGCTAATAATTTACAGGGTATCAGGTAGAGTACTCAGAAAACTTTTGCCTCAATTGTGGAGCAAAATTGCCACAGACTAAATCCTGCTCTGGTCTTGCCCAAGATTTAAAGGCAGTAATGAGACCGGAACTGCTAGAAATGTTAAAGAAATTCCTCAGGCAGATGGAGATCAATGCAAGGCAAAATTAGGGATCTACGGAAAGGGATGATTTCACTCTTCATTACAGGTCACATTTTTCTGCTTTGCATGCCATAGGATTTTACATTAGACGATGGACATGGCAAACTACAAGTCGCGAATGTTCTTCCCACTGTTTCCAATTTCCTCCTATTTACCTCCACACTCTTGTATATTTGGTGTCTCCACCCAAATTGAGTGGAGAAGTTGATTTGCAAACTAGATTCCTGCTTCTCCATTCTTTGGCTATTAAATAAAGCTTGTGGTGTTCCAGTCTCAGTATTGGTTTCCTTGTTAGTATGTGAATCTGATTAGAATAGGAACCTCTCTGACTGAGACAAAGGGTCTTGGCCTGAACTAGGATCCTGGCACAGGTCTGGTTGACTGATTCAGTAAGGGCATTGCATTGATGATTTTCATTCTTTTTTTTCATGTCACAAACCATCTTTAAATTATGCACAGCTAGGTTATTTGAATCATTTTCAAGTCTTTCACATCCTTCTGCTTATCACCTTTACTTTCTATCAGAGGGATTGACAATTAAATGAAATTATTGGTATAGACCTAATTGTCCAGAAAAATAAGTATTAAACAGAATCATGAATTCTGAAGAAAATTTCTTTTTCAGAGGTTAAAAACCCATAATTATATGTCTTAACATGAATCTAGACTGGGGTAAAAACATAACCCACACAAGGAATTACAGCCATTATCTTGTAATAGCTTTTAATAGAGTATAATCTGTCAAAATAATGAATCACTGTGCTGTACACCTAAAGCTAATACTGTAAATCAATTATATTTCAACTTAAAAATTACAATTTCAGCTTCTAGCCATGATGTAAAAAGGACTGTATTTACCTTCCTGCTGTAACCATACAGAAAACAAAATACAAAAGCAAACACTTACAAAAGGTATCTTAAGACAGAGATCCCTGAGAGAAGGGAAGCAGGTAAGGCCAGGCTTATAACTGGCCTGGCTAGTGGCTGGGTACAATTTTCAAACACACACACACAGAGGCATAAATGCAAAAAGCTAGAGAGTTGAGGAATCTAACTAGGGAATAGAAGCAACTGCCACATGACCCAGCAATCCCATTACTGGGCATATATCCAGAGAAAACAATAATTCAAACATGCATCCTAAAGATCATCGCAGCACTATTCACCATAGCCAGGACACAGAAGCAACCTAAATGTCCTTCAACCTAAAAGCAACGGAAGAGGAATGGGTAAAGAAGATGCAGTACATATAAACAATGGAATATTGCTGCTGCTGCCGCTGCTGCTAAGTCGCTTCAGTCGTGTCCGACTCTGTGCGACCCCATAGACAGCAGCCCACCAGGCTCCCCCGTCCCTGGGATTCTCCAGGCAAGAACACTGGAGTGGGTTGCCATTGCCTTCTCCACAATGGAATATTACTTGGCCATAAAAAGGAATGAAATTGGGTCATTTATAGAGACACGAATGGACCTAGAGACAGTCAGACAGTCATACAGAGTGAAGTGAGTCAGGAAGAGAAAAACAAATATCATATATTAATGCATATATGTGGAATCTAGAAAATGGTATAGATGATCTTATTTCCAAAGAAGAAACAGTGACACAAATGTAGAGAACAAATATATGAATATCAAAGGAGAAGGAAGGGTGGGAGGAGTTGGGAGACTGGGATTGACATATATATACATTATTGATATTATGCATGAAATAGATGACGAACCTGAACCTACTCTATAGCACAGGGAATTCTACTCAGTGCTCTGCCGTGATCTAAACAGGAAGGAAATCCAAAAAAGAAGGGATATATATATATGCATATATCTGATTGACTTTGCTGTACAGTAGAAACTAACAACATTGTACAGCAACTTTACTCCAATAAGAATTAATTTAAAAAAAATAGCGACTAGAAAAGGCTGAGACAGCTAGTTAGGGGAGGCAGAATTCTGAAAAAGAGAGAGCTATGCAGAAAAAGAACTTTAGAAATCTGATTAGCCTCCAATTAAAATAGCTAAAATTATACTAAAAAATAAAATTATATTAAAAAATAAATTAATTAAGTTGATCAATCCAAGTAAAAGACTGTTAAAAAGCAGAGGATGACATACTAATGGAGGAGAGGAAGGAAGAGAGCTTTTATTTAACACTATAGTTTTGTTTTTCTCCATTTATTTTTATTAGTTGGAGGCTAATTACTTTACAGTATTGTAGTGGTTTTTGCCATACATTGACATGAATCAGCCATGGATTTACATGTGTTCCCCATCCCGATCCCCCCTCCCACCTCCCTCTCCATCCCATCCCTCTGGGTCTTCCCAGTGCACCAGCCCTGAGCACTTGTCTCATGCATCCAACCCGGGCTGGCGATCTGTTTCACCCTTGATAGTATACTTGTTTCAATTGCTATTCTCTCGAAACATCCCACCCTCACCTTCTCCCACAGAGTCCAAAAGTCTGTTCTGTACATCTGTGTCTCTTTTTCTGTTTTGCATATAGGGTTATCGTTACCATCTTTCTAAATTCCATATATATGCGTTAGTATACTGTAATGTTCTTTATCTTTCTGGCTTACTTCACTCTGTATAAGGGGCTCCAGTTTCATCCATCTCATTAGGACTGATTCAAATGAATTCTTTTTAATGGCTGAGTAATATTCCATGGTGTATATGTACCACAGCTTCCTTATCCATTCATCTGCTGATGGACATCTAGGTTGCTTCCATGTCCTGGCTATTATAAACAGTGCTGCGATGAACATTGGGGTGCACGTGTCTCTTTCAGATCTGGTTTCCTCGGTGTGTATACCCAGGAGTGGGATTGCTGGGTCATATGGCAGTTCTATTTCCAGTTTTTTAAGAAATCTCCACACTGTTCTCCATAGCGGCTGTACTAGTTTGCATTCCCACCAACAGTAACACTATAGTTTTTAAATAGAGAAATCTCATAGTCTGGTAATGAGCATTTTGTCTTCTTATGGTTATCAATAAATATTTAAGCTATTTGTAAAAAAATAAAAGAAATCTGAATAAAGGATCCTTTGCCTCTTTGGTAAGTGCTCAGATATGCAAGTATAGAGTGAAACAGTATGAGTCTTGATAAAGAAAATTATCTGTGAGGTCAAAATTCCCAGACCTCACACAAAGCAAACTCTAAGGAAATACTCTGGAACCAACCGGCCAGAATGAAGAGCTTTTGATGATCCTTTAGCATATTCAAAATTATCATCAGAGGACACAGGATATAAATAAGTGGGGCAAACTATCAACTGAATAAAATCCATTCCAAACCTGTACTTGCAAAACTTTAAAAATACCACAAAGGAAGAAACTGATCTGCAAGTAATTTACCTACAAACAAAACCTAAAACTTTTTTAAAGTGTGGAGGGGAAGCAAAGGAAAAAATATCTAGATTCTTAGTAACAACTAACCTATGATCACTATATAAAATAAAAAAATTACTGCTTATGTTAAGAAATAGAAAAATGTAGCCCAAAGCAGGAGAAAAATAATACAGTAAAAATAGAACCATAAGTTACATAAATGATGTAATTTGCAAATATTTTAGTGACCCCAAATTTGTGTGCCCAATGCAGAGTGAGGCCAAACAAACCAAAATGTTGGAGTTTAATGCAGAGAACATAGACAGATGACAGATGAAGATAACAGAGAGAGAAAGAGAAGACATTGAAATCTTAGAAATACTGGTCATTATAGCATCAGAAACATGATGCTCTTAGATGTAAATTTAGCAAAATATGTGCAAACCAAAATTATAATAAGCTACTACCATGAACCCCATAGAATGGCTACAATTCAAGACTGACAATACCAGTGTCACCAACTGGTTACTTATACATACATTGCTTGTGAGAATGCAAAGTGACAACCATTTAAAAAAGTCATTTAGCCTCTTCCTATAAATTTAAAGACATCTACTCTATATAGCAGCAGTTCATTCCCGATGATCCATCCAAAAGAAGAAAATATGCCCCCACAGAGACCTGTACACAAATGTTTACAGCTTCTTTGTTCCTCATAGCCAAAATATGGGAACAATCCAAACAGCCAAATATAGGCAAATAAATAAACATATCAGTATATCATACTGAAAGCTGAATCAGCAATAAAATGAAATTAACTACTGATATAACTCCACAACATGAAAGATCTCACAAGTCTTCTTTGGAGAGAAAGATTCAGACACAGAGGAGTAGATACTCTGGAGTTTTTATTTATGTGAAACAATAAAAAAAAAGAGGATTACAGTCTACATTGTTGAAAAGCAGATAAGTGATTGTCAGGGCTGGGGTTGGAGAGATGAAATTGATTGTGAAAGATCACAAGGAACTTTTTGGGGTGATGAAAATGTTCTATATCTTGATGGTGGTGGGAACTATCTAGCTGTATGTGTTTCTCAAATTTCATCAAAATATATACTAAATAGGGATGCATTTCATTTTATCTAAATTTTACCTTGATAAAGTTTATTTTCACAACAGCCACCAAATAAACCCTTTAATTCTGTTGTATATCTATTATAGAAAAGTCAAAATCCCCCAAATAAGAAATGTATGTGTATATTTTCATTCTGTATTCAATCCACAAGCAGTATATACAAATATTATATTTATGTATGTTTTAATAATTTGATTTCATATATTGAGATATAATTGAGAAAGTACTAGGCTAACACTGAGGATCTCTAAGTTAGATTCCAGTTCTGCTTATTACTGGATATAGGATTTTGACTAAAGCCACTGAACTTCTCCATGCCTCAGTTTTCATATTTAATAATGGAGATTACAACATAAACCTAGTTGATCCTGATAACATTCAAGTAACCTTATAATGTTGAAGTCCTTATTTTAGAACTTTAAAACACTCTATAAAGATAGTGTTATGGGCACATTACCAATATTATTTAAAAAAGTAGACATTTACTTTGCTATAGCTCAAGCAGGGAATCAAGTTTCTTACCATAGGAGCATTGATTTATGGCTAAAAGATCATCCAAAATTCAGACAGTGCTTAACTTTAATATTAGCTCATATACATTTCAGTGAAAGAGATGAGAGATTATACAAAAAAATTTAAATGATGGCAATTTAGCCATCAAAAATATAGTAGACAACATTGTCAAATACAAAGAAAACATATCCACTGTTTTGATTCTATATATTTTTTCTACCAATATATCTTAGTTCAATATCTTTCACTGGAAGTAAAGTGGGTTGATTTGTATTTATTCCAATATATATATTTATAAATAAACTTATTTAATACCAGTAATTAAGTGCTTCAAGGTGGCTCAATTTTCCAGGTTTTTATAATTTCTTTACTCATATACACTTAAAAGGTACATAAATTTTGCTATACATTATTTTTTTTCTATGTATGAGTATATTTTGCAAATGAATAACCAACTTTAGCAAGCCTACTGGAGAAAGCAAAACAATTATATTAATAGAAACTGTGACTCGTGAATAATTTTAGGGAAAAACAATCTGCTCTCTTGTTGCAAGATAATCTGGGTCACTATTTTAGGATGGTAGTAAAATAAAAACTTATGAGAATTTAACATGTGAAATGGGGGGAAAGGAAAGAAGCTTGGTTTTATAAATATGTTCAGTTGTAAAGAAGATAGGATCTATGTACACCATGACAGACTGAAAAGTCAAGGGTGAAAAGAGTTGTCTGGCTAAGTAAAATCATATTTAAAAAATTGCAAATGGAAGATTTCTACAAAGAATTTAGCAGCTTCCTGGCAATGTGCTTAACTATATAATGGGGTAATGCCCCTAGAGAAATTCTGAGTGGAGCATTACTTAGAAAATGTAAAACCTGGTTTGGATAAATAATTAAATGCAGACGAATTGGACAAATTCCATGGTCATTGGCAAGCACTTGGCTTTCTGAAGGCTCTCAATTGGCCACAGCTTTTCAGTGACTGAATCTAAACTGCAGCTTGCTTTGTTGATAGATCAACATTTGTTCTTGAGATGAATGTTAATATAAATCCATTATTTTCCTTCTAGAAGGGTTCATCTTTCTAAGTTGTGTTTTTACTACAGAAATGACTCCCTGACCTCCTTTGGCACCAATGAATGTTTCCTTTTCTGTTTAGCATTAGGAAATAACTAGTTTTTTCATAGCTAAATTAGTTTCTTGATTTTAAGTTGTTCTCATTTGTTTGAATCCTGAAATAGTTTTTAAAACTGGATTGTGACTAAAAACAATTCCAGGTAAACAATTCTAGTTAAAGAGTAATCACTTTTCAGCTGGTTTTCCAAGACTGATTTTCTATTAAAATACCCAGGCCATATTTCAATCATAAACACACAGTAAATTTTAAATTTCAATGAATGGAACTAAACCACTTGAAACTAAACACATCTAATTTTCCTATTATTAAGACAGCAAATTTCCAAACTATAGAAAATAAGATTATTTTAACTTATGAAAAGTTAAATTATCTTCTTGATTTTTTATTTTTCTCCTACAGATATATTTCCTCTTTTTATGCATTCAAAACACATAATATGGCCATGGCTGCTCTAAGACATGCTTTGGACTGATGCAATTACATACCAGACCATTTTACAGAGAGATCTTGTAACTAACTTTAAGAGATTTTACAAGAGAAAACTCAAATTACACATTGATATGGAAAAAAAAGAAAACATGAAGAGTCTAATTTAGAATTGTCAAAAAGATGAGCAGATGGTAAAGTTGTGTGTGTTTTGATTTTAGAGAAAATAGAGAGCAGCAGGAGATAGGCTGTTCAAGTGATACTTTATAGTAGCTCAAAAGTACCTGGCCTTTTTGTGTAACTTGGAAATCTCACAGCATGGACACATTTGTTACATGGCATTGATGACTACTCCTCCCAGAGTAAGCATCTCAGGAGCAAACAGTCCAAGAGGCCCAAGTGTAAGTTGCACGGTTTTTCATGACCTAACCTTCAAAATTGCATGTCACCTTCCAATATTGTGTTGGTAAAACAACCGCTCAGTGTAATCCACATTTAAGGGAAAAGAGCAGTAGGCTTCACCTCTACATAGGGCTGACTGCCTCCCCCAAGGGAAGGAGTTGATGGTGCCCATTTTGAAGATAAGCTTCCACAGACATGCAGCAGTCCTAATATAAATAACTAATAAATCTTATTAATCATCATCTAATCTACTCAAATGTTGGAGTGTTTGTATCATAAGTGTGTAAACTAAATGAGTGGGAAGCAGCACAAACTTCCTAAATTTACTAGAAATTTTATGGGTCAAAATCAGCAGAGATTTCTACAAGCAGGTAGAGAGATCCGCTGGTTTGGCTGAAGGATATAAAAAAAGTTTGGAAATGCAGATTTCCTTGACTGGAAAATACATACAATGAGTTTTCTTCCTGAGATATGATCCTTCAATATTTTGTCCAACATTTGAGTCTTCAGTTTGAAAAGTGAGATACACTGGATGGAATTTTCCATTATTCATTGACTGAAAAATCGTAGTGAATATCTAACGTAAAGTTTGGGATTCCCTGCTGGCTTAGTGGTTAAGAATCTGCCTGCCAGTGCAGAAGGTTTAGGTTTGTTCCCTGGGTCAAGAACATCACCTGGAGAAGGAAATGGCAACCCACTCTAGTATTTTTGCCTGGGAAATCCCATGGAAAGAGGAGCCTGGCGGGTTAGAGTCCAAGGGGTCACAAAAGAGTCGGACATGAATTAGCGACTAAAGAACAACAATGTGAAGTTTGAGTGAAATCTGAAAACAGTTAAAATAGGCCACTACCCTCCAAAACATGCAAACATAATCTGACAACAATGTACCTAAGTCATTTTGCAATGCACACACAAAAAATAATCCACTCAAGCCCAAGTCTGGCTCCATTGCCCAGAAAAGTAAGCTGGTATATATCAGATAGGATGTTTGTGACTGTGTGACAAAGTCACACAGTGGTGACTTTGAACCCAGACCCAAAGTCATCTATTTTGCTACACACACACACAAACACACAATATTTTTGCTTTTGTATACATCTCTGTGACAGGTAGTAAAGAGACTGGTGATTTTCTATTTCACCACCTCAGAAGATTGCAATCATACGCAACAGAAATGAGTTATGTCAAAGAAAAATTGCAATAGAAAAGGTAAGCAGGCAAGTGAAATTTTTCCCAAGACCACTGCAATTAAAGAAAGAGATTTAAGCAAACCCCCTAAAACAAAAAGCATCAGAGTGAGCTAGTGGAAAACTACTGGAGGCTGATCAATGTGAAGAGGGTACCTGTGTTGTTGTTTTTTTTTTAATTGTTCCCTATGGAATTTTGGCTCCTACCTTCTCTCAGAGCTTCGGAGAAAGGGGTCTTGTCTTTCTTGATAATCACATTTCAAAGGATGGTTCCCAGGTCCTTATAGGAAGATATCCCTGGGCTGTAAAACTGACAAGAAGCTGGGAGAAGCTTTACATCTCAAAGAAGCAGAGAAAGACCTTGCAGAAAATTTCCTAAAGTAGATGTTCTAAGAAAAATGTTATTTATTGGCCTATAGTATTTATAAAAAATAGTTTAATCTAACTAAAGGACACATTAAGGCCTTCTGATATATTTACATGTACATGTGTTTGTGTGTATACATTTATAAATATATATATTTAATTGAAGCTGGGATAGATTGTCTAGGTAGCCACACCTGGAAAGTGATTCTAGTAACTCATACGAAATGTAAAATCTGAGAGTTGAATCTTGTGTCCCAGCAAGAACTTTAAACTGCCTAATGGACTGGAACATACCCCTAAGCTTCAATTTCTCCCTCCAGACAGCTTGGAACAAAAGTAATTGTTATAATGATGCCCTGCATAGAAGAAAACACAATCTCCACCCAGCTTTATCCAAGCTTAAAAGAAATCCCCAAAGCATTAATTTTGCAATATGTAGAGAATACTGGATTCAGCAATCTTCCATACTTTGTTAAAACTAATTTACCACCTTCAAATTCCATCTGATGTAGGCCATGCCCCTTCAGGCATTTGGGTAGTACCTAAAATTCGGTAAAATAGAATCCCCTCACAGCAGAACTGTCAGACTCACAAGCCTCTGAAAATTTGCCCTAGGGAGTCACACAGTGGTTCTGAAAAATGCTGTCTACGTGTTTTACCATTTCTGAAATACTTTCCTTGTAAATCTCAGGGAGCAGAGTATTGCTGGCATTTTCTCAGGGCAGAAATCTACTGCTAGGCCTCTGGCATAACACATAGGAAATAAAAATGCAAGTACTTGCCACCTAAAATTCTTCATAAAAAATGGTCCAAAAAATGAATAAATAAACAAACTTGTGCAAGCTATATATGGCATGCTACAATCAAAAGATATTTTCAAGCATCCAAGGAAATTTCTGAGCTCATTACCTCGAATCTTTCCTGATATTTGAAATTTTACAGGTATGCATTCACAAATTTTGGTGAAGGCTCTGACCTCAGTAAAAATGCAAATATCTTAAGGAAAAGGTAGAATTTACAGTTATAATATGCTGACACTTCAGTGGCACAGAGTGTGAATAATGATTTTGAAGAAGAAAGCCCCGGCTGAACCATGAGAGACATAAGGTTATAGGGAAAAATAAAACTGTATTATTTTAAGCAAGGAGGGTGTTCATTATGATAGCATAACATAGCCTACACTAATAGGTATAGTTATAATTAGGAAAAACATTGGGGAAAAAAGAGCCAGAAAATTAAACTCAAAGAAAGCCGAAGAAATGAAAATGTTAATAAAAAAGTGTAGAAAATAGCAAAAAATAATCTATATTCACACATGATAGTTAAAAGCTGATTATCAGAAAGACTAATAAAATTGATGAGACAACCATGAGACTAATTAAAAGAGAGTTGAGTGTGAAATAATCAGTATAATGAATGATAATGGGACATACAGCAACCAACAAATATTTTTTTAAATAAAGATAACATGATAACCATATACACATGCATATTTGCTTTAGGGGAAAATAACTCTGAGGGATGGTAGCGGAAGGAAAGTCCCTTTGATAAATGGCACTAGGTCAATTTTATATTATAGACTGCAAAAGACATTGCAAATTCTTTCCTTCCACCAGGGAAGTAGGGTCTATCTCCTGAACCACCCGCTCTACATATGGGTTGACCATGTTGCCTTTTTTGGTCAGTGGGACAATGGGAAATACTAACCAACACAGACTGAAAAGTGTTTGTATTGGAGCATGCCCCCTTCCCCTGACCCTGGGAATTCTGCAACCATGAGGCAAATAAGCCTGGATTAGCCTGCTAGTTAATGAAAAACAGGTAAATCAGCAAGTCAACCATTAGAACTCAATCACACACGTGTTATCTGGGGCAAGTCAATATGTCTGGTGGTAATTCTCTTCATAATAGGCAAGTATACGTTGTTTCAAGAGAAGCTAACTTGACTTCATGGGATGATCGATATGATGACCATTTTATGTGATACTTTCAGACAAAAAAAAATTAGTTAATTCTTTTCTGAGTGAATAGAGATGCCAGTAATTATTGCTCAATGCTGTCACATTTTTCTAATCAAAAACTTGAATATTTTTTCTCTCTTACAACTTTTCTCAGTGTTACTGGCTTTCCACCTTATCTCTCTTCTCTAATAGTCCGGTGTTCTACTCATATATAATTTTATTTCCTTAGTGATTTCTTCTCTTCAATACTGTTCAGATTATGCCTGAAGAATGTCTCTTTCTTTTGTCAGTAATAGATATACTAGCACAGAAACAAACATAAAATATCAATCAGAGCAATTTGAATGTATTTGGTTTTTTGAGTGGCTGGTAAATAGTGGGGCAAATTATGTGAGAGAGGTAAATTACTGGATGACAAACATGTTTAGATACTACATTTGATTTTGCTGAGAACTTGTTGATTTTTCATTGAACCGAGCTAGATTTCAGGTTATCACAGACTCAAGAAATTAGACTAAAGGCTACATATGGATATGTGTGTCTATGACTTCTCTTCATGCAGCAAAATTACTTAGAACATCTTCATAGTCTGTATAATTAAATTATCACACTTTAAGAGTCATTTGATGGGTTTACCAATTCTAACATTTGATAGACATTTTAGATTAGTCTTTTCTTAGTTGAATAAAAACAGAAAAGAAAGTGCAAGGAAAATTGATTATAAGCACGCAGAGTTTGTAGAATTATCTAAAAGCAAGGAATGGAAGTTCCCTGATAATCATGACTTTTTTCAAATCATCCATAAATGCTTCTCTCAAAAAGGTAACATCTGTGAGGGCAACTCTAAAAATCCATCATATAGAAAGTCTACCACAAACAAACAATATTTTATCTACTTTTTGGTTTACGTTGTGTTAAGTATTGTGAATGATAAAAACAACCTTCAGAAACAATTTTGGATGCTGTGGCCTAAAAGAAGAAATAGACAACATTCAAAATTCAAAGAAACAAGCATTGGAAAGATTCATGCCTGTGTTTTTTTGAGGATCAGTTTGGGGAAATGAACATGAAGAGAGTAAAAAAGAACTCAGAATTGGTGGAGGAAGTCAGATTTCTTGATATATTTTAGAGGTTTTCATGGAGACAAAAATGTGTGTTATTCTGGGCCTCTTAGAAGGAGGGAATTGGCATTGTTACATACTCTGAAGAGATCAGTGCCATATTAAGAAGAACTTTCTGAAAGCGTTGTCTACATGCTAAATGAGCTGCTCAGCAAGTAGTGAGTTCCTCATTAGCAAAAATATTTATGTCTAAGCTTGACAAGCATTTGGCAGAGGAGACTTTTAAGATTCTTTACAGTATATACTGAGAGTGAGTATCTAGTAAATAAATTAACGTTGGCGGCTCTCTTTTAGTACCAAAGCCAACCTATCAGCTGAGAAAAGAATAAATTGTTGAAGATAAACACCTAAAGAAAAACTGACTTCTCCACTGGGTCATGGAAGGGCTTCTCCGGTGGCTTACATGGTGAAGAATCTGTCTGCAATACAGGAGACCTGGGTCTATCCCTGGATTAGGAGGAAATGGCAAACCACTCCAGTATTCTTGCCTGGAGAATTCCATGGACAGAAAAGACCAGTGCACTACAGTTCACGGGGTGGCAGTCAGACTTGACTCTCACTTTCACTTTTGGGTCATGGAAAGAGCTAATCAACCAAGGGTCACTAATGGACGGGAAGGCTGAGGTCCTGCCATAGGCAGGCGTGACTTCTGTGGGGCTCTCTACAACCACTGAAAAGAAGGGAGGTCTGTAGAGACACTACGGCTTCCAACGGCACATGGCTGAACCAAGAAACTTAGATCTATTGGATCTGGTGGGTTGTGTGAACGCAGTGAGTGTGGGAGCAGCATCTCAAGAATTATTGGAGGAAGCAGGACAATGAGGCTTCAAAGAGCAGGTAACATTAGGTCAAGGGGAAGGAAAGGCATTTTAGACAAAAGTTTAATTCTAGATTAAGGACTCCTTCAAATGAATTTTCTTCATTTGGCTGTAACAGTGAAAGCATGTTTCTGCTTCTTGATGTTTTGATATCGTCATGATGGCACACCTCCAAGGAAATCACTGTGTTGATGAAATATGCTGAGCTTGCGCCAACATTCAGGCCCACACAGTCCACTGATGCTGTATTAGGAAAAACCCTTGCCCAGCAGAGGCGGTGTAATTATACAGGTTCAGCGAGTTGCTTAAAGACAGAGCAATGCCAAATATATTTAAGGGGATTGCCTGATCTCTACCGCTGTTATGTAGTCACATATATTTTCTTCACTGCTCTGAGGATATAACAAGCCACCATGGATAGAAACAGAAATAAAACAGCAGAGTACTGAACAGATACACAAACTGATGGCAAAAATATTCGGACCTAAAACAAGATTCAACTGCCGCAGTTAATGCCAGTGAGGATTCCTAGCGGAATTTAGAAGTTCAGCCTGAACTGAAATTCAATAACACTGCAGTCCACTAACATTTACAGTCAGTTCTCATGTAATACCCCACTCGAAAACCCAAATGTTTTCCAACTGGATTGATATATTAAGAAACAATTTGAGGACAAAGTAGATTTGCTTTGCTTATATGATTTCATCTATGGGAAACAGTGGGAGTATGCAGAAAACTGCACCTAGCTGAATGGAGCCATGCAAGAATGCACAAAACACCCACACTTCAAATATCTACCACCGAGTGCAGCTCGTTGCCTGGGTTATGTGCTATGAACTACACCCAACCACATCCGGGATTAAAACTTTCCCTCCTATTTTAGATAACTCGTCTTCCATCACTTCACATTAACAAAAAGCTGCAGCCCTTTTGATGTCTACTTCCCACCCCCACAAAAAAAAAAAGAAAGAGAGAATTTAAAGTTTTTTCCCATATGTATTGTACCACATATGTATTTCTTAACCACTTAACATGTGTAAAACCATGCAAGGGTTTTAATTAGGTTCCTATCTTTGTTGTCTAATGTGTCCCTGACTAAAATTTTGAGTGTTATGCCCCAGCCCCAATTTTTGTCTAAGTCCTGTGGTTTTTATTGTGTCAATTTGTATAAAGTCTTGACTTTTTAGGAACACATACATCACCATAGGGGCATCCCCGGTGGTTCAGATAGTAAAGAATCTGCCTGCAATGCAGGAAACCTGGGTTCAATCCCTGGCTTGGGAAGATCCCTGGATAAGGGAATGGCAACCAATTCCAGTATTCTTGCCTGGAAAATCCCATGGACAGAGGAGCCTGGCAGGTTACAATTCATGTGGTCACAAAGAGTCAGACACAACTGAGTGAATAACCATGCATGTCACGTAAGAGCAGTTTATAAAGTCACTTGTCAAGTATGTAAGACTAGGTCATAATTGAGCTGGATTTTAGACGGTTCCCCTCGCCCCCGCCCGGATCTCTATTCAGCACCCTATGTGTGCAGTATCTGTAAACCAATTTTAATTACTATGAAGTAATTAAAAGCAATAATAATGACAATGCAACATTTTTCATGCATTATAAATTAGAAAATCTTTCCAAAACCTGTTACATGCTATAGTTTGCATTTTCAAAGAAAATTACCTTGCTTGCTAAGAAGAGATTTTCAGTGAGTATATCTTTCCACATACAGCAAGCAATTATATCATTAAATATGACTTCCTGGAACTCATTTAATTTACAACATAGATTTATAATACAAGCATTTGTTAACTGTTTATTTTTAAGATGTCAGGAAAATTAAATTTTGTTTTGATAGAAGAATATTTTCAGAAACAATAATTTCTAGAAGACAATGACCTCAATAACATTTAGAAAGTTTTGTTTGTCCTCATAATCTTAGCCAAAGTCACTGAAATAAGGTAGTTTACAAAATGACTGCTTTGAGATTAAGCAAAAAAATTATATTTTAGTCTGGTATGACTCTTTACTGAACTCTTAAAGGGTAATCCCTTGGTTTTAGAGAAGCACAAACAAATAGAATGCTGACTGTGCAATGTGATAAAATATTAGAAACTTACATGCGAATTCTTAAATGCTAGATATTGTTTTTTCCTAATCCTAGTTTTAATGGAATTGGACCATTTGTCTGCTGATACCTAGACTGAGCTATAGGTATTAAGAGAACTGTTCAAGTCGCTACGTTGTAGTGTTAAAATGAAGACTGTATATGGCTCCTTATTCCTTTAATAATATTTTTATTTCTATTGATTTTTTCATAATCCCAGGTGTTTACATGTATTTTTATAGTGGCCTAGAATATAAAAATTCAGTAATATAAAAGCCCTGTACTAGGTTTTGGGGTTATGTTATGAAAAAATTGATGCATGCAAGAAAAGTTAGGTTATTAAGACTAAAAGTAGTCTTCATAGGGTAGTTATAAGGATTAAATGACTTAATCATAAAGTATAAAAAGAGCTTTTGGAATACAGGACACACCATATATAAGTTTATGAATGAATTAATATGTTGTGATTACATGCATATCTTCATAACAAGTACTTAAATACCTAAAAACAATAACAGTATTACTGGGGCAATATATGTGAACAAATAATTATGTTTATAAAGTTTAATATTACTTATTAAAATGTATATAGCTGAAAAATAAACCACATAATATTTGAGAAACACATTCAATAAACTTTGTCAAACTTATAAACAGGGAAACATATCCCTCCCTCTATGGAACCTTTCTACTCTCCTCAAGTACACATGGGCTCTGTCAAAAGTTAGCTTTGTAAAAGGACTTTATCATATTAGAAGGCACGTGCTAGCAACATGATGTATCGCTGGTGATATGGATCTTGGTCACTCGGTTAAGGTGGTGTTCACCAAGTTTCTCCACTGTAAAATTACTATTATTTTCTTTCTTCTTATTCTATTTATTATGGAAGCAAATGGCGAAGTCCAGCCCACACTCAAGGAAGTAGAGGAGGGCTGTAGAGGCCTGCTCTACCTCCATCTAAATTATATTATTTGGAATTCTTCTGTGGGGAAAATCTGTTCCTCCTCCCCATTTACTTATTTATGCAATCTTTTTTCATATCAGTATGGATTCATGCATATTTAGTTTGTACTCTGAATTGTAATCTAATGCCACATTGTTTATTGTGTTGCTCAAATTGCTTCAACTTTGACCATTGGGAGTTTTTTTTTTGTTTGGTTGGGTTTTTTCTGTCGTTTTGCTTTGTTTTTTAGTTTTTGTTTTGTTTCAGATTGACTATTAAGTACTATTAAATACTTCCCTTTGGCAAGTACTTTTGTTTTTTGAGCACTTTTTTGCTTTCTGGAATTACCAGACTCTAAATTCATCAGATATTTTCTCTGCTTGTGCCATGGAATCAGCCATTTCTTTAAGAAGCCTGAAGCATTATTAGACAATGCTATATAGAAATCAAGATCTGGATGCTGTTGCAGCCCAAGGTAGACCATCCCAAAACATGCTTCAATGGCATTTTGTTTTGAATCGAAGTTCCTTAGAAATGGCCAGTGCAAGAAGGAAATTTTGACCCTCCTCTCTGCCTCTCTGAAAGCAGGAAATAAATCTTTCATGTGAAAGGTGCACTCCATGTACCCAGAGGTAGACAAACATCCTTATCACCAATAGGGAATTCAGGGTGTTGGGGAAAGCCAGTACAAACAAGCCTTGGTTCTTCTTTACTAATTTACTACCCAAGCCCAAATTTAAATTCCTTACTAATTAAATACCCAAAGCCCAAGTTTCTTTGTCCTGTCAGTTCCTCTCAAATTTCTTACTGCTTTGTCTAAGAAAGTATAAAATTTGCCTGCTTTTGCCACCTCTTAGGTCCCGTATCTTTAAGACCTCTTTGCACATGAATTAAAATTTGCTTTTTTTCTGTTAATCTGCCTTTTATCAATTCTGTTATTTGTCCAGCTACAAAATTCAAGCAAGGTTGAGGGGGAAATTTTCCCCTTCCCAGCAATACCAAGGGTGCTTGTTGCTACTTGGATGGCACTGCTCCTAGCCTTCTTGACAGACAGAGCTAGAAAATGCATGTGTGCTCACCAATCCATTTTTATACACATTTCCACAATTATGTATGTATCAACATCTGGATCATTCATCAGCCCCTCAACATACAGCATCCATTCATTTATTCTTTTGGACATTCCCAGTATATACACAAGTAGGCTCAGAATTGTTAGTCTGTACTCCCAGATCCATGTCGATGAATAAGGCATTTACCAACTGGAGTAAAGTTTATGTACAGTTCCATTCTGCCTTTTGCTTGACAGAGTCCTGTTAAAATACTGTTATCTAAATTTATGTTTGACCTACATCACTTGTGTCACGTGACATCCCTGGATATCATGCAAATTACCATGATGCAAATGAAGTTAAGCAAGAGTTTTTAAAAGTATGACTTACTATTTCATGGTGTTTTCCAAGAAATTGTCTGTCCTTAAAGGGATTAAAACTTAATGGCATTCTCTGTCTTGTTAATTTTACAGGTTTTTAACCTGTCACAGTTTTTATTCAGCTGAGTGTTTGTCCATTCATGCAAGCACAGAACAGTCAAGAATGATTTCGGTTAAAAGCATGCATAGTTTAAGGTGGGCAGCAGAAAATAATTCTTTTGGGGTGAACTGGACAGCAAATAAGGAGCATCCTCTCCCAAGTCAGCTTTTACATTACTTTGTTCCAAGTTTCTAAATGCCGAAATACTAACAAGAGCAACTGATCTCATTAGCAGAGATTTTACATTTAATATATAAATTCTCTTGGGATCAAGCACAAGAGGCCTCAAAAGGATACAGCAGACCAAAGGCCAGTGAAGTGCTTGGATTTGTTTATTTATTTATTTTTTTTGGTGGGGGGGGTTGTCTACAGAATTTTTAAAATACTTAAAAAGCTTTAAGTTGAATTAAAAGTAATTGAAGCAAAGATTTATGTCTTGGATGTGTAGCTATTCTAACGTTGCTCTTTAAAAGGATGTTGATTGAATTAGAATACATTCTGAAACCTAGCAGCAACAACAACAAAAGTCAGAGTGTTAAAGCTGGAGTGTTGGTAACTGCTAAAAAAAAAAAAGTATGAATTGCCAGGAAAGTAAATGAAAGAGGACAGGGAGGTGAGGTTTGCAAAACAAACTCTTACAATTTCAAAATTTGCTTGGGGTTACCCCTCCCTACCAGGAAAGGAAAGAGTATTTATATTTTTCTCTCTACATCTTTTTTTCTCAATTATATTGCCTCCCATATCTAAGACCCTGAACCTAATCTAAGAAACTAATAAAGTTTAGCTACAGTGTGATTTAAATGGGTATTTCATAGCTAACTAAAAATCTTAAGAACCATGCTTAATATGATTTTAAAACTACAATGACTTCAAAACCCAAAAACAAATTTAAAATGTTTTAGTAAAGAAATAAGTTACTACGATGAAGTAAAACATGTACGTTGTAAGAATATTAATAAATTGTGAGAAAACACCATTAAAAGATATTTAATAAGTTTAATTCATAACTTTCATCTCATAAAAATATAAAAAAACATTCAAAGATTGTATTTAATTCATTAAATGATAAGTGGACATGTAAATCATGATGTAATATAATGTAAAGAATTTAAAGAATTCTGATTGTAGGCAATCAAAAGCAAAGTTGCAAAGAGTTGTAAAACCACATGGAGAAGGGAATGGCACCCCATCCCAGTACTCTTGCCTGGAAAATCCCATGGACGGAGGAGCCTGATAGGCTGCAGTCCATGGGGTCGCTGGGAGTCCGACACAACTGAGCGACTTCACTTTCACTTTTCACTTTCATGCATTGGAGAAGGAAATGGCAACCCACTCCAGTGTTCTTGCCTGGAGAATCCCAGGGACGGGGGAGCCTGGCGGGCTGTCATCTATGCGATCGCACAGAGTCGGACATGACTGAAGCAACTTAGCAGCAGCAGCAGTAAAACCACAGGGAAGTAATCAGTTATATCTCCACCATAGACAATTTATATTCCAATGGACAGGAGTCATTTTCACTATATAATGAACAGCATTGTAAAGTAGTTAAAGACAATGAAAGGCAGAGATACCCAGGAAGGGGGTGGTAAACAGGTGTCAATAACAAAGCTAAAATAATTTAGTAACAAATTTGATATTCTTTGTTCCAGGAGAAACAGCCCCGGATACCGGAAGCTCAAAGCCTCACAAGCAGTGATGCACTCTTCCTGAAGTGTTTGGGGAAATAGTGAGTTTTTCAGAGGGTTAGGAGAGGCAGTTCAGAAAGAATGTATGATTGACTAGGGTGTCAGGGATGTCCTCATAAGGCTAGCAGGTCCCATTTTCTAGGGTAAAGTAAGTTGGCTAGAGTTGAGTTGGAGATTGTGAATAGTATGATTCTCTGACAGGTATTCCCTGTAAGTCCAGGCTGACCCAGGTTTAGATTTTGATATGGGCTGAGCCACCATTATCTGAGTCCCCATATACAAACTAATTTATTACATGACACCTGCTATCTTTGTGAAACTTGATGAAAGGACACTTCACTCAGAGTGGAAATGAGAGGCCAGAAGAGAGAAATTAATTAAATATTATTAAAGGCTGAATTACAAAAAGAGTAAGCAACCTCAATCAGCTCTCCCCATGTACAATCCTATCTCCTAGGAAACCAACATCAATACCCCTGTCTGGAAAAAACCAAACATTCTCTTAACATAAGATCTAGCTTTTGAATAACTCAGTATTTACTCAAAGAAACTGAAAGCCTATGTTCATACAAACCCTAGGCATGGGTATTTATAGCAGCTTTATTCATAATTATTAAAACTTAAAGGCAACCAAAATGTTCTTCAGTAGGTGAATGGATAAATTAACTGTGATTCATCTAGACAGTGGAACGTTATTTGACTGAAAAGAAATGAACTACCGAATCACAAAAAGACATGGGGGAACCTTAAACGTGTATTACGAAGTGAAAGAAGCCAATCTGAAAAAAACTGCGTACTGCGTGATTGCAATTATAAGACATTCTGGAAAAGGCAGAAATGTGGAAACTATAGAGATTAGTGGTTGCCAGGGGCTGTGGGAGGTGGGATGAACAAATAGGTAGAGCAGAGAGGATTTTTAGGGCAGTGAAAATAATACTTACCCTTCTGAGTCAGGCCCCAACAAGCAGTTCTCCGGCTGGTGTGGCTTGAGTCAGTAAGAGGAGCTGGAGTCGGATTCAGAAACAAAGGAAAGTCTTATCGTCAAAGAGCAGAGAGGCTCAATTTAGTTCTAGAAAGCAGGGTCCCCCAGAAAGGTCGTGGGCAGGGCTTCTGGGTTGCTTTATAGGGTTCTGGTCGGCGAGGTGGGGGTGGCATGCTCACAAGGCCATGCTTCTGGGCTGCTCATGGCTCCAGACTGCAGGGCCCCGTGCAGGCTCCTCCACAGCCCACCGCTGGTGTCTGGGATGGAGGTTTCATCCGCAGCGCCTTTGCACACAGTCCTAAGAGCGGACGTGTCCATGCGGCCACTTCCCTCCAGGAACTCCGATCTGAAAGGCCAGCTGCAAGGCCCCTGCGGCGGTTTCCTGGGAGCCAGTGAAACTAGGCTCCGCTTGGAGGAAAAGAATAAAAAAAAATTTAGACTTTTAATTTTATTACTCAGAGTCCATTTTTATTTCCCAGGAATTGTTAATGGGCTTTGCCGGTGACAAAAATACTCTGTATGATGTTATAATGGTGAATACATGTCATTTTATGTTTATCCAAACCCATAGAATGAATGTACAACACCAAGAGTGAACCTCAAGGCAAACTGTCGACTTTGGCTGATAATGGTTATCGATGTAGTTTCCTCAACTGGCAAATTTACCGGGGTGCTGATACACGGGGGCCTGTGCATGTAGGTATAGAAAATACATAGATTTCTAAGTATCTTCCTCTCAATTTGCTGTGAACCTAAGACCACTCAAAAATAAATCAAGATTTTTCCAAAATCAACACTGACTATCCCTCCCAAAACAAAGAACAAACCACAGTCGCTAACCGCTTTTGCTAGCCACTATGTTCGTAAATGATTGACTCCCACTATTATGTTTTTTAAGATACATTTTTTAGGTACCTTGACAATGAAATGCTAATGAAAGTACAGTTTTCTAACCTCACCTATGCCCCTTGCTCTGATGTTAACTTGTCTTTAATATCTTATGTATGATTTCCCTTACTATTCTCATCAGCTCACTCCTCACTCAATAGTTTTTAAATTAAATACCACCTCTACATAGAGGCCTCCTTAACACAACCATTTCATCTTCCCTGTATTACTTACTTTCTCATTTCTTTCTAAACTTACACCGCCCCCCCCCCAACGCAAGTTAATTGGCATAGTGTTTTTTGTTTACAATAATAATCTGCAAAAATTGTTGTGTTGTTATTGCCATTGTTGTTATCTATCTCCCCCCCACCACACACACTGACTGTAAATTGCAGGAGATTAAGAATCATTCAAATTATGAATATCTTCTTAGTAAGAGGAAATTAGATGAATGAGAATCAGTCCTTGCTCTTAAAGTGTTCACTGTCTAATGGAAGAGACAGATACATAAATTCCCTATAAATTGTATATTTCAATTGTTCAGAATTCCATAAGATTTTTTTTTCAGAGCACACTCATCATTAGTAGTAAAGCAAATGGAAAGCATTTCTTGTGAAATTAAATGTTATCTGCATTCTCGTGGTAAGCAACTACCAAAAAAAAAAGTTTTATCAAGCAACAGCTGTGGTTAAGGTACCTTAAGCAACTGAGATCCTAAAGTCCTACTGATGAATAACATCACATTAAGGAAACCTAAGGTGCATACATAACCTATTAACAAACATAACCCATTAACCACCAATAAAAGTCAGCCTTTGTCAAGTACCAAGTGAGACAGGCAAATAATAAATATTTTTTGAGTTGAGGGTAGAGAGACATCACTTTGAGGGGAACAACAGAGATAGTTTTCACAGAGTAAACTGTGCTTACGTTGGAGCCTTTATAATATGATTTAGGTGAGTGGGGAGAGGAGAAAGGGCACCTTAGAATCTATATGGCTTGTTCAGGCCACATTGAATGGTTTGTCTAGTTAAAGTAGACACAAACACCTCCTTCTGGGGTCTCCATCCAGCCTTACTGCATCACACAACTTTAGTCTACGTGTGTGACTTGTCCTTCCTGTTAAGTCTTCTGCCTCTTTAAGCCTGTGAAGATCATAAAACTGTTACTCTACTTAAGTTATAACAGATAGTCCGTATCAAAAAATAGCTCATGCTTAAGGTGAGCATTCCCAATGGGGCTATTTCAATCTCAAATTATATTTGCTCCAAGGAAAGCACACAATGAATCACAATGAAGCTGGGAGGGGAAAAATGCATCAGTGGGTAAAAATAGCACTGACTGTCTTCCAAGTATACACAATTAGGGAAAATTCTGGGGTAAAGGATGACTGTTGTATAGAACATGTGGAGACAGTTTAGTCCATCTTTATTAGCTCCACATTGCAAATCAATATTTCCCCAAAGAATGTTTAAATCATTCCCCTTAGTGCTGTGGTGTCAGGGTCGCTGAGGTCAGGATCTCCTCACTTCAATTATGGACAGTCCTCTGTCCCTTGGTTTCCAGCTTTGGGCACAGAAAATTGCTGAAGGCAGAAGGCAGTCTTTGTTGTTTCCTCTTGCCTCAAGGGCCAGAAACAGTCATTTAATTCAATTAAAAGTTGTGCTTATCCATAATATATGTACAGATTTCTGACTTGCAAGAAAAAATTCAATCAAGTTAATTTAAAGCTCTCCTAGATGTCCTAAATGCCCTCTGAGGCTGCGAGCCTGCACTTCTCCGGTCTTCTCTATTGTCCATCTAGTTGCCCAGTTAGAGGGTTATTTCTTATTCCTCCCTCTTCAGTTACCCCAGTACAAATGGTCTCCAGGTTCTGGTAACTCCCCCTCCTCTGTGTCTCTGGCCTCTGACCCTTTCTTTCAGGTCATGACCAGACTATTGTAAATAATAGTTGTAATAAACTGCTTCTAGCTAGGTTTTCTCCCTCTGTCGTGTCTCCTAAAATCCTTATTCTATTCAGTTGTTGGATGGAGCTTCTGACATCACTTCCTTCATCCTCCTTCCTCACTATTCCACAAGGTCGTGATGGGAGTCATTGTTTCCCAATGCTTCAAACACGTATGTTAATTATACAAACAGACAGAAAATGTTTCCTTCAAAACTGCAAATGCTTATCTCATTTTTGTCCAAACCTCTTCGTTTTGAATCCCATCCAAATAAACATCTAAACAAAAGAAAACAAAAAGACACCAACCCTTAATGGTAGAGATATTAATAACTACAAAAATGCATTTGATAGACTCTTCCCTACTTCTTAATGCCTATCAAATGGAAGGAAAATCTCAAAATAACGAATACAATTCTATCTGTGCTCAAGTGAGGAAAATTTTAAACCTCATCCTATAACCCCAAATAAAAGAAACTAGAAAAAGTAAAATTTTTAAAAATTTATTTCAACCAAATTGAAAGTTGATAACAGAAATAAAATACCTTTGAAGCTCCTGGGCCCAGTGAAAGTTTTTCAGAATGAAATGGGAGAAAATTATTCACACTCCAATAGCATCAAATAAAAGCATAGATTGGAGTATGTGTGGAAGTTGTGTGGAAGACAGGATCAAATTTGCTTTCTTCCTGAAAGTTGGCATAGGTCAGCACTCACAAAGATAAAGTAAGTTCTCTTGTTAAGCAACATTGTTTTTCTGGTATCCAAAATAAGATGACTGAGATCTAGAGGCTTGTATATTTTAAAAGGAGCATATACCATAGATAACTGTGCAGGCACAAATTTAAATTAAAGCACCAAACAAAAATTACTGAGCCATTGGGAAACACCTTAATTCACCTTCTCACCTGAAGATGGAGAAATAAATCTAATCACCAAAAGCATTTCAAACAGAACAAGATGAGCCCCAATCTGAAACAGCCTGACCCAAGCAGATTAGGAATTTTATTAAAAAATCTTAAATGGACAATCTCCAGCCAAACAAAAGAGAAGAAGGAAAATTTGACATAACTTCTTTCTCAATGATTAGTAGATCAAGTGGACAATGTGTATGGCAAATAATGCTATTGATAAAGTTGACCTAATAGAGTAATTATCTAAATCTACATTCCACTCGAATTTCAGAAAGATTTCGTTTAAAAAAGAGACCAAGTGCAACAAGACCTTTGTCATTAGACCTGATGAGAGTGTGATTTGTGTATTTTGATGCTGATCCTGAGATTCACTGAACTGATAAATATATATTCAGATCCATATTCAGTTCAGTTCACTCACTCAGTTGTGTCCGACTCTTTGCGACCCCATGAATCGCAGCATGCCAGGCCTCTCTGTCCATCACCAACTCCCGGAGTTTACTCAAACTCATGTCCATCGAGTCAGTGATGCCACCCAGCCATCTCATCCTCTGTTGTCCCCTTCTCCTCCTGCCCCCAATCCCTCCCAGCATCAGGGTCTTTTCCAATGAGTCAACTCTTTGCATGAGATATATATTACATATACCTAAAGAATGCACTTATAATCAAATGTCCATGATATAAAAATCAACCTAATAAACCTAAATAAATAATCACAAAAAAATCAATGAAAAGTGAAAGTAGTGAGCATGGTATTATTTGCCCAAAAAGCAAATAATCCCAGAAATAAATATCATATCAACTTAAAAACTGAAAGAAAAAAAAACACACACATACAAAAACAATCTTTCTAAATAAATCTTGGAACAATGATGAAATCAATACCACAGTCTTTTTTTTTTTTTTTTTTTCATTGAGATATAATGCTAATATCATACAATTAGCTGATTTAAAGCATACAATGTGGGTCCTTCCCTAGTGGTCAAGACTTCCACCTTTCACTGCAGAGAGGGCGGTTTCAATCCCTGATTAGGGAACTAAGATCCCAGTTACCTTCAGGCCAAAAAACCAAAACATAAAACAACAGAAACAATGTTGTAACAAATTCAATAAGGAGTTAAAAAAATAGTCCATATAAAAAAAATCTTTAAAAATTAAATGAAATAAAGCATGCATTATATTCATTTTCAGTGCACTTACAAGGTTATGCAAGCATTACCACTAATTTTAAAATATATTCATCTCCCCCAAGAGATGAATATATAACCATTATCCTTCACTTCCCTTTTTCTCAGAACCCTCCACAACTTGCCCTGTCCTCAGCCACTGGCAACAACTAATATACTTTGTGTCTCTATGGCCTTTAAATTATGGACACGTTATATAAAAGGAATCATATAGTGTATAATTTCTTGTGACTATTTTCTTTACCTTAAAATAATATTTCCAAAGTTCATCCATGTTGTAGGATTTAGCATTACTTGATTTCTTTTTTAAAGCTGAATAATATTCTTTGGTATGGATATACCATATTTTGTTTATCCATTCATTAGTTGATAGTTGAGGTGTTTCCATTCTTCTTTATTGTGAATAATGCTGCTATACTAATTCATGTATAATGACAGAATGATCTCTGTTTGTTTCCAAGGCAAACCATTCAATATCACAGTAATCCAAGTTTATGCCCTGACCAGTAACTCTGAAGAAGCTGAAGTTGAACAGTTCTATGAAGACCTACAAGGCCTTCTAGAACTAACACCCAAAAAAGATGTCCTTTTCATTATAGGGGGCTGGAATGCAAAAGTAGGAAGTCAAGAAATACCTGGAGTAATGGGCAAATTTGGCCTTGGAGTACAGAATGAAGCAGGGCAAAGGCTAATAGAGTTCTGCCAAGAGAACACACTGGTCATAGCAAACACCCTCTTCCAACAACATAAGAGAAGACCCTACACATGTACATCTCCAGATGGTCAACACTGAAATCAGATTGATTATATTCTTTACAGCCAAAGATGGAGAAGCTCTATACAGTCAGAAAAAATAAGACTGGGAGCTGACTGTGGCTCAGATCATGAACTCCTTATTGCCAAATTCAGATTAAAATTGAACAAAGTGAAGAAAACCACTAGACCATTCAGGTATGACCTAAATCAAATCCCTTATGACTATACAGTGGAAGTGAGAAATAGATTTAAGGAACTAGATCTGATAGACAGAGAGCCTGATGAACTATGGACGGAGGTTCGTGACACTGCACAGGAGACAGGAATCAAGGCCATCCCCAAGAAAAAAAAAGGCAAAAAAGAAAATTGGCTGCCTGAGGAGGCCATACAAATAGCTGTGAAAGAAGAGAAGTGAAAAGCAAAGGGGAAAAGCAAAGATATACCCATTTGAATGCAGAGTTCCAAAGAATATCAAGGAGAGAACAGAAAGCCTCCCTCAGTGATCAATGCAAAGAAATAGAGGAAAACAATAGAATGGGGAAGACTAGAGATCTCTTTAAGAAAATTAGATATACCAAGGGAACATTAGATGCAAAGATGGGTTCAATAAAGGACAGAAATGGTAGGGACCTAACAGAAGCAGAAGATATTAAGAGGTGGCAAGAATACACAGAAGAACTGTACAAAATAAGATCTTCATGACCCAGATAATCAAGATGGTGTGATCACTCACCTAGAGCCAGACATCCTGGAATGTGATGTCAAGTGGGCCTTAGGAAGCATCAATACGAACAAAGCTAGTGGAGGTGATGGAATTCCAGTTGAACTATTTCAAATCCTGAAAGATGAAGCTGTGAAAGTGCTGCACTCAATATGCTAGCAAATTTGGAAAACTCAGCAGTGGCCACAGGACTGGAAAAGGTCCATTTTCATTCCAATCCCAAAGAAAGGCAATGTCAAAGAATGCTCAAACTACCTCACAATTGCACTCATCTCACATGCTAGTAAAATAGTGCTCAAAATTCTCCAAGCCAGACTTCAGTAATACATGAACAGTGAACGTCCAGGTGTTCAAGCTGGTTTTAGAAAAGGCAGAGGAACCAGAGATCAAATTGCCAACATCCACTGAATCATCGAAATAGCAAGCGAGTTCCAGAAAGACATCTATTTCTGCTTTATTGACTATGCCAAAGCCTTTGACTGTGTGGATCACAATAAACTGTGGGAAATTCTGAAAGAGATGGGAATACCAGACCACCTGACCTGCCTCTTGAGAAACCTGAATGCAGGTCAGGAAGCAACAGTTAGAACTAGACATGGAACAACAGACTGGTTCCAAATAGGAAAAGGAGTACATCAAGGCTGTATATTGTCACCCTGCTTATTTAACTTCTATGCAGAGTACATCATGAGAAATGCTGGGCTGGAGGAAGCACAAGCTGGAATCAAGATTGCCAGGAGAAATATCAATAACTTCAGATATGCAGATGGCACCACCCTTATGGCAGAAAGTGAAAAAGAACTAAAAAGCCTCTCGATGAAAGTGAAAGAGGAGACTAAAAAAGTTGGCTTAAAGCTCAACATTCAGAAAACTAAGATCATGGCATCCAGTCCCATCACTTCATGGCAAATAGATGGGGAAACCATGGAAACAGTGGCTGACTTTATTTTTCTGGGTTCCAAAATCACTGCAGATGGTGATTGCAGCCGTGAATTTAAAAGACACTTACTCCTTGGAAGGAAGGTTATGACTAATCTAGACAGCATATTAAGAAGCAGAGACATTACTTTGCCAACAAAAGTCCGTCTAGTCAAGACTATGGTTTTTCCAGTGGTTATGTATGGATGTGACAGTTGGACTATAAAGAAGGCTGAGCACCAAAGAGTTGATGCTTTCGAACTATGGTATTGGAGAAGACTCTTAAGAGTTCCTTGGGCTGCAAGGAGATCCAACCAGTCTGTCCTAAAGGAGATCAGTCTTGGGTGTTCATTGGAGGGACTGATGTTGAAGCTGAAACTCCAATACTTTGGCCAGCTGATGCAAAGAACTGACTCTTTGGAAAAGACCCTGATGCTGGGAAAGATTGAGGGCAGGAGGAGAAGGGGACGACAGAGGATGAGGTGGTTGGATGTCATCACCGACTTGATGGACATGGGTTTGGGTGCACTCCTGGAGTTGGTGATGGACAGGGAGGCCTGGCATGCTGCAGTTCATGGGGTTGCAAAGAGTTGGACATGACTGAGCTATTGAACTGAACTGAAGTAATTTATGTACAAGATTTCATATGGACATATGCATTCAGTTCTGTTGTATATATAACTAATGGTAGAACTGCTCACATGAAAACTTTATTTTTAACCTTTTAAGATAACATTCTAACTCTTCTGTAAAATAGCCACAGCATAGTTAATCCCAATCAGCAATATATGAAGATTCTGATTTAACACCCTTGCCGATCTTTATTTTCTTACTCTTTTATTATAGGCATCCAAATGGGTATGACCTAGGGAAGGGAATGGCAATCCACTCCAGTATTCTTGCCTGGAGAATCACATGGGTGGAGGAGCCTGGCAGGCTATGGTCCTTGGGGTTGCAAAGAGTTAGACATGACTGAGCCACTCACACACACACACACACACGCACACACACACACACACACACACACACACACACACACAATGGGTATGTAGCTGTATTTTACTGTGCTTCTGATCTACATTTCTCAAATGTTAATGTCATTGTGCTTTTTGGCCATTTGTAGACCATCTTTGAAGAAATATCTATTCAAATCCCTTGCCCATTTTTAAATTAAGCTCTTTTTCATTTTATTGTTAAGCTGAAAGTGTTCTTTATATATCATAGATATAAATCCCACAAGATATATGATTTGCGAATATTTTCTCCTAATCTGTGATTTATCTTTTCACTTCCTTGATGAAAGATAAGTCACACATTTGTAGCATGTAAGGTTTTAATTGTGATTATTTCATATTTATCTCTTTATTTTTCTTTTGCTGTTTATCCTTTTGGTGTCACACCTAAGAAATTTTGCCTAATCCCAAGTCACAAAAATGTACTCCTAGTCTTTTTTCTTAGAGCTTTATATCTTTGATTTACACTTATATCACTGATTCATTTGGAGTTAAGTTTTCACATGCTGTGAAATCTAACTTCATTAATTTGCATATGGTTATCAATTCTCCCAACACCAGTTGAAAAGACTATTCTTCCTCTATTGAATAGTCTTGGCACTCTTGTTAAAAAATCATTTGAACTTAAATATAAGGGTCTATTTCCAAAACTCTCAATTTTCTTCCATTGATCTATGTGTTATATATGGTCATATTTGTATAGCAGTATCACACTATTTTGTTAACTGTAATTTTGTCATGACTTTGAAATCATTGAGTAAGCCTTTCAAAATAATTTTTCTTTGTCAAAATTATTTTAGCTTTTCTGGGCTCCTTGCACTTTCATATGAGTTTTACAACTGGTTTATCAATTTGTGAAAAATGCCAGCAAGGATATTGAAATAGATTATGTTGAATCTGTAGATTGAATTTAGGGACTATTGCCATTTTAACAATATTGATATTTCCAATCCAGGAATGTGAATTTTTTGCCATTTATTTGAATCTTTATTTTGTAACATTATTTTGTAGTTTTCAGAGTACAATCATTCATTGCTCTTATTGACTTTGATCTAAGTATTTTATTTCTTTTGATAGTACTTTGTGTTAATTAATTTTCAAATTTTTAATTGCTAGCATATTTTTTGTGTGTATTAGTCTTGTATTCTGAAGCCTTACTGAAGTCTCTTTTTAGTTCTAATTAAAGTTGTATTTGTTTTGTGGATTCCTTAAGAATTTCTATATGTAATGTCATCTGCATATGAAGCTAGTTTTGTTTCTTCCATTTCTCGCCTAATTGTGGCTAGAACATCCAGTACAGTGTTAAATAGAAGTGTTAAGAGTAAATGTTTGACTTATTCCTGATTTTTAGAAAAGTATTTGGTTTTTCACCTTTAAATCTGATGTTTACTGTGGGGTTTTCACAGATGCCCTTTATCAGGTTGAGGAAGTCCCTGTTATTATTAGTTTGCCCAGTATTTTTATCATAAAATGATGGTAATTTTGTTAAATATCAAATCTATTGAGATTGTCATATGATATCATATCATTAATCACTTTTCAGATGTGAAACCAAGTTTGCATCCCTTGGATAAATTTCTATTTGTTCTTTTTTTCTTATTTTTTATTTCCTTATTGGTATTCTCTACTTGGTGAGATATTGTCATCTCTTCCTTTAATTCCTCAAATATGATTCTCTTAACTTTTTGCACATAATTATAATGGTTGTTCTGGAGTTTTTGTCTGCTAAGCGTACCATCTGGGTCCTTTCAAAAACAATTTCTATTGAGTGAAGATCCAGCAGCGAAGTGTACACTTTTATAGAATTTCTCCTAGTTATCAAGGTAATTGAAACTTTAAACTTTTTTTTGAAAAATTGATATTATTTAGCTAAACCATGGTAATTGACCAGAACTGTGGAAAGAGAATATACATACATCTATTTATATGTAATTTCACATATTTGCTAAATTTTATAATTTAATTACCAACCATTATTAATGATCATTTTCACTAAAGGACTTCTGAAGCATTTTCATTATTTTTCAATACAGAAATAACTTGCACCCCCTCCAAATATGCACATATACACACACAAAGCAGAAAAAAGCCATTAAAGGTAAAACATATCTAAAATTTTATTTAAAAAATCTGTATCTGTCAATATTCTAGCTTAAATTCTTTGAGAAAGGTTTTATATCATCCAGAAGAAAAAGAGAGCTAACACTCTTTCACCCTCCACCAAATAATGTCAGTTTCTAATAAAACTTACTTAATAAAATAAAAAAATAAAAATTTTCACATGAAGAGATAAGATTTAAAATATAATAAAAAAGGAAACTAATTGATAGACTAGAAGTTGCCGAAGATTCACTCCTAGATCATATTGCAGAGTATACAAGCAACCAATTTGGTACCTTGCTTTTTAAAATCCTATGACTCTTTGACATAAGAGTTTTATGAAGTGCTTTCTAGCTTAGATTTGGTTTCCGAGCTGCTTATGTTAAGAGTGATCACTTTAAGCAAGGCCATAAATAAAATTACTTTCTAAAGACAAAAGATCAGCTGAACAAAGTTTGCTGCTTATCTTGCTTCACTTGCCTTCAGATAGCCAGTCAGAGTTAGCTTTTCACATTTTGGATGCAATCCCAGTTACTTAAAGACTGCATCTAAAAACAAATGTACGGATATCTATATACCATGAAGGATTGCTACAATATTTTGTCCGAATTTGAATTTTATATGCATTCTAGATCTTAGATTTTTGTCCTTTCAAGGTCAAGTCTGTTGTTGCAGTACCACCGGGACCTACCCCAAATTCCTGTAACAGGAAAACTATTCATCCTCATTCAACAGGAACAGAATGTCTTTGGAAAAAAATTTCATCAGCCTAATGGAAACCACCCACATGGCACTGGTAATCTATCTTCCTGAGAAAGCACCAAAGGAAGCTGCTGTGCTTATAAATCCCAATTGTGGCCAAAGGTGACAGAAGATTTGCTTATCATCCTGTTCCAGGGTCTTATAGTCACAAAATAAGCTCTCTTCTTAAATGGTCTTCTAAAACTGCTATACAAAATAAAATTCCTGCCTTGTAACTGAATTTGAGTATTTTGTTACCTGGAAAGAGTAACACGTTAGCTTGTTTACACATTAGCAGAAAGCATCTTATATAAGAAAGGTTTTACTACCCACTGTGATAGGAGGTATGGGACCATTAATTTATTCAACAAATCTTTTAAATGCCTATTATGTGAATCCCTGAGAGGATAATATCAGAGCAGGAAATGAAAATGGGAAACCGAAGCAATTACCTCTGAAGAAAGGTGTAGGGTTTTGTTCTTAATCATTTTGATCAATAGTTGGGTCAAATGTTGCAAAGATTCTGCAAATGAAAGTGCTGAGCAAGCATTGTTCACAGAATGAATTGAACGTGCTACATTCCAGTGCACTGCTTTTTTTTTTTTTTTTTTTAATCATGTTTATAGTTCTCACTGAGAGAAACTAAATACAAACTACTTCAAAAGTATAGTACAGTACATATTAATTAGTTTCTCACATATAAATTCTGACTTCCTGGACATCACAATTACAATCACTATTAAGGGAGGAGCTTGTGATACTCATTTGGTTAGAAAAAGAAAACTCCTTATTTCACAATGGTAACCTTCACTGACACAAGGACTCTTAGGAATGAAAGTTTTGATGGGACAGGAGGTATGATTCTTGAGCATTACGCATGTCTGAGGAAGACAGAGCTAACAGCAAAACATGTCTTTGGAAATAAGGGATGTGTGCACAGAAAGTAGGGAGAAGGCAATGGCACCCCGCTCCAGTACTCTTGCCTGGAAAATCCCATGGATGGAGGAGCCTGGTGGGCTGCAGTCCATGGAGTCGTTAAGAGTCGGACACGACTGAGCAACTTCACTCTCACTTTTCACTTTCATGCATTGGAGAAGGAAATGGCAACCCACTCCAGTGTTCTTGCCTGGAGAATCCCAGGGACGGGGGAGCCTGGTGGGCTGCCGTCTATGGGGTCGCACAGAGTCGGACATGACTGAAGCGACTTGGCAGCAGCAGCAACAGGGTAAGTAAGTAAAGAGTAGAGAGAGCAAGAAAAATACAGTGCTTTAAACAAATAAAATCTTCAATTATTTGCATGATAAAAAGCATACACCAAAAAAAAAAAAAAAAAAAGCAGCATTAAGCATCAATTAAGGCTCTTGTAGAACTTTCTCTTACTAGATATCATAATGCATGTCACCTGATCAGAAATGGAGAAAAAAGCAGTGCTGGAAACTTTTAGTACCTTTTAAGTATAAAATACAAGCACAAATTATACTTAGCCATTCATAAGTATTTCACAGAAGAAATCCAAGCTTCTCTTTGTGCAATCCTTTATAATAATCTGTAAATATTTATTTGTATAATATGCTAAAAATAATAGAATATAGTGTATTTAACATTGTGGCTTTTACTTTAGATCAGAGGATATCTGCTTTAAGAAATTAAGCCACTCTGAAATTCAATTGACTTATTCTCTGGTGATATATGAATTTTGCTTATACAGTCTGTAAGAGATAACTTCATCCAATTTTGAGTGATAGTTTATCCAATTTCTTAAACAAAAGAATCACAGCATCCTCGCAAATATGCAAACCGTGTTGTAGTTGTTTTTCCTGGCACATAAAATCGTTCAGATAAACTGAAAACTAGATTTATAGATTATAAAATACAAGATATCCAATATATAAAGGTATGACATTAAACTTACAGTTTCATCAATCTTTTGGGTCATTCAACATCATTTAAAATGAAAGTTTTGGGTAAAAGGCAGTGTTTTCTCTTTCTCAGTTGTGATTCTTCTATTTAAAGCTTTAAAACTAATTTTCACTACTTTTTAAATAGGGTCTATAATGAATGACTAGATGCCCAAATTTAGGGCCAAGCTTATAGTTACCTTCATTATTCCATAACCTCTTTTTTCTTTGGTGACATTACTTGCCCTTCAGAAAAGTAAAATTCCAGACATATGCTACCTGGATGGAAGAATTTTTTAGAAAGTATTATGATATTTCTAATTCTTCAAATGATATCTTTTCTTTCATAATATTGTTTTCATTTGTCATGATTTCTCTTCTTATTTGACCTCTTTAATCATTGCAAGTATACTTATTTTGTAATCTCTTTAAGGTTGCTCTATTTTATTTGATTTGGGGGATGTCAATTTCCCTCTTTATAGCATCTGCAGGCAATATTTTATGGTCATCCATTTTCTAATTCAATTTTTGTTTTAATTAATGACTCTAATTTTCACTTTTTTCTTCTATAAAAGATAAATGAGCCTTGGTTTGTGAATATCTTCCTGAAGATGCATTTTGAATTATTGGGGGAGTGTCTTCAAGGATTTTACAAGAGCTAGATATGTTTAATTTTTCCCAGCTTGAAATTAACACTCTAATGTAAATTTAGGCCCCAATATTCATATGTGATACTGGTTTGTGCATATCATTTTTTCCATAAATATTTTTCTACCCAACGCGTGGAGAAGACTCAACTAAGTCTTAAATGTTTGGTAGAATTTGATAAAACTATGAACAGACTTTCTTTGATCATGTCTTCACAGCCTGAACAATTCTTTGAAGCCCTAACTTTAAGGAGATATCTCAAATCTAGATATGCACTTTGCCTAGATCCAAGTTCCCCTATTAAAAAATAAGAACTCAAGCCCAACATTTAGGGGCACCATCAAGAAAAAAGTTACAATAACAGCTCTTGATCAGGGAAAGATCTTCATCCACACCTCACAAAGAGACAACAGACTGCCTGTCCCTTTAAGAAGCACCAGCAAAAATAAACAGTGGGAAACCCAATAATACCAGCAGAGCAAAGTAATATCTCAATGGCCCTGAAAATTTAATTCACATTCGAACCACAGCCCACAAAATCATTCCAGTTAGTTCATTATAAACCTAAACTACATGACCCCCTGTTTAAATAAAACATTATAATTACACCCAGAGTTTCTTTACCATAACAGAAAAAGTGTTCAGTATACAGTAAAAAATTATCCATTATATCAGAAAACAAGTAATGTTAAAAGATAATTAGCAGGTGCCAACACTGAGATGAATCAGTTGTTGAAATTATTTGATAAGAGTTTTACAACACTCGTCCTAAAAATGTTTCAACAAGCAATCACAAGTCTTTTTGAAACAAATTAAAATATAAGATAATCTCAGCAAAGAAATGTAACTTGTTAAAAAGAATCAAATGGAAATGATAGGACTGAAAATATTATAATGAAAAATGATCTTACTGAATAGGTGCATTAATGGAGTGGAGATGGGTCAGTTGAGAACAGATCAATGGAATTTAATATAAGAATCAGAGAAAACAGGCCAAAAGTGATTTACCACAGTTTCCTGTGGGGTACCAACACAAGATCCAATATTCATAAAATCAATCAAAGTCCCAGGAGGAGAGTTTGGGTTCACAAACTGGCCTTTGTACACAGAGGACAAGAAGAGAGAGAAGAAAGGGACAGATCACTCCAGATTGAAATACAAGGCAAGATGAGTGGGTCTTAGCAACTGCCCTCCAGTTATCTTAAAAGTTCATGTAGAGGCCTCAACTATACTCAGTCATGTAAACCACCCAGATGGTCTCAGCAACATAGTGCACTCTCAAGGTTGTGTCCTTAAAAATGGTCCCCACTGTGGGAACAATGGGCAGAACAGCAGACAGGATGAGGAGCTACTACCAGTGGTCCAACAGAGTGGAATTTAGAAGTTTTCTAGGAAATAGTGGCTAAAAACTTTTCAAATATGGCAAATGGGAAGAACCTAGAGACTCAAGAAGCTGAGTGGACCCCAAACTAGACAAACATAAGAAATTCATGCTAAGACACATTAATTAAATTTCTGAAAAATAAAGGCAGAAAAATCTTGAAAGCAGCCAGAGGTAAAAAAAAAAAAAAAAAAAAACAGGATGGGTTACCTGTAAGGAAACATCCATTCAAATCACAGAGATTCCTTGTCTGAAGCCACAGAGCCAGAGCAAATATTGAAAGAGCTGTCAACCATGCTTTCTGTATTTAGTGAGACCATCCTTCGTGAATGAAGAGAAATAAGATCATATTCAATGAAGATATTTTATCTAAGAAGAATTTGTTGTTAGCAGAACTACCAGTAAATATTGGCTAGAGGAAGTTCTTCTAAAATAAATGAAATTATTAAAAAAAAAAAAAAAGACATCTTGAAGCATCAGGAATGAAGATCAATGGAAAAAGCAGAAGTATGGATACATACAGTAGACTATCATTCTCCTCATGTATTTCATCTCTGATGATTGAAATGAAAATTATACCATCTGACACTCTAGACAACAATATTTTAAAGTGGGAGAAATAGAGGGAAATGGGAAAAGTAAATCTAAATGGAAGTGATGTTTCTACACTTCATTAAAAATGGTAAAATGTTGAAAACAGTAGGCTGTGATAAGTCATGTGGTTACTGCAGTATATCACATAGACAGTTATACAAAAAGATAAACTGAAAAATCACTATAAATAAAGGAAGATTGAATCTAAAAACTTATTCAAATAACCCACTGGAAGGTAGAAAAAGAAAAAAGAAATGGAAGACTGAATACCAGAATAAATAAATAGGAAATAAATAATAAATGGCACTGTTAAGCTCTGACATATTAATAATTACCTTAAAGTTTAATGGTATAAATATGCCAATCAAAAGCAGAGATTAGTAGAGTGAACCAAAAACACCCACAACTCAAATATATTCTGTTTATAAAACTCAAGCCATAAGCCCCAAGTATTTTGATCCAGTTTTAATAATTCCCTAAGCCACTGCAACATCTATTTGTTTTTCTCATTTTGAACTCCTTTTTTTTTTGGTGGCATCTGAAGTTTTTTTTTTTTCAAGCTAGGTCTATATGTTATCTGTTAGGAGATCATTTGTATGGATTTTATTAAGTTGCATTCTTCCACATTGCTAGATTTTGAACTAGGTTATAATAGAGACTGCAAAGGGACTTATGATGTCCTAAAAATGTGAGAATGAATAGGACATCAATTTATTATGGCTCTGAAAAAGATTCTGCATTTTATGGATGCACAATACATTTCTTAAAAGGCTTTTCTCTCATCAACATTAACTCTTCAGTTTTTAATATAATGCCATAACGATTTTCAATTGACCAAGAAAATCTATTTCCAATCTCCATATTATTAAAAGTAGTATTTATACTGGTGTAATGCAATAATAAATGTATAGCTCCGCCTATGAATTATTCCAGTTCTTCCCTCAAAAAAAAAAAAAAAAAAACTGACTCTATCCAGGCTTCTAAATCTATCAAGATGACAGGAAATAAATGGAATAGAGGAACACTTGAAACAATACCAAGAGGTTGCCATCAGCAAAAACACAATGAGATGAATTTTATATGAAAATTTTTTTCAATAAAGAATAGGCATTTTAATAGAGAACTACTATGAATTAAAGAATATATAATCCATATTCAGTATATAGATTTTCTTACATTCTCATATTACTATAAAACAATCTATGAAGACATTTTTTAAAACAAGAGGGACTATCCATCACGGATCAGCTATCAGATGAATAAAAGAATTATTCTGAATTGTACTGAATTTAAAATATATAGTTCTATTATCAAACATCCTTCATCTGTTAGGAACCTTAAAGAATTTGTGAGTGAAAAGATATGATATTTGGAATTTTCATTTAAATAATAAGCAAAAAATGGAGGGGTAATCATTGAACCAAGAATGGCAAATTTTTTTAATTGTTGTAACTGGCTAAGTCCATGGAGGTTCACTGCACTATTCACTTTACACTCATGTACAATTTGAGTGTTTCCATATATAAAGAACTAAACTTACAAGGGGTGAAGCAAATTACAGCCAACGCAACCTGAAAGTACAGCTGGGAAAATGGAAAACACTTTACCCACTTTCCAGTTTTTGTACAGTTTTGGAAACTTGTATATTCTATACTACTTCAAGTGCAGATTGAATATAGCTCTATTGCCAATAGTTTTATAGACATAGATAAACTAAAAGATTCAGTCATTTAATTGAAAGATTGGCATATTTTAATCACTGATATTATCACAGGAATATAGAGATCTGTGTTCCAATGTGTTTTATCCACACATAACAATAAGTGAACTCAGTGGTACTGAAACTTTTAATCCTTGGAGGCTTTGACTCTTAAAACTTGTAGAAGACTCCAAAGATTTTTTTTAAATGTTTGTTATATTTATGCTTAGATATTACATAGAACTATGTCCTATGTTAAAAATTTGTTAACATGATTTTAATGTTATGCTATGTTAAAAATCAAATCTAAGAAATTTTTGCAACATGTATTTTAAAATTAAAATGACAAATCCATTACATGTTAACATAAAGGACAGCTTTTTAAGAAAAGTAGTGCAAAATTGGTGAGGAGAGTAGCATTGCTTTACTTTTTATTTTTTTCAAGTTTTCCTGCTCGCTGGCTTAATCGAAACTGACTGGATTCTTGTATTGGCTACCGCATTCAATCTGTTGCAATATATTGTTCTGTAAAAAGTAGATAAAAATTCAGTTTCACACAGATGTATAACTGGAAAAGGGAAGATAATTTTAATAGCTTTTTCAGATAATTGCGGCCATTCTTCTTTGATGCTACACCAAAAATAGACAGACCACAGACCACAGCTGCCTAAAGATTAGTTACAAAGTAAATTAACTTTTCATATTGAGTTACATTAAAATCCATTGATCTCTTGCACTTTAAAAGTGCTTTTACTGATGCTTGAATTTGTCATCACTCAGTTGTAAAACAGTAGTTCACTACATAGACCTGAGTGTTGACACATTTCATTCTACAATATCAAAATCACATTTGTTCATTTAACCACCAATCTCATCAGAAAATGTTTAAGTATTAGAAAGTTGCCAAACTCACAGTAGCAGATACAAATGTTCCAAAATTCGAATTTCTACTTGCAATCAAAAATTTTTATCACTGGCAACAAATACAGGCATTTGTTTGCCCTGAACTGACAGACTTTCTTGTTTCTTTTCAAGAAAATGTCTGCCAAATACCCAAGTGTGAATAACTATAGTTTGAGTGTCAGTTTTTCTTTTAAGTAAAATGATGTTTCATGAAAAAAGCAGTTTACTCAATTCAAAACTGAAAGAATTTCACCAGTGCTTTTGTGAGAGACAACGATCATAATTGGGTTTGCTCAGAAATGATTTATGCTCCCTTCCCATTTTACCAAATGGAATATTAAAAATAGCATCGACTCAAATGTTGAAATTTAATAAAATCAATAATTTTTCACACTTCATTAAGGGTGTTCTTAAGTGTAACTGACACTTTTATTACTGTGAGTGCACAACAGTGAAGAATACAATGACTATTAGAACAGTTTAGTGCCTCTATCTTGATTCTTACTAAAGTTCCAGTGGTTTTACCCACCATCAATGCAAAAGTTATCACAATGAAGAGGTAAATAGTGTTAATGAAGATCATTTTGACCTGGAGGATTCCTGAAATAGCCTGAGTCCTCCAGGGGGGTCTTCAGGCCATGCTTTGGGAACCACTGGTCAATCCTGAATATATATAATTTTTCAGTTCCCTCACATATATGATGGACATGTTAACAATTTTAATATAGATAACTCATAGAAATGAGTAGGTAGCATTCAGAGGCTGGCAGTCTAAGGTTTATTAAGTAATTAACTGCCTCAGTCAGTATGATAAGTTCTCATGAACAACTTTCTGGAGGAAAATATGCAACCTATCCAAAATTATTCATATTGTTTTGATTTCTTAAAAGATAATATATAGAATGAAAACTTTAAAAGGTATTATATATATATTATATATACACATACATATATATGTATATGTAATAGAAATTTTAAAATTATTTTAGATAATTTTATGTTTAATTATAATATAATTATATAATTTTGAAGCTATATAATTATATATATATATATAGCATATATATATAATATACAATACAGAGATGGATCATGTACACATTTTACCCAGTTTCTGTAAATGGTAATATCTTGCAAAACTGTAGCAATGTCACAACCAGAGTATTGACACTGATAGTCAAGATAGAGAGCATTTACATCACTTTGAGGTTATATATGTTGCCATTTTATATTGGGCATGATTTCCATCCCCCTTCTTAATTACTGGCAACCACTAATCTGTTTTTTTGTTTCTTAAAAGTTTTTCCTTTCAGGAATTTTATATAAATAGAACCATACAGTATGTAAATTTTTGGAACTCACTTTTCCATTCAGTATAATTTTCTGGAGTTTCATCCAGTTTGTTGCACATGTCAATAGCTTATTCTTTTTCATTAGTAAACAGTAATCCACAATTCAGATGTGCCCATTTAATTCAACAGTTGAGAGTTATTTGGGTTGTTTCCAGGTTTAGGCAATTAAAAAAAAAAGCTACTATGAATATTCATGTGCAGGTTTTTGTTTAAACATAAGTCTTTGTCTCTCTGTGATGACTGCCCAGCACTGCAATTGCTGGGTGGTATGAAAGGTGAGTATTCAGTTTTAAAAGAAACTGTCAAGCTGTTTTTCAAAATGGCTTTACTATTTACATTCCTACCAGCAGTATATCAGTTCAGTTCAGTTCAGTTCAGTCACTCAGTCGTGTCCGACTCAATGTGACCCCATGAATCACAGCACACCAGGCCTCCGTCCATCACAAACTCTCGGAGTTTACTCAAACTCATGCCCATCAAATCAGTGATGCCATCCAGCCATCTCATCCTCTGTCATCCCCTTCTCCTCCTGCCCCCAATCCCTCGCAGCATCAGGGTCTTTTCCAATGAGTCAACTCTTCACTTGAGGTGGCCAAAGTAATGGAGTTTCAGCTTCAGCATCAGTCCTTCCAATGAACACCCAGAACTTATCTCCAGGATGGACTGGTTGGATCTTCTTGCAGTCCCAGGGACTCTCAAGAGTCTTCTCCAACACCACAGTTCAAAAGCATCAATTTTTCGGCGCTCAGCTGTCTTCACAGTCCAACTCTCACATCCATACATGACCACTGGAAAAACCATAGCCTTAACCAGACAGACCTTTGTTGGCAAAGTAATGTCTCTGCTTTTTAATATGCTGTCTAGATTGGTCATAACTTTCCTTCCAAGGAGTAAACGTCTTTTAATTTCATGGCTGCAGTCACCAGCTGCAGTGATTTTGGAGCCTAAAAAAATAAAGTTTGACACTGTTTCCACTGTCTCCCCAGATGGGACCAGATGCCATGATCTTAGTTTTCTGAATGTTAAGCTTTAAGCCAACTTTTTCACTTAAGAGGCACTTTAGTTCCTCTTCACTTTCTGCCATAAGGGTGGTGTCATCTGCATATCTGAGGTTATTGATATTCTCCTGGCAATCCTGATTCCAGCTTGTGCTTCTTCCAGCCCAGCGTTTGTCATGATGTACTCTGCATATAAGTTAGGTAAACAGGGTGACAATATACAGCCTTGACGTACTCCTTTTCCTATTTGCAGTATATAGATGATTCTAATTCTCTGTATCCTCTCCAGTGATTGTTGCCAATGACATCACATTGCAGTTTTAATCTACAAATTGAAACAAAGTCCCATATGCCCCTAAGTCACTCCTTGTTTACTACCTGGTGGACGTAGAAGACCGGGTTCCCTCTTGGCTTTCATTGAAATGTGAGGGGAGGGGCTCCTTGTTACTGCTAAGAGGGGTTGAGGTTTTTAGCAATCTAGGTGATCTCCCTCACTGCCACAGTGTGATGACCTCATTATTTCCGGGAAGTGGTGAAAATCCTGATTCTTCAGTGAACCTCTAACTTCACACCAGCTGGGAGGTAAAAGGATATCTCATTACTGCTAGATAGGGGTGAAAGTCCAACTCCCCACAAGGACTCACCTAATACTTGGGGTAGGGGTGCCTCATCAAAGGCAAGTAGGGATGGAAGTCCCAGCTCCACATGGACCTTCTCTGATATTACACAATGTTCAAAACCATTTTGCATTGAGTTGGGCCTTCCTTGGCCTTCCAGTGGTTAAGATTTTGCCTTCCAATGAAGGGAGTGTGGATTTAATCCCTGGTTGGGGAGCTAGGATCCCATAAGCCTTGTGGCCAAAAATTACAAACATAAAATTGTAAAAAATAATAGACTTTAAAATGGTCCACATCCACCTCCCCCTACTTCCCTACCATGCCTGGCATGCTGGCCCTTTCCCGGTGGAGTGGAAATGAGGAGAGGGGGTATCCAGTGGCCTGGAGCTCAGTGACAGCTCCGGGTCTCCCCTCTGCTGGCTCAGGTGTCCTGGGGGCTCCTGCAGAACACTACCCTAACTCCTGATCCAAGGGCCAGCGTGGGGAGGAGATGGGCGCAGGCCAAATGCACTTTATACAGAGGTTTTGTATTGCTGGGAAGGTGTGTTTCTCCCACAGTTTGTTTATGAATATTCATGTGTTTCATAAATGTCTGATCCTGTCTGAAAAAATAAATAAATAAATAAATAAAATGGTCCACATCAAAAATAAATAAATAAATAAAAATAAAATACCATTGTGTTGTTTCCACTGGCTACTATTTATCCTGAATACAGGTGCATGCCTTGTATTGAATCAAACTTTGCATTGTAAAAGTTCCCTTAAAGGCATTATTTCTTTTATCTTTATCAATATTTACAAATAGTAACCTTTTTCTCCTCCTTTTCACTTTCTTCTCCCTGAATTAAACCATTTTTTTCATGTTCTTTTTCTGAAAAAGAATTTAAAAGGTGAGCTATGGAGGAAAAGATGGTGATTGAATACCCCTCCTCACTGCTTACAGCCTATGTAGAATCCATTTGAATTAATTCATTGCTTGATTGCTTTTTTAGGATTTGATTATGTGTCACTGATAAAAATATTTTAAAACTCATCTATGAATAAGGTCATGCATTTATATCAAACATTAAAAATGGAGTAGATGCAAAATCTCACTCTTTGTAGCTTATTGAGAATGCTGACAACTGTATATGCAGCTGGAGGAAACAGTAATAGAGGATGGTATTTGAGAGTGCTACCTAAAGGACTCTCTGAGAGCTAATATTTTAAGTCAGTTGGAGGCATATTTGGGTCCTACAAGTTAAAATACTAGACCATGCTGCCTGGAAACCCTGATAGCATCCAATCCAACATCAGTCATTTATTCATTATAATGAAATACGTCAAGAAAACAGGGGACAAATATCTCCTGATAAAGACCAAGGAAGGAAAGTGATGAATCTATTGCACCATTTGAGAGTTTCTGTACATTCTAAGGGCTTGATAACAACACCAGATAGCAATCTGAAAAGAGAAGGCATGGTCTGAAGGGGCAGAAGCCATAGGCGATGCCCAAAAAGGAACAATGAGGCATTGCTGCATAGTTGTGTAACAACAGGAATTGGTGTGACCTTAGAAAAATACTTTACTACTTCTCAGCTTTTCTGAGTACCATTTCCCTCATCTGCTAAGTAAGGAGCATGATTGGCTAATTTAAGATCCCCCACAGTACTACGTACCTGGCTTCATAGTGTTATGCCAGACCTGAGTTGAATAAGTGTCATATGCTTAAATAATAAATGCGTGATTATTATTTATGACAGGAAAAGAAAGAATAGAAAATTCCATTAGACTTGATTCTAGTTTAAACTTGATTATCACATTAATGCCTTGATCAAAGGCATTTCCATTCAAAACTGTCTCCTTGAGTTAAATGTAAAATTAAGCAATCTTTAAAAGGTAAAGTCTAATACACAGTCAAGATCACAGTCACTCCCTTGATTAAATATATACACTGAGGATAATTCATGAATCTGTTTATTCTTCCCTAGTACGCAGGCCTAAACTGAAGTAATATAGCTGCAGCAAAAGCTTAGAGAAAAAACTTTGATGAAGGGCTTACCTTCCAGAGGAAATTAAATGCAGAGAAACTCCATAAACCTCTGTCTGGAGAAGCTCCTTTCCATTTTAAGCAGCCTATATGCCTACAGTAGGGCCATACGAGCTCCTTTAGAGTTTCTTGGACAATTGAAAAGAGAAAAAATAATTAAATTTTTTTAATTACTGAAAACATCATAAAATAAATGAGGAAGACAAACAGGAGGCCACAATTTTAACAGCAATATATTTTCAAGTAATGTATGGCACTCAATTGTTAATAATGTGGAGTTTAATTTTTGAAGTCTGGAATCATTTTTACACAGTGCTTTTACAAGGAGCTTACTTAATTTTCTACTAGAGGATGAAGACTAAGACTCGAACATTTTAGAAGTAGAAGAGTCAGGTCTAAGATACATAGATGAGCACCTGGATCAGATCAGGAAAGCATTGTCCTAAAATAATTACTTGGCTAACATTTGACAAGTGTTTTCATAAAAGATAAAATAATTTTCTGCCCCCCACCTAAGGAAAAAAAACAGAAATAAACATTTCAAAGGCAAGGAGGCTGAGGATTAGATGATTTGTTTGGACGTGCTTATGTTTAGCAACTATGTGATAGAGTGTGGGTGTACTTTGTCGCTCAGTCACATCCAACTCTTTGTGACCCCATGACTGTAGCCCACCAGGCTCATCTGTACACGGAGATTCTCCAGGCAAGAATACTAGAGTGCGTTGCCATGTCCTACTCCAGGGATCTTCCCAACCTAGGAATCAAACCCAGGTCTCCCGCATTGCAGGCAGATTCTTTACCGTCTGAGCCACCAGGGATGTCCATAAGTGATGGAAACAAGTCAAACCTAGGACCCAGGAAGCATGGAAAGCAAATGGTGACTGGAAGGGAAAAAATGAGATGAGGTATAAAGCCATTTAGGGCCTTCTCTGGCTATTTATACTCTTCCTATGACACACTTCTGATCCTTTTATCATACTCATTTGGGACAGGTTAAATTTTAGTTATAGATATAAACTTCAAGGGGGCTTCCCTAGTGGAAGTGGTAAAGAATCTACCTGCCAATGCAGGAGGTTCAATCCCTAAGTCAAGAAGATTCCCTGGAGGAGGAAATGTCAGCCCACATCAGTATTCTACCTGGAAAATCTCATGGACAGAGAAGCCTGGTGGGCTACAGTCCAAGGGGTTGCAAAGAGTCAGACACAATTGAGGGACTAAGCATGCACGTGTTATCTACTGGAAGTCCCGATGCCTCCCCACCTGCAGATACAAAGTTGAATTTTAAATCTTCGTTGAATTACAATTACTTTCTTTTCTTAAAGGTAAGATTTTTATCCCTGTTTGAATGCATATATCTTTGAAAAGTCCAACATTTGTGGTTTTATCAGGTTTTACTTCAAGGTGGCATAGAGGGGCGCTCTGAGGACAAGTTTTGATGAGGATAGGAAGAGAGAGAATGAGATTACTTGACAGCACAAAGTAGGAAATCAGGGAAGGGGTATCCATTCACTAAGAGAAAGATGCAAGATATAGAACCAGGATGCCATAACCTCTGAGTATCACCTGCCCCATAACCGTGCCTAGAATTTTTCAACTTCATTTTGGTTCTCAGTGTAGAAAAAGAGAATATGAGCAAAAGGAGAGGAAGCTATCAGAGTTTCCAGGCTTCAGCATTTGGTTTTTTTCTTGTTTGTTTTATTATAGTTTACTGTAAAGAGTATAAGAAGACTGCCAAAAGATCAAGGAACTTTTCTTGTAATGAGTTATTACTTTTAAGTGTTTAAAATAGGCAAGAGAAATCTCTTTCTGCCTGGAATAGATATTGGTCTCAGTAATTGCTACCTGTTTGTGTCAGGCACAATACTAAATGCCTTAAATACACTAATATATGCCATGATTTTGATAACACTGGGAAGTAGTTTGTCCATTATCACCATTTAAACATGAAGAAACTTCAAGAAGTAAAGTCCTTGCCACGGCCATTGAATTATTAGATGACAGAGTCATAATTTAAACCGAGATCTTTAAAACTCCACAGCATTAAAGAATTACCACTACATTTAACACTTCCTTTGGGGGCCCGAAGTAATCCATACTGTCAACAATAATTACTGCTTACATAAAGTGAGTGTTCATTACATGCCACGCACTGTACCGAGCACTGCTCAGGCATTTCTTTTAATTATTGCCACAATCTTATGAGTTAAGAAATATAATGATACCATTTTACTGTTGAGGAAATGGAGGTAGAGAAGGCAAATAACTTGTCCAAATGATGGAAGATAAAATTCTAATCAAAGAAGCTAATTCCAATAGTTGTGCTCCCACAGATGGAGTCGGTATGTTGGTTCCACAAAGGCGTCTAAAATGGATGTTTTTATGAAGATTATTTTTCTGGAAAACCTGCATGCAATTAATATGGTTCTAATTTTAATGCTACTTATATAATACCATTTATGTAGACTATCAAAACTGTGACACTCTTAAAAACTGGTAAAAAGGAAAATTGGACCATATTTCAGTTCTGTACAGTCACTCAGTCGTGTCCGACTCTTTGCGGCCCCATGAGCCGCAGCACGCCAGGCCTGCCTGTCCGTCACCAACTCCCGGAGTCCACCCAAACCCATGTCCATCGAGTAGGTGATGCCAGTTCTAACTGTTGCTTCTTGACCTGCATACAGATTTCTCAGGAGGCAGGTCAGGTGGTCTGGTATTCCCATCTCTTTCAGAATTTTCCACAGTTTATTGTGATCCACACAGTCAAAGGCTTTGGCATAGTCAATAAAGCAGAAATAGATGTTTTTCTGGAACTCTCTTGCTTTTTCGATGATCCAGTGGATGTTGGCAATTTGATCTCTGGTTCCTCTGCCTTTTCTAAAGCCAGCTTGAACATCTGGAAGTTCACGATTCATGAATTGCTGAAGCCTGGCTTGGAAAATTTTGAGCATTACTTTACTAGCGTGTGAGATGAGTGCAATTGTGCGGTAGTTTGAGCATTCTTTGGCATTGCCTTTCTTTGGGATTGGAATGAAAACGGACCTTTTCCAGTCCTGTGGCCACTGCTGAGTTTTCCATATTTACTGAAAGACTATTTCAGAAATTTACATTGCACCAGAAAGGGCTGCTTTTGTGAAATGCTCTCATCACCCCCTGAAATTTTGCTGAGCTGGTTGTATTTTTATAATTAGAAGTAAAGCTTTAATTTTAAGATCAATTTTTCACCCGGGTCTGGGAATTTTGAAATTGACTAATCCTTTCGAAAATTGTATGTATTTCTCCTTTAAGGTTAAAAATCTTAGGAATCTTTAATTTTTTAATTGGAGAATAATTGCTTTACAGTGTTGTAGTGGTCATTGCTGTACATCAACACAAATCAGTCATAATTTTATATATATATATCCTCCCTCATGAGCCTCCCACCCCGCCTCCTCTTCCTACCCCTCCAGGTTATCCCAGAGCACTAGACTGGACTCCCTGTGTTATAGAGCAGATTCCCACTAGTTATATGTTTTACCCATTAGAGTGTATGTATGTCAATTATAGTTCCCCTTGTCAGGGGTTTCTCTCAGCTGGATTCCCTGAGGGAACATTTCCTGCGGCCTTTCTTCTCCTTCAGTACCAGTCTCTTCTTTATCCCTTGTTCAATGGCTAGATGTCAAGTGATCATCTATTATGGCAGGCCGTGCGTTCTCACTCGCTTTTGTTGTGCCTGACTCTTTGTGACCCCATGGTGTGCAGCCCCCAGGCTTCTCCATCCATGGGACTTTCCTGGCAAGAATCCTGGAGTGAATTGCCATGCCCTCCTCCAGGGACCTTCCTGACCCAGGGATGGAGCCTGTGTCTCCTGTATTGCAGGTGGATTCTTTACTGCTGAGCCACTGGGGAAGCCCTGCTCTAAACTGCTGCGATAAACCTCTCCTCACTTTTGTTCTTTATAATTTTACTCATCTTTGCTATAATTTGTCCAAGGTTAGGCTTCCAAGTTAGCATTAGTGATAAAGAACTCGTCTGCCAATGCAGGAGACATAAGAGATGCAGGGTCAGTCCCTGGGTCAGAAAGATCTCCTGAGGTGGCAACCCACCTCAGTATTCTTGCCTGAAAACTTCCCAAAGACAGAGGAGCCTGGCGGGCTACAACTCATAGGGTCGCAAAGAGTTGGATACAATTGAAGCAACTTAACTTGCACATATGTTCAAGAGCAAGGGTGCTAAGTCTCCTCAACCCTGATGCTGTTCATCAGGGAGTTATTACTGGTGTCCTTATCAAGAGGGATTCATTTACTAGGTAGTGATGACACCATTTCAGTCCAAATATAGAGGAAACCATTCTCAGCACACTAGAGTTTGTTTATTATCCCCAAGTCGATCAGTGAAGATCCCTGGAGAAGATCCCTGGAGAAGATCAGCGAAGATCCCTGGAGAAGGGATGGTTACCCCTTGTTTGGAGAATTCCATGGACAGAGGAGCCTGGAAGAATACAGTCCATGGTCACAAAGAGTCAGACATGACTAAGCAACTAACACACACATTCCCAAATGTAAACTAGTTCCAGTTCTAGCTTGTAAACTGATTTCACAAATTTATGTAAATTTGTAACAGCTTTTAACAAAACAAAGGCAAAAATAAGACTTTACAAAAGGATCAATGATTTTTTAAAAATTGATTAGTGGCTTTTTTTTCTTTTGCTAAAACCCAATAGCTTGGCAGTGCCAAGGTGCTGTTCTAATGATGTTGGATTTATGATCCCCTAAAATATTCTAAGGCAAAATACACAAAAAATTAAAGGTGAGATTTCAATAGTTTTGTCCCCTTTGTGTTATTAATGTAATCATTATTACCTCCTCTGTTTGTCATAGATATGATTACTTCATTGTGAGCCAAAACAGAAAGACAATTACTCTAAATATCGGTGAAAAGTAAGACCATAGCTATTAGTGGGAAAATATGAAAACGTTTTCTATTTGCCAAAAGTGTGGAATAAAACTTGAGTGGGTTTAACCTATCATTTGCATATAGTAGAAAGTGAATGGGCATTGGACCATTATAAAATTAGAGATAAAAAATGTAATTTCTCTGAGTCAGTTTCCTTATTTGTAAATTAAGAATAATTAGAGTTACCTCAAACTATGTTTGTGATAGTAAGTCAAAATGTATGTCAGACATCTGATACATCCTAGAGGGTCTTGAGTCAGTTCTCATGGGTCCTCTACTAGGCTGAAGCCTATTTAATGCACATTCCAATGCTTATCAGTATAAAAGGTAGGCAAGTCATTGCAATAACTAATTTTAAAGATAAAACATGTACTCTGAAATGATTTTAAGGATTGTTTCTCTCAGTTCCCAGCCTTCTCCACTTTGAATAAGCAGAAGGTACAAGGCCTTTGAAAGGCTCAAACACCACTCAGAGTTGCTTCATTTTGTTGGTTTAGAAACCAGTTGTCCTCCCAAAGGCCCTGGAATTTTATGAGCAGAGTCATTGAGCTTCTAATTGAAAGTCATTTGGAAAAATTGCATTTTATATTTAAAGAGAAGTCATTAAAGGCAAATATTAATGACTCTCATGAAGCCACTGATTTCACTTCAGAGGCACTCACTGAAGCCCAACAAATTGGAAACTGAAAAGGAGGCCATCATAATTGATAAGGTGTCATCTACATTAGTAAACCTTTCAATGGAAATTTAAAAAGCCAAAAATGGAAATTTCTGTCATCAAGCAACCCTGAGTTATTGGTTATTTAAAGTACTCTTCCACTTAAATTCATCTGAAGATATATCCTGAAGATGCATTTTTATGATAGGAAAACCACCTTGATTTATTAGTGATTTACATGGAGAACCCATAAGCAAACACCTGGAAAGCTAAGTTAGCTTTGATTGTAATTTGGGAAGAAATACTAATCTATCTTTAGATTTTCTTACCTTAACATTTTAAGCATCTGTATAACTTATCATTTTTTAACCCCAACATGAAGAAGTGATCATTTTTAATGTAAACATAAAAGAATCTAATAGGGGCATAATTTTCAATCATTCTTTTATTGGAGCTATTATTTCATTTCCCTTAGCATGTTATCGAACTGATTTTCTAACAGGTCATGACCTGTTGCCATAGATCGCAGCCATGTAGCTCAACCACCAATATCTTTTTTCCCCTCCAAATTTTGGCACTCGTATCTCCCAGCTCTGATGTTCTCACTAGAAAAATGCACTCCCCAGTCACTGCAATCACTGCCTTTGTTATGTTTTATTTTATTATTTTTGTTATTATGTTTTATTCCTAAACAAGAGTGAAAATGGTGGTTATTTCCAGAACCCTGTTGTTCTCCTTTCTGGATCCAGGGACTCTCCTTTCTGTCTTAATATTTTTGCCAGGTAGCCCTTTTGAAAGGAGATTTTTGTTTTCCTGTTAATACGGTTGTCTTGAATATTGAGTTCATTCATAGTTCTGCTTTTACAGAAATTCCATGATAAAGAGAAATATTTAGCATAGTTGTTAGCCATTCAGTATGAGAAAAAAAATACTAAGAGATATGTTCTTAAATATTGGAACAAGCATATTTGGATAGGTCTGGGGAGAAAAATAGCTTATCCCAAACAGCTCTGATTTTGTGGATAAATTCCTCTTAGTTGATAAGAGAACAAAATAGATAAAACAAGTAAAATTCCATTCTGAAAATGATCTTAATGGTACGGTGTAACTCTATATCAGTAAGTAATATGAACTTAAGTTCCTGATATATATTACTCTGAAGTATAAAGTAAAAAATAATTTTTAAAAGAAAAAATTGCCCTGCCAATTGAAAGAGCCTATAAACAATGAGCCCAGCAGTAATAAATATACCTGGCACTGAGATGATACTCCAATAAAGGGAAAAAGTGCTTCTTAGATAAATGACTGATCCTAAGGCTGGGGCAGTGAATCCAAAGAATGAACCTGGCACATGTTGTAGTTACAGAATATGAGAAGGTGCTGAAAAGAAGAAAAAAAAGACAGAAGACAACGAGGTGTCTTTAAAGTAAATAAAGAACTATCTGTGTTCAGTTCAGTTCAGTCGCTCAGTCGTGTCCGACTCTTTGTGACCCCATGGACTGCAGCACACTAGGCCTCCCTGTCCATCACCAACTCCTGGAGTTTACTCAAAGTCATGTCCATTGAGTTGGTGATGCCATCCAATCATCTCATCCTCTGTAGTCCTCTTCTCCTCCCACCTTCAATCTTTCTCAGCATCAGGTTCTTTTCCAATGAGTCAGTTCTTCGCATCAGGTGGCCAAAGTATTAGAGTTTCAGCTTCAGCATCAGTCCTTCCAATGAATATTCAGGACTGATTTCCTTTAGGATGAACTGGTTGGATCTCCTGACAGTCCAAGGGACTCTCAAGAGTCTTCTCCAACACCACAATTCAAAAGTATCAATTCTTCAGTGCTCAGCCTTCTTTATGGTCCAACTCTCACATCCAGACGTGACTACTGGAAAAACTATAGCTTTGACTAGGCGGACCTTTGTCAGCAAAGTAATGTTTCTGTTTTTTAATATGCTGTATAGGTTTGTCATAGATTTTCTTCCAAGGAACACGCATCTTTTAATTTCATGCCTACAGTCACCATCTGCAGTGATTTTGGAGCCCAGGAAAATAAAGTCTCACTGTTTCCATTGTTTCCCCATCTATGGCCATGAAGTGATGGGACTGGATGCCATAATCTTCATTTTTTGAACATTCAGTTTTACTCCAGCTTTTTCACTCTCCTCTTTCCCTTTCATCAAGAGACTCTTTAGTTCCTCTTTGATTTCTACCATAAGGGTGGTATAATCTGCATATCTGAGGTTATTGATATTTCTCCCAGCAATCTTGATTCCAGCTTGTGTTTCATCCAGCACAGCATTTCACATGATGTTCTTTGCATACAGGTTAAGTAAGTAGGGTGACAGTATACAGCCTTGGTGTACACCTTTCCCAACTTGGAACCAGTCTCTTGTTCCATGTCCGGTTCTAACTATTGCATCTTAAACTGCATACAGATTTCTCAGGAGGCAGGTCAAGTGGTCTGGTATGTCCATCTTTTTAAGAATTTTCCACAATTTGTTGTGATCCACACTGTCAAAGGCTTTAGCATAGTCAATGAAGCAGAAGTAGATGTTTTTCTGGAACTCTTTTGCTTTTTCAATGATCCAACAATGCTGGCAGTTTGATCTCTTGTTCCTCTGCCTTTTCTAAATCCAGCTTGAAGATCTGGGTGTTCTCAGTTCACATACTGTTGAAGCCTAGCCTGGAGAATTTTGAGCATTACTTTGCTAGCATGTGAAATGAATGCAATTGTGTGGTAGTTTGAGTATTCTTTGGTATTGCCTTTCTTTTGGATTGGAATGAAAACTACCTTTTCTAGTCCTGCGGCCACTGAAGTTTTCCAAATTTGCTGGTATATTGAGTGCAGCACTTTCAGAGCATCATCTTTTAGCATTTGAAGTAGCTCAACTGGAATTCCATCACATCCACTAGCTTTGTTCATAGTGATGCTTCCTAAGTGCCACTTTACTTGGCACTCCAGGATGTCTGGCTCTGGGTGAGTGATCACACCATCATGGTTATCTGGGTCTTTAAGATCTTTTTTGTACAGTACTTCTGTGTATTCTTGCCACCTCTTCTTAATATCATCTGCTTTTGTTAGGTCCATCCCATTTCTGTCCTTTATTGAGCCCATCTTTGCATGAAATGTTCCCTTGGTATCTCTAATTTTCTTGAAGAGATCTCTGGTCTTTCCCATTCTATTATTTTCCTCTATTTCTTTGCACTGATCACTTAGGAAGGCTTTCTTATCTTTCCATGCTATTCTTTGGAACTTTGCATTCAAATGGGTATATCTTTCCTTTCCTCCTTTGCCTTTAGCTTTTCTTTTCTCAGCTATTGTAAGGCCTCCTCAGTAACCATTTTGCCTTTTTGCATTTCTTTTTCTTGGGGATGCTTTTGATCACTGCCTCCTGTACAATGTTACGAACCTCCGTCCATAAGTATTCATGCACTCTATCAGATCTAATCCCAAAAATCTATTTGTCACTTCCACTGTATAATTGTAAGGGATTTGATTTAGGTCATACCTGAATGGTCTAGTGGTTTTCCCACTTTCTTCAACTTAAGTCTGAATTTTGCAGTAAGTTCATGATCTGAGCCATAGTCACCCCCGGTCTTGTTTTTGTTAACTATATAGAGCTTCTCTATCTTCGGCTGCAAAAATGTAATCAATCTGATTTCAGTATTGACTATCTGGTGATGTCCATACTTAGAATTGTCTCTTGTGTTGTTGGGATAGGGTATGTGTTATGGCTGGTGCATTCTCTTAGCAAAACTCAGTTAACCTTTGCCCTGCTTCATTTTGTACTCCAAGGCCAAACTAGCCTATTACTCCAAGTTTCTCTTGACTTCCTACTTTTGCATTCCAATCTCTTATGATGAAAGGACATCTTTTGTTGGTGTTAGTTCTAGAAGGTCTTGTACATCATCATAGAACTGTTCAACTTCAGCTTCTTTGGCATTGGTGTTTGGGGCATAGACTTGCATTACTGTGATACTGAATGGTTTGCCTTGGAAACAAACAGAGATCATTCTGTCATTTTTGACAATGCACCCAAGTACTGTATTTTGGACTCTTTGTTGACTATGAGTGCTAATCCATTTCTTCTAAGGGATCCTTGCCCACGGTAGTAGATATAATGGCCATCTGAATTAAATTCACCCATTCTGGTCCATTTTAGTTCACTGATTCCTAAAATGTCAATGTTCACTCTTACCATCTCCTGCTTGACCACTTCCAATTTACCTTGATTCATGGACCTAACATTCCTGGTTCCTATGCAATATTGTTCTTTAAAGCATTGGACATTACTTTCACCACCAGATACATCCACAACTGGGCATTGTTTCCACTTTGGCTCAGCCTTTTCATTCCTTTTGGAGCTATTTCTCTGCTCTTCTCCAGGTTCATATAAATTAAGGGGGAAAAAAAAATCTCATGTCTGTGCTACTGACTCCAAAGTTGATCAGAAGAGATCTGATAATTCTGCCTTTAACAAGATCTTTCACAGATACTTAAAACCCTAAAATTAAAAAAAAAAGCATATTTATAAAAGCAAGTTGTTACTGTTAGAATGGCAGCCTCAGGAGCTCTACAGACATGTTCTCCAATAAAGCAAACACAACCAGTGAGAACTGTTTTTAAAATAGCAATGATAGTACTCTTTTAAAGTCTCTGGAAATTTTTTGTGAGTATGCAGCATACGAGAAAACTTTGATTCAAGAAGGTATCTACTAAGTGTTTGTAAGAAGAGAAAGCATCTGTAACACCTGGATATGTGCCTTGTTCTACTTCCACCTTCTCCAGCTCAACAGGAGGGAATCTTCACTCGTGATGTACTTGACCAAGAAAACAAACCAATCTCTCCCCTCATATTCTCAACAAGTAGTATGATATCTCACTAATAGCGACAGGCCACAGGCATGTCTCATCCTCTCCAGCCTCAGCTTTTGCATTGTTGGTGTTCACTCTGTAAGTCATGTCTGATTCTTTGTGACCCCCATGGACTGCAGCACGCCAAGTTTCCTGTCCTACACCATCTCCCAGAGTTAGGTCAAACTCATGTCCATTGAGTCAGTGATGCCATCCAGCCATCTCCTCCTCTATTATCCCCTTCTCCTCCTGCCTTCAATCTTTCTCAGCATCAGGGTCTTTTCCAATGAGTCGGCTTCTCACATTAGGTGGACAAAGCCATTGCAGAGGCTAAACCCCTGGTGATTACTGCCATGGGATTAGTATTAGTTCCATTCTCCATCCAGTCCCCTTTGATAGGGTAGAAGCTCTTTCCCAGGCACAGTAAGACTAAAGATACTGGACCCCCAGTATCCATTAACCCAACTCATTCAGGACGTAGATTCCATGCCAGAACAGTCACTCCCAGAAGGCCAGAAGCTGCTGCCACCACTAAATGCCCTGCTCATCAGCAGGGGTGGCACTCTTGCTTCCAGCTCTGGAAAAGTGGCTCCAAAAATTTTTTTTTTTTCTACTAAAGAGGTAGCCTGTAAAAACAGAGATATCTGGAGTACTCTCAAACTCAGTTTGAAAGAGAGGGCAGGAAGTTCAAATCTAAGATCACTCTTGAATACAATGAATATTTTGATGGTAAGCAATTAAGAGGATTCTGATAGCACTATGAAAGTAACAGGCTAACCCATTAGTCACCTTGCTGACCAGAGAGAACCAGGGAAAGAGACAACTAAGAAGAGCCTTCCTAAAGTCAGAACAAAGACCGACCTCCAAACTACCCCTGAAAAGGGCCTCTATTTAACATATTAGACTATGGAGCAACTTATACCCTTAGGATTCAGCTGAAAAATTAGTGGATAGTAACACGTGGGTGTGATATTAAGAGAGTGAGAAAGCTTAACAGAAAGATCAGAGAAGAGACAGAGTCCTGCTGATTTAACTGTGACTTGAAATGTTTTTATGCACATAAGTCTGTGGTTTTATTTACTGCTGAGAAATCTTGAACTTCCTGATAGCCATTAGTGCCTTAAATTCGTGATAGATTTCACAGCATCTGATGATTCCACAAATGTAAGATGATAACTCTGTGTGGGGAATATGATTCAGAGAGAAACTAAAAAGATAGTAATATATATTTATGCAAATATTGTTAATAATAAGCACCAAGGCAAAAAGAACATTGTAAGTAGAGAAATACACTAAAAAAATAAATGTTTCCTTTAAGTCTTTCATGGGACAACAACAGCTGTTTCAACGAAATAAAAAGCTATAAAAGCATTAGAGGAATGTATCTATATACATTTGGCTTGCTCTTAGAAATTGATATTCAGGGAACATATTAATATCACAGATACTTCTCTGCTATACAATGGTAGTGACTACATCTACATAATATTGAAGACAGATGTATACAGGGAATGAAAAGAAGACTATATCAAAGAATATTATTAGTGTTTTTTATACTCGTTCCAATGAATCTCCTTATACTGCTACTAAGGCAGTTTTCATAGAGTTCAAGAAAATGACATTGAAAATCTGCTCCATGTAACTCATAAACAGGAAATAATATAAGGGATAGAATGTGAGAGAGTGACAGGGAATATAGCCCAAGTCTAGAGGCAGTGATAGGAAATGATACAAAGGTAGTGGGATTACAAACAAGATTTCTTTCAGTGCTTTGATGTCTGTGATTCTAAAAGAGGAAATTGCATCCAATAGCATTTTCTTTCTTTGCTGCACCACCCGCTTGTGAGGTCTTAGTTCCACAGTCGGGGGTCGAACCCATACCCTCTGTTCTAAGTAGAGAGTCTTAACCACGGGGACACCAAGAAAGTCCCATCCAATAGCATTTTACACAGTATATATACATGATGTTAAATGCCTGTAGCATTCAGCGTGCCTCCATATATACTCATTTCATTCTTGTTGGCCTTATAGTAATCTTATTAACTGTCATATTCTCCATGAGAAGATCTTCACCGAAGAGGTACTGTGCACTTGTGGAATGTTTCTAGCATTGTTATTTATGATCCTTAAAATGACTCTGTGAGACATATAGCATCCTCCTCTGTAAGGGCTAGTCAAGAAAACTAAGGTACCGAAAGACTGAGTCACTAGTCCAAGGTCTCAAAGTAAGTCTCACAAGTGGAATTTAAACTCAAATACATGTAATTCAAAACTCAGATTATCTCCACTTTTGATGGCCTCCTGAGGATAGGGACTTTGTTTCTCTCAAAGGAGAGTTCTGTCCGCAGTATCTGGAACAGCCTCAGTGAGCTTTATTTAAGTGAATGAATTAGGGCAAATATGTTAGTGTCATGTAAATAAGACTGGACGAGGAATCGAGAACTTTGAACTCTAATCATGGTTCAATCACAGGTTAACAGTGAACAACTTCACCTTCTCATGCCTTCATGCTTTGCTTCCTCAACTATAAAATGATGATTCACAGATCATTTTAGTGAGAGCTCATTTTGAGCACAGATGTGAAGATCACTGGTAAAGCAGCCCACCCTCAGCCAGATACATTTCTACATTTAATCCAATATTTTCGACCCTCACTCAGTACAAACATCCTACTTCTGTGTTACACCTGTTCGTAGAATGGTAGCCGTGGAGAATTTCCTCTAACGGTGTTACTGCTACTCCTACTGCTAAGTCGCTTCAGTCGTGTCCGACTCTGTGCGACCCCATAGATGGCCCTCCAGGCTCCCCCGTCCCTGGGATTCTCCAGGCAAGAACACTGGAGTGGGTTGCCATTTCCTTCTCCAGTGCATGAAAGTGAAAAGTGAAAGTGAAGTCGCTCAGTCGTGTCCAACTCTTCCCGACCCCATGGACTGCAGCCTACCAGGCTCCTCCGTCCATGGGATTTTCCAGGCAAGAGGACTGGAGTGGGTTGCCATTGCCTTCTCTGCTAATGGTGTTAAGAGGAGGTCAAAGTTTCTCAGTACAAAATTTGGAATTGTTATTTAGGCTAATAATTCTTGGTAATAGGAGCTTCCCAATAACTCCCTTGAAAGATAAAAAGAAATAGAGCATGTTATTGTAGTTAATACATCCTTCTGTTGCTTACTTTTCTTTAGGGAAGTTTACATTAATGCATTCTCAACTATATATATATTCATATATATATATTTTTTTTTCCTTAAGCTTGACAGTAATATTAAATAGGCGGGTGTTTTTATGGGATGTAACAAACACATTTTCCTTGTTGTAGATATCTCACAAGTAGCAACTGGCTTGTTTGAACTGTCATTTTCTCTGACACTGAGCTGCTTTTGGGTTTCTGATATTGTTTCTTCTAGCTCCCGGTTTATCAATCTGGGTGTTCCTTGCTCTGACAGCACAGCATGGAGGACATGAATGGAAACTATAGTGGCTCACCAAAGAACACAGTAGTTCCCTCTCCCTCCCCCTGCTGGTCTGTAGTTCAACTTTCTAAAGTTTCAGTTACCCGTGGCCAACCATGGTCCAAAAATAATAAATGGAAAATTCCGGAAATAGTTTTACAAGTTTTAAATTGCATGCCTTTCCAAGTAGTGTGATAAAATCTCATGTCATCCTGCTCCCCAACCATCAACATCAGCTTCTCCTGACATCCAACCATCCTCATTATCATGGCTTGATGACCCAGGATCACTCAAAGCAGATGATCTTTTTTCTGACATATAGATGGTCAGTAGTAGCCTGGTTCTGTGTCACAATGCATATGTCATTCCCTCCCTTCATCTCACCATGTAAGCATTTTATCATTTCACATCATCACAAGAAGTGTGAGTACAATAAGATATTTTGGGTGAAAAAAAGAGAGACCACATTTACATAACTTTTATTATAGCATATTGTTGCAATTATTTTTGTTTTATTATTGTTGTTGTTAGTCTCTTACTGTGCCTAATTCGTAAATTAAACTTTATCGCAGGTATATATGTATGTATAGAAAGAAACATAGTATGTATAGTGTCTGGTACAACTTCTGTTTCAAGCATCCACGGGGAGGGGGGGGCCTTGGGACATATCCCCCATGAATCAGAGAGGAGACCAAAGTGCTCCAACAATGGAGGCTGTGCTCCTTATATAAGCTCCAGAAGAATTTGCCTAAGAGGAGTATCTCTTTGCTGGCATTTCTACTTCCAGCTCTGACTTGGACTCCACTTATAATTACATGTGACTTTAAATTCCATTTTAGAAGATATACATAGAGGATTAGAGAGTTTATTAAAATATGCTTTCTTCTATAAGGTTTTCTGCTTTTCCACATCCTAAACCTTCACATATTTGAATGCAACATTAAACCTGGAAATAAATGAACCAAAAAATAAAATTGTTAGCATCTGAGATTCAGCCAAACCAGGGAGATATTTTTCCTTACACTAAACAAAAATTTCATATGTTAATTGCTAGGCATATGCCAGCAACTCTGGCCCAACTATGTTGAAGTTAAATGGCTTCAGGTTTTAGAAATTGAAACAACCTCCAAATGATATCTGGAGGTAAGGTGGGATTGTGACTTCCTTGCATCAACTAATTCATGTGGCAAAGTGAAATTTTCCTTTGCTTCTACCTGCTTCTCCTTTGTAATGATCCAAAGTGGTTGTTGATTAGTCACTCAAACTGTAGCCTGCCAGATTCCTCTGTCCATGGGATTTCCCAGGCAAGAATACTGGAGTGAGTTGCCATCTTTCTCTAGGAAAGTAGTGTTTAGTCACCAAGAATTTCGGCAGGACCCTGTTGCCAGAATCAGGAAATGAGTTTACTTGGCAGCTGATCATCCAGGGAGTATATTTGTGTTGACCGTTGATTTCATGTCCATTGTGGAGCATTCAAGTTTTAATTCTCTATTTCCAAAATTACATCTTTCAAGCTGCTGTGATCATATAATGTTTGTGCTGCTATTGTTTAAATTACTATAGTTTCATTTCAGAGTGATTTCTCTCAAGAAAAGCAAACCTAATTTAAAACCCGTTAACAGCAGGCCATTTAGATTTTCTTAACCCTCACCCCCACTCCTCCACCTCAATGCCATGAGGTTTTAGAGAAGAGAATAAATGAGAAAAGCAGGCCTGAGTGAGATGGTCTGTTGTGACCCGGATAGTCTCGTACTTCCTCTATCAAAGTAAGTAAGTTTATTTGTTATTGCAAAACCATATACAATATCATGTGCAATTACGTTCACTGTTGCATTGTTTTATAGAACACAAAAATAAAACAATCCAAAGTCTAGTGACAGTAATACCATATTGCAGGGGTCCTAAATTAAGAAGTAAATGAATGCAAAATTCTATAAGTCACACAGTGGTGTGTTATACAGCATTGAAAATGAAGACTATTAATACATTAAACAAAATGGGTAAATTTCAGAAGTATAATGACTGATTGAAGCAAATTTTAAAAGCTCAGAGTTTGTGATACCACTTTTATAAAGTTCACAATCAAGCAAAATAAAGAATATATTGTTTATAGATACAGATATGATAACATTATTGAATAAAAAAGGAACACTGACCATCACATAATTTAGAATAATTATTACTTTTTAAAAGACATGAATGGAAAATGGGAGAAACACATGGATATTATCAAGATATTGGTGCTATATATCCTGCTTTTGAATGTATGTAGTGACACATGAAGGTTACAAATACACACCACATAAAATACAAAAATAAAATGAACACTTTAAAATCCATTACAAAGTAAAAAAGTTTGAATTGAACCATCTCAACCAAACTTAGGTGCAGATAAATTCAGAAATAAGTGTCAGCTCCATGTAAGGACTCCAGAGTGAAAGATCCATTCCAGTACTCTCCATTTCTCTCAGAGGCAGAAATGCTGACTTGAGCACTAATAACTTTGGTAGTGTAAATAGAGAAGACCCGTAACCACCCAGTGTGGAAGTTCAAAAGGGTAACAGGCAATGAGTTCCTAATCAAGACCAATTTGCCACATCTCCATAGTTACTTCAAGACAAATCAGTCTTCTTTCTCCATAATAGAGACTATGATTTTCTTTTTTGTTTTTTTTTTTTTTTTTTGAGACTATAATTTTCAATCAACATTCTGTTGGCTGCTTTAATACTATTTCTAGCTAGCTCCAATCCTGGATACTAGTTTAAAGGTTTTCTGGCTTCTAGAATCAAAGAATTATATAAACTCTGCCTTTATACTGTTACGACTCCATAGATATATAGAGGTTACTTAGTGAATACTCTGTTCCACTCTTATTTTATATGTGACAACTCTGAGGTTCAGCTTATTAGGTGAATTTCCAAAATCATACAGTCTGTGAGAAGAAAGGACCACAGTGCTCTTTCCTAACATTCATGTTTATATTCCATCTGGTTCCCTGTGGTATCTGTAATATTGAATTTGTGCTTATCCTATTCTACATTGCTTCTTGGCAAGCTTACCCTACCTTCTCCATGCAACATTCTATGTACTGAGATCTACACAATTAGGTGTGTACACCTAATTCTACACAATCAAATAAATATTCTGACTTGTTTAGTTAAAGTAGCAACCTACTCCAATAGACCAATACATTTTTCTTCTGTGGTATCATCATCATGAGCCATTGGTAGGCATTCTTTCCAGTGCAGGGCCTGCTGAGTGAAGCAGAGGGTGATGGTTCCTTTGAAACATACAACCAGGACAGAACCCCAGCCCCATTCTCTGCTAGAGAGTCAAACCCAACCTCGGCACTCAGGTGAAGACAGTACATGATAGTTTCCAAACACAGGATATAACTGAATCTCAAATATTCTATACATAGCAGGATAGGACTGCCAATATGGCTCTATAAAGCAATGAGGTAAAGGATATTGGTCTCATTTTCTGAGATGCTTCTGCAATAATCCCACCGAGACCACAAATAATGCTCTCTTTCTACTCTCTGCTTGAGAAGTTTTCTTCTACGTGCCATTTTTGATCAATTTATTGTCCATTCACTTATTAGCTTATTTACTCAAATATATATCAAGTTTCTTTATGTTCTGAATACATTTCTCCATTTACAACATTCTGAGTAGCTAATTTTATTGAATGCTAATTTTTAATGAAAATTCAAGTGATGGTAGGGCACAAAAAGCAAAATGAGTTACAAGACAAAGTAGAACTAGCGATGCTAGAAGAGTATAGATAGCCATCAGCATGGAAGCTAGAGGAAAACTGACTGCCTCTTTTTGGAGGGATCAATTCACAAGGTTCAATTCAGTTCAGTCACTCAGTCATGTCCAACTCTTTGTGACCCCACGGACTGCAGGTTGTCTGGCCTCCCTGTCTATCACCAACTCTCAGAGTTTACTCAAACTCATGTCCATTGAGTTGGTGATGCGATCTAACCATCTCATCCTCTGTCATCCCCTGCTCCTCCCACCTTCAGTCTTTCCCAGAATCAGGGTCTTTTCTAATGAGTCAGTTCTTCACATCAGGTCGCCAAAGTATTGGAGTTTCAGCTTCAGCATCAGTCCTTCCAATGAATATTCAGGACTGATTTCCTTTAGGATGGACTGGTTGGATCTCCTGGCAGTCCAAGGGACTCTCAAAAGTCTTCTCCAACACCACAATTCAAAAGCATCAATTCTTCAGCACTCAGCTTTTTTTATAATCCAACTCTCACATCCATATATGACTACTGGAAAAACCATAGCTTTGACTAGACACAACTTTGTTGGCAGAGTAATGTCTCTGCTTTTTAATATGCTGTCTAAGTTGGTTGTAACTTTTCTTCCAAGGAGCAAGCATCTTTTAATTTCTTGGTTGCAGTCACCATCTGCAGTCATTTTGGAGCCCAAAAAAGTAAAGTCTGTCACTGTTTCCACTGTTTCACCATCTATCTGCCATGAAGTGATGGGACTGGATGCCATCATCTTGGTTTTCTGACTGTCGAGTTTTAAGCCAACTTTTTCACTCTCCTCTTTTACTTTCATCAAGAGGCTCTTTAGTTCTTCACTTTCTGCCATAAGGGTGGTATCATCTCCATATCTGAGGTTATTGATATTTCTCCCAGCGATCCTGATTCCAGCTTGTACTTCATCCAGTCCAGCATTTCTCATGATGTACTCTGCATAGAAGTTAAATAAGCAGGGTGACAATGTATAGCATTGACATATTCTTTTCCCTATTTGGAACCAATCTGTTGTTCCATGTCCAGTTCTAACTGTTGCTTCTTGACCTGCATACAGATTTCTCAGGAGGCAGGTCAGGTGGTCTGGTATTCCCATCTCTTGAAGAATTTTCCAGTATGTTGTTATCCACAGAGTCAAACACTTTGGCGTAGTCAATAAAGCAGAAGTTGATGTTATTCTGGAACTCTCTTGCTTTTTTGATGGTCCAATGGATGTTGGCAATTTGATCTCTGGTTCCTCTGCTTTTTCTAAAACCAGCCTGAACATCTGGAAGTTCACAGTTCACATACTGTTGAAACCTGGCTTGGAGAATTTTGAGCATCACTTTGCTAGTGTGTGTGGTAGTTTGAGCATTCTTTGGCATTACGTTTCTTTGGGATTGGAATGAAAAATGACCTTTTCCAGTCCTGTGGCCACTGCTGAGTTTTCCAAATTTGCTGGCATATTGAGTGCAGCACTTTCACAGCATCATCTTTCAGGATTTGAAATAGCTCAGCTGGAATTCCATCACCTCCACTAGCTTTGTTCATAGGGATGCTTCCTAAGGCCCACTTGACTTCACATTCCAGGATGTGTGGCTCTAGGTGAGTGATCACACCATCGTGGTTATCTGGATTGTGAAGATCTTTTTTGTATAGTTCTGTGTATTCTTGCCACCTATGCTTAATATCTTCTGCTTCTGTTAGGTCCATACTGTTTTTGTCCTTTATTGTGCCCATCTTTGCATCTAATGTTCCCTTGGTATCTCTAATTTTCTTGAAGAGATCTCCAGTCTTTCCCATTCTGTTGTTTTCCTCTATTTCTTGCACTGATCACTGAGGAAGACTTTCTTATCTCTCCTTGCTATTCTTTGGAACTCTGCATTCAATGGGTATATCTTTCTTTTTCTCCTTTGCCTTTCACTTCTCTTCTTTTCACAGTTATTTGTAAGGCTTCAGTTCACACAGGAAGCTGTATATGAGGATTAGCAAATTTCCAACTCAAGGAGAAAAAGCTGTAAAAAACGTGTTTTATGTGTTTTATCTATCTCAGGTCCATATAAATATATGTATGTGGACATGTTTTGTCTCTAAACAGCCTTTAAAAACTAGAATTAATGACTAGATTTGGGGCTTCCCTGGTGGCTCAAATGGTAAAGAATCTGCCTGCAATGCAGGAGACCTGGGTTCTATCCATGGGTCAGGAAGATACCCTAGAAAACAGAATGACTACCTACTTTAGTATTCTTGCCTGGGTAACTCCATGGACAGAGGAGCCTGGCGGGCTACAGTCCATGGGGTCACAAAGAGTCGGACACAGCTGAGCGACTAACACTTTGGGGGGTAAACAGATACAACTGAACAACTTGCAAGATGACAGATTTGGAAGTTAAAAGGAGTAAAAGCTGATTTTTTTCCCATAGAATACCATGTTTCAGAACTATGAACAACAATATACTTTCAAAATGTTGGCTAGGTAACTGGCGTGAAAGATGGCAAATTTAATCACAATGAAAAATTGCATTATTTTTGTTTTTGGTGTTTTTTGTTTACAGCTGTGTCACTATGTTAGGGGAGATGAGTGCTGCTTTTTTGGTTTTGTTTTTTGCTTTTTTAAATTTTGTTTCATAGTTTTAAAAATAATGAGAAAAGGTTTACTACCTGCTCAACAGTGCAGTCATTAGATTATTTTCACTCTCCAGCTGCTACTGTCTTTGGGTTCAGCTGCATTTCATAAAAGAACACTGGAAACCCTTGGTTCCTATTACATAATTACTCTTGTGGAAGGGGAGGGATTATATTCCATTAAATTGTGCTGAGACTGATAGTAATGAGCAAGCACATCACCAATGCAAGTTTGTATACCTTTGTCCTCTGGCTTCCTAGACATTTTCTGTCTCAAGAGAATTGGTGTTACTTTGGGGATAAATATCACATTTTTCTCTTGATATTTTTTTTGTCATGCCAGATACTAAGTGCTGAGAAAAGTGAAAGAAAAAAAATGAAAATATTTTACCAAAGACAATTTCTTGTTTAGTAATTCTTCATGAACCTCCCTGATTTGGAGGTAACTCCTAGAAGATCTAAAATAATAGCTAGAAGAGATTGCTACCAAGGACTGAAAACAGAGTGGGAAGGATGAAGCCAGAGACAGTTGCTTTTCATCATAAGCTCTTCTGTTTTCATCATAAGCTCTTCTGTATCACTTTATTTTTGTTTTTAATATACCACTTTCTGTATTATCTTGATATAAAATTAAAACTAAATGACTAACTCCTTGAAAAAAGGAGCTTTAGGTATTCTTACATACTCAGAATGAGGATGTAAAAGGTATTTGCAAGAGAGATTTTATAAAAACTGGACAAAGGAGTTAAGATATTACCTAAAATTTATCAATTTCATCAAGAAAATCACAAAGCATAACAATTCATGTAATGCTATAAAACTAAAAAAGGTTTAGTTTTGAATTGGTAAAGCTAATTTAACTAATAAAATTATCTCTGCTAATCTTTCTTATGATATTGACATCATGGTATCTCTCTGTTGAAATTAACTGAATGGATATTTATTGAAGCCTTACTATGTCCTTGGCACTGCATTGAATGCTGAAATTGTACTGTTGAACAAAGCAGATGTAATTCTTCTCTTCATGGCATGTATAGTTTATTAGCAAAACTATGATTCAGAGAGATTAATTTCATCCTGTCAACACCAAAATATTGGATTTATTACACAGCAAAAAGCAGACAATGATTGTTTTATGTCTTGAATGATCCAAAAGTACCAACATTTTTCTAAGTTCAAGTGTCAATTCAGGTCTCTTTAACTTGTACTATTAAAATATGCCTATGTTTTGCAACAGAAATCTATAATTTCCCAGTCACCACAAATATGTAATATGATTTAAAATGCAAAATATATATGCTTCTTTGTCAAACAGCAAATAGAAAGAATGCTTATACTGTAGTCTACAAATCTGGTAATCATTATTATTCCAGGATAAAATATTTGGTCATACAATTGCTTGCTATGATTACAGTAACAGAAAAATATCTCAGGCTTATTGGAAGAAATAGTTCATAGCTACTTGTGGCCTTTATCAACAGCCTACTATAGGAGAAAACAAAACTCTGAGTAAAGTCAGCCAGTCTGTCATCAGAGATGGAAGAGAATATTGTTTGAATAAGGGAGGTAATCTTTGCCTGAAGCCTGTAATCTGAATTGACTAAGCATTTGTGAATTGTGAACCTCATGAGCAGTAGAGTCAATTGTTTCTGCAAAGCAGTAGCGTGAGCATGGCTAAGATAGGGGGGGCCTCAGCCTTTTTATGGTACATGCCACAAAACCCCACTGCTGGCCTGGGACAAGGAAGGCCACATTAGGGACACTGCGTTCTTATATACTGCCCACTATTGTTGAGGGGCACAGACAAAGCATAGTGGCCAATAAGTGAAAGAAAGATATTTCACGTTTGTAAATCATGTCTTCAAAAGAGAAATCATTTCTCAAGATGAGATTTGGAAAGCAGCCTATTTCTAAACCCCTTGTGACTCAAACTGTAAAGGGCTGTCAAAACACTTTGGTTCATCTGGCTGTAATATGCAAAATGGTCATGGCATTCTCCTAGAGCATATTAAACCAACAGAATTGAGCAATTAATCTTTAAGGGACCTTCAAATGGCATATTTTTCTAAAAGGAAAGAAGTAATATCATCTGCTACGTTTATGCTAAAAAGTTGGGGTAAATTAGGAGGTGAAATGATTTCAGAACCAACACTAGCATCCTTTTAGATGATTTTCGTTTAATGGTTTAGCAATTCCATGGGTTGGATGCTACTTCCAAATTAAGTGTATTTATCAACCATATTCATTCCTCTAAAGATTAAAAATTAATGCCTTTGTTAAGTGGGCAATGATTATACATTACTTTCTACATTTATATTAACTTCATTGCTTATAACTTCTCAGTTATAACAAAATATTTTCCTGTAAAGTTTTTTTCTCTAACATCTAATCAATAAAGAACCCTAATAAGTAAAGAAATCATGATCATGAAACACTTTATGGCCAATAAAGGCAAAACTTCTATAGTCTGTAGTTTTGTTTTGTTTTTATTTTCAGTTCAATCCACATACAGTGACTTCCTTTCTGCTCTAACAAATTATATTACCAATATCAATCTTTTTTCAATTTTATTCAACCCTACAGATCTCTCTGTAATACCTGCCACTATAGGTAGGATAGAGGACAAAATCTACTGACTTTAAATTTTAAAAATGTAAAGTCAACTAGTCAAATAAAACCAAGTGACTGATCTGAATAGATCAGTATTTCTACAACCTTTTTATTGCCCTCTGCCAAGGAGATGTTTTAAATATTTTGTCCTAACTCCTCCAATGAATTAATAACACAGATTGTGTATCTATTTATATATTTGGAACTTTTTGGAGGGACACAAACCATTACAATAGCGAAGACTTTCCAGTGCCTCAGGAACTAATTTTTGCCCCCATGGAATGAATGAACAGAGACTTCTGATATTTCCACCAAAACATTGTACAATAATTATAATAGTGTATTAGATATCTGGTAGTATAAGCCAATATATTTACCTGTAAAACCAAATTTCTTTGAAGTTTTATTTAAAACTTCTTATGTAGTTTCCATTCTAATTCTCAATAGAGCTGTATTTTCTGTGGTATACAGTACATTTTCCAAAATCTTTTACTAAAGTAAACCCACTCTGAGAACGTTCCATGCATACCCTGCAATGTTGTGTACCTCCGCCATATTGCAACACATCTTTCTTTATTATTGATATTCTAGTTCATAAATAGTATCATAAGGCTTGTGAATTCTTGAATACTACCTATGGATGGCTAAAATGATTCATGCTGACAGAGTTCAACTCTACAGATTAAAATTTTTTAAAAAAAGAAAGGTGACTCTTGTGTCTTCATCTTTTTTTAGCTCCTAGCCCCTTCTTCTTATCCCTTTTCCACCTAATTTCTGACTTTCCTCTTCAAAAACAACAACAAAAAAGGGTTTTGCTTCACAAAATATTGGGGCTACCAGTGGGGATAGCATGAAACTAAAATGTGTTTGCTGGGATAGAGAGCCAGTGGTGTCTCTGAATGTACATCTACCCACCAGATCTGTGTCTCTCTGTCCAAACTGTCTTCATTTCACATGCACGCTCAGTTGCTTCAGTCATGTCCAATTCTTTGTGACCCCCTGGACTGTAGCCACCAGCTCCTCTGTCCATGGGATTCTCCAGGCAAGAATACTGGAGTGGGTTGCCATGTCCTCCTCCAGCAGATCCTCTTGACTCAGGGATCAAACCCATGTCTCTTGTGTCTCCTGCAATGCAGGAGACTTGTGTTTCATCCCTGGATTGGGAAGACCCCCTGGAGAAGGACATGCTCCTCCAGTATACTAGCCTGGAGAATCCCATGGACAGAGAAGCCTGGCAGGCTACAGTCCATGGGGTCTTAAAGAGTTGGACACGACTGAATGACGAACAATTCATTTCAAGATGTTATCACAACAGGATGTATGATGGCCTCAAAATATGTTGAAAAAGAAAAAGTCTTAACACTTACTCCTGGAAATCTGATCTTGGGTATGCCATATTACAACACTGATCTCTTAAATGTGGTTAATAACAAATGAAATGCTGTGCATTATACTATACTACACTGATTGCCTTTTGAAGTCATACCAGGAATACATGGCTATCGAAGAGAAATTAAGGGGAAAAAAAACAGAGAGATCAAATAATAACAATACTATAAAAATCATATCATCTTTTTTCATACTACCTAGAGATAAATGATGTGAAGCAACCTCCTTCCAGGTGGATAATGTCCTTTTCAGATATTTTAAATTTTTAGATTTTTATTTGAGTCATATTATACTTAACATCCACTTGCTATGGACTGAATGTGTCTCCCTCAAAATTCACCCACTGGAGCCTTGATTCCCCAATGTACGTGATTTGCAGATAGAACTTTGAAAGAGGTGACTAAGGTTAAATAAGAGTGGGGTCCTAATCCAATAGAATTGTCCTTAAGAGAAAAGGAAGAGACACAAGGAACATACAAGCACAATGAAAAGGACATTTGAGTTCATAACAAGAAAGAAACATCTGTAAGCCAGGAAGGTCCCATTGGACACCAACACTGCTGGCATCTTGATTTTGGACTTCCAGCCTCCAGAATTATGAGGAAGTAAATTTCTGTTGTTTAAGCCAACCAGTCTGTGACATTCTGTTGTAGCAACCTGAACAAACTAATACATTCTTATGCAATGTTTTTTAGATCAATTTTTCTTATACAACAAATCTATTTTCTTTTAATAGATATCCCTCTACCATTATTTAAACAGTATGAACTCCCATTAATTTCAAATGAGAAACCTTGTAACATTCTAGGATTATAAGAAAGCTAAATTAAATACAAGATTAGATTTCATTTGCTTATTATGAATGGTTTTCAATTTTATCATCATTAAGTATTTAGATCAATCCCTTAGTTGTGTCCAACTCTTTGCGACCCCATGGACTGCAGCATGCCAGGCCTTCCTGTCCATCACCAACTCCCAGAGTTTACTCAAACTCATGTCCATTGAGTTAGTGATGCCATCCAACCATCTCACCCTCTGTCATTCCCTTCTCCTCCTGCCTTCAATCTTTCCCAGCATCAGGGTATTTTCAAAAGAGTCAGTTCTTCACATCAGGTCGCCAAAGTATTGGAGTTTCAGCTTTAGCATCAGTCCTTCCAATGAATATTCAGGACTGATTTCCTTTAGGATGGACTGGTTGGATCTCCTTGCTGTCCAAAGGACTCTCAAGAGTCTTCTCCAACACCACAGTTCAAACGCATCAATTCTTCAGCACTCATCTTTGTTTATAATCCAACTCTCACATCCATATATGACTACTGGAAAAACCATAGCTTTGACTAGATGGACCTTTGTTGGCAAATTAATGTCAGCTTTTTAATATGCCGTCTAGTTTGGTCTTAACTTTTATTCCAAGGAGCAAACATCTTTTAATTTCATGGCTGCAGTCACCATCTGCAGTGATTTTGGAGCCCAGAAAAATAAAGTCAGTCACTGTTTCTACTGTTTCCCCATCTATTTCCCATGAAGTGATGGGCCCAGATGCCATGATCTTAGTTTTCCGAATGTTGAGTTTTACACCAACTTTTTCACTCTCCTTTTCCATCAAGAGGCTCTTTAATTCTTCTTCACTTTCTGCCATAAGGGTGGTATCATCTGCATATCTAAGGTTATTGATATTTCTTCCAGCAATCTTGATTCAAGCTTGTGCTTTATCCAGCCTGGCATTTTGCATGATGTACTCTGCATATAAGTTAAATATGCAGGGTGACAATATATAGCCTTGACGTACTCCTTTCCCAATTTGGAACCAGTCTGTTGTCCCATGTCCATTTCTAACTGTTGCTTCTTGACATGCGTACAGATTTCTCAGGAGTGTTAGTTTCTAGTTAATACACTCTACACACCTGTGTATACTCTATTGCTTAATTAACCTGCTTTCTCATCATCTCAGCCTGGGTTATAACTATAAAGAACACATCTGATCTTCCACATAGTTGTCTTACTCATAACTGTTCTTCATAATGCCCAAGCAGATATTTTGTCTGCTTTAGGGCCAAATCTGATATGGACTAGGGAAGATGGTAATAGAACTTCCAGTGGAATTGGGTCTAGAAAGATAAACTTAATTCCATGTTGGTACTGCTCCCATGTGTAAGATTTTTTACTTGAGAACTTACTTATATCTATGGCTAATTATTTGGGCCCAGAAAATAAAACTTGTGTTGAAATTTTCAATTTTCATAGAAAATTTAAGTGTCAGTGTTAAGGAGTTCCCAATTTTCCTACATACAAGCATGTAACAAATACTTAGGAAGGAGGTGAGTTTTCAGCAGTTGTTACAGGATTATTTTAATGTAAGATCCTCTCTGGTCTCTTAGAATTATTGTCGTCCAGTTTCATATTGCTAAAACATACGTCAGCTGCTGGAAAAGATACAGAATAAAGTGGGTCATGATAAGTTTACTGGCCTTTGAGTTGACAAGAGTCCTTGCACAGTGAATTCGCCATGTAGTCAGACAGAGGTCAAGTAAAGATGCAGAGAGACTCATTCATTATCTCACCTTTTATTCTAAGCATCACAATCTGCAACTTTGTTACTGTTATTCCTAAACTAGAATGCAAAATCTTGTTTCATTATTATGCAAACAATCCCTCGAGTAAATCTGCATATTTCATACATTTTCTTTTAAAAAATTAAATTAAAGACAACATGCATACATTATTGTCTTTCTCACCCTCATAGGCTTACACGTGTATATACCAACATCATTATCATGTAGACACAAATTTTAGGGATCAAATTCACTTAGCACAGATCCATTTCCATAGGACTTTTGCAGTCTTTACATCAACTATACCCTGTGGAGATGATGCTAGTCTTATCAGTGCTGTGAATGACAAGTCTATGTTTTAAATGGCTGATTTTCTTTAAAAATGTATTTATTTAGTACATTTGTACTGGGTCTTAGTTGCAGCATGTGGGTTCTAGTTCCCTGACCAAGGATCAAACCCGGACCCCCTTCATTGTGATCATGAAGTCTTAGCCACTGGACCACCAGGGAAGGCAGTATATGGCTTATCTTGATGTTTAAAATAGCTTTGAATGGAGAAGGATCCAATTTTTAATAGCACCTGCTTCTCAAGGGCTGTTGTCTACAAAATTTTCACCAAGATTCATTATTTGAAATTCCTGACCCTTACTCATTTCAAAGATGACAGACACTCTCTCTCCAAAACTAAAATTTTTGTTCTTTCCATTATTTCCATAAGATTGTCAAAGATGTGAATTAATTCATGAATTAATACGCTAAGGACCATGAACTCATATCTTGGGTGGGTAGACTAAAACTACACTGTGGGGATGGTGAAAAAATTCCATTCCTCAGATCCTATCATCCTTAGTTTTTCTCTTAATACATCTTAATTTGCCACACCCCTGCTCATAATCACCTTCCATTTGTGCACCTCAGCCAAATTTGCATGATTCTTCTCACACTGATAACACACACTCATACGCTGATACATTAAATTTTGGAGGGATTGTCGATTCTCCAAATAGTCACCAGTGACCTAGGGAGGGCATGATATAGAGACATTAAAGTAAAACGGCTGGGGTATATGTAAGAATTTTTGGCAAATATTCATGTGCAGTGGTTTTCTTTCTTCTCATGTGGAATTTAGCACTTTCATCATGATGTGTGAATGTGTGATTTTCTTATAAACTCTCCAACTTTTGGTTTGATAAAAATGTAAATTGATGTTTTTTCCTAAATTCAGGAAATTTGTAGTTGCACCCAGATGGATATGTGCCCCTAAGAAAATAAAAGGCAGAGGGCGGGGAGTTGCAGCTGATCAGTCTCAGCTTATCATTCCCTCTAAGAATTTTCAGTTCTTGCCTTTCCTTTTCTTAGGATCCCTGCCTCTGGGAGGTTTTGTCTGTTAAGCACCTTGAGACTGCAGGAATTTCCCCTCTCTTTTTAAAGGATTATCACTCCCACCAGACACACTTGGGAATGCTGTTAAAGTATCCATAGTATGAATAAGGGGAAACGAGCTAAGTGTTGAGCCTCTTTGAATTTCAGGTTTCCTTTTTTTTTCACTTCAACTTGATGTGACTGTCACTGGGCTGTCTGTTTTCTCTGTCCCCCAGCAACCATCCTCTGCTCCCACAACACCAGATTCTCAGTCTTTTTAGCCCACAACCAATACTGGCAAATGCCTTCAAAGAAAAAGTGGCTGCAGATTCTGAGTTGAATTAAGAATGACCTCCTCTTTGACAACTCAGTACTTTTAGTCCTCCTTGCTTTTGCAACACCTGATGATGTTTGTAATTTATTCGATTTCATACACATATTATTATGAAAATAAGAAATCCCTTCAAGCAAAGGCAAAAAGTGAAAGAAAACTGACCACCAGGTGTCTAAGTAATCATATTTGTAAACTGTATTCATCCACCCATTTACATTAACATGAATTTCAGAATATGTTTTTGCCCACTTGCTCTCTCCACAACTGCTTTTTTCCAGAGGCTATGGAGAATTTTAATATCCACTCTGTGAAAGAGAGTTCACTGTCTGTGTGTGTTTGCTAAATGGACACACAGAAAAATTAAACGATCTTAACTACTGCTGAAATTGCTGAAATGAAGACATAAAAAGCCAGAGGAATAATGGACAGCCGCTTGATCTATTCCACAACATGGAAAGTGAGTTCATTTCTTTTAATTTTCCCCTCTGACCCTGAATTTTCTCCTCTGTTAGTTTGTTATAATAATATCACAGGGAGGTTACATACAGAATGAAAAGCCTCTTCAGGAACAGGAATCATTTTATTTAACCTGCTGAAAGCCTTTCAAGAAGGGAGGACAGTTGCATAACCAATTGTCTTAATAATCCTTAAGTGAGGTTAAGAGACAGAAGGAGGATCAAGGTGAGGTCTAGATAGTGGAATAGAGCACTCAGATGAGACATAGTTTTTATTTTTTTAAATTATCTTAATTTCCTTGGCTGAAAGCCTTATGATGTAAGTTTGTATCAATGATATGCCTTTGAATTACACAATATCTTTGCTACAACTCTTGTGAGCACCATTTAGAAAAATAAACACCACATTGTAGTGTTTTATTTAAGGATAATAGGAAAGAAAAATAATCACGTAAATAATCATGTAAATAATCATGCCTAGTATTCTGTACAGGAGATTTTCCATCAGAGAAAATCCAATTTTTAATTTTTCACTGAAATTTTCTAAATGGCAGCTGATAAAAATTATTGATTCTAAGATTTTTCTACCTCTCAAAAAGATAACCACTAAGTCCAGTTCACACTAGAGCCTCTATTTGACTTTAAAAGAAAAATTATCTATTAAACTGCAAACAGGGAGAAATTAACAATGAAAATTGATTAATAAGTATGTGTCTTTCATACTGAATTTGATGTTTAATCTTTTCTCCTTAATAATGAAATCAGAGAAGAAATAATTATCAATTATAATGCTTTCTCATGAACTGATCTTATAGATCCATTCCAATTAAGAGATCACTAAATGGTTGTTGAGTAAAAAGTTACAACCCCAACGAGTTTTTCATGTTAACAGAGGATGATAAAGTCTTCAGCCAAAAAACAAACCAGTGATTAAATATTTCATTCACCAGTAAACTTCAGAGCAGAGATATTGCTGCAATCCCTGAAATAATATAGGTGACTACCTAACCACCTTACTATGTAGAAAGCATGAAAGAATTGGACCTCTGAAGGACAGAAGGAAGCTGGAACTATCAAGAGAAGAGAATTTGGCTGTCATTGATTCAGCCAACAAAAACAACCAAAAAAGGAAAAACAGCAAACAAATTCTCAAGACTAAAAAGCATAAGAATCAGTTCAGTGCTCCTCACTTCTTTCTCACCTGTGTTGTATACCTAGCTCTCTGAAGGCCTTTTCCCAAACCCCATACTCTTTAACTAAGTGCTCTTTCCATTAACTCCTCACACAAAGATCCTTGAATGATCTTGACTCCCAAATCTTTATTGTCAGTCAGGACTTTTCATCTGAGTGCATCTGAGATCGTCTATCCAATCATCTGCTCTCCACATGCAGATGAGATGCCCTAAAGGAAAATTCAAATGGAACAAGTCCAAAAGTAAATTCATCCTAGTTTCTCCAAAACTGCTTCTTATCTGGGGTTGCCTTCTCCTAGCAAATGAGAGAATTATGCATTTAGTTTAGAAGGTGGAACTATAGGCATCAACCTTAAAATGGATTGTTTCACTCCCACAAAAATATCTGTCTTTAATTACTTTTGATTTTCTATCTTAAATATGTCTACTCTGTCTTCATCTTTCCATCTCCAAAGCTTCCACTATCCTGGTCCAAGTTCATATCTCCTCCTGCCAGCCTGCTAACCATTCTCTCCTCTCTCACTTATGCTCTCTCCACAATCCATTCATTCTTCTAGAAAGTATAGGAATCACTATAGTGCCATGATTTTTCATACATCAAGACTTTTAGACATGGCCTGTCATCTGTTAGCCCTCAATGTTTTCCTTACAACCACTTTACTCAGACAATTCCAGTTTATCTTTCAGATACAAATTAAATCACTTTTTTGGTGGGAAGTCTGTCTAACTCCTCAGATTAGATGAACTCCCTAATCCGTTACTTTGCATTATTTATTTTTCAATCACAGTGCTTACCATACTCCTCATTTATACAATTTTGAGATTATTTGCTTCATATCTTTTTTCCTATGCACTTTTCATGCTACTACTAATCCTTGAGAACAGAGATCATATATGCTTTGATAACCTCATTCCTGGCACATAGCTGGTTAAAATGATTAGGCAAAAAAATTGAAAATGACTCAAAAAAGTGGTAGCTTATGGAGAAATCAAATATTTTGTACTTCACAACATGAAGACGTAATTCTGCTAGTGGTCGTTTGATTTTCCTGAGCTGTAATGCAGGTAAAGTCTAAAGGTTACAAAGAGTCAGACATGACTGAACAACTGAACAACAACAGAAGGCTAACGTAGTTGGGGAAAATATTAATATAAACTCAAGGGGAAGGAATTGAAAAGTAGGTAATGTTAGTAAGATTGTTTTGAACATTCTTAAGAATTGCATCAGTTTCCCAACAATTTGAAGTGACTATTGTTGTTGCTCAATCATGTCTCTTTGCAACCCCATGGACTGCAGCATGCTAGACTTTCCAGTCCTTCACTGTCTCCTGGAGTTTGTTCAAACTCATGTCCATTGAATCAGTGATGCCATGCGACCATTTCATCCTCTGTTATCCCTTCTCCTCCTGATCACAATCTTTCCCAGCATCAGGGTCTTTTCCAATGAATTGAATCTTCATTTCAGGTAGCTAAAGCACTGGAGCTTCAGCTTCAGCATCAGTCCTTCCAATCAATATTCAGGATTGATTTCCTTTAGCATTGACTGGTTTGATCTGCTTGGTGTCCAAGGGACTCTCAAGAGTCTTTTCTAGCACCACAATTTGAAAGCACCAATTCTTTGGTTCTCAGCCTTCTTTATGGTCCAACGCTCACATCTGTACATGACTACTGGGAAAACCACAGCTTTGACTATATGGACCTTTGTCAGCAAAGTGATGTCTCTGCTTTTTAATACACTGTCTAGTTTGGTCATAGCTTTTCTTCCAAGGAGCAACCATCTTTTAATTTCCAGATTCAATTTTGAAAATTAAGTATTATTAACTACAGAACTCATCCAGAATTTAAGGGCAATTTAAGGGCAATTTTATTCCTTTGAATTGGACATCCACCTATGCGGAGATATATACACACACATAAAAGTTTCTGCATTACTCCCTTTGGTCATCATTTTTAATTCAGGAAAAACATCTGCTTTCTCTTCCTCATTTAAAATTTACTACCATGTACATAATGTAATTTTCCTTTCATTTAGAACTCCATTGCAACAAACACAAGTATAACATTAATTCAGGTTGTGACTCATCGCCACTCTAAGACCTGATCTAATCCTTAATGTTTTCAGTGAATTTTAAGTAACATTTTTAGTATTTTTGTTATTTTTCTTAAAGAGCATAAATAAGATAACTGAATCAGACACCAGAAATACAGGCAACAAAAGTGTGTGTGTGTGTGTGTATGTATATATATATATATATATATACATATATATATATACTTATATTTATATAAGATATATATTTGACAAGAGGTTAATATCCAGAATATATAAAGAACTCCTAAAACTCAATAACAACAACAACAACAACAAAGTTATCAAATTAAAAAATGAACAAAGGACTTGAAAAAATTATTCAAAGAAGATATACAATGACCAACAAGCATGAAAAAATGCTCAGTGTCACTAATTTTATAAAAGAAATGTCAATCAAAACCACAATGAGCTATCACTTCACACCTATGAGGACATCCACTGTCATAAACTAGAAAATAGCAAGTGTTGGCCAGGATGTGGAGAAATCGAATCCCTTGTGTACCACTGGAGGAAATATGAGATGATGTAGCTACTATGGAAAACAGAATGGAGGTTTCTCAAAAAACTTAAAGATATAATTGTCATATGATCCAGCAACCACACTAATTGGTGTATATTCAAAAGAATTGAAAACAGAATTATAAAGGGATTTTTGCATACCTTTGTTCATAGTTGGACTATTTAAAACAGCCAAGAGGTAGAAGCAACTTAAATGTTCATCAACAGATGAATGAATAAAGCAAATGTGGTGTATATACATAACAGTGAAAGAGTTTTCACTTTAAAAACAGAAGAGAAATTGTGTCACATCCTACAGCATGGATGGAACTCAAGGACTTTGTGTTAAGTGAAATAAGTCAGGAACAAAAAGATCACTACTCCACGATTCTGCTTATATGAGGCATCTGAAATAATCATCCCTTAGAAACACAAAGTAGAATATTGGTTGCCAGGTGCTGGGGGAGGGTGGAAAAGAATATTCTTGTTCCACGGATATAGTTTTGCAAGAGGAAAAGTTAACAGACATCTGGTAAATATAAAGTGCTTGTAGTTACTAGTGTGCTGTCTGCAGCATGAGGAGCTCAGCTCCGTGCTCTGTGATGGCACAGGCAGATGGGAGGGGGAGATGCGAGGGAGATTCAAAAGGGAGAGGATGTACGTACAGATAGCTGGTTCACTCCACTGTAGAGCAGAAGCTAACACAGCATTACAAAGCAGTTGGATTCCAATCCAAATGGTCAGAATGGTAAATTTTATGTTATATATTTTAACTCTGGTTAAAAAAATAAGCAAAATCAAAAGCATGGAGCACAATGATATATGTATTATATTTACTTCTTTAGAAGTGAATTTATATGATTCAGCTTAAATTTTGCATGTGAACTGAGCTGGCTTCCTCCAAAGGAGTCAGCAAAACAAGAATAGTGATTGTTTTGAGTAGGCATCAGAGATTCATCTCATTCTTCACTAATGAATGCAATCACAAAAAATAAAAAACCATGCCTCAAGCTTGGGGCTTCTTAGTTCAAGATGTCCAATAAAAATATATCCTAGCAACTTGTAGACATGTAAAGCTAGAATTTAGGACAGGGTTAGAGATCACCCATATATAGAGGTGAGAAGAAACCTGTAAGAGTGAAAACATAAATAGAGAAGGTCTGAGGGCTAAGGAATCACACTTGGGAGACACTCAAAATTTGTGGCTCTAATAAAACAAAAGCTAGAGCAAGAGAAGGAAAACTTAAAAGTTCGTAAAGGATACTCAATCAGTTAACCTTAGCTAAATGATCCTAAGTGTATTCCAAATAGCACCAAAGAAGAAATATTTTTTTTCCACTAAGACAAGTGGTTTTGGTCTCTTGACGCGCTTTTTAAAATCTGAAATAGTAGTCAATTCTCTTAGGACGCATTTCTTCTGTATTTTATAAAGCATCATTGATGTTCCAGAAACACCTTAGGAGAAAAAAACCCTAAATCCAATTCCAAAGCACAGCTTGATGCAAGTATAGGAGAAAGGGAAAAAAAGCAATTAGAAAAAAATGTTACAAAAATCACACAAAATCTGAGACACAGAAAAAGGGGAAATGTATTTGGAAAGTTGAAGAGACATTCACGCTTTGAAAAATTGAATAAAAGAGATGATTTCCATCTAATTGCTGTATAGTCAATTTGCCAATGATGACAATTTGCATGTTTAACTGAAAAGAAAACAGCAAGCAACATCTGAATGCAAATGAACATTTTTTATTTTTTTCCTTTAATGGGCAGGTAAAACAGTTACAGAAAACCAAACATTAAACACAGAGAGAGAAGAACAGCATTTAATGTAATGTTTAGCCAGTAATTTTGATAGTTGCTACAAATATGTATATACATACACAAATACTTTGTAAAAAAAAGGCAAAATGTCACATGTGTGGAAGAGAATGAAAGCATATAGTTTTCATTGTAGTTATAAATTATCTGGCCATTTTGATTCAAGTGTAAACTTTAGCCAAAAATGTCCTAACCTCAACTGCTTAGTGAAGATAATAACCAATTTGATAAGCCCATTGTTAAAGCACTAGTGTTGTTACAATGCCAAGAAACCAAAACAAAATGGAACCAAAGTAGGAATAAGAAATATAACAGAAAAATTTTGAGACTGGCTTTGGAGTGAATAATTGCTTTAAAAAATCTAGCTTAGAGCCCTTTCTAGAGGGAACACGAGAAAATGACACTGACTCCCAGGCTGCTACCCATCTCTCCCTGACAATAGTAAAAGCAGAAGGCTTTAAAGGTCTGGTTTGAACCACTTTCTCTACATCACATCAGCTGCTTGACTTTGGACAAGTTGCTTAAAGTCCCTGTGCCTCAGTTTCTTCGTTTATAATATGTTAGCGGTAGCAATATATACATACAGTAAAGAATCGGTGCCATAATTAGAAATACTGTCCATAAAGTGCGACAATATACAAGGATTCTAGTAAATAGTAGTTACTGCTATACTGAAAGAGAAGCTGAGGTTTAGTTCTGGTTCTGTTATGAAATAGGTACATGATCTGGGGAGAGGCACATCACCTCTCTAGGGATCATTTTGTTTATTCAACAGATGAAGACTATGATCCACCACATAGTCTTCCTACTTATAAAGACTCAGGAAATGAAGGAACAACTGTGGTGAAACAGCCTCTATGTCACTCAAAATTTAAGAGGCATTTCTATATTTTTCAAGAACTCAGAGATATACATCCTAGTCCTGAACTATCTGTTCCCAATTTTATCCCATTATATGGTAATATGTGTCCATGAATATATTATTTTCACAAGCTAGTGTACACTTGTCAATGTACTGTAATTATTGGACAGACCGATAAGAAAGAATAACTGGGACATTCGATACTTAAGAGAGTTCCATGAAAGTTTTACTCGGAATGACAATAATTTGTTGTTCCTGTTCAGCCAGTCATGTCTGACTCTTTGTGATCCCATGATCTGCAGCACACCAGGCTCCTCTGTCCTGCACTATCCCCAGAGTTTGCACAAACTCATGTCCATTGAGTCGGTGACGCTATCTAACCATCTCATCCTCTGCCACCTCCTTCTCCTTTTGCCTTCAATCTCATATTATTTTTGACTGTTGATATACGAAACTTTGAGTAAATCTCAGTCTGTATTCAGGAAAGAAAGATGTGAAATTGATACATACAAATGAAGGTCAAATGTGTTAGTGGATCTTCTATTTGAAATTTAATAAGAGGAAATAAATAAAAGAATAATCAGATTTGTGAATGACAAACAGGACCCAAATTTAGTTCACTTTGCTTGCTTCAAATACCAGCTCAAGTTTGCTGTTTAGTATTTATTTGCACATAAATATCTGGCAAATTTCCACCACATATTGTCATTTGTGTAGGGTCCTATGATTTAAGCTAATGGATGAAAGTTTAGATAATGTGCGATGTTCTAACACACTTCTGCAAAAACTGGTCTCTTTTTTGGGAAATTTTGTATTCAGTAGTTGACAGAAAGTTTAATAATGAAGTTTGCATTTTAATGGTTAATTCAGAAATCATTTCAAAATTGGGCTGTTGATAACTAGCCAACCCAAATAAGTGCCATGATTCAGTCAGCAATAATGTCAAAAACCACTACATTTTGATATGCTGGATTCTAGTTTGTATGTAGATTTGTCATTATATGCAATTGAACATCTATTTAGTTTGTATTCATTTCATAGTCCTGTTGTTTACATGTGTAACTCTGTCTAGTATCACAAGGTAATCACTGATTATGCATCTCCAACTGAGGATGGGTTCTTGTTTTATTATTTTGTGTTATTCCCACAACATCCATTGCTAACTTAAGTAATCAACCTATCACTACATTTGAAGTAGCTTACACAATTCCTAGCAACAGTGTTAAGTGTTTTGGGGGGGAAGTACCCAAATTTTACCAGACAAATCCAATACAATGGTATGGATTTGTCTTCTAAATCATAAATTCTTAAAAGAATCATTGAGCTATTCCATCTGTCAATAAGAAACACAGCGAAACCATCTCCCAAAGATTAAAAGTCATTGCACTTTTTAAAACCCTTAAGAATTTTTACATCCCACTGAAAAAAGCATTCAGTGACATCTGCAATGGTGAACTATTCTTTAATTCAACTTTAAAAAGCAATTATGTTTAGGGAAACAGACCTTGACATAAAACTGAGAGAGTCAATTCCTAGGCAGGTTGATAAGAAGCCTGAGGTCCCTGAGGAGGAGAAAGGGGTCTGGGGCTCTCACGGAGGAGATACAGGTCTGGAATTCTCAAGGAGAAGGAAAGGACCAAAGTTTTTTCTACATTCCTTAGTAAGGATTATATAACAATAATATATCCAGCTTGAGGACTTGTTTCTCCTTCCTGAAAATCTTCTGACTAATCCTATTATCTTAAAATGTATATTGTGGGAGTGGGTCTAGTAAGATCTTTACAACATTGAGACATTCTTTTGATTTATTGTAATAACCAATTAAAAAGCTATATAATTCCCTTGCTAACACTAGCAAAGGGGACATTCTCCGTCCCCCTTCTGATGTCTATGTCAGAAGTTTACTCTATCTCTTTTTCACTTTATTAAAACTCTGCTACACAAAAGCTCTTGAGTGATCAAGACTGGTCTCTGGTCCTGAAGCTAAATCTTCTTCGGAGACCAAGAACCTGACACTGTTCACCTTAAGCGATCATCTTGGGGGCTCATCCGGGATCTTCAGGACAAGGTAAGAACACTCAGAGCTCTAGACTCTCTGCTTTCTCAGTATGCATGTTTTCTGCTTTACTTTACTAACTCTCTGATGTGCTTGTGTAAATGAATGACATGCCGTGAGCAAAGCAAGTGATGACCCCTGCTTTGCAGTTTTGCGGTGCCTTGTAATGACTGAAGGTAGCCCCAGAAAGGTGAGCCTTTTTGGGGGTTTATACCGACCTGCCAATGTCAGGAGACACCCAAGGCCCCTGCTAGGGGAATAGCCAGAGATGGGCAAAGCATGTGGACTGAACTTTCCTTTCTCGGCCAACTTTTCCTGAGCCCTTTGACCATTTTGTAATCGCGTGGGGAATTAGAACTGCTAATCTAATCTATCGGACCATAGACCTTCAAAGGAATTGTGATCCAGGCTGTTACTATGTACTTTTACTCAGATCCCATATATGGAAGCAATTAGCCTTGCTAGACTAGGCAAACCTTGCTAGAAAGTTACTAAGAGCATATATGGAGCAAGGTGGAACTCTAGCTCTAGCAGCAAGTTCGGGAACAAGGCTGAACTCTAGCTACAGGAACATCTCTCAGGCTAGAGGTTATTCTCTCGGCTGCCTGTCTCAGGGGCCAGGAAACTGAAAGTGAGTTTTTGTCTTGGCTGTGCCTCTGATCTGTGTGGATAGAAGCACTGCTGGTGACCATAAGGTTTTTTAGGACACAGATTGGGAATTGCAGGATATCGTCAGATTGGAAGTGCAATGGACTTTTCCTTTTGTAGCTCTAGCTCTTAGTGGACCAGAGGAAGCTCTCCAGTGGCTTCTGTTTCAACTCCTTAGATAGCCCTTCTATGGAATCTATGGGAATGAACTGGAAGGATTGGCCTAGTACCCTGAGGACAAAAATCACCTTTTCCTCGCTGGCCAACCCTCCACCACCTCTTTTGCTATATTGGCATGGTGACACTCAGAAGGGACATCTTGGTTGTTGTTCATCCCTTTATGACTCACCATTTCCACTGCGGTCAGGACTGCACTCAGGAATGTGCATGGGCACATGAAAGACAGATGCTTCCCCTAGGAGCCCTAGCTTTTTTTTTTCCTAGTCCCCTAGGAAACATTCTGGGAAAACTACTCTGCTCCACCCCACGTGGCATCAGAGAAAGGGCAAATCAAACAAAGGTCTTGGTGGTATGGAAATAAATCAATCTGGGATGCCATCAGCTCTACCCCTGGTGCATCTCCACCCTGCCTCGGTGGAAGAACCGGGATGGACGAGTAAGACGCCTGCGTTGGTAAGCAACAGACTAAGTATGACCAGTGAAAGCTTCAGTGGAAAGTCTGTCTACACCCCCATCCAGAGCAGGGAGGGATGCCTCCAGTGGAAAGAAGCCACGGCTGTGGATGCAGCTTTTTTCTCTCTTACAGAAGGGAGCTAACAGTTTCAGAATCACTTCTTTAAAATGTATTTTTAAAAAACTGGGACAAGTTTGATCTCCAGAATTTAAAAAGACACACCTGGTCTCCTTCTGTGATACTGAATGGCCACAGTATCCTTTGGAAGACAGGGAACACTGACCTGTGGAAGGATCTCAATTATTACTGTTTTACAACTAGACTGGTTCTGTAGAAAAAAAAAAGAGAAATGGGTAGAAGTGATGTGTGTGTTGCTCTTTATCTATCTGCGAGACATGCCAGACTTATGTCTTAAGGGTACAGATTTGGGTGTGAAACCTTCAGCTCCCTCCTGTCCTCTTACTTTGTCCCTGGATCTGGGGCTCCCAAATGAACAGGCTGAGAGTCAGGGAACCCTTCCAGGAGGAGTTGCCTCAGTCTCGGTAGAAATTCAAACAGTATCAATTGTGGTCGAGACTATTGAGAGGATCCAAAAAGTACACAGAAGCCTTTATGGGACTAGCTTTACTTTATGAGCTTACTTGGGGAGGTGTAATGTATGTCCTGGGGCAGACGCTGACTCCTGACTCAAAAACTTGAATTTTGGGGAAGCTCCTACTTTTGGAGATGAATGGCTTGAACATGAGACAAGGAGAAAGAGGGAACACAAAATAGCCCTCCTCCCTACTGGGAGAAACAGTTCCCATGACAGAGCCAGACTGGGACTGTAACATGGCTAAAGGAAGGTGGGATCAGAACAATTTTGCCAGATGTATTCTTGAAAGACTCAAGCAAGCACATGCTGAGACTTTAAACTATGCTAAGGGTGGCTGACATAGAACAGGGAGAGAAAGAAACTCCTGGTAAATTCCTAGATAGACTTCGGGAGACTCTCTACAAGTTTACTTGGAGGAGAGATCCCAAAAGTGCAGAGGAGGAATAATCTTAAAAGATAGATTTCTCACTCAGTCAACTCCAGATATCTGTCATGAGTTATAAAAACAGGTGTTTGGATCAAATCAGTCTTAAAAAAACTGTTGCAGCTGGCTCAGATGATATATTACAGTGAGAATATGAGGAGGAAAATAAAATCCTGGGAAAAATGCTCAGAGGGACCCAGGTGAAAAGGGATGGGCTTGTTATTACTGTGGAAAGGAGGGGGCATCTCAAGTGGGATTGCTCTCAGGCATCTAAGCCAACCACGGTTCCATGTCCAATCTGCAAAGGACCATACTGGAGAATAGACTGCCCTCCAACATGTAGGTCCCAGGGGTCAGACTCTCAAGGCAATTGGGACTGACGGTTCCCTGGGGGTCCCCACACAAGTTCCCATCCTAATTACACCTGAGGAACCCTGGGTATTGATAACTGTGGAGGGCCAATCAAATGATTTCCTTTTGGACACTGGGGCAACTTTCTCTGTGCTCACTGAAGCCCCTGGTCTGCTTTCCTCCCAATCCACTACCACAATGGGGCTGTCTGGATGAGCCAAACACTATTATTTCAGTCATCCTTTAACCTGCAACTGGGACTCTGTACTATTTTCTCACGAGTTTCTAATTGTGCCAGAGTCTCCCTCACTCCTTCTGGGGAGGGATATACTGAACAAGGTCCATGCCTCTATTTTCACAAATATGGAGACTGCTCTTTCTCTCCCATTAATTGAACAAAATGTAAATCCTAAAGTGTGGGCTGATGGAAGATCTGTGGGTTGAGCACAAAATGCTTCTCCTGTAGCTGTCAAGCTCAAACACCCACACTTATTTCCACATCGAAAGCAGTATCCACTGAAATTCAAGGTTAATGAAGGGTTAAAACACATCATTGAAAATTTAAAGAAACAAGGGGTATTAATTCCCTGTAAAAGTCCATGCAACAAGCTTATTTTGGGTATAAAAATGCTTGTGATAAATGGATACTTGTTCAAAATATATGAATAATAAGTGCCTAATCCTTAATTGTCTGAAATTCCTAAACAAGCCAAATATGACTTTAAGACAATTGAGAAGATTCTTGGGCATTACATGCTATTGCTGCATTTGGATTCTGGATTATGAGGAACTTGCCCAGCCTTTATATAAACTTATAACTGAGACTCAGCAGGTGCAAACTGACAAGCTGGTTTAGTCCCCAGAGACTCAAAAAGCTTTTAAGGCTATTCAAACTGCTCTCCTGCAGGCTCCAACTTTGAGCTTTCCCACAGGATCCAAGTTTGGTTCCTTACTGAAAATAAAGGCTATGACCACATTTTTCAAGGGTAACTGTTACTATCATTTTATTAATGCCTAAAGATCATAAGTTTACTATTGGGTAAAATCTTACTGTACTGACTTCTCATGATGTAGGTGGGATCTTAAACTCTAAAGTTCAGAGTGACAATGCTCTGTCTTTAGAGCTGCAATAACTCAAGGGGTGTCAAAAGGTCGAGGAACAGAATATCACTTATACTGTTTCTGGAGACCCCAATCTTCAGAAAAAGTTTAAAAGGCTAATGACATTATTAGGAAGCATCTGCATAAGCTAACTCAGGAAACACAAGACAGTTGGTTTAAAGTTCTCCCTATAGCTTTAATGAGGACTCAAACTGCCCCTAAGAAGAAGGAACTGTCTCTATGGCAAACTGCTTTTGTGCACTGATATTGTCATAGATCCTGAAGCCTTAAACTTAACTATGACTCAGCTTTCAGCCTTTTCAACAGACATTACCGGGAGGTTAACTTCTGACTCAGCCTTTGAGTCAAACAAGCCAGTGTTTGAGCCAGAAACCGAGATGGGCCTGAGAATATACGTGGGCTTGCTTCTACTGACTCCAAAAGTACTGAGTGTGCCATTTGACCCTCAAGACAACAAATTCCTGTCCTGGGCTCACTCCTATGCTGCATTCCACAATCACCATAATTGCTGGGTCTGCAGAGCACTCTCCCCACTCATCAATTGAAGACTTCCCATCGTGGGTTTCTCCACTTCAAGGAAGAGTCTTTCTTCAACTCTGTGATGACATTTAGCAACCCTAAGATGGACTGGTATAATATATTGTACCTTAACTATGGACATAATGTGACTTTTAATTTTGATTTTAACTTGGTTTAATGACTGTTTTGCTGCACATGAGAAGGTAAATGGGTCTAGATCTGGTGGTTTTCTACCTGATGCTTATCAAATATGGGATCAGGTCATATGGCTAACTCCTTAAAAGGGATGCCTGCTATCTAATGCTGCCATATGTGGGGAACAAATAGCGCCATCCCCAGAAGTTAGTGGACAACTTAATTATAATGATTGGAGACAACTGGGGTTTTTGCCTCAAGAAGTGTACAATACAGTCATTCTTGTGTTTTGCAATCCCAGTTTAGGTCCTCCTTTTGCCTGGCCAGGAACTGATTGGGCCTGGATCCCTCAGTCACACTGGCTTGCTCCAAACTGGCCCTACTGGATATGTGGCTCTTACCTATGGGTGTGGCTTCCCCCTGGCTGGATAGGGAGATGCAGCCTAGGTCTAACCTTTACTCATGACTTCATATTTTCAGAGCTTCCTGAGAAGCCTACTAAACTGCCACGCCTTAAAACTCACTGGGCAAGGTTTGTATTTCACTGGTATGATTATCTGGCTGCAACATTCATTCCCTCTCTGGGAACTACAGATGTTATGCTGCAAGTTGATGTTCTGACTAACTTTACTCAACAGGCCTTTCAAGATTCTCCAAAAGCTATTTCAGTCCTTAATCCTGAACAAATGCAAATTAGAAAGGTGGTTTTACAAAACAGATTGGCCTTAGATATTCTAATGGCTGCACGAGGAGGAACTTGTGCCGTTATCCACACCCAATGTTGTACATATGTACCAGGTAAGAGTACTAATGTTACTCATGTTACTAAACACATGAATACAGTGATTCAGGCTATGGATACTCCTAAAGCCTCAGTCTCCTCACTCTGAAAAACATTAACTAGCTCCCCATGGTGGAGAACCATCTTAATTGTAATAATTCTAATTGTTCTGTTTTTACCCTTTGCTCCCTACATCTGTAACTGTGTAACTGGATTTGCTTCTAATGGTCTGAAAGCTTTTAAGTTACAAATGGTTGTCCAGGCTCCTACAAGTGCCACAGCCTCCTCCAACTATTACTTGAGGCCCCTGGATCAGAGACCCTCCACATGAGGGTTAGGAGACTATGTTGCCTCAAAAATTTAAGGATGAAATCCCTCAACAGCAGGAAGTAGTTGTGGAATGAAAATGACACCCCTTTCCCTTGGCAACATAATTCTCCTAAAAGAAAAGGGGGGAATGAGAGAGTCAATTCCTAAGCAGGTTGATAAGAAGTCCTGGGTCCCTGAAGAGGAGAAAGGGGCCTAGGGCTGTCAAGGAGCAGATAGGGGTCTGGAATTCTCAAGGAGGAGGAAAAGACCAAAGTTTCCTTCTACATTCCTTATTAAGGATTATATAACAACAATGTATCCTGCTGAGGACACATTTCTCCTTCCTGAAAACCTTCTGACTAATCTTGTTATCTTAAAATGTATATTGTGGGAGTGGGTCTAGTAAGATCCTTACAACCTTGAGACATTCTTTTGATTTATTGTAATAAACAATTAAAAAACTGAATAACTCCCTTGCTAACACTAGCAAGGGGGGCACTCTCCGCCTCCCTTCTGATGTCTATGTCAGAAGCTTTCTCTGTCCCTTTTTCACTTTAAAAAGTGAAAAAACTTTAAAAAGTTTAAAAAACTCTGCTACACAAAAGCTCTTAAGTGATCAAGCCTGGTCCCTAATCCCAAACCTAAATCTTCCTCTTTGGAGATCAAGAATCTGACACTGTTCACCATAAGCTATCAAAACCATGGAGTTTTTAGAGTTTACATAAAGGATCCCAATACAGAAATTTTAAAGATATTCAAAGATTTGTATTGGCGGCTGGAGCTTTTTTTTAGAAAGTGATGGTAACGCTGGCAGGACAGAGTGAAGGGAAAGGCTGAGGAGAAAAAAAGGTTTGTCCAAAGGCTGAGAAACACAGAAGACTTGGACAAGTATTTAGAGAAAGTAGTGCTTCACAGTATGGACTTGACATCAGAAACCAGTCTTGTAATCAGGGTCTGATACGAGATCTATGATATTAAAGGATTTGTTTACATTCTATGAAGTTTAGTTAACTTAGCAGTAATATAAAATTAATATTACCTTTCTCATAAGAGTCTTGTTAGATATGATAGTATATATGATACTTATGATAATATATGATATTAGGTTAGTTTACTTGGTACACTTTTTGGTTGGTGGGGATTTGTTTTTTTTGTTTTTTGGTTTTGTTTTTTTTTTTTTTTGCTTTTGAGATAAGGTGGAAGGGAACATTGATGTTTGTCCTTCTAGAGAGAATTCCTCCAGTGAGCATGCTTTCATGGAAGCCTTTCATCTTTTCAATTTTGATCTTTATCATGTATAGGCCAGGGTAGAGAAAGCTATAAAACCTCTCTGCCCTACATTATATCCATTTCAAGATTTAGATCAGAGGCTGGAGGAAGACCCAGAATGATCAGATACATGGATGATGTAATGCTGCCGTAAATAATAAATTCACTGGCTAGAAGAATGAACTGGACAGACAAGCATTTTAAAAGAGGGGGAAAAAAAATGCTGACGCCTAATAGGAATTGAAGTAAATGTTGGTATTTGGTTCTCATCTCCTCCAAAAAAACTACACACGCACAAGATAGAGGATATAAACGTATGTGAAAATACTTGTGTATAGAAATTGACCACAAGATCTTTCTATGGAGCCATTTCCACCCATTTCCACAATGTGTGTGCTGTGTTGTCGCGTTAGTCATGTATGACTCTTTGCGGCACTATGGACTGCAGCCCACAAGGCTCCTCTGTCCATGGGACTCTCTGGGCCAGAATACTGGAGTGGGTTCCATTTCCTTCTCCAGGGGATCTTCCCAACCCAGGGATTGAACCTATCTCTCTTATGTCTCCTGCATTGGCAGGCAAGTTCTTTACCACTAGAGCTACCCAAAACTCCCTAATCATCTTAGAATTGTTGCTCTTCTGTACTATGCCTTGAGGACAATTTGTCCTGCCATATCTACTGACTCTTACTTCTATCTTTTAAATTAGGATAGGTGAGATTCTAAGTATATAAGGAGCTGTCTTAGCTGTTTTCTCCTCTCCTAAAATATCCCTGAGGTTGGAGGAGCAAGAACTGGAAAAAGTAAGTACCAGATAGAGTTAGACAAACCTGTGTTTGAATTCACATATGAACATATACATGCACATCGATTCAGGGTCTCTCATATGCCAGCTGTGTGCTTTGGTCAAGTTATGCAACTTCTCAGAACCTCAGTTTTTCTCCTCTGTAAATAGAGGTGATAATACCTACCCCACAGGATTTTCACAAGTAACATATTGATGTATTTCAAGTTTTCAGTAAGCACTTTTTACACTTCCCTCCATTCACTCTGTTTCACAGAAGGCAGCTGCTGAGATTATAAATCAATTTACTGTTAGTTCCACTTCTTTCACTGATTTAGTATTCTATTTATTTAAGGTCATTATTTTTGAAAGAAGAGACGTGCATGTTCTTATCAAGGGAGAAAACACCTTAAGGTTAGCTTACTTTGAAATCTTGAGTCTCAATGTAAATGTTACATTGAGACTAAGCTGAGTGCCGAAGAATTGATGCTTTTGAACTGTGGTGTTGGAGAAGACTCTTGAGAGTCCCTTGGACTGCAAGAAGATGCAACCAGTCCATTCTAAAAGAGATCAGTCCTGGGTGTTCATTGGAAGGACTGATGTTGAAGCTGAAACTCCAATATTTGGCCACCTGATGCGAAGAGCTGACTCATTGGAAAAGACCCTGATGCTGGGAAAGATTGAAGGCAGGAGGAGAAGGGGACAAGAGAGGATGAGATGGTTGGATGGCATCACCGACACGATGGACATGGGTTTGGGTGGACTCTGGGAGTTGGTGATGGACAGGGAAGCCTGGTGTGCTGCGGTTCATGGGGTCACAAAGAGCCGGACACGACTGAGCGACTAAACTGAATTGAACTGAAGGAAAAACTTGACTAAGATAGTGAAAGATAAGGACCCCAGATATAGTGTGGTTGAAGAACAAGACAGAGCGGAAAAATGAAAATGCAGGATGGAGCTGGACACAAGGGCTCTCTTCAAATACTTGTGTGAATATCATGCAGAAGAGCAAGTCTATTGCTGCTAAGAGCAGAAGTAAGATCCAAGAGTGGGAGTTACCAACAAAATGCTTTGGGTTTACAATAAGTAGAACTTACTTACTGTAGTGAGAATTTGGAGCTGATAAAACAGCGATTTTGGGGCGGGGGGGAAATGTTAAATACATACTGTAGCAATGTCCCTGCATTGAGTGAAACTAAATGAGCCAGAGTTGATGGTACTGAGTGTAGTGGCTCAGTCATGTCCAACCCTTTGTGACCCTTTGGTCTATAGCCCGATAGGCTCCTTTGTCCATGGGATTCTCTAGGCAAGAATACTGGAGTAGGTTGCCATGAAGTGATGGTATTAATTGCGTGTATACAATACGTTAGGGGCGTTCCTAGTGGCTCAGTGGTAAAGAATCTACCAACTAACGGAGGAGATGTGAGGTCAATCCCCTGTTGAAGAAAATCCCCCAGAGAAGTAGAAGACAATGCACTCCATCCACTCCAGTTTCCATCCTGGGAAATCCCACGGACAGATGAGCCTGGTGGGCTACAGTCCATGGGGTCCCAAAAAGAGTTGGACATCACTTAGCTACTAACACCAACAATACAATATGTGAACATACGGATAAGAAAACAATTCATTGCCAATTACGGCTAGTGTGAATCTTATTCTATGACGGATGACATAGAGCCTATCGAGACTTGTAAGAAGAGTACCTGAAGGCAATGATGGAATCTCTTTGGGTAACTTGACATATATACTTTGATTGGCTACTGCCTCAAGTTCTCTCATCTGTGAAATAGCAGGATGCTAGCCCTCTCTCAAAGTGTCTCCAAGCCGTATTCAAGAGTAACGACAGCATGCCTCCTTTGCATTCAAACTTATCAAACTCCCACCACGTGTCTGTCCTGTTCTTACTCTCCTAGTTTGGCTCCCCTGTCAGCTACTGACCAAATCTGAGGGGTCTCACAGCAACCACTGCCCATCATGAGAATGCCTTGTCCAGCCGTGAAGGTTATTTCTGGAGGTTCTTGGTCCTGAGTTCCTGGCTCTGGGTTCAGCACAGAAATACCACCAACTTCCACATCTCTGGGTCACTCGTTGTCTTTTGGGTCCTGAAGCAGCTCTGCTCATGCCCAGAATCTTCAAAGTCCCAACCTTATGATACTGGTCTTTGCCCCTATCACTCTATCCCTTACTCTGCCAGGTCAAAACCAAGCTATGGAACTAATTTGGAATAGGCTCCACATTCCATCCATCCTTCTACTCCATCTTTTACATCTTCCTTTTTAGTCCAAACAAGACCATTTCTATTTCAAGTTCTCAGCCACTAAACATAAGCATCAATTCATATAATCAAATAGATTTAATTGGGTATAGGTTTGTATTGGCAATGGAAGGAGACAGCATGACAGTCATGTCTAGAAGGAGGGAAATTATTGTTTATCTGAGCACCAGCTAGCCCAGATGCTGTCTTCCATATTCTTCTCAAAGGGAAAGCAGATTTTAAACCTTTTAAGATAACTTCAAATACACTAACATTAGAATTTCACAGAGTTTTCTTTCACGAACTATAGAAATAGGCCATTAAATTTGCATGTCTAAGGGAACTTTTCAGTAATTGCTTTCCTTAAACAAAATTAGTATGGTCAGCCCATGAAGCTGTAAGAAAAAGGAGGACAAAGTAAATGATCCAACTTTGTTCCAGTGTATGTAACACAGAGAAATAAAGATGTCTTTTTTAAAAACTATACCTATATTTTAATCTGACTTTAAATGTGGAAGAGCAAATTGCATTAGTTTTTTTTTTTTTTTTTTTTTGATGCTGTTATCTGCTTGGTCTCCAGGTGTGGGAGTATTCAGGTCTAAAATAGAGACTGATTTAAGAGTCTCCTTTGTGGGAAGAACTGGAGATAATATAGCTAATATTCCTGTAACAAAGAAATATTATACACTAGAAGTAAGAATTACTTATTTTTAAATAGCAGCTCTGTGTCTAATTAGCATTGTAATTTTGGAAAAGTTATTTTACCTCTCTGAGCTTCAACTTGGTATTCTATAAATCTGATGTATTACATGTCTAATGTTCCCTCCAGTTCTAAAAAAGAAAGTCTATTATTCTAAGCCACAAAGGATTTGGGGGAGCCTATACACAATACACAGAAACTTTTTTATTTCTGTGTTTCTTTTGTAGAGAAGGATGCTTCTTTTTCTCTCTCAGCCTTCTATTCCCATGAAGTTAATTAAACTGAATAAACCATTTATTATGTAGGCCAAATGTTTTCAGTGTCTAGAGTATTGCTTTGACAACTGCATGATAAAATAAATTCTGTTGCCATAATTTTAAAAAGTAGAAGCTTTTCTTCCTACCTGCCTCATCAAAGTAGGTTTGCAGTCGCTATTTCAAAAACAAGATTTCTACGAAACTGAGAGAGATTCAGTTTTAAGGAACAGAACCTTTATTTAAATATTCCACTGATAAGCTGTATGAACTTGTATAAGGACTTCAACTACTACTATGCTCCACTCTTTCCATCCACAAATTATGACTATTTCCTGTCTTACAGTCTTGTTTTTGAGGATCTGTTGAAATATGTATTTAGCCAACTTTTAAATAGTGTTCACTTTTAAACATTATGAAACAGGATTTGAAATAGTGTTACTTATAAAGCATTTAGTATCCCACCCAAATCTTTAAAGAGTGTTCTTTGTGGGGGCATTATTTGAAATGTTTTATAGACACCAACTCATTCTTCTTCCAAAGCAACCAGGTGATTTGGTTAGAATCCACATTTTAAAGCTGAGAAAAATGAGACCCAGAGAAGTTAAGCAACTTACTCAGATTTCCACAGCTTGTACATGTCTGAGCTGAGATTTTAACACAATCTGTTTAGACTTGGAATCTATTTCTATAATCCCTATGCTACACTCTTTTTCACTTTGAAAATTCCAGCACATTGTACAAACATTGGGCACTATTATCGTTACAACTGCTACTATAATTTTTACTGTTATTGTTGTTAATTTTGCCTTATTCATTCTTCTCAAACTCTGAGAGTTATACAGTGAAGGTTTATAATGGTGTGTCAGGGGTCTACTCCAAGCCTCAGTATAAGGCAAGTGTAACCAAATTCAAGTATCTTTAAGTATTGAATATATATATTCAGTATATATACTTGAATATGCTTGGCAAGCCATAAGCAAATTTATTAGATTTGAAGAAAAAAAATTAAGTAATTAAACTGGTAAATTATTTAAAGCACTGCTTTTATACTAAAATAATCACAAATATTTTAGATAATCATGCAAAATTCACAAAAGTTTCACAACAAAACATGAAATTTCAAGTAACTTTCAAGTGTGAAGCAGAGCTATATCTCCATTGGGAGCACATGTTAGTGAATGAGGATAAGAAGTCCATGGATTATACATGGTCGGCATCTCATGAAGGACTCAGACAATAGCAACTGATAATAATGATTCATTCCTGAAATATATCTGGGACTCCTTATGTGTCATGATTCTCATACATTTTTCTATTTTATGTTAGCTAATTTCCTTCTAGATTTTGTATTGCTATAGAGGATCTCTGAAAATTGCACCAGGATCACCAGAACCGAGACACTCATGTCACAGCTAATGGATCACAGTTGTGTCCAAACAGGAAATACCCCAACTGGTTGCCTGGAACCACCTCACCCTGGGTTTTGCCCACTCCAGCCATGCTCAATGACTGGCTGATGTGGGAGTACAAAAGTTAAGCCTCTGAACTTCAGTTTGGGAAAATGCTAAAGGGTCATCCAGGTCCACAGCTCCCAAGAGGGGCTGAGGACTCAGCGGCAGCTCCACAGTAGATAGGCTCTCCCTCTGGCCTGTTCCGTCTTCCACAGTTCCCTAAAAACTTATCTCCGGGGCATACTCTCTCCAAACCTTCAGCACATCTCCCCATGTCTCATCCAGGCAACTCAATCTAAGACAACGCTTTTTGGATTGTTTACCTCTTGTGGTATGGATTCAACAGCTTGGATGATCATGGGTGAAAAAATATCCAAAGTATTTAATATATGTTAAATATAAATGTATAAATATATATATATATGTATACATATATTTATGTACAGGTGTTCAGTTATATTAGACTCTTTGCAGCCCCATGGACTGTAGCCTGCCAAGCTACTCTATCCATGGAATTTTCCAGGCAAGCATACTGGAATGGGGTGCCATTTCCTACTCCCGGGGATATTACTGACTAGTGGATCAAACCTGTGTCTCTTGTGTCTCCTGCATTGGTAGGCAGATTCTTCAGCACTAGCACCACCTGGAAAGTCCAAAGCATTTAAGGGCAAAATTTAATGATAATGAAACCATCAAGCTTTCATGTAGTGTCAAGATGGGTGATATGAAGCATTAGAGGAAACAAATATCAAAGTCATGGTCAAATGTCAAGATTAGAAACTAAGAATAAATGAAGTCATCACATCTGGCTACCCAAGAGGAAGGCAAGGCTCGTACAACTTAACTCAAGAGGACTGTCTTACTGGGACAGAGGTTTCTTTCAAGAAGTAGGGACAGACTTGTGCTAAGGTTATGACTTGGACATTGACTGTTCTGAAGCTAACAGTCAATAATCAATATCACAAATGGATTCAACAACTGAATAATAATACTACAGTTCAAGGAAGCAAAAGAAATATCTAGTTCATTATTGAACTGCTCTTGACATTGTTCTTATTTTTCATCTTCTTACTGATTAATTGTTGCTGCATAGGTCCAGTTCTCACTCTCTGCTCCTACGAATTTCTTCACCCTTACCTAACTAAAAAACTAGAAATTTTCTGAAAATTTTTCTTATATAATGACAGAATCAGGTCATGAAGTGTGAAATCTGGTTCCTAGATTTACTAACGTTGGAACAATGAGCAGGTTATTTAATGGCTCTGAAGTCAATTAATCTTCATAAGCCCCATTTTTATTTGTAAATGAGGATAAAAATAATAATACATCACAGACACATTGTCAATCATAAATGAGTTATTTCAAATAAAATCTATCTGTTATAATATGTGACAAAATGTTTGTATCACAAAAAGAAGTTTTTGTAAATGTCCAAGATAAAAATTTTAATTCGTACCTCAAGAAAATCAGGGCCAAATCTCCCTCTGAGAAAGAGCAAAAATTGTTAAATAAAGTATAAAAGTTATCTTCACCAAAGATATTCTATATGTTGTTGCTGTTAGTCACTCAGTTGTGTCTAACTCTTCACAGACTGTAGCCCACCAGGCACCTCTGCCCATGGGTTTTCCAGGCAAGAATACTGCAGTGGGTGACCATTTCCTTCTCCAGGGTATCTTCCCAACCCAGGGATCAGACCTGGGTCTCCCACACTGCAGGCAGACTGTTTACCATCTGAGCCACCAAAGGAAGGTATTATATATAGTAATAAGGAATTACCATGTCAAAGTGTCAGGAATCATGGAGAGAGAAATGAGTAGCAAAGTTTCATTTGCCCTGAGGACATTTGCAAATACTTTCAAGTCTGAATTTTCATGTTGGTGGTCAACCGAGGCAAACGGACAGAAATCAAAGGATCTGCAGTGGCACTTCCCTGGTGGTCCAGTGGCTAAGACTCCATGCTCCTAACTCAGAGGGTACAATTTGATCCCTGGTCAGGGAATTAGATCCCACATGCCACAACTAAGAATCAGCATGCCACAACTAAGAATCAGCATGCCACAACTAAAGATGCACATTCTGTAATGAAGATCAAAGATCTAGTGTGCCACAAGTAAGACCCAGCACAGCCAAATATGTGTGTGTGTGTGTGTGTGTGTGTGTAAGGATCTGCACTGGTGGAGGGATTCTAGTCCTCAAATAATCTAAAACACAAAAGTGCTACATCCTCAGATTAAAAGTGAACCTGAAGTTGATCATTCTTCATACGACTCTGTAGTCTATAGGTCACACTGCAGGAGTAGTCTAACATACCTCAGGCTTTGGCTTGGTTTAAGGTGGCTTTGGAAAGGTGAAGCCCTCAGACATTTGGGAGTAGCTAAGAGACACAGGAGATGCAGATTCGATCCCTGGGTTAGGAAGATCCCCTGGAGAAGGGAATGGCAACCCACTGCAGTGTTTTTGCCTGGAGAATCCCATGGACAGTGGAGCCTGGTGGGTACAGTCTATACAGTTGCAAAGAGTCAGAATCGGCTGAAGCAACTTAGCATGCACACATGCAACACAACCTCTAGAGAAAGATATATTCATACAGGTCTTCAATTACTTGGAACACACTCTTTCCAAAGAAGCACAGTTGGAAACCAGAGAGAGAGAGGAAGCAACTGACCAAGGAACAGAACAGCATCTTCTGATATTGAAATCATTTGACAAAGACTGAAAACAGTAGTGTTTATTGACAACTCTCTCTCCTTGACTGAATTGTAGGCAGAATCCTCCAGGTCTCAACCTCATCCCCAATTTTAGCAATAATTCCCCCACTTTCCGTATCTGATCGAGTTCCTCATTCTCCATTTAATGCATAAGAACTACCTTTAGCAAGAATCCTGTTGAGTCACTTTAGCAAGAACCACCCCTACCGTTCAGGTCTCCTCTTGGTAGTTTTCCACCCACAGGCCCCCTCACTCTGCCCCTTGGCTATAAATTCCCAGCTATCTTTGTGAGTTCAGTGCTGAGACTATTCTCTCTCCCCTGTCACAGTACACCTGTCACCAAAGTCTTGAACAAAGTCTTCCACTCATTTTAACAAGTATCAGAATATTAATATTTTATTTCCCTTTAACATAAAGAACTAACCAAAAAGCTTTAAAAAATCTGCAGAACCTAAGAAACTATGAAAAGTGTCCCAGTGAAAAAAATCAGTCATCATAGTCATCTGATATATACTCTCTGTTTACCTATGTATGTATGGTTCAAGAAAGCAAATAAAAATTAATACAAAACTGAATTTCAGCATGATTACATTATTTTAGCCAAGTCAGCTGCAAGAGCTGCTATTACTTCATTTAAAATCCCTATTAACCATTAACAACAGCAGTCAGAGAGGGAGAGAGGGAGCAACAGCCATGGCACATAGCATTTTTCTACTTAGAAATGGCTTGCTTCAGGGGTCTTCAGTAAAAGGACTTCTCAAAGGATATTTTTACTCACAATATACGTATGTAGACTTTCTCTTTGTGACCATTGCCTTTATTTTCATTTAATCAAGTAAAGATTACTCTACTAAAATAAACTCTTACTCATCAACATATTTGAAGGAAAACAGAGGGCACAAGGAAAGCAGTGTCTATTGAGAAAACATGAATGAGAAAAGCAGTCTATATGCACCTTAATTGTTTGCCTTTTTGCGTAAGTAACAATACAATGTACTCAGAAAACATTTTGTCTTTTCCACATCCATTACAATATTTATAGGAATTTAGTTGGGATTGCATAATAATAAGTACCATTTATTTAAAAAGTACCATTTTACGTGACTGGCACAATAAAGGGCTTTTTAAAAAATATGATCCCATTCAACCACTATGAGGTAAATGTCATTAAATCAATTAGAAGATGAGGAAGCTTAGACTCAAGGTCACACTTCTAGTCAGTAAAACAACTGAGATTAAAATTCTGGCCTGTCTGCTTAAGTAGATATTCTTCCAGAGAAGATACACAGATAGCCAATAGGTACATGAAAAAAAAACGCTCAACATAGCTAATCATCAGAGAAATGCAAATCAAAATCAAAGTGAGATAACACCTTATACTTGTAAACATGGTTATCATTAAAATGTCAACAAATAATAAATGTTGGTAAGGATTTGGAGAAAAGGGAACCCTTACACTGTTGGGAATATAAATTGGTGCAGCCACTGTGGAAAACAGAATGGAGTTTCCTCAAAAAATTACAAAGAGAGCAATGACTGCACTTAAGTTTTTTAAAATTAAAAAGAAAAAAATTCTGTTTTGTCTTCAAAATACTTCCTCAGTATCATTATTCTTTGATTTTATTTTTTAATTTGCTCCTCTCATCTATGAAGAAACTACAGATACCACATGTGGAGAGAAATTTAAAAATACGCTGCTGGGAATTTCCTGGTGGTCCAGTGGTTAAGGCTCCATGTGCCAATACAAGGGACATGAGTTTGATCCCTGGTCAGGGAACTAAGATTCTATACAATGCATGGTTCAAAAAAAAATGCTACAGTAATACTTAACAGTATTTTTTAAGCAGTGAGCTCTTTCTGTACATTACCCTAATTATTAAGACCAATAATAATTTATAACTGAATAGAATATTTGATGTTGATCAATTTATTTCAATTAGTCAGCCAGTTTGCATTCATTGGTTTAGATAAGTTTACAGATTTAATTCTATTTTTAATAGAGATAACTTCAGATACATTTCATATTAGAAAGATCAAGATATTGTGAACATTTATCTATTATTTTAAAGTTTGAAAAGCAATTATTTAAAAGTTTGAAAAGTACTGATTTTAAAGTTTAAAAGGTTAAGTTTGCACTTGTTAATTAGAAGTCTGGGGAGAGACTGTTACTGCCATTTTTGCCCTTGTGTTCCCATTATTACTGACAATGTAAAGGAGTTTCCCATTTCAGATCAAGACTCAGAACAGAGACATATCTTTAAAGGCATTTGGAAAAGGTCATGAGAAATTGGAATGATGATGATCACTTTGCTACTTTGCCTATTTATGGAAGGAAATGCAATGAGAATATTTCATAAATGCTAATTAATTGTGACAACTTGGAAAAATACTTCTTCAAACAGACCTCATCTGAAAAAAAGAAAAGTTCACAAAATTAATTTAGAAGTTATAGGTTTGCATTTCTGAGCAAATGAAAATATGAAATAAATTGTTAAATTATGTTCAGCTCCTTAGAACAGTCCTTAACTTACACATAACCCAGGGCTATGAAATTTAAAGGTGTGAGGCTCCCAGTACCATGTTAGGGTCAAGATGGAGTTGCATATTATGGTGTCAAACCAGCTCCCAGGGATGATTGGAACCATAAAGACTTCTATTTACTGATGACCAAGGGATCAGCCCTGGATAGGACCAAGCAGGCAAGTAGAAGGATGTTTCTGAAAAGCTCTGGTTACACGGTCAGAAGGGCTGTCAAAAAGTGCTAGAGTGGGACAAGTCCATTACCAAGTCCAAAATTGTCATTGAGCTGCCATGTTTATGGAATACACGTCTGATATATGTCTGATATACAGTCAGAACTCAAGAAGATGCTAAATCCCACAAAGGGATGGGCAAATTTTCTAAAATCACTCTAAAAGGCAGTTGCTTCAAAGGTGATAACAGACTCCTCTACAAGATAAAGAGCTAAGACCTTGCTGAGCTGGTCGTCTCTGCCTACTTGATATGAGTTCCTGAGGGGAGACTGGGCTGATGAGACAAGAGTTGCCATCATCCTGTTGGGAGAAGAAAGCACCCTGTGAGCTGGATGGAAGGTCTCTCTGCAGCTGTCCCTGCAGCTGTCATGATCCCCTCCTCATGCTTTGTAGTCTCAGGAGGAACTTCAGCTTTCTGTTCTTGAAACTCTCTCTCTTCAGCAGCACTGTACACACACGACCTCACAGTTAGAATCAGAGCCCTTCCGGGGATGAGGAAGCATTGCGTCATACTCTGTTGGTTTTTTCTGTTTAGTTACTGTCCTGTCTGACTCTTTTGTGACCCCACGGACAGTAGCCCACCAGGCTTCTGTCTATGGGCTTTCCCAGACAAGAATATTGGACTGGGTTGCTGTTTCCTTCTTCCAGGGTATCTTCCTGACCCAGGAATCAAACCTGTGTCTTCTGCTTTAGCAGGCAAGTTCTTTACCACTAAGCCACCAGGGAAGCCCTTTGTACTCCATACCGTTAGTTAATTTATTCACTCTCCCTCAACAAACACTGAATGATCACCTAGATGGTTAAAAGATGCTGTGAGATACAAAGACAAATTAGCATTTCATTGTTTAAAGAGTTTACATAATCACATCAGTAAGAAGACATATACCAAAGCAGTTAAATTGTCAGTTAAAGGTCATAAATATCTGTTATAGACTGATTTATGTTCTTCCCAAATTCATATTTTGTAGCTCTGATGCCCAGTACTTCATAATGTGACTGTGTTTGGAGACAGGGTTTTTTAGGCAGTAAAACGAGATCAGTAGAGTAGACCCTAATCCAATATGACTGGTGTCCTTTTAAGAGGAAATTAAGACACAAGACACATGCAGAGGTCAGGCCATGTGAAGACATCAGAAGGAAGCGTCTATGAGTCAAGGAGAAAGTTCCGCAGAAGAAAATAACCTTGCTGACACCTCGCTCTTAGACTTCTAGTCTTTGGAACTGTCAGAAAATAAATTTCTGCTGTTTAAGCCAGTCCGTGGTATTTTGTTATGGAAACTCTAGCAAACTAACACAGATTCTTTGCACAAAACAAAAACAGACAAGCAAAAAACCCAAAACAAAACAACAGATCACTGACAGAGTTAGAAATTGAAAGATCGATTCACACACACACACAGACACACACCCTCCTTAAGATTAGATAAGTCCTTAGCATCCATTTCTCTGATTTTAAAATATTGAGATAATTGGTTTACCTCTAAACCTTTGTCAGAAAGATTATCAATTATATTCTTGATCATATTTGTAAATTCTTCTATTACAGTTGAATATAGTCTTTTGGTATCTGAAAACTGAATACCATTTAAATGGTCTAGGTGTTCCCCTCTTATCTTCTCTTGTGAGTTTCAGTTCTGCTTGACACCCTTTCTTTACATCTCCTTGTTAATAGTTGAGTATGTGTGTTGTTTCTGTCACATTAACAAAAGTACCTCTTCCCTAAACAGTTTCCCTTCTTGTTTAGTTTATTTATGTTCTTGTCTGCTCTTAACAAATATTCTCTCTCTATATATATATATATATATGTGTGTGTGTGTGTGTGTGTGTGTGTGTGTGTGTGTATGTGTAATTTTCTTAAGCTTTTTTCATACGTCTCTATATAGTCAGGGTTTTAGTCTACCCTGGCCATTTTGCTGCAGATCTGCCCACTCCATTTGAGGCATTTCATTCACATTATCCATTTAGTAATCTTAATGATCTATGTAAATTCTCCTTCTTTTTTTTTTTAACCTATCTTTTAAATGCTGACCTCAGAGAGCTCTGTATTAGTCAAATTGTTCTCTTCTCTTTTTCTCTTCCACAGAATTACCAAAAGTTTTTCAGAATTCCATTCTAGAAGACCCTATCACTTTTTTTGTTTGTTTGTTTGTTTTGATAGCGGAGTGCAGTTTATTACACCGGCGGGCCCAAGGCAGAGTCTCCTCTTAGCCAAGGACCCTGACCAGCATTTGTGAAAATCTTTTATACCCCATGTGTATGCGTCCAAACCCACTACCTTGAGACTTACATAAACAAAGGAAGGGTAAATACAACTACAATAACCCCATCATTCACCTGTTATGTGTTCAAACAGTCAATAATCAATAAGCCCGCAGTTACATTCCAAATAGTTAATAACTGATAAGCCTGTGCTTACATTCTGATAGATAGTGTCCGGAGGCAGGGGTGATTAGTGTCTGTTCTTCAAGATTCCCCTGCCCAGAGGGGGGGCTTATCCTTCCATTGTCATTCCCATAGGCGCTAAGCACAGAGTTCAGAGTCCACTGGAGAGGTGGCCACGCACGGTCAGCACAGACAGGCCTGAGATGGAGTCCAGGCCCTATGAATTCCTTCTTCATTCCCCCCTCTTGATGCTCTTAGTTTCCATAACGAGCATCATTTATTGAGATATATTGTACCTTAGCCCTCCTGCCACCCACATGAGAGAATGCTATCAACCTCTGGGTTACAAAATTCACGAGGCATTGTAGGAAGCAGGGCCCACAAAGCAGTATGATAAACAAGGCAGCAACATAGTCATACCATTGGAACACAGATCGTGTCCATCCTGCATGCAGATAAGGCAGGTTTACTGGAGGCTGGTATAGGCTAGGCTTAATTCTGCCATGGGCAAAAGCAGACCCTAATGTGCAACGCCACACCCAGCCAACTGGTAACCATGGCCATAAGTTAAGCCCACAGAGCCACTGGGTCCCATTGGGGGCTACTCAGCGGATTCCAGGATTATATTTCCAGTCGGAACCGGGCCACTGAGCAGACTGATTGGGGTGATAGGTAACTTCCAAGATTTGTTTACATTGTTCAGGGCACAAATAACAATTCTTTTGGGTCTAGGGGATGGTCTCCAAATCCAACTTTCTGTTCTTTTTGTTCCCAGCAAATAGTAGCAGGGGCAATCAACTGTCCTTTCTCAGGAGTCATCCAGAAATATTCATCCCAGACCTGGTAGTATTGCTCAAGGCACCGGGAGTCCTGTCCCCCTTTTGTAAGGGAGCCCTTTTCCTCCTTAATTCTCATATATGAGGTATAAGCCTTTGTTATCTCCATAAGGCTGGTGTTCATGTTAAATGTAACCCTATGTCCCTGGCCCATTGATGGCTTCTTCTAACACCAGAGGGCAAAGAAAGGTTATGGTTGGTGAGAGACAGGAAAGTTCCTTTCTGTTGTTAAAGTCCCCATAACGGAGTGACGATACCCACCAGGGGAGTCTGTCTATTACTGACAGGGGCATAGCCCCACATACCCAAGTTCAAAATTGCATTGGTGAGGCCGAGCAGCAGGAGTCGTTTACCCAGCTCCATCCTGTAGAGGGCTCGTCTGGGACCTAGTTTTCTTCTTCCTCCTCAGAATGATCTTGGTTTCCCGTGGGTCGGTGGGGTCCTTCTGGGTGGTCCACTCGGCGTCCTCCGGGTCAGCGTGGTATGTCTTCTTTGCTCTGGTGTGATGGATCAAGGGACAATACCTGCAACTTTAACTGCAGTAGGTGTAGTTAGAATAACATAAGGGCCCTTTCACCAAAGGGCTAGCAAATCATGTTTCCAATCTTTGACCCATACTTGGTCACCAAGTGTAAACTCATGAATCTGTTCCCCAAGGGGGAACGGCACCCTTTCTTGTACAAACTTAGTTACCCGATTTATTACCTTACCCAGTTCCATCTGCTGTGAAATCCTATCCCCCCTTACCTGAGGCAAATTTGTTGATACCTGTTTTATTATGGGAGCAGGCCTCCCATACACAATTTCATATGGAGAATAGCCTTGGACTGTGGGGTCATCCTGAGTCTGAGCAGAGCCATCGGAAGCAAGTCCACTCACGAGCAGTCAGTCTCTCTGATCCACTTGGAGGCCCAGAGATGGTGGAATGAACCAACCGGACACTTAGTCTCTTTAAGTGTCCGGTTGGTTCATTCCACCATCTCAGAACTCTGGGCCTCCTCTTTGTAGATCTGTGCCTTCTTCTTCGACACCCGGTAACCTTCCATCAACAGCTGGAGCAGTGCATTTGTCCCTTTCCAGCATTTTTCCTTGGGTCTCAGGCAGCCAGCAGCAGGTCATCCCCCTATTGTAGGAGCTGACATCCATACTCTTCCGGATGGAATGAGTCCAGATCAGAAGCCAAGGCTTCCCCAAAGATGGCTGGGAAGTTTTTAAACCCTTGTGGGGGAGTCCAGATGAGCTGTTGTTTGGTGCTCCCCACTGGATCTTCCCATTCAAAGGCAAAGATGGGCTGTGACGCTGGGGCGAGGCGTATGCAGAAGAAGGCATCCTTGAGATCTAGGCAAGTGTAAACTTTAGTCCTTGGCGGGAGGAGGCTAAGCAAGGTATAGGGGTTTGGAACAGTGGGGTGTAAAGTCACAGTAGCCTGGTTGACTAGCCTGAGATCTTGTACAGGCCTATAGTCCTGTCCTCCTTCCCTTTTGACTGGCAGGATTGGCGTATTCCAAGCTGACTGGCACTCTACCAGAATGCCTGCTTGTTTCAATCTATTGATGTAGGGCAATATGCCGGTTCAGGCCTCCATCTGTAGCGGGTACTGGCACCCTATAACCGGGATGGTGCCTGGTTTGAGTTCCATTATCACTGGGGCATGATGTTTAGCCAGCCTGGGGGGGGGAGGGGGTTGTCTTCCACCCAGACCTCAGGGAATAATTGAGTTAGCTCCCTCATGCTCTTCTGGCCCACCCGGTTCTGTCTTCAGAGGCTCATGCAACCTCCACTCATCTTGGGTTGGCACTGAGAGAGAGGGCAAATAAGTCATAGAGTCCGTCCAGAAGGTGGGCCTCTCCTCAGGGGAGAAAGTCACTTGTGCTCCTAGTTTGGAGAGCAAGTCTCTTCCCAACAGGGGTACTGGGCACTCAGGAATGTAGAGGAATTCATGAATCACTTGGTGCCCCCCCCCCACATCTGACATTTTCTGGGCTGGCAAAACGATTTAATCATCTCTTATTTTATTTAAAATTGCTTACATGATAGAAAATGAACATGGGTTCTCTGTAAAATTGTCTTTCAATCATACAGAGGTTTAGAGAACAAAAAGATAAATTTCCCTTGTGATCATACCGATTTTAATTCCATTCCCAGAGGTAGTTATTCATACTTTGATGTTTCAATATTCTTTTCCAGGCATTTGTTGGAGGAGATCATGCAGAGGATGTGATGGCTGTTTGACCCTGTGAGCTGGACCCAGGAAATGGGAGGCTCCTCACTCCCTCTGCTGTCCTTGGGATGCACATTTTTCCCACTGTTTCCATAGAGGGAATCATTTTCAAGGGACTGGAGAGAGCCGTGGGCCCTTGAGACCTTCTGGATGGTGTACGTGACAGAACCCAGGAAAGGCCTCTACATAACTTTTCAAGATCCTGGTGGGGATTGTGGAGATCTACTCAACTTGTGCTACCAAAGCTCCTAATTAAGGAGGCTTGTCTTGCTTATTAAACCTGGGGACTACCACTCTGGAGAGGCTGCTTCTTCCTTCAGTCTCTCCAGGCCCCTCATGTATGGGCCTCAGTTTCAGATTTCACCTGGTTTTGAATGAACAGAATTTAAATTTGACAAAAGTATATATTATCTGAATGTTTAAACCCAAGAACTTTCTAAGGCTTTATAGTCTCTTCTTCAATCATCAATTTATAAACCAAAGCATCATCATAATCAAAGATACTAGAGTGCATGCATGATGTCATTGTGCTGTAGTGCATGGCGATTGGCTGTGGTTCTATAAATAGCCAGTTGGTGTTGCCATGGAATCCTTATTATTTGTGATACAGCCCAAAGGTGTAGGCCTTAAGGCCGGGTTGCATTAATGTCCCAGCATTGCTGCTGGAATGGCTTAAGCTGTCTAAGATGATCTGTAATCTATATATTTTGACATTTAAAGCTCTTTATAAACCATTGAACTGTCCAAGTATTTATGAACAGTTCAAATCTTTTTTGAATACATATTCAAATCTTTTTACTATCAAACTGCACTATGGATTTGAAATATCTAAGTGTTGGAAACAGCCTTACACCAAATCATGGCAAATCTTGATTATGGATAAATGATACATCTGTGGGTATCTTTTTTTGGCCTTTCTAAAATCTAACATATCCATTATGGAATTGTTTTTATGTCAGTACATCTAGTTCCCTCTCACACTAATTAAAATAATTATTAAATAGCTATTTAATAGCTATTGGTATTACATAGCTTGTGTATCAGTTGTGGTCCTAATAAGCAACATGCATGGACAGGACTAAAGGAATCAGTGAGGGATGGGAGTGAATGAACTTTGGTCCTAGAACCCAGTGAGAACTGTGGGGCTGGGGCACTTGCCCACATCTACCCAGTGGAAGGTCTGGCCGTAGGTAGAGGGTTATAGTCACTAAAAAGCACAATATGGCAGGAAAGTATTGAAGGAGAAATATCAGAAATACCCTCTTGCTCTCCTATTTTGTTGGTGCCTCTTTGGGTTGATCCAAACCAATGGAAAACCAGAGCATAAGGGAAGCCTGAGTCAGCTCCCCAGGGATCAGAGAAGGACAGAGCATGGATATAGAGGGACAATCACAAAATAAAGACCATTTCATGTATATGAGTAATTCTAAAAGTATTCATTGAGGACCTGCCATATATGTACAGGTGGCTCAGACAGTAAAGAATCCGCCTGCAATGTGGGAGGCCTGGGCTCAATCCCTGGGTTGGAAAGATCTCATGGAGGAGGGCATGGCAACCCACGCCAGTATTTTTGCCTGGAAAATCCCCATGGTCAGAAGAGCCTGGTGGGCTACAGTCATGGGGTCGCAAAGAGTTGGACATGACTGAGCGAATAAACACAAATAAGTACATACAAGATGTATGTACCACAAAAAAAAAAAAAAAATGTATGTACCAGGTACTGTTCCAGACATTGTTCTAAGTACTTTCCATATACTGCTTCAGTAAATAAGTTAATAGCATATAGCATACACTTAATGACAAAAAATTATAGGTGACTCATTTTTTCCTTTCTATTTTCTCTCACAACAATGCTGAACAGAATACATTTTCTTGAACACACACATAAGTGATCTTGTGGAGAAGATACCTAGATATGAAACTGCTGAGTCAAAGGGAAGGACTTTTTTTAACTGAAAGTGAAAGTTGCTTAGTCGTGTCCAACTCTTTCTGATGCCATGGACTATACAGTCCACGGAATTCTCCAGGCCAGAATACTGGAGTAGGTAAAATTCAGTCCAATAATTCTCCAGAAAACTGTATCAATTCACACACTCACCAATGAGAATGCGAGTCGCTCCAGACCCCTTGCAAAAATCTCACTATTCTAGCATTTTCACCCAATCATACATGCAGGAAATGGGATATTGTTGTGGTTTTGATATGTTTTCCCGTGAATAGCTATGTGATTCAGCATACCCGTTTATACTTATTACCAATTACTAGTAATTTCTCTTGATACTTTGTATTATATTATTTGTGCCATTTTCTATCAGATTGCTCACCTATTAAAAAACTAACAATTTAAAAATATACTAAATTTAGTAAACTTTTATAGTTTTATTTGTTTATTTTACAAATATTTTCTTCTAATCTGGTGCTTGTCTTTCACTTTATTTAAGAACCTGGCATTTTACGGGACATGTTGCTATCCATTGAGTTGTATTTATCAGTCTTCTTTTTGGAACTTTGGGTTTGTAGCATGTTAGATCTTTTGCTATCCCAGAGGGGAAAATTTTTTTTTTTTTCCTCCAACAACCCCTTGAACTTCTAAATACAAGAATTTAATTAATATGGTGTTTCTTTTTGTACATGATGAGTAGTAGAATTATAACATTAGATTTCCAGTTGTTTAGTCACTAAGTTGTGTCTGACTCTTTGTGACCCCATGGACTGTAGCCCACCAGGCTCCTCTGTCCATGAGATTTCTCAGGCAAGAATATTGGAGTGGGTTGCCATTTCCTTCTCCTGGAGTTTTTCCCACATGGGTATCCAATTGTAACACACTATTTATTGAATAGCAAGCTTTTCCTCCCAAGTATTTGAAATACTATTTCTGTTATAAACTAAAAATAATCTCTTAATTGCAAATTACATTTGCAGTCCTGGGATAAATAGATTTGGTTGTACTAGTCTTCCAGCAAGAACTTAATTTGCTGATCTTAAAATTTATTTATGTCCTTATGTGACATTTACTAAGTTTTTATGACAATCTTGTATTTTAGATTGGTGTTATAGTAGCCTTTTGAAGAATAATTTGCTGATTTTAAAATTTATTTATGTCCTTATGTGACATTTACTAAGTTTTTATGACAATCTTGTATTTTAGATTGGTGTTACAGTAGCCTTTTGAAGAATAATAAAGCTTTCATCTTTTTCTTTACTATGAAACAACTTAAATAACAAGACTTATTAGACAACTTTTAAGTGCTTTATAGGATAATTTGATTAAACTCAGAAGCTAAATAGATGTCATTTAAAGTACTTATGCTTTAAATATTTTCATTAAAAATTGTTTTGGTTTTGGTTTATTAAAGTATTTTACTTGTTTTCAGTCATCTTTTGTTTACTCATATTTTCCTAGAAAATTATTACTTCATCAAGATTTTCATGTATATTGGTATATATCTGCACATAATATTTTCTTCTTTTATTCACTTCTTCAATATCTATAATTACATCCTGTTTCTTTTTCATAATGTGCATTATTATAGAATTCCTTTTTCCCTGTTAATTAGACTGGCTAGAGTTTTTAATACTTTATTTATTAATATATATTTTCTAAATATATCTTTTGGCTTTTTAAATCACATGTACTTTAAAGCGTTTCTGTTTTATAAATCCCAAATTTACCTTTGTTTATTCTTTCTCTCTCTATAACTACTTGCAATTGTTTTCTAACATCTCAAACTAAAGGCTTAGTCTGTTTATTATTTCATTTTCTATTAAATGCATTTAAAGCTTTAACTATTTCTCTGAGAACCGGTTGGGCGGGAGAAAGTACAAGTGAATAAATTGTTATCCAAAACTTTCCATCATCACTTATATCAAAAGATGTGAAAATGGGCATTTGGATGGAAACTCATTAGAAATTACATCTCAAGGTAAGGTGGCAAATCCATCTCAAGATGAGGTGGCAAATGCCTCTGACAATGCAGAATTGTCAAAGGGAATACATCTAGGGTATAGAGTCAAGAGCTGAATTTGGGGGAAATTATTGAAGAAGGTGTCTCTAGCTTAAACTCTGCTCTGAATCACAATCACTCTCTCTCCCAAAAGAAAAAAGAAGGAGAAATGTACTATCCCTGATTCCCTTCCACATCACTAGAAAGGGGACTGCAGGTGAACACTCTTGGTCCGTGTATTCTGTAGTTAGACGCACATAGTAGTATACAGGAATTTGAGTCAAGACCAAGAGGATTAAATAAAGCACAACATCCTGGCTGTGGATACCTCCATGGGAGCACAGTAGTGGCCTGAAAATTTGAAAGGAAACTGCTCTTCCAAAATCTTGGGAAAGGACTCACAATGTCCATGGTTCAGACAGCCCTAGAAAGCGGCACGGCCTCTCTCCCAATTTCCTGTCCACCATGCCATAATGAGAGTAGTCAACTCTCCAAAACGGGAGGAGTAGAAGAAACAGGGGAAGAAAGAAGAAGGCGACTAAACTCCTTTCCTTAAATTTTTGTTTGCAGTGGGACCTCCAGGTGCTGTCTTAAGTCAAGATCAGAGTTTTTGTAGATATGACGCTACGTATAAAATAGATGACAAATGAGAACCTGCTCTGTAACTCAGGGAACTCGACTCAGTGCTCTGTGGTGATCTAAATGGGAAGGAAATCCCAAAAGAGGGGACAGATATATTATGTACAGCTGATTCTCTTTGCTGCTCACCTGAAACTAAGACAACACTCTAAATCAACTGTACTTCAATAAAATTTAATTTAAAAAAAGAGATTAGAGTTTTTGATGATTACATAAGACTGGACATTTTAATCGCTGAAATGATACTCGGTTTGACAAATTAAACAGGAAATATTCCTTTAGGGTAAATCATAGGGCTGCACAGTTGGCCAGAGCTGGGTAAAGGGGAAAAATAACTCACTGAAAAAAAGCATTAGGACAATGAGAGACATAAGAGTTTCTCTATAACTACACCCCATCAGTCGTGTTTGCTTACATTATGGTTACACTTGATCTGATGGTTCTGAGAGGAAGTGTTAATGTCTCCGACTTTGATTATGTCCTTACCTACTAGTACTTATAATTCATTGCATTTGCAGTGTGTATTTTAAACTGATGTGGCTGGAAGAATAAAATCTTCTGATTCTTAAAAGTTCTTAGAATAATGAATCTTGTGTCATAACAAAATAGCCTCCCCAGTAGTTTTGCCTGGAGAATTTCATGGACAGAGGAGCCCGGCAAACTATAGTTCATGGGATCACAGAGAGTCAGACATGACTGAGTGACTAATACTTTCACTTTCAGTTCATCCAAATAAATCATCTTCACATTATATTGTCTTTCTGTTGCATTAAAGTCATCACACTAGGTTTTAAAGTAAGATTTTACTTGGTACTTCTTTCTTCCATCCTTCATTTTCACACTTTGCGTCATTTTGTTTGGGATGTGTTTCTTGAAAATAGCATTTAGTTAATGTTGCTTGATTTATCTATTTGTTTTTATTCTGGGTTTTACTGTTTAATTTTTTTACCCAATCCAATGATATCTGTCCTATAGGAAAATTTAATTCTTCATGTTTCTTTAAGTTACTTTTGATTTACTTTTTATTTATTTTATTATTTTTATTTATCTCAATATCATGAGGCTTAAACATAGTAAATTACTTTAGGTTAATAATTTATCCTGAGAGCTTGTTACCTAGATTGTTTTCTTAAACTTCTGATCAGGATTCTCTATTCCAAGTGATAGATAAGCAGTTCAAAAATATATACACCTGTGTTTATGTTTAGGTATAGGATAAAGCAAGGAAAACAGAATAATAATGAGAGGGAAGTTGACCTCAGTATTGATAGGACAATAGGGTTTAGACAGTATCAGGTAAACTCCCCACATTTCTGTTAGCAGGGGAAGCTTCCTCTTTGTTGGCTCCATTTCCTCTGGTTTCCTCTCCTACTTGAATAGTGACACCTACAAGCTCCTAGTCTGATAGCTCAGAATCTTAGGTGAACAGAAATAACATTGTTTCTTCTTCTCACTGGTATGCCACTCTAAATTATCACTCATTATTAGCACATCATCTTATTAACCCATCCCTACCCACTTCTCTACCCCCAAATCTGCCTTTTTTTTTTTTTTTCCAAATCTGCCTTTAAAAAGATAGAATAAACTTCTTCCCAAGACTAGTAAATGAAATTTAAAGTTTAATTCCTATAGTAATTAAAAATGTATTCTATAGCTTGAAGCTATCTACCTGACTGTCTTACATTCACATTTTTAAAAAAAGAATTGCCTGGGCAAATCACTTCAACTTTAGGGGTATTGATTTTTTTTCATGTGAAAAATGAAGTGACTTGAAGTGGATGATCCCTGAAGTTTTTGCATCTTCAGGCCTCCATGATTCTGTGACTTTATAATATCTGCCTTGCAGGATTCTGCAAGAATTGATGTTTGTAAAATAATTTAATACTCAAGGATGAAAGATTTTATACTAGTGCCCAAAACTATTATTAAATGAAGCATGCCAGGGAAATCCTTTCCACCTTTTCCTCAATAAGACAAAATGCAGGAACGATTCTGACAGACTTGTGTTTTGATCTTGTGACTACTGTTAGGCCAGTTTTTGTTGCTTAGGATTTGGGTGTCATGACTAGAAACAGTGATTCCCTCAATAAAATGACAAGAGAAGGAATTACTGTGCAAAGATAGGTATCTCATCTCCATTAAGCTTCACTCAGTTGGGGTCAGTCTAATTTTTTCTAGTAGTTTAGACACTTTATAAACTATATTTATTATCTCAGTGACATATTACTGTCTTATTTTTATTTAATAATTCATCTAAGATACTTTTCAACTTCTATATCCAAATTTAAACTCAACAGAAATTTTAGCATTGTTTTCAATTTTATAAGCTATGTTCCAATAATTATTTGTTTTAACTATGCTCTTTCTGGCCCACTATCCTCAATAATAATAATTTTGTCTACATTTACCTTGCCATTGAAAATCATCAACCCAGCATGTGGTGCTGAACTTCATTAAAATGGCCACTAACAGAAATTGCATAAGACATGTTTCCAATGAGCTTGTTAACAGAAAATCTACTTATGTAAACCCTTATTTGCATATGCATGCAAACATTCTTTGGTATATTCAATCAATGAAAAACTATATCCTGAGATCTGAATCAGATTGCCTATTTCAAAATCTCTGCTCATAACACAGTCTAGAAGTAAACGTCCAGGCTATTGCTTTTTCTGGCTAACATTTCTTTTTATGGCTCAATAATACTGCATTATATATATAGATATTTCAATACATGTCACATGTATTTATCTGTTAATAGACACTTGATTTTTATCCCATCTTTTATCTGCTATGAGTAATGCTCCGATGAACATTCTTTTGTACAAATATCTTTTGAGTTCCTATTTTCAATTATTTTGGATATTGACCTAGAAGTAGAATCAGTGAGTCATATGATAAAGTCAATATTTAGCTTCTTGAATAATAGACTTTTTATAGGACCAAATATTCTGAATATGTAATATATGACCACTTAGAAAAATCAGGGAGGAAGCATTCAAGGATTAGATGAGGATTTAACCAGATGGTTCCTGAAAAGTTTTAACAAGCTGAAGATTTATTATGTTTAACCATTTATTCATTTCATCTATCAATAAAATAAAAAAACACTATTCTATAAAAAAAATACACTTGTTTAAGAAACACCATAATAGTGCCTTAATCTGAAGAGTATAAACGGTAGCAATTTGATGAGATGCATCAGATACCACCGAGATGTAAAAAAGGTGCTCTGTTTCTAGAGAAATAAATCCATAGAGCAAAGGAACTAAAAAGATGCTCTTGAAAACCCTGGATAATACAGTGATATTGACCAATAAAATAAAATGATCACAATAATGTTTAGTAGAAGAAAAGTTCTAAAGGAGACAGATATTCCCTTCTATTAGAATTGGGTTAGAAACATACCTAGAAGAAGATGCAGTGACGTACTGAATTTAAATGGTGAGCCAACATGCATTAGCCATAACAAGACTTGGGCTAGAGCATGCAAGTATAGGACAAGACTTACAAGGGGAGAGTGTGGCAAACATTCCAGATGCAACTCCAGAGGAGATGATGTCACTGAAGCTTCCACTCTGTCCGGATCTTAGAGCACCTTGGAAACCATTCTGAATATGGAATGGATGCATAGGGGCACGTTGGTAGAGATTCAAGTACAGAGTAAAGATTCAATGAGACGATCCTCGAGACACTTTATAAACTGAAAGTTTATGATGCTATGCCATTTTACTTACGTATAACTTTGTTTCATCTGTCAGTACAATGTATCAAGATGAAGGACAAAAATCATAGTGCAACATACCTACTATTGACTGATGCTAAAGTTGAAGCTCCAATACTTTGGCCACCTGATGTGAAAAACTGACTTATTGAAAAAGACCCTGATGCTGGGAAAGATGGAAGGTAGGGGGAGAAAGGGATGACAGAGGATAAGATAGTTGGATGGCATGACCGACTCGATGGACATGAGTTTGAACCAGCTCTGGGAGTTGGTGATGGACGGGGAAGCCTGGCATGCTGCAGTCCATGGGGTTGCAAAGAGTCAGACATGACTGAACTGAACTGAACCAACTATCAGTCAACTTTAACTCAGGTAAATAGGATTTGGGCCTTTTCTGCAATTTCAAACAATTTCCCAAGTTAACCCCTAACTATAAGTCATTATTGGAGTAGAGCTGAAAACACCTGGTTTTTTTTTTAGCACTTAACAACCACTGGATTTAATACAAATCACAGATTGAAAATGTCATTAAACATAACATCAGTGAACAGTAGAACCCCAATTAGAGAAACTAGCTTGTGTTATATAGGTATTATTCTTGTCTATATATTGGTATTCACTACAGAAAGATAAAATGTATCTTTCTGAAGAGTGAACTCTTGTATTCATTTTCTTCTGTGATTGTTAAAGCATCTTTTAAAATCAATATCTGTAAAACTGTGCTATCCTAGGTCTTTGGAAGTACAAAGAATCTTGAAGATTACTGATCTGAATTTTACTGTAAAGGATAATAAAGCTCAGACAAGCCAAGAGATTTACATGAGACGCGCAAGGAGGTAGTGACAGAGGGGCTCAGAAACTCTATGCCCTAAACCTCATGTCATAATTATGTTTCCTTTGTTGCAAATACATCAGTGCATTGCTTGAATTATAATGTAGAAAACATGGCTGAGAGTTAATGGCTTGCTGTTATCCTATGGAGTTGGAGGGCATGGAGCAGGCATGGAGCAGAAATGAAGCACCCAGACTTGGATCACCTCAATGAAGCAGAAAGTGCAAATAGTCATGATGCTCAATTCTGAAAGAGTAGAAAGTCCAGGGGTGTCCAGAGGCCTGCTTCTATTGAAGGCCCTTACCATGTGCTCGTCACATTAATTACTGGAAACAGGTTCTCCTTTAAGGATCGGAACTGTGCAGAATGATGACCACTTTCCAGAGATGCTGCCACTTGGAAAGCCTTCTCCAAGCCTGCATTAGAAATCTGGATCAGGTCTGCATCAGCCATGCCAACCTCATTACTGCCAGGAAGGAAGCAGCTTCTCAAATAAAAAGAAGATAAACAAGCTTCTTTGTCATACCAATTCCAGACAAAAATAGCTGAAATGCTATTTAATATGAAGCAAATTGCTATAGAGGTACAGAGCTTGTTTTCATTTTAAGGAATCTGTATCTAGGTACTTAAACCTTTGAAAGGAACATAAGATACAATATGCTCTTTATTGAGCATCTTAAAAGATTTCATTTTTACAGTATAATACTTAATTTTACTTCCAATTTTCAGTTATACCTTAGAGCTGAGGGCAATTCTTATTCCATTATTTGAATCTTCTTTTTCCCATAGCCACTAAAATTGAATGAAGACAGTTGTAGAGTTTCCCCAAACCCCAAAAAATTTGTGTTGAAAAGATCACTCTTTTTGTGGAGTAGATAGTATCAAACCTATGTGTAATTTGGCCAAGGGAAACATCAGTTTCATAATCATAGAATTCCCCCCATCCTTTTAGGTTAACATTCATTTGACTTTTCTCCTTTGAAGCTAAAGTAACTCCTATGTTTGCTATTTTGTACCTTGCATTCAGAATTTCTGTTCTTCTTGCAGAATTGCTGCAGAGTAATTGCAAGTGCTCAGTCGCTCAGGAATTCGAATCAGTCAGTCTCTCTTGGCTATCCCCTGGACTGTAGCCTGCCAGGCTCCTCTATTTGTGCGATTTCCCAGGCAAGAATACTGAAGCCAGTTGCCATTTCCTACTCCAGGGGATCTTCCCAACCCAGAGATTGAACAATGGTCTCCTGCATCTCCTACATTGGCAGGAATTGCAATGGCCTCAATGATACTTGAAAATGTCCTGTGTTGCTTGTTCCTGGACTTTTCCTAATTTCTGAGAATGTCAGTTTGGGTGATTGTGGCTGGCAGCTTTAAAAGGATACAGTCCATGCTTACGAGGCTGTAAGACCTGGCTGCTCTAGTGTGACAGATTTTGTCTAGGAGCTCAGTTACTGACGAAGGACTTAGATGACTAACGTAACTTCTCTGCTTGTGACTGCCTTATCCTTCTGAAGTTGATGTTAAAAGACACCTGTGCCTTCTCCCTACTGAAGCACTTGGCCAGACTCACTGTTTTTCATATGTATTTAGAAAGATGAACTGTTACTACTTGCAAATGGACTGAGTTTCTATATTGATGATCTCTTTGATTTTTCCTTCCCCCAGCAAACCTAGCCTATACTAAGTACATGTACAACAGCTTCCTGCTAAAGACTGTTCTTTTCATTCCTGGTTAGATTATACACCTTTAGAATATATGGGCTCTACCCTACTTATCCTTATACACTCAAAGTTGCTTGACCCAGAGTGTTCAGTGAAAGCTTGAATTCAACAATTCAGAGACCCAATATGGACCTTATAGAAGCAGGTTGGTTGCCACACTGGGATATTTTTTCCTCTGTTATTCTCCTTTTTACTAGTGATTCATTCAGTTCAGTTCAGTTCAGTTCAGTCGCTCAGTTGTGTCTGACTCTTTGTGACCCCATGAATCGCAGCACGCCAGGCCTCCCTGTCCATCACCAACTCCTGGAGTTTACCCAAACTCATGTCCATCGAGTTGGTGATGCCATCCAGCCATCTCATCCTCTGTCGTCCCCTTCTCCTCCTGCCCCCAATCCCTCCCAGCATCAGGGTCTTTTCCAATGAGTCAACTCTTCACATGAAGTGGCCAAAGTATTGGAGTTTCAGCTTCAGCGTCAGTCCTTCCAATGAACACCCAGGACTGATCTTTAGGATGGACTGGTTGGATCTCCTTGCAGTCCAAGGGACTCTCAAGAGTCTTCTCCAATTATAAAAGCATGCAAATTATATTTGGAGTTGGCTAGAAGTGAGTTACATTCCAAATCTACCATTTATTCATGGTATGATTTAAACTTCCTGAGTCTCATTGTCCTTGTCTTTTGAATGGGATAATGATGCCTCTTTTAAAAGGTTTTTATAAAGACATAAAACTGTTAATCATTATATTTGTCACGTATTATATAAATTTCTCTTCCCTAATAGAAAATATAGCTATTTCAACCTTTAGCATAATTGTATTAAAGAAAGGCTTTGGAGTCAAATTTCGTAACAGTCAAACACAGTGGCAAAACTATAGAGCTAACGATACCTTGAAAGTGAAAGTGACTCAGTTGTGTCCAACTTTTTGCAACCCCATGAACTACACAGTCCATGGAATTCTCCAGGTCAGAATACTGGAGTGGGTAGCCTTTCCCTTCTCCAGGGGATTTTCCCAACCCAGGAATCAAACCCAGGTCTCCGCATTGCAGGTGGATTCTTTACCAGCTGAACCACAGGGGAAGCCCAAGAATACTGGAGTGGATGCATGCGTGCTAAGTCGCTTCAGTTGTATCCGACTCTTTGTGACCCCATGGACTGTAGCCCACCAGGCTCCTCTGTCCATGGTATTCTCCAGGCAAAAATATTGGAGTGGTAGCCTATTCTTTCTCCAGAGGATCTTCCTGGCCCAGGAATCAAACTGGGTTATCCTGCATCGCAGGCAGATTCTTTACCAACTGAGCTATCAGGGAAATGATACTTTAGAAATTATGAAATTTAGTGCTTTTCAAACTTATAAAGCTATGGGATTTCTATTTATGCAAAATCCTTGAAAGTGATTCAAAATGAAACATTAATTCTCTAGGATGTCCTGTTTAAAGCAAAGATATAGTTGAGCCCCATCTCTTTTATCTCCCCTTTTTCCTCATTCCGTGTGCTTCAACTAAGGAATTCTCCAAATTTCTAGGATGCCCCACACATATTTTTGAAATCCAGTGGATAATCCAGCTCTCTAATATTAAAGGGTAAAAAAGCTAAGAGTCAGGGGAACAACAAGGTCTTATTGTATAGTACAGGGAACAATATTCAATATCCTGGGATAAACTATAATGGAAAAGAATATGAAAATAATATATATACAAATATATGTATATTTTGCCATATAAAAAGAAACACATTGTAAATTAACTGCACGTCAATAAAATGTAATAAAATAGAAACACTAGTGAATATCATTTTCTAACATTTAAAAAAACGCTGAGTCAAAGATGTCATATCACACATTAATATCAGACCTGAGGTGGGAACCACATTTCTTAGTTTCCAATGTGGTGCTTTTTCCATTCATTGGAGGGAGGCACATGCACTTAGTGTGAAAAGGATAATTGGTTTCATGTTGGTCTTTCAGTCCAAGCAAGTCCAGACAACGACAGAAACAAAAGCAGTTATCTAATTTGTTTTGAATTTTGTTGTGTATCAAACTATATATTTTGGAATCACTTTCCTCTAACTACTGCAAAAACCCTATGATTTGAGTATTGATATTATCCCCATTTGACAGTGAAAATATTAAGCATTAGAGAGGCCGAATAACTTGCTTAAAGTTACTTAGCAAGAAACTCTTGTGGTTTATGCTAAATTCAGATCTTCCCAGCATGAAAATCTGTATTGAAATAGCACTATACTCTTGATACCAAGGGCTTACTCTTGTGGTAAAGAACCTACTTACCAATGCAGGAGACTAATAAGAGACGTGGATTCAATCCCTATGTCGGGAAGATCAAACTGGAGGGCATGGCAACCCATTCCATTATTCTTGCCTGGAGAATTCCATGGACACAGCAGCCCGGCAGGCTATAGTCCATAGGGTTGCAAAGAGTCAAACCCGACTGGAGCACCTTGGCATGCAGCATGCACTGGATACCAAGTTCTCTACTGCATACATTTGAAAAGAATCTATTAATTATTTTGCTCTACATTAATAAGCCATTCTTGATTAAAAGCCATTAATAACTGTCACTTTTTAAACTGTGCTTGCATTTCACAGGCATATTTAAATTTTGCAAGTTTTTATTTCCCAAGAGGAAGCTAAATTTAGTAAATATTTTTCTAAGAAAACAGTCTTTGATCTACGGTAGCACACTAATATCAAACCTTTAAATTAAATAACAAAGAAGTTTTATTACAACTTAACTAGTTGCTAAAAATTAATCTATATTTGCATTGTAAGAATTGTTTTAACAGGAAATACAATTATGGGCATTCGTGGTTGCAATATTATATTAATTTTTATATAACTCTTAAATTACCCATTGTAAAAGTCAAATATTTAATCATGAATTATTTTTGAACCGATTTAGTGTATTCACCTATTTTTACTTGTAATGCAGTATATATTTATACTAGTTTTACATTGATTATATATCTTCATATTTTGAAACTCTAGTGATTCCCTCATGTTTAAATTAATATAATTGACATACAAAAAATACACATAAGTAAACTGTACAATTTGATTTTTTGACACATGTATATTTCTATTAGTACAAAACTATGAATCAAGATAGTAAATATATCTGTAATACCCAAAGGTTTCTTTATGCCCCTTTATAATCTACCCTTCCCTTGCCCAATCCCCAAGCTACCATTGGTTTGTTTTCTGTTCCTATAATTTGTTTTTTCTAGTATTTTATATAAATAGAATCATACACTATAGGTTCTTTTTTTGAGGGGGGATAGGGAAGTGGAGATTTGGTTTCTTTCACTCAATATAAATATTTTGAGACTCATCTATACTGTTATGAATATTAATAATACCTCCTAAAGCTACTAGTTGCTCTAACCTGTTATGATTTCAAGGAGGAGATGCCACATGTATCTTAAAATATTACCATTTAAAATATCATCATCTACTAACATTTACCATATTACCCTAAATCTTTCTCATTTTCTTAGGCCATCAATCACAGATCTTCCATTGTATTGTCTTTAGAGATAAATATTTCTAGATTTAGTTGTGTCTCTTGGAAAAAAAGGCTTTGAAAAGCTAGCCCTAAGAATTTAGAAAGGTAAAGTTATTACTTTGGTCAAATCCATATGTCTTCCAAAGTTCTGTCAATGCTGTTCTTAGCTGATTGTATTACACAGCGTTAAGTGAGGACTTTGTGGTCTTCCTTGTCTTATAATCAATCTCATATTTCTTCATTTTCTCTGTAATGTAACCCTATTTCCCCTTTTTTTCTTTTTTACTCATCAACCCAACAGTAAGTTCCAAAATGCTCCAAGTACGTTTCCTCAAGTGGAATCTTCTCATTGTTACTAGTCATGATTCATATGTTCATTTTCTTGTGTTATTTTTTTTTCACAAATTAGTCCTTTGGCTGCAACATAATGTGTGTCCCCTAGGACTTTCTTCCATTGCTCTCTGTCTCTTAGGGTAGCAAAGAACATGATGCTTCTGGTAAAATATATTCGTTTTTATCTGGAGTGCCCTCTCCCTGTCGACCTCATTTTTTCCAATTAGTTTTTCTAGACTCACTTTGAATTCTTCCCCCCAATCTTCGCACATCCACCCATTTTGAAATCATATGTTTTCCATGTGCTACCATACCACTTCATTTGCACCATTTAAATTTAGTACCAATAACTGTGTGGTAGGTGTAAGTATGTATAAGACATCTTTCTGCTGCATGTGAAGTCTCAAATGGCAGGTTTGAATCCCTGAAAATGGCTGCACCTAAGGATAGATATTACTATTTCAGTGGCTTTGTGCCTATCTACCTTGTCTGAACAGAAGCAGAAAGTTCCTATAATGATCTCATTAACAACCTTAGGGACCAGTTGGTCTCTTTGGGGCCAATTTCTTTCTTCTGTTTCCAAACTCCTTCTTCCTTTAAAGTGATGGATGATTAATACATGGAGGTGGGAAAAGGGAGTGACAAAATGGTAAGAAGTGATTAGATCTATCTAGGATTAAAGATGGGAGGAGAGGTTGTCAGGTATAATAAAGAGTGATTCATTTCTAGCAATTTCTGTCATCCCACATCTTAAAATTAAGTGAGTAGAAATAACATTGTTTCTTCTGCTCACTGGTATGCTACTTTAATCTATCACTCATTACTGACACACAATTCAATTAACCCATGTCTGCTCATTTCTTTACCCCCTAAGTTTGCCTTTAAAAAGATAGAATAAACTTTCTCTCAAGACTAGTAAATGAAATTTAAAGCTAAATTTTTTGTTAATTAAAAATTCATTCTATGGCTTGGAGTTATTCACCTGTCTTGCATTTACTTTCTTAAAGAGAGAACTACTTGGGCAAGTCACTTCCCCTTTGAGGATTTCAATCTTTTTCATGTGATAAATGAAGTAACTTGAAGTGGATGATCTCTGAAGTTCTTTTTATCTTCAAGTCTCCATGAATCTATGACTCTATAATATCCACCTTGCAGAAATTGCGCAAGAATTAACGTTTGTGAAATAATTTAAGACTCAAGGATGAAAGGTTTTATGCTAGTGCCCCAAACTATTTTTATTAAATGAAGCATGCCAGGGAAGTCTGTTGTATCTGGGGACAGCTGCCATCAGAGTCCCCAGCACTGCCTATGCCCAACACAGATTCAGAAAGGGACAAAAAAGAACAAAAATTCCTCTAATAGATCCAGAAATTACGGTGAGTAGAGAGCACACATATTCCTGAAATTCAAACATGGAAGTGATAACATGTACATTCAAACATTAAGCTTACAGAAAAGGGTCCATGAAAAGATCATGCCTTGATGGCTTGCTAACACTGCCAGGGAAGAAGAATTGATGTCTGTGTGCCTGCTTGCATGGTGTATCTCCAAAAACTTCCACTTTGTGCTGAACTTTTCTTTCCCTGACCCCTTTTGCAAAACCTGTTTGATGACCCTGTTTTGATTATCTAAAGCAACTCAAGTGATTACTGAATCACTGAGTTGGAATTCAAGACAGCATAAAATCATTAATTCAATTTTCCCCATATTTCTCTTGTCGATAAACTGAGCTTCAGAGTAGTCAATGAACTATCAAAAATCACAATTAATACATATTTATACCAGGACTGAACAGCATGCTGTAACTCATAACCAAATGCTTATTTCACCACAGCTTAATATCCTAAAAATTAATTCTAGTCTCAATACTGACTAGTTGAGAGCGTAACAGATCACCTAACTGCATGTTGACAAAAGCTTTCAATGAGTTAATACAAAAGGTTGAATGAAGAATATAATCTACCCCTTGGCAACAGCAGTGGAGAAAAAATTGTACACCAATACTAAAAGTGCTGGTACAAACCCCACCTAACCATTTAGGAATAATAAAGGAACCATGGTCAATAGACTTATTCCATGGGTGGATTACTATTTTAGTTACTCTCTAGGTTTCATTTTCCATAAATATGAAATGGCAAGGTTAGAATTAAAACCATCAAAAACAGAGATTCATTTTTGTTCATAATAGTGGAACATCAGTAGTTTTAGTACAGGGGGTAGATATAGGAAATATATTGGAGGTAGTTGTCCAGTGAGATCTTATTTATATCTTCATTTAGCATGTTTACTAATAACATGGGGATCTAATAAAATATAATTACAATGGGCTGAATCTAGACAAAGATTCTGCACTCAGGTGATGCTGATGCTTCCAACCTGAGGACCTCATGTTGAATAGCAGAGATCTACAACAGTGCTCCTCAAACTTGATCATGCATCAGAATCCCCTGGAGGGCTTGATTGAAAACAGATTTCAGGGAACCATGGTCAATAGACTTAGCCCATTGGTGGATTACTATTTTAATTACTCTCTAAGTTTCATTTTCCATAAATATCAAATGGCAGGTTAGAATTAAAACCATCAAAAACAGAAAATCAATGTTGTCTATAGTAGATGAACATCAGCAGTTCATACATTCTGATTCAGTAGGTGGAGACTGAGGTGGAGACTGGTGGAGACTGAGAACATACACATCTGGCAAGCTCCAGATAATGCTTGGTTGACTGCATGAGGTCCATATTTTGAGCAACACTTCTCAATAACCTGTGTGTGTGCTAAGTCACTTCAGTCGTGTCCAACTCTTTGAGACCCTCTGGACTGTAGCCCGCAGGCTCCTCTGTCCATAGGGATTCTCTAGGCAGGAATTTGGAGCAGGTTGTCATGCCCTTCTCCAGGGCATCTTCCCGACCTAGGGATCGAACTATGTCTCTTACCATCTCCTGCCTGGCACTCCCTTTTGAAACTCCCTCCCATTTTTCTCCCCATCCAACTGATCTAGGTTGATACAGAGTCCCTGTTTGAGTTTCCTGAGCCATACAGAAAATTCCCATTGCCTATCTATTTTATATATGGTAATATAAGTTTCCATGCCACTCTTTCCATACATCTCACCCTCTCCTCCCCTCTCCCTATGTCCATAAGTCTATTCTCTATGTCTGTTTCTCCACTGTAAATAAATTCTTCATACCACTTTTTAAGATTCTGTATATATGTGTTAGAATACGATAGTTATCTTTCTCTTTCCGACACACTTCACTCTGTATAAGAGGTTCAGGTTCATCCATTTCATTAAACTGACTCAAATGTGTTCCTTTTTATGGCTGAGTAATATGGCAGAAAGTGAAGAGGAACTAAAAAGCCTCTTGATGAAAGTGAAGGAGGAGAGTGAAAAAGTTGGCCTAAAGCTCAACATTCAGAAAACTAAGATCATGGCATCTGGTCCCATCACTTCATGGCAAATAGATGGGGAAACAGTGGAAACAGTGGCTGACTTTTATTTTTGGGGCCTCCAAAATCACTGCAGATGGTGATTGCAGCCATGAAATGAAAAGACGCATACTCCTTGGAAGGAAAATTATGACCAACCTAGATAGCATATTAAAAAGCAGAGACATTACTTTGCCAACAAAGGTCCATCTAGTCAAGGCTATGGTTTTTCCTGTGGTCATGTATGGATGTGAGAGTTGGACTGTGAAGAAAGCTGAGCACCAAAGAATTGATTCTTTTGAACTGTGGTGTTGGAGAAGACTCTTGAAAGTCCCTTGGACTGCAAGGAGATCCAACCAGTCCATCCTAAAGGAGATCAGTCCTGGGTGTTCATTGGAAGGATTGATGCTGAAGCTGAAACTCCAGTACTTTGGCCACCTCATGCGAAGAGTCGAATCACTGGAAAAGGCCCTGATGCTGGGAGGGATTGGGGGCAGGAGGAGAAAAGGGGACGACAGAGGATGAGATGGTTGGATGGCATCACCGAGTCGATGGACATAGATTTGGGTGGACTCTGGGAGTTGGTGATGGACAGGGAGGCCTGGCATGCTGCGATTCATGCGGTTGCAAAGAGTTGGACATGACTGAGCGACTGAACTGAACTGAACTGCATATTCCATTGTGTATATGTACCACAACTTCTTTTTCCAGTCGTCTGTCAGTGGTCATCTAGGTTGCTTCCATGTTCTAGCTATTGTAAACAGTGTGCCTCAACATTGGGACACATGCGTCTTCTTCAGTTTTGGTTTCCTCAGGGTATATGCCTAGGAGTGGGGGTTGCTGGGCCATATGGTGGTTTTATTCCTAGTTTTTTAAGGAATCTCCACACCGTCTTCTATGGTGGCTGTATCAGTTCACATTCCCACCAACAGTGCAAGAGCGTTCCCTTTTCTCCATACCCTCTCCAGCATTTATTGTTTGTAGACTCTCTGATGATGGTTATTCTGACTGGTGTGAGGTGATATCTCACTGTAGTTTTGATTTGCATTTCTCTAATTATGAGTGATGTAGAGTATATTTTCAAGTGTTTGTTAGCCATCTGTATGTCTTCTTTGGAGAAATGCTTGTTTAGGTCTTTTCCCCACTTTTTGATTGGGTTTTTTTTTTTTTCTGGTATTGAGTTGTATGAGCTGCTTGTATGTTTTGGAAATTAATCCTTTGTCAGTTGTTTCATTTCTTTTATTCTCTCCCATACTGAGGGTTGTCTTTTCACCTTGCTTGTAGTTTCATTTGCTGTGCAAAAGCTTTTAAGTTTAATCAGGTCCCACTTGTTTACTTTTGTTTTTATTTTCATTACTCTAGGAGGTGGATCATAGAGGATCTTGCTTTGATTTATGTCATCAAGTGTTCTGCCTATGTTTTCCTCTAACAGTTTTATAGTTCCTGGTCTTACATTTAGGTCTTTAATTCATTTTAAGTTTATCTTTGTGTATGGTATTAGGAAGCATTCTAATTTCATTCTTTTACATGTAGCTGTCCAGTTTTCCTATTTATTGTTGTCCATTTATTGAAGAGGCTGTCTTTGCCCCATTGTATATTCTTGCCTCCTTTGTCAAAAAGAAGGTACCCATAGGTGAACAGTTTTATCTCTGGGCTTTCTATCTTGTTCTATTGGTCTATATTTTGTTTTTTGCCAGTACCATACTGTCTTGATGACTGTAGCTTTGTAGTATAATCTGAAATCACAAAGGTTGATTTCTCCAGCTCCATTCTACTTTCTCAAGACTGCTTTGACTATTCAGGGTCTTTTGTGTTTTCATATGAATTGTGAAATTTTTTTGTTTTAGTTCTGTGAAAAATGCCTTTGGTAATTTGATAGGGATCATATTAAATATGTAGATTACATTAGGTAGTATAGTCATTTTCATAATATTGATTCTTCCTACTGAGGAACATGGAATATCTCTCCATCTGTTTATGTTGTCTTTGATTTCTTTCATTAGTGTCTTATAACTTTCTGTGTATAGTTCTTTTGTCTCCTTGGATAAGTTTATTCCTAGATATTTAATTCTTTTTATTGCAGTGGTGAATGGTATTGATTCTCTAATTTCTCTTTCTGATTTTTAATTGTTAGTATATAGAAATGCAAGTGATTTCTGTGTATTGATTTTGTATCCTGCAACTTTGCTAATTTCACTGATTAGCTTTAGTAATTTTCTGATATTGTCTTTAGCGTTTTCCATGTACAGTATCATGTTGTCTGCAGTGAGAGCTTTACTTCTTCTTTTCTGATCTAGATTCCTTTTATTTCTTTTTCTTCTCTGATTGCTGTAGCTAGGACTTCCAGAACTATGTTGAATAATAATGGTGAAAGTAGACACCCTTGTCTTGTTCCTGATCTTAGGGGGAATGCTTTCAGTTTTTCACCACTGAGACTAATGTTTGCTGTAGGCTTCTCAAATTTGGCCTTTACCACGTTGAGGTAGGTTCCTTCTATGCCCGTTTTTTAAAGAGTTTTAATCATAGATAGGTGCTGAATTTTGTCAAAGACTTTTTCTGCATCTATTGAGATGATCATATGGTTTTTATTTTTATTTCAATTTGTTAATATGGCATATCACACATTGATTTGCAAATATTGAAGAATCCTTGTATCCCTAGAATAAACCCAACTAGATCATGGTGTATGATGTTTTTGATGTGTTGCTGAATTCTGATGTGTTGCTAAAATTTTGTTGAGGATTTTTGCATTTATGTTCATCAGTGATATTGGCCTGTAGTTTTCTATATTTGTGTTTTCTTTGTCTGATTTTTGTATTAAGATGATGTGACCTCATAGAATGAGTTTGGAAGTATTCCTTCCTCTGCAACTTTTTGAAAGAGTTTTAGAAGGATAGGCATTAACTCTTCTCTAAATGTTTGATAGAATTCTCCTGTGAAGCCATCTGGTCCTGGGCTTTTGTTTTTTGGGAGATTCTTGATCACAGCTTCAATTTCAGTGCTTGTGATTGCGTTGTTCATAATTTATATTTCTTCCTGGTTCAGTCTTGGAAGATTGAACTTTCCTAAGAATCTGTCCATCTCTTCCAGGTTATCTATTTCATTGCCATATAGTTTTTCATAATAATCTCTTGTAATCCTTTGTATTTCTGCCTTGTCTGTTGTAACCTCTCCTTTTTCATTTCTAATTTTTTTTTTTATTTGATTCTTCACTCTTTTTTTCTTGATGAGTCTGGCTAAAGGTTTGTCAATTTTGTTTATCTTCTCAAAGAACCAGCTTTTAGTTTTATTAATCTTGACTATTGTCCTTTCATTTCCTTTTCATTATTTCTGCTCAGATCTTTATGGTTTCTTTCCTTCTACTAATTTTGGGAGTTTCTTTTGTCCTTCTTTTTCCAGTTGTTTTCAGTGTAACATTAGGTTGTTTGTTTGATGTTTTCCCTGTTTCTTGAGGTAGGATTGTATTGCTATAAACTTCCCCCTTAGAACTGCTTTTGCTGCATCCCATAGGTTTTGAGTTGTCGTGTTTTCATTGTCATTTGTTTCTAGAATTTTTTAATTTCCCTTTTGATTTCTTCAGTAACCTGATGGTTATTTAGAAATGTGTTGTTTTGTCTCCATGTATTTGTGTTTCTTACACTTTTTTTCTTGTAATTGATATCTAGTCTCATAGTATTGTGGTCGGAGAAGATGTTTGACATGATTTCAATTTTCTTAAATTTACTGAGGTTTGATTTGTGACCCAAGATGTGGTCTATCCTGGAGAATGTTCCATGTGCACTTGAGAAGAAGATGTATTCTTCTGCATCTGGATGGAATGTCCTGAAGATATCAATGAGATCCATCTCATCTAATGTATCATTTAAGACTTGTATTTCCTTATTAATTTTCTGTTTTGACGATCTGTCCATTGGTGTGAGTGGGGTGTTAAAGTCTCACCATTTTTGTGTTACTGTCAATTTCTCCATTTATGTCTGTTAGTGTTTGTCTTATGTATTGAGGTGCTTCTATATTGGGTGCATAGACATTTACAATTGTTATGTCTTCCTCTTGAATTGATCCCTTGATCATTAAGTAGTGTTCTTCCTTATCTCTTATAATCTTCTTTATTTTAAGGTCTGTTTTGTCTGATATGAGGATTGCTACTCCAGCTTTTTTCTGCTTCCCATTTTCAAGGAATATATTTTTCCATCCTCTCACTTTCAGTCTATATGTGTCTTAAGGTCTGAAGTGGGTTTCTTGTAGACAGCATATATATGGGTCTTGTTTTTTGTATCCATTCAACCAGTCTCTGTCTTTTGGTTGGAGCATTCAATCCATTTACATTAAAAGTAATTATTGATATATATGGTCCTATTGCCATTTTCTTCATTGTTTGGGGTTGATTTTGTAGATCTTTTTTCTTCTCTTGTATTTCTTGATTATATAAGTCCGTTTAATATTTGTTGTAAAGCTGGTTTGGTGGTACTGAATTCTCTTAACTTTTGCTTGTCTGAAAATCTTTGTATTTCTCCATCAATTCTAAATGAGATCCTTGCTGGGTACAGTAATCTTGGTTGTAGATTTTTCCCTTTCTTTACTTTAAATGTATCCTGCCATTCCCTTCTGGCCTTCAGAGTTTCTGCTGAAATATCAACTGTTAAACAGATGGGGTTTCCCTTGTATGTTACTTGTTGCTTCTCCCTTGCTGCTTTTAATATTCTTTCTATGTGTTTAGTTTTTGTTAGTTTGGTTAGTATGTGTCTTGGCATATTTCTCCTTGGGTTTATCCTGTGTGGGACTCTTTGGGGCTCTTGGATTTGATTGACTATTTCCTTTACCATGTTGGGGAAATTTTCTACTATAATCTCTTCAAAAATTATCTGATACCCTTTCTTTTTCTCTTCTTCTTCTGAAACTCCTATAATTTGAATGTTGGTGCATTCGATATGGTCCCAGAGGTCTCTGAGGCTGTCCTGAGCTCTTTTCATTCTTTTTGCTTTATTCTGCTCTTCAGAAGTTATTTCCACCATTTTATCTTCCAGCTCACTGATTTGTTCTTCTGCTTCAAATATTCTGCTATTGATTCCTTCTAGAGTATTTTTAATTTCAATAATTGTGTCATTTGTCCCTGCACATTTATTCTTTAATTCTTCTAGGTCTTTGTTAATTGATTTTTGCATTTTCTCCATTTTGTTTTCAAGGTTTTTGATCATCTTTACTATAATTATTCTGAATTATTTTTCAGATAGTTTGCCTATTTCCTCTTCATTTATTTGGATTTCTGTGTTTCTAGTTTGGTCCTTCATTTGTGCAGTATTTCTCTGCCTTTTCATTACTTTTTTGAAAAAGTTATTGTGTTTAAGTTCTCCTTTTCCCAACATTCAAGGAAAGTTGAATTCTTTCCTTGAAGAAGGTTGAATTCTTTCTTCCTTTTGGTTTCTGCCCTTGTAAGTTTCCTCCAGTGGTTTGTGTGAGCTTCATATAGGGTGAGATTTGTGCTGAGTTCTTGCTTGTTTGTTTGTTTTTCCTCTGATGGGCAAGGCTGAGTGAGGTGGTAATCCTGTCTGCTGATGATTGGGTTTGTAATTTTGCTTTGTTTGTTGTTTGGATGAGGCATCCTGCACAGGGTGCTACTTGTGGTTGGGTGATGCTGGGTCTTCTATTCAAGCGGTTTCCTTTGTGTGAGTTCTTACTATTTGATACTCCCTAGGGTTAGTTCTCAGAGAAGGCAATGGCACCCCACTCCAGTACTCTTGCCTGGAAAATCCCATGGACAGAGGAGCCTGGTGGGCTGCAGTCCATGGGGTCGCTAGGAGGCAGACACGACTGAGCGACTTCACTTTCACGCACTGGAGAAGGAAATGGCAACCCACTCCAGTGTTCTTGCCTAGAGAATCCCAGGGACAGGGGAGCCTGGTGGGATGCCGTCTATGGAGTCGCACAGAATCGGACACGACTGAAATGACTTAGCAGCAGCAGGGTTAGTTCTCTGGAAATCTAGGGTCTTGGAGTCAGTGCTCCCACTCCAAAGGCTCAGGGCCTGATCTCTGGTCAGGAATGAAGATTCCACAAGTGGTTTGTTATGGCATTAGGTGAGATTAAAATGAATATCCAAAAACAAGAAACCAAAGATGACCCCCAGACAAATGATAGTTACAAAATCAGGCAAATAATAATTAAAATAATGGAATATACACATATACACCCATAAGCAAAGTGAAAACAATCCAACAAAAATAAAGTATAGTAAATTGACCCAGCAAACAAAGGAAATCAAAAATTATATTTACCAGTTAAAAACAAAACTAACTTAAGCACAAACTGGAAAACAAAGCTAAAGCAAGGTTCCAAGTGAAGGAATAAAGCAATGAAAACAAAACCAACAAATATGTTGAGAGGAGAGGAAAGAAAGAATAGCTATGTAAAATTAAATAGAGGTAGATGAAGAAGATATATATACATTAAAAATTAACTGAAAGGGGAAAAGAACAGTAGGAAAGGCAAACAAAGAAATAAATGTAGAAAAAATATAATAGGTTTAAAAAATTAAAAATTAAAATTATAAAAAAGAGAAAAAATGAAATGGAAGAAGAAAAAATAAACGGGTGGGGGGAGGAAAACTCCATAGAACTGCAAAAGCCCAATGTAGAGGCAGAGATTTCTAACAACAATAGAAAGTGTGACTGAGTATACACACACACATATATACACCCATAAGCAAAATCAAAACAGTCTAACAAAAATAAAGTACAATATATTGACCCAGCAAACAAAGGAAACCAAAAATTATATCTACCAGAACAAAACTAATTAAAGCACAAATTGGAAAACAAAACTAAAGCAAGGTGCCAATTGTGGAATAAAGTAATGTAAAGAAAACTAACAAATATGTTGAAAGGAAAGCAGACAAAGAAAAAAAGAAAGAATAGATATGCAGACTTAGCGGTAGATAAAGTTTTATATATGTTTAAGATTAACTGCAAGGGGAAAAGAACAGTAGGAAAAGCAAACAAAGGAACAAATATAGAAAAAATAATAATGGGTTTAGAAATTAAAATTTAAAAAAAGAGAAAAGAAAAAAAATTTAAAAGAGGAAAACTCCAGAGAACTGCAAAAGCCCAATATAGAGGCAGAGGTTTATGACAAAAAAAAATGTGACTGAGGAAAAAAAAAAGCTCAAAAGCTTAATTGGATTTCTTATTGCCAGTGAAATTGACAACTACAACAGAAGGGGGAAAGGGGGAGGGATTTAAAAAAAAATCCAAAAGAATCTACAGAACAAGTCAAAAACTAAGAATAATAAATGTTTTTCTTGGGTCACTGCTGTCAGAGTCCTTTCCCTTGCTGGAAGTCACAGCCCAAATTACTTCCCTAGGATACTCTCCAACACTGTGCTGGTCTCTGGACCTGCTATGAGGGCAGCTCAGATTCTAATCTGGTCCTACGCCTGTGTGTTCTGGTCTCCAATGTCCACAGCTCTCAGAGCTAGTGCATTTTCTTTTGTGGGAGCGCTCAATGGCCTTTTATATATTCCATAGACACAGAGTTTGCTTAGTTGATCGTGTGGATTTAATCTGCAGCTTGTACAGCTGGTGGGAAGGTTTTGGGTCTTCTTCCTTAGCCACCCTGCTCCTGGGTTTCAATTGTGGTTTCATTTCCACCTCTGCATGTGGGTCGTCCACTGGGGTTTAAGCTTCTGAGGCTGCCCTGGAGGGCTTGGGTTTGCCCCTGTGAGGGCCAGGTGTGGAGATGGTGCAGCTGCTTGGGTTGCAGGGGTTCTGGCAGCACCAGGTACTCGGGGGGGGGGGGGGGGGTGACAGCTAGGGCAGCAGAAAATATAATGCTCTAGAAGGCAACCAGTATTGGCCAATACGTGGCTCCAGTATTCTTGGGCAGGCAGGTTATTTACCACTAGTGCCAACTGGGAAACCCCCTATAATATGCAGCATGTTTTATATAATTTCATTTTTATTATTACCATCACCAGATGTGTGCTTTTGTTTTTGGTAAAGGAGAGTAAAAGTTACAAACATTTTAAAAAGTTTAAAGTGAGTAGAGGTCTTCCCCAAGATGGCAGCACAGGAAGACCTTGTGCTCACCTTCTCCCAAGGGCACACCAAAATTATAACTACTTACAGAGCAACTGAAACTCGAATACTTTGGCCACCTGATGTGAGAACTGACTCAATGGAACAGACTCTGATGCTGGGAAAGATTGAAGGTGGAAGGAGAAAGGGATGACAGAGGATGAGATGGTTGGTTGGCATCACTGACTCAATGGACATGAGTTTGAGTAAACTCCAGGAGTTGGTGATGGACAGGGAGGCCTGGGATGCTGCAGTCCATGGAGTCGCAAACAGTAGGACATGACTGAGTGACTGAACTGAACTGAACAGAGCAACTGTCTATAAGAACAACTTGGAAGACTAGCAGAAAAGATTTCCATAACTAAAGATATAGAGAAGCACCCTCAACAAAATGGGTTGGAGGAGCGGAGACCTGGTATAATCAGAAGCCCAAGCCCAGAGGAGTGATAGTTAAATGAAAGAGATTTCAAACCACAGAAGTTCTCCCCCAGGAAAAAGAGGTCCAAGCCCTGAATCAGTCTTCCCAGCATAGGGGGTCGGTCCTACGTCAAGAGGATGAGTCCTTAGAACATCTGGCTTTGAAAACCCATGGGGCTTAGGTTTAGGAAAGCTGCAGGGCTACAGGAAGCAGGATATGCTCTCAAAAACCACGTGGAAAATGCCTATGCTCCAAGTCCAAGCGCAGAGGAAGCAGTTTGAAAGACGCCTGGGTCAGATCCACTTGCTGATCTTGGAGAGCTTCCCAGGGAGGCAGGAGGCAACTGAGACTCCTCCTGAGGGCTGAGATGCCGGTGGTAGCCATTTGGGGGAGCTCTTTCTACCTCCGTGACACTGTCACTGGCAAACATTCCTCTGTTGGTGGGATGTAAATTGGTGCAGCACTACAGAGAACAGTATGGAGCTTCCTCAACAAATTACAAATAGAATTAACATATGATCCAGCAATTTCACTTCTGGGTATTTACCCAAAGAAAACAAAAATACTAATTCAAAATGATACATATACCCTAATGTTTATAACAGTGTTATTTATAATAGCTCAGATGCAGGAGCAACCCCACTGTTCACTGACAGATGAATGGAAAAAGATGTTGTATCTATATGCAATGAAATACTCAGTTCAGTTCAGTCGCTCAGTCGTGTCTGACTCTGCGACCCCATGAATCGCAGCACGCCAGGCCTCCCTGTCTATCACCAACTCCCAGAGTTTACTCATCTCATGTCCATTGAGTCGATGATGCCCTCCAGCCATCTCATCCTCTGTTGTCCCCTTCTCCTCCTGCCTCAAATCCCTCCCAGCATCAGGGTCTTTTCCAGTGATTCGACTCTTCGCATGAGGTGGCCAAAGTATCGGAGCTTCAGCTTCAGCAACAGTCCTTCCAATGAACACCCAAGACTGACTCCTTCAGGATGGACTGGTTGGATGTCCTTGCAGTCCAAGGGACTCAAGAGTCTTCTCTAACACCACAGTTCAAAAGAATCAATTTTTCAGTGCTCAGCTTTCTTCAGAGTCCAACTCTCACATCTATACACGACCACTGGAAAAACCATAGCCTTGACTAGATGGACCTTTGTTGGCAAAGTAATGTCTCTGCTTTTTAATATGCTGTCTAGGTTGGTCATAACTTTCCTTCCAAGGAGTAAGCATCTTTTAATTTCATGGCTGCAATCACCATCTGCAGTGATTTTGGAGCCCAAAAAAATAAAGTCTGACACTGTTTCCACTGTTTCCCCATCTATTTCCCATGAAGTGATGGGACCAGATGCCATGATCTTAGTTTTCTGAATGTTGAGCTTTAAGCCAACATTTTCACTCTCCTCTTTCACTTTCATCAAGAGGCTTTTTAGTTCCTCTTCACTTTCTGCCATAAGGGTGGTGTCATCTGCATATCTGAGGCTTTTGATATTTCTCCCGGCAATCTTAATTCCAGCTTGTGCTTCTTCCAGCCCAGCGTTTCTCATGATGTACTCTGCATATAAGTTAAACAAGCAGGGTGACAATATACAGCCTTGACGTACTCCTTTTCCTATTTGGAACTAGTCTGTTGTTCCATGTCCAGTTCTAACTGTTGTTTCCTGACCTGCATATAAAATGGAATACTACTCTGCCATAAAAAGAATAAAATCTTGTCATTTGCTACAACATGGATGATCTAAAAGATATCATATTTTTTTAGCATATCATACTAAGTGAAGTAATTTAGATGAAAGATAAATGCTGTATGATCTCACATATATGTGAAATGTAAAAACCAAACCAAGCAAAAAAACAAAATGAAAACAGACTTATAGATTTAGATATCTAACAGGTGGTTCCTGGAGGGGAGTGTGGTGAGGGTTTGGATGAAATAGGTAAAGTAGATTAACAGGTAGAAACTTCCAATTACAAATAAACAAGCCACAGGAATACAATATACAACATAAGGAATATAGTCAATAATGATAGTTTTGTGTGGGGACAGATTTCCATTAGACTAAATGTGATCATTTCATAATGTAGGTAAACGTTGAATCACTATGTAGCTCAGCTGAAACTAATGTAATATTGCAGGTCATCTATAGTTCAATAATAAAAAAGACTAAAATGTGCTAAAATATAAAGATTTTGTTTTTCCATATTTTCCCTCACCTCAATTACCCTTTGTTGTTGTTGTTCAGTCGCTAAGTCATGTCCATCTCTTTGCCACCCCATGGACTGTGGCCCGCCAGGCTCCTCTGTCCATGGGATATCCCAGGCAAGAACACTGGAGTGGGTTGCCATTTCCTTCTCCAGGGGATCTTCCCAACCTAGGGATCAAACTTGGGTCTCTTGCATTGGCAGGTGGATTCTTTACCCCTGAGCCACCAGGGAAGCCCCCAGTTATCCTAAACTATGGTGATTTTGCCCATATATACCTTGCTGCTGGATACCATCAAACCAAGAGATGGTAAACTCTCATAATACAGGCACAATCTGAAATTGCTTACTGTATAATTTTTAAGGAAATTTTAATAGAAAAAAATGCTTTGCTAGACATTTGTTTATATAATAAGTGTGCAGTGAAATTTTTGGTGTGAATTAAAAGCTGTGAAAAATTCAAGTACTAGGGAGCATGTTCTTTTAAAAGATGACTGAGCACTATCGTAACTTGACTTCTATCAAGAATGAAGCAGAGTTAAGACGGAAGTGCAATAGTTGATGAATATTACACATGACTTGTTTTATTATTTGAACATTTATGGATACTAAGGTAGCTGCCAATGCTCATTCTATATTTTGATGTATTGTCTGCAGTATTGAGTGGCCAGTGCTATGCATGGCTAGATGGCAAGGGATAGAGATCTGCAGCCGTTAGCAGCCTGATCTTCTCATGGAATAATTATTTTTTTCTCCTTCTGAGATTTGTTTGCAGCCTACTGTGGAAAAATGATATATGTTTTCAAATCAGGCTGTTTCAGTTCAAATCCTAGCACTGATAATCATTAGCAGGATGACCTCTATGAGCATGCTGCAAAATGGCAGTGAAAATACCTGCTCGGCAGGGCTGCCATGAGGATTAGAGAGAATGTAAGCTAAGCAGCCTGTAAAGTGCCCAGCTGATAGCTGCAGTTTTCTAAGGAGAAGCAATGTTTTCATAAGCTTTGCTGGGAATGACTTTCTCTCTAGTCAAATACCCAATGATCATGTAAAACAACTCTTGTTAATTTATCAATATTGACACAAAAGATAGCAGGTAGGTAGTTAAGTAGTGATGATTTATAAAAAAATTTGTGTGCATTTCTGAATGTATATTTATTTAACATTGTTCATAATTAGGTCTGGAACTGTAACTAACTTTAAAAGACCTACTTTAACTTTAAACAGACATTAATTTTTTAAATAATAACAATGTAGGTTCTAAATATGTATTAACTAAATCAAAGTGTAATATACCAAGACTTATTGAAACGGATTGAAATGTATAAAATAGCTCTGAGAAGCTATAGTAAAATGGTGATGACACATTAAATGATACATCAAATTGACTCTTCAACTAAGCAAACTTTTGTATACAAGAAGGTAGATGCACAGTATTAAAGAAAAAGAACAAATAGAAATGAAAAGAGAGGTAAAGGAAGCATGTAGTGGTGCAGGATGTGAACAATGAGAAAAATAATCAACATGGGAGGCATAGGATGGGACACACGTGAGATATAAAATTCCAATTTATAACATTGGGAATAAAAATTTATAATGCAGTTAATAAATGTATTGAATACCACCCAATGAAAAGATTTTTCTCAACCTGCTGAATGATATATACACTCTATAAAGTAACTGATTAAGGAAATTTAAATTTAAGAAGAAAAACTTCCAAAGTTTTACACAAAAGTACAATTCAACAATGGGGGTTATGACAGTGAGTGACAAAATTAAACCAGTAATCTAAATGTTCATTCTCAAAAGATTTATCATCTCATATGATTATGATTACTGGTTGTCTTTACAATGACTGTATGGTTGACTACATTTTAAAATGTGTTAATATTTTATTACCAGTCAGAATCTATTAAAACAGTAAGTTCTACATAGATATAGCTAACAGTGATTCTTGGTTTTACGGAGACAGACTAATAGAGTTTATATACACAATTCACCACTGAATTAGTGACCATAACTTTCCATAGAGTCCACTGTTCTGTAAAGTATTAAATAAATAATATTTACAGCATCCTTAAAACCCTGTCTATCCTAGAATATGTACATTGCAAATTGTTCTGCTGTCATTATCATTTAATCACTGTCAATCTTCTAGGAATTTCCACCCTATCTGGCCCTGTTACTATTGACCTCACCCCATTATGGCATCAGTATCCCTTTGTTTTCAACATGGACAAGCTTGCATCAGAGTGATGGTTACCCATGTTTTCTTAAACCAGAAATTTGGGCAAAGCCTGTATGCTGAGAAACAATACAGGTCCCTTAGACTTTGGAAATATGTACATTTTTCACTGCACTAAAACCACAGAACTCTTTAGTCCCTCAAACACTTACTGATATTCTTAAATGACGTTAGACTTTGCTGGAGTTTTTCTGCTCACTCTGAAATAATAAGACCTCATCAATAACTCACATTTACACAACCACCCAGACTTATGAGTAGTCATTTCATGCGCTGCTTTTTAAAAAAAAATATCTTCCATAGTCATCTTTAACACAATCAGTTGATAATGATTTAAACAGAGGCCAAAAAGTCAACTACTTTTTTATGGAGACAAGAAGTATTGGAAACTTACCCATTTTAGAACTTGGAGTTTTCATAAAAGAGGTTTTCTAAAATCAAATTGACTTTGGAGCAGCTAAATTATGTGGGGTAAATCAATAAGCTGACTGGAGAGGCAAGGCCCAGTCTTTCAAACAGGGGACACCAAAATGCTATCAATGGAGACCTCTAAAAAATACGGAATATTATTTGCATTTTATCAGATCAACCAAAAGATGGATGCTTTCTTACAAAAATTCTACAAGAAAGGACAAAGAATCTATGATCCTGAGTTTCTTACCTATAGTATTATAACCCAACATGTCCACTCAAAAAATTATTTTGGTTTTGAAATAAATATAATTAGTGGTTATACTCCCAATTTATTGCAGCCAACAGGTTGTATGTCATAAAATAACATTTATATTTTATCTGAGAAGTTGTTCTTACATTAATATATTCTGTATACTGCCCACTTCATCTGAGATTTAACTTCCTAAAAGGTTACCACTTAATAGTTTCACTGAAAATAGAGAGGCATATACATTATAATTGATACATTATATGTTGAAAATAGAGATATATATACATTATAATTGACCCTTGTCTTGGCTGCCTAACTCTTTAATAATTGAGAGCTGAGGGAAATAACAGTTCACACAATAGCATATTAATTCTTTTTTAGAAAGTTACAACATTTTCATTTACCTCATGAGCTTTCTCTTTAGAATTTATATACAGGTTTTGGAACAAAAAACATCTGGATTGAATCTAGGGTCTGCTATCTAGTGGTTATGAGAACTTAAGAAAGTCGTTTATCCTCTGGGAGCCTCAGTTAATTCAACTAGAACCCTATAACAATGAATACCATCAACTCAACACTTTTGTGAGAGTAAAATCAAACAGTGCATGCAAAGGCCCTGGCTCTTAGTAAGGGTGCCATGAATGTTCGTTATTATGATTGGAATCATTAGTATTATAATTGCTTTATTGTTTCTGTTCAGTCTCCAAGTCATGTCCAACTCTTTGTGACCCCATGGACTGTAGCACACCAGGCCTCTCTGTTTCTCACCATCTCCCAGTTTGCCCGAGTTCATGTCCATTGAATCAGTGATGCCATCCAGCCATCTTATCCTCTGGCATTCCCTTCTCCTTCTGCCTTCAATCTTTCCCAGCATCAGGGTCTTTTCCAATGAGTCAGCTGTTTGCATTAGGTGGCCAAAGTATTGGAGCTTCTACTTCAGTATCAGTCCTTCCAATGAGTATTCAGCATTTATTAATAAGTGTTATGATAACACAACTTGGTTTATCAAACTTGTTATTGTATCACCTAAAAGCATGAAGGTATTGGTTTGAGTACCTGTCACAGGGCCTGAAAACTAGTACTAAATATGAGACTCTGGTTACTGGGACTTCTGAAATCATCAGGAAAGCATTGAGGGTTGTCACAAGGGACAAACACCAAATCCCATTTCACAATTTATCTAGGTTCAGCCTAGTCCTATTCTGAAACAAATGCTGTGTCATATTGCTACACAGATAAAGCCAGGCCTAACCCATTTCAGTACTCTTGCCTGGAAAATCCCATGGAAGGAGGAGCCTGGTAGGCTGCAGTCCACGGTGTCGCTAAGAGTCGGAAACGACTGAACGGCTTCACTTTCACTTTTCACTTTCATGCACTGGAGAAGGAAATGGCAACCCACTCCAGTGTTCTTGCCTGGAGAATCCCAGGGATGGGGGAGCCTGGTGGGCTGCCGTCTATGGGGTCGCACAGAGTTGGACACGACTGAAGCGACTTAGCAGCAGCAGCAGTATTTAAAACATTGAAATGGAAGACATGGAGGCTGCTCCCAACTTCACTCCCATCACCTACCCATTGCCCAGCTACCCCTTCTTGCTGCTGCTAAGTTTACCAGGCTCCTCTGTCCATGGGATTTTCCAGGCAAGAGTACTGGAGTGGGGTGCCATTGCCTTCTCTGTTTTAAATACTAGGCTGCTCCATCTCTGCATAACGTCTCAGTTCAGTTCAGTCACTCAGTCGTGTCCGACTCTTTGTGAACCGATGAATCGCAGCACGCCAGGCCTCCCTGTCCATCACCAACTCCCGGAATCTACTCAAACTCATGTCCATCGAGTCAGTGATGCCATCCAGCCATCTCATCCTCTGTCGTCCCCTTCTCCTCCTGCCCCCAATCCCTCCCAGCATCAGGGTCTTTTCCAATGAGTCAACTCTTCTCATGAGGTGGCCAAAGTATTGGAGTTTCAGCTTCAGCCTCAGTCCTTCCAATGACGTCTACTTTGGTACAAATAGCCCTTTTGTATTTACAATAAAATTTTGAAAATTAAGAGAAACAGAAGCTTAGATTATTAAGATAAAGGGATTCTTCTCATTACCTCCTTTAGATTAACAAGAATATTGATATAAATGATTTCTTATTTGCATTTTAGGAAAACAACAGGGATTACAAAATCTAGTACAAATTTGATCATTTGTGCAAAAGCAAAACAAAACATAGTTGTTGTGGAGAGTTGTGGTGGGAATGTTTATTTCCTCCTGTATATGTGATATTTTCCTCTGCAAGCGTTCTCACTTTCTTGAGCTGAAGCATTCCCCCACCCAACTAAAATTCAAAAGTTTAAAGGGAAAAAAAATCCAAACGTCACTTTTCATTTATGTTAATCTACTGCCATCTCCTCATAGTAACCTGAATTCTTAGTTCATTAGTTCATCTATAAGCAGAGACTGCCCTGAGACATAAGCCAATGTCCTTCTCCTTTAACCTCCATACTCACCATTTTTCCCAACTACTTTTGCACTGAAGCTTATTAAAAAACAACAACAACAACAAAAGTGGTGAATATTTAGTGGTTTAAGTTTATTTGGAGAAGGAAATTGCAACCCACTCCAGTATTCTTGCCTGGAGAATCCCATGGACAGAGGAGACTGGTGAGCTATAATCCATGGGGTCGCAAGAGTCGGACATGACTAAGTGACTAACACACACACACGTTTATTTGAAATTTTTGATCTTTTATTAAAGGATATTCTTCTGGTACAGGGGTCTGCAAACTACAGCCCAAAGGCCAAATCTCAACTTCTCTTTTTGTTTGGATTATGAGCTATGAATGGGCTTTTCCTTTTTAAATCACTGAAGCAAAATCAAAAGAAAAATAATTATTTGTAGCATGTGAAAACTATATAAAGTTCAAATATTAGCATCCATAATAAATGTTTTGTGAGAATTCAAACACATCCATTCATTTACACATTGCCTATGGCTGTTGCCTTGCTCCAACAGCAGAGTTGAGTAGTTGTGACACAGACCATATGTTACATTCTTTTTGCTTTGCACCATTGCTTCTTTCACTACAAAATCACAGTGACAGTTCTAATTCTATGGCATTTCTGATGCCATGCATATCACTGTACCACAACATTTATTTTACTACCATGACATATCATGTCAAAATAAGAACAAAGTGGACTTTGAATATCACAATCTAATGGTACAGTAGACTATAGATTATTTCATTATCAAATTAGATGACAAAATATCTTTTTTATTAAGCAATGATACTTAATAAATGTTGATCTTTTCAGACTATGCACTCATCACATCTCCTACTCATGGAAAAACAACCACCAGGGGAAGCAGAAAATTTTAAGTAGAATAATCACAATAGAATTTTTTTCACAAAAATTAAATAAAAATGAGGCTACTCAGTGAAATTCAATACCTGTTCATGACAAAAACACTCAGTGAAGTAGGAATAGAAGGAAATTCCCTCCATTTGATAAAGTATCTGAAAAGCCTACAGCTAATACATGAAATTCAGAACTCTGAAATATTGAATGCTTTTCCCTTTAGGAATAGACAAGCTGAAAATGTTTGCTATTACTACTTATATTCAACATTATATTGGAGGTTGAAGTATGTACAGTCATGGGAAAAAAGAAATAAAAGGCACACTGTTTGAAAATTAAAAAAAAAAAAAAAAAAAAATGAGGCTACAGTGAAATTCCTTAGCAGCTTACTCATTAGCCAAGCAAAAAATGCATTTACCAATATTAACTTAGCAATTGAAGCAATGTAATGAGAGAAAGTAAGCAAGACTATCAAATTTTTAGCAAGAACAGTTTCTCAGGGCATTGAAAACAGAGTAACATCAATAGTCAGTTATAAACAAGGCAGATGATCTTGAGCAGCATTCCTTGGCACTTAATGTCAAAAAATGTTACTACTACTAATCAGCTGTCACTTATCAGAGAAGTAATTGAAGATTACTCTCTGGGACCAATCTGGATGGAACAGATGTAGGTGAGAATATTTTCAAGGAAGTTGAGGAAAACTAATTCAGTGCAACCTGAAGTGGAATCTGCTAAAATGTGTTACCACTGATGATGGTAAAAACATGTGGAGCAGAAAAGCGCTTTTTTTTTTTCAATTAATTCACAGACCTTTTGATGAATTCAAGTGTTTAAAGCTTAAGGTTATTCCCTGCATTATTCATCAACAGGTACTTGGAATACTGAATATTTGAATCTCTCTGGTATCACTGAACCAGTGGTGTCAACAGTGAACTTCATTCACTCTTGTGGACTTAATCATTGTCAGTTGGATGACTTTGAACTCAAGACCAAGAATGGAATTTTTCTGAATGAGAACTTCTCTTAACCACTGTTATCAAATCCTGAGCAGCTCTGAAATTAGCTTTTGCTGCTAACTTGATAATGTTTCTTAATGAACATGAAGAAAAGCAAAATAGTACTTCTATGTAAAATGCATACTTCAGTATGGTCATTTACACAACAACTGATGTTGCGGAATCACTAGTAATATCAAACTTTTTTTTTAATAAGCCTTATGCTGTCAAAAGTTAAAACAACAAGCTAGATCTCCATTCTTAGACGAACTGGTAGTGGGCTAACTTACAGTTCTGAGCTAAAACTACAGTCACAGTAGTATTTGCCCTTGATGAATACGCAAGGAAATTTTCCATATTTTGAAATCAATTTAATCGTGCAGCTGAGGAGCGTCCATCTAAGTTTCTTCAGGTGTGGTCAAACTGCAAGGTAATGACATGTTAAAAGGCAAACATTAAGAAGAGCATCTATCAGTCTATAAAGTCCTCCCAAGAGATGAATATGTTCAATTAAAAACCACATATTTGTGTATTGTTAACAGCATTTGGTAGTACCTACTTCTGTAAAAAGACATTTTATTGATGAAATATACAAAATCTCATTTCAGATCAACATTGACAGATGGATATTTCCAACAAATTTTGATGATACAGCAAACAAAATTTGAAAGCCCAAATTTTGTCGTGAGTTTTCAGTCACTGCTCTAACAAATGAACACAATTTAGTGGTTTAAAACAATACTCATTTATTATCTCAGTTTTCTAAGTCAGAGTCTGAGTGGCAGCTCAGACTGATGGCTCCGCTCAAAGTCTCAAAAAGCCAAAATCATGGTGTCTGCAAAACTATGTTCTTTTCTGGGTGCGCTGGGAATGATTTCACTTCTAAGCTCATTTAGGATGTTGCATGAATTCAGTTCCTTATGATTGTATAACTGAGGCCCTCATTTCTTTGCTGCATGCTGTCAAGGGGCCAATCCTTGCTTCTAGATACCCACCATAATCTTTCTCATGCCTTCCAAGTGGCCCCTCCACCAACAGGGAGTCAAGTTCTTCTCATGTTTCTAATCTTTACAACTTCTTCCACTGCATCTCTTGGTCTTGAGTCTAATAGTATTCTCTCTGCTTTTAAAAGCTCATTTGATTCAATTAAACCTACCCACCATGAATAATCTAGACTAATCTATTTTAACATCCATAATCTCAATTGTATCTGCAACTTCCCTTTTGATATACAACATATTAACATATATAGAGGATCTAAGGACCAGGATGTGAACATATCTGTAGGGTCATTATTCTGCCCAACATATATAACTAAGCAAAATGCTATTTCCCGAAAAGAATCTATTCTTTTTATTAGCAGATCTGTGTTACAAAAATATTGTCCTTTATTCTTATTCTTCTTATTATTGTTATACTTTGCATTTTCTTAAATAAAAATGTATGGGAATGTGGTTTCTCCCTTGTTATATAAATACCTTCTTAATATCTTCAATTTTTCCTTTGGCCTATAAACCTAAAATACTTACTATCTGATTCTTAATGGAAAGTTTTCTGATCCTGTTCCAGTGGAAAAATAAATCAGCACAGACTTTCTGGAAGGATATTTAACAATGTGTTTCAATAACTAAAACCAAAAAGACAAAACCAAACAGAAAACTGTACTAAAAACTATATTACTAGGAATTTTTCCTAGGAAATTATGGATGTGTGTGTTCAAATTTAGCAACAGATTTTATTAGCATCATTTATAAAGGCCAAAATTTGTAGTTAAGTATGTACCAATAAGAGAATGGTTAAGTAGGGTAAATCTATTTAGTACTAAAATTATTTTGTAATAAATGAAGTTATTTTTATCATCATTGACTAAGGCATTTTAATGTTTTTAATTATGCCTATTTATAATATTTAAATACATAACCATAATTAAGTTATTTTTATAAAAATAATTGACTTAATTTTGTGAAAACATTAAAAAAAAGCAATAGAAAAAGGTCTAAAATGATTAATCCTGAAACAGAGCTCGATGACTATTGTTTAGAGATGTGGAGAAATCTTCCAGAAGAAAGGGATAAAAAATAATGAGTTGTTTCTCAGGAGTGAGACTGAAAGTGGGGATTTTTAGAGAAGACAGCCTTGCTTTTCATTATAAGGTCTGTGTACTATTTGATTTTACCTTGATAACAGTGTAAAAATAAGGAATTGTGCATATATGTGTGTGTGTCTGCGTGTATGTTTGTGGTTTCTTCTTTAAGAAATGTGGCACAGAGGCTATCCTTTCCTCAAGAAATCATTATATTCCACAAAACAGAAATGACTGAAGAATTGGAAATAGAGCTCATTACTAAATTTGCTCCTTTTGACCAAACAGGCCAGAGCTTAAGTGAAAGAAACATAAATTGAATGAAATCTCACGGGACTTGAAAACAATCTTTTGTAGGTCACATTTTCTTTTTGGTCCAGGCTGTTCTCTCTACACTTATTTCCTGAAGAGAAGTGTCCCGAATTCTGCTGTGTTGTAGAAAGCCCTTCTTTCCCACCAAAATAAGGGAAATAATTAAGCAAAGGTCTTTTTCTCCCCAGCGGGAAATTTGACGCAGGCGGTGGAATAATTCCCTTGAATACATGAGGAGGAAAAGCAAGAAAAGGTCAATAGATAGGCAATTTTTCTAAACAAGGCAAAATCCATGGTACACTAAGAACACAGAAAATTCTATTCAGCCTGAATATCAGAATAAGCACATGCTTTAAAGTAGGGAAAACTGATTTCGAATTTCAATAATCCTTAAGCCTACGAACCTCAGTTTTAATATCTGTAACACTGAATAAGTGATATATAGGTCACAGGATTCTTTAGCAATTAATTAAATAATGAATATAAAGTAACTAGCAAAATACTTAGCATTCAGTAATCATTCAACATAGATAAGGTTCTATGTCTATTAAGGTAAACGTCTCCCCTTAAACTACATCCTTCCAAGTATCTGTAATCATATAAATAACATCTAAACCTATCTCTATAGACACTTAGACACAACTTTTAAATAAATACAAATTTATCTGTTTTACTTTCAAGTAATTATGTGATTCCTTTCACCTTACTTAAGTACTTGAAGGCAAGAAGCACATCTAATAATTCTCATATAACTCTACACAAACCTGCATCCTTCTATTAATGTATTTGAATATTTACCTTCAGTATTTCACTTTATCTGAACACTAGCACCCGAGGTATGAACTTGTATTACCCCACTGTTATAGATGAAAAGGCAAAAACTCAGAGTGGTTATTAAATATCTTGGCCAAAGTAACATCACTAGAAGAAGGAAGAAAAGGGGTCTGAGGGATTTGAACCAGATGTGTCTACCCAGATGTGTCCAAATACCCATTATGTGTACTGCCATCACCTGTAAAACTGCAAGGAAAGAGTTGTTGGGCCTGTCTGAGCACGGGTTGGAAGAGAATTTCCAGGAACAGAGCATTGCAAAAGGGAGTGAGTTTATTAAGAACAAAGAGCAGAGATAAAGTGGGCACTGTGAGCGCAGTGGGCTGACAACTCCTAACAGGCCAGGGAGAGTCGACAGTTTTCTTGAGTTCATAGCCAAATTTTTATAGCCTTGAGACAAAGAAAATTCCTGCTGGAAGGCTGGCGTTAGGTGATTGGGGAGCTTTGGGGGTGTTTCATGAAGTGGGCATCTTGGCCTAATTTGGAGTCAGGAAGCCTGTTAGTGATGTTCAGGGGCTTTTGGCAACTCTTACAAAGGGGTTCGATTAACTTTGGAGGTATCCTTGGTTCTGAGATCCGTCTCTGTGACCTTGGTACAAGACACCATACCTGGGGCCTGGGGCAGGACTCAACATTACTGCTGCTGCTTTTATGCTTATCTTTGTAGGTGCATTGAGGCGGTATACTCTGCCTTTCCAGTGTACACATCCACATTTAATCCAGCACCAAATTATATCTATTTTCACTTGCAACGGACCCTCAAATCATTTCACCCCTTAATATCCCTGTCCCTATTACCTTAGTCTAGCACGCTCTTGTCATGGGCTCAAACAACTGCTTTGGCTTCCTTTTGACTCTTGCGCCATCAGCTCATTGTATACACTGCAGCAGGGCTGTGTTCTAAAACCCAATCTGTGTCCCCAACACTTCAGTAGCCCCCACATGGCTCTAAGGAAGAAGCTCCAACCCTTTTGCTCCCCCTACAATGTAAGCGCTGGGTGACAGTAGCCACCCTGTCCAGGGTGCAGAGGAAGTTTTGCACATTTTTGTTATTCATTAACTCTTCAGTCAGTCCACGAACCTAGTTTCCAGCCTCTTTATGTTCTTTCAGCTGACCGTTCCTTCAGCTTCATCTCTTGCAACTGCTGCCGTTGAATTGATACTGCAGCTATCATGAATGTTGTTCAGATTCTGAAAATCACCAAAAACAGAAACAGTTATCAGAAAAGCCCAACACTGAGAAAAAGAAAGGTAAGCTCCAAGACTCAGTCTGATAAAATGAGAGCTGAGGCTAGCAACAGGGCAGTTAGGAGGGCCAAACAGAGATACTTGGGAACAAAGGGCAAATGGACAATGGACACAGGCGAACGGGAGAACAGACCTATGTCATCAGCCACAAGGACCAAATCTCTGGATCAAATATTGTCTGTATACCTGTCCTACCTCCCTTAGTGCCTTTCGTTGATTGGAAGAGCCTTTCTGGAATGAGTTAAGTAGCTATTATGCTACTACATGCTTATTATATGCGGGCATCCTGTTAAAAACTGAGGGTGCAAGATCAGTGGGTAGCAGTCATTGCCCTTATGAAGACTACAATGTATGTAGGAAGGCGATATTGATTATTTCAATACAATAGAAGACAGACTGCACTACATTTTATAGCGGCATAGCAAAGGAGGGGTACTTTGCCAAAGATGAGGGCTCGCAGAAAAAGGTTTCATCACAGTTTCTATAAATGTCTATTGATTTTGCCTAGGTCAACAAGATAACTAAATCTCCCAATGTGTAGTCTACATGTTTTACAGACATGCATGGTTGTTTATGTAGAACAGGTAAATGGTCATATGAAACTCTTTTTATTTTCCCATTTGAATATGAATTCATTTTGTTGACATGGCTTTACCTAGCTAAAAGGCTGAATCTTTCCCAAAGGTCACAGAGGAATTCCTCACTTTGTTTGACAGGCTGAAGACCAAATTTTTGAATGTCAAGCACACTTATAAATAGTTTGAGTTTATCTGATGTCTAATGCCATTTCACTTATATATTTTTTTTCTGAAGAAATCTGTTTTCCCCTGCATGAAAACTCTATTTGAAATTAAGTCATAGGCAGGTCCTAAGGCACCAGGACTGAGGCTCTTCTGTGTCTCTCCCTTCAATCTCCATACCACTGTGGGAGGTGGGGAGATGGGGAGTCAGCCAAGAGTCGGGAGGTGCAGTCATACGAATAGGGCAACTCAGTCTTTCATATTATGATCCCAAATGTGCCACCCCAATATTTTCAGGAATATGCTGCATTGAATATGCAGAGTGGGGACTCGCTCAGAAATCACAGTTGCAATTCCTGGGAGCAGTGGTTTACCAGGTATGGGAAGAGGGCAGAGCGGTAGAAGCCCTCCACCTAAGTGTAGGCAGTAATAGCACTGGCTGTACAAAACCAAAAGAAATACTAAGGCTGATTAAAGCCTTGTCTGCTTTTTATTATCACCGTATATTGTCATTCTAACCAATGTCAGTGGTAAAAATCCTCCTTTCTGCTGAGTTAGACCATTTCCTCTGCACCACACCCTTCCTGCAAAGTCTCCTTCTCACTATGGCAGTCTCTCTTTCTCCTGCACCTGCTGAACAAAGGCTGCTGTTACCAGAGACAGGAAGTGTTGTCATCTGCTGCTGTTTTCTTTAGAGTGGAGTCGGTGTTGCTATTTGATGCAATAGTTACATTGCAATAGTAAACGTGGAGCTCTATCCCGGGCTGTTGCTTCCCTAGTAGAATATCTCTTCCCTGGCAAATAGGATGCCCACTTCTACTCAGCAAATGGCTTCACAAAATAAGTTTGCCAAGATCTGATGGGAGAACGGCCTTATCAGAGGATAGGAGTGATTTTCAAGTCAGGCCTGAAAGTGATGAGCACAGTAGCTAATGACCGCAGGTCCTTTAAGAACAGGTTTCTTCCTGGGGGCAGTAACACCAATAAAAGCCCAGTTTGGGGCTTCCCTGGTGACCCTGAGGGCAAAAAAGTCTGCCTGCAACATGGGAGACCCAGGTTCAATCCCTGAGTCAGGAAGATCCCCACTCCAGTATTCTTGCCTGGAGAATTCCATGGACAGAGGAGTCTTGCTGGCTACAGTCCAAGGTGTTGAAAAGAGTTGGACACGACTGAGCAACTAACACTTTCACACTTTGGAAACCAACAACCCATTTCGAATTTAAGCTCAAGTCTTTCAGAAAATGTATAACTTTTCAACAAATAACAGGTAAGTAAGCGCCTCCTGGGTTCATCTGGAAGAAAGATATTTTTCAGAATAATCTGTAGAAAGCCTTGGTAGGAATATTTGAGCAAACAGAATTCATATTGAGAGGAAGGGAGGGAGGGTAAAAGAGAGGAAATAAGGAGGGAAGGGAAATGTGTAGGAAATTCTTCAATCTTTGTAGAGCAAAAGTGTACTGCATTTGGATTTTTTTTTAGAAAAAGCAAAATTAAATTTAAAAATGCTTTAAAAAACTGTGGTCTACGTCTGCCTAAGTTAGAAAATGTGTATTTAAATGGCTGAAAATTGACTGTGTACAAAGCAGCATGTCATCTTTTTGCATTGATCCAATAAGACTCTGCACTAACTGTATTTTGGCAGGCAGTTTTTAATCTTCAGCCCAGCTACTCCCCTGTGGCCAGAGTTCTAAGTATTTTTCCAGCCTCCATCTATCTTTTTCTAGATCCACAGCAAAGCTTGTGGTCTCCTTGTATGCTGGGCCACTTCCCACCCTCAGAGATTCTGTGTTTGATATTGTGTAAATAGTATGGAATTCTCTAGATAAGAATAGTGGACTGGTAGCCATCTCCCTCTTCAGGGGATCTTTCTGACCTGCGGATCAAACCCAGATCTCTTGCATTGCAGGCAGATTCTTTACCTTCTGAGCCGCCAGGGAGGCCCAAATAGTAACCAGGAAAGGGAAACTGAGACTTGGAAATCAGAGGTTACACTTGTTAAGATGTAGCAAACCTAGAAAATGAACCCCATGAACTCAAGTTCCCAAAGGATGGAGGCATCAAACCTGGAGTGAAATTAACATCACTTTAGCTCAATTATAAAACTTAGTTTACAAATATAAATTGTAGGCACATGGACATTTAATGATTTGACCAAGGTGATATAGCAGTTAAGCAGGAGAAGAAACTAACTAATGACTAAGACAGAAGCAGAACCTTGCTGCATGAAATCTTCTCCAGAACTTTAATCATGTTCCACCATAAGAAAATAATAGTTCTGGCAAAAACAGTCTTGATGATTTATTTATAAATGGTAGAAAGTGGATGTCTAGATCCTTCTGCTCCTTTTGTGAATGCATAGTATGGATATTTTACTGTTAGAATGAGAACAGTTTTTATTTTAGGTTTTAAGTATACAGGGTGCAACAAAATAGCAGTGAGAAGGAATACTGCCACATTTGATGCACAATCATATGTGAAAATATTTGGGTTATCAATTAATGCAAATCCTGTCTGAACGTCCTATAATTTTTACTAAGGCAAGATGTTTGCACAGACACCTGGGTCAGTCAGTTTCATCCTATACAAATATGGTGATCAGAGACAGTGAATTTTCTAGAAGAGTTAACATCTGTCTGTATCCTATTTAAACGAAGGCAATTTTAAGATACCAAATATTCTTTGTATACATAGCTTTTTAGCATAAATAAATTTCAAACCAGAAAAACAATTCCTTTGTTAGATTATAGCTCTAATTTCCATTTAGAAAATATGGTCCACCCCCCAAATAATTTCCTCCACACAGAAAAACTCAGCACCAAAGTTAGTGTCAGATGCCCCACATTCAAACATCCCTGCCATCGCACCATACTTCTTCCTAAAAACAAACTAACAAAATAAACCCACATAAACTTCCGTTTGAGGAAGTGCTCTGAGAGGCGGCTCGCTCCGTTCTCAGCCACAGTGTGAGTCCAGATTGGTCTAAGTCCATTACTGTCTTATCACTCCTCTCACCAGTGACTGATTTACATGCTGGTCTTCTGGGAAAGAGTTCCTCACTCTTAGAAAAGATTAAGAGAAAGAGGTGGCTTCCTTTTCTTCGGGATCTTGCTTTGCCTGGATGTATGGCCCATAGAGTCAGCAGGCGCTTGGAGTCCATGCTCTAGGGATGGGTAAAGCAGAATGAGCTTCCCCAATGCCTCAGTGGGTAAAAACCCACCTGCAATGCAGGAGACACAGGAGACACAGGTTCGATCCCTGGGTCAGGAAGATCTCCTGGAGAAGGAAATGGAGGCCCACTCCAGTACTCCTGCTTGAAAAATCCCATCGACAGAGGAGCCTAGCAGGCTACAGTCCATGGGGTTGCAAAAGAGGGGGAGACAACTGAACAACTAAGCATGATGGATGCACAGTGCAAAGCAGAATGAGAAAAAAAAAAAAAAGTTGGACTCCTAATGACACCCTAGAACCCAAATTAACCAGCTCTATAACTGCCATACTTCTGGACATCTTGTTATGTGTAAGGAATATTCTTATTACTTAAACTAGTTGTGACTGGAAACATCCAACATGATAAAAGACCAAAACTGTCTCTAAAATTTCCCTCTCAGACACACTTTTTCTGGATACAACCAGCCTTACCAAGAGAGTGGGAAAGCCAAGGAAAGTTCCTTAAAGCCATCACAGAAGGAGTTCAATTTTGAGTATTTTCTTCAAGCCCCAAAGCCAGCACTGCTGGAACTGCAGAGCGATGAGTCCTCTGTGAAATGGCAAAGGGCGCCAGATGTTCCCCTCGAACACACAACAGAGGCTGAGGGTAAACAGGGCAAGAGAGACCAGGAAAGGGGTGAGAGAGTTGGCACCATGATCGCCATACCCATCTCTTCTCCCTAGACACACAGCTGACCTGCTCCATTCAGCTTCTCTTGTGACTAATTGGAGGCATATAAGAGGAAGTGATGTATGCCTCTTTCCAGACTGAGCCATAAACCTTCCAGATGTGCTCTTCCAGACTCTCTCCCCCATTCAGCTGGCTGGCTAGAAAATGGCCTTAGGAATGACCTTGGAAGCCGTGAGTTAAAGGCAGATGAGTGCTCCATGGAAACAGGCCTCTGTCCTCTACCTGTTCTGCTCAGCAGGAATATCCAAAATAGACTGTTCATCTTGAACGAGGTATAAACTTTTAGTGTTTTACACTGCTGAGTTTTAGTGTTTTATTTGCTACAATTGCTCATATTACAGCATTAATTAATGCAGCAGAGTTACAGCTTTGGTGAACAGTGATATGACTGAAGTGAGCAAGTAGGTTAATAGGTTTATAAATACGGACAACCTGAGGCTCAGAGATTTAGTGTCCTGCCCAAAATATCCATGAACTAACTTGTAGAGCTGACCTAGAACTCAACCATTCTGTGTCCAAGTTCACCTCCTTCTGGTATCCTAACCTACAAAAGGACAAGTAAATAAAATCTGACTGGGTTCCAAGTCTTGAAAATTCACCTTGGCCAAGATATATCAGAAAAAAAAAACCCTATAACTAAACAGCACAGATTATTGTGTTATCACTGACTGTTCCCGAACTACACTGCTTTCACCTTTATACTAAGCTTTATTTTACGTCAGATTCACTAGAATCATCACACAACTGGTATCCACTGAATGGTTTAGTGCAAATTAACCTGTAGGTCGATTTAGAATATTCCTAACATCTCCTTTAATTTTGGCATATAATTTATCTTTCTAATGTGATATTTGGCATTAGCTTTTAACAGTATCAAAATTAAAAACCATGCTTTTCTTCCATACTGGTATTTGGCATTAACTTTTTGTAAAATTGAAATTAAGAAACCATACTTTTCTTCTTTCTCTTAAATATTTTTTTCTAATTAAAAGTTAGTATGCTTTCATTATAGCATTGTGATTTCAAAATTTCCCACAGAGTCAGTGTTTCGTTGTTGGAGGGGGAAGTTATAGGTAAGCAACGGGAAGAGGCTACAATTATCCATCTGGCAATAGATTATAGTTGGAGACGAAAGTATAAACTCATATTTAGCTTAACATGGATACAGAGAGTTACATAAAGAACTCTAAATATACACATATTAAGGGATTAGTACAGACCCATGTATTTCCTTTCTCTGTCAGCTGAGAGGGCTTAGAAGCAATAACATTCCAAGAGCAAGCAGCACATAAGCTGCCCAGATCTTTGTTTCTGTTACCACTGTACAATAAAACGAAGCATGGCCCCTTGGAAAAATGGATGATTTTAGAACTGGAGCAGGAAAGAGAGGAGATGAGCCTGGGGTATCTTATATTGCCAGAAAATAAGGAATACTTTTAAAAAAGATATCTCACAATAATGGGATATGTCAAAGGAGCTCCCCATCACCAAAACTGGAACAATTTGGGTAACAAAGTAAGCAAAGTAATATCAAAATTATAGCCCAAAATATAAAATAACTCTCTAGAAATATCCGTGAGTCTATAGTGATACAAAATATGGAATAAATGAACAGAGTAGAACAGACAAGTATTCCATGTAGAAAAATTCCAAATAACCTATGGAGACTCCAATCTCAAGGAGGAAAGAGGTGGACCATAACGCCCACTCCTTAAGTGTAGGTTGTACATATTGACTTCCTTCCAAAGAAGACAGTGTGGAAAGGCAAATGGAAGAAGAGTAACTTTAAAGCAGAAAAACCTAACAAGCACTACTTCAGGTAGGGTATTCAAGGTTCATATGCATAGTGACAAGTCACATTGATAGAGTGTACCCTCCATAAGCTGCAGTGAAAGCAGCACTTTACCTCTGTATGCTTCTTCAACAAAACTCCTTACCCCAGTCTAATCATGAAAAAAAAAATCAGACAATTCCCAGGTGAGGGATATTTTACAAAGTATGTGACCGGTACTCCTGAAATCTATCAAGGTCGTCAAAAAGGAGGAAAGTTTGAGAACTATCACAGCCAAGAGGATCCTAAGGCAATAGGATAACCAAATGCAATGTAGTATCCTGAATGGGATTCTGGACCCAAAAAATGGATGTTAGTAAAAATGAAGAAAGTCTACAGTATGGACTTCAGTTAAAAATAATGTATCAATATTGGTTCATGAATTGTCATGCAAGTACCATACTAACATGAGAAATTGACATTAGGGAATTGAATGTGAGATATAAGAACACTCTGTGTCCTGTCTTCACAACTTTTCCATAACTTAAAACAGTTCTAAAATTTAGAAGTTATTTAAAAAAAAAATCACATCTTAATCCTATCATCTTGCAATAGACAGACATTTTAATGCTGATTTAACCTTTCTTTTTTAAATGGGTCTATCTTCATTTTTCAAAGTGGTTTCATCCTGTACATACTTGTTCACTTAAACTTTATGTCATTACATGTTTTCATGTCATTATAATCTTACAACATAATTTGTATTTATATCAAAGTAGTTCATCTTAGGAATGGATCCAAAGTTATTTAGTCAATTACCTATTGACTATCTTTATTCTTCTGTGTGCATGTGCTTATTCGGTCAGTCGTGTCCAGCTCTTTGAGATCCTCTGGACTGTAGCCTGCCAGGCTTCTCTGTGCATAGGATTCTCCAAGCAAGAATACCAGAGTGGGCTGCCATTTCCTCCTTCATGGGCTCTTCCTGACCCAAGGAAGCCATCTCCCCGTGTCTCCTGCATTGCAGGCAGATTCTTTACCTGCTGAGCCAGTAGGAAAGCCCTTATTCTTCTTTAATCCTACTGAATTTACTGAGGAAGGAGGTATGGAAAATGGACAGAGTAAGAAGAGAGGAAACAATTCTGACCTATCTGTTCATTGTGAGAAAGAGAGGAACTAGCCTGATCCAGAGCTGCCAGGGAAAATGCATCGGGCCCAGAAACAGGAGACCAAGGCCAGTCACTGGCGTCAGCTCTGCAAATAACTCTAAGTGTAGCCTTAAACTCACGTCACTCTACAGTTCTTTATCTACAAAATGTCCTTATCCATAATATAAACTAGGTAACTTACTTGACACCAAGTAAAATTCCATTCCTGAAGTCTATTCTTCTATATTTTGCAACAAGACTATTTCTTAGAAAATTTCGCATAGGTAAGACAGCCAAATATACTTAATATAATGAAGAGGGTGTAGAAAATGGATGACAGATACATTTCCTCTTTGTTGTATAGCCAAAAACAATTCTCTATCACGTGGCACTAATGGAATATATTACATAAAGTGACTGTTGGATGCACGGGGGACCATTCCGGGTGAAAAAGAGGGAGAACTAGTCTATGAATGTTGCAAGAACAATGAGTTTAGCTGAACTTAAGGAAACTGTCTAACAACAGATTGGTTCCTAGAAAAATTAGTGAGCTTTTAGTTGTGAGAATTTGCAGCCTGGGCTGGATCGAGAACCACTGGGAATATTATAGGAAGTATTTCTGTCCTGGGTAGGAATTCAAGCTGAATGGTCACCGAGAACACTTTCCATTTTTAAGGGCTAAGATGTTCCTTTATTCTTATGAGCAACACCATCTTTAGTAGTGACTCTGTTTCTGAGCTCTCTCCTGTCTCCTTGGTCTCTCAGCTGAAGAACAGATCCATTAACAAAAATAAAGGCATCAATTAGGTGGATAAATCCTTTGGCTAGTTTGTATGCTTTGATGGGTACATCTCTAAGCATCCTGTGAAGGATGTGATTAAGAGAGTGTGAGTGAAATCATCTCTATTAGGTCAATGTAAAAAGAAGAGAAACTTTGGAGAGCAGATCTCCAGTTCACCATCAAACTTTAGAACCTGCCCTCAAAATTTCTTCCTATTCTTTCTAGAACATGAATTTGTGAAAGTCCCAATAGATAGTAAACAGCATACACACACTTATTAAAGTTTTTGAAATTGATCTAATTTGCAGGTAAAGTTTCCTCACTTTTCCATATGGCGAAGGTGGCTGTTTTATACATTAATTGACTCCAATGTGTATCCCTTCTACCTAGCTCACCTTCTTTCTTCAAACAAAGACTAGGCGTTAGGTGTCCCAAAACATTTGTTTCTGGAATTTCACTCCGAGGGTAAAAATCAGATAGATTCTCAGTCCTCAAGTATGAGGGGCAGAAGGGGAAATGGGAGAAAAAGACTAAAACCAGTTTTAGGAACTTTTGGTCCTAAACTTCAAAAGTACGGAAGTGAATGCAATATTTTATGAGAAACCACATATTGCCTGCGGATCTTCACTTCCAACACACACACACACACACACACACACACACACACACACACACACACACACACACACACACCCGAAGCCGCAGGCGGCTGCTATTGGCAAATGCCTCCTCTCCAATCACCAGAGCAAGGAAGGATCCCTAGAGCCCCAACGCACCGCCAATAGATGGGGTCTCTGCAGCCTGGGGAAAGACAGCGTGGAAGGCTTTGCAAGGAAATCCCTTGCATGCTTTGTGGTGTGTTAAAAATGCAGCATCATCCTCTCAGCTCCTTTCCTTGGTCCGACAAGCCGAATTCGAGAGCACAGGGAAACGAGGGGCGCAAAGGCTGCCTCCTCCTGAAGCCCTCGAGTCCCTCCCTCCACGCCCCCCACCCCCTTCTGAGGCTCTCCTCGCCACCGCTCCAATGGGCCGGCGGCGCCTTCCCCATCTTCTCTTCCATTCACTCCGGAGGGGAAGGAGGAAGAGGGAAAACAAAACTCTAAAAATAACTGTTAGCCTCTTCCAAAAAGGAGAAGCTTAGCTGCCCCCCCTCCATCCCCCGCTCTCGCCCTCCCCTTCTCCCCACCCCCCCTTCGTGGGGCACAAGTCTGCTTCTTACAACGCCGAGCCACATGGTTCCAGTTAGGCGCCGAACCCCACCGGGACAGAGAGGAAATTCACATCTGTGGGACGCTCCGCGCGGAACCAGCTCCAGCGAGGGAGACCGGGGGACTGCAGCACCGAGATGAAGGGCTAGACCGCGGGATCGCTGCTCACGCGGTGAGAAGGGGGCGCGGGAGGCGGCCGGGGCAGGCGGGCAGGGGTGGGCCCCGGGGCCCTCGCAGCGCCCGCTGGCCGCCCCCGCGCGCGCCGTCTCTATCTGCCCGCCTTGCTGCAACTTGCTGCAGTGTTTGAAAGAGTAGTATGGGCGCACGGAGGTGGGGCCGGGGAAAGACCGGGCGGAGGAGAGGGGGGGCGCGGGGGGCGCGGAGGGGGCGGGGAGGCGGCGGCCGCTGTGGGGCGGGGGGCCGACCCGGAGCGGGTGAGACGGGGCGTGGGGGGCGTGGAGAGAAGCGGGGTGGCCCGGCGCTTACACATGTCACATGTGCTTTTTAAGACGGCCGGGAGCGCCTGCGAGCTGGATTTGGTGGAGGATGCTGCGGCAGGTGCTTCGCAGAGGGCTCCAGTCGTTCTGCCACAGGCTGGGCTTGTGCGTGAGCCGACACCCGGTGTTTTTCCTCACCGTGCCCGCAGTCCTGACCATCACCTTCGGCCTCAGCGCGCTCAACCGCTTCCAGCCCGAGGGCGACCTGGAGCGCCTGGTCGCTCCCAGCCACAGCCTGGCCAAGATCGAGCGCAGCCTGGCCAGCAGCCTTTTCCCCCTGGACCAGTCCAAAAGCCAGCTCTATTCGGACTTACACACCCCCGGGAGGTATGGCAGGGTGATCCTCCTCTCCCCACCCGGGGACAATATTTTGCTCCAGGCTGAGGGGATCCTGCAGACCCACCGAGCCGTGCTGGAAATGAAGGTGAACCACAAGGGCTATAATTATACTTTTTCCCATCTGTGTGTGTTGAGAAATCAGGATAAGAAATGCGTGCTGGATGATATTATTTCAGTGCTAGAGGATCTCAGGCAGGCTGCCGTCTCCAATAAGACAACAGCCAGGGTGCAAGTGAGGTATCCCAACACTAAATTAAAGGTATGCTCCTCCTGCATGCTTCTGCCAATTAAAGAGGCAGCACTTCATTTCTTGCCCTAAACAAGCAAAGAAAATGCAGAGGTCTCATCCTTAAGACTCAGAAGCTGATGCTTCTTTCATTTTGGGGGGGCGGTGGGGAACGATGGGCAACCGAGTGAAGAAAACAGGCAATAAATGGCATGACTAGATATTAAGCAATTCAAAGCCAAACAAATGCCAAAAATGAAAAAAAAAAAAAAATGGACGGAAAAAAAAAAGTTGTTTCTGAGACCCTGCAATTACATCTTTGTTCAGGGTTAATAAATCAGTGAATGGAAGGGGGAGGGGGAATCCTGAACAATTTGGGGGATTTCTTTTCATTTGGGGCTCGATGTATTTCTTATTACTGATTACACATCCCACCTGGTGCCATATCGACCCCTTTACATCTTCAGCCTTGCTTGATTTTGACATGTAGGGAGTTTGTGCTTCGCTGCCCTGCGAGTGTGTGTCTGAAAGCAGTGGGCATGAATGGGTAAGGATTCCAGGAATTATGTGTGTGTGTGTGTTTGCATAGGGAAAGAAGCAGGAATTTTCTCTGTGTGAAAATGGAGATGTGCAGCTAATGGATGTAGTAGTTAGCTGAGTCCTGTTATTTCCTCCCTGCCACACACATAGACCCTAAATCCAAACCAAAGCAAGATTATTATACTAGCCCAATAGCAAAAGGAAAAATTCCACACTCAGCGAAAGTTGTCTTGAATGATAATTCTGGCATTAAATAGACAGTACTGTTTAAACTCTCAATTCCGATTTTGTTGCTCAAATGAGATTTCTAAACTCATTCCACACTGTCAGGATTGAGCTGCTGCAGGCAATGAGGCATGCAGTCTCCAGGTGACTGAAGTTTCAGGGACAAATGTGACTTCCAAAAGAGTCACTGCACCATTTGTATGCTCAGCCTTGAGCAGCTCAGAGGCTGCACAGTCAAGAATTCCCAAGGCAGGTGTTTCCCAAGAAGAAAGAATTTTCTTTCTTCTAATGTGTATGAGGATGTGTGTGTGCTTCTAGGGAAATCATGGAATAGAAGTGATCCCAGTGTCAATGAATGGGTGGCCAGATATAGGAAATTGCTAATGTTTCTATTAATTTATTTGATACAATCAGCATCTGTACACAATTTAGAAAAATAAATTTCTCAGGATTTTTGAGGTAAAGGGCTCTTTTTCCTGAATTGAAGGAGAAGTTAATGCACTTGGAAACTAGGGATTCCTCAGAAAATCCCATAACCTGCCTCCTTTTAACATATTGCCCTTGTTTATAGATCCAGAGGCTGACAAGGTTTCAGCCCCTTGATCGCAGGAGCAATACCTTGGGGTTTAGTGAGACTAGACAGATGATTCATTAGCTTGAAGTCTAGGTAAGGGCTTGTCTGCCTCACACGTATTGAAGGGAGCATGATGAATAGATGTGGTTGGGTTGCATGCTTTTCATTTTCCAGACCCTTTGCCATCAACATTATTGCTTGCTCAAGAGAAGGATGTGGTGAAGAGGTGATCTTCTTCACCTCCAGATAGTCTTTAACTGAGTTCTTTCCTATGTCAAACATCGGGTGTAAAGAAAGATTTGAAATTGTAACATATTTAAATTTCAATTTGTTTTCCCTATTTGAAGCAAGTTTGCAGTTTATTAATATGCAGTCTTAATTGAGCCCCTTATTTACTTTAGTCAGCAGTACTCTCCAGATGTAAGGGCTCTGTCCAATCAGCCACCATGGGCATTTTGTTTATCTAGCAATATCATTATGATATGCACTGTACAAACTCCTAAGGTCTCTAATTCACCTCTTTAATAATGACTGACTGTACTCCTGTGATTTACTGGGTGCTCTTCTAGGCACAGGGGACAAGTCTGGAGCAAGAAAAGCAAAGTTCTTACCCTCAGGGGTCTTAATCATAGATGTCAATGTCCTTCCTTTGATTATCTGTAAGCAGAGACTCTAATCTTTGGATCCAGAGGTGTTCCATCTAAACTTTCTGGCTGATTGGTTGGTTCACCTACATCTTGATAGGAACCAATGGATAATCATAAAAGAATGGAGTAGTTGATTACAAAGGGCTATGTAGTACTAGTGGAATTATTCTGCTAACCATAATAAGAACAGGAGAATTATACACTGGCTCTCTGATCTAGAAAGCCCCTTTTCTGCCACATTCTATCAATAATATCAATGTGTCCTCCAGTGCATTGGCTTGACTCTTTCTGCGTGCAGTCAGTGGGGTCCTTAAGCTATTTTTGGGTAAATGAATTATTTCAGAATCTTCTGAGAGGAGTGGGCTTTCCTGGTAGGTCAGATGGTAAAGAATCTGCCTGCAATGCAGGAGAGCCGGGTTCAATCCCCAAGTTGGGAAGATCCCCTGGAAAAGAGAATGACAACTAACTCCAGTGTTCTCTCCTGGAGAATTCCTTGGACATACCATGGGGTCCCAAAGAATTGGACATGACTGAGCGACTAACACTTTCACTTTCTGAGAGCAGTGGGTTCTCTGAAGCATCCAGATGGAATATCACACATGCTAATGTAATATAAAGTACAACTGGTGGAATTCCAGGGATACCTAGAATCCTATCAGCGTCTCCAGGGACTTTCAGGTGAAGAACTCCCTCACACAGAGTTAAGTGAGATGGCCCTTTGTTTTGTTTATATGTGACATGGAAATGATTTTAATCCATACATGACAGTGATGCTCAAAGAACGTCCCTAGGATGCTGACCCTTAGTAAACTTCGAGAACTTCTGGTGTATGATATTTGAGAGAAATTATATATTCACAGATTTTGGCCCTTTAATTAATGTTGCTTTCATCTGTTACACTTGGGTCACCAATCTTCCCAACTCTGGCCGGTATGGAAAATTTCAGTGCTGGATAATGCCATTGGTGGACAGAGAATCAATAGTTGAGGGAAAAGGCAAAATAAATAGCAGGGGCAGGATGGTGTGAATAGGAACTGGCAGTCTCCTGACATAAAAAGAGCAGTAGGTCAGAGCCTGGAGAAGTCTGAAGATGTATAAACATTGATTGACAGAAAGCTTAGGTTATGACAATTGGAAAGACATCTTCCAAATATTATTAAGACACCCAAGTAGTTCTGAGCGCAGAAAGGTTTAGAACTTCTGATAAACATGATTATCTTGACAAGGTGATCCAGACAGGCAGGAACACAGAAAGTTGCTACTATGGAATTCTAAAGAGAGGCTCAGATAAAGCTGATATGAAAAAAGGAGCAGTCAGCTTAGAATACTACAGAAGAAACATACACATTTTCAAAAGCTGTGTAGGAAAGGTGCCAGGATCGGAAATCCCTACACCTATATAATACAAACTCTACAATTGTGTCTGTCATTATCAACTTTATGTTACTATATTCCTGAGTGGGCACAAAGGTCAAGTCTTACATTCCTTCTGGACTATTCACATCCCCCAAACCCAACCTGTACAGTTCTATGCAGGCAGTATTTACATCATTGATTAGTCTATTGACTAATATGTTCATTTATACTGTGACATCACAAAGCTATTATCAACCTTCAAACCTCTATGATGTGCTTTTACTTTAAAGATATTCTCTATACTCTCCAGATTTCTGTAAATTTTTTGACCTACTAATTCAGGGGCCATTTTTTCCAACCTATTTAAGCATACATATTGTATAAATTGATAGTGTAGCCAGGCTGAATTTTGAAATTAAACACATAGTGTTGGAACCAGTCTGCTGATTAAAATGAAACAGGCACTCAAAATCCTTAAGCAAGGACTGCTCTGGACTCCAAAAAATATTGTCAATATAATTCAAGGGGCTCAGGTGGTTACAGGTAATATTTCCTTACTTCTTAGGTAGGCCATGATGAACTCACTTTTCCATCTGGCTAGTTCTAAGAAAGTACCAACTTCCATATGTCCCTGTTTCCTTAATTTTGCCACTGAAAAAGGCCAAGTAATGAAGAAGCAGAAAAATGTGGTCCATGGCAAATGGTAAGAAAGAAGTGAAGCAATCCCCTGCAGCCTGTCTTCCCCATTAAATTCCATTAATACATACCTCTGAACAGATGTTTAAGTGAAGTATGTATTTTCCAAGGTACCACATTTAAGAAGAGGAACAAAGATGGATTTTCCTGCTTCTTAAAAGAGTGTTTCTCTGGGCACATTTTGAGTACATCTTCCTAATTTGGAAACTGTTGCCATTAATTAGTTCCAATCTCAATGGAAAGGCAATTTAAGCCAACATGGAAAGTAAAAAACAAGCATCACTTTTAAAGATTTCCAAGAAAATCTATTCCATAGACTCCTTTCCCTAATTCATCCTAAAACCTTGAAAACTAGCTATGTCAGGATCTTCTCTTAGATTTAAGTTTGCATTCCTGATTCTCTCTCTTAATAATGGAAAAAAATCACTACCTTATTGAATGCTTAGTTTGTATCTTAACTGATGTGGTGTTTCATACACAGCATGTCATTTTTGCAAGCTTATGAGTCAGGAAGAATATTTTTCTTCCCATATTATGAGTTGGGAACCTAAACCTAAAGACCAGGAGATTAAGTAAATTTTAAGAGGTCTCCATGGTAGTTCATGTTGGAGCTGGGCTTTAAATCCAGGTCTGTCTGACACTGAAGTTTATATTTTTAACCATGAATACTGTATGAATAAGGTCCTTGCATATCCTGCACCTTTCTCTGTGACAGCAACCCCGTGTATTAAGGAAGAACTAGGGCTGTAATTCCCAAGCCATCTCAGATCCACACTGTGTCCACTGCTCTTTCATACCAGTCCCCTTGCTTACTGGAGAGACCAGCCCAGATGAAGGTATAGTGAAGCTTCTCTTCCCTTACTAACCCACAAGGGAGTAATGCTTCCAGGCTGGGTAAACTCTGATGTTGACCCAGGTGCTGCAGGGGTAAAATATCTGTCTGCCAATGCAAAAGACGCAGGGTTCGACCCCCAGGTCTGGAAGATCCCCTGAAGGAGGAAATGGCAACAGACTCAGGATTCTTGCCTGAAGAAGTCCATGGACAGAGGAGCCTGGCGGGCTACAGTCCATGGGATCGCAAATAGTCGGACACGACTGAGCAGATAGTATCCGTCTACCATTCATGTTGTGCATGGATTTGCCACAACTTAACAGATTCCTTACCAACATGTGAGTTCACCTTTCATATTATTTCACATCAACTCAGAACAAACTAATGATCCAATGAGAGTGGGGAAGCCTGTCAGGTGACCGAGTTCCGAGCCAGTGTCTTATGTGCCAGACAGGCTTGAGTCCTTCTGTTTTCAATTGGCATCAGGAAAAAGAATTGATGAGATATCATGGGATAATACAATGCAGACTAAATTGAGAAATATTCAGGAGACCTGAGTTCTGACCCCAGTTCTCTAAAGACCAGTTATGTGACGTTGGACAAGTCTCATCACCAATCTGTGCTTCAGGCTCTGGGATTTCTCTGTGACATTCCACCGTGCCATAGATAAATACCATCGCAGTGGATCTGGGGATATATTCTAGAATATTTCTTCTCTGGAGTGAAGTAGATGTCTTGATTAGTTAAATTTGAACTATGTTGTTAAGCAATAGTCATAGTTTCCTAACTAAATAGTTGTACATATATTTCCAAGTCACTGTATCAGGATCAGTTCAGGCATTAAACTTTTCTGAGCAACCAGATGGGCAAAAGTCTTGCCTGGTATTGGGACACAGATTCTGCTCTTTGGCTTCAACAAAGACCTACTTTAAACTAAATTAAGCACATTTTATAAGTACTTATTCATGCTTCTTTCCATAGTTTTGGAATTTAAGGATTAAGGCAGAATTTTTTAGAAAGTAGATAAATGATTTTCTCCATTCTAATTTTCTTACCCTCAGCTGAGCTGATTTAGTGCTTCAGAACCACCAAGGGCTTGAGGTGGGAAGAAGTCAAAAGGACACACAGAACAAGATGGAAGTATAGGAGAGCCTAGAGCCATGTATGCCCCCTAAACAAGGAAAAAAGCAAACATTTCTTTGCTCTTACTGCTCTTAAGTATTGCTTTAAGCAATACTTAAATTTAATAGCTTTTTCCTTAACCTTTTCTACTTTAATGCTATTGTAACTGAAACAAGCTATGCTGTTGTGCTTTTCAAAATATATTGTGTTAGGAGAATATTTTCATTTTAGTCCATTAGTCCTCACAGCATGATAGGGCTTCCCTGGTGGCTCAGATGGTAAAGAATCCACCTGCAATGCAGGAGACTGGGGTTCGATCCCTGAGTTGGGAAGGATCCCCTGGGGAAGGGAATGGCTACCCACTCCAGTATTCTTGCCTGGAGAAATGTCTACTGGACACGATTGGAACACATTGCTTTTATCTCAGTTTAGAGTTGATCCGTCATCAGATGTGCATACCTATTCCAGATACATCCAGACATTTCTTCACATGCTCAATATGAGCATTTTTAAAGGAGAAATTTGGAAATTCCAAGATTCTGGATTTGCACGAGACAGCTGTAGGTTAAACAGCAGGTCTGTTTCTTCCCTAACTTAGTTCAACAGACAGATGAAGCCCCCTCCGCATGGAGGAGTCATGGAAGTGACTCCTATCTGTGGATTGTTTCTGCCAGGCTGCTGGGGGACAGCAAGACAGCTATCACAGCCCTGGCACCCAGAAGCATTACGGCAATGCTTCTGACTTAAAAGCGTGCCAAGCTGCATTGTAAGCTACAGAATTAATTTCTTTTTGTTTCTAAAACCTTGTTCCTCAAAGTGTTGTGTTTGGACCAGTGGTATCAGCATCCCTGGGGGAACTCACTGGGAATGGAAATATCACAGGTCTCACACCACAGACCTACTGACCAGAACCTGTGTTTTAACCAGCTCCCCAGGTGATTCATAGGCCCCTGAGAGTTTGGGAAGCTCAAGTCTCAGATGCAAGGTTGACATTAGTTTTCCTTATTCACAGCTTTGAAGTCACGGGTGTCGACTTAGACCAAAAACACCCTAAGAAAATTCAATAATGAGCACGCACCCATCTCATGTAGACGTGTGATAGAGACATTAGAGAAATGCCTAGAGAATTATCAAGGAGCTAGACCACACAGAAAGGCTCACCCTTCTCCTCTGTGGTTGGGCCCGTCACCTGGTTGAGCTTAAAGCCTATTACTGTCGGTCAATATTTTCCAAAAACGTTGAAATTAAATCTAAACGTGTCTTTTAAGAAAAAAAATCAGCAGCGTTTTTCTCAAGCCTCTTTGCGATTAGTTTACAACAGTAGCAGCATTAAGCCCTCGTTAGCCTAATCATGTTAATATTATATGGGCGCACAAGGTGTAGGAGCTATACATAGGCACAAGGGTATTTGGGGAAAGTGAAACACAAAATTAGAGTGGAGCGGGTTATTGAAGTGGCTTTGCAATCCATGCCTTTCTCATACAGGATTATTATGGCAGAGCCATTCATTGAAATCAAGGCTCATTCTCTGTAATTCAGGAAATTCAGGGCCTCTGAAAGGTACCTGATGAGCAGCACTTAAAATGAATGAGTCTGTTTAGTTACAGGCTTTGCGTTGGAACAGCCGATGTTTTCCCTTCAGAGTTCCCCTCCCTACAAGGAGAGGCTTCATCTGGGCCACGCTTACTTCCTCTGTTATCTCACAGGCTAAAGGCAGAGGATGACTCGGCTTCTGGAAAACAGAAGCCTGTTTAAAGGGTTCTTAGAACTTCAGGAGGGTCTGAAAACAGTATCAGGTGTTCAAGGTAGATGGAGGCTTGCCTGGACATTGAGCGCTCAGCCTCAAAGTTCTCTCTGCCCTCGGAACATTCAGGTCTGTTCTCTCACCTCACCAGGTTTCTTGATTACGTGGAAGAAGAGAATGTTCAGTTCTGATGGTCACTGTGGGTCATACTAAAGTAGGTGAGGTGCACGTTAGACTCCAAGCCATTCAATGATAGTTATACCTATGGCTGAAACATATTGAGGTTTGACAGAAAACAACCAAAATTCTGTAAAGCAGTTATCCTTCAAAATAAATAAATTTTAAAAAGCCATTCAACTGATGTAACAGAATGTGTCTGCTCCGTGCCACGCCCTGTGATGGGTGCCGGAGACTGAGTGAAGAGCAAAAAGAGACGGGATGCGTGACCCTCCAGGAGCTTGAGTCTAATACAAAAGACCAAAAGCAGCTAAATTTTTCGTTACAGATTATCACAGAGGAAAATGGCCTGGTGCTGTTGAGAGGGGAAATTTCATGGATAGAGGAGCTTGGCAGGCTACAGTCCATGGGGTCACAAAGAGTCTCACGACTGAGGACACACACCAGCTGTGAGAGGAAGATACCAAGTCATGGGCTCTTAGAAATGACTTTCTTGAGGAAGGAACCGTGAGCTGATGTCGAGCTTAGATGGTGGAAGCAAGAGAAGGAAGAGTAGGACCTAGTACCTTAGGTACATTGAATGAAAGCCACTGTGGATGGAAGTAAAACGTTGTCGTGGTGAAGGTACTAAGGGCTGTGTTGAGAATTTCTTAAGAGTTGGTATCACACAATTTAGATCAAGATCTGTGAAGCCTGATAGTCCAGTTTACATCTTTACTCTGTTCCGTTAGCTCTATGACTTTGTTCAGATGTTTAAACTTCTCTGTAACTCAGTTCTGTTAAGTAAGTGTATGATACTTAAAGAAAGGCTTCTCAAATTCTCATTGTCATCTGGAGATCTTGATAAAAATTCGGATTCTGATTTAGTAAGTCTGGGATGGAGTGAAATTCTACATTTCTAGCAAGCTGAGGCCTCTGGTCCTTGAACCACACTGGGCAGGAAGAGTATAAAGCACTTAGAACAGTATCTGATTCTTTGCAAACTCTTAACAAATGCTCTCAGCTTAGCTCTTCGAGCATTGATATTCTTCTCTTATTCAGAATTGGTTAATTGATTTTTCTTGTGAACTCTTTTTTTAAATTTATCTTTTATTGAAGTATAGCTGAATTGCAATGTGTTATTTACTACTGTACAACAAAGTGGCTCAGTAATAATATATATATTCTTTTTCATGTTTTTTCTATTACGCTTTATCACAGGATATTGAATATAGTTTCCCGTGCTGTACAATAGGACCTTGTTTATCCATTCCGTATATAGCATTTTGCATGTGCTAATCCCAAACTCCCATTTCAACTTTCTCCCACTTTCCTCCCCCTTGACAACCACCAGTCCATTCTCTATAGTGAACTCTTGATTAGATGAAAATCTTTTTGTTTCAGTCCTCAAAACTGAAAATGTTTCTATCCTATTATAGTCATTGCTGTTTCCTTAGTAAGTAGAGTATGACAGGCGTAGATTTCTCTGATTTTTGCTCCAAAGAACTTGAGCCGCCTTCATTCTGAATGTGACATGTCTTTGCTAAGGACAGTAAAGGACAAATAAGGAAACTGTGAGACCTTGGTTTCAGTGCCCACTGGGTCTGGAAATATCTCAGAAGCTGTATATTCTTGTCACTTTCAGCACAGCTAGCCTTCACCCTTTCTCCCCTCTGGGTTTCTGTGACATTCTCATTCTCCTCTTATATCTCTGATGGTTCTCTGCTTCTTACTGGCTGACTCCCCTTGCTGCTTCCATAGTTAGAATTATTCCCATGGAGCAGTCTTTTTCCTGTTGTGTTCTCTCAATATTCTCATTCAAGCCAAACATCAGTTCTCTTCCATGTCTATAACTCATTGAATGGCATCTCTATTCTGTCGTTTACTCAGTCACTCTGATTAACTCTTCCCTTCCCTCGACTCCCACCCAACCGAGACATATAAACAGTAGGAGCTGATTCATTCTAGGCCAAGATGGCCCTTAGTTCAATAGCATCCCGATCGCCTGAAAGCTTGTTAGAAATGCGCATTCTTGGACCTCGTTCCAGATCTGCTGAAACTGAGGATCGGGTCCCACAAGCCCTCCAGGTGCTTCTGATTCCTGCTGAAGTATGAAAACTTCTCTCCTGCAGAAGAGATGTTCAGTCTTGGCTGAGTGTAGGAATCACGAGGGGAGCTTTAAGAATGTTGATGTGTGGATCTCATCTCCAGAGATTCTTAGTCAACAGATGGCATGGACCCTGAAATTGTTAAAATCTCCTCTGGTGATTATAATGGATTACCAAGGTTGAAGACTAAGTTCTCCTTTTGAAATTTATTTTCCTTTTCTTTTTTACTGTCTCTCCCTTGGGTTTTCATTGCCTTGTACCTGTTATATCTAGGCAATAATCTAATCTCTATAACATGATTCCTCACACCTGGAAACCTATGTAATAGGGTCATTCACATATCTTGATAATATTTTCCTCTGACCAAATCCTGCAAGAGTTTCTCATTACCTAGAGAAGAAATAGCAAACTCCTGACCATAGCCTTTGAGAACTTTGCTTAGCCAGACCTCCAACTTTACCTGAAGTTTCAAGTTGCAGTACATCTTATGCAGCAACCAAACCAAAGCAAGCCCACCCTGAATTTTCCTGTTTTCTTACCTTCATTCATAATTCATAAAAGGTTCCTTTGGCTTGGAATTTCTTTCACACTGTCAAATTCACATCTCTTAAAAGATGCTTTTTCCATGGAACTTCTCCAAAGTGGCTCCAAAGGTAGAAACCACTTTTATACACTTTAAGAGGTGCTTTGATGGCAGTTTCCTTAATCACACTCTAACTTGTATTATAAACTTTTAAGAAGTCTTTGTTAAACTGTATGTGCCTGATGAGCTAGGAGGGCTGGTGGCTTTCACTACATACATTGATCTGCCTACATGGAGCCAGCTGGTATGTGGGCAAGCAAGGAAACAGAATAAAAAGCCCATCCCAGTCAGCCTCCCCTTCTACCAGTTCAGTTCAGTTGCTCATTCATGTCCGACTTTACATCCCCATGGACTGCAGCACACCAGGCCTCCCTGTCCATTGAATCTTGCTCAGATTCATGTCCATCGAGTTGGTGATGCCTTCCATCCATCTAATCCTCTGTCATCCCCTTCCCCTTCTATGGCTGTGCCTAAACCTTAAAGAGAGATAGCTACTGGTGAAGTCATTGAAAATTGCCTCTCTGAGTAGTCCTGAGATGCATGAGGCACGAGCAAGATGTTTGGGGCTTAGGAAACAAGGGGCCACCGGAATAGGGAGAGTCTTTCTCCACCTGTACACCGTACACGCGTGACTGCAGCTCAGGAGAGCCTGCAGGGACGCGGCTTAAACACCTGGTAGGGTTCCCAGATTTAGCAAATAAAAATACAGGACATCCAGTTAAATTTGAATTTGGGGTAAACATAAATTTACGTTTTTAGTATAAGTATGTTCTAAATATTGCATTCTTCACTTATCTGAAATTCAGATTTAACTAGGCGTCCTGTATTTTTTCTGGCAGCGTAGCACAGTGGGAACTCACTGAATCCCATCTGAAGACCCACGCACAGACTTCAGAATGTCAGGGGACTAGCACCCGTTCTAATGCACAGGAGTCACCATCAGCCAGGGGGCCAAAGAGCAGAGTGTGAAAGCCAATTTGGGAAATAATAAAGATATTAGGGGCTTCCCAGGTGGTGCTAGTGGTAAAGAACCTGCCTACCAGTGCAGGAGGTGTAAGAGACGAAGGCTGAGTCCCTGAGTTGGGAAGATCCCGTGGAGAAGGGCGTTGCAACCTTCTCCAGTATTCTTGGCTGGAGAATCCTATGGACAGAGGAGCCTGACAGGCTGCAGTTCATGGGATGGCACAGAGTCGGCCATGACTGAAGTGACTTAGCACAACACAGCACAAAGATATTCTAAGGACCCCCAGAATGGATAAAAGTTTTCAGGTGCCAGAGTTTCTGTCTTATTCAAGTAGGGATGCAAGCAGATGAAATTTAAGTTCCTTTTGATATGACTTCATATGTGTGTTCTGTCCTGAGGAAGCGTAACTTACACTGGTCATTTTAATAGTTCCAAGTCTTCATTTGCTAGTGAAATGAAAACTGAATGGATAAATGAAAGAAATCTGTTCAAAACTGCACTAAATAAATATTCCATTTAGAAGATGTCTTTTGTTTTCTATTTTATCTATGAGAAAATGAAAATATTTATACATAAGTGGAACTATAATTAAAGAAACTAAGTTATAAGATAAATAAGTCTTGGGAGTACAAGTGTGCAGCATAGTGACTATAGTTAGCAATGCTCTATTGTATATTTGAAGGTTACTGAAACAGGGATGTTGACTAATGCAGTATTCAAACAAAGCAAATCATTAAATTGTATACCTAAAACTAATACAGTGTGATGTCACATCTATCTCAAATTTTAAAAATTTAAAAAAGAAAAAAAAACTGCCCACATTTGCCACAACCATACCTATATTGAAAACATCAATGTATGATACATAAAAGAATTTTGGTCAATAGTATGGTTTCAGAAGACTTTTGTTTGCTTCTTTTTAAAAAGGGTCCCTCAATTACTGAATTTTGAGAATCATTAGATTGGAGAGAGGGATATTTATTTAGCTACCCATGCTAAATGTAGGACTGAGAGTATCATAAGCAGAAATTCATCTTTCTTAGTGCTCAAATGGTAAAGAATCTGCCTGCAATGCTCGAGACCCAGGTTTGATTCCTGGATCAGAAAGATCCCCTGGAGAAGGGAATGGCTACCCACTCCAGTGTTCTTGCCTGGAGAATCCCATGGACAGAGGAGCCTGGCAGACCATAGTCCACGGGGTCGCCAAGAGTCGGACGTGACTGAGAGACTGACACTTTCACGCTTTCTAAGCAGAAATATAAAGATCTTAACATGTAAAGTAAGAGACTTTATCGTTTCTATTCATGTGATGGTAAAGAGTGAAATTGATTTCTTAAAACAAAGGGAATTGGTTAAAGAAGTGAAGAGCAGAAGTCCTGTGTCAGAAAGAAAGGGAGGGAGGGAGAAAGAAAATAGATGATGCAGCAGGTTAGTGAAAATTTGTTCAATGAGAATATTAGCAAGCCAAAGCTAAACCCCTGGACAGGATCGGTTACCCTTTCTGTGTATGAAATGTGGCATTAAAATCAAAGATGAAGCATGCTCTTAAATGTCTGTGCCACAGCATGAAGCACATGGGCTATTTAGAACCCTTCTTATTTTTCTTTAAGATCATCAAGTTTTTTTTAAATAATCAGATATGTTTTTATTGGGCTGTTGTTATCCTCTCTTGTGACATATGTTCCACTCAGAAAAATAACAGTCTTTAAAAAAGGATCATTTGAACAAAACTGCTAAAATTACCCTCAAAAATAATTTAAAAATGGGTAGTGAGTCCCCCATCCCTGCAGTGATAAACTTTCTATTTGTAATTTATCTGCAAGTCACCTTTTATTTGTAAAGCAAGAAATCACCATCCTGTTGTATATTTTAATCAATTTTTGGGGGGGTAAACTTGTATAATTACATATGTATAGTGAAAGTGAAGTCACTCAGTCTTGTCCGACTCTTTGTGACCCCATGGACTATAGCTTACCAGGCTCCTCCATCCATGGGATTTTCCAGGCAAGAATACTGGAGTGGGTTGCCATTGCCTTCTTCATTACATATGTATATATGTACATATATTCTTTTTTTTTTTTTTTTCTTCTCATTTCACTTCTTGCTTAGAAAGAAATGGGAAGGACTTCCCTGGTGATGCAGAGGGCACCGGTTCAACACCCTGGTCGGAGAACTAAGATCCCACATGCCTCCTGGCCAAAAGACCAAAACCTAAAACAGAAGCAATATTGTAAAAGAAATGGGCGAAAAGTCTAGAGCGTCATTTCTCCCTTCCCGGGATCCAGCTCTTCTTGCACAATGCAGTTTGGGGGATGATTTCTCTAGAGCAGACTCCTGGGTGGGCAAGGCAGAGCCTGAACAACCGAACGTGAGGTTAGGGTCAGTGGGGCCCGAGTAAGTGCCCCTGGAGACCGACACCCTCCTAAGCTCCCCGGGGGTGTGAGGAGCTCAATGGCTGTTCTAGTTTAATGACCCCTTTTTTGTAGATCAAGCATACCTCTCTAAGGGAATAGCACACAAAACTGCTACTAGCTGCTCGACTTTGTTATCATTACATTCTTTTCAACCATTGTTCCTTTGGGGATTATTTTTAAGGGCTTAGATCCTTTCTAGGCTATGAAACTTTAGACATCTTTTATCAACTGATCACATCAGCATGTCTCTTGCTAAACAATGTTCACTTACATTTTTAGTTAATTTATCTCAAAATGTTGTTTATAAACTGAGGTTACCCTACTTGTCTTCCTGGCAGAAAAAAATATTTTCGTAGTTGGTAACTAAATTGACATAAGATTTTTACTTCCCTTCTTGCTCTCAGCTCTGCATTCTTAAGTTATTGATGATGTTAAAGTTATAAGCATTGACAGTGTGGCCCATTTAGCTTAAAACAGCATTTTTTTTTTTTTTTAATTGAGGTGGGTCATAGTTGTTAATGGATTGAGGTGGGGGAGGCTCTGATTGAGCCCCTCTTTTGAAATTATTAAATAGTGATGAAGAGGGTAGTAAAAAGGAAATAGATCTATATGTGAATCTAATTCTATCATTTATTACTGTATGACCTTAGATGTGTTATTTAATGTTTTTGTCCAGTTTTTCTATGTAAAAATGTATTATTAATATTTTTTACATGACACTAAAAGTATTTTTAGTATCTGCTCTCCATATTTTGAAATTTTCAGACACTTAGTGGTTTAATAAATTGTAACTTTTTAATCTAAATCAGCATCAAATCAACATCATAAAAACACCAAGTGAAAACTTGCTCACAATCCTACTGACCAATTTTATAAACAATTGATTTCTAGTCTTTAACTGTGAAGTACATAGATGCTATATAGAGTTCATGTCTTTCTTGAGACTGTTAAATTTTTCCATAAAAATTTACATAATTATTATTTTTTGTAGCTCAAAAGCCTGGCAAGTGATTATAGCATAATTTACTTAATTGTTCATTTACTGTTATCTTGAGAGTAGACTAGGGCTGTTTTTGGAGCTGATTTCCACATTCCTTAGCAGACAAAAGGAAGAAAGCAAAATGTTCTGGCTTGTCAACAGAAGCTGGAGAAAAAGAGCATTTTCTTAAGTGATTTAAAATGTTGCTTTCGTAAGTGTATGCACTTATGCAAGCACGATACAAATTTAGGTCAACAAGTTCCAGGGGAGCAGGTGTCCCAAGAAAAACCTTGACTAGAAATTAGAAGGACCTGATTTATTTATAGACCAACTACAAAATGCTGTAAATTGCTTTGTTAAGGACCACATCCAAGAGTAAGCTTATAAGAGTACCATGTGGCTTGTCCTATTACAAAGTAATTTTTAGTGCTTTTCACTTGGTATGTAGCTCAATGATTCTCAAAAGGAACACTTCAGGAACTCTCCTATTAGATGATGTCTAGGTCCCTTCCTCAGACCGCCTGAATCAGAATCTCTGGAGAAGGGGCCTGAGAGCTGGTGTTTCCTTAAGCTCTTTGCATGATCCTAGTGGGTACCCTGATTCTCAGGCTGAGAATCGCTGAGAGACCTTAAACCAGGAAAAGATCCCCCTGTCCTACTCACCTTCTTTACAGATTCGTAGGATGAAAAGATAAGGGAAGGATATCGCTTCCTTTGACCCTCCACTTCCAAGCTGTAATCTGGGGGTCTCAAAAAAGGGAGCATTTGCCTAGACACAATCAATCACAGTACCATTTCCTTGGCACGTAAGCTGCCTCCACAAGAGCTCTGTAGCTAAAGTAAACAACTTCATTCTCTCTTGTAATTCCCTAATCTGGTATGGATTGGCCGGAAATATGATGTCTTAATCATTTTGCTCTGCTCCAAAGATGTCCAGGATTGCCAGTCATTGGGAAAATATATCCCTTGACACTTTAGAAGGCATCCTTTCTTAATACACGTCTTCCAGGAGATTAATAAGAAAACCTGTAAATATTTATTATTATGGTGATAGAGCCAAAGGAAATGAATCTTGATAGCTCAAAGAAGTATGTTTCAAGTATAGGCTTTCAATTCTTATTGTCATTAGCTCCTTGATTTCCATTAGGATGACCTAAATTCCTTCATATCCTAAGATAGTGTTTGCTACTTTGTAACCAGTTCATTAATACTATTCATTGTTGGCCCATTCTTATAATAAGCATGTGGTTTAGTCACTAAGTCTTGTTCAACTCTTGTGACCCCATGGACTGTAGCTTGCCAGGCTTCTCTGTCCCTGGGGTTTTCCAGGCAAGAATACTAGAGTGGCTTGCCACTTCCTTCTCCAGGGGATCTTCCCGACCCAGGAATCAAACCCGGGTCTCCCGCATTGCAGGCAGATTCCTCACCGACTGAGCTATGAGGGAAGCCCTAAGGAAATAAAGAAATATGTATTGCATAAATGAAGGATCAAGTGAATTAACTATTTGGCTTTTTAATTGTCCCATATTAAGCTTTAAAGAGCTTCCCAGGTGGCGCTAGTAGTAAAGAAGCTAAATGTAGGAGATCAGAGATGCAGGTTTGATCCCTGGGTCAGGAAGATCCTCTAGAGGAGGGCACAGAAACCAACTCCAGTACTCTTGCCTGGAGAATCCCATGGACTGAGGAACCCAGCAGGCTCCAGTCCATGGGGTGGCAAATAGACACAACTGAAGTGCCTGAGCACACTCAAGCTTTGAGAGTATCATATTAAAGAATTGCAAAATACTCCCAGTCTTAACTTAGTCAAAATTTACTTAATCTTCAACCGAATCCCACACCTTCTATCTTTTCATCTGTGAAAAGACTATTATCCTTTTCTAGATGAATGGGTTCTGGGAAGGCTAACTATCTCTAGTTTTAGCAAGCTTGAGACTTCTAACTCTTTCATATAAATACTGTAAGTCCATTCATATAAAACAGTATTAACACGATGTCTAATTACAGAAAAAGCATGTTCATTAAAGTGCAATGAATATTTAAAGTAGTTCAAACTACAGAGGAGCCATAAAAATCTAAGTGCCCTTCCTGGGTCAGTAGAAAGCTTTCCATTGGCATCCCAGTGGGTTCACAAATCTTATACTCCCTCTCTTATTATTTTTAAATGGCAATTACAAATCACTTGATACAGTGAGGTTAAAGGATGTTTTCTGCATCAATATGAATGATATGGGTATGCAACACTGGCCACCAGTAACTGGAAATTATACATTGCAAAAGGAAAGCCAAGCATTTGGTGTCCCCCTGTCACTTTCATATTAAATATTTTATCTTTAGCAAAAAGCAAACATATTTTACAGAGTTGAATCCATACTTATATTTTGCAGAACCATATATAATAAAATAAAGAATTGACCTTTCTTTTATTTACTGTTCTAGAAGAAAGTATTTTTTTACTTTTTCTTACTTTTTCACAAATAGTTACTGTGACATTCCTTAAGGGAGTTTGACCTAATCCTTGTTTTGTGTGCCCATAGTTTTACAAGGCTTCACTGAAAGATATTTGGGAAGGTTATCTAACCTACATGTTTCAGATAGCCCTGTTATATATAAATTGCTTCAATAAACTACTCACTATCTCTTCAGAAGAAAATTACTCCTCATATCTACTTAAAACAGGTATTTCTATTTTTCCTTCCTTCAGTGAAAAAGAAAACTGGTCTTTGCTATCATTTTTTAATCATCCTATGACCTTGGAAATGACCGTTACTTTCTCTTGGACTTCTGTTTAACTGAATACTCTCTTAAGCATAGCCCTCATTTGCTACTACGCAGTCTTTTTGTCTTTAGCAAACTTTTAAGTTTTGGGAAATTGATGTCTCCTGAGTTTTGAACGCCTATGTTGTGTTTGAAAGATATACAACTTATCTTCCCTGATCCAAACATTCTCTCCTTATTTGTCTTACCCCAATCAATAGCTTTTGTCAATAGAAATGTATGCTATGCTTATATTGCTTCAGACACTGGGCTAGGTGTTGGAGTTATAGAGAAAAGTTACAGACCCTCTTTTCTAGAAACCTACAGTCTAGTGAGGAAGGAGGGCAAGTAAATGAGAAAGTAGCAGTAGAGAATGGTAACTTGAATCTTAAAGGTTAGTTCAAAATGATTCAGAGCCCAGAAAAGTCCAGAACTGGTGTTGCATTAGATTCAGTATCCTCCAGGGCTCTATAATAAAAACAAATCTCTTTACTGGTGGGAGAGAACTTTCAGGAATGCTTATTTCAATTGGTAATGCATGTTTTCTTTTTTGAAATGTATTCATTAAAACTAAGGTCAGGGGAGAGCTGCTTTCCGTCAGCAGGGAAATGTTTTGCCATGATTGGTTACTCTGAAGGTTATGAAGTCAGCATAAAATCCCAATAATGCTGTAGACTTAAAAAATGAATACAAAGCAGAAAAATTTTATGGGTATGGACCAAGAAATATCAAAATGAAAAACATGAGGGTTATTCATCATCCACAAGGTCTGGCCAGAAGATTGTGGGATACTGGAACTTTCCATGATACCCTCAAATCCTCCTACCCTCAGCCTTTCTTCCTAAATGATAGTGACTGGTAAGGTAATTGTGCGATTATTTAACCAGCAAAAATAAAGGATCTATGCAAGTACAAGAGGGTTGTTTCACGATTTATTACAGATGTCTTATACTTACATAGATGCATCATTTTGCTGGCTAAATAATCCCACAGTTACCTTAACAAAATCGTAAAACCACTATTAAAACGCTGAGCATTTTTAATAAGGACAAAGAATAGGTTAATTCTTACTTTGGAGTGGGAGGCATAATGTCTGATTTAATAACCATCTCTGACTTAATGCCTGCTTGGATGGTAAATCAGCATTTTTGTTTCCACTGATCAAATTAGTTAAATCTCTCTGGAACAGGATGGGTAAATAAAATCAACAAAATGTATCTCACATCTTTGCTGATCGAAAGGATGTTAGATGTATGCTTCGGAGAGTTAATGTTTACATTCAAATTCTAGGACTTTGAGTCTGTGTTAAGAAACATAAAATGAAAATGTGCCTTCTTTTTTCATAAGATTTTTTTGTACTAACAAAGTGAAGTGGGGCATTAAAAAATCACCCAGTGAATTCAGTCTTTATGGATAGAAAATCGAGACATAATTGTCTGACTGTCCTAAAGCCACACTTATTTGCTCTACTTATCTTAGTAATTACTAGTTCTCTGAGATTTTGTTGTTGTTTGTTGAATTCACACATAGTACAACTGAAAGTTGGCAACTCTCCTTCTTTGGATTTTTTGGAGGCAAGGATAGACCATGGTGTTTGTGATGAAGGTCCCTGGGAACAGTTCCAACATATAATGTGAAAGAGCCAGGACTCTGTTATGTGGAGCTTGTACCCTTTCAGATAACAGGCAGGAATTCATTTGATTCTCACCAGCAGCTGAGTGAGGTGCTACCTTATATTATCTTTTATCTCTTCACAAGGAGGAAACTGAGGCACTGAGATGGTTAAGTAACTTGTCAAAATTCATTCAGACTACAGGGGAGCCTGTATCCTGATTGTAGTGCCAGCCACTTTTACTCCCATAACCTCTGACCCCCACGGTTGACCACTGATCACATGGGTCCCTCAATTTCTAGTTTGGTTGCACATAATATTTCTAAAGTTATTCCTGACGGTTTTCATGGAAAACTCAAGATTAGAAGTGGAAAAGGACTCACAGTATCATCAAATCCATCCTCACCCAAAACGAATAAAAGTATATTCCCCATAGCATTTCTTTTCTGGAGCAATTTAGGCAGTTTTATTAAGCTCAATTTATGTGCATCTCACTTAATTGATCGAATTTCTGCCACTTTCTTGGAATAGCTCTCTAAAGTCCTCATAAACCTAATATCATGACACTTTTCTATTATGAAACTCTCTCTTTATTATGGCATTTCACTATTCCTTTTTCTGTTAACAACTTAGATTGACCCTAAATAATTCTTCTTCTTCTAATAAGTCACGCTGATTCCCAGTTTTTTAAAAGACAAGAAATCAAAGCCCACATCCCAGTTTTGTGGAATAGGAACCATCATAAATAGAAACATATTTGATGTAGTTTTTAAATGACCTCTTCCTGCCCCAAATTTAGACTGGAGGAAACTGGCGGCTAAAGTTCTTCTGAATTTTATTTAGTAATCACTATGCTGAGGGTACCCATAATATTTGAAGACATGATAAACATTGATAGAGTTCTTACTATGTGCAAAGTCATAGTTGACTGTGTGTTTCTGAAGCAGTCTTCTGTCCCTACCAGCAGGGAATTTGCAACTTCATTAACATGTCACACGTGGACACTGAGTGTATAAGGCAGTAAGTGCCCAGTGAGAATGCAGACACTGCTTGCTATAGAAATGAGTTTGGAAGAGTGATCACCTTTATCTTTTCCTAAACTTTAAGGATGAAGTAGGATTTGAGCTAGTTCCAAAAGCAGAAGTTAGAGTCAGCTGAAGAAGTTTAGGGATATCACTTGAGACAAAAGAAGAGCAAGTCTGCAGAGTGTGCCCACTGGGTAGTAAGTCAGCATTTTTTTTTTTTTTTTTTTTTTTGCGTTAAGCAAATGAGAATTATTTTCTTTCCTCAAACTGGCCCTGGTAGGTTAATTAGACTTATAGAAAGCCCTTTTGAAACAGTGAATTATAGGACTCCCTGAGTATGCCAACATTTATGAGAACTGAAAAACTGTAAGATTTCTAGGTACTCTTGACATTGAGTGTGATAATTCTTAGTTGTGCGGCAGTTCTGTACATCATAGGCTTCTCTGGTGACCCAGATGTTAAAAAAATCTGCCTGCAATGCAGGAGACTTGGGTTCGATCCCTGGGTTGGGAAGACCCCCTGGAGAAAAAAAATGGCAAACCCACTCCAGTATTCTTGCCTGGGAAATCCCATGGATAGAGGAGCCTGGTGGTCTTCAGTCCATGGGGTTGCAAAGAGTTGAACACGGCAGAGCCACTAACCCTTTTTTCACTTTCTGTGTATCATAGGGTGTTTAGGGGCATCCCTGCCCTTTATTCTGTAGACTCTGGTAGTACTGGCTCTCTCCCAAGTTGTGACAGACATAAACAGTGTCTCCAGATAGTAAGCACCAAAAGGGTGCAAAATTGCTCCCCACTGAAAACCAGTACTCTGATTCTTTGAATATGGAAGGAAGGAGTCCTGTTAGAAATCTTCCCACCTTCTGTAACACAGACCATCAGGAAAATAGTCTTTTATCTAACCTGAAACCCTCATATTGCATGTTGTATATCCTCTTCTTCAGTAGCCTGGGAGCATGTGCCTTACATGTCAGGAGTACTCAACCCACTTGGAGGGGCGTCAGGCTTTTATCTCCAGAGAATGTTTAGGATGCCTAATGAAATCCACGAAGACATGCTCGCTGATATCTCTTCTCGGAGGAGAAGAAGCTCTTTAGGCTTGTTCACTTGTCAAAATTGTAGTCCATTTTAGATTAGAAACCTATTTCAATTGTAAATTCCATTGGTGGAAGAAGCTCAGAATTTAGGAGCAAGCACAGCTGGTGCTTCCTGGATGTTAAATAATTCATCTTCCTCATTTTTGGAGAGTCAGAAGCAGCCGTGGTAAGATGCTAAATTGTCAAGGTAATATCGCAAAACCTAGTCCTTGGCACCAAGGAGGGAAAAGGCCTCCTAAATCACAGAAGCCATCCTCCACGGCTTTAGGGGAAGCCGGAGAGAGGATGCGATTTGCTAATGTGATTTTTCCCCATTTTGGTAACATGGGGAAGACAGGTTTCCCTGGGAGAATTTTATGAGGCTCCGTTAAGCAAAATCAGCCTTTCCACGTTTTATACGTTGTCGTGCCTGTGTCATTCACACATACAGTTCATTTTTCAAGTGAAATACTTTGACCCTTCTAAAATATATTTTCCCCAGAAATCAGAAACTAATAGTGGAATGGGGAAGCACTTGCTAGAAAATAGGTGACTTTGAACAATTGCCTAATGATAAATATTTCTCATTAATGGTTCTGTTCTCACAGTTGGCTATTTATTGCATAATTCATTTCAGTCAAAATTGCCCCTAGTACCTGTCCTGAACTCATTCTGAGATTTTCATATTATTTCTTTGAAGCAGTGTTAAATCTTCCAAAATGCACAGCTCCTCAAATAGTATTCCAGAGCAGTTCATTAATGCTTTTCAGCTAACTAGTAATCTTAGAACTTTTATTTATGTGCCCTGAAAGAAGTAACATTCTAACCATAATGCTTTTTTTAACGTCTTAATGAGACAGTGTTCTTCTTCATATATTACAGGGTCTCCATGTGTTACTGCACCCGTGTGCTCAATTCAACCAAGATTCTTGACTGTGGGATGCAAATGAGAATTTATAATGCCCCAGGATTATAGATGGGCGTCCCTGATAGTTCAGTGGTAAAGAATCCACCTGTAATGCAGGAGAGGTGAGTTCATTCCCTGGTTTGGGAAGATCTCCTGGAGAAGGAAATGGCAACCCATTCCAGTATTCTTGCCGGGAAAATCCCATGAACAGAGGAGCCTGATGGTCTACATACAGTCTGTAGGGTTGCAAAAGAGCCAGACACAACTTAGCGACTAAACAACAACAGCAATGAGTACAGAAACCTCCATTTTAATCCAGGCTGCTTGAGTGGTTGATCCCACGTGATACAAATATCAAAACTACCAAACTTCCATTTTTTCCATTGGTTATTGTCTAAGAGTACATTAGACAAAGGTAATAGAGGAAGTTTGCCTCCAACTGTTGTGATTATCAAGGCAACACAGATTTATACTGTTCATTTAGTTCTTTATCCAGGGGCATTTCACAGAGTACATAGCCAGACAAAAAATGGAGTTTCCCGACTGGAAATTGGCCAGGTGTGATTTGTAGCAGCTATGTTCTTTTGAAAAAGTCATTGTAGTCATTAATGCAAGAGAGAGTTCTAGCAAAAACAATCTCATTTTGGGTTCATTTATTAAAGTCTTTCTTCATTGTACAAGAACAGACAGGAAAAAACTATCCTGGTGATTGGGCTCTGGGCCAACCAACCCAGTATTCAGGCTCTGACAGTTTGAATCCAGGACATCTCAAACAATGTTAAGTTTATGGCAGTGATGCCAGGGGACAGATAGAAACATCTTTTTTCCTTCATGATGTTTTCTTCAGAAGTTAAGAGTGTAACCTGAACTCCTCTAGCTTCTTAATAACTCATCTTGCTTTCATATACCCCAGAAAGGAGCATTTATTTCAAATAAGCCTTTGTTTTATTAAGTTTCAAAGATATGTTCCAGGGGAAACCTCATTTTATGTGTGTTTTATTGCATTTGAAAATTGGCAACTTGTATCATAAGTCAGATGTTATATTGCATATTTTAATAAAGACCTTTAAGAAGGCACAATTGAAAAAGCTGTTCTAATGTATATTGTATCAGTAAACTTGGAAGCATACAATGGAAGGAAAATAAAAGTTGCTGAAGAAGTTTAAAGATCCCTAAATATAACAGAGTTAACACAGTTGAAATGCTAGTTTATGACTAATATTAAAAGATATGAAAGAATAAACCTATACATATAATTTATAAACCTATGAATTAAATGTATATTTGCTTAATTGAAATTGAAATCATGGTTCTGGGAATAAAACTGACGCTTTAAAATCTCCATTCAAAGGAGATTAGATTCTTCACTCAAAACACTTTGTAGGAATGGGCTTTCCCAACAGAACTACTTACATCTTGAATTCTTTTATTTCTGTAAAGGAACAACTCCAATAGGAAGGAGTGAGAGAAACAGATTTAAACATGGGTTGTTGTTGTTTAGTTGCTAAGTCTTGTCCAACTCTTTGTGACCCCATGGACTGCAACACACCAGATTTCCCTGTCCTTCACTATCTCCCGGAGTTTGCTCAAACTCATGTCCATTGAGTCGGTGATGTTATCTAACCATCTCATCCTCTGCCACCCATAATCAGTTAATTAATGACCCAGCAGAATAGTCATGAGAAGGCCTTAACAATGAGACATTTGAAAATTAAGCTAGTTCGGAGATGGCAAGTTTTATTTTCTGATTTGTTCTCCCAAGTAACTTGTCTTTATTTGTTCCCTTGTATTACTTAATTTATAAGTGTGAGTATTTACTCTCTAATTTTTTATTTTCTCTGAATGTCTGCTTCAGACCTGAAGAAAGTGAAGAAAGTGTTAGTTGCTCAGCCATGTCTGACTCTTCGGACCCCATGGACTGTAGCCCTCCAGGCTCCTCTGTCCATGGAGTTCTCCAGGCAAGAATAGTGGAGTGGGTTGCCATTCCCTTCTCCAGGGGATCTTCCCGACCCAAGGATCGAACCCAAGGCTCCTGCATTGCAGGCAGATTCTTTACTGTCTAAGCCACTTCCTGACATTCAAACAAATTGTGAAGTAGCCAGGCTTGCTCGGTCACAGCTAAACCAAGACATGACAATGGCTAGAGATGCAGCGAAGATTTTATGTAAACATTTCACACTTTGTTTAGAGTTGGTTGAGCTCTCCTTTCATTCCACGTACATTTGAATGAGATTCTCTTCTGTATCAGAGTCTGTGCTGGACTCTGGATAAAGAAGAAGACTTAAAAACACAAACCCTGTCCTCCAGGTTGCAGAACTTAATGGACAAGAGCCCATCTCTGGAGTCAGACAAATCTAGGATCTATCCTGATCTTGTGCCACACTTACTAGCAGTGTGATACTGACAACAACAATTAAACTAATGACATTCTCTCTCTAAACCTTGGCTTCTTCTCTTCAAAATGGGGTGATGATAGGAATGATCCTACAGTCACTGGAAGGACTGAAATAAAAAACACTTTTCAGTATCTATAGCAAAATAAGCAATGAGTAAATGTCAGTGTTCATGCTCTAAACTGAAGCAACACATTTTTAAAATGTAAAACAATTATACTGTAGAGGTCTCTAGAGGAGAGACACCAAGGATCTCTTGGCATCTCAGGAACAAGAAGAATGAAAATGAACCATCCTTTCTGAGTGGAGATGTGGTTTAGTCACTAAGTCATGTCTGACTCTTATAATTGCGTAGACAGTAGCCTGCCAAGCTCCTCTGTTCATGGGCTTCTCCAGGCAAGAATACTGGACTGAGTTGCCATTTCCTTCTCCAGGGGATCTTCCCGACCCAGGGAGTGAACCCAGGTCTCCTGCATTGCAAGCAGATTCTTTACTGCTAAGCCACCAAGGAAGTGGAGGTATTGGAATAATCAAAACCTGCAATTTTAGAAATATGACAATACAAACATTCTTAAGTGAGTTCAAGGAATTATTCTGTTCCTCATCTCTGCTGAGTTAAATAAAATAGAATGAAACCATAATAAAAGATTCTAGAGATTGTTAGTAAAGTTCATCACCCCCCCCCCCCAAAATGTATTTTTAGAAATACGATGTGTAGCTGTCTTGCCTGGATGATTTGGGTGTGGTGCTGACTGAAGCCAGAGGGGCGGAATCTCTAGGATCTTCCTCTTCTCCTATGATTGATGCAGGAATGACACGCAGAGTTGACAACATGTAATAAACCATCCTGGCAGAGATGGAAGGGCTGTGGTAAAAGGTCAGAGAAAGAAGCAGCAGTTATATTTTTAATAAGGAATAGAGCAGATTCTGTAATTTGTGGAATTGCACAGTCTTTCGAAGGTTTGATGTGGAAATATCAACATATAAATTCTGTTTGCAAATGTTGCTTAACATTGCAGCCTCCAAATCTTATGGTGCTGTTGCATAAAAGCCCAATAGCATTTCAGTTTGTAAGATGCTGTTTGACAAGATTTTGAGGACGGTGTCATTTGGAATGTGTCTCAAAAGTATCTGTTAATTTAAACCTAAAAATTCCTCTGTTCCTTCATTTTCAAAATGCATGTCACTCATTTCAGCCAAAAAGAGATTCTAAGCACAACGAACCACGGGAATAAATAAAATAGGAACATACAGATATCTGTTTTGCATTCTTTAAAGTTTGTTCGACGTGTCAGCAAGCTTTTCTGTAAAATTCCAGAAAATGCATAAAGAAATGAGGATGACTTTGTACCAATTAAACTTTACTTACAGAAACTGGAAAGGGCTGGATTTGGTTGGTGGGCTGTAGTTTGCCAACTCCTAGTTTAGGTTTTTTTAAGCTAGGTTTTCAAAATGATTAATAATATCTTCTTGTGCTGAGTATCAGAGGCTCCCCACCTCAAATCTGGTTTACAAATCGGTTTTCTTCCAGTCTGCAGAATGCAGTGTCTAGAACTGCACTTAGACTAGGGAGTCTCAAAGAAAATTAGATAAATATACTGCAGGTCTGTATTATAAACTTGCATTCAGTTTAAAGAGAATTAGTGGACATTTAAAGGATGGCTGAGAAGAATCTAGTTCCAGTGACATGAAAATATCTTCATGGTGTATTAAAACTTTCTGGAAGCAGGGAAAATAAAATGTCATATTTCCCATTTGCATGTTCAAAATTGCTCCCTTCATGAAAATGTCTCATGAGGCAAGTGCAAAAATTAAAATATTAATGAAAATACATGAAAGAGCATTAAGCTACCCTTGTAAAAGGCCTGATAAAATAAGACTTATGCTGGACCCTGCCTAAAGTTTCAATGGGGAAGAATGAGGTTTCCCATTTTATTCCTTTTTTCTCTCATTCCCGGAAGATCCCTGAGTTTTTGCCATTCTAATTCTCTCGTGAAAGTGAAAGTGTTGTCACTCAGTCGTGTCCAACTCTTTGCATCCCCATGGACTGTAGCCCACCAGGCTCCTCTGTCCATGTAATTCTCTAGACAAGAATACCTTATTCTGTAGACAATAATTGCCATTCCCTTCTCCAGGGGATTTTCCTAACCCAGAGACTGAACCTGGGTCTCCCGCATTGCAGGTAGATTCTGTACTGCTTGAGCCACAAGGGGATCCTCGTTGAAGACAATTTTGCTTTAGATTTTAGATCGGGGTCTAAGCCTGAACACTGTCTATTTCTGCCTGCAAGTGAAATAACATCTCATCCTTATATCCGCAACAGTTTCATGTAGCTGTTACAGTGCATCTGATGAGCTTCATATTCTCAAAGAGGCAGACAGCCTTACTTTATAAATACTTGGCATCTGGAAGCACGTTTTTAATTTTTGAATATTGTTATGAGCTTGGCAACTATTTTTGGTGGCATTTCTTAGAGACATACAGAGTGAGAATAGCAAACATTGGACTCCTTTGAATTTAAGGAGTGATAACATTTTGAGTTTAAGATTATATCCATGCCACACCATATATAAACCGTGCTTTATAGCAAAATATAAGTTGCTGTATGGTTGGAGGTGCAAGCAAACTCGTATTAAAAAAATATTCACTTATATAACTGTGATATAAGTTATCACTCCAGTGGCTTAAACTAAAAGTGAAGAAGTATACAGAAAGTGCAAATAAGCTTGAGGTAGAACTTTGAGACTCAGATGAAAAAGTGAGAAAATAAAACCTGGACATTTCAAGTCAGAGTCTTTTGATTTGGGGCAACAGAAAATGTTGCCTCTTAGCATGAAAAGAATAATTAAATACTTTGATAGGGAATGCATCCTATGAGGTGTATGCCTCAGATTGGCTTCTGGACATTTTTAACGTTGTTTTTGTTTAGTCACTAAGTCTTGTCTGACTCTTTGTGAAGCTGTGGACTGCAATACTGTTATAGATACTTAAAGAAGATTTTGGATCAGGAAATTGTAATTGTGGAAAAAACACTCTGGGAAGGTTTGGGGTTAACATGGAAATTTATTGAAATGAAGGAAAATTTAAAGATAAATAGTACTTATGCATATTTATCTAATGTTTGTGCCTCCCTGGCAATGAGTAATTTTTAAAATGCGGGTTTGCTTGCACCTCCAGTCCTTTCTAAAAACGTATGTGTGATTGGGACTAATTTGTCTGAATTCTAATATTTGTTCCCTCACGTTTTCAACTTAGTCACTAATGTTGTTCCTCTGTTTGGTACACAGTAGAAACTCAACAAATTTGTTTGATACATTAGCTGAGGAACTAGACCCAAGACTACTGATATTCATCAGAAATCAGAGTGGGCAGCAGTTTGGCAGTCTTTCTTTTTGGCTACTATTCCTTGGGTTAAAATTAAGCAAACGAGAAAATACAGGCAACTCTTTGTGGTGCTGGGTTTTGTTGGCAGTTGTTTCTGATTAATCCTTTTATTGATTGATGTGATATTTATTAAGTTTCCACAGCATCAGGTGTCTGTCTAAGAGCTTTGACTAAGGCAAGACCTAGAAACTGCAGAAAAGAGCTGCAAGGTAGAAAAATAAGAAGGAGGAAACTGCAATGCAGTGGCCTACGGAAGTTGCCTGAAAGTGCTTCCAGCCAATGGCATCCAGAAAAAAACAAGATTGGGTCAGTGATTTGGTTGGAAGGGGCAGCTGTTTGCATCAGTTTCCATCTCTCTGTCCAGAATACTAAGCTGATAATTCTACCACACTTTTCCGCCTCTGTGAAGAACTTGTTTTATAAGGAACAGGGCTCCTCTGGCCTGGACATGGGTTTGAGTTTGTATTTCTGTTGTACTCAAGTGTATTGCATTAGCATCCTCATTTAAAGATCAAATAACTAAGGTTCCTGAAATGAAGTGATTTCTCCAAGGTTACAGAGCTGGGAAAGAATGAACTCAAATACAGGACTTCGGACTTCAGGCTTAAGTGTTTGCCTTTTTGCACATTGCCTGATAGGAAACTGTCAGGAGCCATTCTTACTCCCATGGAGGAAGCCCCTGTTTGTGGACCTATATTCGAGTTAAAAATTGCTCAATATGGTTGATGATAATAAGCGAAAACATTAAAAAGTGACTTTCCCCCCCTCTTTTCTTGGAGTTAATCAATGAGAAGAAAAGAAAGTGCTTATACCTGACGTATCATTGGTTAATATCCACACAGGTTGTGAACTTTAGGAGACTAGTCTCTGTTTTGTTCCTATAACTACGACCTTGAGCACCAAGATTCTAATCAATTTGTCAATATGTTTCTGTTCATGTCTTAAACTATACCAATCAAAAGGCATTTTATAGTGAGTTGCCCTTTCTTCCAGCAATCTAAACATTTTGAAACCTTTTACTAGTTACATAAATATTCACAAATAATTTCAGGTGGCTTTTAAAAAGATAATGAAAACTGAAGAAAAACAAAAATGAAAATGTTACTACACATTTGCTAGCAACTGTGGCCAAATGGTTACTAAGTTTCAACTTCATATTTGGATGGTTTTCTAGATGCTAGGACATACAGCTAAAAATAGTATGACCCTCTCAACAGGAAGACTATAATTCTATCAGTTTTCCCATCACTAAATCTTAAAGAGCTGACATCCTGGACAATAATCCCAGTGACATTTTGGCAAGCACAGAGGGAAATTGTATGTAGTTGTTGCTATCAGTGACCTGTGATAAAAATGGAAAGGATAGCATTAAAACATTTTAATGACAGAACCTCTGCAGAGCTCTCAAACTCTAATTGATACTAAGGAGAGATTTTAGCAAGTTCAACAGGGTTGGTGGGCAACATGTAGGCAGTCAAGTGTTACTTTACTTAGTTAAACATTTGGTAAGAGTTGAATTTCAGAGTGTTCCAAATTGCATGCTTTGATAGGGAACTTCAGAACTGATGGCCTATATTCCTAAGTATGAAACGGTGAATGCTTTTGGAAACCAGAGGAATGGTAGCAGGGTTTATTACGAAAATTGAGAATCCAGTGAAATTTTCAACTGGATAGAGAGCCACTTTCTCTCCTCTCTGTGATATAAATTAGTTTACTCACTAAATTGAACTTGTCATCGCTAAGTTACCTGGGAAACAGTTTTTAAACAAAGCTCTTCTCACTGAAATTAAAAAAAAAAAAAAACACTGATATTTATATATAATGAATTGATTTCTGGATTTTAGTTAAAACTTGAGAATCAGAATGAATACCTGCCACAATCATCACCAGAAGTTTTTGTATATATCAAAGATACAAGTTCTTAGATGTTTCTGAATAACCTAATGTGCATGGTGAAGTGAAAACATTAGTCAGTTGTGTCTGACTCTTTGTGCCTACCAGGCTCCTCTGTCTATGGGATTTCCCAGGCAAGAATACTGGACTGGGTTGCCATTCCCTTCTCCAGGGGATCTTCCTGACCCAGGGATTGAACCCGGGTCTCCTGCACTGCAGGCAGATTCTTTACCATCTCAGCCATCAGGGAAGCCCAATGTGCATGGTATCTCTCTTTTATGCTTTACTAGAATGAAATTTTGCTCCTTTCTAGAAGCTACAGGGAGGCAGTATGATGGGCCACAAAAGGACAGTGTCTTGGAAATTAAGTGATTCTCATTTTTACTCCATCTATCATGAGTTGTATTGCTTTGGATAAGCCACTTGACTTCACCCTATAAAATGTGAAGAATAATAATACTCATTTCACAACCTGTAGAGAGAATTAAAGCATAAGAAAGCAGCTAGCAATGGATCCAGCATACAGCACAAACTTGATAGATAGGTTTTACGTTTTTTCCTTCCTTACTCTACACCCACTCTTTTCCATATTGTAAAGCCTCCACGCTATAAAACACTTCACCGTTCATAATTTAGAACCATCCTACATGCATGCTAAGTCACTTCAGTCGTGTTCGACTCTTTGCGACCCCATGGCCTGTTACCTACCAGGCTCCTCTGTCCATGGGGATTTTCCAGACAAGTATACTGTAGTGGGTTGTCATTTCCTTCTCTAGGGGATCTTCCCGACCCAGGGATCAAACCCGCATCTCTTAAGTCTCTTGCCCTGGCAGGCAGATTCTTTACCACTAGTGCCACTTCACTCACAATGATCCTATTGACCCTGAAATTTATAGCTAATCATTATAATCACTTATGAAAACTAGAAAGCAAGTCACACTTGATAGTTTTTCCTTTCTTTTTGGTCACCCTGAGGCAAAACCTGACTTATTCACAGTATGGGTGTCACGAGGGAAGGAGGAAATTGCCTCTGGACCATGGTGGCTAGTCTTTAAGTTAGGATGAATACTTACTAGAAAAGGCCTTGATGCTGGGAAAGATTGAAGGCAGGAGGAGAAGAGGATGGCAGAGATTGGATGGCATCACCGACTCGATGGTGATGCCATACTAAAAGTATGGTTTTTGTGATGACTTCTTTCCTTGTTTTCTTTTACAGTTTTTTCATTTAAGTATACACGCTTAAATAATGATTGTGTTTCACCTTTTTTGACCACTATATAAATGGAATTTTATGGCATGTGTTCCTTGCTAATTCTGTTGTTTTTGTATTGTCGTGTCTGACATTTTGTGATCCCATGGGCTGTAGCCCACCAGTCTCCCTGTCCATGGGATTTCCCAGGCAAGAATACTGAAATAGTTTGCCATTTCCTTCTCTAGAGGATGCTCCTGACCCAAGGATCAAACCCACATCTTCTGCATTGGCAGGTGGGTTCTTTACCACTGAGCCACCAGGGAAGCCCTTGCTAATTTTACTCAAGCTTGTATTTGTGTAAGTTATCCATGTTGATTTGTTTAGCTCTCATTGGTTTATTTTCATTGCTGTTGTAGTATTTCATTGACCACTGATTTCACAAGTTATTCTAATGTTGATGAACATTTGTGTTGCTTGCTCTTTGGAGCCGTTATGGACAATACCAACATGAACATTTGTGTACAGATCTCCTAGTACCTATGTGCAAAGTTGATCAAGGCTACGTAGCTGAGAGAGGAATCCCAGGGTCCTGGAGTCTCTGAATCTCCAATTTGACTTGATGATGCCGAGAGTTCTCCAAAGTGGTCCTGTCATTAACATTCACGTTTACATGACAACCAGCAGAGTAGGTGAGAATCCGGTCACGGTCCAGAAGAGATGTTTTCAGATGCTGCCTTGGTAGAGACCAGTGCGCTAGGTCCTCTGTAATTCTTCACCTGTCTGTCTGTGATTGTTTTTGCTTTAAAAACAAAACTCAAACCAACATGTCATTAACCCTGTCTCTTATCTTAAAATTGTTTACCCACTACTACCTGGAACGTTAGGTTTCCAATCAACATCAATCCTTATAGAAGCAGGTGAGAAATGTCTTTCCTTTTTTAAACCCAGATTACATTTGCTCATCCCCAGGCTCCTGATCCCACATCGTTCCCCATGGTTGCATCAACATCTGCTGGCAGCTCCTGTTCTCTTGGAACGGTGGGTGGTAATTAACCCAGGTCAGGAGACAGAGCCTTTAGAAGCACTGCTCAGCGATGTTTTCAGCATCTTCTGTCCGTTCCTTAGCTTAAATTCCTTTTTCCCCACATTCTTCCCACTCCTCCATTCTCATAGAAACAGAAGACAAAAACTAAGTCGTAGTTTTAGTCGTCAATTTTTTTTTCTTCTTTGTTAACCACCAGGAGATACATTAGGAGCACAAAGCCATGGGCCTATTTATTCTCTGAACTGCTCCGTCCAAAGAAAAACAAAACAAGTCAAACATTAACAACGACAAATGGAAAAAAAAAAAAAAAAACTCTTTTCTTCCTTTTAGCATTTTGGTGGCTTATTTTAAATGCAGCCTTCTGAAAATTATTCTTATAGATCCATGATGTTCTTTTAAATTACCTCCTTCTTTTCACTATTTGGACTTCTCCTTTTAAAAGTTAACATCATTGGAGAACATTCTGTGCCATCTCATTCTCTGTAGGTTTCTTCTCTTTTCCTTCCTCAGCGCATTTTCCTCTATTAGCGCAGTCTAAGTGGCATTTTAAAGACTTTTCCAATTTCTGAGCTTTCTTTTTCTGTTTTGGAGCTGCATGACATAGATTATGTCAGCTTTTTCTTTAAACCTTTGAAATTCTTTCTGAAATTCGCAGTGTATGCCTGATTAAGCATACTTGATCAGAATGATATTTTTTAAAAAGAAGGAAAAAAAAAAAAAAAAGACACAGATCTCTGTATACTTCCAGTATGATAAAAGGACCTTTGACTTCTAGAGTTTGTAAACCTCTGTGTTTCTTCAGTATAACACACCATCATTAAGTACTTTCCTACCTCCTCACTTTAGTGTTTTCACTTTTTCTCCTGGCTGCCCATGAACCTCAATCTGTCTTATTAGCATAAACTTTCTCTTTAAAATTTTTTTTGTCTTGTTCCCTTCTTTAAACCATCTCTCTGCTAATATATACATTCTTAAGTTCTTAAGAGCCCTTCCCCGCAAATAAATTAAACTTCTAACCGTGTTTCTGATGTGAAATTTGACTCATCATCACCCATCATGCTAATGGGAAGATCCCCTGGAGAAGGGAATGGCTAGCCATTCCAATATTCTTGCCTGGAGAATTCCATGGACAGAGGAACCTGGAAGGTTATACTCCATGGTGTTGCAAAGAGGCGGACACAACTGAAGCAGCTGAGCATCCATGCATGCAAGGGCTTATTAAAGTAAACATGACTCAAAAAAAGACCTCAGTGGGAAAAGAACCTTAAAACAAAATGGATATGTGTATATATATAACCGATTCACTTTGCTGTACAGAAGGAACTAACAAAACATTGTAAATCAAATATCCTTCAATAAAAATTTAAAAAAAAAAACATAAAACTGAGCCATACTCTTAAGGTTTTGATTCATAGAAACAGAATTTTATAGAATTTGTATTTCTATCAAGTTCCCAAGTGATGTTGATGCTGCTGGGTCCAGGGAAACACATTTTGAAAATCACTGTAGTCAAGTGAAATACTAGAATCTTCTGAAAGATTGATTTTCCTAATTCACAGAGACCCATCTTCATACTTTGTTATTATTATAAAGTCTGAGTTGTTAGTGTGGGTTCATGTGTTGCCATCTTCTAAGTAAGTGTTTCAATGGAATATTATATGTATTAGGAAAAGGCATATTTTAACATCATATTTCTCTGCAAAATGAAGAGGTCATTATCTAGCACAAAGAGAATAATAATAAAAGATTTAAAGAAGAAAAGTAAGAAAAAAGCAGTTACATTTTGCCTTTGATACACAGTAAACAAGGACAGTAGTGCATCATGATGAAAAGGTCCCATTCTTTGAGAAAAAAGTCTTCTTTTGGTAGGGGTGGTAAATACAAAATGTGTGCAACAACTATTCTGGAAGGTACTTCACTGTCCCTGATAAGGTAGCTCATTGCCCAGATAGCTTTAACCAGAATTTTATTATTGTTCAGTTCTTCAAAACATTTTATCTTCTTCTAATTGTTCGGGGAGTGAGAAGATGAATGAGTGAAAAGCAAAATTTTCATTGATTGCAAAGGGACTTTATTCTGATAAGAGATGGTGCCTGCAGTAGTCAGGTCTTGAGAGATAGACTTGCTGACAGATTTGGGAAAGTGCACAGGATGCCAAGCCTTAGACGGGAGCAAGCAGCAAATGAACAGAAAACAGGTCTGAAGACACCCTTTCTCCCACCCCAACACTCTGCCTGTTACACCTTTTGTGTTAGTCTCTCAGTCCTTTCTGACTCTTTGTGACCCCATGGACTATATCCTGCCAGGCTCCTCTGTCCATGGAATTTTCCAGGCAAGAATACTGGAGTGGGTAGCCATTCTCTTCTCCAGGTGATCTTCCTGACCCAGGAATTGAAACTGGATCACCTGAACTGCAGGCAGATTCTTTACCATCTGAACCACCAGGGAAGCCCAGTATGCTTTAAAATCGCAAACCTCTATTCAAATATTAATAATACTACAATTCTCTGAAATCATAAATGCTTTTGAATACTGTGCCACCCTCAGCTTTGTTCTATATGATGTAATCCAAAAGGTCATCAGGCAATCTTTAACTTTTTCAAAAGAAACTTAAGAGACTGCAGTACAATTAACTTCTAATCTTTATCTATAGTCCTTAATTCTAGTTCCTTTTAGTGAGAGCTTTGCCCTGAAACCTCACCTCTCAAGATCTACCCTGGCAACCATATCCAGTCACCTAATCGCAACTTCCCTTAGCTCTCCTTATCCAAATGTGCCGTCATTCTGGTCTAAACCTGTCTGCTTAAAACCAACCATTTTAGGTTGTATGCACCTGTGGGCTTTCTTTGTTTTGGTTTTCATTTTTAGTAAAATAAAAAGGACTATTGCATCAATCACACAAAAAAATCCCACAGCGAATCTTAGTTAAAAGGGTACAATATGCTCAGGTTGCCTTTTCTTCACCCAGGGTTTCCTACGGTGTCCTTCAGGGTCCCCTACGGTGGCCTTCAGGGCCCACAATTCCTCAGGAGGTGCTGCCTGTCTGATTCTTTAAAACCTATTTATTGAATCGGTCCTTCTTTCAGGCCCTTGCTCTGTGCCTTCCAAGGTAACAGACTGATACTCTGGGCTGACCTGAGAAAGAAGCAGTATCCAAGGTAACCATTCCCATCGGGAATTAATATTCTTAAGGTTGATCTTCTGGGGAATGTTGCCTCCACCCACTTTGTCCTATAACACACACCTATAGTGCCTGTGGTAAGAATTTGGCACCCAGAGAATAGGTGAAGGCGAGGCTTGGAAATTAATGGAAAAGATATTTGAGAGAAGGCAGAAACCTTCTTGGTACCAGTCCAGAAACCATTTTGACATAAAGAGAAAGCCATGACTTACCTGGACCCCATCCTTCTGCCTGCAAATGTAACGTCCTGTCCTTCTCTTCTGTTGTGATCTAGTGTTACAAGTCTTCACACAATTCAAAAAGAAGAGTTTTTAGCTGATAAAGCACACATCACTCTTGGTTCAGTAACAGATTTTTGAGGAGCTACTCTGTGGTAGGCAATTATACAAAACATAAGATTTATTCTGCCTCTGGTAAATTTCCAGTTTAAAAAGGAGAAGAACTAACATAATGAAAATACCATATAATGATTGTAAATGCCACGGGAGCAGTCCAGAACATATCATAAGACTTCAGAGGAAAGCGCTTTCTTCCAATTTAAATTTCTTGAAATGTTTTATATCAGTTCTAACTTTTTATTTACCACTGATTAAAAAAAAAATTATCTTACAGATGTTATCTCAGACAATTCTGAGGTTTCCTAAGAAATATTGTGGCTTTAATGGTCATATTGATTCAACTTGAAAATCTGTCCATTTTATTATTTAGTTATAAGCAGCACATGTAGCAAGTTGCTAAAGTTATTCTTATTGTAAATATGCTATTGCTTCATAAGTAAGAGCTCATTTTTTTAAATTTCCTTATTATCTAAACTAATGTCTGTCTCTTGAAGGTGTTGCTATGGCAAATTAAATTAAAATTTTGGACCCCTCTCCCCTTTGCACACTCACACACTGCTATTTTCTTGCTTAAAATGTACTGCTGACTCATGTTGCCCTGAGTGATCAAAACTCTTTTACAAATAATTCTTAGCATATTCAATGACTTAACCTAACTTGAGTCTATTTCTGACCTGTTCAGTCTTCACAGATGCCTGACTGTGAAACCGGAAACTCATGAGGTCACCTCTAAGGATTTTCTTTGTATTGTGCACAGCAGAGGGGAGGGTGGTGTTTTTTATACTTATTTTCCTTTAAATCTGCTTTTTAAAAAATTTCTGAATCTGTCATTGCTATATGCTAAGCATATGGTCCAAAGAAGTTTCTGCTTCTGTGGAGAGTAACCAAGTCAAGGACAGAGGGTACATTGTAATAATGAAATGCAAAGTTTTCATTAAAAGGCAAATCCTTCATCTCGAAAGACTGAACAGGATGCAACCTTAGTTGACTGGTGGGAATCTCCTATTAAAGCACTAAAAAAGTATTCCAACTGAAGACTATTTTTCGGATCTGTACCACTTTCAATGAATTGAAATATTTGAGTGCACTTCAAGCGCACATCCTATAAAAATTTATTCTGGGATAAATAAATGTCAGCAAATGGGTTGCCAGCCATTATAATTCCTTCTTTGTTTAATAGGTATTTTCCCATCAGGGACTGTGACATGTTTCATCAATATAGACTCTACAAGAAATGATGCCAGTTTTCTGCATTGTTGGGCCTCTTAGTGAAATTTCCTGACCTTACTGTTCTCATTCCGGTGGAAGCTCACCATAACTTCCTTGTCTTCCTGTAGTCTGTTAGCTACATAATAATTTTGGAAGTGTTCATCTCTAGCCTGTCTTAAACACTCTACCCATAACTTTACTCATTTCTAAATATCTCCTCCTTGATGTTTTTCAGGTGCCTAATAAAGCTCAAACCCCATTCCCCTCATCCCAAATAAATGTGATCTTCAGCTAGGGTAGGACCACTGTTGTCTACAGGGCTGCTAAGCCACCGATGTGGAATCACTACCTCCTTCTCCCCCCTTCCATTTCTCACCTTCAGTCAGGCACCAAGTTCCATTCATGTGCTTCTTAAGTACCCCTTTATTAACTCGCCTCTCTGTTGCCATTTGCTCCATTTAGGGATTCATTCTCTCTCCTGGATTTCTACTGGAATTTACTCATCTTCTGCTGCCCTGTCAATATTGTCCTAAAATCCTGACATCAGTTTCATTAGGCCCCACTTGTTTATTTTTGTTTTTATTTTCATGGCTAACAAGAACCTACCGTGTCGCACAGGGAACTCTATTCAGTGCTCTGTGGTGACCTAAATGGGGAGGGAATCCAAAAAAGAGGGGATGTATGTATATTACAGCTGATTCACTTTGCCATACAGCAGAAACTAACATGGCATTGTAAAGCTATTATCCTCCAATTAAAAAAATTTTTAAAAAAATAAGAAAAAGAAATAGAAGGAATCCAAATTGGAAAAATAAAATCCTGACACACACACACAAACATAAATAAATATGCACAGGCATTTCAGACAATCCCTCAAATTGCTACCAGAGGGAACTTCTAACATATACATCTCACCAGGTCACTTCTAGTTTTACAGACTTTTCAATGGCAACTCTTCCCAGTGACTCAGATGGCAGAGTCCGCCCATAGGGTGGGAGACCTGTGTTCGATCCCTGGGTTAGGAAGGTCCCCTGCAAGAGGGAAAGGCCGCCCACTCCAGTATTCTGGCCTGGAGAATTCCATGGACTGTATAGTCCATGAGGTTGCAAAGAGTCGGACAGGACTGAGCAACTTTCACTTTCACTTTCAAGCCCCTTTTGATGTCTGTCTGGGGGTGGGATCATCCTTTTCTATCTTAGGTGAGCAATAACAAACATCATTGCTCAAGCTGCTATTGGAGGGATAGTGGCCCTCATTGTCCTTCCAGGCAGGGGTCCTTTATTATTCCAAACTGGGTAGCTTAGCCCTGAGTGCCATTTTATTCCCTTAGAACCTCACTCAAGATTTCCTTGTAAAAAGCCCCAATGTGGTGCAGACAGCTGTCAGCCCCAGTTCTCAGGAGTGCTGTTTTGTGTGTGTGTGTGTGTGTTATGACCAGTGTTTTTTAACAGTGCATTGACAGCAATGTTGTTTGGAAAGTCTCCCCTAAAAACCTGCTTATGTAACTGATTGCAGTGGCTTCAAGTAGCCCTGATCTTTTCAGCCAAGTCAGACACCCACTTACCAAGTTAACTCTGCTACCACAAAGTACCTCCGTGTAAATGAAAGATGTTAGACTTCTTTACATAAGCTCTGTAAAAAAGAGAGCCTCTCACCTTTTTTATAAGGAGGCCTGACATATTCACCGTGAATTCTCTCACTACTTGAAAAATTACAGGGAATTAATCTCTGTTGCAGTAAAGGAAAATGACGGTGAATAGTCTTAAGGAGAATGAACCAGCCTTTTATATTTTTGTGTCTGCAAAGTAGCTTCATTTGTAGCAGGTGCTTTAAAAGAAAAAAAAAAAAAAAAGGCTAGTTCTTTGTTGAGTGAGCTTAGTTGAAAGCCATGTCTGTGTCCCCTTTTTGTATTTGCACTTCTTTGTAGGCATTTTTTTCCCTTGTCTTTACTTAGATGTAATGGACTCATTTGAATGAAGATATCTGTGATCAATGGGGAAGATGAATTACATGGAATTTTTATTGACACTGCATTAGACACTGTTCTTGGTGCCCTTTGAACAAACATCAGTGAAGCCTGTGACATGTGATAGAATATTGGAGAGAACACTGAATATCTGTAGCAAGCGTGAGAACTGGTACTCAAACAAATGCATTAAAATCAAAGTTTCATCAGATATTTGGATGAGATTATATCCCTTGGAACGATCCAGTAGGGTGCTCAGATAGCACGTCAGAAAACACAAAATGAAACCATGTGAGTGTAGGGTCACTTCATCTGTCTTTTGTCTGCTGCCATTTTATATGTGAACTTTAAAGACAGGTGGTGAAATAGGGAAGTTACGTGAGGTGCCTGCGTGATTTCACCAGGTGCTTTTAGTTACAGGGACTGGCCGTGGGATCTGTCTGTATTGTGCAATCTGGAGGTTTGATTCTTATTTCCATCGTAGTCTTGGCTGCAAAGAAAGCCCCAGAGCTGCAGCAGGCCCTCTTCTCACCGTGGAGTTTGTCACATCCAGAAGTCTCCCTGTTTGGTGCCTAAAATAACAGCACGTGGCAGTGAGATGCATGGGCCTGACTCACTGTCTGACCCCGGTGGATGCTGGGAGCCCCACAGTGAAGGGGCATAAACTTCCCAAGCTCAGTTGACCCCAGAAGTTTGCTTTGACAATAGATTGTTTTCTGGATTAGAGAAATCCTATGTCCAGGTGATCATTTGGCCACCTAAAAAAAATTTTGAGCCAACTCTTCTAGATTTCCCCTAAAAATACCAGGTACATTTTGTCTTCTGAACTTGGAGCAAGCTCTCAGTCATATGGTGAGTAGACATCCAGGATTGGAACACCAGGACAGGATCTTCTGGTTGCTCCTTTTAGCTAAATATACCTTACTTAGGGAGCCCTGGAAATGTCCTGTATTTGTACTGTAGGCTGGGGGTGGATGGAATATCTTTGGTACCAAGGGTCATGGTCTGTTTTTAATTCATTTTAAAATCACAGAATCTCTCAACCATCATTTTGTAATTAGATAACGACTGTCAATAGAGCCCTTACAAAATAAACACAGGGTGCCATCCTTCTTTCAATATCATAAAGCATTTCTCATAATAAAGCTTATGGGCTAGGCAGTCCTATTTGATAACTGAAGATAGATGCTCAGAGAACCTAAGTAACTTTCTAAAAGTCACAGAGGTTCTAAGTGGCTAAATCAGCACTCAAACCCAAGTTCTTCAAACTTTAAAGTCAAGCCGTTCTTTCCAGCCCTGTGGCCCTTGATGCTAAAGTGGTTTTTGCTTCACCATCACCGTCACGGCAACCAGGCAACCATGACCTGTAATATGTGCTGTAAGTCTTTCCTCTGAAGAACAGGAGGGAACCTCAGTCCATTTTGTGCTAAGAGCTTTGGAAGAAATTCTCTCTGCCAAAGGTTTATAGTTTGAAAAGGAAGGTAGTGATTTGTTAAAGGGGAAAAAAAAAAAATGATTGTCAGTTTATGAGAAGTTGGGCTGCTGAAACGTGGCCCTATTTTGAAAAATCCAGAAGCAAATTGAAACCAACCTGAAAGAGGACTGTAATTTTGATTAGAAGCCTTGTCTCCAGACTCCATGAAATAGGGCTAGGTGACCTAAGAACTGACACAACGAAGAGGGAGATTCATGTCCGGCTAGAAACAGCAATCATGTTTATGCAGTGAAGGCAATTAAACTCCCAAAGGCTGGAGTGTGGGTTGGCCCACTTAAAATTGGCCTAATTTTGAATAGTAAATTTACAGTGATGATTACTTTCATTATAATGAGACTGTCTGTCTTCATATTTTTCCCTGTTACCTAAAATCTAAATAAATCAATTGTCATACCTTCTAGCATTACACATTTTTATTTACCCATCATAACTTTCTACCACTTAACTTACTCAGGTTACCATATGATCCAAACCAAAAGGGATATGCAATCAAATTAAGGACTCGAGTTTGTGAATATTATTAATTAAAAAGCCTCACATAGGTATAAGACTAAAAACACTCACCTATAAGTGTTCCATGAATTGATCTTGTTTAAATAATAAATTACTAAGTTTTATCTGCCTTACTGAAACTAAAGTCTGCAGTCATTAGACATAACTTAAGTGCTTCTGACTTATTCCCTTGCTTAACACTCTCAACTTTATGAGTCATTTTTTCCTACATCAGACAAGCATTTATAAATGGAATGCCAACAAACTTTAATTAGCCTTAAACAAAAACAACCAGAAAGGCAACAAACCACCAGAAAAATTAAAGCAGAAATTTATTTCATAAACCTTTAAAGATTTTTGGATAATCTTTTTCTGGAAGTTAAGTTATCCAGCCAAAAAAAGCATGCACTTTACTTTTGAGTTAATTTTTCATTCAAGTGTTTTCAAAGTTTTAATTAATTTTTATTTGTATTTATTTTTATTATTTGCTATTTTTATCTTGTGGCTATGCCATGCAGCATGTGGGATCTTATTTCCCAACCAGGGATCAAACCCTCACCTCCTGGATTGGAAGCATGGAGGCTTAACCACTGGACTGTCCAGGGAAATCCCAAAAGTTTTAATTAATTTTTAAAAGTTTACCTCCCAAGACAGCCAGAGGCTCCTCTGTTAAACATCCAGGAATATAGAGCTAAAATAGCCCATATATTTGACTAAAATATGTCCCATCAACTTGGAAAATGTTAACATAGTTGCAAAGTCAGTCATGGCAGCCTCATCTCTTCATGACACCCTCATCTCCTAGAAGTAATATTGAGCTCCCTCATGGAGCTGTGAGCTAGGAGAATATCTACTTTCTTGGGTTTATCAAAAGGCTTTCAATTATTTTAATATCTTTGAGACTGAATAGGTTGGTAGTGGTAAAGAGCAATTGCATGGATCTCATTAGAATGTATATCACACACAATACTTCCAAAGCAGGTCTGTCCTTTCAGAGATTAAAAAGAAAAGGTAATTTAGGGAAGATAAAATGGACTTAAGCAAGCGTTGTATTCTTTATCTGGCATTTTACTGACATAGTTCAATAATTATCCCTCGCTGTGGCTTTGTGGTAGTTGTCTTTCAAATAAAGGAAGGACAGAGCTGGGAAGGGGAAGAAGAGCAAAAGGAGGGGGAAAGGTCAGAGCAGAAGGAACTGAGAATGAGAAAAATAGAGAGTGCCCGGAGAAAGAGAGAGATAGGAGGGGTAGGGAGAAAGGAGGTGGGATCAGGAAAGAGGAGGGAGGATGTTGATACAAGACCATGAAATACTGTGTTAAGGTCTGATTCATCTTCAGGACAAGTCAAAAAGAGAAAAACAAATATCGTATAATAACACATATATAGGGAAGCTAGAAAAAATGGTCCTGATGAACCTATTTGCAGAGCAGGAATAGAGATGCAGATGTAGAGAATGGACTTGTGGATACAGCCCGGGAAAGAGAGGGTGGGAGGAATTGAGAGGAGCGTTGACATATATACACTTTGTTGTTGTTGTTTCGTTGCTAAGTCACGTCCAACTCCTTTCCGACCCCATAGACTTTGGCCCGCCAGTCTCCTCTGTCCTTGGGACTCCCCAGGCAGGAATAGCGGAGTGGGTTGCCATTTACTTCTCCAATATGTATACTGCCATTATAGAAAACAGATAGCTAGTGGGAAGCTGCTGCATAACATAGCTCTGTGATGACCTAGAGTGGTTGGATGGGGGGCAGGGAAGGGTGGCTCAAGAGGAAGGGAATATATGCATACTTACAGCTGATTCACGTTGTTGTACAACAGCAACTAACACCATATTGTATTATCCTCCTACTAAGACATAATACTTTAAAAAGAAAAGATCTGATTCATCTTCAGTAGAGATACAAAGGTGCACCTTCATTTTATTAAAAGATTAAGACACAGGTAACCTCACCCGCAGCTGCAAATAAAGGCTACTCCACTGGTTTCTTCTTTCTTAGTATGTCAATTTCTCTACATTTCGTTGAGATATGTGCCCCAAATTAATTTCCTTTAGCTGGAAAAAGGTCCTACCTTCATTTCCTATCTTCAGTGAATTTGGAAATCTAATTGGAGTGATAAACAACAATGGAAAAAAAAACAATGCATATTAATTATCAGAACAGGCCCTTTGAATGAAAATTTTATACAACCTTGGAAAGCAAAGGAAAATAGAAATTAGTAAAATGGAGCCCATAAGTGGCAACATTGTTTTCAAACTGCCTAAATCAAATGGCCTGTCTCCTGGAAGTTTTAATCAATCTGATAGTGAAAACCTCTATCATTACAATTATCTGGATAATTTAAGAAAAAGAAATCAGCTTTTGCTTAGCTTGATGTTTTATGTATATCAAATCCTCAAAAAATATTTTTAATTTGATTGGTCAAATAATTTGGGTTTGTTTTCAGATGAAAGGAAAACACATTAGGCGGAAAGGTACAAAGACAAAAATTAAAGAGAACCTCATAAGGACCATTTCTGAACTTAAGTTCAATACGAGGAAAATGATATTGAGCTACCAAGGTCCTCATGGTCTTTTCTCTGAAAACATCATTTAGCCAAGGGCAAGGTCAGATCACCTTGAGAGCTAAGTGAATGTTAGTGCTGTCCTCTACCCTTAGAAGCCAGGAATCTGCTATTACTCTAAGCCCAATACCATCATTCCTTCCATCTCGGTGGGCAGAACCACAGTCCTTCATGAGAATGAATGAACCACCATACCTCGTTTCCTTAGAAGCTTAGAACTTGAATTCAAGTTTAGAACTTGAATCTGGGACTAAAGGACTCTTGATTCTTGGCCTTCCTCCTCTCCTACTCCCTGTTCGAGTGAAATTTAAAGTCTTACCTAGTTTATCCCTCTCACTCCCATCTACCCTTTTTTCAGTTCCCTTTGCATGCTTATTTTTATTCTTTTTGTGGGTGAGTCAATAGGTTTTTAAAAGGATAATATAAAATAACATAATTAAAAAAATAGCATAATTAGCCAAGGAGGTAGACATGAACTATAATTTTATACCAGGTAAGAGCCAAAGTTAAAATTTTGATAATTTTCTTTGAATAATGATATGTGCATATCTAGTTTTACATGGTTGAGTTCATGCTCTGTGTGTATCATTTTGCAACCCTCAGCAGTTACCTTGATTCTTCAATGGATATCTCCTGAATTCTAATGTTGTATGCAGTTTTATTGTTACCATCCTAATGGGCTTTGTTTTCATAACAACAACATAAACTCTTCTAAGGAGGAGACTTTATTTTCCATTTATTTGTCCTTGTTTTGCTTTCTACACATGCCTTCCTAAGCACTCAAAACATGTCTTGTTTTAATTCATTAGATTTATGGAAATCACTAAAATAAGTAGATCCCTTTCAGCAACCCCTTCAACTCTAGAAAGTAAGCTTTCCTCCAAGAATCCCTCAGCACTCCAAAATGAGTTGTTCTTTGGGAAAAGGACCTGGGTATGGGGAAAATTTATTTTCAGACAATGTGCATGCCATAAAATCTGAAAAATCTTTTTTTGATGCTCATTTGATCAGTTAGATAAGTCTTGGATTCGATTGAACTGTGAGGAAGGCAAAAAACAAAAAAAATGTTCCCATGGACCCTCTCTAGTGTCCATCTCCTTCCTTAAGGTCATGCATAAAGTTAATTTTTCACATTGCAGTTAAAGAGAACTTTTGAATAAGCAAATATCCATACTCACTACCTGTACGCATCTCTGCATCACCCTTTCTTGCCCCCCCACTGTATATTCTGGTCATTATCAAATTGCCAGTAATGCAGTAACTTACTCTCCTCTCTAGGCCTTTGCACATGGTGGTCCCTCTGCCTAGAAGACCACACCTCCCCATGTCCACCAACCAAATCCCTCATCTTCACTTGGGGAATTGTTACTCGTGTTTCAGGTCTCGGCTAAGAGGCCACCTTCTTTGGGAAGTCTTCTTAGTCCTCGCTAGGCTAGTGATTCCATCTAATGGTACCTTAACACCTTGTGTTAACACCTTGTGTTAATTAGTATCATAATATATAAAATGGCTGCCTGCTTACTTATCTTCCTCCATCTCCCACTGCACCCCAGAGCCATAAGCTCTTTGAGGATAAAAATTGTATGTGTTCATGATTCTGTCCTCAGTAGCTGGCTCTCATAGAGCAGGTCCTCACTGAATATTTCCGGAATGAAAGAATGACTTCCCTTCTTACCTGTTTCCACCTATGCCATGTCCTTGTACCCCATCAGTTTACCACACTGCTGCCTGCAGTACCTACACCTTTGATCTTCCCTAACTTTCCCCTTTATGGGAGGATAGTCCTGGGCTCTACACTGAGGATTGCCTCTGCAGTTTGTTAGTCTGATCTGCTGTTCCACTCACAGGTGCTAACATCACACTCCTTACAAAGCATGCATGCATGTGTGCTAAGTTGCTTTAGTCGTGTTAGACTCTTTGTGACCCTGTGGACTATTATCCGTCAGGCTCCTCTGTCCATGGGGATTCTCCAGGCAAGAATACTGGAGTGGGTTGCCATGCCCTCCTCCAGGGAATCTTCCAGACCCAGGGATTGAACCCATGTCTCCTTCGGCTCCTACACTGCTGGCAGATTCCTTACGGCTGAGCCACCCAGGAAGACCTCTTACATAGCACATGGTTATAAACTAGAATCTCAGCCCAAAAGAAAGTCTATCACAGCAGACTTTCAATCCTTCTCTGGAAGGGAGCTTTCTGCATTCCTCAAACACTGGCGTGAGTGACAGCCAGCTTCTTTTGTGTAGACCAGTGTCAGCACTAAATCTCTTTTAATAGTGGATACTTGCCCTGAGTGGTCATTTCATTTTGTGAAAGACTAATTTAAAATGAAATTTAAATGAATCCTTTTAAAGGAAATGTGGGGGATAGGGTCACTAATGACTTACAGAGAAATAAAAAGGTCGTTGTTACATGCTTCACATTATATGTAGATATTAACTCCACTTCCACACGTTACTTACACGTTTGTGTAAAGATTTTGTTTGAGTTGAGGAGAAATTAAATGTATTTATTTTACTATCTGAATAAGTGGGGAGGATATTCATGAGATAGAGATCTGAAGAAAACATGAATTTTACTATCTAAGAAATAAATGAATTCATCTGAGCTACTGAGAGATGATTTCCATCTAGGTAAAATGGGGCAAAGTCTTGATTTTTTACCATTTGAGAAAAACTCTCTCTGGAAATTCCTCAAAGAGGAGAAAAAGCTACTTGGTTCAGATTTAAGAGAAGATAAAAAGCTTCTTGTTTCTATGGAAATGAACATGGGTCATCTTGCGTTTCTCCTTTCTTCTTATTTATTTTTTTCCTTAGGGCAGATTTCTCTAGCCTGCTTTGTAGTGTCTGATAACTTTACTATGGATGAATCGTTAAATATAGAGCTAGTGAAATCTTTAGAGATAATATAAGCCAAATCTTTTATTTTGGAGATGATATAGTTGGCATTCAGACAAGGCAAGTATTCTGTCCTCTGTCACCATCCTATAGAGCAGCAGACTTGGAATTCACAACCAGTCTGGGCTCTGGGCCCTGTGTTCTTTCTATCACATCACAGACATTTACTGGGAGAAGCGAAATAATGCTAGATGGCTAAGTAAATAAACAGTCCCATTCAAATATTTAATTGATGCCATGTTAACAATTTCCAACATTTTCTGACTACTACTCTAAGTGTTTTATGTATATTAACACACCTGGTCCTCACAATACCTTATAAATCTTATTTTAGCCAATAATAAAGCTGATGTGCCCAGAGCTCAGGAGACTTCGCTTGATGGTGATGACATTGAAACTTTAAGTGAGACAGTGGCCTCTTGAATCTGTGTACCAAACTGCTACCTTATACTTCCCTTCATTCAAGTATATTCACAGATTATTCAAACATATGTGCAGGAGTGTTAAGAACATGAGCATTGGCATTAAAAACAAGAATCAGATGGCTGGCTATGCCACTTAGCTGTGTCACCCTACTTTTCTTCCTCTTGCTAGGTCCCTGTGTCCCAGGGGGTGACCTGAGGCTACTCCAGTATAGCACTCCTCTGAGAGTGGCTGAAGAGTTACCTAGAACACAAATAAAGTGCTTGCATCTAGAAACTGAGTCTGCCACATGTATTAAAAATTAATAAGCAAGAGTGTTTGGTTAAACTTACTTTACATTCTCATTGACTAAAGCTCACATTTTATTTCAACACTGAAATCTTACTTTTTTTAACCTTCCTCTTTGAAAAAAATTTAAAAATTTACACCACTTAGTAATGTCAAGCTTAGTAAGGTCAAATAAGAAGTTTAATTTATTCTTTATTAGGGCATTTTGACACTTTTAAGTCTTCCTTCTGAAAATGGCTTCTTTAAAAAAAGTCCAAGTACCTTGTGGGAACTTGCTTTCTCATTATTTGCTTCTTTCTACTAAACATAAGGCTCTAGAGAAGAAATTCAAGATAACTAAAGATTTTGTTTAATCCTACTTTGTGTGTGTAATCAGTATTGGGAATAAAACAGAGATATGTTAAGAAATAAATATAAGAAAGAAATCTTATTTAAACAAACAACAAGAACAACAAAATGTACCATTCTTTTAGAAATGTCACTATCTGTACCATACATAGTGGTCTTTCTTTTCAGCAATTGAAGACTATCGACCATCTAAAAAGTTCCAGTATCCTTGCAGTGTCTACCTTATTGAAAAGCAATGAGATCAAAAGTACATTTGTTCTGGACAGGATCTATGCTGCCAAATTATCTTGTACAGAAGGTATCTTAATGTCAACCTAGCACATATACTGAGCAGATATGAGACTTAGTCCTCTATAATTTCAAAGTGTCATTGAATAATTTGTTTTTCTGCACAACAGTTTAAACATTAACATCTCTTTCCTCTTGTATTTCTTTGAGAATTTATTCTTTGATCTTGTCTCTAAAGAGTTTGATTTCATTTCCTACTGCAGAGGTGTGGATTGGGTGGGAGTAATTTTAAAAGCTACACAGTAGTAACCATAAACAAAATAAGACCGGAAGAATGGAAGTGTTTTTTTTTTTTTTTTTTTTTCTGGCATTGCTGCTCCTGGAGAGTTAATGTGATAATGTGATGAGCTTCCTGGCTGTGAGATAGCATTGTGACCTGTAATTCCATTGATTCACCTTGGAACCATTCACCTACCAGAGACATTTTTTTTTCATGCTGCATCGAGAACCTGAAGTACTGCAGGGAGTTCCTAACTGACCTCCTTCATTTAGAGTCACCCCAGCTCCCTAAATCATTTCCCACAGTACAGTGAAAGAGTGCTCCAGAAAGCAAATCATGTCATCCCCTGCTTAGAATTCACCAGTGGTTTCCTATTACAAGACAGTAAGTCCAATTCCTTTAATAAAGCTTTCACGGTCTTTACAGAAGAGGGCCTGCTTTCTTGTCTAGTCTCAAATCCCATCACTTACTCCGGTTCCTTAAACATCATTTGCTGTTCCATGATGTACGCAATCCATGATCCAGCCCCATGATGTGAGTAAATGCCTTTTCCAGGGACTCCCCAAGTCCCCTGTCTGTTCGCTAGCTTATGACACATGCTTGCTTGTGCAGTGAAAAATAGAAGAGGAAACATATTTTGGACTAAGGTCACACTAGATAAAAGAGATTGAAACAAGGATAAAGTTTGTTTTCTTCTCTACCAACTTCTATTCTCTGTATATACTATACCTCTCTATATCTGACTGCCTACTTATCTCAGACACTTATACTATCTCTTACTTTCCCTGTTTTTAGGGAAGCAGCCTCTAAAAATTAACCTGTGATTAGTTAAATATACTCAACATGAATCACTGAGTCAAATATTATGAAGTGTTTATTATATACCAGACTTTGTTTTGGCTCAGGGACATTACCAGCAAATAGGATGGTGTCAGCACCAACAAGCACGCATTCTAATGAAAGAAACGGAAGAGGAGGAACTGAATGATTAAATAAGATTGTTTCAGGTAGAAATAGTAGGGAGAAGACAAAATATTTCTGTTACATCTGGAAAAATCTGAATGAGCTTTTGGGCCAAGCCAGTAGGACTAAGTGCTGGGAAGAAGGTGTCTAGTTTAGATTACGTGGTTCAAAGGGTCCCTTTGAAGCTAAGCCCTCTGTGAGGAAGAAGCCCCGGCCATAGAAGAATAGAAGCATTGGGCAGAGGGATGAGTAGGGCAAAGGCCATGAGTTGAAAATTAACTTGGTGTGTTTCAGAGTGGAAAGAAAGGCCAGGACAGCTGGAGTGGAATTCAGGAGAGTAGCAGGAGAGGAAGCCTGAGGGCTTAGCCAGCAGCAAGCCACGCAGGGCCTGGCAGACCTAGCAAGGGGCTCTTATTTTATACCTAGTGCAAGCGGAAGCTAGTAGCAGGTTTTCGGTGCATAAATGATGTGAGCTTATTTAGAACTGTCCAGGCAGGCTCTGGCTTCCATATGAAGTATACATTGAGACAAAGCAGAAGTGGACCCAAGGATATGGGTTAGAGACCTAAATGAAGAGTCTGCCTGCAACTCAGGAGACCCAGGTTCTATCCTTGGGTCAGGAAGATCCCCTGGAGAAGGGAATGGCAACCCACTCCAATATTCTTGCCTGGAAATTTCCATGGACAGAGGAGCCGGGCAAGCTGCTGTCCATGGGGTCGCAAAGAGTCAGACACAACTGAGCGACTAATGCTCACTACTTTCACTTTCCCTTAATGATATTAGTTCAATTCATGATAGACCTGAAAAAATTCTTCAGTATTATGCAAACACTTTTACTCATATCACTCTTTTTATAGATGAGAAAACTGAAACTTAGAAGAGGAAATGAACCAGCCAAGGATTTCTTATCCAGTTTTTAGGAGATGCACACTGCAGCCCAGGTCACATGATTAAATGTTCCCTCCATGAATCCAACCTGACTCCTTACAAACCCAGGGAAGTTCTGCCCAGAGAATAATTATTGTATTTATTCTTTGTTTCTCCTACATAGAAGCACTCATGTGTTGGGAAACTAATTGACTCTTCTACCACAAAAGAGTAGAATTATCTCTTGCAAATAATGTACAAAAGTGTATTTCTGAGTGTATTGAGTAGATTTGATTGGGCCAATGGTTTGTACAAGATGGTTCATTCAATAGAGCTTTCGATTCAAGGATGTGCAAAGACTGTTTATTTTATCCTAGTGTGTGAAGTAGAGCAGGTTAAGAGAGAGAAATGCATTCAATTTGTTACATTCATTTACATATAATGAGATGAAAGCATATCTTCTATGAAGTCATTTTTTAAAAAAAATGGATATTAGACAATTTTAAAAGAAGCAATGAGCAGCTAGCCAAACCTGGTATAGACCAGCTATTTAAAAATCTGTATTTTGCCTTCTTCAAAATTTTGACTTTTATCCAGATACATTATCAGCACCCTCTTTGATCCAGAATAATCTCCAAATGAGGCCCGAGGGAGACATAAATCTTTGTTCTGCTGCTAACAATCCCTCAGAAATCTTTTTGATGACAGAAATGAATAAAGACAGAACTGCACTTTCTTAAGTGAATAAATAAAGCCTTTAAAATACATTTTTTTTTTCAAATAATTTGAAGCACAAGTCAACATCGCAGACAGGATTTCAAAGAAGTGGAAACAAGGGTGGAGCTAAAACCTATACCAAGCTTAAACCAAAAATAAATAAGCCCCAAAGAGGAGCAAATTGACCTGTACTGAAGGAAACAGAAGCCATCCTTGCAAAACCTCTCAGTGCCAGGGCAGGATTTCCCACCTCCTTCCTCAACATTGCCCCACCTTTCCACCTGCAGCTCACTGGAGGACTCCAGAGAGTTTACTAAAAGAGCATTGGGAACCTACAGCCAGAATTTCAGTTTGATTTACACAAAAAAAAGATGGGGAGATTGCAGAGATGCCATAGAGAGTGGGAAATAACGTGAAATGAAGGGGAAATACTCTCACAACTCTATTTAGCAATACATTGTTCATTTAGAGTTAGGTTGAGTTAAATAAAAAAATTGTTTTTTTATTAACTTTTATTGGAGTATAGTTGCTTGACAATGTTGTCTTAGTTTCTACTCTATAGCAAAGTGAATCAGCCATACATATGCATATATCCACTTCATTTTGAACTTCCTTCCCATTCAGGTGTCTGCTGTTCATTAAGTAAAGTTCCCTGTGCTATACAGTATTCTTTCATTAGTTATCTATTTTATATATACAATCAATAGTGTATATATGTCAATCCAAATCTCTCAATTCCTCTCACATCCATCCCCTTTGGTATCCATATGTTATAGTAAAGTAAGTCAGACTGAGAAAAATACTGTATATTAATGTATATATGTGGAATCTAGAAAAATGGTATCAGTTCAGTTCAGTTCAGGCTCTCAGTCGTGTCCGACTCTTTGTGACCCCAGGAATTGCAGCACGCCAGGCCTCCCTGTCCATCACCAACTCCCGGAGTTTACTCAAGCTCATGTCCATAGGGTCGAAAAATGGTATAGGTGATCTTATTTGCAAAGCAGAAATAGAGACAGACATAGACTGTTTTTATTTCAAATGTTTGGAAGAAATGGGTATGTGGAGTGACTATAAAATTTTTCTTGCAATTCTTGATGATCATTACTAATAATTTTGTTGTTGTTCTGTCTCAGTTGTGTCCGACTCTTTGCAACCCCATGGACTGCAGCACACCAGGCTTCCCCTTCCTTCACTATCTCCTGGAGTTTGCTCAAATTCATGTCCATTGAATCCATGATGCCATCCAACCATCTCGTCCTCTGTTGCTGTCTTCTCCTCCTGCCCTCAATCTTTCCCAGCATCAGGGTCTTTTCCAATGAATCGGCTCTTCATATCACGTGGCCGAAATATTGGAGCTTCAGCTTCAGCATCAGCTCTTCTAATGAATATTCAGGGTTGATTTTGTTTAGGATTGACTGATTTGATCTCCTTGCAGTCCAAGGTACTCTTAAGAGTCTTCTCCAACACCACAGTTCAAAAGCATCAATTCTTCGGCACTCAGTCTTCTTTATGGTCTAACTCTCACATCCTTATATGACTACTGGAAAAACCATACCTTTGACTGTTGGCAAAGTGATGTCTCTACTTTTTAATATGCTGTCTAGGTTTGTCATGGCTTTTCTTCCAAGGAGCAAGTGTCTTTTAATTTTGTGGCTATAGCCACCATCCACAGTGATTTTGGAGCCCAATTACATAAAGTCTGTCACTGTTTCCATTGTTTTCCCATCTATTTCCCATGAGGTGATGGAACTGAATGCCATGATCTTAGTTTTTTGAATGTTGAGTTTTAAGCTAATTTTTTCACTCTCCTCTTTCACCTTCATCAGGAGGCTCTTTAATTCCTCTTCACTTTCTGCTATTAGGGTGGTGTCATCTGCATATCTGAGGTTATTGATATTTCTCTCAGCAATCTTGATTCCAGCTTGATCTTCATCCAGCCCAGCATTTTACATGATGTACTCTGCATATAAGTGAAGTAAGCAGGGTGACAATATACAGCCTTGATGCGCTCCTTTCCCAGTTTTGAACCAGTCCATTGTTCCATGTCAGATTCTAACTGTTGCTTCTTGACCTGCATAATAATTTGTACTCTCTGTAAATTTCTCAAGTGTTTTGTGTTTCAACACATTCTCAAGTTCTAGGGCTGCTTTGGTATATAAACAAATATTTCAGATATAAGTATCTGATCTAACAAGTCCACAATAACGTCGCTTGAGTACACAGCACCTCACAGCCCTGTGAAAATAGCGGTGGCGACCACAGAGTTGGATTTGTGACCCTTATCTACTACATTTCTATTTCCTGTTCTGACTCTACACCTTTATATCTTCACAAGATAAACATCTTACCTGATGTACAAGTGCACAATCTCTTCATGACATAAATTCACCTTTGTACCTGTGTCTCCTCCAGGACCTGATGCACATTTTCAGAACCAGAATCCATCCTGCAACCTGCCACTGGGTTCGATATTCCATCTAACAACCACAGCCATGAAAGTACATGACAGTTGTGGCAAAATTAATTAAAATTTGATGATGGTTGTCCGGGATTTCTTTCTGAATGTACAGCACACTGGTTGAGAATTAATTGGCTGTGAATCTGGCTAAGCAACTCGGTGTCCACCTTTTGAATACCCTACTCTTTTGGTGGGCTTCCCTTGTGGCTCAGCTAGTAAAGAATCTGCCTGCAATGCGGGAGACCTGGGTTTGATCCTTGTGTTGGGAAGATGCCCTGGAGAAAAGAAAGGTCACCCACTCCAGTATTCTGACCTGGCGAATTCCATGGACTGTATAGGTCGGACACAACTGAGCGACTTTCACTTCACTCTTGATTTTGTCCACTCTACTTCATGTGAAATAAATTGAAATGACTTTTGACAATCCCACCTGAAGTCTTATCCATCTCATTTGGAGGGTCTGTCCACTGTGTTTTCTGGTCAACCTACAAGTGGTGTGTTAGGTTGTAATGAGTGAACAAGTGCTCACATTATAGTTAGTAAACATTTCAATGCTATTAAATTATTTGTTAAAAAGCAGTATTTAAAAAAAAAAAAAGCAGTATTTTCTTCTACTTGTTCTGCAGTACACAGCTGTACCCCCAAAATATAAACAAGGAGGGATGCTTGTAATGCTTGGGTATGTTATTGTATGTGTGTGTTAATGTAGGTGTGTGCATTAATGTAGGTGTGTGTGTTAGCCTTAGAAAGTTTAGCATATATTTTTAAAATACATTATTATTGTAATTTTTTAAAGATTGTTAACTTCATGCCATGCTTCACTTTTGGCCAAAACTGAATAATTAAACTTTATCATGCATAAAAGAAGTTGTTACGATTGATTATTACAAAAGGAAATGGTAAGAATGAGGTTATGGATGAGATCAACATAATCTGTATGTACATCTTCCTATGCATGCGGTGAGTCTTGTATAACTTCATGATACTCTTTGCATCCTTTCTAATCCCAGTCATCTTGCATGGTATCTCATGGAGCTCCAAAAGGTTGAATATAAACTCATCACATGCCACACCACCCGCATCAGTTCCACAACTGCTAGAGCCTACCTCTGCCTTTTGTGCCCCTTCACTTAGAGTAAGAATCTGTTCTCTGGAATTTGCATCCCCCTAGTAACTTCAGTCTCCCCTCTTTCTGTTTTTAAGGATGGGAGGAACAGTTTTATTGGACACCAGCTGGGCGGGGTAGTGGAAGTTCCAAACAGCAAGGACCAGCGGGTCAAGTCAGCCAGAGCCATTCAAATCACCTACTACCTCCAGACCTATGGCTCTGCCATTCAAGACCTCATAGGGGAGAAGTGGGAGAATGAGTTCTGTAAACTTATGCGGAAGCTCCAGGAGGAGCACCAGGACTTCCAGCTCTATTCATTAGCATCCTTTAGCCTCTGGAGAGACTTTCACAAGACCAGCATCCTGGCCAGGAGCAAGGTCCTAGTGAGCATCATGCTGATCCTCACCACAGCCACCCTCTCCAGCTCCATGAAGGACTGTTTGCGTGGCAAGCCCTTCCTGGGCCTCCTGGGGGTGCTCACCGTGTGCATCTCCATCATCACTGCAGCTGGGATCTTCTTCATCACCGACGGAAAGTACAATTCCACCCTGCTGGGAATCCCATTCTTCGCCATGGGTAACTATCCATCCTTGTGGTAATTGGCTTCTTACCAGTGTGGGGCAAGGTAGAACATTTCTTGAATTCTCAGGTGGAAATCTGTTTTATTTTTGCATTGGTGTATCTGTGTGATGATGTGAAATTTGACTCAGGGTGGTGTCTGTGTTCCCTTAGTCCTTTTTCAGTCAACTGTAGACTGACCAAGCCATCTTCCCCTTTATGCCAGGGACTTTAATGCTGTTCAGTGTTATTTTTTTAAAGTACACACTACTGGAATTCTCTACTCAACTTCTTCAAAGATTATAGGATGAAGATCATGGGGTGCAAATTTAAAGAGATCCCAAATCTGCTTCACATAAAACTTTATGGTTCATACTTGTCTTGAATTCTCAGATTAATGGTGGTGAAGAGTGGATATCATGGCATGAAAATTCTGAGAGCCACCAATAAGTTCTAATCTCAAAAAACTTCTTCATGAAGTTTTGTCTATTAATTCATTTCAAATATTTTGCAAAAATATACTCAATTTCCCTACCTCTATTTAAAATTTTCCTGCAACCACTTAAAGATGTGCTGTGTTGTGCTAAGTCACTTCAGTTGTGTTTGACCCTCTGTGACGCCATGGATTGTAGCCTGCCAGGAGTCTGGGATTGCCCATGGGATTCTCCAGGCCAGAATACTGGAGTGTGTTGACATGCCCTCCTCTAGGGGATCCTCCCAATCCAGGGATCAAACCCATGTCTCTTAAGTCTCCTGCTCTGGCAGGCAGATTCTTTACCACTAGCACCATTTGGGAAGCCTACTTAAAGATGAGTCCTCTAATTTTTTGATACCTGGGTGAAAACAGTTCATGAGTAGCCTCAGTCAAGGTTATTCCTTCTTATGTGTTTTCCCCAGACAAACATAAACAGTGTAGAAAGTGGAATGTGCATGTGTGTGTGTGTTTCTTGCAAAGAGAATATCAAGTCTGGGAAGAAAAGTGAGTGATGGAGTTTATCAGAATAGATATGATAATGGTGATATTGTGGTACTGTGGAAGAGTTCTGTCCCTTGTTATACAATTCCCTACATAAAGCAAAGGATAAGCTGTGAAAATGGTCTCTAGATGGTGAACCAATATTCACAGGAGTGTTTTCAGCTATAAAATGATTGCTTTGCACTTCCCGGCTTAATATCAGCCCTAAATTATAGTTTCATTATTAAGTAACAAAGATGTAGGTGTGTGGTTTAAGTCTTCAAGGTGATCTGGACTCTTTTCTTATTTACTGAAACGAACATTGTTGAAAACAGCCCTGCAAAGTTGATTTATCTGGAAACACACCTTCACTGCGGCCCTGTTAGCTCATTGCCTTCTCAGTTTCCTCTTGTATAAGAAGAGGATAAACAAAAAGTCAGTTCCAATTTGACCACCGTGGTACAATAGAATTCCTACTTAAAACTAAATAATAATAATAATGATAATTATAACAATAATAAAGCTTTGATTATCAGTTTAAAAATGAGGCTAATGATTGAATAAAGTAATGAGGATAAAAAATAAGTCAAAGAATTGTTTTCTGAACATAATAGAATATCCTAAAGGTATTAGTCCAGAGTAACAGAGTAGACACTCAGTAAGAATTATCATGTTAGTTTTTAACCAGGGGTGTTAAGTGCAGTGTATTCAATGATGAACAGGAAACAGTCCATGGCTTCAAGAAATTGAAAGTCTTTCTTGCATTCTGTGTATCATCTTTAAATGCGTGTTCATCTTGTTAATAAAAAGAGTTTTTCTATTTCCTGAAGGAATATATGAAATTTTTTTCCACCAGTGACAAGGATAGGTCTAGACTTGAATCATTTATACTTGTTATGTTTGGGAGCTCAGTGTTTGAACTTAATACAAGATTCTTATACATCATGCAACATGATTCATAAATGAAATATGAATCATTCAAGATGGACGAATTAGACACCTTAGAGCTGAGAAGGCTTTTTCTAAAACTGGTGGCAATCTAATTAGGTAGTGGAAAGATTTATCAGGAAAATTCTATAAAGTATGCAATTACATATTTTATATAAGTAAGGAGAAAAATTGTCCTTAGTGGTGCTGAGTTGTATCCTACACTCAGAAACAAAATCAGTGATGTTTTCATTCCTTAAAGAAAGAATAAGAACACTGAAAGCCACAGTGAGAAAAATGTTCAAAACCTGAAACCCACACCTTTCACATTTTCTTCTCTCTCAGTCATCTTTATAACCACAAATCAGCCCTGGATTGGATTGCTACAGACTCCAGAAGCCCAGTGAATGGTTCCTCTTCAGTATTTCTGTAGTTCAAGTTCTTAAAATATTCTTAAAGGAAATTTTCTCCTATGTTCTGAAAACATGGCACCAGTAGACCCATAAACATATTATTGAAGATACTTACTCCCTCAAGGGACTGTTGGTTTTGTTGTGTTTTGTTTTGCTTGTAAATGGATCCTAATATTAATAGTAAAGGTACCAAGATGGAGATCTAGTGAAATGAAAAGGACATGCAACAGAGCTCGGACATCTGGCTTTCCATCCCAGCTTTTTCACTAACCTTGTATGTTTTGTTGGGCAAGTTATGTATAATTCCTTTGTCCCCGTTCTTCATCTATGAAATGAAGGATTTGGACTCTTCCATCATAAATGTTGAAGATCCCATAATATTATTCATTTAATTTCTCAATTGAAGTTAGAATTTTTTCATTCTTTTGTAAAAACCTTGAAGGTATGTATCATCCTCAGACTTCTTATCTCCATTCTGCTTTGTTGACTTGCGTGTGCACGTGTGTGTGTGTGTGTGTGTGTGTGTGTGTGTGTGTGTGTGTGTGTGTGTGTGAGAAAGAGAGAGAAAGAGAGAGAAAGAGATGGAAGGGGGACTTTAGGATAGAAAAATCACAGCCTTGCATGCAGAGCCTCAGATCCACAAAGCGCATCTTGGTGACAGTGGTGAGACGTATGTTATGTCAAGCATCCATAAGCTGAGTCTGGCAGATATGTACCTCCTGGTGGTACACACAGCATTGTTTAAAAGTAGTCCTTTGATGAATTAGTTTACATGGTGTCAAAACTGCACAATCCAATGTTAGTTGAATATAAGGGAAAGAAGCCCAGCTCCCAGCTCTTTTTATAAGCCTCTATTTCTGTGTTCCTTCACAGATTTCTTTAAGGTTGTGAATATTTGCTCTTTAATGCTCCAGGATTCAAGCCATTCATCCTCATTAGAACTTATCCCTAAAGCTGAGTATGTCACTGAGGTGTTCTACACTTCAACCATTTTATTTTCGACTGCCTGTCTTCCTTTTATACTTCATCTTTGTGTTCTTTTTTCTGACTATTCATCCACTTAATGTCCCCAATGTCATTTCAGAAGCTTGTGTACAATACTTCTGTATCCTGTATTTTTTAAGCCTGTACCAATTTTCATATTTTGTCCTGGTGTCCATATTAGTAGGGTTTCCCAGGTGGTGTTAGTGATAAAGAACCTGCCTGTCAGTGCAGGAGACATAAGAGATGCAGGTTCCATCCCTGGGTGGGGAAGATCCCCTGGAGGAAGGCATGGCAACCCACTCCAGTATTCTTGCCCGGAGAATCCCATGGACAGAGGAGCATGGGGGGCTACGGTCCATGGGGTCGCAAAGAGTCAGACACGGCTGAAGCAACTTAGCACATGTGTGTGCCCTGTAAGTAAATGTACATTTGTGAAGTTGTACATGCAAGATTTAGGTATAGAAAGAAGTTAAAAATAAGCATGTGTATTCTTTCTAGAAAAGATTTCAGAGAGAGAAATACAGACTTAATTTCTTTAAAAATGCCTAAAATGACCCCTTTTAGCTCCAGCCTAATGTCCTTTCTCTGCACAAGCATAAACCAATGAGAATGCCACTAATTTAATTTATAGCTCATTGTCAGCTTTTTTTTCACCTCATTTGCTTTATGTGGATGGGTTTCCTCTTTCTGGAAGGAGAAATATGGGCTAATATCACACACAGATGCCAAGCTGGCTCCTGCTGTATCTCTTGCTGATCTTCTTTGGATAGCTGCCAGGGACATTAAGAGCCTTGGTTCACTATTATTTTTGCTGTCCATCCTGAGCTTGTTTTATATGCCAAGAGTCTTAACTTTAGTCAGTTTGATTCTGCTGGACATGTGCAGATGACTTGTGTTTTTTTTGTTTTTTTTTTTTTTGGGGGGGGGGTCAGGTGAACCCAGGGTTTTCAGATAGAAGACTTTTTCATTCATTATCCAAAACTGAGCTCCATATTCATTTGAATTTATTCAAATATTTGTTGAGCACCTATCATGTCCTAGAGTAAAAGGTATTGAACAGATCTGATGAAGTTGTCACCCAAATGGATCCTACATTCTAAGCCTGCTAAGGCAAGATGTGGGGCAATAAACAAATAAATATAAACTGTTATATTATTGATAAGTAACAAAGTATAGTCGTAAAACAGGATAAGAGATAAAGAGCATAGATAGGCAGAGAAAAGCCTTTTTAAACAAGTGAAATTGAAACAGAAAGCTAAATAAAATGAAGTAGGAGCCATATACTGATAAAAGAGTGTCTCTAACAAAGAAAACTATCCATGCAAAGGATCTGAAATAGACCTTACCTAGTGAAGTTAAGGAAAAGCATGAAAGGGCATGTGGCTGGAGCAGAGTGGGCGCCTGTCTTGAGTTTTATGCAAAGTAACATGGAGCCGTGCCATATAGGGCACTGAGAACTTAAAACTTAAGATGCTAAGCTATCTGAAGCATTTTGAGATGAGAGTGTGATCTGACTTACTTTTTATGGAAATGAGTCTCAATGGAGCAAGAATGGTTATGGGTTATACCTCATACATAGGTAAGAGGTTATTGCGAAGTCTTCATGGGCTATAATGGTGGCTTGAAATAGCACGGGAACAGTGACAGTAGTAAAAAGGGATTGGACTCAGGATAGATTCTGGAAAATAGAATTGACAGGATTTGCTGACAGACTGGATATGGTATGTCAGAGAAAGAGGAGTCACAGATGACCCCAAGCTTTGAGGACTGAATAATTAAGTGAAAGCAGTTGTCATTTACTGTCACAGGGGGATCGTGGGAGGAATACATTGTGGGGGAAAATATGAGTTTAGCTCTCTATCTGCTAAGTTAGATGCCTCTTAAGTATCCAAGTAGGAAAATGTGGAATTGGCTATATAAGACAGTATACAGATCAGATTCAGAAGTAAAATTATTCAGCTGGAGCAGAAAATATAAACTTTGGATTCATCATGACATAGCTAATAACAAAAGCCATTGAATCTGATAAGATCAACTGGAAGGATAAATATTGATGAAAAATAAAAGAAGTCTAAGAATCAACCCTGGGAGTCTTCCAATGCTTGTAGATTGGGCAAATGAAGATAATTCAGAAAAGAACACTAAAAAGGATCAGACTATCAAGTGAGATACAAAGAGAATCAAGAGAGAATAGACTCCTAGCAGCCAAGTCAAGAAGATATTTCATGAAGGAGCAAGAGATCAACTGTTCCAATAGCTGTTATGAAATTGTGTCTAGTGAGAACTGGTCATTTGATTTAGGAACTTGAAGGTCATTGGTGATTTGACAAGAGTTGCTTTAGAGGAGAGCTGAGGGTAATTTAAAGAGATTCAGCAGAGCTGGGAAGAGAGAAAGTGAAGACAGTGAGTAAAGCTAATTCTTTCAAGGGATTTTGCCCTAAAGGGAAATAATGATTGTGTGCTTGTTGACCTGCAGTAGAAACAGCTTTATAGTAAAGCGGAGAGAAGAGATGGCAGAAGCAATGTCAGTGAGCAGAAGAGATAGGATGAGATTCAGAGCACAACTAGCCGTTGACTTTATATAAGAGCCTAGACGGCTCATCTACAGTTAAGAAAAGGGAAGGTAAAATATATGGACAGATCCAGACAGATTGGTACATGTGGGGGTGGAAATTCTCTTCTGTGGCTTCAACTTTGTCAGTAAAAGAGGAAGCAAGTCATCAGCTGAGAATAAATTTGGGGAAGGAGACATTAATGTGAAGAAAGTAAAGGCATTTTGAAGTGTCACTTCAGAAAACTGGAGAATGAATTAAAGAAGAAAATTTAGGGGAACAAGCTAGGAAGCACAAGGGCCCCCTTGAAATTACTGTGCATGAATTAAAAAAAAAGAAATCAGTCAGAGAGGTTGCTGAGTCAGTACCCTCCTCCAACCATATATAGCTGCTTTTGGGAGGAGTTGAGTAGGCATTGAGTTGAATTTAATCAGATAGAAACTCCCAGAAAAAAAACAAAACAAAACAGAGAAAGTGTTTATAGTGTATGTAAAAGAATGGCTATAATGACAGATTGTGAAAATTGTAATAGTTAGATCAACTAGACCATGTTGCAATAATAAAAAATGTGTTGAATCCACTTAGCTTAACAGAACAAAGACCAATTTCTTGCTCGTATCACAGTTTGGTGTGGGTCAGGAAGCTCTCTTTGGCAACTCTTTTCCAACAGAGATTCAGGGAAGTCAACATCTTGACTTCTCAGAGTTTGTGCTCCAGCGCAAGAGAGAATACACAAGAGAGAATAATTAGAGAAATCACACCTACTTAGAACTACCATGTCTGTGAAGTGATTTAATTACTTCTTATCACATTCTGTTGGTCCAGAACTAGATACATGGCCATAAACTGACTGCGAAGGAGGAAAGAAAATGTAGGAGAGCAAATGGATTATTTTAAGAGCATCAAATGTCTCTTCCACATAAACCAAGCCAAACAATCAAGGTAATGAGGATTTACTCTGCCTCAGCATCATGGCAAAACACTGGTAGCATCAAATCAGTATGATTCTTTGTGGGGTCAGAGAACTACCTTAGGTTAGAGTCTGTTCTGCTTATCTATTGCTATGTAGTAAACACCACAAGGGGACTTCCCAGGTGATACTAGAGGTAAAGAACCTGCCTGCCAATGCAGGAGACATAAGAGACACAGGTTCGATCCCTGGGTTGGAAAGATCCCCTAGAGGAGGGCATGGCTACACACTCCAGTATTCTTGCCTGGAGAATCCTCATGGACAGAGGAGCCTGGCAGGCTATAGCCCATAGGGTCACAAAGAGTCAGACACGACTGAAGCAGCTTAGCACGAACGCACGTAAACACACAAAACTGGGCAGTATAAAACAATAACCATTATGTTACGCTCATGGAGTCCATGCGTCAGTAATTTGGAAACGGTGCAATGAGGTGAGCTCCTCCCCACCTCTAAACTGTCTAAAGCCTCAGCTGAAAGTGATTTGAATATCTGAGATCTGGAATAGCTGAGGCTAGAACAACAGTTTTCAATACGGGTTCTTTGCTCACAGGGCTGGTAACAAGTCTGGGATTTCTGAAGGAGAATCTCAGATGGGATCATTGAACACAGCATCTAAACTGGGACCTCTCCAGCAGGGTGATCCCAGGGTAGTCAGACTTCTTATATGGTAGTTCAGGGCTCCAAGGAAAAGTGTTGCATGAGAGCGAGACAAAAGTCCCAGAGCTGGCCTAGACATAGGAGTCACATAGCATCATATCAGTCCTATTCTACTGCCTGAGTATTGGTCCAGATCCCAGAGGAGGGCCCTGGAACTCCACTTACTGAGACCGTGGCAGAGAATTGAGAGGGTGGCAGAGTTACATTGCAGAAGAGCATGTGGCATGGGACCTACTGTTGTGGCCATCTTTGGGAAATGCAGTCACCGCACAGTCATGATGTGAGTGAGAGAAAGAGGCGGATTCTAGAGCTGCTTGCTACAAAGGTTTTGAGATGAGATTATTGCTAATGAAAATGGCTAGGATTTGATCATTTGGGATTGCAAGACAAATGTTAGATTAAAGACATTAGATGTTCAAAGGTCCAAATTTAACAGACTTGGGTATTCCAGGATCGCCAAGGCTCAACAAATGTGGCACCTGCTGCCCCTCTGACCTCAGGTCCAGCCCGTCTCTCTCTCCCCTCTCCCTGGAAGGTTCCTCCTTAGATGTTTCCTTACCTCCTGCAGGTCTTTACACAAATGTTGCCTTTCTAGTTGGGACATTCCTGGTCATGCTATTCAAAACCACAAGGGCCTCAACAGTACTTCCTATCCCCCTTTCTGCTTCAATTGTCTCCTTAAAGTTCATCATTATCTAACATACAGTATATTTTATATTTTAATATGTTCTCCCTGCAATACAATGTAAGCTCCCAAAGGATGTAAATTTCCATTTGTTCCCTTCACTCTTGTTTTCCAAATACTTCAAATAGTGCTGGTCTTGGGTAGTTCAGTTCAATTCAGTTCAGTCGCTCAGTCGTGGTCTTGGGTAGGCCCTCAGTAAATATATGGGGAACTAATGAATGGATGATCTCTTAGCGTTTCTCAAATGGGTTATGATCTATTGTGTGCATACTCAGTCGCTCAGTCCTGTTGGGCTCTTTGTGACTCCATGGACTGTAGCCCATTAGGCTCTCTGTACATGGAATTTTCCAGGCAAGAATATTTTCATGGGTTGCTATTTCCTCCTCCAGGGGCTCTTCCCAACCCAGGGATTGAACCCCCATCTCCTGCAGCTCCTGCATTGGCAGACAGATTCTTTACCACTGTGCCACCTGAGAAGTCCTATGATCTATTAGAGTCATTAAACTAATTTAACATATCATGATCCACATTTATATGTAACTTATGAGAAAAAAGAGAGTAGAAAGGGATGGGAAAGATCAAAAGATGTTGCACATCATAGTGTATTATTGCATCATATTTCTGCTATAATTTAATATACATGTGTATACTAGATATTATATAAAATGCTTTTCGTAATTTGGGTCAGAGTCAAAATTTTTAGAAAAAACACTGTCTAAATACTTCTTTGGACTAATGTCTTAAGCCTACATGGTGACAGGTAAGGATTTATTAATAAGGAGGCAATTGGGAAAACTCATCAAAAGCATAGGTAGCTTCTCTTCTTGATTCTTCTGGAGATAGGATCTGGATATAGGAAGCAGAAGGTATTGCCAGGGATATAATGCATTACTTCTTGGGCACTTTTGTTTTCCTCAGTTTGAACCAGTACAATGTTTAACACATAATGAATACTCTAAGGTTTGATAGTTGGCTAAAGTTTTTTTAACAATTGTATTACATTTTGAAGTGTTTCTCAATAAGCTGGTTTTGCCCCAGGACCTAATTTACTCAGGGTCATTAAACCTATCAAGGGCTTTCCCACAATAACCTCATTGCTTGAAGCTTTCTCATTGGAGCGCTTTTTTAGCCATGTCTGTTGCAGCCATCCTGCTCTTGGTGATAATTATCCCCTTGGGAAAAGGTTGGCCAATGATATGAAACTATCTCTATGTTTAGAAGCTTGGAGTTGAAAGACCTGGGGTCCAGTCAAGTGTCTCTCAGTTCAGGTGACTTCTTCTGGAGCTATGTTTTCTCTTTCATGAGATGAGGGAGTTGGACCCATTGGTGCTTGACGTCTTTTCCACCTTTACTCTTAAATCAGCGAATCATTCATTTGACATTTAAGCTATATATATTCTCATCTAGATTTTTGGCTTGCTGGGGGTTGAAAGTGGGTCTGTTTGGCATCTTTTCAAGTGTCTACTCAAAGTGCCCACAAAACGCCTTTTACAAATGCTAACTTTTGCAAGGGAAGGCTTAACTTTGGTTGTTTATCTTAATGTCTCTACTTTTTGTTATTTCCTTAGTTTTCATTTCTTTATATCGATCTCTGTTCTTTTTGTAGCTATGAAATGAACCTCCTGGGACCGAAGTTTTTAATAAGTTAAAATGTTATCCAAATACCTGGTATTTGTAGATATTTTGAAGGAGGTGGGAAGGGAGCAGATCTTGGCATAACAAGTAGGAAGCTGAATTTTATGCCAAGCATTTTAAATAGCATTGAATATGTACTTTGTATTGTGTAGCACTGTCTAACATTGCTAATAATTATGTCCTTACTCTTTAAGATTCTTATGTTCTTTGGAATCTGCCTCCATCTATTGCACTTTTTACTGCTAATGAGCTTCTTCCAGTGGTAGATGGAGTTTAGGAATGAGGAAGAATACTGTTATGTAACAATTTTACCCAGAGTAAAGAGGATATGGACCCATTTTGGTGATCATGTTTATCTCAAGGGTAGCTGATGTGCTAGTTTAGATTTTTTTAATGGAAAAATTTGTAAATAAGCCTCATGCTTTCTAATATGTTGTGCCCTTATCTTTTTACTTCTTAAATCAGATAATGAATCAGGCTTGAATATTTAAGCAGACAGGGAAAGGAAAGAGCATCAGTTTATCCAGGATATGGTAGAACTGTTCCTCTGTCAACTCATACCACTTCTCTCAGAGTCTGGACATCTAAGCTTTTCTAAAATACACATCTATCACGAGCAACCCTAACCATTCTCATTGATTGGAGTTGACTGTCATATCAGAATGCTCGAAGAAAAAATATTTTCCTGGTGCAGGAGAGCTGCAGTTGCCAACGAGATCGGGATTTTCTGCAGTGCTGCCTCAAGGTAAACACTGCAATTCAAACCCTTGAAACGTGAAGGGTAAAAACGCATTAAGCCCATGCCATTGCTTTTCTGAGGAAAAACAAAGTCTCATCCAGATAAAAATCATTTTACAAACTGGAGGCTTACTTCTGAGATTCAGTTCATTTACAAGTCAGCATTTTTCATACTCCAATAATGAACAAAAAGGAAAATTAGCAGAGAAAAATGAGATAAATCTTGCATTGATGTGAAGATCCTAGAGGCTAGCCTTAGGTCTCTGAGAACTGAAGAATGCTTGTACACTGATTTTCACCTGCCTTTCTGGAACATGGTGATTTATGTATGCACCAAATATCTGTGTGTCATCATTGTTGGTTTCCTCTATAATAAAAAAGTCATGCCTTCATCCAGACCAAGGTAAAACTCTGTTATTCAAGCCTTGGCTTATGGATATCACTATGTGCACTTCAGTTCAGTTCAGTCACTCAGTCGTGTCCAACTCTTTGCGACCCCATGAATCACAGCACGCCAGGCCTCTCTGTCCATCCCAACTCCTGGAGTTCACCCAAACTCATGCCCATCGAGTCGGTGATGCCATCCAGCCATCTCATCCTCTGTTGTCCCCTTTTCTCCTCCTGCCCCCAATCCCTCCCAGCATCAGGGTCTTTTCCAGTGATTCGACTCTTCGCATGAGGTGGCCAAAGTACTGGAGTTTCAGCTTCAGCATCAGTCCTTCCAATGAACACCCAGGACTGATCTCCTTTAGGATGGACTGGTTGGATCTCCTTGCAGTCCAAGGGACTTTCAAGAGTCTTCTCCAACACCACAGTTCAAAAGAATCAATTCTTTGGTGCTCAGCTTTCTTCACAGTCCAACTCTCACATCCATACATGACCACAGGAAAAACCATAGCCTTGACTAGACGGACCTTTGTTGGCAAAGTAATGTCTCTGCTTTTTAATATGCTATTTATTTAGGTTGGTCATAACTTTCCTTCCAAGGAGTAAGCATCTTTTAATTTCATGGCTGCAGTCACCATCTGCAGTGTTTTTGGAGCCCCAAAAAATAAAGTCTGACACTGTTTCCATGGTTTCCCCATCTATTTCCCATGAAGTGATGGGACCAGATGTCATGATCTTAGTTTTCTGAATGTTGAGCTTTAAGCCAACTTTTTCACTCTCCTCTTTCACATTCATCAAGAGGCTCTTTAGTTCTTCTTCACTTTCTGCCATAAGGGTAGTGTCATCTGCATATCTGAGGTTATTGATATTTCTCCCAGCAATCTTGATTCCAGCTTGTGCTTCTTCCAGCCCAGCGTTTCTCATGAGGTACTCTGCATATAAGTTAAACAAGGAGGGTGACAATATACAGCCTTGACGAACTCTTTTTCCTATTTGGAACCAGTCTATTGTTCGATGTCCAGCTCTAACTGTTGCTTCCTGACCTGCATTCAGGTTTCTCAAGAGGCAGGTCAGGTGGTCTGATATTCCCATCTCTTTCAGAATTTTCCACAGTTTATTGTGATCCACATAGTCAAAGGCTTTGGCATAATCAATAAAGCAGAAATAGATGTTTTTCTGGAACTCTCTTGCTTTTTCATTGATCCAGCTGTTGTTAACAATTTGATCTCTGGTTCCTCTGCCTTTTCTAAAACCAGCTTGAACATCTGGAAGTTCACAGTTTACGTATTGCTGAAGCCTGGCTTGGAGAATTTTGAGCATTCTTTACTAGCGTGTGAGATGAGTGCAATTGTGCGGTAGTTTGAGCATTCTTTGACATTGCCTTTCTTAGGGATTGGAATGAAAACAGACCTTTTCCAGTCCTGTGGCCACTGCTGAGTTTTCCAAATTTGCTGGCATATTGAGTGCAGCACTTTCACAGCATCATCTTTCAGGATTTAAAATAGCTCAACTGAAATTCCATCACCTCCACTAGCTTTGTTCATAGTAATGCTTTCTAAGGCCCGTTTGACTTCACATTCCAGGATGTCTGTGCCCTTAGAGAAGTTCAAACTCTGAGTTTTTCTTTTTCTACTGCTTCTTCATGTTAACTTGGCCTAAAAGGAATAAGAATACATCCTGGCCAGTGATATTTCCAGTGATTGTTCCCAATTTAAGTGGAACATCCTAAACTAAATATCACACTTAATAATATAAATCAGCAAATAATTAGTTAATAATATTTACTAATAGTGTTTGAGATGACATAATAAAATCACAGAGTATAACCATGATGGTCAATGATATAAACCAAATAATGAAGGAAAAAGATAATTTTATCAGACAGAACTGGACATAAGAGTAGGTTAAACTATACTTTAGCAAAAAATAAAAAAGGAGAAAAAGATTAGATGGCTCATTTCATTGAATTAAAACCAATCGAAATCACAAATACACACACACACTCAAGGAGTAACCAGTGAAAGGCTCCTACCTTGTGGATTTTGGGGTGAAACTGTCATGTGTATAGTAAGGACTCGTAATAATTAACAGCAAATTGACAAATTCACTTTGTAATTCAATCACCTTCCTTTTCCTTTCCTCTGTCAAAGTCAAGGACCAGGGAAACTTTATATAGTTTACTGTGTTGGTACAATGTTTTGTAACTAAGAAGTGCTCAATAATTATTTACTGAAGGAATGACTTGTAATTTCACTAGCTCACAACAGAGATAAAGATGATTTTTTTAGAAATAGATGACAAGCTGTGTTTGAAATTGTGCATGTTCTTTGAAAAATTTTAGAACAATGGCTTTTAAACAAAGCCTGTGAAATGATTGTGTAATGAGGAGACCGGATTTCCAAACATGAGTGTATAGTCTAAATGTTTTCTCTTTTGTTGCTGCATCCTGCATATTCAAGGGGCTTCCCGTATGGTGCAGTGGTAAAGAATCTGTGAAGAATCCTCTTTTCAGCGGAACCTCCCATTTCCTGCCTCCTAAAGTACCACTTGGGCTTCCCTGGTAGCTCAGCGGTAAAGAATCCACCTGCTAATGCAGGAGACACGGGTTCGAACCCTGGCTTGGCAAGATCCCCTGGAGGAGAAAATAGCAATGCACTCTAGTATTCTTGCCTGGGAAATCTCATGGAATGGACAGAGGATCCTGGCAGGCTACAGTCCATGAGTCATAGGGTCAGACATGACTGAGGGACTGAGCAGGTGTGAACGCTCCTTCAAAGTATCCCTCTGACCACGTGATCATCAAAATGGCTTCCTTCTGGGCCCAGAGGAAAGTGGGGCAGCTGTTTCCATTAAATGAGGAGGTAGAGTCGTGAGCCCTAGTCTCAAACATGGTGTGGAGCCAAGATCAGAACTTTTATTATTTGAGTTTTCCTCTGTAGTTCCTTGACTCTATTTGCAGTTCTCAAACTCAGCTCCAGGGGCTCCCCAGAATGGGCTGAGGGTGTGGTGGGCCTGGGAAAGAAGCCAGCAGAACTCCTGGCTACTCCTTCCTGCTTCCAAACATGCACTTTACTCTGATATTTTTACGTTTCAAATCCCCATAGAGACTTAGTTTGAGGAAAACTTCTTATGAATTAAAAAAAAAGTTTGACAACTGCCCATCCTCTACCTTCCCATAGTGCCTCCTTCATAATGAAGGTATAAACTAAATTTGAGATGAATTAAGTATATTTTATAGTCTGAGTGGCTGTACTTTGATCACTTGTTGTATCCACAGACAGCTTGTAGTCTTTTTGCTGAAGTATTTCTAGAGGTGGGATGTCTACTTAACACCTTACCTTTATCTCTTGCAGATGAGTCAAGCTATTGTTAAGATGCAGAAAATCCAAAAGGATGGAGGCAGTGAGATTGTATGGTTTCCAGAACAGAGTAGGACTGCCAAGAGACTCCAAAGGGTAGAATTAATTGTAATTTTACTGTATTCTGGGGTTAGAATGGCTGTCTTATGGGTCAGGAAAATGCATTATAAAAACACAGTGGCAAAACTAGATTTTCAGGGAAAGAATCCCATTAACTAAGTTGACAAGGGTTATATGTTAGCCAGAATCTCTGCTCTGATAACCTTTTCAAAAAGTGATTTACATTGGCAAGGCTTCGCTTTCTCAAAATGTATTAAAAAGACCAACTGTTGCTCAGAAGGCTATGTGATGAGCATAAAGTAAAACTCTGATGTCTGATGAATTTTCTTGTTTCCCCCAAAGAACACTGACAAAATGCCTACCCATGCCTCCCAGATTCAATGTCATTCTCCCCTGAGAAGTTCTGTGTATACAAAACTCACATTGCTAGACCTTCCATTCTATGTTGGCCATCACCATTGATAAGCTTTCTCTCTAAGATGACTCAATATTGCTGACTATGATAGTAAATGAAGTATGTAAATAGTGGTTCTGTTGGGAGTAGGAGACATTCTTTCTCCTTTGATTATTGACGAAATGAGTTTAATCCTCAGAGAAGGACCATCTTTCTGTGATTTCCAAGTGTTCAAAGTTCCTCCTTTCTGTTCTCCCTGTGAACTTTCTTTTTGGTTTGTTTTTTTTTTTTAATATTTGTATATTTTTTTATATTTTATTTTTAATATTTCTTTTCAGTTGTGCTATTTATTCCAGTCTGTTTATCCCTTTGCCCATTCTGTTCATTCTTTTTCACCTTATCCTGAAAGATGAGAACCATAAAGGAGTAGCAGGTTAGGTGAGTCCCAGTATTTCCCCAACCTCTCCAAACATGGTTACCAACACCCCATCTACTCACTCAGCTCAGCACTGCCGTGTGTCTGTAGGAGTCTGGCCAAGGGGGACTTGTCTGTCAAAGGAGGCCCATGGGCTTCATCTCTTTGCAGCTTCTAATTCCAATTTCCTTCACATTCTTTGCTCAGACCAAAACAAAACTGCTGCATGCCTGCATATACAAGGCTGCTTCTTGTCTCCTGATGTTCCTTTTCCTAGAGAGTCCCTTCTTTCTCGGCTTTGTTCTGATTTTCATAGCTTAAATATCTCTTGCTCTATGGGAATTTTTAATGATTTCCAAACCCCTAAATAACTAATTTCCTTTTTTGCCTATTCTTTTTTGCCTTTTTGCCTATCATCTGATTTCCAAACCCCCAAATAACTGATTTCCTTTTTTGCCTGTCATCACGTTCATGTTAGGTTGCAAAGCTTTCATTAGAAAGAATCCATTTTCTACTTTTTATCCTTAGCAACTAATAGTGGGTCTAGCACCAGACAGAGGACTTCCCAGGTGGCACACAGGTAAAGAATCTGTCAGCCAGTGCAGGAGACACAAGAGATGCAGATTCAATCCCTGGGTCGGGAAGATCCCCTGGAGGAAGAAGTGGCAACCCATTCCAGTATTCTTGCCTGGAGAATCCCATGAACAAAGAAGCCTGGTGGGCAACAGTCCATGGGGGTCACAAAAAGTCGGATATGACTGAGCACAGCACAGCAGCACACTACAGGAAGTATTTATAAGTTATTTTTGGACTGAGCTGCCATATTGGTCCACTATGCCTAACTGGTCTTCACCTTGGATTCCTCGAAAAGCGCTTGTGCCTGTAACTTTGTTTGCACTTATCATCATCATCAACGGATTTTCTTCTCTGCCTTTCTCTTCCCTGGTCTTTGTTCTGGAAGGCTGATTCCTATGAACTGTGTCACCTAAGCTCTGTTGTCCTCTGGCTTTAGCCAATAAGAGGCACCACCAGGAGACAGTAGGACAGAAGGAGAAAGAGGTCAAGGTCTTTCTTCCCTGCTCCCTCCCTCTCTGCACTGGCACTGTTTCTCTGGCAACAGCTGCCATCTCTGACAGATAGCCATTCTTCTGTATCTGTAGCTCTTACTGGACCCTGGAAATACTATTTCCTTCCTTTATTCCTTTAGATTTAAAAGTGGTAACAGCTTCCTGACCTTGATAGTCTCTTGTTAGCTCAACATACCTTGTTTGTTTGTTTTTTTTTTTCTTTGACCTTGCCCGTATCTCTGTAAGTAGTCTTTCAATTGAGGCCTTCTTATTTATACCATCAGAGGGATTTCTACATGTCCTGCCAAGCCTTTTAGTCTCTCGCAAGATATATAGCATCTCAGCATCTTGTTGGATCTGATATCCTGCCCTCAAGTCCATCTGCCTGCCTTAATTCTCTGCTTAATTCTTGCCAAGCAACCTTCTTTAAGAGTACTGACTACTACTCTCTACCATCCTCACTCCTGGCCATCAATGGACCTACGGAGCAGTCTGCCTTGTCTACCTGAATTTGCTTCCCAGTTGACATCTGGACATCTGCTGTCATGTTCTGCCTGCCATTTTGGACCTCTCAAATTCCCAATGTCCCTTGGATACTGAGCAGTGTATCTCCTTTTTAGGTGAGTCTTGTGTGAGGATTCCTTTCTCCTACGTTTATAATTCCTATACTTTGCTCCCTCCAGTGAGCCGAAGTCTTGAGGGCATGTAAGCTTCCTATGGTTCATGGCTATTTTGATATGTCTCTTTTGAGAAAGATTCTGCAGAGAAAAATTAAACATGCATGTTTTTACCATCACCCTTGGTAAAATTTCAGGCTGGCATTGGCAGAGGTTATGCCCTCCACAAAGCAAGAATGACAAATGATTTTGTTGGAGAATTTCATATCACCATAGTCATTTTTAGGTCATGGTGGCTATTTTCTTCCTTGTACCTAGTTTAAGCTAAAAGTAGTTTGATATAAAATTGTTGCCTTACAGTCAGATTTTCCAAAATATATATAAAAGGAGGCTGCGTGTCCTTGTTTTGTGCCATGGGACCTGTACTTTTGCAGCTGAAAATAGCATCGTTGCTCATTCTTGGCACATTTTACTGCAAGCTTCTACCTAATTTGCTGTCCACACTCACTCCAAAGTCCTTTTCAGCACTGCTGCTTTCCAAGTATTTCCTTCCCATTGCCTATCTGTGTCTCGCTTTCCACAAAGCTATTCATTTTCCAGTTTTGAGGTTGATACACATCCTTCTACCAACCTCTTTTCTCGCTAGAAATTTTATTTTCCTATTCCTGGGTAGAAAGGTTTTTTAAAATTGATTTTTTTCCATTATTACAAAAACAATGCATTTTTAGGAAAATACAGAAAGGCAAAGAAAGTCTAAAACTGTCATCCAGAGATAATTGTTGATAAAAATTTCATGTTTATCTTTTAACTATATCTGGACATAGATAAATATGTCAGTGTATAAAACGAAATGAGATGACTTTTTATATATACTATTATGCAGCCTATTTATCTTAACTCAGTGACCGAACAATTTCTATAAGTGCAAAAAGGTAAAAAGGAGTGGGTAGCCTTTCTCTTCTCCAGGGGATCTTTTAAACCCAGGTCTCCAGTGTTTTAGGTGGATTCTTTACCAACTGAGCCACAAGAGAAGCCCAAGAATACTGGAGTGGGTAGCCCAGAGATAGATAAATATGTCAACGTATAAAACAAAATGAGATGACTTTTATACATACTATTATGCAGCCTGCTTATCTTAATTCAATAACTGAACAATTTCCATATGTGCAAAAAGGTATGCAACCTGAATGTATACTATTTTCACTAGTAGTTGTATGTTAGCACATGTATGAATACTGCTCAGATTAAAACATGGAACATTACCGTCATTCCAGAAGCCTCCTTCTAATCAAGTCATCTGCTTTGCAATTCTGTAATCATTATCCTGACTTTTAAGATAATCAGCTCTTACCTTTTCTTTATAGTTTCACAACCTATGTTATAACATACGTACAAATATGTATTATTATCTCTTCTTGGTAAACTACTTTATCAATGTAAACTAAATGCTTTATCAATGTAAACTAACTTTCTATTCTCTAAAGACTTTTGCTTTAAAGTCTTTTCTTGTACTAATATAGGTTCATCAGAATATTTTATTTATACTTTGAAAATATGTATTTTTCCATTATTTAAGTATCAACCTTTTGTTTTCTTAGGTTTTCTGTGTGTGTCTTGTAAGTTGCATATCATTGGTTGTGGAGATTTTTCCTGTCTAATCATATTTGGCTTTCAGCTGAAGAATTTAGTCCCTTGAGTTCTTTTAATATAATTTTCTGTATTTGGGAGTTTACATTTACCATTTTATTTTGTGCTTCCTATTTGTTTCATACTTCCCATGTAGATTCCTATCTGTTTGTCTGTCACTCTCATATATGTGTATTTGTGTTTGTGTGTGTGCGTGCATGCTCATGTGCAAGTGAAGATCCTTGAGCTTACAGTTAAAAAAGTACCAGTCTTTGACATGCTCTGGGTTCAAGTTTCATTAGACCAGATTGACAGAAAACACAATTCGTCTCTACTAGTCAAAACAGATCCAGTGACTTGATGATGGCAAACATATAAAGCATCTCATTTAAAGCCTGTGAAAACAGTTAACAGATACATATAACTCTTTATCAAAAGGTTCTGAACTTAAATTCCTCAGGGGACAGCTTGCTAATACTGGTGTGTTTATACCATAGTTGTTGTTCAGTCGTTAAGTTGTGTGCGACTCTTTGTGACCCCATGGGCTGTAGCCCACCAGGCACCTCTGTCCGTGGGGTTTCTCAGGCAAGAATACCGAAGTGGATTGCCATTCCCTTCTCCTATGTTTACACAGATGGGTGCAATAGACTACTATAAGACAATAAAGAATGCTGGGGATTGGTGCATGAGAGAATATATAGGCAACCAAACTCTGAAATTTAATTTTTAAAAATTCCTCTATGTATATGAGATGCTTCTGCAGGCAAGACTGTATGTTCAAGAAGTCAGGAAAACGGACAGTAGAGATTTAATAGTAACTAATGAAAAAGTTGGCTTAAAGCTCAACATTCATAAAACTAAGATCATGGCACCCATCACTTCATGGAAAATAGATGGGGAAACAGTGGCAACAGTGGCTGACTTTATTTTTGGGGGGCTCCAAAATCACTGCAGATGGTGATTGCAGCCATGAATTTAAAAGACACTTACTCCTTGGAAGGAAAGTTATCACCAACCTAGACAGCATATTAAAAAGCAGAGACATTACTTTGCCAACAAAGGTCCGTCTAGTCAAGATTATGATTTTTCCAGTAGTCACATATGGATGTGACAGTCGGACTGTGAAGAAAGCTGAGTGCCAAAGAATTGATGGTTTTGAACTGTGGTGTTGGAGAAGACTCTCAAGAGTCCCTTGGACTGCAAGGAGATCCAACCATTCCATCCTAAAGGAAATCAGTCCTGATATTCACTGATGCTGAAGCTGAAACTCCAATACTTTGGCCACCTGATGTGAAGAGCTGACTCAGTTGAAAAGACCCTGATGCTGGGAAAGACTGCGGGCAAGAGGAGAAGGGGACGACAGGATGAGATGGTTGGATGGCATCACCGACTCAATGGACATGAGTTTGGGTGAACTCCGGGAGTTGGTGATGGACAGGGAGGCCTGGCATGCTGCAGTTCATGGGGTCGCAAAGAGTCGGACATGACTGAGTGACTGAACTGAACTGAACTGAATAGGTATTCAACACTTGGTATGTCTCAATAATACCATTTTACAGGTATTGATTTACCTAATCCTCACAATAATCCATTGTATCAATGTATGAATTTTGTTATAGATCAGAACAATGAGACAGAATTTTACTAATTGGCTGAAGGTCATATCAGATTGTATGTGTTAGAGCCAAGGTACAAACACAGGAGTTCTGGCTCTATCCACACTCTCTGCCACTAAGCATATGTTCTCTCCAAATCTTGATAAGTAGCTAATTATTAGACAAATTAACATTCTAGAAACAAAATTAATACAGTCTGCCAGATTCTCTCAAAACTCAGATGTATTTTCCATCTGATAAAAAGAAAAAATGTACATAATATTAATATAATATGTTATATTAATATATTAATTTTATACAAATACACATAATTACTCAGTTAAGTATAGTTTGAAATTATAGTATAATGTAGGTCTGCTTTGGTCTCTACTTAGAAACAATTTGGATATTGAAAAGTCAAACAAGACAAAAAAAAGCAAACAAAATTTTAAAAGGAAAAAAGTCACCTCAATATAAGAGAATATCACCATAAGTTTTTCTCACCATTTAGACTCTCTGCTAAAAATTGGATATTTGCTAAAATATTGCTAAAAATATCAGTGTGTTTGAATGAAAAATGTCATGTTGAAATGTTAAGCTTTCTATACCTGAAATGAATGGTAAAAATAAGGTGGAGTAATAAAAAGTTATCTGAATATGGATATCCAACATAAATAGTAATTGAATCAGCATTAATTTTATTTACTTAAAACTAGATTTTTCACCTTCTATTAAATGAAATATTTCTTCTAAGACAAGAATGTTAAATGGGAATAGAGAGTATGTATATATATATATATAAAATATATGTGTATACAGAATATATATGTCTAGATCATAAATTTATCTTCCTCCCCTTTTTATATATTTCTAACTTCATAATACCAAAAATATTTTGACTAAGTAAATGGCTTTCAAACAACATCTCACTATATTGGCAAGTCCTTTGTTACTTACTACAAATAATTTTATTGCTGTGCAAAAATATTAGACCATTCTAGCTAGTTACTTAGCAGAATTCCATGTGTCCTCATGTCTGTCTTTGTACCATGCTATGCTCAGTCACTAAGCTGTGTCTGACCCTTTGTGACCCCGTGGACTGTAGCCCACCAGGCTCCTCTGTCCATGGAATTCTCCAGGCAAGAATACTAGAGTGGGTTGCCATTTTATCCTCCAGAGGATCTTCCTGACCCAGGTATTAACCTTGTGTCTCCTGCATTGGCACGAGGATTCTTTACCACTGAGCCACTTGGGAAGCTCCTGTCTTTGTACCACTTGTAAATTTTTAGCATGACCTTCATTTTATGCTGTGTGGCTTTTTCCAATATTTACTTAAGGCATAGAGAACCAATCCTCTCACTATGATAATTTTTATTCAACTATGTCAGCCTAAAGGAGCAGTAAGAATGGTAGCTATGTACAAGGAAAGCAGGAGTTGGTAAGAAGTTAGGGCCTGAGAATAATTCCCAGGAATCACATGAAGAGATATATTATGTTTTATGAATAAAAATCAGTTTTGAAAACTAAATGGAAATGTGTTAGAATGGTCACAATTTAAATTAGAAATTCCTATGTTATTCATTTCACTGCAGAGAACTCAATTAACCCTATACTCATGCTAGTCACAGGGACAATCGTAACACAATTGAAAACAGGAAAATTTGTCTTTAACCACAAACTTAAAGAAAATCTTAAATTATAAATTATTTGATTACTTTTCCTACCTTTGAAATTCCTCCAATCTATGTTATATCTCACATCTATTTTAATTTACATTGTAGGTATGCTGGGTTCAGGGCAGGATTTCCCACACTGGGCCACAGTGGCATATTGATTATTTTGAATTGAAGATGCTTAAGAAGCAGCTGACGAAGGAAACTCTGACCATCCTCTGTCTTCCTGAAAGAAGGAAATAAATCTCCCATATGAAAGATGCCCTAGCTATATCTGGAATTAGAAGGACACCCTATTGCCAGAGACTGGGAATTTGGGGCTGAGATGCCTATGTAAACAAATCTCATTAGTTCTTTACTTTACTATCCCACCTAAAGGAAATCAGTCCTAAATATTCACTGGAAGGACTGATGCTGAAGCTGAAGCTCCCTACTTTGGCCATCAGATGCGAAGAACTGACTCATTGGAAAAGACCCTGATGCTGGGAAAGGTTGAAGGCAGGAGGTGAAGGGGATGATGGAGGATGAGATGGTTGGATGGCATCACCGACTCAATGGACATGAGCCTGAGCAAGCTCCGGGAGCTGGTGATGGACAGGGAAGCCTGGCACGCTGCAGACCGTGGGGTTGCGAAGTCTCGGACACAACTGAACGACTGAACTGAAACTCTGTTTAGATTTTTCAACAATTAAGTACTTAAAACCTAAGTTTCTTTTTCTTGCCAATTTCTCACAAATTTATCTTTTTCTTTGTCTAAAAAGTACAATAGCTGCCTGCTTTGGCCATTTCTTAAGTCCTTATTTCTATGAGAGCTCTATGAGCACAAATTAAAATTTGTTTCCTTTTCTCCTGTTAACCAGTCTGTGTCAATTTTATTATTAGTCTAGCCACAGACTGAGGTAAAGGGAAAAATTTGCCTTCCCTGATGGGTGCAGTTGTGACACACTACATGTGCATTAAATTGTTAATTAAAACATACTCATAAGGTATTAATAGTTATTTTCCTTTCTGATGCATAATCATTCATAAATATCTTCTGAAACTGTACCCATGTATGTTGTTCAGTCCAGGTCACATCTGACTCTTTGTGACCCCGTGGACTGCAGCACGACAGGACTCCCTATCCACCTCCCAAAGTTTGCCCAAGTTCATGTCCATTGAATCGGTAATGCCATCCAGCCATCTCAGACTCTGTCACCCTCTTCTCCTCTTGCCCTCAGTCTTCCCCAGAATCAGGGTCTTTTCCAGTGAGTCAGCTCTTCTTATCAGATGGCCAAATTATCATTGGAGCTTCAGCTTCGGCATCTGTCATTGCACAGAGTATTCAGGGTTGATTTCTTTTAAGATTGACTGGTTTGATCTTGCTTTCCAGGGGACTCTCAAGAGTCTTCTCCAGTACTATAGATCGAAAGCATCAATTCTTCGGCACTCTGCCTTCCTTATTGTCCAGCTCTCATATCTGTACATGACTACAGGAAAGATCATGGCCTTGACCATACGGACCTTTGTCAGCAAAGTGATGTCTTTGCTTTTTAACATACTGTTTATCATAGCTTCCTTCCAAGAAAGAAGCAATTGTCTTCTGATTTCATGGCTACAGTCACCACCCGCAGTGATTTTTAGAGCCCAAGAAGAGGAATCTGTCACTGCTTCCACCTTTTCCCCTTCTGTTTGCCATGAAGTGATGGGCCCAAATGCCATGATCTTAGTTTTTTTTTTTTTTTAATACTGAGTTTTAAGCTGGCTTTTTCACTCTCCTTCTTCACCCTCATCAAGAGGCTCTTTAGTTCCTCTTTGCTTTCTGCCATTAGAGTGGTATCATCCACATACCTAAGGTTGTTCATGTTTCTTCCGGCAATCGTGATTCCAGCCTGTAACTCATCAAACCTGGCATTTCATATGATGTGCTCACCCGTATATGTACCTTCGGTATTTTAAGTATCTATTGATTTGCACTGACACTCTATATAAAAGAGTAGCTTTCTATTTAAAAGAATCATTTCTACCCTTTAATCATTGTTCTGAAGGTTTAATTTAATATATGGCAAAGCAGGGAATCCTTTTTGAAGGTTTTAGTAATTATGAAGTCAATTATAATTGTCAAGTTATATAGTTATGTAGAAATATTACTAGTGAAAAGATATTCATAATAAAAGACTTATTGACTATTAATGTTGCTATTCATAAACAGCCTCTCATTTCTATTTAAATGTACCATAATACAAGGTGAAGGAACTATGTCATTCTTTTTGTTTAAAAATTATATACGTGATATGGCCATGAAGTTACATAGGTACTGCGTTAAAAGGTCATTCTGTTTACTGACATGTTTGCTATTTACGATTTATAGAATTTTTGTAAATGCAAAATTAGAATTACTTTATTTTGTAGGTTCTAAGGTTATAATGACAGGTTAGCATAGATTACCATCATATTTAAAGTTTAAAGTTTTGAACTTCATAAGCTTTTGAACCTTTAGCATAGTTTGCTGAGTTTATTGATAATTTACTATCTTCTTTATTTTTCCTTAATATGCTAAATTAACTTCAGGCATTTGTCAAAATTTTATTCAATTACACACAAAGACTGAGTGTTGCATATGGTTGCACTACAAAAGACTAAACCTGGAAATCTCAGTTATTTGCCCTTCAAATCTTGAAATAGCGAATGTGCTTTCCTAAATAGAAATATATATATATATATATATATATATATATATATATATATATTCAAAACTGTTTTAATGTCATGCTTTTAAATTGCTTTCAGAATGTCTGCCTGAACTGTAAGAAAGCTACATATACCACTGAAAACTAAATCTTCCTGTTCTGAGATTCAAAAACTTATTTTGAATCATGAATAAATCCAACATTGACATTATAAGGCATCATCAAAACTTTCTGTAGTCATATTCTTTTAACATGCTTAAATTCAAACCAAAAAAGCAAGCAAAAGTACTTTGCACACCAGTAGCCTCACAATTCGCTTTCTGTCCTCCATATTACCTCAAACACAGTTTTCTTGCCTTTATCATTTATTCAACTTTTGACGTCTACTTTTTAATTTTAACTTTTAGAAATGTGTAATCTATCTAAGTATCTTCCAAAATGTATTTCTATATTTAATTTGATTTATTTTCGTAAATTTATTGCTTCCCTGGTGGCTCAGTGGTAAGGAATCTGCCTGTCAGTGAAGGTGGCATGGGTTCAATACCTGGGTCAGGAAGATCACCTGGAGAAGGAAATGGCAACTCATTCCGACATTCTTGCCTGGGAAATCCCATCTACAGAGGAGCCTGGTGGGCTATAGTCCAGGGATCCCAAAAGGGTCGGACACAGCTTAGCGACTAAACAAAAACAACAAATATTTAATTAATTTTTTAATTCCGTGCCATTCTGAAGACATTAGTGAAGTGAAAATCACTCAGTTGTGTTTAACTCTTTGTGACCCCATGGACTATACAGTCCATGGAATCCTCCAGGCCAGAATACTGGAGTGGGTAGCCTTTTCTTTCTCCAGGGGATCTTTCCAACCCAGGGGTTGAACCCAGGTCTCCTGCATTGCAGGCAGATTCTTTACCAACTGAGCTATCAGGGAAGCCCTTGAAAGCATTAAGGGCATGCTTATATATGTGCTTTGCCATATATATCATATATATTATTTTATTAGCCCTTTAAAATTTTTTTCAGAGTTATTTATCTTGATATAGATTGCATGCATGCGGGCTAAGTTTCCTTATTTGTGTCTGACTCTTTGCGACCTTATGAAATGTAGCCTGCCAGGCTCCTGACCCAAGGATTGAGCCTGGGTCTCCTGTATTACAGGCAGATTCTTTACCACTGAGCCACTGGGGAAGCCGTAATATGCATTAGATGCCCTCAAAAAATGTAATTTGGTTTGCAATTTAGTTTATACTACATTTATGAGTTATTTTATTTCATTCAAAATTCTTATTGAACACCTATTGTCTTCCAGGCACTATACTAGGTAGTGGGGGGAAAAGGTAAGTCAGTCTGATGTGGTTCCATCATTCATGGAGATTAATTTCTAATTTTTACACATTTAAAAATATAGGGACTCATTTAGGATATAATCAGAGAGGTAAATAGTATGAAAGGGCTATAAAAAAAGAGATCAGGTTGTGGTTGATTAGTTGAAGAAAATTCAAGGGAAAATACAACTTGATGTCAGCTTCATACATAGGCAATTCTTTTAATTAGAGATGTTGCTACAGACATTTTAATAGCATACCTCACTTCGAAACCACTGAAAGCAAACCTACAATCTACACTATAAACTGTGAAGAATATCTGCACTTTTGGAACAAGATGAGTGGAAACAGTGACAGACTTTATTTTTTTGGGCTCCAAAATCACTGCAGATGGTGAGTGCAGCCATGAAATTAAAAGACACTTGCTCCTTGGAAGATAAGTTATGACCAACCTAGACAGCATATTAAAAAGCAGAGATATTACTTTGCCAACAAAGATCTGTCTAGTCAAGGCTATGGTTTTTCCAGTAGTCATGTATGGATGTGAGAGTTGGACTATAAAGAAACCTGAGCACTGAAGAATTGATGCTTTTGAACTGTGGTGTTGGAAAAGACTCGAGAATTCCTTGGACTGTAAAGAGATCCAACCAGTCCATCCTAAAGGAGATCAGTCCTGAATATTCATTGAAAGGACTGATGCTGAAGCTGAAACTCCAATACTTTGGCCACCTGATGCAAAGACCTAACTCATTAGAAAAGACCCTGATGCTGGGAAAGATTGAAGGCAGGAGGAGAAGGGGATGACATAGGATGAGATGGTTGGATGGCATCACCGACTCAATGGACATGAGTTTGAGTAAATTCTGGGAGTTGGTGATGGACAGGGAGGCCTGACGCGCTGTAGTCCATGGGGTCGCAAAGAGTCAGACACGACTGAGCAACTGGACTGAACTGAACTGAGAGAAGATATAAAGTCAACATGTAGATATAAAGTCAAAGACCATCTCCTTGGTCTTGTAGCAGACTGCAAATTTCCTAATAGCAGAATTCTGAGAAGAGCTCCGACTATCTTTCTAATAGCAGAGTGAGATGTTGCGTGTATGCTCAGTCGCTCAGTCATGTCCGACTCTTTGTGACCCCATGGACTGTAACCCACCAGACTCCTCTTTCCATTGGATTTTACAGATAAGAATACTGGCGTGGATTACCATGCCTTTTTCCAGGGGGTCTTTCTGACTCAGGGATTGAACCTGGGTCTCTCGGGTCTTCTGTATTGACAGGTGGATCATTTACCACTCTTGCCACCTGGGAAGCCTCAATGAGACATGGAAGCCAAGGCAAACCTTGAAAGAGTCAGAGCAATGTCCCGTAAGAACTCAGCCTAATACTGTAAAGTGTTAGGGAAAATGGAGCAGAGAAAATGTAGGTCATTGATGTAGGTTAACCTGGTTAAGGGCTAGAGGGGGAACAGTGTGGATACCTCTTAATCTCAGAGAACCTATCATTTCAGGAGGGTCTCCACAAGCCATCCGACTTCCTGAATAGCAAAAGGTAAAAGAAAATGGACAAGGTGGATAGAGGACAGAGAGGATTTAGCGAGGGAGGACTCTAAGATGCCCAAGTCCAATCTGAGGTGTAAAGGGCAAGCCCTCCTCACTTCTGCTACCACCCCCTCAGGGTTCAACAATAACTGCTCCAAATAGCATTGCTTCCATTTCATAACCAGGGAGGTGCCAGAACACAACACGAAGGAGAAAAGAATATGAGCAAAATACAGATGATGAAATTCTACCAGAAGAGCAATTTATCCCAGAAAATAACATGCTCCATGGAGGATACGAACACCATGACCTCACTAGGAACTACAAACATGTGAAAAATAGACACAGAAGGAAACAGAAAAACTGAAGAGACAATAAAAAAACAAAAAAGAAAAAATAAGTTGGTAGAACTTGGGGAGAAAAGGGAAGGAAAAAAATAAAACCATTATTAGAGAGAAGAGCTACTTTGAAAGCAACAAAACAAGTGAAAACACATTTAGAAATATGGAACACAGAAGTGAGGAAATCACATAAAATTAAATAAGAAAGAACAGAAATAGGAAAACAGTGTGAAGCTGATTGAGAGGGAGACAAAGGCATCAACATAATGACAAGCTATGATTCTGAGGGAAAATATAGAAATATGCAACAGAAATAAAATATTCATAATTTTCCCAACTGTCTTTCAAGCTTTAAGATTAAAGGTAAATTATCTCCTTTGCATAATAGCTCAGGAAATACAGCACACATAACCCTTTCTTTAGAAAGAAATTCCTTTATGTCACTGAAAAAGGAATCAGAATAAAAACTCAAGAAGGAGAAACCATGATAAAACTATGGAACCAAAGTTGCCCATTCTTATTATTATAGTTGTGGTGTTCAAAGATAATGCTGTAAAATTCTGTAAATATATGTTTTAGTTATCTGTTGCTGCATAGCAAATTACCCCGAGACTTACTAGCTTACAACAATGAGAATTACTATCTACCATTTCTGGGAGTCGGGAATCTGGGTATGGCTCTGTTTCAGGATCTCTTATAAGGCTGGAATTATCTTTCAACTAGGGCAGGATCCCTTCCAAACTCATTCAGTGATTGTTCATTGGATTTAGTTCCTCATATACTGTAGGATGGATGGTCTCATTTCATCAGTGGCTGTTGGCTAAGGACTGTCCTCAGTTGCTTATCACATGAAATTCTCCAAAATAAGAACATGTTTCATGGAAGCACAATAAATCTGTGAGCAAGATGGGAGCCATAACCTTTTGCAAGTTAATCACAGAAAGGGCATTCATCATTTTTGCTCTAGTCTATGTTTTAAAAACAAGTGCTAAGTCTAGCTCATGCTCAAGGGTAAAAGACTACAGAAGATTGAAAATAGCAGGAGATGGGGATGACTGGAAGTCACCTGAGAAGTCTGTCTACTACTATTGCTATGCCCAAATTCTGTTTCATTCACCCATCAATATATTGTGAATATTTTCCAATGCAATGAATGTTTTAAATTATTTAAAAGTCAGTAAACCATTCCACTATATGGATGTGTGATAATACTGTCAGCCCTGTGTTCTTAATAATTATGAACAGAATCTAGAGATGCTTTGCCTGGGTTGGAATCTTGGTTCCCCCATTTAGTATTTGTGAAGCCTTGAAGAGTTACTTAACTTCTTTATAGCTTCATTTTTTCATTGGCAAAATGGAGCAAATCTTAATACCTATTTCAAAGAGTTAAGAACAATTCCTGACACATAGTAAACACTCACTGAAAGTTATCATCATCATTATTACTATTATTCCAGTGGTTAAAATGCTGCTGTGATCATCATTAAACATGCAATTTTCTTCATTTCTCTAATTATTTTCTTATGATAAATTCCTAAAAAATGAAATTGCTAGGCAAAAGGATATATACCATTCATTGTCAAGTTACCTTTCAACAAGTTTATGGTAATTTATCTTCTTAGCAGAACATGACAATGTCTGTTTCCTCACACTCTCACCAGTTCTGGAATGTTTCATATTCATAACTGATGATGACTTGAAAAGCAAGAAAGTCTATTGCATTTTCATTTTAATTTGTATATCCTTATTGTTGACCCTAAATTCTTTTTCCATTTTTTGTGGAGGTATAACTGACGTGTAACATTGTATTAGTTTCAGGTGTACAACATAATGATTTAGTATTTGTATATATTACAAAATGTTCACCACACTAAGTCTAGTTAGCACCCATCAACATAATAGTTACAGAACTTTTTACTTGTGATGAGAACTTTAAAGTTTTAATCTTATTAGCAACTTTCAAATATGCAATACTTAACTATAGTCACCATGATGTACTGTACATCTCCATGACTTACTTATGTTATAACTGGAAATCTGTACCCTTTTTACTTCCTTCATCCATTTGTCTACCACTCCACTCCCACCTCTGACAAGCACAGGTCTGTTACCTGTATCTATGAACTTGGCTTTATTTTTATTTCATATATAAATGAGATCATGTAGTATTTGTCTTTCTGTGTGTGACTTATTTCACTTAGCATAATGTCCTCAAGGTCCATTCATTTTGTCACCTGGCGTTTTCTTTGGATGACTAACCAGAAGTGGAAATGCTAGGTCAGAGCCTGAACTTTTTAATCTCCTTATTGGCAGTATAAACATGTTCTTTTGTGAATTACAATTCATATTCTCTGTCCATTTTCAAGTGGTATACATTATTTGAATTATTAATTTATAATTTCTACTTTCAGAACATAAACTCCTCTGGAATATTTTTTTAATTTCTGTTTATTTATTTTACTTTACAATATTGTATTGGTTTTGCCATACATATTGATGAACTGATTTTGGCAGGCTTTTGGCTGGTTAGAATTTACTTCCCTTTGGGGAGCAGGTTGTTAAGGCTCTGAGGAACTCATCCTCTGTCTCTGGGAAGGTAGAATTGTGCGTTTGAGCCTACTCCAAAGACAGTCAAGAGCATGTTCATTCCATCTGTGCTGTATCATATCTGATAAGTGCTTTTTAAGGTTTTGAGGGCTCCAGCAACAAGCGGAATGAGGTATATCAAATGGAATACCCATTTCAGTAAGTGCTTTATCAAAGTTGAAAAAAATAAAAAGTTGGAAAGTAATGTGGTCTGTAAAAGTCCTCAAATGGTATGACCAACCTAGAAGAAGAGGACAGACAAGGCATCTGAGAACCAAAATGGGGGAGACATGAGATACAGGAGAAGATAAGAATTGAAGGTTTGCTGGGGGACCAGTCTCAAAAAATGACCCATCTCTTCTGGCTCCCATCTTGTATACAAATGACCAGGGATGTGTGTGTAAAGTAGAAAAAGCATATGGCACATTATGCACTTTCCAAAAGCAAGAGTTTCTGTGTTAATCTTTGTTTGCAGAATGCTAAGCACAGTGTCAAACTCATAATAGGTACTTTAAAAGTATTATTGGTCTAACTAAAGAGTGACTGTTGTGGCACAGTGAGGAAAAGGCATAAGTGGGTATAACAGTAATGCATGGATGCTTGGAGGAAGGGAGGTACGGAGAATAATGATTGGAGGTGGGGTGTGGTTATCAAAATCAACCTCAGGGAGTAAAAAAAGATACACTAAAGACAAGGCAAGATTACTTTACAATATTGTGGTGGTTATTAGCCTCCAATTTAAAATAAATTAATTTTTTAAAAAGGCAAGGCAAGATTAGTTAGGCAAACTGTCAGAAATTGAGAAATTAATGGAAACCAAGAACTGGTTGGGAATATAAATATTATGAAACAAGGGCTTCCCTGATGACTCATATGGTAAAGAATCTGCCTGCAATGTGGGAGATCTGAGTTCAATCCCTGGGTTGGGAAGATCCCCTGGCATGGCAACCCACTCCAGTATTCTTGCCTGGAGAAACCCCACGGACAGAGGAGCCTGGCGGGCTACAGTCCATGGGATTGCAAAGAGTTTGACATGACTGAGCGACTAAGCACACACATACAAGCAAACACCAAAGGGATGTCTTGATGTTGGGATTAAACACCTGCTTCAGCCAGGATAGTTTTATACATTTATTAGATTCTATAACATTAAGCATCTTAAAAGGAAATTAGTGATTTACTTACTTAATAACTATACATTGAGCACCCACAATGTAACTGAATATGCTACTTACTAGGTACGTTTTGGTGAACAAGGCACATCCTGTAACTTCAAGAAGCAAATAATTACTGCAGAGAGTCAAGGTCATGATGGAATAAGGAGAGTTTTAAAGGAGTTTCATTGGGGAAGCTTACCTCGGCCTGAGGGTGATGAAGGCTTCCCAGAAGACATGAGACAAATAGAGATGATTGTGATGACTGACAATTCAGAATTCATTAGTTGAGCTGAAGGAGGAGAGTTGGATAGTACCATCAGCCCTCAGAATCTGCAGGTTCCACATCCAAGGATTCAAACAAATGCAGGCTAAAAATATTTGAAAAAAATTCAGAAAGTTCCAAAAAATAAAACTTCAATTTGTGGAGTGCTGGCAACTATTTACATATCACTTACATTGCATTTACACCTATTGACATAGCACATCGTATTAGGCATTGTAAGTAATCCAGAAATGGTTGAAAGTACATGGAAGCTATGCATAGATTATGTGCAAATACTGTGCCATTTTCTATATGGGACTTGAGCATCCACTGATTTTGGTATCTGTGAGGATCTTGGAACCAATCTCCCATGGATACCAAGGGACTTTAAGTTCCTAAAAGGGGCAGGAGAATGCACTAAAATATGAAGTTGAGAAGAAGCTTGGAGCGCTCAGGGAACCTCATGTATTTTGGTGTGAATACAACCTGGAATCTATAATAGAAACAGGCATACATAACTGCTTGGATTTAATCGCTCAGTTGGTAAAGAATCCGCCTGCAATGCAGGAGACCCCAGTTCGATTCCTGGTTTGGGAAGATCCCCTGGAGAAGGGATAGGTTATCGACTCCAGTATTCTGGCCTGGAGAATTCCACGGACTATATAGTCGACGGGGTCACAAAGAGTCGGACATGACTGAGCAAATTTCACTTTCACTTTCAAAAAATGTTTAACCACTAGTCATATTCTTAGTGGCACGACCTAAAACAACCACATTTCCTGAATATTATTTTAGAATTGTTATGGGTTCAAGGAGGCGTGAGAGTCAGCAATCAGCTAGAACATACTGAGAATTTGCATTTTACTGTAATATGTGTGTGCAGACACAGACATGTAAGTTCTGTGAGAGACCAGACATAACTATCTCTTGCACCATCGAATCCCCCAGTATCTGGAATGGTGCCCAGTAAATAATTATTTGTTAAAGGAAGTGAAAATGAATGATGCTGCCACAGCTTGATTATAAAAATGTAAGCTTAGTATGAAATGTTTTAAATTCCAGATTGGCTTCTGGCAGCTATTTTTACATTTATTGGCCAGTTTCCCTGTTTGCCAATAATTAGTGGTCAGCAAATAAAAACCAATGTTAATATTAGCCTACTTTAGACACAATTAGAAAGGAAAGTCTGCAAGAAGTAAAAATACTATGCTTTCCAAAATCAAGTCTTTTTCTTAGAGTATTGCAATGTTCTCAACAGGAGGCAATTTCCCCAGCTCCCCACCCAGCCCCCAGGGGATATTCTGCAATGTCTGGAGATATTTTTCATTGTCAAGATGGAAGGGATCCTACTGGCCTCTGGTGGGTGGAGACAGGATACTGATAAATATACTTTGGTGCACAGGATGGCTGCTACAACAGAGAAATATCCAGCCTAAAAATGCCAGCAATGTTAAGGTCAAGAAACCATGGATTTTTTGAATCAGGGTCTGCTTGTTTGGTGCAGATCATCAAGAGATGGTTTTATCTTTGAACTCTTTTTTTTTTTTTTTTTTTTAATTTTTATTATTATTTTTTTTTTTTCCAGTGGGTTTTGTCATACATTGATATGAATCAGCCATCGATTTACATGTATTCCCAATCCCGATCCCCCCTCCCACCTCCCTCTCCCCCCGATTCCTCTGGGTCTTCCCAGTGCACCAGGCCAGAGCACTTGTCTCATGCATCCCACCTGGGCTGGTGATCTGTTTCACCATAGATAGTATACATGCTGTTCTTTTGAAATATCCCACCCTCACATTCTCCCACAAAGTTCAAAAGTCTGTTCTGTATTTCTGTGTCTCTTTTTCTGGAACTCTTTTAGCTCTCAAAATCTGTATTTTTATTACAATGAATATAGTTGGCTCCTTAATCAAATGAAATACATTAGGAAGTAGGGAGGAGAAAATGAATTTTGACTCTTGAACGAAGTATGCTCTGAAGAGTTAGCCATTTGCCTGCTGCTAAAATGAGATGAAATATTGAAGCCAAGTTTTTCTTTTGTTTGTTTTCTTTCCAGAAGGGAGCCTGGGAAAAATTAACAAGTAGGGAATGTCTTTGGCATTTCTCCTAACTTACTCTTATCATTACTGGTACTCACCCTCCTCCACGTCTTCATGCCTTCTCTTTGTGTGTTGTCACCTCACTCATAAAGGATCCTGTTATTTATATGAGGATCCCCTAATTGTAAATATATATGTCCCTCACTTTCCCAAAATTGTCCTTCTCTTGGTGTCCTGTTCTCAGTCACCTCATGGGGTCCTGAATCAGTGTTACGGTACATCACGCTTTGATGTACATACTTGATAACTACATTTTCAGGCTTTTAAGAAAGACAGTAAAACTTAACCCAAAGTTATTGATCAATGATGGTGAGGTTTCAAGCAGTGACTTATTCGAAGACACTATTTAAAGCAAAGTTTTAACTTTGTCTTAGTTCTTTAGGATTGAATTTGTATGTAAACTCTTAACTCTGTAAGCATAAGAATCTATAAAGATTGGTCATCATCCTTGGCTATAGTACTGGCTATAGTTAGCCACCGATAGTGGTTAAACTACTAAAATATTTCCACATTGCTAGATATGTAGCTGCTTCTCTAAGCCTCATAAATCTCCATCATCATCCCCAAGGACGCAACCCCACTGAGAATCTTCTCCATCTCCCCCTTGTTCAGCAACTTCAGGGTTAATAATTGCCCCAGCAGGTGCCTTCGGCTCTTAACAGCTTCTGCTCTGATTGATTCTTTTCAACACACACACACACACACACCAGGTTGTTAAATTGTTTGAACCCTGTTATGATTACATCCCCAGCTGTAACTGTTGTCAAGGTATTCTATCATTATTGTTGATAGGGTTGGTTCTTATCTTCCTAGATCCCAATAAGTAAAAGTAGGTGGAAAGCTTCCTTTTCTTGATATTTGGATACTTGTTTGAATATTTTCAAGAAAAATAGAAAACCTCAGATATGAACTAAAACTTGATCTACCACAATATCTTTCTTAAAGCTCCAAAAGTATATATTTATATCTTTCTGCAAGAAAATTAATTATGGTAAAAAAATCCATGGCAAAAATATTTCTATTCTGTTTGTAACCATTTCAAATATGAAAGACAGAGAATTATAAATAATGATATATGTTAAGCACAGTTTTCTGACTCATAGGGATAAAAAGTACAATGTAATTATATTTACTTGGAGAAAAATAGTAAATGAAGGAAATGAGCAACAGGAAACAAGTAATTTAAATTATCAGAGTGCTAAAAGCATATTATGAAAGATTATGATATAGAAGCATGATAAAAAGGGGATGACATCATTCAAATTTCAAGCACTAAAATTTATTAAAAGAAGATCCTTTTAATTTCAAAATTAAAGTTGTTTTAATAGTGATATCATCATTACTTTTTAAAAGTCCAATCAAAACAAAAGGTACGAAGACAAGAGTAAAAAATAATTTCAAGTCTCACCACTCATAACAGTCATCATTAACAACTGGTGAGCCTCGATCTGGATGTTACCCAATGCACTTCTGTAGACATAAGGATGAATGGATGGATGGATGAAGTTTGGATTGATGACAGAATGGAAAATAAAATGATAACATGCTGTATTTTATCATAAAATATTACATTTAATTTACTTTAAATTTGTAAGAAGCAAAAGAATTTTTGGAGCTAAAATTTTCCTAAACTTTACAAAATATTCAAAAAATACAAGAAAAATTCATTTCTAGAATTTCTACAAGAGAAAGAGCCTATGCAAAATATTAGGAATTGCATTTTTTAAAATATTTGCTTTCCTTTTTAAGGCTCCCCATCTCTTACATATTATGAAACATTTTTAACTCAGCACAGTTTATTTCCTTATAGCTCTCTCATAGAAATATATACATATTTCTAACATAGCCTTTATGCCCCCAGTTGTTTAGTTTGAGTTCTACAGTTAAATAGAGTCCAGGCTCATCATTAGCCTTTTGTCTGAATCCATACACAATTATTCTGCTGTTTTGTGATTTATTTAATAATTGTCCATTATCTATTGACTTCCTATCATGGAATGTGAGCATTTAGCCTGTTTATACCACCTCAGCTGCACACGCTTCACTCTTGACATCTTTTCATTATGGCTATATCATCACATTGATTCAGTCAATGGTTAATGATTACATTGATATTACTAAATATTTTTCAGAACTGAGCCATGATTCCATTTCTACCCTGTTCAGATTTTTTCCTCAAATTAGTCATTGCCTTGCTTTTCTAGGTTAATGTTGCTAATTCTTTCCAAATTCAGTGTTATTTCCCACATGTCAGAATGCTTTAGGTAGTTGGTTAGGTCAAGTTTTCCCTCTTGGAGATGTTGCTTCTGGACAATATCTCCAGAAGCAGTAAACTGATTACTTTCTAAGTCTGCTACACTATTGTCACCTTTGGCTGAATTTGATCTTGAGGATCCCCTTTTCTTATGTCCTGTGATGGTAATCCTACTTCCCAAATCTTCTGTCTTCTTGTTTACATCATTAGGCTTAATTTCAGAGATGGAGAGTCAGTAGACATAGGGATTTATTTGAGATTTATTAGACTGCAACACAGGAGATACAGATTCAAGAAAGCACTTGTTTTGTGTCCAACCAGATTACAAAATGGAGGAATCTTTTAAAGGCAAAACTGCAAAGCTACAGTTAGTTACTTGAGTTGTTGGTCAAGAATTATAATTGGAGCTGGCAAGAAGTAAGGATGCTTGTTAAGCAAGGGTTGGTTGGGCTTGGAAATGGTTAGTAGTTACAAGGGGGAACTACCTTAAGACATAAGGTTGCAGCTGGCAGATGTTTTAAAAGCAGCTGGTATACTTGGGTTTGGTCTAGTTCATAGAAAGTTCAAATTTTTAGGGGTGCAAGTAGGGTAGGATGTAGGGACCAGATCCTTAGTGGCCTCCAGCTCCATTTTGTATGGTTAGATTATGATTACTTTATTACGATTTCAATCTGTCATTACATGGAGTACATTCCAAGAAAGGCAGCTTAGCAGGTAAATTTTTGAGATCTTTTTCTGTCCTTACATCTTAAAAATAGTTTGGCTAGGCATTAGTCAGAAACTTCTTTCTGAAATTTGGAGGCATTTTCCCATTATGTGCTAGGTTCCATAATGTGGTTGCTACAGTTACCAGATGCTAGTTTAATTCCCCAGGCGTCAAAAGTAACTTGATTTCACGTCTCTTAAACTCTATTGTTCTGAAATGTAGGGTTCTGAATTGGTGCGGATATTTTTTTCATTCTTACACTGGATGAACAGAAGGTAATTTTAGTTTGAATGACCTTTACTTATAAGTCTCCCAGAGGGTTTTTCTTTTTTAATTTCAGCAATCATGCTTTCAATTTCCAAAGAGCTCTTTCTTTGTTTTCTTACTGTTCCTTTTGAAGTTCAGTTCAGTTCAGTTGAGTCGCTCAGTCATGTCTGACTCTTTGCGACCCCATGAACCGCAGCACGCCAGGCCTCCCTGTCCATCACAAACTCCCGGAGTCCACCCAAACCCATGTCCATCAAGTCAGTGATGCCATCCAACCATCTCATCCTCTGTCGTCCCCTTCTCCTGCCCTCAATCTTTCCCAGCATCAGGATCTTTTCAAATGAGTCAGCTCTTCTCATCAGGCGGCCAAAGGAGTGGAGTTTCAGTTTCAACATCAGTCCTTCCAATGAACACCCAGGACTGATCTCCTTTAGGATGGACTGGTTGGATCTCCTTGCAGTTCAAGGGACTCTCAAGAGTCTTCTCCAACAGCACAGTTCAAAAGCATCAATTCTTCGGCACTCAGCTTTCTTTATAGTTCAACTCTCACATCCATACATGACCACTGTAAAAACCATAGCCTTGACCAGATGGACCATTGTTGGCAAAGTAATGCCTCTGCTTTTTAATATGCTGTCTAGGTTGGTCATCACTTTCCTTCCAAGGAGTAAGCGTCTTTTAATTTCATGGCTGCAGTCACCATCTGCAGTGATTTTGGAGCCCCAAAAAATAAATTCTGACACTGTTTCCACTGTCTCCCCATCTACGTCCCATGTAGTGATGGGACCAGATGCCATGATCTTAGTTTTCTGAATGTTGAGCTTTAAGCCAACTTTTTCATTATCCTCTTTCACTTTCATCAAGAGGCTTTTTAGTTCCTCTTCACTCTCCGCCATAAGGGTGGTGTCATCTGCATATCTGAGGTTATTGATATTTCTCCCCACAATCTTGATTCCAGCTTGTGCTTCTTCCAGCCCAGCATTTCTCATGATGTACTCTGCATAGAAGTTAAATAAGCAGGGTGATAATGTAGAGCCTTGACGTACTCCTTTTCCTATTTGGGACCAGTCTGTTGTTCCATGTCCAGTTCTAACTGTCACTTCCTGACCTGCATACAGGTTTCTCAAGAGGCAGGTCAGGTGGTCTGGTATTTGAAGATATCATTTATAATTTGTGAAGTTTCTTCTGCTTTCTTCAGAATCACACTTCTCCCAATGTTCTTTTTCCTGTTTGAGTTTATATATTGCCTATGCAATTGTCTCCTCAAACTGTCTTGTGATCTCTTCCATGTCAGTTTTTTAAAAACATATTAGGAACTCTTTGTGCACGCTTGGGTAGCGCCAACCGGCACGCTTCATGGCCGAGTGCTCCAATTGGCATCAGAGTACTCTTGAGCAGTAGTGCTCAAATCTGAGTTTGAGATTCAAACCTTAGCATCTCAGACATACCTTGAAGGCTTGCTAAAACACAAAGTGGTAGTGCTAGGCACTACCCTTAGATTTTTATTCAGTAGGTATGGTGCTGGAAAGAAAAACACAATATGAGAGTTGTGAGTTAAGTTTTTTGGGGGGTAAAATGAGGACTATAGCTCAGGATACCCCATTTCAGACTGCTCCAAAGAGGTGGAGGAAAGTATTATATATGATTTTAGTGGAGGAGAGTATGTACAACCAAGCACATATTTTGCCAGAGGTTTGCTGCTAGTCATGAAGAGCAGACTTTACTGTTAACGATTTTAGTGCTTTTTTAGATATGAGAAGATGCAGAAATTTGGACTCATAAAAACCTCCTGAAAATATCTTAACTATCTGAAGGCATGTTCTGCCAGTTTTTCCCCGCAGTGCCTCATTCCCGATCTTCACTCTGAACCCCTCCCAGGGTGTGTTGAAGGCCAGCAGTTGCAATGGCTAGTCTCTTCATCCTTGTAGAGGCAGATGGAAGTGTCAGTCTTTAGTTGGCAGATAGAACTTGAGAATTTGTGCTTGTAAGAAGTTTGCAGGTGATGGTGGTGTTGCTGATCGTGGAGCCACAGTTTAAAAAGCACTGGTCTAGAGAAAGCTCAATTCGATTTCCTGCCTAATGGGGTTACCTCTGCTACTAGAAGCAGAGCAAAGGATCAGACTGGAAATGTCACTCTTCAATACTGAGCTTTCTCTAAAACCTTCAGTTTTAGAAAGTTCTCATTCCAGAGCTTTTTTTTGTACCTAGTATCTTATAAGTTACAGTCCCTCTGATAATTTAATCAGAAAATAAACCTCACCCTATTTGAGAGTCTAGCTGTTCCTTTAAAGAGTTCAACTAGACTTCCTCTTTTCAGCCCAACCTCCCATTTCCTGCCTCCCAAAGTACCACTTAAGAGTTCCCTGATGGTTTAGTGGTAAGGAATCTACCTGCTAATGCAGGAGACCTGGGTTAAATCCCTGGGTAAGGAAGACCCCTTGGAGGAGGAAACGGCAACCACTTCAGTATTCTTGCCTGGAAAATCCCATGGACAGAGGAACCTGGTAGGCTACAATCCATAGGTTCACACAGAGTCAGACATGACTGAAGTGTCAGCACAATGGCTGGTTCATTTTGTAGAAACCAGTATTCTTGCCTGAGAAATCTCATGGACAGAGGAAACTGGCAGGTTACAGTCCATGGGGTCACAAAAGAGTTGGACACAACTGAGAAACTAAACAATGACAAAGTACCATTTGACTCTAATTCCTGAATCCTTTTAAGCTCTCTGCATCTTAAGTCTGCCTGGCATCCTTCTGTTCAGACACACACATTTCATTTCCCCCACACTTAGTTAATTATTCTTCTTTCACCTGCTTTCCGTTTTCCTCCCACTTGTTAACATTTCATCCATTATTGTCTCTATTCTCAATTTCTTTTTTTTTAATAAAGTATATACCTTCTTAAAACAATTTCATGGAAATTATAGCCATTACCTTTTAATAACTGTTAATGGAGTATAATCTGCAAAATTACTGAATCACAATGCTCTACACCTGAAACTAATACAATAAAAAATGAAAATGAAAATAATTATTTCATTTAATAGGGCTCCAGGAGGAAACATGTGTTCAATCTACTGTTTTATTAAAAATCTCTCTTTCTTTCTTTGCCTTCACCCTACCTCATTTCATAGTTTCTTTTTTCTAGAACAAAACAAAGTTATAGACAATGGACACAGTCATAGGTATATGGTTTCTCCTTTATGATAAGAGTTCTGTCTTGTCCTGTGATATACCCATGAATTCAGACTGTGTTCTAACTTGTAGGGCCAGTGTGAACTACCCAAGGTTTTGGACAGAGTTATGTGTCAACTTTCTCAGCTCCTTCATTTATTTTGGTCTGTACTTGACAGTATTGCGATCACAGTTTATTATTTAAGTTGTGGATATGCCCTTGTTTCATTAAGGACAACTTTTTCTATAATTTTTATTTTCTGTTTATACTCGTAAATTTCAAGGAAGAAGACTGGATTAGAAAATTGCATTCTCCCATTTTCAGTTGAAGTTATGATTTATGAGAATTTTAAATACCCTGAATTTTTATGTAACCTAGCTTGAGGTAAAATGAAAATTACCCACTTGGAAATTCTTTAAGCTCCCTGAAAAAAATCTTTCCAATAGCTGCACAGTTTTACTTCATTTCTTTCCTTTATTAAAAAAATTATTTTAGAAAACTTAAATCTATTTCATATATGACTTTAATATCTAAGTTTACTAATCTTTGAGTTTAAATAGAATTTCCCAACTTTACATAAATATATATCTATGAAAAGCAGTTAGTGTAAATTTTTAAGAAAAAATACCTTTTAAGGATGAGCCAAAAATGATATAGCAAATATTTTTTTTCAAATTTTCTGGTGTGATTCCTAAGATTATTAGATGTTCAAATATATTATCTGAACCAATGAGTGCAAAAACACAGAGCGCAAAAATGTGCTCGCATCAATTACAGGCATACTTGTCAGATTTCACGCCCTGTTTTTGGTTCCATCAATGTAAGCATGTCACTGGTAGGGGCATTCAAGAGGAAAACACAGCTATGTGGGAACAATAGCTCCCTCTGTACTTCTGAGATCCTAAAGTTAAAGGCTTTACATGTTCAATAGCCCTAATTCCTTTTGTCTGAATTTAATGTGCAGTCCTGTCTTGGTTTTATTTTGGTTACCTCAAGAGCTGATGAAGTTTTATGAAGCAATAAGTTTTACCAATATCATAGGGAATTCAAAGCATATAAGATTATAAACATTTACTGATTATTGTAAAATGTATGCAATATATCAGAAACTGTGTATATCTTTTTACTATAGGAATTTTGCAGATTAATCAGTAAAATGAACATGACTCTAACATGATTTGAAATAAATCAAATCACTAGGATTTAGAACAATAACTAGAGAGATGGATGAAGACCATACAGCGCATTATTAGGAATGAATTTGTTCAGCACTTAATATAAAATGTGCCATATTATATCATTTTCTTTTCTTTCTCTCTCTTTCTCATATATATTCTTCCTAATATTTTCCTTGACTAGGTCTTAGAGTATAGTGTGTATTTATAGAGGAGTTCAGGTTTCCAAGACATCTTTTCCTGTCCACCTTCCTGCCTTCTCAAACATATCAAGATACCGTTTGAGGAAAAGTGAAAGATTCAGAGAAATACCCTTTTCATTAAGCTACAGGCTCACAGAGGGTATATTTCCAAATATGACCAGTTGGATCTTTTCTATTTCTTTGTGTACACAGAGCCATAAGTTTGTCATTACTCAATTTAGATGCTAAACTGTCTTTAAAGCAAGAAGCAATATTGTCATTTATTCTGGATTATATCATATAAACTTATATTTCCTCCATTTTTATTCCCCAAAATGTATTAATTTAAGGATGGGAACTTAGCACACTATTGAGTTCCTTCAGACCAACAGTTTTGATTTTCCTAAGAAATAATAGATTTCACTCTTTTAACCATTATTACACTAACCCTGGGGGCTTCCCAGGTGACGCTAGAGGTAAAGAACCTGTCTGCCCGTTCAGGAGACATAAGAGACATGGGTTCTATCCCTGGGTTGGGAAGATACCCTAGAGGAGGGTATGGTAACCCACACCAGTATTCTTGCCTGGAAAACCCAATGGACAGAGGAGCCTGGTGGACTACAGTCCATAGGTCACAAAGAGTTGGACATGACTTAGTGACTGAACACACACGCACACTAACATTACACCATGATTTATAGATGCCAGGCCCCGAGTAAAGGTTGCTTCTTTTTCCTTTGAATTTCTTACGTCATTAATTAAAATTAAGCTTCTTTTAAAATAAGTGATTCATGCTGTTGTAATATTTTGGGTTATTCCGAGACCTACTTAAATATTGTACTGTCATACTCCAGAAGGTAGTTCAGTTGCAAAGAAGAGCCACTTTCCTGTGCTATTTTCAAATCTTCACAGTATATGGAATATGGCATAAGAAAAGAAATATTATTTCAAACTAAATGTTAGTGTTGGACTAAAGTTTATGCTGCTAACCACTGAGAGTTATCGCAGCCCTCGAACAATCAAATAGCTATGAAACAGATAGAAACAGACCTATTGTGATAGGATTAAGCCATTCATTCCCAAAATAAAACTACTTTATGTAAAAGGTTTGTTGTAGATACCAATTGGAGAAGGCAATGGCACCCCACTCCAGTACTCTTGCCTGGAAAATCCCATGGGCCGAGGAGCCTGGTGGGCTGCAGTCCATGGGGTCACTAAGAGTTGGACACAACTGAGCGACTTCCCTTTCACTTTTCACTTTCATGCATTGGAGAAGGAAATGGCAACCCACTCCAGTGTTCTTGTCTGGAGAATCCCAGGGACGGGGGAGCCTGGTGGGCTGCCGTCTATGGGGTTGCACAGAGTCAGAGACGACTGAAGTGACTTAGCAGCAGCAGCAGCAGTAGATACCAATAATTAAATAATCTTTGCATAAATCTAGAAATGCATTCAAGGTATTTAGAATTGTCAATCTACATTTTTTTCCCAAGAGGAAAACAGTCTCCCAAGTAGTAACTTTAGATACATTATTTTCAGTCTATGGCAGAGATGTTTATGCTCATCATGCAATTTCCAGGCCCCAAATAGTTAAGATAAGTAAATAGTTCTGGCCAGTTAAATCCCATAAAGGATGTGTGTGTCACTTCTGGGAGTAATAGTAAGGGTCATATCATTTGTTTCCCCTTTCTCAGGGATTACTATTGTTAATTGTCTGATGCCTATAGACTTCCTTGAGAATACCATTATTTCATATCGTCTGTCCAGTTGTTGTTTTTTAAAAAACAGTTATAATAACTGTTTTAATGTTCTTGTCTGCTAATTCTAATATTTGTTGTTTCAGGTAGGTGGGAATGGTTGATCTGGCCCCTGTGATTGCAAGTCCAAGCCAGTGGGCATTAAAGATTAAAATGCTACTACTACAAAATTTAGTCTATCCTGACTAATACACATATATTATCCTTAAATCATTAAGATTATGAGCACAGCATCTGTTTTGAATATTTGAAATAAATAGAAAATCCACAGTGGTTTAAGACAAGTTCAATTTTCTATTCCTTTTTATTATTAATTTTAAAGATTTTCTTGTTAAAGTTATGAGACTTTCTATTAGTAGTAAGAGGGCTGTCTCAAATACTGAGGATTCTACACAATATATTTTTGAAAACTTAAGTGGATTTGATTGCCTTCAGCCTCCAGTGAACAGCCCTGATTATTATCATTGAATTATGCGGACCTACTCTTAAATTTGAATGGTAGAAATACATTTACAGTATTCCTTGGGTTGGAGGGGGTGGGGTAGGAACATAGAATAACTAATTCAGATTAAACTTTATAAGAGATGCACCATATGTTGCTTGGTCTGAAAATTCATAACAGAAATAGAATGCACAGCTTTAGCAATAGCATTTTTGTGTAGTCTTAACAAGTCATGGAAATATGACCTGCAATAACAGATGTATCTTAGGTAATAAGTCTCAAAATAGGATTTGAAAATTCATATGTTACGCAGTCCACTTTAGTCTTTATTGAATGAAACTAGGCTGGTTTTTTTTCTCTTAACTATCAAATTCTTTACATCATTTCCTTTTTTTCCTTTTAAAAATTATTTAATATATTATAGGCAATTTAAAAAATGATGAAAAGCATTTATGTTCCCACTACCTTAAGATAATCATTTATAAATGTTTTTGTTATCTTCCAGTCTTTATCTCTGTGTGTGTGTGTGTGTGTGTGTGTGTGTGTGTGTGTGTGTGAACAGTTTACACTGTAGCATAGTGTTTAAGAACTATGGATTGGATTCTGTACTGTACACCCTGGTTTGAAATCCTTGCCTTGTCATTGCCTAGCTCTTTGATCCTGGACAAGTTACTTATCCCGGTATATCTGTATAACATGGAGAATATATTATCTACTGCATGAGGACAGATTGACAAGCTAATGGAATAATATTTGTAAAGTACTTAAAACAGAGGCAGGCATGTAATACACAGTTAGTGCTACAATTGTTACAGATATGTATTTCTATAGAATTTTCATAATTATTTATATTTTCACTACATTCTGACATCTTAAGGGTCTGTAATTTACTGAATTAACTTCTAATATTTATTCAAATTATTTCTAAATGTCATGATACAAGGAAATCTTCATAAATGTATCTCTGATTCTGTTGAAATGTTTCAGAATGGGCTTATTGTGTAAAATGTTTTGTAAGTGATGCTTTTCCAAAAGGGCTGCACCAATATATAATTGGTTTCTTGGATTAATTATTTTAAAAAAAGAATTGATATTTCTTTCATAATCAACTTAAAGCAGAAGTAGATTGAAAATCACTTCAAAATTTTAAATCCTTAAATACTTATAGATTGATAAGCTTTCTCTCCAGCCATATATAATAATATCTCTCGATGAAAAGAATATATCCCAGTGCAATATTTATTTATTCAGAAATAGCATGAATGGAAATAGAAGTAAAATACAAAATAAAGCTAGATATGCATTCTCAGATATCAAAAATTAATATATAATGAAACTAGTATGTAATAAAAACTTTATTACATAGTCATTAAAACTCTCCCTTCAAACAGAAGAGTGCTTCATAAACTATTTAAATAAAAGTCCAATTTAGGCAAAATGTGTGAAAGAGGGGGAGATGGGTCTAAAACTGTAGGAGTAGGAAGGTTCTGGAAGAGCAGAAGTACTGCTGTGGCCACACTTGTGTATCTACCCCACTAATACTTTAGCAGTACTACTAGTGCCACAGAGTACTGATAATTCCTTGTATTAAAACCACAGTGTTAGTCCTAAGTCAGTCAATACTAATGAAATTAAATGATGCTTGCTCCTTGGAAGGAAAGCTATGACAAGCCTAGACAGTGTATTAAAAAGCAGAGACATCATTTTGCCAACAAAAGTCCATATAGTCCAAGCTATGGTTTTTCCAGTAGTCATGTACACATGTTAGAGTTGGTCCATAAAGAAGGCTGAGCACCAAAGCCTTGATGCTTTCAAACTGTGATGCTGGAGAAGACTCTTGAGAGTTCCTTGGACTGCAAGGAGATCAAACCAGTCAATCCAAAGGGAAATCAACCCTGAATTTTCATTGGAAGGACTGATGCTGAAGCTGAAGCTCCAATACTTTGGCCACCTGATGCGAAGAGCCTGCTGATTGGAAAGACCCTGATGCTGGGAAAGACTGAAGGCAAAAGGAGAAGGCAGCGACAGAGGATGAGGTGGTTAGATAGCATCAGTGACTCAATGGACCTGAATTTGAGCAAACTCTGGGAGGTCGTGGAGGACGGGGGAGTGTGGTGTGCTGTAGTCTGTGGGGTCACAAACAGTCAAACATGACTTAGCCACTGAAGAAAAACAAGTTAATACTAATACTGCAGCTGGCAATGCCATGTATTAAAACATATTATTAATACTGGTACTGCAATCCTTACCACGTTCCTCTGCGGGAACTGCCCCACCTTAGTGAACTTTTTGGTTTTTATGGCCATCTCTTTCACCGGACACAGGTTCTCTGAGGACAGGGTTTATACCCTGGTTATATTGCATTTCAAAACCTCGCAGAAGGCTTAGTGCAGAATAGGCACTTAATAATACATGTTTGTTGTACGGGTCAAAAGTATGAATCATCACAAGTAATAAAACCGATGCGAGGAGCTGACTCATTTGAAAAGACTCTGATGCTGGGAAAGATTGAGGGCAGGAGGAGAAGGGGACGACAGAGGATGAGATGGCTGGATGGCATCACCAACTCAATGGACATGAGTTTGGGTAAAGTCCCAGGAGTTGGTGATGAACAGGGAAGCCTGGCGTGCTGTGTTTCACGGGGTCTCAAAGAGTTGGACACAACTCTTGAGTGACTGAACTGAACTGAACTGAATATACAATCATCCCTCAATGTCCGTGGGGTATTCGTTCCAGGGTCCCCCGATACCAAAATCTGTAAATACCCAAATCCTTCTACAGTTGGTGTCAGTGGGTTCCACATGTATGGAGGTTCAACCAACCTTGGATCAAAAATATTTAATGGCAAAGTGGAAAAAGAAGATATCAAAAGAAGAAACACGGAAGGAGTTAAAAAGGTAAACTATTGAGTTAGGATGTGAAGTCTTTCCCACAGGAAATGTTAGGGGAAAATTATACATTTGGAAGATACTCTGATGTTTAGCTTCTGCTCCTGCAATCCATTTTGGCAGACAGCATTCAAAATTGAAGGAAGTTTCCAATTTACTCCAGATAGTGTTTTATGTGATGTTATCATTTAAGCAGTCAGTATTTTCTTGGGAAATTACTTCATAGTCCTTACTTACATCAATACATCACCCAAATACTTTTTCTTAATGGAATATTTTTGTATGTGCAAAGTGCTTTGAACAAGATATACTTGGCCTCATTCTACTTGCCATTAATGCAGTTTATATGCTTTATGCTTTACATACTGATTCCAATTTTTAAAATTCTCCTGTGATTTTAATCTAAACCAATGTAATATTTTGTGTTCACATCAGAATGTTTTCTGTAGGGATACCTCAGATCATTTAACCTGATGGGATTCTTTCCAAGATATATAGTGTAGGAGTGATATTACTTATATTCTAAATAAGATATGAAAGGGCCCAAAGATTACTTCTTTTTTTGTCTCCCCAAATATTACTTCTTGGTTAAAGATCTCAACCAAACTCAGAAATAAAACTCCCACTAGTTTTCAGGTAGTGCATTTTCTCAAAATGGTTTTCCCCACGAAGTAGAATTCTTAACTTTTGTTTTTTATAATCCAGACCATTGGAAATGATGATGAAATATAAGGACCTCACCCTCAGGAGTGAAAACAAACACACACATGCATAGAGTCAAACATTTTTATTGTTGTTGTTTTGCATACGATTGATTGCCAAAGCTATCCAAGCTCCCCAAAGAACATTTATTATCCAAAAGTTAAGGATGAACTCCTTGTTCTGGAGGGTATATTTTACCACTGATGTTGTCCTCACCACCATCATTATCATCCTCATCATTATCACCACAATCATTAGATGTTACTTCTATAGTCATTTAGAATTTTCATTGTTCCTGAATCTATATTGCTTAATCTCAAAGACAAATTGTGTGTGTGTGTGTGTGTGTGTGTGTGTGTGTGTGTACATGTGTATAGGGCTTCCCAGGTAGCTCAGTGGTAAAGAACTTGCCTGCCAATACAGGAGATCCAGGAGGCATGTGTTTGATACCTGGGTCAGGAAGATCCCCTTGAGGAGGAAATGGCAACCCACTCCAGTATTCTTGCCTGGGAAATCTCATGGACAGAGGAGCCTGTCAGGCTACAGTCCATGGGGTCACAAAGAGTCAGACATGACTGAGCACAAACATGCGTGTGTGTATACATACTTATTTTACTGTTACGTTAGTAAACGTTTGGTGAGTATTTTCTTTGTGCCAAGCACTCTTTTAGAAGCTAAATAAAAATGTCTGTCCTGAAGGAGTTCATATCTCTTAGTGTTGATAGACTGACAACAAATAATTACAGAGTAATTGGAGTACAAGGACAAGCGAGCTATAGCAGAGATAGATAAGTAAATGCTACAGCAGTGTAGCCCAGGAGACAACTAATTCCTTCCTGGAGGAGCTCCATCACCAAAGCTTACATTCCAACAGATGTGGGATATCAATATTTTATCAAGAAAATAAACTCAAATGACTTCTACCGCCATTACCATTTATTTCATTGTCTGCTACTCTGGAAAATGTATTTATGCCCATTTTTTCCCCAATTTTTTTCTAGTATATGCACATACCCTGCCTCCCTGACCTACCCCCTCCAATACATGTCAGAAAAATTACAAATTTTTTGCGACAGCATAATCAGGGACTAAATGTTGCTTTGTCTCTCTTCTAAATGGTTTTCTTGGACAGGCAGTATATCTTTTCCTCTGAAATTTTCTCGTACCCTGAATCATTGGTGTATTATCTTTGCATGTTATACAACATTTCTATCTTGTTTTTTTTTCTTCTCTAACTTGGGCAGCTTTTTGGGACCCTATGGACTGTAGCCCGCCAGGGTCCTCTGTCCATGGGATTCTCCAAGCAAGAATACTGGAGTGGGTTGCCATTTCCTTCTCCAGGGGATCTTCCCAAAGCAGGGAACAAACCCGGGTCTCATGCATTGCAGACTATCGGTCAGTTGTATCTAACTCTTTTGAAATTCTTCAGACCAGAATACTGGAGTGGGTAGGTGTTCCCTTCTCCAGGGGATCTTCCCAACCCAGGGATCAAACCCAGTCTCCTGCATTGCAGGCAGATTCTTTACCAGCTGAGCCACCATCAGGGAAGCCCAAGAATACTGGAGTGGGTAGCCTATCCCTTCTCAAGGGGATCTTCCTGACCCAGGAATCGAACCAGAGTCTCCTGCATTGAAGGTGGATTCTTCCCCAGCTGAGGTACCAGGGGAGCCCATCATAGTAATATATTCATACACAAACTAATCCATTTTTATTTTGTGCTGTTGACATTTATCTCCTTAATAGTCTTCTATTCTATTTTCTGGTAGACTGATACCTGACCAACTGTTTTTTCCTAGGATATAAAGAAGGATCTTCTTAGGTGGAAAGGATCTTCTTAGGTGCTTAGGTCACTTAAGCATCAAAATATGAAAAAATTCCCAGCCTTCCTTGTTTTGATGTTTTGAGTTCAGACCATCCTCGGTTATTCAAGCAATAATTACTGAGTGAAGAATGGCTATATACATTGCAGGACTTAGTGTCAAAGATCTGGGACTCTTGTCCAAAAATTAAGAGTCTCAAGATGCAACAACAGAACACTAAACCAAGTGTGGGGCTCTTCTCCGCATGAAGCTTGTCGTGATTGTACAGGTCACATTCCCATGAAGAGAGCCTTATCTTAATGTGTACTATGTGCCTGGCACAGTAAGTGTCCAGACAGCCAAGAAAACCAGGAAAAAATCACTGCTTCCCAGGGAAAACAGACAGGTAAACAAGACAATTGCTTTACTATTTTAGTACAAATAAATCAGCACAGCATCATAATCTATAGAACCATAATTTCAGTGCCTAAAAAGCAATTTAGATATGTACTGAAGACTTTCTCTAAAGTGCCAAAAGGAAATTAATCAATACATAGATAAAATTAGGAGATGTATCTCTTTTCTTTTCCTATGTTCCAAATTGGATGATCCCTGCCTATTGTGAACTGAATATTTTTGTCCCCTGAAAAATTCACAGACCAAAACCCTGCAGGCCAATATGATGATGTTAGGAGGTAGGGCCTTTGGGAGGTAATCAGTTTGAGAGGAGGTTGTGAGAGTGGGGTCTTCATTCATGGAATTAGTGTCCTTATAAGAGTCACAAGAGAGCTGGATTAAAGAAAAACACCAGTTGCTCAGTTGCTCAGTGGTATCCAACTCTTTGTGACCCCGTGGACTATAGCCAACCAGGCTCCTCTGTTCATGGAGTTTTCCAGGCAAGAATACTGGAGTGGGTTGCCATTTTTTCCTGCAGGGGATCTTCTTGACCCAGGGATCAAATCCATATCTCCTGCAGCTCCAGCACTGGCCAGTGGATTTTTTTTTACCACTGGCTGGTGGACTTTTGTGCTGCCTGGGAAGCCCCAAAGCACCAGTTAGGAGAATATTATAGAAATCTTGGCAAAAGACAAAGGAATAGAGAAATAATAAAATAATAAAAAAATAATAATAAAAAAAAAAATAATAAAGATAAAATTTACAATTATAAATCAACTATACTTCAATTTAAAAATCTAAAAGTTATAAAAAGATAAAATTTACAGACAGGTAGCAGTAAAAAAATAAAGTTAGAAGACTAGGTGTTTGTGGCAAAACTCTACAGTAACCCCTGTGATTCCCAGATCTTGATATTCATACCCTTGTGTGATTCCCCTTTCCTTTAGGCAGAGTCCCAGACCTATGGCTTGCTTTAAATCAGTAGCATTCAGCAAGGGTAATGGACGTTGTGGCCATCATCATGTTTCATAGTACCGTGCCCTCTGCCATGCACAAAGACTAGCTACCTTGCCAGCCAAGGCCCCAATTCTACAACCACAAGGAATTGAATCTAGCCAACAACCACGTGAGCTTAAAGGTGGATCCTTTCCTGGTTCAACCTTGAAATGAGATCTCAGCCTAAGCCAACATTTTCTTGTAGCTTTGGGAGATTCTGAAGCAGAGGACCCAGTCATTCCATGTCCAGACTTGTGCCCCACAAAAACCATGAGATAAAATTATGCCTTGTTTTAAGCCTCTACTTTTGTTGTTATGTGTCTACGCAGTAATAGATAATTAGTATGACATAAGAAAAAGGTAAGAAGGAAAAGACCGTAGCTACTAAACATGAAAACTACAGCTTCTCAGAGCTGGGCAGTACCCTGTGAATTATAATAACAGTAAATGGCCAGTAAGGGTCTGGTGTCTGTACCCTTGGGTTTGGAGTTTGCTTTCTTTTATAGTACTTATAAGTAGTCATAATTATAATAATGTAAATTTCCTTTAAAAGAAATATTATATATTTATTTGTTTGGCTGCTCTGGGTCTAAGTTGTGGCGTGTGGAGTCCTTAGTTGCATCGTGAGAACTCTCAGTTGTGGCGCGTGGGATCTAGTTCCCTGACCAGAGATTGAACCTGTGCCCCCTGCAAGGGCAGGCAGATTCGTAACCCCTGGACCACCAGAGAAGTCCTTGGATTATTTTCTTTTCTAATATTTATTTTTATTTCTCTGGCTGCACTGAGTCTTAATTGTAGCCTGTGAACTCTTAGCTGTGGTATGTGGGATCTAGTTCCCTGACCAGTGAGCCAACCTGTGTCCCCTGCATTAGGAACATGGAGCCTTAACCACTGGACCACCAGGGAAGTTCTATAAAGTAAGTTTTCAAGTATTTGCTTGACTCCTGTCTCTCCCAAATAGACTTTAAACTCACTAATACCAGGGAATAGTGGGGATGTGTCTTTTTTTTTCTCCATTGTATCTCTAGGCTTAGCACAGGAGGAGTAGTCACTCAAAAGTGCATCTATTTAAAATATTTGGTGGATGAATAAAAGAATAAGCTTCAGCAAGTTCCTGGGATCTAGTATCTGAGGTCCAAAGTGGTACTGTAGGGACATCTGACAGAGAACCCTGAGGATCTGGGTCTATGTACACACATAAGCAGTTACAGTATTTCGTAGAGAAGATCCGTTTTTATCAGGTCCAGGAAGATCTTGTTGAACTCTAGTCCATTGCAATTGAAAGACAACATCCTTTGATTTTCTTTGTTCACCCCATCTCACCTAACTTTCAAACTGAAATGTTTCTCTGCTGAGTATTGTCTTTTGTCTTCTCAATGTTGAAAAGCAAAATATTAAACTATAGAACACTACTTTATGATTCATTTTTTCACACTCTTTGCTCTGGTGGTATGTGTGTGACCTGCCCACTCACTCTTTAGGTCCCCAGACAGATTGTTCCATCAGGGTTTTAGGAAAATTGGCATCAAATCTGCAAAGACAGGTTTTTGCTCATTTCCAAATTCCCAAATGCCAACTTTTCACATCATTTTCTCTCCTAAAGTGTATTCTGAGACTTCTCACTGTTCTGTCTTCTAATTTCTGCCTCTTTGATATGGTATTATCTGTTGTCTTTTCGATTTTTTCCTTCTATCCCACTTTGTTTATCTACAGATCCAAGCACCTTTATTCTTTCTCCTTGATTACCAATGATGCCATCTCTAGTAGTTATATTGGAGTTTAATTTATACAACGCTATTGGAAATTTAGAGTAAATCTCGTGCTCCTTCAACATAATCTTTTTTTTTTTCAATACGACCAAAGTAATATGCAGTCAAGACATGTAGATAAGAAACATGGGTGAGAAAAAAGGAAAAAGTCCAACCATCAAGGAATAACCAATTGTAACATTGTAGTAATTTTCTTCCAATATTGCCTTGTGGTAAATAAGGAAGAAAACTGGACTATCCATTCTTCTTTACAGAAATATGGCAGTATGGAAAAGTGAAAGTGTTAGTCACTCGGTCATGTCCGACTTTTTGTGATCCTGCAGACTGTAGCCTGTCAGGCTCCTCTGTCCATGGAATTCCCCAGTCAAGAATACTGGAGTGGATAGCCATTCCTTTCTCTGGGGATCTTCCCAACCCAAGGTTGGAACCCAGGTCTCCTGCACTGCAGGCAGATTCTATACCCACTGAGTAGGTGGGTAAACCCCCAAAGAGTAACCTGTACCCTGACCAGGAATTGAACCCAGGCCATAGTGATGAGATATCCAAGAAAGTTTCAACCAGGACCAACACCTAAAAATGCTACCTAGAACATTTTGTGAAAATCTTTTTTTATGTAGCAAAGCGAATCTGGCAGTGAAGGAAGAGGAAGATAAGAGGTTACAGATGACAAGGGAGCATAAATCTGGACTTGTAATTGTGCCTTGAAGTCAGCATTTGCCCTAAGGGAACTGCTGACCCCATGGCCTAAGGCTTGGGTTTCCATGATGCCTGAGCAAGATGGGAGAAAAAGCCTGTCCCCTGAGAAAAGAAGGGGCAGGATTGGGCTCTCACACCTGATCAGGAGCTTCAGAGCATGGTACCTTTTTTGGTTGAACTTGGAAGAATTGATTCTGCAGAAGAAACAGTGGGCAATGCATGTCTCTTTAGCCCCTGGTGCTGGGTGAAATGAAAACAGACAAAAAATTGAGGATTCCTATCTATAAATTCTACATTCAGAAGCAAACATAGATGCTTTTTTGAAAAATATACTTTAAGTGCCATCTTCAAATAATTTCAGAAAATCAAGTATCAAAAGAGCATATGCTCACAGACAACACTGGGCCAGGGTCAACGGAAAAAACAAACTGCAGAGTCAGAGCTTAGAGATTGCAGGTCTTTGAATTGTCCAGTATAATAAACAAACTAGGAGTGTTACATATGTTTAAAACATTTAAAGAGGGCATTAAAAGATTGATAAGGGGATTTTAAGATTTTCAAAGCTGATGAAGCACACTTCTAAAAGAACAAAATCGAATTCTAGAAATTAAGCAATAAATATAATAATTAAAAACTCAGTGGATGAGACAAAGAAAAGGTAAAGTGGAAAATAAGAGCTGAAGAATTGATAAAATACTGGGCCTAGAGACCTAAATTATGAAAGAAAGGCTAAGGAACATACAGGATAGAATGAGAAGGTTTAATGAACATAGTTCATAGTCCCAGAAAGAAAAAACAGAAAGAGTAGCATAAAATTTGTATCTGAAGAACTAAAGAGTAAGAATATTTCAGAATTTATAAAAAGACTCAATTTCTCAGAGCCAGAAAGTTCAAAAGAACTTAAGCAGTCTAAATAAAAACATATCCATACCCAACCAACTACATTATACTGAAATTGTAGAATACTAAGGACAAAAGGAAGATTTTAAAAGCAAAAATATTAACTGGAATGAAAAGGAAGACATCACGGAATAAAAATTAAACTGACATTTTGACCACTGTGAAAAGTAGAACATAATTATCTTTAATGTACTGAGGAAAAATGACTATCAACATGGAATTCTATGTCTAGCAAAAAATATCTTCTATGCGTAAGGGTAAAATAATGACATTTTCAGACAAAAAAGAAACAGTTAAAAATGAATTAACACTAAAGGAACAGCTAATGAATGTTATTCAAGAAGAAAAAAAATGACCTCGGAAAGAAGATGTGAGCTCAAGAAGAAATGTGAAAAAGAAAATGTAAACTTTTGGTAAATATTATATGCACCAATAATAATATCTGATAACCAATATGTTATATAACCAGTAACATTTTTAAAGAAAACTATTATTTTTTTCTTTTGGGGGATGACAAAGGGAGGGTGGGTAAAGGTATCAAGATGGGAGGAGACATGGGTGTACCTATTGCTGATTCTTGTTGATGTATGACAGAAAACCACAAAATTCTGTAAAGCAATTTTCCTTCAATCAAGGGAAAAAAATATCCAAAGTCTAATTTGTTTGTAAATTAAAGGTATACTGCAAAATAAGTACATATTACAGAAAATTAATAACTAAAACTTTGAAGTACATATAATTGAATAATGGACTACAACTTAAGAGAATGTGTACGATGAAGCTAATGTAATATTTAGAATAGCAGCTAAAATGTTAGGAATATCCTAACAAAAGATGTTTAAGGTTTTTATTGAAGAAAACTATAAAGATTTATATTTAAAGATAGTAAAGGGGACCAAATTAAATGAAGAAACTTGTGATTTTCATGGGTAGGGAAACACAATGTCATATAGGCATCTGTTTTTCCAAATTGATCCATATACAAGCAGTAAAATAAATGAAGGTAAATGAACTTCAGTTCCATGATTCAATGTGGGTTAATTTCAAATGTATGCTATGTGAAAAAAAGAAGAAGAAAAGAAAGAAAAGCTAATCTTAGAAAAAGATATACAGAACGATTATATTTATTTTAAATGTAAGCAAAACTAAATAAAATATTGTTGAGGCATACATACGTATGAGGTAATGTTTTAAAGAACAAAATGATTAATATAAAAGTTAAGAGAAAGGCAACCTCAGGGAGGAGAGAGAAGAGGGACAATTTAGGGAAGAGTATTTGTAGTACTGAGATTTCTCAGGTGGCACAGTGCTAAAGACCATGCTTGCCAAGGCAGGAGACTCAGGAGACGCAGGTTCAATACCTGGGTCAGGAAGATCCTCTGGAGAAGGAAATGGCAACCCCTCTCCAGTAGTTTTGCCTGGAAAATCCCATGGACAGAGGAGCCTGGCAGGCTACAGTCTATAGGGTCACAAAGAGCTGGACGTGGCTGAGCACGCATGCATGCACGCACTTTGTAATGTTATATTTCTTAGGCTGGGTGGGATGTATACAGATGTTAGGTTTTGTTTTCTTAAAATGCCAGAAACATGTTTAAAGAAAATTATACTTCTCATTTTGGGAAGTATAAACCTTCACCCTAAAAACGGAATTCTTAGAATATCAATTTTATATAAAATGTTTAAAACAGGTTACCATAATCCAGCTAATGAGTCCTGTACCTCATGATTGTAATAAAATATTGCTGCTCAGTTTCCATGGAAGATAGTCTTCTTTTCTTATTGCCTTTTTTGTATCGTCGCCTTGCAGAAGTGAATGGATTCTGTCACCTTTAGATTTGTCATTTTGTTTTTCTCACCTGCTTAACATCTACCTGTCTCCCTCTGATGATTTCTGCTGAACACGATTCATTTATCCACATTTTCAAACGGCTCTTGGGTCAATTTCCTTTTTCAGATTTTAAGCAACTGGAAATAAGAAAAGATGGAAAGAGGAGCTGTTCAAAGAAGGGAAGAGAAGGAACAAAGGAAAGCCCGTGGATTCCCACTTCTCTTCCTTCGTGGCTGAGGTGACAGTCAGGGAAGACTCTGACCCCATAGTTTAGACCAAGTCAGATTTTCCTGGCATGTCCTTGTAGGATTCCACATTCCCCTACCCACACTGGCACGTGATATTTTATTATCATCGCTTAGTGCCTCTCTTCACCCACTAAACCATCTGCACAATGAAGTGAGGAGTGAGTTTGCCTTATTCTGCATTGTATTTCCAGTGCCTCATTTGGTGTTTGGCAAAGAGCGGGTCTTCAGTACATGTTTGTTGAATGAATGAATGGACAAGAGAGATGCTCCCAAGCTTCATCAGCAAGTATGTAGGTCAAGTATGTACAGCAGCCTCGGAAGAACACAAGGGCCCCTGTCCTTTGCTTCCCCTCCGTCTCCTCTGCTCTTAGCAATACTTATTGGTTAAATGGAAATCTTCCAAAAGGGTTTGTTTTTAATTGAAGTGTAGTTGATTTATAATATCCTGTTAGTTTCAGGTGTGCTGCATTATAATTCAATGTTTCTGCAGATTTGATTCCATTCTGGGTTACTACAAGATAATGGCTATAATTCCCTGTGCAGTACAGTCTATCCTTGTTGCCTATATATTTTATACATAGTAGTTTGTATCTGTTAATCCCAGAGCCCTAATTTGTCCCTTCCCCCATCCCTCTCCCCACTGGCAACCACAGGTTTGCTTTATATATCTCTGAGTCTGTTTCCGTTTTGTATATACACTCATTTATATTGTATTTTTGATTCCACAGTAAGTGATAGCATATACTGACTTTCTCTATCCAACTTATTTCACCAAGCATAGTATTTTCTAGACCCATCCATAATGTTGCAAATGGAAATATTTGTGTGGCTAATATTCTTCTGCGTGCACATGTGTGTGTCTGTGTGTGTTGCTGTTGTTCATTGTTCAGTTGCCCGGTCATGTCTATCTCTTTTCGACCCCATGGACTGCAGCACACCAGGCCTCCCTGGATCTCACCATCTCCTGGAATTTGCCCAAGTTCATGTCCATTGCATCAGTGATGCCATCCAGCTGCCTCATCCTCTTGCCCTCTTCTCCTTCTGCCCTCAGTCTTTCCCAGCATCAAGGACTTTCCCAATGAGTTGGCTGTTGGCATCAGGTGATCAAATTACTGGAGCTTTATCTTCAGCATCAGTCCTTCCAATGAGTACTCAGCATTGAATTCCTTTAAGATTGGTTTATGTGTATTACAACTTCTTAAGTCAGTCATGTGTTAATGGGCACTTAGGTTGTTTACACATCTTGGAATATTGTAAATAGTGCTGCTATGAGCATTGGGGTACATGTATCTTTCGTATTAGCATCTTTATTTTTTCCATGTATATACTCAGAAATAGAATTGCTGAATCATATGGTAGCTCCATTTTTAATTTTTCAAGGAACCTCCAAACTGTTTTCAGTGGCTGTCCTAACTTACATTCCAACCAACAGTGTACTAGATTCACTTTTCTCCCAACAGTATACTGGGTTCCCTTTTCTCCACACCCTCTCCAACATTTGTTATTTGTAGACATTTTTATGATAGCCATTCTATTAGGTGTGAGGTGATACTTCCTTGTGGTTTTGATTTTCATTTCTCTAATAAGTAGTGATGGTAAGCATCTTTTCATGTGCCTATTGATGAGTTGTATATCTTCTTTGGAAAAATGTCTATTCAAGTCTTCTGCCCATTTTTTAATTGAATTGTTTAGGTTTTTAGATTGTTTTGGGTTGTAAGTGCTGCTTGTATATTTTGGATATTAACCCCTTGTCAGTTGCATCATTTGCAAATATTTTATCCCATAGGTTGTCTTTTCATTTTATTTATGGTTTCCTTTGCTGTGCAAAAGTCTTTAAATTTAATTAGGTCCCATTTATATGTATTTTTGCTTTTCTTTTACCTTGGATCAGGAGACTGTTCTAAGAAAATATTACTACAGTTTATGTGCTAAAGCATTCTGCCTATGTTCTCTTCTCAGAGTTTTATGGCTTCAAGTCTTACACATAGGTCTAAATCATTTTGAGTTTACTTTTGTATATGGTGTGACAAATATTCTAATTTCATTGTTTTATTTGTAGCTGTCCAGTTTTTCCAGCACCACTTGTTGAAGAGGCTGCATTTTCTCTACTGTATATTCTTACCTCCTTTTTCATAGATAAATTGACCATAGGTGCACCTGGGTTTATTTTCAGGCTCTGTATTCTGTTCCATTGATCAATTTGTCTGTTTTTGTGCCAATACCACCCTGTTTTGACTACTGTAGCTTTGTAGTATTTTCTGATGTCTGAGAGGGTTATTCTTCCAGCTTTGTTCTTTTGTTTCAGTATTGCTTTGACAATTTGGATCTTTTGTAGTTACATACAAATTTTAGGATTATTTCTTCTAGTTTTGTGAAAAATGTCCTGGGTATTTTGATAGAGAGTGCATTAAGTCTGTAGATTGCTTTGGGTAGTATGGCCATTTAAACAATATTAACTCTTCCAATCCAAGAACATGTGATATCTTTCCATTTTTTTGCACCTTCAATCTCTTTCATCAATATTTTACAGTTCTCAGAGTATAATTAATATGTGTCCAGCCCATTCTCAGGTCAAAAGCTCACATTAAAGTTTTTATCATGTGTCTTTATGGTTCATCAAGACTAGGTAATTTAGAAGAAATAATTATTGCCATCAAGTCTTCTGTTAATTTTTTGTTTTGTCTTTTATTCTTCAAGGGCATTTTTTTCATGTCATATTCACCTGCTAGAATTAATATGTGTCAGAGATGGATTGGGAATGCTGCCATGTTTTTTCATAGCTGTTTTTTGAAAGTTCTTTAAATAATGTATTATTGATTAGTATTTACTCCTTATTTTTGAAAAATAAAATTTGAGAGACTTGGATTTTTAATGGTGCAATTATAGTCAGGTTTGTCTCAATCCTTAATTGATTTTCATAAAACTGTGGTGTGTGCTTGCTCCAGCTGAAGGTCTACCTTTTCATTTTAGCCTTTGCAGTTATTATTGTAGAAATATAGAGGTATGAGATATTGGTAAAGAATCCACCTGCCAATACAAGAGATATGGGGATACAGTTTCAATCCCTGGGTTGGGAAGATCCCGTGGAGAAGGAAATGGCAACCTATTCCAGTATTCTTGCCTAGGAAATCCCATGAACAGAAGAGCCTGGCTACAGTCTGTGGGGTCCCAAAAAAGTTGGACACAACTGTGTGATTAAACAGCAACAGATAATTAATACATTTAAATCCCCAGATTTTGAGTTCCTCCAGATTAGATTTACAAATCTGCGGGTCCTAGCACACAGCACCAAGATATAGTAGTTCAGTTCAGTTGCTCAGTCGTGTCCGACTCTTTGCAACCCCATGGACTGCAGCACGCCAGGATTCCCTGTCCATCACCAACTCCCGGAGCTTGCTCAAACACACGTCCATCGAGTCAGTGACGCCATCCAACCACCTCATCCTCTGTCATTCCCCTTCGCCTCCTGCCTTCAGTCTTTCCCAGCATTAGGCTCTTTTCAAATGAGTCAGTTCTTCGCATCAGGTGGTCAAAGTATTGGCGTTTCAGCTTCAGCATCAGTCCTTCCAATGAATATTCAGTACTGATTTCCTTAAGGATCGACTCGTTGGATTTCCTTGCAGTCCAAAGGACTCTCAAGAGTCTTCTCCAACACCACAATTCAAAACCATCAATTCTTCAGGACTCAGCTTTCTTTATAGTCCAACTCTCACATCCATACATGACTACTGGAAAAACCATACCTTTGACTATATGGACCTTTGATGGCAAAGTAATGTCTCTGCTTTTTAATATGCTGTCTAGGTTGGTGATAGCTTTTCTTCCAAGGAAAAAGCATCTTTTAATTTCATGGCTGCAATCACCATCTGCAGTGATTTGGGAGCCCAAGAAAACATAGTCCGTCACTGTTTCCATTGTTTCCCCATCTGTTTGCCTTGAAGTGGTGGGACCAGATGCCACGATCTTAGTTTTTTGAGTGTTGAGTTTTAAGCCAACTTTTTCACTTTCCTCTTTCACCTTAATCATGAGGCTCTTTAGTTCCTCTTTGCTTTCTGCCATAAGGTTGGTGTCACCTGATATCTAAGGTTATTGATATTTCTCCGTGCAAGTTTCCATTCCAGCTTGTGCTTCATCCGGCCTGGCATTTTGCATAATGTATTCTGCATATAAGTTAAATAAACAAGGTGACAATATACATTGTATATTGACTGATATACTCCTTTCCCAATTTGGAACCAGTCTGTTGCTCCATGTCTGGTTCTAACTGTTGCTTCTTGACTTGCATACAGATTTCTCAGGAGGCATGCGAGGTGGTCTGGTATTCCCATCTCTTTAAGAATTTTCCACAATTTATTGTGATCCACACACTCAAAGGCTTTAGTGTAGCATAGTCATTGAAGAAGAAGTAGATGTTTTTATGGAATTCTCTTGCTTTTTCTATGATCCAACATATGTTGCCAATTTGATCTCTGGTTCCTCTGCCTTTTCTAGTCATTTATTAAATGTTAGTCAAATGAAAAATAATAAATAAATAAATGTTAGTCAAATAAATGAATGAATGTATGCTTTGGAAAACTCCAGAAAAATCACAAAAATAAATAAATTTTGTGCACAATCATCGAAGAATAAAAATATCTACAGGCCTTTATTTACAATCTTTAAATTAAGCATGCACAGCAGTGTACGTATTTGAATATGTAAATCTATGATTTGAATTTGTAAATATTTTAAATTTACAAAATAAAATGAGACTTTTGCAATCCTCAATCAGAGATTTTCCTCAAATTGATAGTATTAGCAAATTAGGCATATCCTAAAGACTCATCTTAATAAATTACTGATATCTGCATTCAGCTGGATTGAAATAGCACTAATAACTAAATCATTTCTCTTGCAAAACTCTGCATAAAAAAATTGATCCACAACCAAGTTGCCAACTGTCGTCACAAGCTTCAAGACATCTAGAGAATCCTTTCATTTTATGTTAATATAAGCACGTGAAAAATATTTTTCAGGTTATCTGACATATGCTGAATTTCTCAACTGATGACTGAGATAGGAAGAAACCAGAAGTAATTTTTTTTTTACACCTGAGAGAAAAAACAAGACAGAGTTTTGGTTTTTTTTTCCTCTTTCTCCCCTGGGTGACATCTGCCAAGTAACAAAAAGTGTGTCTCACTTTGCAAAACTGAGCAGTGTCTCCTAGGAAATCACAGAAGGGTAAACGCTGGTTTGCTAGGAAACAAGGAAGCCTGCATTCTCCCAAACTAGAACTTGCAGGTATGTCTGTACTTGGAGGTTAGGGCCACCTTGCCAACTCCGCCAGCTGTGACAGAAGTGACAGAGAAAGATCACCATGACCCTGCAGCTTACATTTTCTGTCCTGGAATCTGTTTTGTGTTATTGTTTTGAGGTGCTTTTTTTTTTTTTTTAATGGTGTTGTGTTTGCTATTTTCTACTCTCACTGCAATCCTTGAAAATTTATGAAGGACAACCACTGAATACTCATAAATTATTTTAAGGTAGAAATATTATTTTTCTTTAAATATATCAACCAAAGAGTTCTGTCTTTTTCAAGTTATTCTGAGAGGCCATGAGCTTATGCTGGTGATGGTGCCATTGTCCAGGGTGCATTTGCAGCTGCCCAGTGGGAATCTTTTCGGATTCTCTGCAACACTGTTTTGAACCTTTTTGAGGGTAGCAATGCTTTATCCTTTGAGAATGTGTTTGATTTGGTATAAACAGTCCCAAGTCATTCAGAACTAAAGGACATGAACCAGGTGAGTGGCCAAGTTGCATAACAGTTTTTCATCCAAGGCTGAGATGGACTGCTGGGGAGAGATATGTCCTGGGGCTTGGGAGCTTTCTACACCAGAAAGGGAAGCAGAATAAAACTGGGTCTGAAATTGCAGTTTTCTTTCTTTTATTTTCCAAGATGCATGGCTTGTGGAATCTTTGGTTCCCCAGTGTTAATCGCTCAGTCATGTCCAATTCTTTGCAATCCCATGGACTGTATAGCCCACCAGGTTCCTCTGTCAATGGAATTCTCCAGGCAAGAATACTGGAGTGGGTTGCCAATCCTTCTCCAGGGGATCTTCCCGAGCTAGAGAGTTCCTGCATTGCAATCAGATTCTTTATAACTGAGCCACCAGGGAAGCCCTCTTAGTTCCCCAACCAGGGATCAAACCTGGAATCTCAGCAGTGAAAGCATCCTAACCACTGGGGTGCCAGGAAAGCCCCAGAAATTGCAGTTTTCTAATGTGACTGCTAGACGGGGTGTCAACACAATTTCAAAAGTGTCCACATTCTAGGAATGTTTGCAGTATTGAAATCAGTTTCTAACTTACTTTGCAGGATGCTTTTAAGGGAATGTTCATGTGTGCCTTTTTAATTGATCTTTTTTAAGCAAAAATCATATAGTACTAACCATTCCTTATCCTACAAATTTCACCAATATCAGTTCATTAAACTGCATAACTCAAAGAGGTCTATACTGTCACTAACTCCATTTTACAGATGAGAAAACTGAAGTCAAATAACTTATTCAAGGTCAAACAACAAGCATTGTGTTTCAGTGATCTTCCACTCAAGTTCAGCTCCAGAGCATTTAGTATGCTTCTATGTGGCATTGATTTTACTATTTTATGGCTATGCCTCCTATGCAGTATGAATTCCTAGGGTGAACCTCTGCCTCCCAGTTCATGCTCTTTCCCCAGTCTGGGTATATCAGACAAGTTCCATCAGGAAAATGGATACTTCAAGCCAGAAGAGATTTAATATAGAGGATCAGGAGCTTCCAAACCACTAGAAGAGCCCATAAATGCAGAACAGGAAGGGCTCTGGAAGCCTTCAGGAAACTGGGAACCTGCAGACACGCCAAAAGTCTGTGGCTGCCTCCACACGGCACATCGCACATCTGCCAAAGCACACGTGACTTTTGCATAGACTGGAAGAACACAAAGATATACACAAGTACAGTCTCCAAGGTCTGATTGGAGAACTTCTAACCAGCAGTCCTGCTAGTAAACATTCTGGAAAATGTAGCTCCCATGTATATAGCTCTTGCTTGACAAAGGAGAACATTGAAGGGAGCAGTGATGCTCGTTACTGACAGACAGGCCTGCTGGAAGTCAGGGAAAGTTTGTTCTAAAACAATCGATATTATGGCTCGCTAAGCAGGCCAGATAATGAAAGGTCTGTACGTTAGCCTCAGTGTCAGAGAATCAATATTTATTAGTTATTTGTCCTGGACCAGCAATGAAACAGGTGCCATGGGAGATGTTAGATTTACAACCACCTTCCATATTTTAATATTGATTTGACTATAAGTCTGGGATGGCCGATTCCTCCCTCTTTAAATTCAATAGAAAATCGTGTGAGTCCTGATCTTAAGCAGGAGTGAATAAATAGAACGGAAAGAAAAATGGAAACATGTAAATTGGTTTTTCTCTTCCCTTATTCTCTGTGTGACTGCTTTCAAGCCACATTTTTCAAAGTGCTATTTCTCATATTTAAAAGCACAGGAAAGTGGCAAAGGGAAATGCCTGTTTTTACCACCTTTTAAAGAGTACAGAAGTTAAAGCTTTAAGTATTTATGGTTTTAATTTTAGGCTCAGATGCAATACAGTGACCTAGAAAGGCTAATGCTTCACGGTATAAAGTTTGAAAAATACTCGGCTGAATGAATATTCAGCTGGGGAACTCCCTTTGGAGATGGAAAAATTCATTTGTTAAATTGCGCTCTCGCTCTCTCTCTGATTTTATTTGGAAAGTCATTCACTAGGGTAAATATATATATCGGCAACCTAGACTCCAAGCTTTGCTAAGCACCCACCTAATACTTCTTCCAAATTGCATTGCATGGGTTGTAATGCAGGAAACATGACATGGTAATAATTTAAATCCAACATACAGACTAGTTTCAATTTGTTACAATGCCCAGTGAGATTATATAATGACATTGGAGATGCGGTTGAAATGTTTCTATGCATTTCTCTCTATTTTCATTTATGACTTTCTTTGTGGTCACTTGTGAGATCCAAGACAAAAAGATCATGAAAGAGCGGTGGTCAAATCCATTTCGACACTGGATGAGAAACCTTTGCAGAAATAAAACAACTCTGGTCATTATTATAGTTTATATCTGTGTAATGACAGTGATTTCATGTTACGTCACTGTTCTTTACAACATTTCTAGTTCAAAGGAACGGTATCTAAATCACGTAAAGTTCCATTTGTTGTAGAATTCCAAACGAGGTTAAGAAAAGTATAGAGTTTCTCATCAAATCAGAGACAAAAGATCAGTTTCAGAGCGAGAGACATTTCAGGAGAGCTCATTTAAACAGAACAGGAAGAAATAAATAAATACCAGGTACAACTGTGTTGAGTCTATTGAACACCATGTACTTCCCTGAGAACTTGAGCCTTTATGAATTCATTTATCCTCCCATCAACCTCTGCAGGTACATTTATTTATAGCTCTACTTTAGAGATGGGGAAGCAGAGAAACAAAAGAGGTAAACAGCTGGTCCAAGATCACACAGCTGATAAAGGGCCAGCCTTACTCCATATGCCTCACATTGAGTCTCTTGATAAAAGCAGCATCAGAAGAATAAGACAGAAGTTTGCCCTGCAGTAGAATCAGACTATACTCCCCACTACAGCTCATACAGGCTGTTCACCCAACTGGGTCAGTCCTTTTCCTTTTGTTTGGGCAACTGTTTTAGCTCCAGATTCAGTGTCACTCTCTCCCCTGCTATTCTTATTTAACTCTTGATTTCGATGTACCTGTAGGACAAGGTTCCCAAATGTAGTTCTCCAACCAGTGACATCAATGCCACCTAATTCTCAGGCCCCACTCCAAATTGAAAGTGAAAGTGAAAGTCACTCCCTCGTGTCCGACTCTTTGCAACCCCATGGACTATGCAGTCCATGGAATTCTCCAGGCCAAAATACTGGAGTGTGTAGCTGTTCCCTTCTCCAGGGGATCTTCCCAACCCAGGGATCGAACCCAGATCTTCCACATTGAAGGCATATTCTTTACCAACTGAGCCACCAAGGATGCCCAAGAATACTGGAGTGGGTAACCTATCCCTTCTCCAGTGGCTCTTCCTGACCCAGGATTCTTTACCAGCTGAGCTACCAGGGAATTAACTGAATTAAAATTTCTGGGAGTGTGGCCCAGTCATTCAAGCTGTCATAAGCTCTCGATGGCATCTTAATACACGTGAAATTTTGCAACCACCGTGGGTGATCCACCTTCATGGCCTCTGAGTTCTCTGAATTCCTCTTACCAGGTGACTTTCTCCACTTAGCCTCAGGCACTCCCCCCTATGGCCATCACCAAGTCCTTTTCCAGCGCACTTCTAAATCTCAATGCCATGCCTTTGCTCTCTGAACACCACCTGTATCTTTCCATCTTACTCTTTCTTGTACCCTGAACTCTCCTTCCACCCCACTGTAACCTCCAGCACACTGCTTCTACCAGCTTGCACTGTCCCTCATCCCCTCATAGCCCCTCTTTCTTCCTTGAAGAGTGAAAGTGTTAGTTGCTCAGCTGTGTCTGACCCTTTGCAACCCATGAACTGTAGCGCACCAAGCTCTTCTGTCCATGGAATCTCCAGGCAAAAATACTGAAGTGAGTCACCATTCCTTTCTCCAGGGGATCATCCTGACCCAGGATTCTAACCCAGGTCTCCTGCATTGCAGGCAGATTTTTACCGTCTGAGTCACCAGGGAAGTCCTCTTACTTACCTAGCTTAAATTCCATGATTAATTATTATAATCACTCTCTCAGGAAGACCCTCAACTCCCTGGTCCTTTCTCATGCAGCTGACCTCACCTGGTGAAATAATAATCATGGTTGAATCTAATTCTGCCTACTCTGCACCTGTGTTGCAGAACATGCTTGAACGAAAATACAAAAGCAGACTGACTCTTCTTCTCTCTTTACATTCGTGGACATGCATACCTGAAGTTGGTCCTGATGCTGCCTGGCCATCATCCCCAGTCCACTTTCTGCCCCACTCACCTAGATGACAATCACACCTTCTCGTCTTTCCTCAGAGATCCAACACCTTCGTCCCATGTTCACTTTCAACTCATGATCTCACTTTATGTTTCACTGAGAAATTAGGAATATTCAGCAGGAACTTCCTTGGATTTATCAACTGCCTTTTAGCATCTGTAGCCAATGCTTTCTCTCCCTCCCTACTGGTTTCTAGAGTCAGTCCCTCTGCTTCTTCACTAGATTATTGCTCCTCAAAGAGTGGTCCCTGGTCCAGCAGCAGTGATATCACCTGAAAGCTTCTGAGTCACACAGAATCCCAAGCACCATCATTCCACCAGATAACCCTTATACAGTCTCTGATGACCCCCATGCTGCCAAACTCAGTGCTTAATTCTCAGTCCTCATCTTTCTCCACCAATCAGCAGTATTTTACAATTGGTGAGTTCCTCCTTTTTGAAGTGTTTTGTTCACTGGCCTATCAATTTTCTTTCTTGGTTTTACTCCAGTGCCGTTGCTGGCTTTTCAGTCGCCTTTACAGGTGTCTTTTCTTTTTCCTCTCTTCTTACCCTGAGTGCCTTGGACTCAGTTCTTTGTCATCTTTTCCATATATGTTCTTTTTTTCTCAGTGATCTAACACAGTCCTTGGATTTAAGTTGCCATGTGCTGACAACTCCCAGGTGCATATCTCCAGCCCAGACGTCTATCCTGAACTCAAGCATGTCGTGATGCTCATGTACCTAATAGCCATTTGGTGCCTGACAGACATCATAAACCAACAGGTACAGAACAAAATCCTGACCGTCCCCCAGAGACCCGCTCTACCTCCTGCCTTCCCTATCTAACAACAAATTCTCCATCTGTGGAAAGTCCCTTGACAACTCTCTTTCCCTCACACAATCCATTAGGAAATAATGTTAATTTTATCTCCAAAATATGTCTAGACTCTCACTGCTTCTCACTCTCTCCTCTGTTATCATGTTGGTCCAGCCCATCTTCATTTCTCATTGTGCTACTTTAGTAGGTTCTGAATGAGTCTCCCTGCTTCTCTCTTGCCCCTTTACAGCCCATTATCAAAAAGCAGCCAGTACTTTCTACCCTCCTTATCTCTTCACTAGTTTTATTTTCTCCATAACATCTATCACTACCTAACATTATATGCTTTGTATATACTTATTTATTGTCTATCTCCCACATTGCAATGTAACATCAAAGAGTGAGAACTGTTTTTTTTTGTTGTTGATTTGGCCCAGGACCTATAGGATTCTTTTAAAACAACAGTCATATCATGCTTTTCCTTGGTTCAAAACCATATAGTAGATTCTGATTCTACTCAGAGGAAAATCGCAAGTTCTCCCAGTGTCTGCAAAGTGTTGCATGACCTGGCTCCATGATCACTCTGAGACTTCCTGCAATTCCTATTGCTCATATGGGATTTCTTGCTATATTGTTTTTTGTCATACTAGACTTGCCTTTGTCTAGAGCCTTCCCTAGTTCCAGCTGTTCCTTCTGCCTGCAACACTTTTGTATTTGATTCACTCACCTCCTTCGATCTACCTTGACTACTTCCAGGTTGAGACTGAAGTCCCTTTGAACAAATCTATCCTCTTCTACTTGCTTCCATCACTTGCATATATTCTAGCATACTAAGTACTTTACTTATTTCTTATATTTGTGTTTCGTATCCCTTTTGTCTGTCTAGAACACAATCTGTAGAAGGACCTTTGGTTGATTGTTGTGTCCTAACTGCTTAGAACAGTGTTTGGTACATGCTAATAGACGTTTAAAGAATAAATGAGTGGCTGACTAAGAAGATGAATAATGTGCTGGTGCCTTGTAGATGCAACTTGAAAAAAACAGCAAAGAGGAGGAAAAAGAGTGTTGCCTGGAACCTAGGCCTATTTTGGATTTACCATTACTACCTGTGAACACGGAAAAGTAACCAAAATTTTATCAGCTTCAGATTCCATGTCTATCAAGGGAGAATTGTGGTATCTATTTTATCTATTTTTTTATATAATCTTTGAGAAAATGCTAGGAAAACAAAGTGTTTTATAAATAAGGGGCCATATAAATTAGTCTAAACTGGAACACTTTTGAGAGTAAAAGAGGATACTCTTGATAACTATAACCAGAGTGACCAGTGAAAACCAGGGCATGGTCATCTTACATATATCAGATTCATTTGAGTTCACCTTCAAGTCCTCCCTCTGAATCACAATGACACTGGCACTTTCTACCCTCCTTATCTCTTCACCTGTTTTATTTTTATCCATAGCATTTATCATTACCTAACATTATATGCTTTTTATATACTTACATATTGTCTGTCTTCCACATTGGAATGTCATAGCGAAGAGTGAGAACTCCGCTTTTCTGTAGCTACAGCCCAGCACCTAAAACTATGTCTAGCACCTAATCAGGAATCTGTACATTTGCTGAATAAATGAATAGATGAAAGAAATTGAAAGCGTAATTAAATGCAAGAAGTCAGATATGGGTCAACTTGTATAAAGAAATCACAGCCAAGCTAGGGTATGCTGGTGCATTGGTCTTGATGAATTCCTCTCTAAATGTTTTCACGGTGTAAGGCCTCCCTTGATGTGATTTGGTATGTGGGGAAGAGACTATTAAGACAGCCGTGGTGGTAATGTAGATGAGAGGTGGCAGAAAGCACAGGGCGTGCCAGCTGGTGTTACTCCACTTGAGTTCATGCAGACATTTGAACAATGCAGAGCGCCCCATGGCATATTCTCGTTTTAAAAGAATCCAACATATGAATTCCTTCTCTAATTTGGACTACCGTAAAAACAAATCTCTTAAAACAATGCAAAGTCACAAATGAAGAGGTAGTGATGATATACTTCATGGTTGATTTCATAGTTTAATTTAGGTATTTAACCTAAGAACAGCCTTACACAGAAAGACTATGTGCAATACATGAGAACAACATAAAGGGGAATGGCTTTAATTCTATGACAAGAGGCTCCTTCAAAAGATCTGGTTTCTAAATTTGTGACTCTATTACACAAAACAACTTACTGGAAATGAAATATTCACTTTAAATAACACTGAAAAAACAGTTAAATTATATCTTTTTCACTGGAGTTACTTTGCACGTGGACCTTGTTTAATTTTAGATTTAGGAAGAATGAAATACTTAAAGACTTAGTTAAATAATATTGTGCGTATCCAGTCATTTCAATTGTTTTATAAGATTTAGAAGTATGAGAATTTATTTAAAATCTCCCTTTTCAAAACTGACATCGATTTTACAGTCAAATACAATTCCCTTCACCAAAAGATGAAAATAACAGAATCAAAGTGAGTGAAAGAGAAAGTGAGTGAATATATAAATTTGAGGGTTGCAATAGTGGTGGATGGAGTAAAGAGATGTCACTTCAATATAATCCCAAATTTCTGAAGCAGAAGATATGGTTTCAGAAGTTTGAGGAGGCTATTTAAAAAGAAGGAATATTGAGAAGTAAGCTAAAAATCATAGGGGCCAAGTTAAACTGTTTATATGTGCTTTAGCAAGTTAAATCACACACATGTATTTTTATATGACTAGATTATGTTACTAGATTTAGACCTATAAAATATGCTAGAAACCAAGCAGGTTACTTTTCCTTTTTTCTCGGCTTTATATTCAGAAAGCTTTCATCTGCAATACCTTTCAATGTAATAGTTTTGTGAGGAATTTGGTGACATGGATGTACATGTACATAGCTATACATGAGTATTTTAAGTTGGTAGCAAATGACCAAGCTATTCTACAAAGCATTTATAAGGATAACACCTCAAGTTGTCCTAAGTTTAGTGTAATAATCGAATCAAACATAGCAACTTACTCATTTTCCAAATTTTATCAATAAGTCATTGTTTTTTATAATGCATGGTAATCAATTGTTCAGGAAATTAATATAATCATCAGGCAAGTTTCTGTTGTTCAAAATGGAGAAGAAATAAGTCATCATTATCAATGTATTTGTGGCAAGGCATTTTCCGCTCAATAATGAAGACTAGCCTCAATGTATAACTGATAACTGAGGACTTTTAAAAGAATGGACTTCGGTTAACTATTCGAATGCGATTAATAAAACCATGATTTTCCAACACTTGATTGACCTATGTGTTATAGCAAAACTAAAACTCAGTTATCCAGAGCTATATCTGAATCCAGTTCATCTTGCAGGATCCATTAACTTAAAAGGTTTTCTAGTTTCTTAAGAAGTCATATGGTCAAGATGGATAAATGTTGATACTTGCTTTGAAAACTCTCCAAACTAAAATTATGTCAGCCAAGCTCTCTCTGTCACACAGAACTATGACCCTTGAAGATCCCTGTGTTTCTTAATGGATCCAGAACTCCTTCTTGAGAAACATGTGGACTCCCCCTCAGGTAGTGCCACAGTGCTCATCGTGGCGGGATGGTCTTCCTTTCACCATGTCTTCACTTGGCTTCTGATCTTCTTTACAGACATCAACCCAGCCTTCCATTTGGTTGATAATGAGCATATAGTTTCTTCTTTTATCAGTCGTACAGAATTTCTGCAGGCTAGGGTCTTGTCAGAAAGTGTAATCTCAAACTCATCTCTCCTAACTCTGATCAAGAGTGCAGGAACAAGAAATGGTATTTATTGTGTGTGGCTTAAATAGTGTGAAGTTTTTCTTCTAGATGCTTTACACTTTTTCCCTCTGATGAATAATAGCTTAAGCTTTGTGCCAGGGTGCTATTCTAAAGCCTTCACACGTATCAACTAATTTAATCCTAAGAATAAATCTGTGAGGTGGATAATATCATTACTCCTACTGTACAGATGACTACACTGAGCCAGAGGGATAAAGTACTTGTTCAGTCATACATATTCAGAAAGTGGCAATGTTGGCGTCCAAACTCAAGGCAATTTGTCTCCAAAGTCCATGCTCTTAATCTTTGCACTATACCATGTACAACTAGCCATGCACTTGTACCAAAATATTCAAGGCCCTCGGAACCGTGTCTTTGTTTAGCTTTCCTTTGGCATCAAAACACCTATTGTGTTGATGGTCATCTTAAGAAGTAGTTTTATAAAACTTAGCATTGGACATGTTGAAAGATACTGCTCTGGATATAGAGCTCTACATCATACCAACTACCCTTTAGGAAAAGAAATTTCTCAGGTGTCAAAAACAAACATATCAAAAAAGGTGTGCTTTCATCATGTGAGCATTAATCCAGTCTCATAATTTACTGTGTTTGTCCTTTTATTCCAGCCCCTGGAAATCTCCAAACCTAATTCCTACTCCACCTCTATCTCCCATCTTTGCCCTTTGTATTTTGTGCACTGACCCTGCCTACAAGAGTATTTGCAGCCTTATTTCCCTGCATTTATCTTCCTTGTGCTGTTATTTGTGCCTCTTTAAATCACTTCAAATGCAATTTTAAGAGCAAGCATGAAAATGAATTATCATTATTACTAAACAGATCCAGTAAAGATGGAATTTTCCACAGTTTATTGTGATCCACACAGTCAAAGGCTTTGGCATAGTCGATAAAGCAGAAATAGGTATTTTTCTGGAACTCTCTTGCTTTTTTGATGATCCAGCGGATATTGGCAATTTGATCGCTGGTTCCTCTGCCTTTTCTAAAACCAGCTTGAACATCTGGAAGTTCACAGTTCACGTATTGCTAAAGCCTGGCTTGGAGAATTTTGAGCATTACTTTACTACAGTGTGAGATGAGTGCAATTGTGTGGTAGTTTGAGCATTCTTTGGGATTGCCTTTCTTTGGGATTGGAATGAAAACTGACCTTTTCCAGTCCTGTGGCCACTGCTGAGTTTTCCAAATTTGCTGGCATATTGAGTGCAGCACTTTCACAGCATCATCTTTCAGGATTTGAAATAGGTCAACTGGAATTCCATCACTTCCACTAGCTTTTTCATAGTGATGCTTTCTAAGGCCCACTTGACTTATCATTCCAGGATGTCTGGCTCTAGGTGAGTGATCACACCATCGTGATTGTCTGGGTTGTGAAGATCTTTTTTGTACAGTTCTTCTGTGTATTCTTGCCAACTCTTCCTAATATCTTCTGCTTTGGTTAACTCCATCCCATTTCTGTCCTTTATTGAGCCCATCTTTGCATGAAATGTTCCCTTGGTATCTCTAATTATCTTGAAGAGATCTCTAGTCTTTCCCATTCTATTGTTTTCCTCTATTTCTTTGCATTGATCGCTGAGGAAGGCTTTCTTATCTCTCCTGGCTATTCTTTGGAACTCTGCATTCAAATGGGAATATCTTTCCCTTTCTCCTTTGCTTTTCGCTTCTCTTCTTTTCACAGCTATTTGTTAGGCCTCCTCAGACGACCATTTTGCCTTTTTGCATTTCTTTTCCATGGGGATGGTCTTGATCCCTGTCTCCTGTACGGTGTCACAAACCTCCGTCCGTAGTTCATCAGGCACTCTGTCTATCAGATCTAGTCCTTTAAATCTATTTCTCACTTCCACTGTATAGTCATAAGGGATTTGATTTAGGTCATACCTGAATGGTCTAGTGGTTTTCCCTACTTTCTTCAATTTAAGTCTGAATTTGGCAATAAGGAGTTCGTGATCTGAGCCACAGTCAGCTCCTGGTGTTGTTTTTGCTGACTGTATAGAGCTTCTCCATCTTTGGCTGCAAAGGATATAATCAATCTGATTTTGGTGTTGACCATCTGGTGATGTCCATGTGTAGAGTCTTCTCTTGTGTTGTTGGAGGAGGGTGCTTGCTATGACCAGTGCATTCTCTTGGCAGAACTCTATTAGCCTTTGCCCTGCTTCATTCCATACTCCAAGGCCAAATTTGCCTGTTACTCCAGGTGTTTCTTGACTTCCTACTTTTGCATTCCAATCCCCTATAATAAAAAGGACATCTTTTTTGGGAGTTAGTTCTAAAAGGTCTTGTAGGTGTTCATAGAACCGTTCAACTTCAGCTTCTTCAGCGTTACTGGTTGGGGCACAGGCTTGGATTACCACGATATTGAATGGGAATACCAGACCACCTGACCTGCCTCTTGAGAAACCTATATGCAGGTCAGGAAGCAACAGTTAGAACTGGACATGGAACAACAGACTGGTTCCAAATAGGAAAAGGAGTACATCAAGGCTGTATATTGTCACCCTGCTTGTTTAACTAATATGCAGAGTATATCATGAGAAATGTTGGGCTGGAGGAAGCACAAGCTGGAGTCAAGATTGCCGGGAGAAATATCAATAACCTCAGATATGCAGATGACACCACCCTTATGGCAGAGAGTGAAGAGGAACTAATATCCCTCTTGATGAAAGTGAAAGAGCAGAGTGAAAAGGTTGGCTTAAAGTTCAGCATTCAGAAAACTAAGATCATGGCGTCTGGTCCCATCACTTCATGGGAAATAGATGGGGAAACAGTGGAAACAGTGTCAGACTTTATCTTTTTGGGCTCCAAAAACACTGCAGATGGTGATGGCAGCCATGAAATTAAAAGACGCTTACTCCTTGGAAGGAAAGTTATGACCAACCTAGATAGCATATTAAAAAGCAGAGACATTACTTTGCCAACAAAGATCCATCTAGTCAAAGGTGTGGTTTTTCCAGTGGTCATGTATGGATGTGAGAGTTTGACTGTGAAGAAAGCTGAGCACCAAAGAATTGATGCCTTTGAACTGTGCTGTTGGAGAAGACTCTTGAGAGTCCCTTGGTCTGCAAGGAGATCCAGCCGGTCCATCCTAAAGGAGATCAGTCCTGGGTGTTCATTGGAAGGACTGATGCTGAAGCTGGAGCTCCAAAACTTTGGCCACCCCATGCAAAGAGTTGACTCATTGGAAAAGACCCTGATACTGGGAGGGATTGGGGGCAGGAGGAGAAGGGGGATGAGATGACTGAATGGCATCAATGACTCGATGGGCATAGTTTGAGTAAACTCTGGGAGTTGGTGACAGGGAGGCCTGGCGTGCTGCAATTCATGGGGTTGCAAAGAGTCAGACACAACTGAGCAACTGAACTGAACTGAACTGAAAGATAGAATACACATGTTGACAGAGAGGTACACTATTCCAGTGCTTGTGAAATGTCACGAGTATCTACATTTGCCTAGCAAGCATTTTAGGGTCAAGAGCTGGAGATAACTGCTCGCTATACTTCCACCTTGGAGAAGGCAATGGCACCCCACTCCAGTACTCTTGCCTGGAAAATCCCATGGACAGAGGAGCCTGGTAAGCTGCAGTCCATGGGGTCGCGAAGAGTCGGACATGACTGAGCGACTTCACTTTCACTTTTCAGTTTTATGCATTGGAGAAGGAAATGGCAACCCACTCGTGTTCTTGCCTGGAGAATCCCAGGGATGGGGTCGCACAGAGTCAGACACGACTGAAGTGACTTAGCATACTTCCACCTCATTGCTCAGTTGGTAAATCATCTGCCTGCAATGCAGGTGACCCGGGTTCGATTCCTGGGTCCGGAAAATGCCCTGGAGAAGGAAATGGCAACCCACTCCAGTATTCTTGCCTGGAGAATCCCATGGACAGAGGAGCCTGGCAGGCTACAGTCCACAGGATCGCAAGAGTCGGACATGACTTAGCAACTGAACCACCACCACCACATACTTCCACCTCTGAGTTCACAGCCACTCAGGTTTCTGCTTATTCAGTAGAGGTGTTCAGACTTTAGGCTTACATCCGAAAACTGAAGGGAGATGAAGAAATTTGAGAGTCAAGCCCTAGATCTGGCTTAGAAACAAATGGAAAAGAACAGAGCCCATTTCAAGACCATAGAGGTAAGGAGGAGCTCTGGAAACATAGAGACAAAAGAAAAGGGTGGGAACCCTCTTACACTGTTGGTGGGAATGCAAACTAGTACAGCTGCTATGGAAAACAGTGTGGAGATTTCTTAAAAAACTGGAAATAGAACTGCCATATGACCCAGCAATCCCACTTCTGGGCATACACACTGAGGAAACCAGATCTGAAAGAGACACGTGCACCCCAATGTTCATCGCAGCACTGTTTATAATAGCCAGGACATGGAAGCAACCTAGATGCCCATCAGCAGATGAATGGATAAGGAAGCTGTGGTACATATACACCATGGAATATTACTCAGCCGTTAAAAAGAATTCATTTGAACCAGTCCTAATGAGATGGATGAAGCTGGAGCCCCTTATACAGAGTGAAGTAAGCCAGAAAGATAAAGAACATTACAGCATACTGACACATGTATATGGAATTTAGAAAGGTGATAATGATAACCCTATATGCAGAACAGAAAAAGAGACACAGAAATACAGAACAGACTTTTGAACTCTGTGGGAGAATGTGAGGGTGGGATATTTCAAAAGAACAGCATGTATACTATCTATGGTGAAACAGATCACCAGCCCAGGTGGGATGCACGAGACAAGTGCTCCGGCCTGGTGCACTGGGAAGACCCAGAGGAATCGGGTGGAGAGGGAGGTGGGAGGGGGGATCGGGATTGGGAATACATGTAAATCCATGGCTGATTCATATCAATGTATGACAAAACCCACTGGAAAAAAAAAATAATAATAATAAAAAAAAAAAAAAGAAAGCCTTAATAAAAAAAAAAAAAAAAGAAAAGGGTGATATTCTGGTTCCCAATTTACAATTAATGATAAACCAAGGACTCTTGGAATAAGCCATCCAGTCTGGGCTTTCCGAGAGTCAACTGAATTATATACATTAAGAGAAATACCTCCAAAGTGCCTCTCCCAGCACCTAGCATCCAATACTGGAGATTCTTTTCGACGAATATGAAAACAGTCTTAGTGGGAAGGGCCTCTGTTACGTGACCCTGTTGACTAATATAGTTAGTTAGCTTTCCTAAGACCTTGCTGACATTAGCTGAATGGATTAGAGTTTTGATGAAAATGAGAAAACAAGAGAAACAAGAGGCAATCTTAAGCACGGGGCCCTTCAGAGAAATACTAGGGTGAGTGACATCTTTAGGGGGAGAAGTCGATAAAGGAGAAAAATACTGAATGCAGTTGTGAATGCACTGAATTTTTGGTGCCTTTAGAATATGTGAGTAAAGAGACTGGAAACCGTTTGATTTTATGTGGCAGACACACCAAAGAGTGCTCAGGAAATCAGTTTAGAAATGATCAGTTTAAGGGTTTGCTTGCTCTCAAGCGAGTGAAAGAGAGCATCTAGGGGTAGACAGACATTTAGGTAGAGGAGAAAGAGATCCAGAACAGAGCCCTGAGAGGAAGTAGATGAACTGGCCAGAAAGAGAGGCAGAAACCAGTGGAGATATACTGGACGTCAAGGACCAGCGTGTGTCCTCTGTGACCTGGCTCCATCCTCCCCGGGAGGACCCTGCAGCATATGTGAGGCTCTCAGAGGACCACTTGCAGGACACAGGGGACTCCGTCAGCTCTGGGAGCCATGCAAGGAAGAGATCTTGTCTGAGACAGAAAGGCCTTCAGAAAGGAAAAACATCAGGAGCAAAGGCATGCAGGTGAACTCTCTGTGAGGCAAGTTTATAAAAGTGCAGACAGTTTGCCTTTGTTGGAGAATAAAAAGTGAGGGGAAAGCAGAAGCGAGGAGAGACTTATTCACACAGCGAACAAGGCTCAGCCTGGGCTCCACACTGTCCTAAGTATCCTCCATAGAGAAACACTGATTCCTGCTTGCAATCCCAGAAGCAACAACGACGAGAATCCTCTTTATGGAGGAGGGAGTGAAGTTTAAGGAGGGGAGGTGGGTTGTGTGAAGTCTCCGCCAGCAGCGGACAGAATGGGCCTCCTCACCCAGTCTGGGTCCGGAGTTGATGTTCTTAACCACCTTACCCTGCAGCTTCCACAACATGGAGCTAGGAGGAAAGAGGGAAATAGTAGGCACCCAAGAGCACGTTTCTCGAAGGAGGGAGATTCTGTGTGGAGAATAATGCCAAAGGGCTAGGTGGGAGTGGTTCCCATGCTGCATGGAATTTGAGGCCCCCCTTTGAGGGTTTTGTGGCCCCACGTGGACTTCTGCAGTATTCAAAGTCACCTTCAGATCTCAATTTCCCCCCAATAAAACTTACCATGGAAACTTCCCTGATAACCAGCGTCCAGCGGTTAACACTCCGCGCTTGCATAGCAGGTGGCCTGGGTTCGATCCCTGGTCAGGGAACTAGATCTTACATGCCACAACTAAGTCCCAGTGAAGCCAAAATAAATAAGTAAGCAGATAAAGGTTAAGCATACATCCTTAAAAAATATCACCGTGATACTGGGAGGATTTATGACCCACTACCTAGGAAAATTCCTTGACTCCTTCCAGAGGAGCGTTATTACTATTCCTGCCATTGTTATGTCATGATTATGCTAATGATGCCTTTTATCAGCTTCAGGCCTAAAAAGGAACCTATGCATTTATTCAAAGAGTACACAACCTAAATGAAAATGAGAATTTATTGTTTCTTCACATCCTACTTGGAGAATGTGCTTAAAAAGCAAATAGCATTGTAACAGCAAGTAAAAGAAGCATTTCATTGCTCTTCAGTCATGCTTGTACAATTACCTGCTTACCTCCATCTGAAATTACCACTAGGAGTGTACACCTTTACTCATGCATTTAATTTGTGGCTTTTCAGCTACTATTCGACAAAACACTTGGCTTTCAATGTGCACCTTCAATCCCGTGTTTGGGCATCTGAAAAGACTTCTTTTTCCAAAGATGGAAAAACTCTATTAAAGAGAGAAGTCCCAAGTGCATATCTATAACTTTCATTGGACCCTGGTGATATTTGCACGCGTCATGGCAAGGCCAACAAGCTGCCGAGGAACTGGGAGCAAGGAGGCCAACTCCAGGGAGACCTGGGTGTAGCTTCTGCTCGATGGGGAGTTGGTGCTCAGCAGGACACAGCCAGACCTCACACTCAGGGACCTCAGGAGTTGATTAATGAACCTTCTGGGGGAGATGCTGCCTTATAGAAAGTCTTCAGTGTCAAATATAAACCTAAGTGCTCTTCATAAATCATGTGAAATAAGGATGCTGCCATTTCCAGTGGCCTGACCAAAATCCCCTAAATGCACGTCTATCCAGACGTCTGTCCCCTAAATGTCTGTCCTGCTCGATGGAAGGAAAACAAGGACTCTCTAGGGCAAAATCATCAGATATTCAAAGCTCTCTCTCTCTCTCCCTTCCTTCTCCCCCCATCACCAGCCTCTCTGTTCCTGGTTCTTTTAGCGTTCCTCCTTGACAGAAGTCACTAGGCCTAACCAGCTTCCCCGAATCCACACTGTGAAGGACTTGTGACCCAGCATTTACAGATTGACAGACCCAATTAAGTCTGGGCTGAAATCAATTCACACCACAGTGTTATTTCGGCTTCAAGTTAAACCCCATTATGAACTCTCTCCCTGGAACACACATACACCTTCTTAAAGGTATTTTTTTCTAGGTATTCTCAAAGAAATGAGAGGTCTTGGGAAGTTGTAGTGCAGAAGTTCCTGAGATCATAGGAGACCGCTTGAAGGCCTCCCATGAAGGGAAACCTGACTGACAGTTTACGGACGACAGAGGTGGGGGGCTTCAAGGCGACAGTCTGGAATCTGCCCACAGGTAGAGAAGGACAAGGTGATCTTCAGGAATTGCCTTTGAGCCTCCTCCAGCTGATGAATAACTGTTTCAAGAAGTAATTGCTAAGGACAAAAAAGCCTGTCCTGTTCATTTACCATCCCCTCTTAGAACCACATCCTGCTTTACCCATCCTGCTTTACACAGCTTCCCAGGGTCCCTGCTTTTATGCAGAAGAAAAACTTAACCCCCCGCTCATTGCACCATTGAACCTAATCTGTGTTGTCCTCTGTCAGCTTTTCCCATCACAGATATGAATGCCTTTAACCTTGCATATCTAACATACTGATCTTTGTGGTTTTGGAGTTGAGCTTTCCTTCTCTGTTAATAAGAAATACGCTCTGCTGCTGCTTTTCAGACTCTAAGTCATGTCCGACTCTTTGTGACCCCATGGACTGTAGCACACCAGGCTCCTCTGTCCATAGGATTTCCCAGACAAGAATATTGGAGTGGGTTGCCATTTCCTTCTCCAGGGGATCTTCCTGGACCAAGGATCGAACCTGAGCCCCCTGCATTGGCAGGCAGGTTCTATACCACTGAGTCACCAAGGAAGCCCTGATATCCCTATTTCATACCTATTCTAAGGAAGTTTATGATAAGAAAGAGTGTTCCTCAAAGAGTATTTCTTGCTGAATAGGAGTATTATAAGAATAATCATTTTTATATTGAGCAAGCAATTGTGTCTAGCACTTTGGGAGTCCCCAGGTAGATAAAAGGCGAGTTTCCTTTCCTTAAGGAAGTTTTATGAGCTTACCTTACCACACATGCATGGGTACATGCTTAGTTGCTTCAGTCGTATCCAACTCTTTGTGACCCTGTGGACTGTGGCCCACCAGGCTCCTCTGTTCATGGGATTCTCAAAGCAAGAATACTGGAGTGGGTTGCCATGCCCTTCTCCAGGGGATCTTCCCTACGCAGGGACAGAACCCGTGTCTCTTACATCTTCTGCTTTGGCAGGTGGGTTCTTTACCACTAGCGCCACCTGGGAAGCCCTACCACACATGGCACAAGGTTAATAAGTATTAGCTAGTTATTGTCAACAACGTGTCCCATTAAACAGAAAGAGGAAGCCTGATGTTATTACACTTAAGAGGAAGAAAAGGGTCAAATTACTCCTACTTTTGCCTGAATTCTCTGAAAAATGCAAAACAGACAGAGTGTGTCCTGAGGAATCCAAGTAAGTGCTTCCCTACATCTTTGAATGTTTAACCATTTTTAAACAACCAGAGTAAAAAACAATATAGAAATTCATATTCAGATGTAGTTCCATGCGATGTTTTTATGGCAAACAAGGTATTAGAGCAGGCATACTCCACACTCCTTCACAGGTAATTAAAAGGAAATTTGGAGTATAACATTGCTCTTCATGAGTACACTAACTTCTTGATAATACTGATAGTTAGAATATGAAAGCACAAACATTTCCAAGACCTTGCCTATGTATGTGAAGTTGCTAGCTTACTCTGAGCTGATGCAGAACTATCACTTAAAGTGTAAGTTTTGACAGCACTCCATATACTTTCTAAGCATGCATAGCTCTTATAAATGTTTCATTTTGGGTTTTCTGCAAAGAAAATCTCCTAAAATATTTTCTTTAGTGCATGCTGGAAATACATAGAAATATGATGATCTAGTGACACTGATACCTAAAATTTTGTAAGACTTGATGTTGTGGAAACTAAAAAGAAACCTCTTGGATAAATTCTACTTTAGGAATCAATGTCCCTATTACTGACTTTCTGTCAGATCCCAGACATCTACGTGCAAAGTGAAATTAAAAATGTATCCTCGGAATTATTTAATATAGCTGAATGTTCAGGTGTAAAATATTGTCGTGTCTGCAGAACATCCGGCTTTGTTGCCCTTTCAAAGAGTGCGCCTCCGTGCTGACCCCAATGTGCTGCTTCTCCTCCCACTCACTTCTTTCTCCTTTTTCCTTCTTTTCCATACACTTCAGAAAAATCATGCTATTTTCTGACATTTGTAAGGACGCTGACCCAGCTTCAACCACAGGACGTGGAGGTGGATAGAATGCGTCAAAGCAAGTTTCTTACCTAAGATTACATTTTGTCACAGAAAAAGTGAATCTACATGGCTGTAGAAAAGCTATAGAAAAAAAAAAAAATAGCAGGAGGCATTGCCCCATTGTCATGACCTCTGACTCACCCATCTGTAAAGAGGGTGGGCTGCTCCCACTAGTGTGAAATCAAAACTACACGAGGGATGGAAAGAGGCCACACTCAACCACAAACAGATACCTAGATGTGAACTAGGACGTCAAGGTGGCCAGTGCTGGAATCCAGTTGCATACACACTTAATGTCCTTAAATCATCTACAAAATAGCACCAAAGCCAGCAGGACCCACTCCCCAGGCAATGATTCAAATCCCTTCTAGCAGCCTGGAGTTCCTCTCCGGAAATTCACAATTCCACATCTATGAACGTTTATGGCATCAGGGTGTCATAAACTAAAATGCAACCAGTGATTTGTCATTGTTTACAACATTTTGCTGACTGCAAGAAGGGAAGGGATCAAGTTATTTATGTTTTCTTTAAGACAGGTAGATACTCAAAGTTCTCGCAAGATTCAGGGAATAAGGGTTACAGTGAACTGCTACAGAAGCATCCCTTTGGGCTTATCAGGTTCTCTTTCTTATTATGGGTTTATTAATTATAAATGTAAAGAGTAAAGAAGGGTAACTGCTGATAGGTTCTTGGTATTCAGTGACCTATTTGAATTTTGCTTACTTTTGTATCTTCCTTCCCGGAGTTAAAATCCCTAATTCAAATAAGCTTTTAGTTTTAATATGTAAATTCTTTTTTAATGTGGATTACTTTACTTGCTTCACCATTTTTTTTCATCTTGTACTGATCATAAAGATGTTGCATATCAAGCTGCTTACATAACAGTTGATAGGAATTCCCATTTAAAATTGTCTAGTTATTAGAATTGTGTTAGGTACCAATTCATAATTTTAACAACAGCTTCATTCTAAATGTAGCCAAATTTAGAGCACTACTATCCAAGAACCTTCACTATATCCCAGATATGGCTAGATTCAACTCAAATCTTGTTTTCATTTATGAACTTCCACTGTAAAGTGGGAAGGCCATGATTACTTATAATACTTTTTCTCTCAACCACCATTATGATAAGTTCCTTATATTAGTACATTGCACATTGACTCACTCATTCAGCAGGTAAAAAAAAAAAAAAAAAAAAAAAACCACATTTATGGGTATCAACTGAACCAAGAACTATCTTAGCTCCTGGGAGGAAGATTATTAAAATTAGGTCGCTGTCCTCAAGGAACACAGCATCAAGTAGAGTGGGCAGAAATATATCAAGTCTAGGAATTTCTATGCACTAAGATAGATGCTCTAATGTGATATAGTATAACATTATGTAATACAATAGCTTAGGGTTATACATAATACATAGTGGTATAACGAAGATAGAAGACGTCAGCTTTTTCAGGATTGGGAATGGTCAGGGAGATAACATTGTTTGGGGTGAATGCTAAAAAGGGGAGGTTAAATGGTAGACCAGTTACCCACTGGTATAATTATAATTCAAATCAATGAAGACTAAAAAAAGGCTAAAAGTAACTTTAGAGTTTTCTTCCCTATTAGTTTAAAAAGGCCTTTTGTGAATTTCATCCCCAGCAATAGGTCCCTTCCTTAAATAAGATCCACTTTAACTCAGAATTTCTTTAGATTTATTTTTTCCTCTTTCCTATTTATGGAAATAATTGTCAGTGCCAATTTTAGAAGCTATTCCTTGCTAAATTTGAGATGAAAATTTTTCACTCAGATAAGTAATGCTCTTTTCAAAATTATTTGGATAAGATTTTTTTTTTTACTGCCAGAGGAGCAGTTTTTTTTTAAACTCAGTGCATGTGTACTTCAGTTCAGTTCAGTCGCTCAGGTGTGTCTGACTCTGCAACCCCATGGACTGCAGCACGCCAGGCTTCCCTGTCCATGCGTCCTTAGGTAAGCCAATACCCTAGAAAAACAGATCTACTGAATGAGGAAGTCCCCCCTCCCCTCACATGGACCACAGATTGTTTATGTGAATAATGACAGACAAAACAAAACATTAAAAGCCTTTTATTTTGAAAAACTAACATAGTGTATTCAGTTCAGTTCAGTCGCTCAGTTGTGTCCGACTCTTTGTCACCCCATGGACGGCAGCCCACCTGTCCATCACCAATTCCCAGAGCTTGCTCAACCTCATGTCCAGCGAGTCGGTGGTGCCATCCAACCATCTCATCCTCTGTCATCCCCTTCTCCTCCTGCCTTCAATCTATCCCAGCATCAGGGTCTTTTCCAATGAGTCAGGTCTTTGCATCAGGTGGCCAAAGTATTGGAGCTTCAGCTTCAACATCAGCCCTTCCAATGAATATTCAGGATTAATTTCCTTTAGGGTTGACTGGTTTGATCTCCTTGCAGTGTATTACCAAGCAAGAATAAGAATTAAGAATTAAAATAAGAAGGAAGAGAGGAGGAACAGGGAGAGAAGAGGCAATTGTTTTTGTCTTTTTAATGCACAAACCTAGTAGCAAGATGGAAGTTACCAAATTATAAATTCCAGTTCAAGTTATTTCCTCTTTAACCATAATATTACAGAAAAATTTACATAGAAATAGAAACCATATTTTAAAGTCCATGCTCACATTTTTCACTCTAGCAAACAGCATTGTTTACATACTTTCATTTGCACATGGGAATAAAATATTTCTCCCCAAAACCAAGCCTGAGACAAGTTAAACGTTTGAATTGTGTTCCTGGTGAGACCTCATCTATGTGCAGAAAGGTCCCAGAACTACCAGATTAGACCTGGGTACTGGGTTAGGTGGGCTTCCCAGGTGGCCCAATTGGTAAAGAATTCACCTGCAATGCAGACAACACAAGAGATGCGGGTTCTATCCCAGGTTGGGAAGATCCCCTGGAGGAGGGCATGGCAACCCACTCCAGTATTCTTGCCTGGAAAATCCCATAGACAGAGGAGTCTGGCAGGCTACAGTCCTGGGGGTTGCAAAGAGTCGGACAGGACTGAAGCGACTGAACACACACTCATGCACACGCATGCACACACGCATGCGTGTGCATACACACACACACACACACACACACTGGGATAGGTGGTGCAGAGGAAGACCATTCTGGGGAGGTAAACTTCAGATTGAAAGGGAATCTGGCCTCAAAATAGCCACACTTAGGAAAAGAGCCCTAGTAGAATGTTCTCCTGCTCCTTTTTTTTTTTTTTTAAATGAGATCCAGTTCTGGCTTCTATACCATAGCATCTTATACCACATAGATTAAAAGGTGGCTGTTTTATCTGTCACTCTTTATTCTTGACACAGATAATATCAGGCAAAGAGCTCGGGTGAATGTGAGTAGCATCACTGGTTCCGAGCCGGAACTCATGGACAAAAGGCCCAGCAGTGAATGAGAACCCTGCTAGTTCAGCATCCTGCAGAAAGAGACTAACACGAGGAGACTGCTTGCTCACCCCCGCAGAGAGCGCCTGCCCTCTCATAGTTCTTCCTTTTTATCTTTTATTTTTTATTGAGGTGTTGTTGCTTTATAATATTTTCATATGTACATTGTGATTCACAGTTTTTGAAGGTTATGCTGCCATTTCTAGTTGTTATATAATACTGGTTATATTCCTTATGCTGTATAATATATCCTTGTGACTTATTCATTTTCTGCATAGTACTCTGTACCTCTTAATCCCATATCCCTATTTTCTCCTGCCCTCTTTCTGTCTCCCCACTGGTAGCTACTAGCTTGTCCTCTATACCAGTGAGTCTATTTCTTTTTTGGTATATTCACTAGTTTGTTTTATTTTTTAGATTCCATGTATAAGGGATATCATACAGTATTTGTCTTTCTCCCTCTGATTTATTTCACTTAGCATAATACCCTTCAAGTCCACCCATGTTGTTTCAAATGGCATGATTTCATTCTTCTTTGTGGCTGAGTATACACACACTGTACCTTCTTTATCCGTTAATCTGTTGATGGACACTCAGATTGTTTCCACATCTTGCCTATAATGCTGCTATGAGTATCAGGTACGTGTATTTTTTCAAACTTGTGTTTTCATTTTATTTGGATATATACATACCCAAGATGAACTGCTGGATCATGTGAAGTTCTATTTTTAGTTTTTTAAAGGACTTCCATAATTTTTTTCCAGAGTGACTGCATCAGTTTATAGTCCCACCAACAATGGACAAGAGTTCCCTTTTCTCCACATCCTTGCCAATGTTCCAGTTGCCACTGGACAATGATACTGGACTTCTGGGCTTCCCTGATGGCTCAGATGATAAAGAATCCTTCTGTAATATAGGAAACCCCAGTTCAATCCCTGGGTCCAGAAGATCCCCTGAGAAGGGAATGGCTACCCACCCTAGTATTCTTGCCTGGAGAATCCCATGGACAGAGGAGCCTGGCAGGCTACAGTCCATGGGGTTGCAAAGAGTTGGACATGACTAAGTGACTAAGTACACACACACTGGCTTTCTACCAAATGACCTTGAGTCTCAAGAGTCCTGCAACTGTATAGATTTTAATGAACTAATTATACTAGTTATCAGATTTGGGTGCCAGACATTGCATGTGCTAGTGCTTTACGTGTATCACTTTGAACCCCATGTCTACCCTGAAGCCAATATCATTTTCTCCACATTGTAAATTACAAAACTGAAGGCAGGTTATTTTCCCAAAAATTATTAGTGATGGAGCTGAAATTCAAATTGAGACCTATGTTCTTTCCACTGCATGCTATTTTTTGCTTTTAGATAATAACATTATTTAACCTAGGAAATATAATCTTAGACTGTCAAAATGTTAGAGCTGATGATCAGTGCTTCACGATCTGTAATGTGCATGTGAATCATTTGGGAGCAAGGCAAAATGCAAGCTCTGACCCAACAGACCTTGGATGGGGCCTGAGTCTCTGCATTTCTAAAGAGATCCCAAGTCAAGCTGATGCTGTCTGTCCAAAGTTCATACCCTGAACAGAAATGCATAAGTTATCTTATAGATAACCTAGTCTTTCTGTGGAATTTAAGTGACAGAAAATCAGAGATCTGAAACATAGAAATAAAGGATAGTTATATCTCACTTTTTACCAAAGAAGTAGCTGTTTTCAAAAACAATCATATCCCTTTAGCATAATATATTATATACCACATATACACATACACATATTTAACTGATAGACTTCATTTAAAAACTGAAGTTTCCCACCCTCAGGCGAGATATCTGCCCTTGGCCACTGTCAACCCAGAATTCACCTTTCCTCCTCACCTCCGGTGGTGACTTTCTGACCAATGCCCTGTCAAGGATTCTACACAATCATAGTTACAATACTGAAGGGAGGATGTCCTTCAAATGTCCTTTCCTAACACGAATAAGTTAAGCCCCAGGCCCCTTGATTGCAGCATGGTGTTTTGTGTCCGCTGGCCTTGACAGAAGGAGGAAGATGAGCCGGAGTCCAAGGCAGGGGTCCTGGAAGCCCCTCGGGTGACACCCAGATAGAACGGCCGCCTCTGAGCAACAAACTGCTCATTAGTTCAGGATGCTGCAATAATCAATCCCCAGAACCTGTTCTTTGCTCAACTGAAGAACCGAAATTAAAGAGGCCTGTTCAACCGGGAGCGAGTTGGGAAACATGCCATGATGAATTGTCCCTGAGACTGAAAGGAGACTAAGTTGCAGTCCTGCATCTCACAGGAAGGAAGAGAAAAAAAGGGAAAAAAAAAAAACTGGACAGATTTCTTGAGAAGGAAAGAGACTAAAAGCAGTGGAGAAAGTCACAAAAGCTTTTGAATTCCCTGTTGAGGTTGACACAGGTCCTGGGCTCTGAGAGATAGAATCATGGCAAAATGATGCTTCTGGCTTTCTTTTAGGATTACAGTAAATCCAAAAGGGACTCATCAAGTTCTTGGGGAACAGAATCTTTGTTTCAGCCACATGAGTTATTGGTGTAAATTAAAGGACTTTCCCTGATGGCTCAGATGGTAAAGGATCTGCCTGCAATGCAGAAGAACTGGATTTGATCGTTGGGTCAGGAAGAGCCCCTGGAAAAGGAAGTGGCAAGCCACTCCAGTATTGCTGCCTGGAAAAGAGACAGAGGAGCCTGGCAGGCTTCAGTCCATGGGGTCGCAAAGTCAGATACAACTGAGCAACTAACACTTTCATGACCAAGAAAACAGAGAATACTAGGAAAATGCCCTGCCAGTCATACCTAAACATCTGTCTATATGTAGCTGCAGATATTCACCATAGATAGAATCAATATACTAATAAACAGGAAGTAGGAAAAGTGATTCATCATAACTCACCCAACAAATATTCATTCAATGCCTTCTTTGTTCCGGATATTCTTCTTGATAGTAGGGATGCAGCAATAAACCAAAGTCTCTTGCCTTATGAAGCTTAGATGCTGTGGAAGAAAACCACACTCTCAGTAACAAAAACCATACATAATATGATATCTGTACAGAAAAACAAATCAAGATAAGGAAAAGAAACTGAACTGATGGGTAGTGCTATTTTACATAGAATGGTTGGAGGAATTTTCTCTTAGGAGGCAACATTGAAGTAGAGGTTTGAATTGAGTAAAAGGAAAGAAAGAAAAACTTAGAGGTAAAGGCTTGTATTTGTGTTCTTTGCTTGAAAACATTACAATCTGCTCTCAGCTGTTTTTTGTTGTTGTTTGGGTTTTTTGGTTTGTTTGTTTTGTTGAGCAATGCACAGCATGCAGGATCTTCATTCCCCAACCAGGGATAAAACACATGCTCCCTGCAATGGAAGCATGAAGTCTTAACCACTGAACCCCTAGGGAAGTCCTGAGCTCTCAACTGTTTTTGAACAAGCCTCAGTAAAAAGTTCTTACAGGGTTCTGGGACCTGGTCTCTCAAACTACCAGTTACAGAATGCGTGTTATGGGTCAGGTATTGTGCTAAGCAGGTCACATACTTTATCTCCTATAATCTTCATATGACTTTAAGGGAGATGCCATAATCTTTTCTTTACAAATGGGGAAACTGAGACTTGTGGCATTAAGAAACCTGCTCAGCATACTCAAAAGCAAGTGGCATGCTGAAATTCACTCCTGGGTCCATCCACTTGATGTCACCTCCAAACATGCTCCCTCATTTTGAGTGCCTCTGTACCACTGAGTTTCAAAGTCATCTTAATCTTCACGTTTGTAAAAATTTGAAGCAGCCTGTTAGACATCCTTCTCTTTCTCCTTCCCGTCCTCTCATGCTTATTCTGAAGTGGGTCTCCCCTCTCTGGACTTTTCCACATAGTCAGGGTTCCACCAAGCTGGACGTCAGTAGGACAGTATTGACCAGGAGTGACCTGGACCAACCATCTGGTTGAGCAAATAAGACATGGCTTAGGAGAGGGCAAGGCTCAGAAAAGGAGACTGTTGGTGCTGACCATGAGATTGAATTTCTTGCAGAAATCAGTCAGAGAATAAAGGATTCAGTGGGCAAGCTACGAGCCTACACAGGTAGAAATATTGAGGGCAGTGTTAATAAGACCCAAAAATGTCAAGGGGAGCTCTATCTGAGACAGTCTTTTGACCTCCATTCACACTTTGTTAGTGATAGCTTTCAGCCCAGCACTGCCAAGTACCACTCAGAAATCAGAGGATTTCAAGGGACTCATACCCTTGGCTGGGACAGGGAGCTTGTCCCGAGAGGACTGAGGTGACACTGATCCCCTGAGCTGATTCCATGGAAGCTCTTTACCTTTGCAGTCAAACTTTCTTACATGTTCAAACTCATTTTTCCATCCAACAAATAAAAGTTAAGACCAGGAAAACCTAACAAGGAGCCTATACCATTTTCAGCAGATTTATAGGCACCATCATCTTGAACATGACACATAAATCTCAAATGTGAACTCATCTTTGCTCTTGGCATTGGAGCAGGAAAAGGAATCAAATGAAGGGCACAGGAACCACACTGTATGGTTATGGCAAGTGGGAAAATAATAGTAGTAGGAGTTCCATTCTTAACCCCAAGGGCATCTGGTTGAAAATGACAGAGAGATGGAGTTAGTCCTGGTTGTTTTACACTGTGCCTCATGCAAGTTGAATTTATGTGAGAGGACTCTGGAAAAACAGGACAAAAAATGTTTTTAATAATCTAACTTGTGTAAGGACAGAGATCTTTGGTTGTATTAATGGAAAGAGTAGTAAGACAACTAGAATTTCTAAAAAAGAAAAAAATACAGTATGTATTTCTAAGTCCCAGAAATTAAGAGGAAAGAGTATTAAAAAAGTAAAACTATTTCCAAAAGCACATAGAGGAATCTCTCTATGGAATATTTTTATTTTCCCCCTTACACTTTAATGTGGAGAGTATTTTAAAATACCATTTCTATGATGAAAATATTTAATTCACAACTCAGGGACTACTCAATAAGTTTGATTAATTTATGTATCCATTCCTGTCCCCCAGCCTGCATCAGTCTTAAAGACAGCAGCACAAGAGGAAGCTGAGAATAGGGACAATAAGAATCAAATACATACTAAGAGCTAAGAAAAGCAGAATAAACAACCAGATAGGCAAGCACAAGTAGGAGCTACCAGAAATGGTATCAACCATAGAGATATATGAAGACAATAAATGAATCTCAGTAGGATTCTTGACTATAATCAGGAATAAGGTAAGCAGAAAGAATCACTAAGCTGGAAAACCAATAAAAAGAGTAGCACTTGATGCTAAGTCCAGATGACTGTTTTTTGAAACTAGGAGGTCCATATGTATTTATTTTTATCAGAGTTACATTGCAGATGAGCTGAACCTGCAGATGAAGGACTGGCCAGTTGTAAACATGGGTATGTAGTTCATTGCACAAGGGCACTTGGCCAAGGGAATAAGTAGAGATTGAAAACCAGCCCAGGTTCTGCCAGCTAAACTATATGCTCTGGATGGGGTTGGATCCATCTGGAGAAAGGGGTACCTTCTTCTGATTCTCATGATTAATCCTTTTGCCAAGTCATGAACCAATGGCATTGCAACCATGTTGAACACACCCTCTCTCTCTCTCATGCCTACAAAGGGGCCGACCGAGCCAGAGGAAGCCCTGGTGAAGGAAAGCAGACATACACATATACAGCAGGAATGTGATGGCGAAGAAAGGGATGACTAGGGAGAGGGAGAAGGGAAAAGAAAAGAAAAAGGAACGGTCAGAGCGAAAGGATCAAATCAAGATATAAAATCTGAGAACTTTATAGAATAAGTGTATTTCATGATGTTTCCCAACAATTATCTGGCATTCAGGAAGTCTCTCAAAGCTAACATTTATTTGAAGATGAGAAGTTAAATTCAATATCTGTATTAGTTAAGATTAGGCTTAGCTATGAGCAACAGAAATCTATAAAATAGGAACTTCAACAAAATAGAAATCTGTTCTTCTCTCACATAGAAGTTTGCACAGTCCAGAGCATGTGCAGTGACTGTCCTGTGGTCTGGAACCCAGTGTACCTCCAGGCAGCCATCTACAGAGACTGCCCTTGTTCTCAGCATCCAAGATAGAGATTCAGCCGTCATACCCATGTCTTTAGCATTAAGATGGACGAAGTACGTGCATAAGCGATCTATGCCATTGCCTCTTAAAGAAACTTCCTGTAAGCTGATATACTGCATTTTCACTAACATTTCATAGGCTAGAATTTAGTCACATAGCTTCACCTTGCTATGAAGGAGGCTGGGAAATGTTTTATATCAACTTTCCTTGCATGCTAAGTCGCTTCAGTTGTGTCCAACTCTTTGCAACCCAATGGACTGTAGCCAGGCACCTCTGTCCATGGGATTCTCTGGGCAAGAATACCAGATTGGGTTGCCATGCCCTCCTCTGGGGGATCTTCCCAAGTGGCCTTAAGCACAGCTAAAAGCTAAGGCTTCAAAGATGGAAGGATGGATATTTGGATAGGAAAAGCCTAAGGATATTAACACCTAATTGACAAAGGATAAATGTTACCAGGTGGCAAATAGAGGGATAAATGTGTTAATGTGCTAATATTTAAAGGAATGTAAATTGAAGGGTGGCACTTTTTCTTAGCAAATTAACCTCCCATAAAGAAAAAAATAAATAAATTTAGGGAGTAGTTTATGGGACAGTGTAAGAGTTGACAGTGGTCATCTTGGAACAGTGCGACTACAAATAATTTTTTTCAAAAGAGCTTGTCTTAAATTTAGAGTAGTGACAGTAATAATCTTTTCTTTAAATGTGAACACTTTTTAAAAACTACGCTTCTTTAACTTTTGCTGTAGACAGTTTGAGACCTCATCTCAGTGACCTGAACCAACAGTGTGGTAAATGGTATTACACTTCAGGGGTCACCTTTTCTTCTTTCTATAATCTCAGCGACAATCAGCAGAATCTATTTAGCTGTAGTTAAGAGGTTCCCAGTCCTCCTGTCTTGTTCTTTTCTTTGACACTTGAGTGGTAGCCGTCATTCTGGGAAGAGAAGTTTAGCTAAAAGCCAATGTGTCTATCCATGGTCTAATTCTTCACACCGTGTTTTACTTGCCTTTCCCAGCTCACAGCTCTGTAATGTTCCTCTCTAATAAGATGCGTGTGTGTGTACCTTTATCAGGGTTGTGAACTCCAACAAAAGACAGTGGTAAGAAGCGGGCACATTCAGGAGAAACAGCCTAGTCAGTGGACAAGTACTATGCATACAGGCATTGCTTTAGTCCATGTTGGATGGTTCCAAAACTGATCTTCAGCCCTTCCCTGTCCTCTGGGATACAGATGCACACAGCCAGCGTTTCCCTTTCAATGTGGAAGTAGGTGTCTAAAATGCATCCTAGCCAGAGCAGAATGCATGACCCCCTCATTCTACATACAGGTGCCTCTTCCCATGTCTCCCCACCCAACACCCACAGTTCATGAAATTACAAGCTACACAATTAATTGCTCAGGTAAAAATCCTTGCTATTTGTTCTTTCATCTTTCTTATCTCCCTCTCATTCATAAGTTAGGTCCTGTTTGTTCCATTTTGCAATTATATCCCAAATCCAGTTCCCGCACACTCTCTCCAGTGCTACCTTTGGTCCAAGCCAGGATCATTTCTGGCTTAGACTGCCACACTAGCTGTCTGTGCAGTCAGGTTCAGCTACTGCTTCAGCAAGTAATATCCAAACTTCAGTGGCTTAGCACAATAAAGGATGATTTCTAGTAAGGAGATTCTGCTCCATGCAGTCATTCAAGGACCAGGTTCCTTCAAGTGGACTTTGTCATCACTTACGTCCTCAAAGTGCAGCATCCAGTCAGAAGATGGGAGAAGAAAGAATATGCATGTATTCACAGGAGAAGTTTCAGGACTGAAGCCTTAAATTGACCTATACCATTTCCACCGAAATCCCGCTGGACAAAAGCCAGTCAGTCATAGGGCCCCGCCTGCCTGCAGGGGAGACTGGGTAATGTAGTCTTCCTGTCGGGCCAGCAGGAAAATAAAACACATTTTGGTGAGCACACAGCATTGTTTTTGTTACACCCATTTCCTGCTTCTGTAATAGTGAAAGCATCTTTTCAGATAGATTAAAAGTCAGAGTATGCCGCTGCCCTTTTTAAAGCCTTGCAAAAGCTGCCCACTGCAATTCTATCAGAATGCAAGTTTCTCACCCTTGTTGTAAAATCCTACATAATCAGATACCTGTGAGTCTCTCTGACCTTGGTTGCTTCTACACTTGCTTTTTGTTTACTGTTTTCTGACGTTGCTCAGCAATTCTAAACTCATGGTCTACTTGGGGCTATGGCATCTGCTTGTCCCCTCTGCTGGAACACTCTTCTTAGTCTTGTTTTATTGCACTTTGCAGATATTATGGAGTTTTTTGTTTGCTTGTTTGTTTTACAAATTGAAGGGTTTTTGGCAACCCTGCATTGTGAGATGATAACAGTTTTTAGTAGTAAAGTGTTTTTTAATTAAGGTATGTAATTGGTTCTCTTTTTTTAGACATAATGCAGTCTCACACTCAATATTGAATACACCTTAGTATAATATAAACATAGCTTTTATGTTACACTGAGAAACCAAAAAGTTTGTGTCACTTGCTTTATTGTGATGTTCTCTCTATCGTGATAGTTCTGAACTGGACCTGTAACATCTTTGACATATGCCTATAGCGCCTTCTTATCATTCTGATCTCATCTTAATTGTCACCTCTTCACAGAGGCTGTTCATAATTAACTCATTAAAAGTAGCCACCATACACACCTAATATCTCACTTTCTGTTAGATTACTATGTGCTATTCTGTTTACAAAATTTATAACTGTATATTATTTATTTATTGTCTAAAACCCCTTTACTCTATTAAGAGCAAGAAGCTGGTATCATTACAATAATGACTGGTAGAAGATATGCATAAACTATCAATTTGATGACTGAATGAGCAAGTAACTATTTCAGTTAGATATGTGTTTCGGTTCAGCTTAAACATGATTAAAACTTATTTCTCTCACCTGTTAATAATTCCTGTATAAGTATGTGCGTGCTAAGTTGCTTCAGTTGTGTCCGACTGTCTGTGACCCCATGGACTGTAGCCTGCCAGGCTCCTCTGTCCATGAGATTCTCTAGGCAAGAACACTGGGGTGGGTTGCTTTGCCCTCCTCCAGGAGATCTTCCCAACCCAGGGATCGAACCTGCATCTCTTAAGTCTCTTGCATTGGCAGGCAGATTCTTTACCACTCGTGCCAGCTGGGAAGCCCCAATTCTGGTATAAAAAGCCATGTTTCAACATCAACTTCACAGAATCAAAGTACAAGAGCCTCTTCCTTGTTTCTCTTCTGGCTCTATGGGTTTTGCTAACCTGACTGGTCCACCATGGCTTATGCCTCATAGACCACCCACCGAGCAGGTGGGGTTAAGCTTTTATATCCAGACTCAGAAGTTGAACACACCATTCCCTCTTGTATTCCGTTGCCCAGAACTTAGTCATGTAGTCATACTTAGTTGCAGCAGTAGATGAAAACTGTGTATACTTCAGTATACACAGCTATGTGTCAAGATAAAAACTGCAGGTGAATGGTGTTCCATTATTATAGAGGGGAAATATACTAGAAGAAAACTAAAAATCTCTGCCATAGTATTTGCAATGATTTTTTAATTCCATTTAGAATTTTACAAGGAAAAGTGAAAGTGTTAGTTGCTTTACAAGGGAAAAACACCATTAATAACTGAACCTGCAATATGGATTGACCTCTGTAGTATTTATGATTGTTAAATAGCTAGTCAAGTAGAAATACTGTACAAATATTCTAACATTAACTGCCAATCCCTTTTAAGTATCTGTAATATCCTCACAAAATTCCTACTATAGAACTAGCTCTGTTTTAGCTCTGATTCAACTTATCTGGCATTCGGTTGCCCTGACTCTAGTCTCTTACTCACTCCTACATCCCACACAGTGTTATTTCCCCAGGCTGATCTGGGTTCTTCTTGGTTCAGAGCCCAGTGGACTAATTGCAAAGAACTCGATCTCAGGTTTAATGCAAAGGCATTGCATCGTTATTACTTTGACTCTGTCAACGACTTTCCTATTCCTTTAGCTAGCTCTTTTTCTCCTTAGAAATGGCCTAATCTATGCAAATTTTAAAGTGAAGTGAAAGACTCTCAGTCACAGTCACGTCTGACTCTTTGCGACCCCAAGGACTATACAGTCCATGGAACTCTCCAGACCAGATTACTGGAGTGGGTAGCCTTTCCCTTCTGCAAGGGATTTTCCCAACCCAGGGATCAAGCCCAGGTCTCCCGCATTGCAAGTGGATTCTTTACCAGCTGAAACACAAGGGAAGTCCAAATTGTAAAGGGTGGCTATGAACATTTTGAAAGGGTGGCTTTGTAATACAAACATGATCTATCTCAGCTCCAAAAGCCTGTGAATGTCCTCTGCAACTGCTCTTGGAGGTGGGTTTAAGAGGACTTCTGGTTTCACACAGAGAAGATTAATTCTAGTTTGAGTTTAGGCTAGGAAAAAAAAAAAAAATACTGTGAAGCTCTTCTCTCCAGTGGAAGTTTCCTGACTCCTTTTGAGAGTTCATATCCATAGCTCCACTCACACACCCATCCCCAATCACTAGTAGACCTTACTGTTTCAACTAATTAAATTAAAAGTTCTGCTTGGGTTTTACTTTTTCTATTTCATATGCATTTTCAATGGTTGCAACTGTTTTTACCATCTTGCTACTTGGATTTACTTTTTTCTTTCCCTTATGAGTGCCTTTAGCACTATAAGGATAGAAATAAATTTTCAGGCATATTTATCTCCAAGAAAGTAAGATGAGATCCCTGAAGATAAATCTTTCAACCTTCCAATAACTCTACATTCAAAATATATATATATATAGTATTCATTTGGCACCTGCAAGCCTTCAAACCTCTTTACTCCAGCGTCTCAATTTACTTGTGTTTGGGAAAATTTATTAAAGAATATATGCAGAAAAATCAAGTGTTTTCCTCAATATTGGCAGATGATAGAAATGGGTTATGGCATCCTTAAAAAAGGAAGGCTAAAAAGAAAAGCTTTCAAGCCCAGGACACCCCAATTTATGGAGTTCCTGTGTTCTGACACATCAGCCTACATGATAATATGAATCATCTGTATGTCAGAGTCTTTGTCCATTTCACTGATGCATTTTCCTTAGCCTGACTTGTTATTTGAATGGTGTGGCTGAGTGGTGATGCATACAGTTCTAGACTAGGCTTAAGACATGACCTTGAGCAATTTACCTTCTTTGTGGCTTTGGAATTTTAAAAGGAATGACCAATTTTTTTCTTCTGATTCTTTGAAAACATAGTACTTGTTTTATCCAAAATAGTAGTGTTGAAACTATTAGTATAAATTGAACTGTGAAAGATAAAATGGTGTTTTAAGTGTGGAGTTGCTCACTGTACATTATATTGTAATTTAGCTCAGAGAAGGAGTCTTTAGAAGACCAAAAACTGCATTTTATTTAAATTCTGATATTTTAAAATCAAAAGATTTCTTTAAATGATAGATGGAGGAGTGACAACCAGAAGGTTATAAGTACAAAGCGGTTTTATTTTTCTCCAATTATTGCCTTTGACATAAGCCTTCACATTTTGGACAGATTCTGTAATTTCAGATCAGTTTTAGGTGTTCCACCTCAATCTGTTTCACTCTAAATCTTTAACTTTCTGTCCCATTAGCCAACATTCACTAGTTGTAGGATGGAACATGGCATACTTCTCCCCCAACTAACCCCTTGGAGGGAATGTATATATATGTGGTTATGGTGGATGGTGAATGGGAAGCTTTGGTTTAGCGATACCTGCTTCTGCCCTCTTTTCTAGATCTAGCTCGTCCATAATTTGGAAGGAGAAGAGGAAATTAGGGAGCGCAACCCTCTCGGAGAACCAGGAGAACCCATAGGAGAATTCCACTACCCTCTTCTCCCAAGTCACACTGCACTTCAGTCCCCGATCATTCTGCTGATGTCAACAACTCCAGTCGCTTTCCCATACTTGGTGGAATTGGCAGCCCAATTGTTGGGCTGGAATTGGCAGCCCAATTGTTGGGTTGTTGGCAGCAACCAACAGTCTCTGTTCACACTCACAACTTCCAGGCATGCACACATATCACACTCTCCCAAGAAACTTCTCCCCATACACTAGGAGACAACACTAAAATGGACCTCAGAGTTTGCAGCCCAGAAACTCGACAGCTGGTGTGTGAAAAAGATAAGCTTAGAGCACCGCCAGCTACCACCAGCCATCCTCTCTCTGCCCCAGAGTCCTCACTTTCTTTCTCATGCCTAACTTAATGGTTTCTTTCAGACTGTTACAGATTTTGTGGGAGTTATGCATTTTCTCAGGATACTTTCTGCTCCTCTGTCCCAGGACAGGGCAATTCTGAGGTGACGGGAAAAGTCCCAGTCTTTGCTTCTAATAAACATAGTAAATATACATGACAAACACTATAATGTATTATCAAATTTATCACAAATAGAATGACATTATCAGTAGCCCAACTTTTAGTTTGTGCATTTTAGATTTCACTCTTCTTTTGACTTTAATTTTCTTCTATGTGAAAAGAATTTCTCTTATACCTCCCATGAGTCAAGTCTACCAACTCAGAAATTTCTGGAAACTTCCCACAACTTTAGTTCAGGTAAGATGCAGATTCCAGTTACTCATCTCCATCTCCATTGTTAACCTCTTGGCCCAATCAGTTAATTGTTAGTGCTTGTTTATTCATCTGTAAAAAGGGGAAATAATGTTACTGACTCGCTTCAAAGAGTCCTAGAGATGAAATAATAAAGAGAGAAAATGGCATGAACTATAAGCTCATAAATCATCATTAGACGGTTGAAGATAACAAAAATATTTGTCACTTGGCTTACAGTAACTATTAGTTTTAAAATCCAGCCCTCCAAATCAAATACTTCATTTTTAACACTGGAGAATATTAAAATCTTTAAAGTCTTATTTAATATTAATAATATGTTGAGATATGGCTGTTGTTCTTAATGTAAATATGTCAAGGGATGGTGCACTGAATTCATAATGGTTTGCAATAGTATCATATGAGCAATTTCCCCTTTAGGTAAGCATTCAATGCTTATTACCAATGGATGGCTCTTCTCCATAGCCAGGCATTGTCATTAATCTGTAAAGAAAATCTTTTCCTGTTTTAACTTGTACTTAAATTCTGACTGTGCCTCAGTAATGGGAAATACTACAATATGAACCTAATACAGAAACCCCCACACCTAGTAATGTAAAGAAGTACTGGCAGACTAAATACATTGTTTTCTTGAATAAATAAGAACTTAAAGATTTAAATTCAGGTTTTACAATTCATATTGACAAGTATTTGGGGGAGCCTGAGGCAACCCTCCTCCTGGCTCTACCTTTTTAAGCAGAGAGGTAGTAAAAAGTCCATGACATTTAATTAGGTTTCTTTTTCATGAAATTACCTTGTAGACCTTTCAATATGGATGGTTAATCACTACCTTAGGCAGACATATTTTATTGCCCCAAATTTGAAATGAATTCTAATAAAGGTTCAAGAAGTAGCTTTGGGGAATTTTGACAAAGTTGATGAAAGTGGAGAGAAAAAAGAACCTCATAATAAATACTGTGTTGTTTCATGCTCTCTTTAGACCGACATGTGCAATATTCATTCCTTTCTTTTTCCTTTCCTTTATAGATTGGCATAACTGTATTAGTCAGGGTTCGCAGAGAAACAGGACCAATATATTTATAAGGAAATAATAAGGAACTGTTTCATGTGATTATGGAGGCTGAGAAGTTCCATTATATACATGCAAACTGGAAACCCAGGAGAGGTTGCAGCACATAGTTCTGTTGCAGGAAGGGGAACCCCTTCTGGGGCCAAGAGTGGGCTTTAGTTTAATACTCTGAAATGAATTAGCCCGGAAGACACACATGCTGACAAAGGAAAATACTTTATTGGAAAAGGGTCCCTGGGTGGAGAGCAGTGGGATAAACAACATAAAAGAAAAAAAAAAAAAAAATTAGTGTCCTGTTAACACTTGTGAGTAAGGTATATTCTGAATTAATCAGAGACCAGCCTTCTAGATCTGGCGTATATTATTATTTTCTAATTGGCCTTTTTTTTTCCCAAACTTTAAACTTTTTATTTTGTAATGGGTTATAGCTGATTAACAATGTTGTGGTAGATTCAGGTGAACAGTGAAGGGACTCAGCCATACATAGAGATGCATCCAGTCTCCCCCAAACCCCACTCCCATCCAGGCTGGCACATAACATTGAGGCAGGTTCTCTGTGCTGTACAGTGGGTCTTTGTTGGTTACCCATTTTAAATATAGCAGTGTGGACATGTGCATCCCAAACATCCCCTCCTCTTGGCAGCCATAGGTTTGTTTTCTAAGTGACTGGGAGAATTTTAAAATCTGATCCAGAGATGGCCTGCATCAGAATTCTTTGTTTAAGAAGCAAGTTTCTGAAGTCCAGCTCAATCTACAGAAAAATGTCTGGGGAAGGGGTTTTAGAATCTGCATTTTAACACCTCTGCAGCATAAATCTCAAACATGCTGAAGTTTGAATCTCTGCTTACAGACTCTTTCTTTGCAATAAAATGAATTAAGTGAAAGTGATAGATGATCAGTTGTGTCCGACTCTGTGACCCCATGAATATGGGATTTCCCAGGCAAGAAGACTGGAGTGGGTTGCCATTCCCTTCTCCAGGGGATCTTCTTAACCCAGGGATTAAACCTGGGTCTCCTGCACTGCAGGCAGAATCTTTACCATCTGAGCCAAATATGAAGTAACTGATGCCTAAAAACAGGAACTGGTGTGGAGAGAAAGAGTCGAGACTTTGTTTTTGAACTCTAGCCCCACCACTGATGGAAAAATGGCTTTCTAAAGGAATTTCTTCTTCAGAGTTTACATTTTCCCTTTAAGGAATCATGATTTCATCTGATCAAACACCAGTTCACCATGAAAATATAAAACCCTTTATTTCAATTCTTCTCTTTCCCTGATTTTTCACTAGACTGAAAAAAAAAAAGTTGTAAAATAGAAAGAGCAGAATGTTGCCTTAGTTTTTTGGAATTACAGGTCACTCAGATTGAAGAAAAGCTAAACAGTGTGAAATGCTCGTCCTCATTAGAGGAATGAGTTCAGATTTTTCTTGGTGGGGACAGTATCCCAGTGGAGACCACCATAAAGTGAAGTCCACAGAACACATACCATCAGGATCCTCCACTGCTAATAAAGTCAATTTGTGCCAAGCAGAACAAAGGAAGCTCCTTGAAACAGACAGTAGCTGAATTAACTATCACTTATAGGAGAAGCCACTGTTTTGCAAAGCCATGCTTTCTGAGTCTGAGGTTTAGCTCACTGCTGGACAAGACTATTTGCCTTTCTTTTGAAAATCTGCAGGATAGAAGAATCCTAAATTATAGCAACTGATGAAAAAGTGAGAATTTAATTATAACCAAAGGCCATGACCAGAAATTTCAGGTAAGCCACACTGTATGTGTAACAATTTCTAAATAGAAACAAAGTTGCACTTGAGATATTTCTGATTTGTATCACCTCTAATGTAATCTCTATAAATATGTAAATGGAGATTTTGCTGCAGGGGACTAGTTACAAAGATGCTGGAAGAACTAGAAAATCAAAAGCAGAAGGGAGGACTTTTGTTGCTGCTGCTGTTCAGTCGTTAAGTCGTGTCTGATTCTTTGCGACCCCATGGACTGTAGCCCGCCAGGCTCTTCTCCAGGCAAGAATACTGGAGTGGGTTACCGTTTCCTCATCCAGGGGATCTTCCCAACCCAGGGATTGCACTGGCATCTCCTGCGTCATCTTGCATTGGCAGGCGTATTCCTTCACCACCGAGCCACCTGGGAAGCCCCATTGTCACGTGTGCTGCTGGCAGAAAGTGCCCCAGAAACCACAAGGAAGAAGAAAACCACTTCTCCCCTTCCTGCTGTCTGCTCTTGTACCAGTGCCCATCTATGGAAGCCAGCTGGCAAGAGACCCTAGAAAATACATTTTCAGACAACCACCACCCCGCCCCACACACACATGACACATAGCAGAATGCGAAGGAGTGGGGGTTGAGAGCAAGGAGCAGATGACTGTCACTCTGTTTGTACAATGTGGGGAAGAAATCAAGTTATGAGAGTATAAAACAAGTGGTAGACAGAGACAAGGCAAAAAGACAAGAAATTTTTTCTTCACCTTTCATGTAACGGGAGATGAAATGAGGGAGATTTATGCAAGAACTTCTGCTTCTAGAATAAGTGGTCAATTTGGAGTTGAGACTTATTGAAAAATTCCCTGCAGTTGTTAATTTAGTAGCTCACTGTTGAGTATATATTATGCTCCACAACTGTGCCAGGCAAGGGTAGCTGCTTTTGCAACTGCAAGGAGTGTGGTTTTCCAGTGCTGGGGATAAGATACCGTCTTATCTGTGCCTTTAGGATTTTTACAAACTGTATAATCTGGGCAGAGGATTTATAGATGGCTAGTAAACAAGTGCCTGCATCTAAACGAATCATTTTTCCTTATGGACTGTTCTAAAATTCAATTCCTTGGAGGGAGAGCAATGGGTGGATTCACAAAGCTGCCTGTATGGAGGGGACCTAGCTTTTCAGCAATGCCCTGCCTGAAATAAGAGAAAGGAGGAGAAATGCCCTGGGTTTTCCCTCCCTCTTGCCCTCCAGGCTCCTGTTAATGTCTCCCTTCGGCCAAATCTAGCTGGGAGTCAGAGAGCAAGGGACCCTCAGAAATGTAATTTCCAGGAGAAGGACTCAGAATGGATCCAAGAGCAGTGAGCAAGTGATCGTCACAAGTTCTGACCACCCCTTGACTTGACTGGTATATGCAATTACTTGCCCTTGTTGTTATTGTTTTGTTCAATGTCTGTCTTCCCCATTAGAACATAAGCTTCATAAAAAGGTGTCCTTCATCAACTTTGTTTTCTCCTGCATCTCTAGTGCCTACAACAGTGCCTGACACAGTGCACTGTTAAGAGATTCTTTTACACAATGAGGAGGTTGTGGTTTTTAAAGTAGTTTTTTCTGGAGTACAGTTGCCTTACAGCAAAGTGAATCAGCTATATGTGTACATATAGTCCCTCTTTTTTTAAACTAATTAATTTATTTTAATTAGAGGCTAATTACTTTACAATATTGTAGTGGTTTTTGCCATACATTGACATGAATCAGCCACGGGTGTACATGTGTTCCCCATCATGGACCCCCCTCCCACCTCCCTCCACATCCCATCCCTCAGGGTCATCCCAGTGCACCAGCCCTGAGCACCCTGCCTCATGCATCAAACCTGGATTGGCGTATATCCCCTCTTTTTGAGACTCCTTCCCATTTGGATCACCACAGAGCATTGAGTAGAGTTTCCTGTGTTATACAGTAGGCTCCAATTACTTATTTATTTTATATATACTAGTGTATATATGTCAGTCTCAACCTCCCAATTCATTCCACCTCTCTTCCCCCTTGGTATCCATAAGTTTGTCTTCTATATCTAAGTATCCATTTCTGCTTTGCAAATAAGTTCATCTGTAGCATTTTTCTAGATTCCACATATAAACTTTAATATATGATATTAGATTTTCTCCTTCTGACTTACTTCGCTCTGTATGACAGCCTCTTATAGATTCTTATACATAAAATCTGAATACATACATACAATCTGAATAGATTCTTATACCAAATGAGACAATTGTTATTCTTAACTCAAAATATTTAGGACGTGCCCTTCTACCCAAACTCTTAATAAATGTCTTATTTTTCTTCAAAACCTCTTAACATCTTGAAGTCCATGATTATCTCTGACCAAGAGAGAAGACTATGTATCTCTTAGAATAAGGAATATTTAGGGAAAGGCTGCTAAGGGTTGGGAAAGAGTGCTGTGAATCAAACCATACCAGGTGGTAGAAAAGGCTTAGATTCAGGATGAGTTTGCTGCTCACAAGGACTATCTTGATTTCGAGGATCAGAGATCCTGGCACAGCTAAAAGAATATATTTTTCAAATACATTCTCTTTATTGTTTACATGGAAATCATGTAGGAAGAGAAAATTAGACTGGAAAGCTTTTCCTGAAAGGTTTTATTAAGGAAAAATGTGGTTTTTGCTTATTTAAGCAAAATATAAGAAGATAGTAAACAGTCCAAAAACAAAGAGCATATGGCTGTGCATTTAGGAACATAAATATTCACAAGCAGTATGTCCTGCCTCTGTGTGGTAATTGTCCATGCTACAGAGGGCTGGCAAACATGGATTTGAACTGATTAATTCGTGATCCTGGGGTGAGTGCTTTGAGTAGCTCTACAGCAGCAAGCATCTTAGGTAGGTGAAACAGGAAGTGCATAACATCTCCTCTGCTGGCCAGTTTAAAGTCATTACATGAACAGAGAGACAAAGCAAAGCACCAAAATATTAGCTAACTAAGCAATATCCATAGACTAATATCTCCAACCAGGAAAGTCCTACAGAGAATAGAAGTGCTTTATACATTCAATAAAGAGTAATGGAAGCATGTTGTTTTAGTCTCTAAGCCGTGTCCAACTCTGCTTTGTAGCCTGCCAGGTTCTTCTGCCCATGGGATTTCCCAGGCAAGAATACTCAAGTGGGTTGCCATCTCCTTCTCTAGGGGATCTTCTTGAGCCAGGCACTGAACCCACGTCTCCTGCATTAGCCCGCAGATTCTTTACTGCTGAACCACCAGGGAAACCCAATATAAGCATGCCAAGATCCTAATTATCCTCCACTCGGGGCTCACCACTACTGGTCAGATGTCATAAATATTGATTAGTTATTAATGATCTCCTAAAAGCGACTGAACTGAACTGAACTGAAAAGCAGCTAAATACAGAAGTGTTTATTTAAATGTCAATAGCAGTTTATTTCAGACTGCCCTTAAAATATTAGAGGCATAAACTTGAGATGCTGATCCTGACATTTTGGGGGCCAGATCAGAACCAGGGGCTGTGGTGTGTGGATTAGTCAGGATTTTCCAGCAATACAGAATCAGTAGGAAACACTAATGTGTGTGTGTGTGTGTACACACACACGTATACATATATATATATTTATATATATATATAATTAAGATTTGCTATATAGGAATTGCTTCATGTGATTATGGAGACTGTGGCCTACATTTTGCTCTCGGCAAGCCGGAAAACCAGGAGAGCCCCCTCCCCAACTGTGGCGTAATTCAATCCAAGTCCAAAGGCCCGAGAAGTGAGGGGCCTGTGGTGTAAATCTCAGTCTGAGTCTGAAGGCCTGAGAACCCATGTCCAAGGGCTGGAGAAAGTTGATATCTTGGCTGGAACAGAGAGAGCTCTTGGAGGTGGTCCCTGAGAAGCTGTGACCACCGGTTGACCCTTGAGCTAGATCTGAACAAGTGGAGATTCCTGAGCCTCTGCCCGTCTAGGAATGTGCATTCCACCTACAAGCAGCCTTTTCAGGGATGCAGCCTCGAGAAGGTATGGTGTTGGTGAGACCCTCTGGACTGAATATGTGACTGAGACCAGTGAAGACTTCGCTCTACACTTTCAAGGTTCTGTTGGGTGGATGGGGAGATTACTCATCTTGCCACCACCCAAGAGAAACCTCGTATGTAAGTTCCCTTGCTTGTTAAATCTGCCAACTCTTAGTCCGGAGTAGCTGCTGCTTCTTTTGGTCTATCCCTGCCTTCCATGTACAGGGGCCGGTTTGCAAACCAACAGAGTGAATTTGTGTTTCCTCCCCCTTTTAGTTCTATTCTGATCAGCAGTGGACTGGATGATGCCTGCCTGGGTCAGTGAGGGGCATCTTCTTCATTCAGTCCACCATCCCAAATACTAATCTCCTCTGGAGACGTCCTCATGGACACACCCAGAAATGATGTTTTTCCAGCTATCTGGGCATCCCTTAGCCCAGCCAAGTTAATGAGTAATTATTAATATGTAATGTCCTAATGTCATGAACTAGAAGACAAGGAAGGAAGGGAGGGATGAGGGGAGGAAGAAAGGAAGGACAGACTTTACCAAGGAAATCTAAAAAAAAAAAAAAAAGGTTAAAAGTAAGAAAAAATAAAATTGGGGCAAGAAGGAAGTATGAAATGGATTGCAAAAGGAAATTAGATGAATAGAGAAAGAAAAAAATGGGGTTGAGATGCCTGAGTCCCATCAGCAGTAGGTTGATGGGGTGGGAGGTAGAGTGGCTCCTCTTCCGCCTATTTTTTTTGAAAGTTTTTTTGGCTCCACCTCGAGACCCCAACCAGGGATCCCCAAGACCCAGCAGCAGAAGCACAGAGTCTTTACCACGGGACCACCATGGAAGTCCTAAAGGGTTTTTTTTTGTTTGTTTTTTTTTTTTATGTCGGAGCAACATATGTTGGAGTTGACTTATAGCAATGTGTTAGTTTCATGTGTACAACAGAGTGATTCAGTGACACATACACATGTATCTATTCTTGTTCATGCTGATGTCTTTAAACACAGCCATTGCAGTGGTGGGAGACTAAGCCTGTTACTGACAACTCTGGTTGTTTTTGATTCAAGGACGCCAGGAGCCAGCCCCTACGCTTGTTTTTATTCGTTTGCTCTTGCTGCTTTCTGAGGTAATCATGGATCAGCCCATCTTAAAGAGAAAGATGTCACAAATATTTGAGATCAGAAAACCAGGGGCTGTTTAGTTTCCTTTGTTCTAGCTTCCAAGACCTAGTTTCGAACTCAAGACGTGCACTGATGGAAAGATGAAGAAGTAGTTGATGAATAAATAACCACCTGATGATCGTAAAAGGCAAAATAGTTCCTTTAAACAAAACAGAGATTATGCCTTGGGATCTCAACAAAATTCCAAGTGCCTAAAAAGCATATGGAATGTGTGTGTGTATGTATACCCTTACCTGTGCAGTGTACCAGATGTCACGCTAACCTTTCAACTCCTCTTTTAGCGTCACAGTCAAGTCTCAACAGGTCCCTCCATTAAAAAGAGACCCTAAAAACACAGGAAGCTGTTGTCTTCTGATGTTCTTTTAGAGAATTGAAAACCAGATGAGATCTTATGAACCTCTTAGTGCAAATTCTAGATGTGAAGATTGAAGGTCAAAAAGGTTAAATGACCAGTGCAGATCCACCTAGCCACAAAGAAGTAGAGCGATTTTCCCTAGTCAAGGGGGAAGGAGACCCCCTCCTCAACTGCCATGTCTCCCATGAGGACAGATGGCTCACTCCTTATATTCTGAGGAACAGTTTCTGCTTTTTTGTTCTAATGTGATGCCTATGCAAGGCCTCCAGTGTTACAAGGCAACAGGCACCAGATCCCAGCAGGGGTAAGATTTGGAGTCCAATTACTCATCTCCATCTCCGTTGTCAACCTCTTGGCCCAGTCAGTTGTTGTTAGTGCTTGTTTATTCATCTGTAAAAAGGGGGGGATAATATTATTGACTCGCTTCAAAGAGTCACAGAGATGAAATAATAAAAAGAGAAAATGCATAGGGCCTGAGTTTGAACTATAAGCTAATAAATCATCATTAGACAGTTGAGGATAATGAAAGTATTTGTCACTTGACTCACAGTAGCTATTTCCTTAGTTTTAAAATCCAGACCTCCAAATCAAATGCTTCAGTTTAACGCTAGAGAATATTAAAATCTTTAAAGTTTTATTTAATATTAATCGTATGTTGAGTATATGATTGTTGTCTTTATTGTAAATATGTTAAGGAATTGTGCACTCCATTCATAGTGGTTTACAATAGTATCATATGAGCAACTTTCCCTTTAGGTAAGCATTCAGTGCTTGTTACCAATCTGCTTCGAATGGTGTGAAAAAATATTTAAGCACATGTTACCCTGAGATGAGAGAACTGGGCTGGTTTTGCAAATCTGTGGTCTCAAGTGTCTGATATGTATTCTCTCTGATATTTAATCTGCTTTCCTTGCAAGATCACTGTCTCAGACTACAATGATAATTTCTTTTGCAAGATGAGAGTTCACTTTTAGATTCCTTTTGACCATCATGATTAAAGTAGCATTTGGAATATCCATTAATGTGAACAAACCATTCAAAGCATAACTTATGGTTTTAATTTCGGTAAATATATGTTAGCACCCATTGTATACCATGCTTCCTACTAGGTAGTCTGACGTTCAATTCGTGTGGTATTCCTAAGAAAGAGAAGTATTTTAGAATAAGAGAACCATTATGTCTTTTCTGTTTACATCACTATTATTATTTCATTATTCACATGTTGTAATCTCCTCAAACAGCTCATTAGCCACCCACGGTTTCCCTCTCAGAAAAGAAGTTATTAAAACAGATATTTCATGAAATGAAGTTAGGAGGAAAGATATGGGCCCTTAGTGATGGAATTTATATAATTGTGGCATAATTAGATATGAAAAAAAAGATTTGGTGGGCTAAATTTTCTTTTCTAGTAGAAACCAGCACATTTTGTTAGGACAGTATTGACAGAAATCATGGTTGGATCTCAACAGCCTGGGTTATTGGAGAGCAGAAGTAATTCTAGCTCAGACTGGGTTGGCAAAGAGTGCTGTCAGGGAAACTGACTCAGTCCTAGGGCAACCTTGGGCATTATGTACACAGAGTATCCCCAGAAAATGGGACAGAATCATATCTCTATTCGCTTGACCCGCGCACAAGAGGCTATGCACTGCTGGGACCACATAGAACAGTTACCTCTATTGGAAACGTTAGTCAGTGTCAGGAGTTGCGGAGTGGGGGGGAGGGGGCAGGTGTATTTAGAATCGGGGGGATCAGTGTCAGTAGCACTGTTGGGGAGGTAATTAGAATCAGGGCTCCAAGCTTTAAGCAGGAAAAGAAAGACAAGCCCCCAACTTATAGGTCATGTCAAATGAGCAAGATCTGAAGTGTGGGGACAGTCCTGAACATTGCTGGCCATCACAGAGTCTGAAGTTCATGCCAATAGCAGTATCTGGACATTTAGGGGACCAGGTTTTAAGACTTCAGATCCTAATCTTCTTTTAGTCGAGTCTCTCTTTAGGTCTGTTGATGCAGGTTGTGTCCTAGTTTTATGAGATGTGGTTCTAAATGACGACTTAGTTTTAACAGCCTATGCAGTGATAATCTAGTCTGCATTGTGTTCAGTCTACGTAAAGGCCAACATGAACTATTGGACAGCGTTCTACAGTGTATTTCCGTCTTAAATTCTGACCAGTTTCACATGTGAATTACAAGGGATCTACCCACATAAAGGTTTAAAGAAATTTTTTTCTCCAGCTCCTTCTTCTCCAAGGTCCTGTCCCCTCTCTCCAAATGAATAGAGCAGCACAGCTTGGCTGGGGTTTGGGGGTAGGAGAGTCATGGAAACCAGGTTTCTGCAGATCTTTGCTGACATCTGCAGGGGACACAGAAAGCTACCTGCCCCCTTGACACCCTATATCTAGGTAAAATGGGAAGTCCAAGCTCCCACTCTGTCTCTGCTGATGTCACAGGAGAGTGAGGGGGGAGGGCAATGTTTCTTTCTTTTTTTTTTAATTGGAGGCTAATTACTTTACAATATTGTGGTGGTTTTTGCCATACATTGACATGAATCAGCCATGGGTATACATGTGTCCCCCATCCTGACCCTCCCTCCCACCTCCCTCCCCATCCCATCCCTCAGGGTCATCCCAGTGCACCAGCCCTGAGCATCCTGTCTCATGCATCCAACCTGGGCTGGCAATCTGTTTCACACTTGATAATATACATGTTTCACTGCCATTCTCTCACATCATCCCACCCTCGCCTTCACCCACAGAGTCCAAAAGCCTGTTCTTTACATCTGTGTCTTTTTTGCTGTCTTGCATATAGAGTCATCGTTACCATCTTTCTAAATTCCATATATATGCATTAATATACTGTATTGGTGTTTTTCTTTCTGACTTACTTCACTCTGTATAATAGGCTCCAGTTTCATCCACCTCATTAGAACTGATTCAAATACATTCTTTTTAATAGCTGAGTAACATTCCATTGTGTATTTGTACTACAGCTTTCTTATCCATTCGTCTGCTGATGGGCATCTAGGTTGTTTCCATGTCCTGGCTATTGTAAACAGTGCTGTGATGAACATTGGGGTTCACGTGTCTCTTTCAATTCTGGTTTCCTCGGTCTGTATGCCCAGCAGTGGGATTGCTGGGTTGTATGGCAGTTCTATTTCCAGTTTTTTAAGGACTCTCCACACTGTTCTCCATAGTGGCTGTACCAGTTTGCATTCCCACCAACAGTGTAAGAGGATTCCTTTTTCTCCGCACTCTCTCCAGCATTTATTGTTTGTAGACTTTTTGATAGCAACCATTCTGACCGGTGTCAGATGGTACCTCACTGAGGTTTTGATCTACATTTCTCTGATAATGAGTGATGTTGAGCATCTTTTCATGTTTTTGTTAGCCATCTGTATGTCTTCTTTGGAGAAATGTCTGCTTAGTTCTTTGGCCCATTTTTTTGATTGGGTCGCTTGTTTTTCTGGAATTGAGCTGCAGGAGTTGCTTGCATATTTTTGAGATTAATTCTTTGTCAGTTGCTTCATTTGCTATTATTTTCTCCCATTCTGAAGGCTGTCTTTTTACCTTGCTTATAGTTTCCTTCGTTGTGCAAAAGCTTTTAAGTTTAATTAGGCAACATTTGTTTATTTTTTCTTTTATTTCTATTACTCTGGCAGGTGGGTCATAGAGGATCCTGCTATGATTTACGTCAGAGAGTGTTTTAGGGCAAGGTTTCTTGATGATGTTTGTCCGGAGTAAGCTGGATATTGTCATAAATATTGCCATCCTGCTGGATCACTCACTTTCTGGTCCTTTGGATGGAGAAAGCAGATTATGGGGGATTTTGTTTCTGTCTGTTTCTTTTGGCACTTCTAAGTTAAGGGCTTCTCCAAAAATCTGCACCAAGTCCAGCTCCAAACCTGGGATATATGGAAGGCAAAAAGACAGAACAGGAAACTCATCTCAAGTTGTTAATGTCCCAAGGCCCCTGGCCTGTGTACACTCTTCATTCCACTTCTCAAAGTCTTATGCTTGTTTGTTTTTTTAAGTCTAGAGCTTTTATGATTATACTTGGCAAGAGATGGAGCAAGAAATGAGTTTTCTCCATGTTGTCTGAAACCATAAGTCTCACTTCAAGAACAGCATTAATTGTTATAATCATTAACAAACCACGTTCTTCCCTGTGACTGTGCTTTTGGGAACTTGAACTAATGTAAAGTTTAGACCAAGATCATTTGGCTGGCGTTTTCTTGGGAAACGTTATTATTGACTTCACGGGGAGATAAACAATCTTCTACTGGGAAGAGTTTTCTCAGTTCCAAGCAGTCATTTCCAAAATCCCTTCCCATCAGTTCCACTTGGCCAATAGAGACCTATAACTGCATCCAAGATTTGAAGGCATGTTTGTTTCAAAGGGTGTTTTGGAGGATACAATAAAATACAAACATATTGATGTATGCTATTTAGCGAGGTCCTCCTTTGGAAAACGAAAATGGGGAGAAGCATGTCAGACTTGAAATTTTTTGTCTTTTTCTGCATGAGTGGCAATATTTTAACTCAATAAATGATAATAACCCATCACAGTAAAAATCCACAGAAATCTATAAGTGGGTCCAAAAACATCCAGGTCACACTATTATAAAGTTAGTGAAATGATGAGGGTGAGCCATCCAAATTTTTATAACCAAAAATTTTTACATGAGCCACATCATCACAGGGTTTTGCCATAGCTACCACCCATCTCATGCTGATCTGATGTCAAGATTTACATTAAAGGCATAATCCGGTGCAGATTTCATTATTCTCTTTCTATAAATGAAGAAATTAGGATTCAGGGAAGTTAAAAAATTTGCCCCATGTCACACAGCCTGAATATGGCAGCATACAGAAAGAAAATGAAACAATTTAGGCTCCAAAGGCTCAGCTTTAACCCCTGCTCCATCCATTCCCTCAAAGACAGTCTATGCCCCAGGCTAATTCAGGCTCCAGCTCTCAGTGCTATTAAGGTTTGTATTATAGTCTCTTCCTGAGCTGGTTTATGCTAGCTGAAACTCATCCCACAAGTGGAAGTGATGTCAGCTTGGAGGACAAGACAGAGAATGGGGCTTGGCACATGCCCACTAGCATCAGGAAAGCAGCCTAGAATAGAATATCCTTTGTGCAATGCCTGCTTTGAACTGGTTGAACTGAAATGTCTCATGTTTCACTGGGGTTTTTTTTATTATTATAATTCAATTAATATTTATTAAACACCCAGTGTGTGAAAGTGCTCATGGAGGGATGGGACCCTCCTATAGATCCAAACTGAATTGAGTAACTCTTGGCCACAAGACAGGATACACTTGTCAGCTCCCAGGCTTCTGTCAACTCCTTGTGTTTGGCACACTCCCTTCTCATTCTTGGCTCCCTTCCACGCTGTGAGGATGGACACAACACTTGGTGATGTTGTCCGACTTAGTGCAAACTGCTGTCAGCATTTCTCTCCCAAGTCTCTGCACATCAACTCTTATCCGATTGCTGGACTTTGACCCTTAACCCCCTTCAATCCTTTATCCTCATGGAGCCAGAATTCTGTATTAAAAAAAAAACTAATCCTGACTTTTTTGCCTTGCATCCTTCAGTGGCTCCCTATTGGACTGAAAATAAAAGCAAAACTCTTTCACATCATCTACAAAAGCCCAGTATTTTTCAATCCATACTGTATCTCCAGCCACGTTCTACAGTTGTTTCTTAATGACTCAGCCATTCACATATGTATGTGTCCATGAGTGTGTGTGTGTGTGTGTGTGTGTGTTTTGTTCTGAGTTCTTCTAATTATCGCTCCAGTTCACCACCTTTGTACATCCTGTTCCTTGTGCATGAAATGATTCTTCTGTCTTTCCCCAGCACTCACCCTTCAGGTGTTCTCACCTTGGATGGCATTTCCTTCACCCTCCCCAGATACAAAGTATGTCCTTTGTTGTTCTCTCCACCAAACCCAGTCCTTTCCATCATGACATTTAAGTGCTTTGGTAATCTTATATTCACTGGTATGTTTATTTATTTGATATCTCTCTAGCTCATTAGATGGTAAATGGCATTTTCAAAGAATATTTCTTGAGCGAATGAATGATTTTGCAATGATCTCTTATTGAAAGTCTACTCTTATTTTCGTTTTGTCCCATTTACTAAAACCCAGATATAATTCTCTCCACCTTCTGCAAAGTGCATAGAAGGCACAGAATTGAACCAAAATGATAATTTTTTCACAGGCTCTTTTGCACATCCAGAAGGCAAATTTCATTGCTGGAATCCTCCTCCCAAGATATTCTAAGTCAGAGGTGTGCACATTTTTTCTGTAAAAGGCCAAATGCTAAATATTTTTAATCGTATTGGCCATGAGATCTCTGTTGTGACCCCTCAACTCTGCTATTGTAGGGGGTGAGAAGCTGTAGGCAAAAGGTAAGTGAATGTGAATAAATAAGTTCCAATAAAATTTATTTTCGAGTCAGGAAGCAAATTTGGGGCAGCAGGCTAGTTTGCCAACCCCTGTACGTACATAATCAGCTCTAGATGACATATCTGTATTGCCTAGATTTGTGCTAAAACCTCCTGTCTGATCCTTTTTCACCTGCGTCCTTGCCTTCTATTCCCATCTCAGCCACCAAGGTGATCTCGTCCAGTGGTCTCCCATCTCGCTCCACATAAAAGGCAAAGTCTTCACTGTGATCTGCACGGCTGAGTCTGCCCTCATCTTGATCTCTCTGATAAGTGGTAACTGTGGTCTTCCCTGGTAGCTCAGCTGGTTAAGAATCCACTTGCAATGCCGGAGACCCCAGTTCGATTCCTGGGTCAGGAAGATTCCCTGGAGGAGGGCATGACAACGCACTTGGGTATTCTTGCCTGGAGAATCCCATGGACGGAGGAGCCTGGCGGGCTACAGGCCATGGGGTCGCAAAGAGTCAGACATGACTGAGCGACTAAGCACAGCGCAGCAGTATGCTCGGTCAGCTCTTTACGACCCTACAGACTGTATAGCCCACTAGGCTTGTCTGTCCCTGAAATCTTCCAGGCAAAAATATTGGAGTGGTTTGCCATTACCTTCTCAAAGGGATCTTCCCAATTCAGGGATCAAACCCGCATCTCTTGCATCTCCTGCACTGGCAAGTGAATTCTTTACCACTGAGCTACCTGGGAAGCCCCTCCAGCCCAACACTGGCCCTGGGCTGCTCCTTGACCATGTCAGGCAGGTGCCTGCCTCGGTGCCTTTGAATTTAATGTTTCTTCTGCCTGAAATACTCTTCTCCTGAAGACATCAGAGCTATTTCTTCACTTCTTTCTGGACATCATCCAAAGTTGTTCTCATGGTAAGGTATTTCTTATCCACTCTAAAATTGCCTCTCTCTATTCCAGACACATATGACTCCCCTTTTTTGTTTTCTTGATTCACCAATACATAATGCATTCTATTTTGTGCTTATTTATCTTATTACTTGTCTTCTTCATTAGAATTTACCCCCATGAAAACAGGGGCCACCTCTGTCTTCATCACTTCTGTATCCCTAATGCTATAGTAGTGCTTAGGGCATAGTATATTATATACTCAATAAATGTATATTGAATGAAAGAGTGGACGAGGCAAGTCATTTTCCCTTATAGAATTCCTGTGCCTGAGCCAAGACACCATCACAAGTAATTTTTCTCCTTTTAATATTCAAGAAAACAAGTCAAGTTTCTTGACTTGTTGAAAAAATATATATATCACATTGTGTTCATCTTTGTACTCAGATTAAGAATGCTTAATAGTTATATTTTAGCAATTTCATTTCATCTGAACTGACTCTCTGTACTGACAGGATGAAACTAGAGGGAGGGAAATTAAGTTTCAAAACTCAAAAAGAAGTTTTATCTTGCTTCTAAATTAAATGCATGTGCAGAAATTGGTCCTTGAGAAGTTTTACTTAAATTCCCTGGGTGTTTGTGAATGTATTGACCAGACCCTTAGCTCATGGGTCAAAATAATGTCAGAAAAACTCTTCTTCGATCCAAGAACAAGTGATTTTCCTAGCTTTCAGAAAGCACTATGTGAATCTATGTTTCCTTTGTACTTTAGAACAAAGGAAACCAAGTTTTTCAGAATTTGTAAGTGTGCATGGGTTACTTATAAGCATATGAAATTGACTCAAGGTAACGCATATTTGACAAGTACACCGACAAAAGAAAGATTAGAATTTGGACTTATTTATATGTGATTAAAAGGAAATCAAAGTAAAGAAAACTAGCTGACAGTTTTTAAATTGGATGCTTTGTTTGAAATGGAAGGGAAAACCATTGCTAATTAATCTTCAGACTGAAATCATTGTTAAGACCTCCTTTCTTTATCAATCCATATCCCCTTTGTCTTTCTGTGTTTTGGAAGCATTTTCTTCATTTCAGCTCTCCCATGTATTCATTTTCCTGAGCTCTTATAGTTTCGCCTCTGAGTGACACACAGTGTCTTGAACATAGAAGGTAAATGAGTGCCTGTGCCCTGGATTAAAGTATCTTGAATTCTTATTTAATTATTTCTTAAAGATATGCCCTTTTTCAATGAGACTGTAAACCCCTCAAAATAAAAGGTATCTGGACCTTCTTTCTCTAATCCTTAATACCCAAAACACACTAGTTATTGAAATACCTGTTGGGTTTGATTATTTAAAAATAGAACCATTTCTATGCAGGATATATTTTAGAAATTAAAGAATTATAATTTTTCAGCATTTAAAATGAAGCATTTTACAGAGGTTCAAGAGGGAGGGAACATATGTATACCTACGGTGATTCTTGTTGATGTAGCAGCAGAAACCAACACAATAATGTAAAGCAATTATCCTTCCATTAAAAATATGTTTTTTAAAAAAGGAAGCATTTTAGTAAAGCCTCGTCTTGTAAGAGGAGCCAGACAATGTTAATTTATCCAAAGTCAGACAAGGTATTTGTGCTGCTTCTGCTGCTGCTGCTGGTATCGCTGTTTGTAAAATCTTTGCTTCCCCAGAGTTTTCAGAATAGTGAGTGGGAAATAAGAGTTCAGCTAAGGAAATAACACTCCAACACTAGGTATTGACCTGCTTATTTTATTTTTAAGGCATCAGTGGGTCTGCATTTATCTCAGGCCAGTAGAAGATTTAGTTTTTAAAAAAGAAAGGAGGAAGGGAGGGGAAAAAAGCCTCTGGTAGGAAGAAGAAAAAAAGAAGCAAGATTTAGAAGACTAAATCCAAAGAGTCCCTTCTTAGAGTCTAAAGGGAGGATATAAAATAATGATAATAGTCATAATAATAATAAGCAAGTGATTTGTGAAATACTGGGATTTTATTCTGATCTAAGAACCAAGCTCCCTGCCCCTTTGGGGTCAGTATTCTCCACTCATTCCTTCCCTCCTTTGCTTAACCACTGTGCATCTGTAATACACACCATCTCTCACCGTCTCCCACCTGACTTCTCTCACAGGAATACTAAATTGGTTTAAATCATGTGGGAGCGTTATAAATACTGTTTGGTGATGAGAATAAATTGGTTCAAATCACACAGGTACTTTCCTAAGTGCTGACTGATGAGGAAGTTTAGATATGCCATAATTCATAAACAAAATGAAGAAGGTTACCTGGCAAGAGATGAGAGGTAGGAATAATTTTTTGTATTTACGAAATGCAAAGGGAAGAGAAATAAACACATCCTAAATCATTCTGCGAGGCCAATATTACCCTGATTCCAAAACCAGAGACCTCACAAGGAAAGAAAGCTATGAACCAGTATTACTTTTGAATACAAATGCAAAAAAGTTTTTACAGAATATTAGCAAACAAAATTCAACAACTTATAAATAGGATTATACTCCATGACTAAGGGGAATCTATCCCATAAATTCAAGGTTAGTTTAATATCTGAAAATCAGTTAATATAACACACTATCTCAATAGAAAGATCAGAAACAACATGATCATCTCAGCAGACATAGTAGAAGAGGTATTTGAGAAACCTCAACACCCTTTTGTGATAAAAGACGCTCAACCAACTAGGACTAGAAGGGTACTTTGTCAACTGGATAAAAAATGTTTGTGAAAGCCCAAAGCTAACATCATATTTTTAAATGAACATTTTTCCTTTAAGATTAGGAACAACACAAGGACATCTACCCTCACCATTTCTTTTTCTTTTTCTTTTTTTCATTTATTTTTATTAGTTAGAGGCTAATTACTTTACAATATTGTAGTGGTTTTTGCCATACATTGACATGAATCAGCCATGGATTTACATGTGTTCCCCATCCCGATCCCCCCTCCCACCTCCCTCCCCATCCCATCCCTCAGGGTCTTCCCAGTGCACCAGCCCTGAGCACTTGTCTCATGCATCCAACCTGGGCTGGTGATCTGTTTCACCCTTGATAATATACATGTTTCGATGCTGTTCTCTCAGATCATCCCACTCTCGCCTTCTCCCATAGAGTCCAAAAGTCTGTTCTATACATCTGCATCTCTTTTTCCATCTTGAATATAGGGTTATCGTTACCATCTTTCTAAATTCCATATATATGCATTAGTATACTGTATTGGTGTTTATCTTTCTGGTTTACATCACTCTGTATAAGATACCATTTCTATTTAACATTGTACTGGAATTTCTGGCTAGGACGGTAAGGCAAGCAGATGAAGTAAAAGTCATTCATATGAAAGGAGGAAGCAAAATTATATCAAAGATAACATGATCTCATTATAGAAAATCCTAAGGAATCCACCCCAAAATGTTTGGAACTCATAAAAGCATTTGGCAAAATTGCAGGATCAGTATAAAAAAGGGAATTGTGCTTCTGAAAAATGAAGTGAAAGTGTTAGTTTCTGAGTTGTGTCTGACTCTTTGCAACCCCATGGACTACAGCCCACCAGGCTCCTCAGTCCATGAAATTCTCCAGGCAAGAATACTGGAGAGGGTAGCCATTCCCTTCTCCAGGGGATCTTCTTGACCCAGAGATCAAACCTCAGTTTCCTGCATTGCAGGTGGATTCTTTACTGTCTGAGCCACCAGGTACTAACAATGAACAATCCAAAAGTGAAATTAAGAAAGCAGTTCCATTTAAAATAGCATTATAAAGAATAAATTTCTCAGCAATGAAATTTACCAAAAGCAACACAAAATTGCACTCTAAAAATTATAAAACACTATTAAAAAAAAAAAAAACTTTAAAAGACCTAAGTAAATGCAGAGACATTCCATGTTCATAGACGACAAGACTTTCCATTAATCCACAGTAATGAGGACCGGTGGTACTGGCAGAAGCATAGACATGTAGATCAGTGGAACAGAACTGAGAATCCAGAAATACATTCTTCCATTTATAGTCAATTTTTTGACACAGATGCCTAGATAATCCAGTGGGGGAAAAGTGATATTTTCAGCCAATGATACTGGGACTGTTAGATATCCATAGGAGAAAGAATAAAGTTGGACTTCTTCACACTATAAGTAAAATTCAACTCAGAATGGATCATAGACCTAGATGAAAGATCTATAACAATAAATCTCTTAGAAGAAAATATAAGAATATCTCTTCATGACCTTAGTTAAGCAAAGTCTTCTTAGATACGACACTAAAAGCAAAAGCAACAAAAGATGGATAATTTGGGCTTTCTCAAAATTAAAAACTTCTGTACTTCAAAAGATAGCATCAAGAAAGTGAAAAGACAACTCACAGAATGGGAACTGCGAGAAGCCCAGATTTGTGGTATATGCAATACTTTATAGCCACGCTCTGAAGGGAAGAGCCTCTTCTTGACCCAGATCTATTAATACTTGGATGTTCTGCTTTAGTCTTACTTCTTGTCTCTTATATGAGCAAATACTCTTCCACAAATAGATACCTTCACACTTAAGCCCTTCACTGGATTCTTCTCCAGGGAGAAATTGACCTGTCTTCCTATTTCTAGAGAAATAGGGAGATTCTGACATCCAGTGGCCCTACCACCAATAGCGACCTAAAAAGCAAACTTATTTCTTTTCTTCCTCTTTCTTCCCTTCTGTCCTTCTTTCTTCTGTTCTCATTCCCACTTATTTCTGCACAGTGACATAGAGTTCTTCCTCTTGCAAGAGATGCATGTCTTTCTGGAGTGACTTTGCCTTTACTAGAAGGATGTCTACATCAGGTTGGGAGGTGCTATGCCATGCTCAGTTGTGTCCGAATCTTTACAGGCCCCCTGGACGATAGCCCACCAGGCTTCTCTGTCCATGGGATTTTCCAGACAAGCATACTGGAGTAGGTTGCCATTCCTTTCTCTAGACTGGGAGGTAGAGGGCTCCGTTATCCTCCCAATGAGTTTTACCATCAGCAGACTTCTCCACTGCTGTTTAGCTCAGGTCTTTGTGTTTAGTCTGTTTCCAAGACCCCTAAAAATATCTGTGGGTGGTAGCATGCACTCATTAAGCTGACCCTGAATCTCCAGCACTGCTGATGAGACCTTCTTTCACTGACCCTATATTTCTATGCTTCTTCATGAGGCAGATTCCTTAGACACTATATATGATTTATAGCTTTGTCTAACTACTGCAGAGAAGATAAAACGGAGAACAGAGTCAGGTCAAATAGTGGGAATGGTACTCCTTAAGCATACATTTAAATATTAATATTAGAATAAAAGATTCTGGAAGTGCCCTAGAATTTTAGTTATAGAGTTGTGATGGTTAAAATGCAGTTTCGAAATATAAAATGTGGGACTTCCCTGGCAGTCTAGTGGTTAAGACTCCACCTTCCCATGTAGGGGGGTGTGGGTTTGACCCCTGGTTGGCAAGCTAAGGTACCATATGCTTCACAGCCAAAAATCTAAAACATAAAACAGAAGCAATATTGTAACAAATTCAATAAAGACTTTCTAAATGGTACACATAAAAAATGTTTTAAAAAATCAAAATGCTGTTTTGGAAGGATTCGATAATAATGAGTAGAAAACTGCAGCTTTGATGTGATGTGTCTATGATGTGGCTTCTATATATGCAGCACCAGGCTCTGTGCTCTTTCACTGATCATCTCATAGACAGAGTGTGGAAATCGGTCATCCAACCGATCAACTGTCCTCCTCTCTGGGTTCTATGCAGTGGAGACTATACACCCAAGGAGCTAAAGGAGAGTCAACTTTTGATCCTTATAAATGAAGTCACACTATTTTCTAAAGTCCCTGGTAAAGCTGGAATGGTGACCTTATATGGGGCCAGAATCAGTGCAGTGATCCCTACTTAATGAATCTTGAATCTAGATATTTTCCCCGCCTACCTGTAGGAGAATTAGATCTTGAAGGTATCCTTCCCTAAGATTTCCTTAACAGTCAACTGCATGGGAGACTGTGGTTTGCCTCACAAATCCAGTTGCTGTCAGAAAAGAGACCAAGGTTAAGAGATGAATAACCTGCCTTCCTTTAGAAGGGCGTGCCGGGAGCTGTGCCTTCTCAGGATGAAGAAGCTGAGGGCAAGCCCTGACCCTTTTTCTTCATCTGTTATACAAGTAGTGCAGGAAAAAGAAATGGGGCTCAGTTTGTTTATTGTTTTAGAGGAATAGTGGCCAATCCAGTGATAAATTGTTACAAGTGTTATCAGGCTCTCACCATCAGATCAGCTATTGCTAGTGCTTAGAAGAGTGTGTTTAAAGAGAAAAAGGAAAGAATGGGAGTGTCCTCTCCAGCACTATCTAAATGAGAGTAGAACTGAAGTCTCCTCTTCACGGAAAAGAGAAGTAGGGGTAAGTATTCCCTTTCCAATGTGCGAGAACACCAGAAATCTTGGAAGCTCAGAGGCACACATGCATTAATCAATTTTACAATGAATATTTACTAAGTGCCAAGTACTGCTTTAGGAAAGGGACGTATAAAGATCATAGTAAGACACAAATACTGCCCTCAAGATCGTGGTCTACTCTCTTTAGGGTGAGTTGGGCTTCCCTGGTGTCTCAGACAGTGAAGAATCTACATGCAATGCAGGAGATATGGGTTTGATCCTTGGGTTGGGGAAGATTCCCTGGAGAAGGGAATGGCAACCCACTCCAGTATTCTTGCCTAGAGAATCCCATGAATGGAGGAGCCTGGTGGGCTACAGTCCTCAGGGGAAGAGACGACTAAGCGTACACACACTGAAGATTTGAGTTCTGGTTCTGAGTACCAAAAGAACTCTGTAAACTTTACATGCCTTTGCTTCTTCTGAATCTCCATTTCCTAATCATTTAATGAAAGGGGAAAATGATCTGTTCATGAGACTCACATGCAGTGATGTGTCTCAGGACCCCTTCTGTGTACGTCTCTTCCTTTGCAGGAACACACACATTACCAACACAGGTCCATTTTAGGAAAGAATATGAATGAGTTATTCATCCAAAGGAATGAAGAACCATGTTTACATGGTGGATCTTCCCAGGCATATTTCCATTTTCATGGAAGACTAACCACTTAAGTTGAACCATGATTTGCATGCTGTAGGAGCTTAATTAATATCTGCTGATTAGTTGATGGGTTTCCTTGAGAGACATCTGTTTTATTGAAGATTCCCATACCAGTTAATGTAGTCTACTTCTTGAGAAATCTCAGAAAGTGTCAAAGAAATAATACGTTTTAGAAGTTACTGACATTATTTCATCAGCTCTTTACTTAACATTTCTGGGTCCTAAATTGTTCTCAGTTAATTAGAGGTGAAAAATGTTCTGGAAAGAGTAATGTGAACCTGCTTTGGGGTTTTGTTGTTGTTGTTGTAATTGCTGAAATACTCCTGGGTTTTCTTATGTCTCTGAGGATCAGAACTTTCAGATGGTCACATAGGCTAACTCATCCTTCCAAGGTCCAGTTAGTTGTTTCAGAGCCATAGTTATCTGAGAAGTTTTCATTTGACTCTTTCTTTTCATCGTTTCTTGATTACTCTTTGCCTCATAGAAATGGGCAGGATAAAGTCCCTGAGGATTCTCAACACAGAAAGGAATAAGATTTATCCCATGACAACAATAAGAGTTTCATGCTGTTTTCACTCCTTGAGGCTATGTTTGGTGGCCTGGTGTGTTATCCTGATTAACTGTCATCTCTTTTGATGACTTCAAGAATGAAACACAGCAGTGGGCTGTACTACACTGTGAGCATTTAGCTAAGACCCCAAATGAATGTTCAACCGTAAATAAAAAGTGATGGCTACTACTTACTGAGTTTTTAATATGTGCCAAGGACTCAGGTAAACACTTGATGTGGATGATCTTGTTTATTATTCTGAGCAACACACTGTCAGGCTGTTGTTCAGTCACTAAGGCATGTCCAGCTCCTTGCCACCCCATGGACTGCAGCACGCCCCTGGGAGTTTGCTCAGATTCATGTCCCTTGAGTCTGTGATGCTATCTAACCGTCTCATCCTCTGCTGCCCTCTTCTTTTGCCTGCAGTCTTTCCCAGCATCGGGGTCTTTCCCAATCTGCACACGAGAAAATTGACACGGAGAGGTTGCTGCTGAAGGTGTGGGGGTAGGAAGCGATGCAGCTGGGGTGTGAACTGGGGCATGAACACAAGAGCCGCACTCAGGGCCCCCCTTCTAGTCTGCTATCCGCCCAACCACTGTCCTCTATCCCTACCTAACCACTGTCCTCTATCCCTGCCTAACCACTGTCCTCTATCCCTACCTAACCACTGTCCTCTATCCCTGCCTAACCACTGTCCTCTATCCCTGCCTTCGGGAAGGGATACATCTACCATCTAACTTTTTCTGAGATGACTCCCTTGGTTAATTTATGCTGTGATAAAGCTAAATTCAGCTGTAGATCACTGAAAGGGGACAGATTACAGGGAAAGACAGTGAGAAGAGGGCCTTTTCAACTGAAAAGAAAGCCTGTACTCATCAGGGATATATTCAAATGACACCAGTTCTGTCACCTAGAGAGGACCCTCTAGGAAATGGTCTCCTTGCTCGGCGCCCAGCTGCTGGAACTGAGCTGGCTGCCCTGAAACCCTGCTGTGAACTTTCTGGAAGTGAGTCTGGTTTGTTCTGTGAGCTGCAGAATGAATCAAATTCGTAGCTGGAAATCTCCCTTTCAGCTTCTTGCCTGCGGGATGAGAGTGATTCTATCAGCGTAGCCTGAATAAGAGCATTCATGTAAGGAATGCCACAATTAGCTGAATCCAGTTAACCAAAAGCCTCTATCTGTTATTCAACACTTTTCTGTAAAGAACTTCTAAGGACAGAGAAGGCAAATTTCAAAACAGTCACCACAGAAGAAAACTTCTAAGCTTTTCTCTAGGCCTGGTATACATTCAGTGCAAACTCCCACATTTCTGCAACTTTGTAATATTGTTCACTACTTGCTGTCATTCATGGGCACACTAATTGTGTACCAGATATTTGTATAAAAGGATTCAGGTGTCTGGGTCTCCTTTAACACAGCAATTCTTTGAAGCAGATATTACTTGTTTTTTTCCATTTTACAGATTGGCAATCTAACCAAATGATGGAGTTCATTATTTGCCAAGGTCACACATCTAATAGATGGTAGTGAGAAAGCTTGGGATTCCCAGGTGGCTCAGTGATAATGAATCTATCTACCAATGCAGGAGACGTGGGAGATGCGGGTTTGATCCCTGGGTTAGGAAGATCCCCCTGGAGGAGGGCATGGAAACCCACTCCAGTATTCTTGCCAGGAAAATCCCGTGGACAGAGGAGCTGGGTGGCCTACAGTCCGTGGGGTTGGAAAGAGTTGGACACAGTTGAACAACTGAACATACATGCACAGTGAGCAAGCTTAAACCCACAAAACTCAGTTTTTCAAGCAGTATCCCAAATTACCTTCCTTTTATTGATGCATAAAGATGATGAGCCTGAAGTATCTTATTCAGTAAATAATAAAAACTAACGTTTATTGAGTGCTTCCTGGGTTCCAAGCCTGCTCTAAGTGTATTACAACTCTTACCTCATTTAATCTTCATCTTAATCCGTTAAAATAGGTAGCTTTTTAATCCCTATTTTCCAAACTAGGAAAATGAAATACACAGAAGTTAAACTAATTCACCCCAAACCACACATCACAGTGATGGAGCCAGAACTAGAAGCAAAATATGTTGCCCCAGAGTATGTCCTTTTAATTGCTACATATAATGCCTTTTTCCCTCGTTTGAAGAACTGGTTGCAGAAGAGGAATACAAGTCTAATGCATTTTAGAAAGATTTCCAATAAAGTTAATCAACCAATAAAAGCGGAATCAAAAAGGAAGTTCTGGTTGATTAATTTAATGACGGTTCAAATAATCAGATGATCCAATTCCTGAGCTTCTTGTTTAATTGAGTTTCCACTGATTTCAGGCCATTCTGTTCAGAGAGAATTCTCATTCATGGGATGTTAAATTTATCTTCATTGGTAAGAAAGGCAGCAAAACCTTGAAGGATGCTCCCAGAAAACTCTCCCTTTGAAGCATTATGCTTTTATCAAGGATTTGTGCTACAACTTTGAAGATTTTCTTTTGAGTGATATTCATAAGAAACCACAACTGTGCATAATTTAAATTTGCTAAGTAAGAGTCCTTCCATTTCAAACGTGTTTCTTAATGATTGAAGCAGACATTTTAAAAGCATTCTCCAGCTCTTGGTGTTATAGAAATCCTCAGTCATCATCACTTCTCCTCTTTGTAGGATAGAAGTTCCCCCAAGCTTGAAATTAATGAACCATTAAATTCAGGCATACGGATATGATATAGTTTTCAAATGGGAAAAATGGGAGTGATTAAACTTCAAAGTGATGACATTTTACCATATCTTCCTAATGGGAGGCACTCAAGCAATGTCCTTCAAATGATTGAACTAATTTTTCTAACTAATTTTTGTTCTTTGAATGTCTTTAGCTCAGTAAATACTTAGAGTATCTTTATTTTCTTTTCTACAAGTTCTTATTTTTTTTTCCTTTTATATAATCTCTTACTCTAGGTCTTTATTTTTTAAGTACATGCTTATGTTTAGTTTGTGTGTGTGTTGCTCAGTCATTTCGGTCGTGTCCAACTCTTTGTGACCCTACGGATGGTAGCCCTGCAGGCTCCTCTGACCATGGGGTTCTCCAGGCAAGAATACTAGAGTGGTTTGCCATGCCTTCCTCCAGGGGATCTTCCCAATCCAGGGATCACTCTTGATGATTGTAAGGTTTTTAGTCCCACCAGTCATTCTCCCATCCATTGCTCTCTCTGCTTAAAGCAATGACTTTTTGTTCCTCATGACTCCTTCTCCCTTCTCCTGTTTCAACATCCATGTTATCTTCCTTTCTGAGCATCTTTCCACTACCCACATGCCCAACAGGCTTTCTCTTTTTAGTGAGAGTACAACTAAAATATGACTGCCACCAGAAAACCATCCCTTTTACTAGTGACATGGTTTGAAAATTCGGATCCTCCAGGGATTAATTCTGATCCAGTGCTCCTGTTCCAACTCTTATACTTCTAACTCCTACACTCAAAGAATTCAATGCATAAAGTCACCAGTAATAAAAATTTTAATTAACTCATTTTCCAAAACTACTTATTTAGTATAAAATATCAATGTCCTCCAGCCAAAGACCATCTGGAATACTAAGATAATTGAACAAATTTGGGTTTATTGCCTCTCTGCAGTCAGGAAGAACATACACCATTGGGGACTATGAAGCATTTTGGGAAGAAGATTTTAGAATGGACGGCTACGATTTTTTGAAAGTGTTAGGTGATTCGGAAGAGGGTTGAAGGCAGCATGGTTAAGTTACTGTCAGGAAGAGAGGGTAAATCTGTCATCAGTGGTCTTTAACAATTCTTATACCTAGAAGGCAAGAAGACCAGACCAAGATTAAAGTGTGATTGATAAGGAGGCAGAAATCAGGACTTGCCTGGTGGTCCAGTGGTTAAGAATCCACCTGCCAATGCTGGGGACACAGGTCCCCTCCCTGATCTGAAAGAATTCCAGATGCTGAGAGGCAGCTGAGCCATCACACTGCAAGTACTGCGTCCAGGCACCTAGAGCCCGTGCTCAGCAGCAAGGGAAGCCTCTGCAAGGGAGAAGCTTGCGCACCGCAACTAGAGAGTAGCCCCCACTGGCCGCAACTAGAGAGAGCCCATGTGCAGCAACAAAGACCCAGTGCAGCCAAAAATAAATAAATACAAATTTTTAAAAAAAAGAAGCAGCAGCAATCAACCCTACCAGGCTTGATGAAAGGATGTTTGGTCTGTTTTGTTTTGGACAATGTTTGCATTTTGTCTGTGCTCAGTCACAATTAGAGTGGTCTTATTTTGCTTCAGTCTGTCCCCAGTCACAAAGTGATCCTGTCTGATGCTTTTTTTTTTTTTTTTGCCAGACCATCTGTGGGCAACAGGACAACACTAAATCTAGCTATGAGGGCCAGACCAGTTCCAGGCAACAACAAGACCTACTTGACAGCATTCGGCTACCAGGGCTGCTTTTCCCTTTCTCAAAAATATATTCCTTTCGTAAAACTGGAAGACATGGAAAGCACTGGGAAGAAAATGAAAAGCTTCCTGGGAGTTATTTTCTCCCAGAATGGGAATACCAGATTGAGGGAGAGACTGAGAAAGCAAGCCGTGCTGGCTTTGCAGTGGAGTTCAGCTCTTGACAGCGCTGAGTTCCTGCAGCAAGGAAATCTGAAAAGATAAACTCAGAGTTGCCCTCAAAAGCCAACTCAGCTCTGGTGGGAAAGAGAGTAGGAACCAGGTTGCATTGAGAAGCTGGCATGCGTGTGTGCTAAGTCGATTCAGTTGCATCTGATTCTTCGCAACCCTATGGACTGTAGCTCCCCAAGCTCCTCTGTCCATGCGATTCTCCAGACGAGAATACTGGGGTGGGTTGCCATTCCCTCCTCCATCAGAAGCTGGCATTCCAAGTCAAATGTCACATAGCTTAGAAGGATCACATAGCTTAGAAGTCCAATAAAAACTCAAAATGAAAGCAGGGCACTCAAAGACTGTGCTTTGGGACAACCCAGAGGGATGGGTGGAGAGGCAGTGGGAGTGGGGTTCAGCGTGGGGGGACAAATGTGCACCCGTGGCTGATTCGTTTTGATGTATGGCAGAAACCACCACAATATTATAAGTAATTATCCCCCAATCAAAATAAATTAATTAATTTTTTAAAAAATCAAAATACTTTTCCAACAGAGCTTAATGGTGATTTCCACAAACACAACTGCTGAACACATAGTTAACCAAAGCAGAAATAACTGCTCAGGGAAAGTAGAAAGCTTTCTCTGGAGTGAGTCATTGAGGAGTATTATTTTTAACCTTTATTTTTTAAAAATTTTTTATGTTGTTACAACAGGAGATGTCAAACTCTCATAACCTGCTGAGGGCTTACCATGTTCAAGTGAAAGGGTTAGACCCACCAGTTCATCTTCAGAACAGAATTAAGAAGAATCCGAGGTCCACCAAGAAGTGTATTAGAGCCATAAATATATCAAAGAAAACCCCAGTAATTGGGTCAGTTACAATTCGTTCCGATTGGATTTTATCCTTGTTAAAACTGTTTTCCTTAGAATTATTGATTTTGGAGAGATTGAGTTTGGGATTAAAATGGCAACTGTAAAATTTGTATTAGATTTACAGAAGAAAATCATTACTTTAAAAGAAGTCACTTGCAGCCTAGCCATGAACCAAAGAGAATTTCCTGTAGCCCTGTCAGGCTGTAGTGTAGAAGTTTACACCGGAAGTGCAGGAGTTTAGAGAAATATTGTAAAATGTGGGTTGGAATCAGTTTTCAGAGAAGTTCCATCTCACTTTAGAAGTCATGTTTATTTGTTATAGAGTGATTGCCTGGGGTTCATATGGGGTTATAATCAGTCCTGAATATTGTTCACCTCACCTAGGACTGAAACGAGTTGTGTTTGGTGTCAAAAATCTTTTTTTTTTTAATCTGTTAAAATATTTCCTCTGGCTGACCTGCACTGCCATGACTAAGGATAAGACTCTACATACTCTTTATTTTCTCATTTCTTAATTGTGAGTAGCAGAATTTATTAAATTATTGTTCAATATGATATGTTAGCAAGTGTCCAGCTAAGATTTCCTGGTTATTGCACAATCCTTCCATTTTCCTTCATTTAGAAAGAGGTCTCCCCAACAACATCCCTGAAGAATGTTAGATATTCAACACACATACACATGCAAATATTTTATTTGTATTCATTTCCATCCTTGCATTGTTCTCTCAGTTCCAATTCTGTCCAAATCATTTCTACTCCTAAGAGTTCTCTCTCTTTTCTTTCATGAAACTTTATCAAAATAAATGTCAGCTATCTAATAATGACCCAGGTGAGACAGATACTTGTTATATTATTCTAATATAGTTTGCAAATGTATATTATTATAATATAGTGAGGAAATTATGATCAAAATTTGGCAGTCTTCTTTTGAAACATTAAATAAAGTGCGCAGTTTGGGCAATAGATTATCTCTGCCAAGAGAAAAAAATTCATTTATAAATGTTAAAAACACAACTACCTTCCCTTAATTTATAAGTGTTGTGCCTTTATTCATGTTATACCATCAGTCTAGACCATCATTGGCATCATCCTCTGCTTACTAACACCTTTAGGAGCTTTCCCGGATCTCTCAGAGAGAATCAGCTGTATTTTCACAGTACACAGGAAACATCTCTACTTAACAAGAGTGCAAGCCTTCCTTTCATATTATGCAAGTTAGCCACTTGCATATTAGCTTTCACCACTCAAGAACATAAACACTGTTGTTCATAAGACAAACTGAGGCCTTAGCTGAGGATTAAGGATTTTGGTGGGAGTAAGACAAAAGCAAAGAACTGCTAGGACTGGGGTACCAGGGAGCAATATAATGGAATTAGTTCACATCGTTGTTCAGTGGGGCAAGTCACACTTGTGTATATTTCATGCATCATCATCTCAGATGGTCTTTTGAGTAGATACCAGTATTTTAGTTTCAGGTAAGGTGTTTGAACTGAAATAGGACTCTCAGAATACGGGTGAAAATATAGTAAATATGACCCTTTTTAAAAGCTTCGGTGACAGTTAGGGCTTCTTTCAGGCAAGCAGATGTTCAAAAAATGGCTCTAGCCTCAGAATGAAAACCAGTTAAGAAACGAAGTTAGAAAACAGGATCCTTGTTGTTAACAGGCCAATTGGACAGAGCAACAACATAATTCCAAACCCTAATTTCTCCTTGTAGGAGCCACGTTCTGTGAAATCATTAAGCAGTTTTTTGTCTGGATAGATGGAAAGGTGGGTAGGTGGATAGATGGATAAGTTAGACAGACAGATAAGGTTAGGTTAATATGTAGCTAAAATAAATGCACTAAATTTTCAGCAGCAGTTATCTGTGTTTTGGGACTTTGAGGTTTTTTTTTTTCACCATTTTCTTTCCATTTTCCCCAATTTTTTATGGAAACGTGTCTTATTTTTATAATCAGAAAAGGTGATTAAAACATATGTGTTCATGTAATATCATTTCTTCATTTGACTAAACCAGTAATTCTCAGTTGGGGGCAATTTTGTCCCCCAAATAGCCTTTGGTAATGTCTGGAGACATGTTTGATTGTCACAACTGAAGAGTGAGCTATTGGCATCTAGTGAGTAGAGGCAGGGATGCTTCTAGACATCCTACAACATACACAATGGCTTCTAAAATTCAAATGTTTTAGAAAATATAACCTCTGCCTCAGAATTAGCCAAGTAAAAATAACTTCTGGACTGATGAATATTGGAAAAGATTGTGTTTCTTGTTTACCTTTAAGTTTTATATAATTGACTAGCAAGATCCTCATGTCTTAACAAATTCTAATAAATATATATTGGGTTGAGTTGAATTTAAAGTGTATAGTTCTTTTGAACACAATTAATATAGGTACAAAGATGCAGTGTAAATTTTTGAATTAATAATTAAGAAGTATATTTTTCTAGACCCATCTTGAATCAAGAATTAAGGTTGATTTATTCAGTAGGAAGTTAGTGGGCATCTATCACTTTGTCAGATGTTCTGCGGAGTATAAAAGTAACTTAAAAAGCATTCCCTGACCTTGAGGAATTTGCAATCTAACCAAAAAGATAGAACATGTCCTGAGAAAGTCATTTTGTTCCAGAGCAAAACAACACACATTTGTATGCCAAAATGAGTAGTAAATTAGTGCAATAGGAGTTTAAGAAACAGAAAAAAAGTCAGTATGTCTGGAATTGTCAGAAATGACTATAAGACAAAGGAGAGAATTGAACTAACAGACTGATGGGTAGAATTTCAACATAAGCAGCAATCAGGGGAAGGTATTGAAAGGCAGAGAAAATAGCATGAACAAAACTTAGAATGACTGATCATAAGCAGGTTGATAAGGAGTGAGAGAACTACCTGGCTGAGCAGGTATTAGATTCGAACTGCAGTTCGGATTTAATTATGGGGAAACCTATTTAATTATGGTGAAAATCAAATGGGTATTATTAGTAATACTCTACAGAGTGAAGTAAGAAAGAGAAAAACAAATATCATATATTAAGGTATATATGTGGGATCTAGAAAAATGGTATAGATGATCTTATTTGCAAAGCAGAAATAGGGTCACAAACATAGAACAAATATATGGTTAGCGAGGGGGAAAGCAGGTGGTGGGAGGAATTGGGAGCTGGGGATTGACATATATACTCTATGAATACTATGTATAAAATAGACAACTAATGAGGACATACTGTATAGTGCAGGGAACTTTACTCAATGCACTGGGGTGACTTGTATGGGAAGAAAGTCCAAAAGTGAGGAAATATATGTATATGTATGGCTGATTGATTTTCTGTATAGTAGAAACTAATGGCCCAAATGGTAAAGAGTCCGCCTGCAGTGCAAGATACCTGGGTTCAGCCCCTGGGTCGGGAAGATCCCCTGGAGAAGGAAATGGCAACCCACTCCAGTATTCTTGCCTGGGAAATCCCATGGACGGAGGAGCCTGGCAGGTTGGGGTCACAAAAGAGTCAGACATGACTTAGTGACTAAACAACAACAATACAACATTGTAAAGCAACTATACTCCAATAAAAATTAAGAAAAAATGAAAACCCTGTAAAATATCTAAACCTGTGAGTGGGATAAACATGGCATCCCCAAAGCTGTGTTTTCAGTTTTCATCACAGAGTGATTATTTGATCTCAAAGGACTTAGCTTCATCTTTCCACACATACAGACCTTTCTACTATATAAAGCAACAACCTGGCCTACATAACGTACCTAATATTCCATAAAAGTGGCCAAAAGCAGAGACAAGCCAGATTTAGCCATAGCCTTAGGTAGCATTTTCCCCACTGTGACTACAAAGATAGCAAGAGTCCCCATTTCAGAAGAGAAGTCCTCTAATTAAGGAATGATTTTAATTACTTTAACTAATATCCTAATATTATGTTTTTGTCAAGAGAATCAGAGAACAATTATTCCATTTGGTCAAGAAGTCTTACAGAAGATAGAAATGAATAATTAATGTTGTTCAGAATTGTTAAACTCAATTCAGTACACATAGATGTAGAGCTAGTCACTAGTTTCAAGAAAAAATAGATTGTTGGCTCAAAAAAAAAAAAAAAAAAACTTGCCTTATATTTAAATGTACTCTTCAGAACCCTTTCTAATCATTAGGATAAACTTATCTTTCCTGACTGGAGACCCAGAAGAAATAACATTGGAGAATGAATCAGCTTTATACTGTGGACAAGAAGAGCTCCAATGCAATAACAATTGATAATTAATGAAAAAGAATTCCCAAGAAGAATGAACCAATGTGTCTTTAAAATAAAAAATTAGCATTTATACCATTAAACCTAAAAATACTGTAGTCAAATTAACTATAAAATGAGAATTCTTAGATACCCATAAAAGAGGTTTTGGTAAACGTGAACTTACCTATAAAATTTGTTGGCTGGACTGTTTATAATAGCCAGGACATGGAAGCAGCCTAGATGCCCATCAGCAGACGAATGGATAAGGAAGCTGTGGTACATATACAGCATGGAATATTACTCAGCCATTAAAAAGAATTCATTTGAATCAGTTCTAATGAGATGGATGAAACTGGAGCCCATTATACAGAGTGAAGTAAGCCAGAAAGATAAAGACCATTACAGTATACTAACACATATATATGGAATTTGGAAAGATGGTAACGATAACCCTATATGCAAAACAGAAAAAGAGACACAGATGTACAGAACAGACTTTTGGACTTTGTGGGAGAAGGCGAGGGTGGGATGTTTCAAGAGAACAGCATCAAAACATGTATATTATCTAGGGTGAAACAGATCACCAGCCCAGGTTGGATGCATGAGACAAGTGCTCGGGCCTGGTGCACTGGGAAGACCCAGAGGGAGCAGGTAGAGAGGGAGGTGGGAGGGGGGATCGGGATGGGGAATACATGTAAATCCATGGCTAATTCAAGTCAATGTATGACAAAAACCACTACCTTATTGTAAAGTAATTAGCCTCCAACTAATAAAAATAAATGGAAAAAAAATTTGTTGGCTGGGAAAATGTTTAGCTGCATATAATAGCCTCAATTACAGTGGCTTAACCAAACAGAGATTTTGTTTTCTTTAAAGAGAATTCAAGAGGAAAGTAGGCCTTGGTTCTTACTGATGGCATCATGATGCCATTTAGAACAAAGGTCCTTCTGATTTTCTAATAAGCATCCTTAGATGACTTCCAATTGCATTGCATCGCCCAGAAGCGCCTCATGTGAACCACTCCTAGCTGAAAGGTAGGCTGAGAAATATAGTTTTTAATTGTGTGCATTGCAGCCCCAAATAAAACTTAAAAAGAAGTAGAAGCATTATAGAGACCAATTAGCAAATTCTTTTCAACAACACAAAATCAGTGATTATGCTAAGACCCTAACCATTACAATAAGTTTATTAAAGCACTGCTAAGTGAATTGGGTAACACATAGCTCCAATATCCAGGTGCCACACAAGTCTATTTTCTAGGATTGCTTAAACTAGGTCATTTTTTGCCTTTAAACTACATTTTTGTCTAATGAATTTCTTGGAGAACAGCCCAAGCACAGCTTGTATCCATTCATAGAGAATGTGTGTAGTGTTGATGATCCTACAAGAGCAAGAGTGATCAATGAAGATTTCCAGTCAGTCAGAAAGTTTCCAGTTGTTATTCCTGGGTGATAATTGACAGAGCTAATCCAGAGAAGTGAAAAAAAGGGGTAACTGAAGGTATGGTATCATACTTTTATTTTCCCAGCCACTTTCTCTCTGTTATTTTAGTAAAGAACCAAGTGGTGGTATCTTAAGAGCTGTCAAGCTCCTAAAAAAAAAAAAAAAAAAAAAGAGCTCAGTATCTCACTGTATCTGGCACAGAATAGGTGCTCAAGGAGTAGTTCTTGACTAAACCTTTATCTGTTTACCCTTATCAAAATGTGTACAGAAACTGGTTAAAAAGAAGCATTCTTCATCCACTGTAACGGAGCAATCAAACATTTAGTCATCACCCACTCTGTGTGGATAACAGCTCTCAGAGAAACTGCTTGCTATGATCTCTCCCCAAGAAGGTCTTATTCTGCATTTTGTGTGACCTGGCAGATTTTTTCTGACTCACATCCAATGTTAATTAATCAAATCTATAGGAATTTGTTTCTAAGCTATTTGGCTATCAAGCAGATTATTAACATTGTAAAATCAATTTAAAGCCATTTTCAAGTGTTTAAAATCCCCTTATAATTTCCCAAATCAGCATATAAGTCAGTTTGAGATGGAGGTTGGGGACTATCAGTCAATACATCAGTTGATCAAGCACTGAATTGATGTTGAGCAGCATTTGAAGATGGGTGAATAACAGCCCCTGCCCTTGATGATTTATGATCCATTTAGAGAGACAATAAGTGTGCAGGGGGAAAATCATGAAATAGTGTCACATTGCATTTACAATTTGTCAAATTAATAGAAAAGACAATAAATGATTCTTTTTGCCCAGAATACCAATTAGTTTGGACTTGACTAAAGTAGAAACATGAATCAAATATATCCTGGTATGTAACTGAAATTTGAGACCCTGATAGGAGTATCACAGCACTTTGAAGATTAGAGTGTGACATCCTGGTTAGCATAGATAAGCTATAAAGAATCCACTTGAACCACAGGAGGCAATGAAAACAATTGTTCTTTTCCTTCTCTCTTTAAATTAGGTCATGGGACGAAAGGAGTATTTGAGCTTCTATCTGGATGGCGGAGAACTAAAGAGAATTTGCCCTTCAAAGACAGGGTAGCAGATGCCTATTCGGATGTGATGGTGACCTATACCATGACCAGCTCCCTGTACTTTATCACCTTTGGCATGGGTGCCAGCCCGTTCACCAACATAGAGGCTGTGAAGGTCTTCTGTCAGAACATGTGTGTCTCCATCCTGTTGAACTACTTCTACATTTTCTCCTTCTTTGGCTCCTGTCTGGTCTTCGCTGGCCAACTAGAGCAAAACCGTTACCACAGCATCTTTTGCTGTAAGATCCCTTCTGCAGAATACCTGGACCGCAAGCCTGTGTGGTTCCAGACAGTGATGAGCGATGGACATCAACAGACATCGCATCACGAGACGAACCCCTACCAGCACCACTTTATTCAGCACTTCCTGCGTGAACATTACAATGAATGGATTACCAATATCTATGTGAAGCCATTTGTGGTCATCCTCTATCTCATCTACGCCTCCTTCTCCTTCATGGGGTGCTTGCAGATCAGTGATGGAGCCAACATCATCAATCTACTAGCCAGCGATTCCCCAAGCGTTTCTTTTGCCATGGTTCAGCAGAAATATTTCAGCAACTACAGCCCTGTGATAGGATTCTACGTCTACGAGCCCCTTGAGTACTGGAACAACAGTGTCCAGGAGGACCTTCGGAGACTCTGTAGTGGGTTCACTGCAGTGTCCTGGGTGGAGCAGTATTACCAGTTCCTGAAAGTGAGCAACATCAGTGCCAATAACAAGAGTGACTTTATTAGTGTCCTGCAAAGTTCATTTTTAAAAAAGCCAGAATTCCAGCATTTTCGAAATGATATCATCTTCTCCAAGGCAGGAGATGAAAACAACATTATTGCTTCTCGTTTGTATCTGGTGGCCCGGACGAGCAGAGACAAGCAGAAGGAAGTCATAGAAGTGCTGGAAAAGTTGAGGCCTCTGTCCTTGTCAAAGAGCATCCGGTTCATCGTGTTCAACCCCTCCTTCGTGTTCATGGACCATTACAGCTTATCTGTCACTGTGCCTGTGCTGATTGCAGGGTTCGGTGTCCTCCTGGTGTTAATCCTGACTTTTTTCCTAGTGATCCACCCTCTGGGAAACTTCTGGCTAATTCTTAGCGTCACCTCAATTGAGCTGGGCGTTCTGGGCTTAATGACACTATGGAACGTCGATATGGATTGCATTTCTATCTTGTGCCTTATCTACACTTTCAATTTTGCCATTGACCACTGTGCACCACTGCTTTACACGTTTGTATTAGCAACTGAGCACACCCGAACACAATGTATAAAAAGCTCCCTTCAAGAGCATGGGACAGCCATTTTGCAAAATGTTACTTCTTTTCTTATTGGGTTGGTTCCCCTCCTATTTGTGCCTTCGAACCTGACCTTCACACTGTTCAAATGCTTGCTGCTCACCGGGAGTTGCACACTTCTGCACTGTTTTGTTATCTTACCTGTGTTCCTAACCTTTTTCCCCCCTTCTAAAAAGCACCACAAGAAAAAGAAGCGTGCCAAACGAAAGGAGAGAGAGGAAATCGAATGCATAGAAATTCAAGAGAACCCTGATCACGTCACTACCGTCTGAAGGGGGTAGATGAATGGATTATTTTTCTTTTCCAGTATTGCACAATGATGCAGGGCCGATAAAGCTCAGACCTCAGCTGCTTGGGCTGGCCAGGGGTAACAAGGCAAGGCAGATGAAGAGTGAATTATTTATGACACGTCAAGGTGTCCACTTCCAGGGGGGCAAGAGGGACTCAAAGAAGGGTAAAAAGCTCTTTGAAACCTTGTTCTCCACTAAAGATAAGTTTCTGGATGTGATCTTAGAGCTCGTCCAAGAAACGGACAAATCAAAGGAGGGTTAGAAGCCCAAAGGAAAAGGCTACTTTTAAAAATAAAATGCTGAGGAGAGATTGAGTAGAGAAGATGGGGGCCTCCAAATAGCAGAGAAGACTTCAGAAATGTCAAAATTGCCGTGGCACTTTTCATATTTGTTTTTTGAATAGGTTGGTCAAAGGAAACCTATGCACTTGGGAAGTACACATTTAATCCTGTCTAAACCAAAGGACTTCCCGACTCATTCTACATGTACATATATATGTATATATGCCATATATACATATACTTAGATTTGTCTTTAGTGTACATCGATGTCTGTGTGGAGGGAGGTGCCCATTTGCAGGCGGGCTGGACTTTCTTTAGAGAGTCCAATCAGCCTTAGGCAAATCTAGATATGTTAATGGCCACTCTACATCAACTCAAGTGGTGCAAGAGCAAGAGCATTGTTCAACTGTGCACTAAGCAAAATAAACAGATATGGGCCCATTAAATTCATACACCATGTTGTCAATCTTTGGGATTCTTGCTTTGGATGACTTTGCAAAAAAAAACACAAAAGGCATCTGAATTAATTACCATGGGGGCAAGGTTTCAAATCTCATGTTAATGCTACGTAGTTACTATGACTTTTTATTGGCTTAAAATGGTTCTCTGTATTTGGAAAGGCTGATTTAGCTGCTTTTAGGGAGCTCACCCACTGCAAATGAGCATGTATTGTCCATACAAATGTGTACAAAGGTGCAAAAGTGTGTGTGCGTGAGAGAGAAAGAAAGTCAAGGTATTCCATAGTTACAGTATTCGCATTTTAGATGGTGAAAATATACTGCCATGGAATATAGATAATGAACATAGGAGAAAGTGGACGTAACTTGGAAACTTGTTGGAGAATGAAATAGAGTAAATGAACCATCACCGTTCATCACATGCCCTCAACTGGTTCTTAGTGTAAAAAAAAAATATTCTAATCCCATAAAGTCTAGTGTGTTCCTTGCATTAATATTTGGAATATTAACCCAGGCCACGATCACCACAGTAGTGATCTCTATATCTACTGCAATATTGTTTTGCAGCTTCTTGCGATATCATTTTTCTTGTTACCTGAAAAGTGCTTGTTGGTTGGCCTGCCTTCTAGGGTGACTGTTGCTCTCCATGAGTGACATAGTAACTAACTGCTGCTGAATTCTCTCTCAAAAAAAAGTACTGAGGTAAATGTTTTCATTGCATTAAAATTTACAACTGCTCCCCAGCAGATAGACCCAATCTGTTGGGTGCTTCCTTGGATGAATGCTGTGCTTCCTGTCACAGAAAATTACTAGAAAATGCCTTTTCCCATACCAAGCGGTAAAATCAGTTAATTTTCAGGTAGGACTTCACAAATGTCCAATGATCATAAAATCTACTAGTCAACTCTTTTAACTGGAAGAGCACTACTCTCTGCCACCAACTTTGGTTGCATAATTTAAATGAATTTAGAATATTAAAATCTCTAACAAGCAAACAAACAGCTTCTGGATTCAGGTTCAGAAAAGAGATGGAAACCATTCCATTCTGATTTCAGTATTTAAAAAAAAAAATGAAATTGGTAGGTGAATGAAGTAATGAAACCAAATAAGCATACTTTTACAAATGAAGGATTTACCTGAATATTAAGGGAAAGAAGAACTGTTTCTTTACAGTTTCTTTTTAGTTAAATGAAAAACATTTAACTAAATTTTATTTTATTAAATGAGGAGTTTGTTTTGTCCTACCTTGAGGTTATTGAGTTTCTATTGGAAATGATCCATGTCTTCTCAATTGTGTTCATGTGGGGAAAATAGCAATAGATGGAGTATGGAAAATACTTGCCATGACACAAGATTATTGTTCATACATTATGTGTAAAGTCGCATCACAAAAGTCTAGCCTTTTGCCTCCTGAGCTGCTCTGCTAGGATGAACTGGTATTTGACACTAGCAGACCTATAGATCTTGGTCTTATATCTGAAAAGGAAGTTTTTGAGGCATTGGGTGTTTGGATGGAGGAGAGGGGACTCTTCTTTCACAGTTGACTCATCATTTGTGAAGATTGGTTTTACATCCTTTTCAAAAGATGGGAGGTCATCAACTGAGAAATTCCATTAGCTATCAGCCCATTTCTTTGTAAAATGTGCCATACTCCATTATTTTACCAGCTTTTAAAAAAGCTTGCCTATTTGAGTCATTTTTTTTTTCTTGATTTCCTTAGAGAATTCCACATGCAAAGACTGGCAGGTTGGTTTATAAAGAAAGGATCAAACATGCCAGTTGTCAAATGCATGTGGGAATAGTGGCATAGCTACCCCACCACTGAGACAGTTCTAATATCATGCCCCCATCATTGAGACAGTCTCTATTTGGACAGGGAAAACAGTTCTTTTTTAGGTTAGATCTTCAAGGATCAAAGCGACTAAGAAAAATATCAATTTCTCATTGTTCAAGTGACTAGAGGTGTGGAATTTTGGAAGGGACATTATCTTTTCCAGGACACCGTGGTACTCTTTAGTGAACTGCAGCAATAATTTATTGAAATGGAATTTCTTGTTCTGGAAGAGCTAATATACCACACAAAATGCCCTAACTTAGTCCTTGGAAGCAATTTAAGTCTAGGAAGAATGTAGAATGTAACTGAGCATCGTCTGACCTCCCAACCTCACTGTGAAACAGACATTTCTAAGAATTCCATTCACTGAATGCCAAGATGCACCCTAAAATAGAAGATCATGATTTGCAAGTGACACCAAACCTCTGCCTTTATCAGTAGCTGGTGTGCAACTCTTCAAGTTTTTCAAGTTTACTCCCACTACCTTTAGTCCCTTTGTGAAATATTGATGGTGTTCAAATTAGAAACTTTTCTACTTCTAGAAGATGACCAATCAAGTCCTAGAAGAGAAGAAACCTATGGGAAATATCTCAGATGTGTGGAATATTTTATTTTGCTGAAACATGATTTTCCCCTTAAAGTGAGAGAATTTTAAAGTTTGCAAAAACCAAAGTCCAAACCCTTTCTGAATTTAAACTGGAATGTGGATTTGTTTCCTCCCACTGGAATTTAAATTTGAATTAGAGAGCACTGTAAAAGCTTCACTCTCCATGATGGTTACTAAAGCTTCAAAGAGGTACTCACCTAAATGATAGAAAAGAGATTTGGCTAACAGATTCTTTCCCACTTGTCATTAAAGGTAATCATATGCCAACTTAGACCTTGCACAAGTTTTTTAAATGAAAAGTATACTTAAATGTCATCCCATGAATTCTTTCAGGGACCAGTGAACCTCTTTGAAGGTTGTGCATGAATATTCTATGAAAGAATTATTCTCCACTGTGGCTGTATCATGTGAGTGTTCCTTTCTCATTTTATTCCTATTTGTTTCCACGGACTTTTGGTTTTACCTTGTGAGATTAGAAGAAAAATTAAGACAAATGAAGCTCCTACCATGTCCTAATAGCCATTCTTGATTGTTGAATTCAAGAGGATGAGAGCTTTGTCCATTTTGTAATTACCCATTGCACTTTCCCATAACAAGCTGATCCTCCTAGGCTTGTGGTTAGAGCTAGAGATTAACTATTGCCATTCAGAATTACATGTATTTTTTATAAGTTGACTGTAAATATTATAATTACAGTCATATATTTTTATGACCAAATAGTTATGAATGCCTAGCACTATGCATGCATTGTTACTAATAGTACACAGACTTTTAAAGACACTATTTTCTTGGTGATTGCAACTTTTAGTAAAATTCTATCACCTATTCATAAATGCCTTGTAGGTTTTGGTCCCAAGGGCCTGAAATTCACAGAAATTTCCATCCCAGGAGGAACAGTTTAAAAGCTGCCCTCCCTGGATCTCAATGGCAGCAACCTCTTCTAGAATGTCCTCTGGAAAATCCTGGAGAATAAGTCTGGCTTCCAGGTAAAGGACATAGCAGATTTTATGTTAGTCAGTGATTAAGCACACTATAGTGTCCTGTGTTTGCTAATCTCAAAGTGAACCATACCAAGCCTTGAGAATGGAATTTAGGTGTTGTCTCCTGTGGTCTGGGGAACTCAGTCATTTCTTCGACCTCTTTCTAGAGGAATCCTTCTGTTCAGTCTATTTTGTTGATGTTTGCAAATGGTACTGATAATCCTTTCAAATGTGAGCCTGAAAACTGTCATTTATACCAAACTAGACTTAGGAGCACTTTCATTCCCTTCAAAAAACAAAAAGCAAAACAAAGCAAAGACACTTGCTTTTTCTGTGTTATAAAAAAAAAAAAATGGTGACAAATTTTATGACACTGACTCAAAATCTATCTAGCGCTGAATTGGCATGCCCTTGAAATCTCCCCATCTTCAATCTAAATATAAAACTCAGCATCATCACTGTGGTGCAGGCATTTATCCCAATCTTTTAAGCAGTGATTTGCCAAAAGGTTGTGGAGAGGGGAAATGAGCTAAATATTTTTCTACAGTTTGTCTTCAGAATTATGACAGCAAATATATTTATCAAATGAGAGCAGTGAAATCATGAATGAGAGCAAAAAGCCTGTTTGCATCAGGTTCAGCACAGGAGGGACTATATATAGACATCAAAACAGCAAATTACTTTGATTTCTAAACTGAATGGCCAAGGTTTGATCCACCATGATGTTTTAGTTGGAAGGGCAAGGATGTTGTTCTGTGCTTGAAGTGTGGAACTAGATCAGGCAGCAGTTGAAATAAGATTGAAAGGATATTGAGAAATAATGTCTCCTGCATAAAAATTAAGATGTCTATACATTGGGCAGAGAACAGGTAGGAAAATTCCCTATATTTTACATTTTAAGATATAGCACAGAGAACTGCATGGTGCCTCAAAACTATAGATTCTTAACTGCTAGCAAAATTGAACAAATGCCAACAAACTCCATTTGAAGATTGCCTTCTCATTTGTCAGATTCATAACCTGACCTTTGCGAGTAAAGTGCTCCTGAATTTCCAAGCATGAATCAGAACCATAGATCATTTTGTGAATGAAAGTGGGATACTAGCCTGTCTCCTTGAAAAGAAGCTTCCAGTTAATACCCAGATAAGTATTATCTGGGCGGGCTGTTGGCATTGCTCTGACTTTGTGCATCTTTGACATACAATGAATATTTTGTTGATGTTTTCTTTGTACTTAATTAGGGCCTCTCTGTTGCTGCTAGAGAAGTTCCTTGCTTTTCTCATGCTAGGGAAAATGATTCAAAGAAAAAGCACATGACTGTGTATTTAGTTGGGTCCGACTCTGGGACACTTTGGATTGTAACCCACCAGGCTCCTCTGTCCATGGGATTTCCCAGGCAAGAATACTGTGGTAGGTTGCCATTTCCTTCTCCAGAGGATCTTCCTGACCCAGGAAAATCCACATTGCAGGTGGATGTTTTACTCACTGAGCCATCAGGGAAGCCCAAAAGAGAGAAGTATATAGGGTTAAAAAATCAGATACTGGAGTAGTATAGCTGACTAGTCTATAGACAATATCAAATATCTTCTGCAGCTCTAAAGATGTTGTCAAGATCAAATAGGCTTATACCTTCAATTGCAAAGCTCTAAAAGCTAGATTTTTTTTAATATAACAAAGTATTTATTAAAAATTATTGCAAATTTTGCACTTTCATAAATTATGTAAAGACAGTCCCCACTATTTTTCCCAGCTGAAGTTTTCCTTAAGAAAGTTCTTATGGGTCATACTATTTATGAAGTCTTAAAAATCAGAAGGAAACTTTAGAAATAAAAAGATAAGAACACCTACTGGTTACGTGTAGTTCCTGCTTGATGTCACATGTCTGTACTTATCTGAACTGGGGTCTTTAGAAGTCACGTGTCACTGTGTTCTGATTTCCCACATGGCTGGTGGCATGGCCAGATAGTATAGGATGGCTTCACTTCCCTCTATTTCCATAGTCATTAGAGCAACTGCATTACACCAAGGGCTCTGTCAAACCAGTAGAGAAATAAGAACTTTAATGCTTGGGACAATTTTGTTGAAACATATCCTAGGAGGAGCTAGAGAGACTGCCATCAGTAAGGGACAAGGGAAGGTTATTATAAATGTGTCACCTTTTGGTCTTGTTTAAATTTATTAACTGTGATTTTTGCACAGCCAACCTGCAGTATGTTGTGGGGAACATTTAAGTTATTTCATGTAAAACAGTCAACAGAATCTCTCCCTGGAAACTGAAATAGTAATACCTTCCATATTCCGTTTGGTTGATTCACTGGTTATTGGTAGACACAAGAGAGTTGAAAGAAAACCAAACTGTCATATTCCTATATGCTCTACTGTGGTATGTGGCATCTCTTTTGAGGGAGAGTCAGGAAATTCTGGCACCTTTTTTTCTCAAACATAAAATGTGCTAGATGCTAATAAATTAGACTTTAAACTCACCAGTGCAAGTTATCTCAAAGTTTTAGCAGAGTTTAAGCAACAATTTTATTATACTTTCCCGTTAATTATGCATATTTTTCAGCAATAGATTTTCTTGCTCTTAAATAGGGAATCTGTCACAGTTGAAAAGGGCAGCGATCTCTCCAAGCTACCTCAAAAGGGTATTTAAAGACAAAATGGCAGGCAACCTTTGATTAAATGGCAATATGGTAAAGCCACAAAGCAATATTATTTGTCAGCTCTTCTTGATGCTCTTTTACTTTGTAAATTTAGACTAGCCTAAATGAGAAAGGAATACCCTATGTGCAGTTCTACTTGTGCATTCTGATTAATAATATTCATTTATATGAAATCTCTCAGGACTGTGGTCTGGTATCTCTCTGCAGACATCTCAAAACGTGGCTCAGAAAGAGAACATCCTGACATTGCCTGTGAGGCAGTGGTCCACATAGTGAGGTGCACAATAAAATAATCTGTGGAGTCTTCAGTAAAAAATCCAAGTGCACTTCTTATCAATAGAGGGAAAACTCTTGTTTGTTTGCCTTAAGCAAACAGAAAGAGATGAAGTTGCCAGTATTTGGCCCTGTACTTAGGTTTTCTTTTTCGCTAGATGCCATTACTGTTATTTTTAGCTAAAGTGGGTTTCTGAAACAGAAATCACTTCTGGAAACATTAGAATCCGTAAAAAGAAAACTGTTAGTAAGAAACACTCTCCACTCATGCATAGACGGTTTGTAGGAATGAGAGTTAATATTGAGCACTTTTATTTCCTTTCTTTTCCTAAAACAAAAACCCACTTGCTCTTAATCCTAGCTAATCAAATGCTCATTTCTATAACAAAATAAAGGATAATGATAGAAAGTGCGAAATCGTGAGACTCTAATGTCTTATCTAGGCACTTATCTAATGGCAAACCAGCATTTTCAGACATATTTCTCTGTAAGAACATTCTTTTGTTTAATATTCTGTGACATATAGATTCTTGCCACCTCTTATTCATGAAAACAACCTCACTTATCACTTCTAAAATAGTGCAAATAAACTAGTAAGCCATTTAAAGCTCTCTTCTCTGTAATTCTGTATCTTGGGCTCTAAAACTAAAACTCCTTATTGAGGAAAGTTTAAAAAAGAATTCTGAACAAAAGTGTCAATGTCAAAAAAAAGATGTATATTTCCTAAGTTATATTCTCACCCCAACATATCTTCAAGATAGGGGACTGCCTGAATGCGTAGTTTTTAAATCTCACTAAGAAGCAAGAATTTCCAGGTGAGTCCTTCAAAAGTCTCCAAATTTCCTCAATTTGGTCTGTCATCAAAATTTATCTCAATTCTTTCTAAGCAAAAAATAATTTATAAACCAGATTTTTCTGACTACAATAAAAATAAAGAAATAGCAAATTATTCCCCACAGGTGTGTAGGTACAAACATATATTTAATAATTAATCTCCTAACTCAATCAAAAGAAATTATGTTGCAAACATTCCCTTGTTTATTTCATTGTTTTCATACTTTGTGTACATAGATACAATAATTTTAATTTTCTCAGGATTACTTTGTTTAAGAACTGTAAGTCTAAAGGTAAAAATCTTAAGAAAAATAACACAGTCTTAGCTACTTGCAAAAATGTCATCTCAGTTATATTTATTATAATACCATAGGCAAAGTTATTCACAATATTTCTGACTATGTTGACCTTTTAAAAACAACAAAAATCTGGCTCCATTAGTCATAATTAGGAACAGTTAATATATTAAACTAGTGATAGATGATACTTACTCTTTCATTATGAGGGTCCGTTAACTTTACCAGTTCTTTCTAGATCACAGTCTCACATGCTTCTAACTAGGATACTCATAGATTCACTTTCCTCACTTTCATTTCTTATTGCTATTATTAAATGCCCCACAGAATGTCATGTTCCATGACCTCTTCCTCTAACCTCGGTGAGATCCTTGGGCTCCCTATTCTTTAGAGAAAGATTCTTCTAGGCTAGGAATTAAGATTCTTAAACATAACATCCCATGACATCATAGTGTAACATAACAATCTATACTTTTTCAGTCTTTTATTGAATTACAGGTTAAAAATTATAAAATTTACCCTTTAAAAATGCAATGCATACATTTAAAATAATTCCATGATAGTATATATCAAGGATTCCTACTTGGTTAGGCTAAGGTTTGCAGCAAACACAAGATACCTTGGCATTCTTGAAACATATATTTTATAAATCTCAAAGTTTACAAAATAATGTATAAATCACTGAAGTGTTACTGAAATAGATGGCCTTTGTGTGATTGCCTGCATGCAGGCTAAGTCACTTCAGTTGTGTCCAACTCTTTGCAACCCTCTGCACCGTAGCCCCCCTGGCTCCTCTTTCCATGGGATTCTCCAGACAAAACTACTGGAGTGGGTTGCCATGCTCTTCTGCAGTGGATCTTCCCCACCCAGGAACTGAACCCATGCCTCATGTCTCCTGCAATGGCAGGCACTTTCTTAACCACTAACCACCTGGGAATCCAGATGGCCTTTAAAGATCCCTAATAATTGTATTAACTTCAAATCTAAAGTAATTTATCATCAATTCAAAAAAATTCTGTCTAAAACATCTCACTTCATTCAGTTTAGTTACTCAGTTGTGTCCAACTCTTTGTGACCCCATGGACTGCAGCACACCAGGCCTCCCTGTCCATCACCAACTCCCGGGGTTTACTCAAACTCATGTCCATTGAGTCAGCGATGCCATCCAACCATCTCATCCTCTGTCGTCCCCTTCTGCTCCTGCCCTCAATCTTTCCCAGCGTCAGGGTCTTTTCAAATGAGTCAGCCCTTTGCATCAGGTGGCCAAAGTATTGGAGTTTCAGCTTCAACATCAGTCCTTCCAATGAACACTCAGGACTGATCTCCTTTAGGATGGACTGGTTTGATCTCCTTGCTGTGCAAGGGACTCTCAAGAGTCTTCTCCAACACCACAGTTCAAAAGCATCAATTCTTTGGCACTCAGCTTTGTTTATGGTCCAACTCTCACATCCATACATGACTACTGGAAAGCCATAGTTTCTTCACATTTCATTAGAGTAGGAACATTAACTACAAAAGTTTCATCCAACCAAAAATTTTCATACCATGTGAGAACTCAGAACTGGAGCTCAGAGAGTGGTACCCAGGCTTAAAGACAGAGCACATCCTTCAGGCTGCACATGATACATTTCCAGATCTGGATAAAATTATTCATGAACTGTCAGCACAATTTTCAAGTCATTAAAGCCAAGAATATTCTATCTTTGAATACCAAGTCCACTGTATATAATGAATAATGTAGTGTCATTACAGGGAATCCATGGATGACCAATATTTCACCAGGTTTAACCTGATGTGAAAATCATACTGAATTAATAATCCATAATCCACTTCCTCATGGCTCAGTTGGTAAAGAATCTGCCTGCAATGTAGGAGACCACAGTTGAATTCCTGGGTCGGGAAGATCCGCTGGAGAAAGGACAGGATACCCACTCCAGTATTCTTAGGCTTACTTTGTGGCTCAGCTGGAGAAGAATCCGCCTGCAATGCGGGAGACTTGGGTTCAATCCCTGGGTTGGGAAGATGCCCTGGAGAAGGGAAAGGCTACCCACTCCAGTATTCTGGCCTGGAGAATTCCATGGACTGTATAGTCCATGGGGTCACAAAGAGTCAGGCATGATTGAGCGACTTTCACTTTAACTTTCACTTCAGTTCACTTTAGAACTTTTGTTATTACAGATTTCATTAGTGACATCATTTGCATGAATAACCAGAGAACTCTAATAACATTTCATGTTATCTATCATTTCATATTTTTTCAAACAAGATGCCCAGAATTTTGTCTGGAAATATTTGATATACTCAGTAGCCATTTCCTATCCAGATTTAATATTTCAATCAGTAGTTTATTTTGCATTTATCCTATTCAATTTTTTTTCTAAAATAATTTTCTTTAGAGTTTTTTTAGTTACTTTATTTATTAATTTTACTTTACAACATTGTATTGGTTTTGCCATACGTTGACTTGAATCCGCCACGGGTGTACATGTGTCCCCATCCTGAACCCACCTCCCACCTCCCTCCCCATCCCATCCCTCTGGGTCATCCCAGGGCACCAGCCCCTAGCATCCTGTATCCAGCATCGAAGCTGGACTGGCGATTCATTTCACATATGATAATTTACATGTTTCAATGCCATTCTCCCATATCATCCCGCCCTCGCCCTCTCCCACAGAGTCCAAAAGACTGTTCAATACACCTGTGTCTCTCTCGCTGTCTCGCATACAGGGTTATCGTTACCATCTTTCTAAATTCCATATATATGCGTTAGTATACTGTATTGGTGTTTTTCTTTCTGACTTACTTCACTCTGTATAATAGGCTCCAGTTTCATCCATCTAATTAGAACTGATTCAAATGTATTCTTTTTAATGGCTGAGTAATATTCCATTGTGTATATGAACCACAGCTTTCTTATCCATTCATCTGCTGATGGACATCTAGGTTGTTTCCATGTCCTGGCTATTATAAACAGTGCTGCAATGAAAATGGGGTGCATGTGTCTCTTTCAATTCTGGTTTCCTCGGTGTGTTTGCCCAAGCAGTGGGATTGCTGGGTCATATGGCAGTTCTATTTCCAGTTTTTTAAGGAATCTCCACACTGTTCTCCATAGTGGCTGTACTAGTTTGCATTCCCACCAACAGTGTAAGAAGGTTCCCTTTTCTCTACACCCTCTCCAGCATTTATTGCTTGTAGACTTTTGGATAGCAGCCAAAGGTACCTCATTGAGGTTTTGATTTGCATTTCTCCGATAATGAGTGATGTTGAGCATCTTTTCATGTGTTTGTTAGCCATCTGTATGTCTTCTTTGGAGAAATGTCTCTTTAGCTCTTTGGCCCCATGTTTCCTTTGGTAAGAATGAGCATGTCTAGAAAGGAGTGAAGTAAGAACTTGGCAAAATTAAGCTGGACAAGTGAGCATATTTGCAGAAGATAAAGTTTAGGGAAAGTATCACTTGTTATCATTTATATGTATAACGAGCTGAAATTGCCTACTGCTTTTTCCCCAGCTTTACTGAGATGCAGTTGACAGATAACATTATTAAGTTTAAGGTGAACAGTGTGTTGATTTGACACACTTACATGTTGCAAAATGATTACCAACCTCGCGTAAGTCAACACCACCATCACATCGCATAATTACCATTTGTTTTTGTGGTGAAAACATTTACGATCCCTTTTCTAATCGTAGTCTGTCATATCACAATTTAAATTTTACCATGGCACGTGTTCCTGTCTGATATAGTTTATGTTCACTTATTTTGTTTTCCTACTGCTTTTAATAATGGCAGCTGACGTGGCAAAGAGTCGATTATACAGGTCCTTCTGCTTAGTGGATACTCGCTAATTGGTTTTTCAGTGAAAAAAATAAATGAAAGAATCACTTGCCTCTGACTTGTTTGCCTATGACCAAATGAGAAGTGAGTTATTGAACAATCTCAATCTGTGAAGGCTGATTTACGAATGTCTCTGGAATTCTCTTGTATAGCTGGTTACATGGGAATAAGTTCCCATTTAAGGGAAGAATTTCAGGTATGCCAAAACTCACTAGCCTTTCTAGTAAGTTGAAATGCTAGAACCTAGAGCTTTAAATATCTTAATAGTGAAGTAAAAGGGAATGTGATTTGGCATGAAGTAAAATAACAAAGGACAGGGATAAGGGATGATTAAAAAAGAAAAAGCAAGAAAAGCTAACAAACAAATGCGGAATTTCTGAAGAGGGAAAGCAATACCTCAACTAAATTTTATAAGTATAATAAATGTTGAAAATGATTGAAAATGAATGAGATCTTTGGTCTCAATATTGCAGCTATTGAACTTGATCTATGCCAGACTGAGGATATATTTTTAGCCATTGTCTAGTGAAAGCAATGGTTGACAAACCCATAATTCATTAAGAAAATCCACCACCATGAAACACCCCAAAGGGCCCCCCTCAGCCAAACAAATATGATAAAGAACTGCTGAAACTTACATTAGTCACATCCAAAATGCCTCTAGAAGTAAAAGATCTTTTGACTTATGTTCCAATAGTTTTTCTTTACATATTTTATCTAAATACTTAGAGGACTCAGGTTTTTTAGTAAGAGGAAGCCATAACTGAAAGTTCACAGGGACAGAAAATAATTGTTGATTGGAAGAAATTTTTCAACAACTGAAACTTTGAGCATTTATCTTGGAGCTTGGAAAATAAAATAGCATAATGAACCAGCCATATCTTTCACTAATTCACCCAACAAACATTTAATAATCACTTTTAATATGTCAATTAATGGGCCAAGTCCTATCCTAGGATCAAAAAAATGTTCAAATAATTCAGAGGAATATTTTAATGTCTTTTATAAAAAGAGGAGAGTGACTATTTGATTTAACCAAACAGTTGTATTATGAAACATTGGCAAGACCAGAATTATCAATTACTCACTGTTATCTTAATCTAAGAATTGTTCAATATTTTTAGACAGTGTTTGTTTGCCATAATAAATAGCAGTTACTTTATTAATTGTTTTGTTTGCTGGAAGTGAATGCTAGATGAGTTTGGAACAAAATGATAAGGTAAAAAGCCAGGACAGGTTAATCAATAGATTTGTGTTATTTACAATGCAGAAAATAAAACCTTTGAGGGTGTAAATCCTTTTAATTGCTATTAATATACTAAAACAAGTTAGTGACTAAAAGTATAAACAAGTTCTAAAACTCATAATTTGATCCAAAGGGGGGAAAAAGCTGATAAATAGACCAGTTAGACCAAAACTGAGGCAGATAAGAAAAAAACCAAGTAAATAAAAAAGGAAAACTTGTTTTGTGAAAGAGCATTACCAAAGAATGTTAATGAGGAATCATTCCTGCCCTGTTGCCACCTCCGCTCACTTTATCCAGTGTGACAATGACTAAGACATATTCAGAAGGCTGGCTCACAGAGAGGAGAAATCTTGGCTATTGTGAAAGAAGAGTCCATCTAGGTATGGAGGGACAGCTTTTCTCTCTTCACTTGAGGCTCCAAAACGCTGGTCCAGTTGAAAATTTAGCACTGGGAGGATTGTGAGATCTCAAGCTTTGGACTGAGATTAATCTGAGATTTATATTTTCCACTAACATAATGATTTGAGAGGCATCAAACAGCATCTGCTTTTCTCCTTTGTTCAACTGGGCCTGGATATGTCAACATGTATTTCTTAGTTGAACTGTATTCTCTTCAGTAGAGAACTGGTGAAAAATGTGTATAAAATTATTTTAAGTCTAAAAAATTGTAAAGACCTTACCACAAGAGAGAGAATTCATTTTTATGAAAGTGTTTTATCACCACTGTTCATCCGTAACCTAAGGAAGTAATCTCAAGCAAGTGATTCAAATAACTTAGTGGTCTGGTGAACTTTTACTCTGTAGCTTAAATATCCAATGTATTTGTTACCCTCTGCTCCATTGACAACCCTCATCCTGCTTGGTAACAGTATCTTGGGGAGCTGGAGATATAAATTCAGAGGAAAAAATTATAGCTGATGGCAGACTTAAGGAGAATGGATAGCAGTACTATTATAAAGAAAGAAAGAAAGCTAGGTAGATGGGGACCCCATTTTCTACAAGGCACAAGAGAAGAGTCTACAAATTCATAATCCCTAGATTAGGATGGACAATGACATAAATCATCAGACAAATTGGAAATTGATCAACTATGTTTCAACCTACTAGTGTTTTTTTTGTTGTTATTCGTTTCCATAGTAACATCCTCAAAATTTCCTGAATTTTCTTTTTTTTGAAATGTGGATTTCTTCTTGTTCTCTTTTTTTTTCCATTTATTTTTATTAGTTGGAGGCTAATTATTTACAATATTGTAGTGGTTTTTGCCATACATTGACATGAATCAGCCATGCATTTACATGTGTTCCCCATCCTGATCCCCCCTCCCACCTCCCTCCCCATCCCATCCCCCTGGGTCTTCCCAGTGCACCAGCCCTGAGCACTTGTCTCATGCATCCAACCTGGGCTGGTGATTTGTTTCACTCTTGATAGTATACTTGTTTCAATGCTATTCTCTCAGAACATTCTTGTTCTCTTAGTTAACAGATCATTTTATGTATTCCTTTCTTTTAATTTTCTTGAGTGCAGTATTGGACAGTGTACGGAAAAAGAGGAAATGTATTCTGTGGTTTCTCCCCTAAATTGCTTGGGATCTATTTGAAGATGCTAACAGAGGAAACAGTCCTGAGTGATAAAACACGGAAAATGGTTGATAATGACTCCCGTGGTTCATAAGTTAGAGTTAAGAGCATCTGGGCCTCAAGGCCTGTTGGCTTTAAAGGGGAATAAGTGTGTGAAGAAAAGGCAACTTCATTTGAAGAACACAGTGGACCAGCTTAAGCCAAGGATCCCATTCCCTACAGTCATTCTTGCTGGTGGAAGATGCGTGATGGAGGGAACCAGACCTAACTTATCCCCCAGCCTCCTCCTCCCTGGCCTCCTCTCTGGCCACAATCCCCTCTGTCCTCTTGTGTTTGCTGTTCACACTAACTTGAATGCTTTTTATCCACTCTTCTAGCCATAAGTGGTCTTCCCTTTTTTTCATGGTATTTATTCATAAATACTATGCCATTAGAAAGGCCTTCCATGACCATCTCATAAAAGCACAGTAACACTCCTTCCTCCTTAGCACTGTGTTTGTTTATCATTGGTCTGTCCCCAGTAGGTTAAAAGCTCTATGAGAGCAGAGGTTTTTTTCTGTTCTACAAATCGCTATGAACTCAGCACCCTAGAACAGTGCCAGGCTTATAGTAGGCATTCAATGAATATATGGGGAAAGAAGGAAGAAAGGCAGGATGGAAGAAAGGGAAAGAGGAAGGAATGAAAGGAGGGAGGGAATTAGATCAAAGTGTGGACCAGTTTCAGGAGGTGCTTGAAAGGTTCTGGTGTTTTAGTTTATAAAGTTGAAGCCATTGGATGTATCTCATTTTCTAGGAAGTAATTCAGTGTTGCTGTTGTTTAGTTGTTAAGTCTTATCTGACTCTTTTGCAAACCCCTGGACTGTAGCCCACCAGGTTCCTCTGTCCATGGGATTTACCAGGCAAGAATATTGGAGTGGGTTGCCATTTCTTTCTCCAGGGGATCTTCCTGACCCAGGGATCGAACCTGCATCTCCTGCATTGGCAAGCAGATAATTTACGGTTGAGACACCTGAGAAGCCCACGTCAGAGTACACTTACTAAAAAATTAGAAAGTTCCTAGCCTATGAATTCCTTGCCAGGTAATATTAACGTCAGCTTTCCCTTTCCTTAAATATTTATCAGTAGCTTAAATTTTAACAAAAGCCATGGTCTCCTTTGACACAGCAGGAATTGTGTTCATACCCTGTCTTACAGCTGAGAAGGTGAAACTTTATCATCCAACCACAAATTTAAGTGAGAGAAATCACTATGCTACTTCTTCCTGGCTAAGGCGCTCAAAGCTTTTGCCTGAAATCTTTTCAGTTGGAATTTCAGTTATTATGTCCACAAGCACCCAAAGCTAGCCTGACATAAATATAAGTTAAATATATCATCTGATGCCCAGGAACATTTTCTTCTTCCTGCAAAATGAATAATTTATTGGTATTTTACCTGCTGTTCCCAAACTCATATTAATGATTCATTTATTACTCCCCAAAACAGATGCTCATAATTAAATCACAGGTTCTGTGAGATCATTAGTCCTCTAATGGCTGCAAGAATTAAGAAGAAATTTTGTAGTTTAAATTCACCAATTTAGAAAGAAAAGTACAAAGCAATTTTCTGTACAGTTGATATTTGCTGTATCATTCTTCTGGAAGAAATCTCTTATCTTCTAAATTTTCGTTATTCTAGAACTCGTTTTATTTCTTTAACACCAGCATATTTATTATTCAATTCTAACCACAGAAATTCCAACTCAGATGGCCAGTGAAGTGTAGCCTTGTTGCTTATTCAAAATTTTTTTATTGCTTTTTGTTTTATGTCTTATTTTATCCTCACTAGAATTTCTCCAAAGTAATGTAATTTATGTTGGTGAAACAGTATTACATTATTTGTAGCAGAAAATCCTCTATTAATTGTACCACACAGGTTTCAGCATACATGAAGTTTTCTTGGGTTTTGTAGATATTTGGGAGATGGGATAGGTATTTTATTTCCATTAATATTTTCCTCTCTACCCTGTGCTCAGCTAAAATTGTTGCTTATATTTTTATCCACCTGAATCTTGAAATTGAGGTAAGCTGAATGTATACAATATTTTTTCATATGCATTATGTTGTCCTACAAAAGGAATTTATTTATGGAGGAAGGTGATAAATATTATAAACTAAAATCACATTTTCTTCTTATGTCTGCCTCTGACTCTGAACCTGGGGGTGCCTGCTACAAAATCAAGTATATTTCTGAGAACCTTCCCTCTCCTATAATTGCTGGAGTATTCACTCAATCTTCTCACGTGGTGTATAATTTCTATCGGAACACTTCCTGGGGAAGGTACAACAGGGACTGCATTAACAACACTCAAGTTTAAATGTCCATAGATGGTCTGGTTCTGCCATTCTTAGCTCACAAGCTAAATCAACTGAAATGTTTCAGAAACATTTATGTTTGGATTTGCATTTGAGGTGTGAAAAAAATAGCATCCTTAAACATATTATCTTCAGTCCTCAAGGTACTGATATCTAATGATCTCTAGCTAGTTTCCTCAAAAACTATTCTAATCAAATTTGCTTTGGGATGTCAAGTGTTAAAGTACCAGTGAGTAAAAGAATATTTAATGGCAACCATTTGTATGTTTAATTCTATGTGTGCAACATAATGCCATCTTTACTAGACAATTTACTTCACCATTTTTCATTGCCTTTCTCCAAAGGAAAATAAGCAATTTGTTAACAGTTTATAGTATTCAGATAGGATGGAAGAGACACAGCCACACTTTTAACAGAAACACTGTAGCTTAAAATGGTTTGGTAAAGGTATGAGACTGGGTCAGCAATGCAATACTGAAAAAAATTAGAATGCAATAAAAAATGTAGATATTACATGTGACATCTTCACGCTACCCAGACTGTTCATTTCTTGTTTGGACACAGAACTATTTTATCTCGTTGAAAAGTGATTGTCAGGATTATCAGTGTGATGCTGCCTTGCTCCTTGGACAGGAACTGTAAGGAGTGAGATATTTTGAAATGATGTAGTTTTGCAGGACGGAGGTTAACTCCTGCAGGAAACTGGGAATTCACATGAAACTTTGTATTGTCACTATGTGTCTGTTCATAGGAGTCTGGGTAGGAAAAAGTTTTCCACTTTACTGTAGATCAAACACCATTTCCTGCAGGCAGCACAATTCACCAGCACATGGTTACCCCACTCTGGTACAAAACTGTTGAAAGAAGAGAAAAAGTCATTGTTTTGAAAATATGTAAAATGACACCATATGCATTTTTTTTCAAGTGAGGCAATACTATGATAATACAAATTATTGTGTCTAGGTTTTCTCCAAAAGATCATTTTGTTGGATTCAGAAAACTCGAAAATTCCCTAAGCATCTTTCATCATAAATTTTGTCATGCTTCAGCTTTTGGCAGTTTTGATAATTCATTATTGATTATTAATATCATTATTTAAATACAAATACTGTTCCCTTCCCATTATGAAAAGCTATTACAAACATATATGGATTTCTACAAAGGTTGATGACTATATGCTTTTTTATATTAGAAAATCATATGAAAACAAAATTAATCTGATGAATGCTGTTAATTATTTTAACTTTTTTATTAGGTATAAAATGTTCGTAAAATTATTCTCTCTATAACTTACCAAGATTTATCAGCTTGTGTAATTTTTTATAATCAGAGGAGTCTGGTTTTCTAATTAAAGTTTTGTCAAAGAAAATAAGTTGTGTGGCTTTTTTCTTCCTTGCAAGCATATTATTAAAAATGCCAAAAATACGTCCAGATTGTCTCTCCTCCGCTATGCGGTATGCAAATAAAATCGTATCCAGCCAACACACCTGGATTTGGGGATATTTTAATTTCCCATTATGGGGAAAAATAAACCAAAAAAAAAAAAAAACCCTTATGCATATCTGAATACCATTAGAACAAGCATACAATTCATAGAGGTCCAATCACACCTACTTAGAAATTCATTCCATCCACTCTCGAATTTAGGGAGAGGGCGAACACGATATGGTAAATACTATCAACCTCCCCTCAAACAATACGGCCAAATCTTTACATCTCGTAGGCCCTAATTATTCCACTCCAAACCCCAAATTAAAATATTTACTATTGCTGAGATTATTATAATCACTAAACCTCAAATCCTTGATAGTCTAGGAATGGGGACCAGCGCAACCGTAAGACGTGAAAATGAAAAGTCTCTCAGTCATGTCAGACTGTTTGAGATCCCATGGACTATACAGTCCTTGGAATTCTCCAGGCCAGAATACTGGAGTGGGTAGCCATTCCCATCTCTAGGGGATCTTCCCAACCCAGGGATCGAACCCAGGTCTCCCGCATTGCAGGCGGGTTCTTTACCAGCTGAGTCACAAGGGAGGCCCAAATCTGCACTCTCATGGCCAAATTGCCTATGAAACAGATGAGTACAAAGGAAATGTTATCAGATACAGTGCTTAATTGAAACTTTTCTTCTCCGAGGAACCAATTTGCTGAGAGCAGACTGCATGAGATAAATCGTAAGAGTGACAAGCACGGACACCATGACCACCGTCATCAACTTCGGGACCAGGAATCTTGTGCTTTACCTTCTGTGATCTAGAAAGCTTACTACTTTTAACAGTTCCCCATCAAGATGCAAAAGTCTCTGGAAAAGGTGATACTGTAGATCAATAGTGATAAAGTTTAACAGCTTAGCATTCCATTATTCATTAACAATTTAGCAGGTATTAGCCAAAAAGAGAGTTCCTCTTTTTTTCCTCTGAGGGATAGTGTGTTAGTTTTCTAACTGGAAGAAAGGGAAAGCTTATAGGGTGAGTTAAATTTCACCTCCTCCTTAATTTACCAAGGCCCAGAATGATTTAAGAAAAAAAAAAAATTAAGTGTAAGTATTTTCAACGCATGCTCACTTGTCTCAAAATATCCAGTTCTGCTTGAGCAGATGCTGCAACAGGCTGTGAGGTAGATATTTTAATACAGAAAAGACAATATAAACTGTCACCCACTATGACCCACCATAACTAAGAGCTGAGCTGTTCATCTGTGCTTCTATCCTCAGTTTAAAAGGATAAAGCATCATCCTTTATATATTAAACACTCTACACACCACCAACCATAAGTGCTTAGCTTTGCTAAACTGGGCCCACTGGCTTCCAATTTTCAGGATGAATGGGATTTTTTTTCCAAAGAGAGTCGATGGTGCTGTGTGCGCAGTTGTGTCTGACTCTTTGTGACCCCATGGGCTGTAGCCCGCCAGGTTCCTCTGTCTGTGAGATTTTCTAGACAAGAATAATGGAGTGGGTTGCCATTTCCTTCTTCAGGGGATTTTCCCGACCCAGGGACTGAACCCACGTCTCTTGAGTGGCCGGCATTGGCAGGCGGGTTCTTTACCACTAGTGCCACCTGGGAAGCCCAGAGAGTTGATAATACTGAAGGGAAAAAAAAAAAGTGGCCTATTGGGAGAAAAAGGTTTTGATAATTGCTATTTGGTAAAGTAGTGAGTACAAAGTTTGGTGACCCATCAATCCAGTAGTAGAGAGAAAATCAATACATATCTAAGCTGTCTCAAAAAGAGCCACAAGGGCCACATATTGATAAAAATCATTCAAATCAGGAGAGAAAATGAATATATAAGCAAGGTGCCCATAGAGTCTGACTTGCAGAAAGCATTTTAGATAAAATTGCCAAAATCTTACTTGCAAATGGCTGGGGCTTTACACATTCTTGTGGTTGGAAGGCTGACAGCATCAGTAAATGAATAGAAATGAATCTTGCTGAAGGGAGGTGTCATCCTCAGCCCTTAGAGTCAAACGTTGTTTTACATCTTATTATTGATTCAGAACAACCGATAAACCAAATCTGCATCTGATAATAAAGCAGTCAGTGTTCCGAAACCTCACAAGGGAAGAAAATCAAGAAATACAGACATAAAGACATTAAAGAGGCAAGCATTAAAGAGCCCAAAAGAATTTGGCTGAGAAACATACAGGGAAATTTACCAGAAACCTAGGTTTGGAGGGTGGGTTAGAAAAACAAAACATGCACAAAAATAGTTAAATCAACAGAGCTCAACAAAGCTATGAGAAAGCAAGCTGAGAATGCATTTGTAGTATTTATAAGACATAAATAGCCAGTGCTATTTGGGGTGACATACAGTATTAAATTGAGAGATGAAAATAGTTTTTATATACCATAGAAATTAAGGGACTGGCCATTTTCAATCCCCAATAACATTTGGGACAAGTTGGAAGGATCTGTAGTGAGAGGCAAGATTGGAAGCAGTCAGCTGAATACACTAATAGAAATAAACCACAGCTCAGGAGAAAAATAGAACAATGACACACAATGGCGATGCAAGTCAGAGTCAGAAAGGAAATAGTAGATCTGAGCCAATACTCCCAAAATATGCACCATTTGTTCCCTCTCTGTTGAGTTCTCATGGTGATCGGTGCTCAAAACAACAATCGGTAGCATTTCTAGAAGCAGAGAATAAGTTCCATTACCCCAATTATGAGAACCATAGGAGATAAAAGGAGACACTATTCGGTGTAAATCTGGCTTTCTGAATTTTAGATATGGGATCCTTTCTTCAAATAAAAATCGGCGTAACAACTGCACATATAGAGCAGATGAGTATAGTAGACTGAAACCAGGAGTCTGTCACTCCCACCATTCTGCTTCCAAGCCCTTAAGCTCCCTGGAAAATTTTGAAAACCATTGGTAAATGAAAAAAAAAAAACAAAGAATCTCCTTTATCTCTGCCTCTCTATGTCTGAGTGACAATAGTTAGCCTTGCCTATGAAGTGAATGAATTACATTAATGATATCTAAGGCCTCTTCCTGATTTCTCTGGTCACCACAGGTATGGCCTCTGCAAATCTGGCAAATGAAAACCATCATAGCTTTTCTTAACACTGACTAGCTAAACCGTGCCAGAAATGGAGACCTTTTTCCTGGTCAACTTGCACTCTGCACTCCTCAGTATTTACAGCCTAACTTCTCACCCAAGGTTGTAGTCATGTCTACATACATCCAGCTTCCGTTTGCACACTGCTGACAATAGAGGATTCACTCCTTTTTTTTTTTTCTTTTAAAATCAACTTTATTTATGATATTATTGTACATTATAAAATGTATTCTCATGTAACCATCACTGTGATTGAGATTGTACATCTCCAGAACATTTCCATCACCTCAAAGAGTTCCTCGAGACTCACTCCTTTTTAAGGCAGCACCTTCCATCTTCAGAAAATTGTTAGAAAGCTCGTCTTCACATTGATCTGAAACTTATGCCCATCCTCTGGCGCAATCAAGATAAATCTAGCTCATCTTCCCCAAAACAGATCCTCAGCATTTAAAGGTATCTCTCTCTTATTTCCCTGAGGACTCTCACCTTCCAGAAGAGTGGAAGAAAATAAAATCTCCAGCCCCTTCAACTATTGCTCAGCTAATGCAATTGGCCAGCCCCTCTTTATGCTGATTTCCTGTATGAGCATGCCTCTGCTTCTAAGCGACACTCTGGAAGCTGCCTGCCCAGATCTGGACACAGCCTGAAGGTTGCGAACCAAGAGGGAACGTTTATCACCTCCGTGTGCAGCCTGAGGTCATCTGAGTGGTCCCAGCCACCACTTCCCATTGTTAGCACAAGCGCAAGTCATGATCAAATAGAGAGCTCCGTTACTTCTCAAAAGTTCTTCAGCTATCATCTTGTGGATGAGGCCTTGTGAACCCACTCTTTCTTTATAGTCCAGCTCTCACGTCCATACATGACTACTGGAAAAACCATAGCTTTGACTAGATGGACCTTTGTTGACAAAGTAATGTCTCTGCTTTTTAAAGTGCTCTCTAGGTTGGTCATAGGCTTTCTTCCACGGAGTGAGCATCTTTTAATATCATGGCTGCAGTCATCATGTACAGTGATTTTGGAGCCCAAAAAAATAACGTCTCTCACTGTTTCCATTGTTTCCCCATCTATTTGCCATGAAGTGATGGGACCAGATGCCATGATCTTAGTTTTCTGAATGTTGAGCTTTAAGCCTAGTTTTTCACTCTCCTCTTTCACTTTCATCAAGAGACTCTTTAGTTCTTTGCTTTCTGCCATAACGGTGGTGTCATCTGCTTATCTGAGGTTATTGATATTTCTCCCGGCAATCTTGATTCCAGCTAGTGCTTCATCCAGCCCAGCATTTCGCATGATGTACTCTGCATATAAGTTAAATAAGCAGGCTGACAATATACAGCCTTGACGTACTCCTTTCCTGATTTGGAACCAGTCAGTTGTTCCATGTCCAGTTCTAACTGTTGCTTCTTGGCCTGCATACAGATTTCTCAGGAGGCAGGTAAGGTGGTCTGGTATTCCCATATCTTTAAGAATTTTCCACAGTCTTTCATGTCTGGAGTCTTAATTCCTGATTTGAACAATTAAACCAAGATGTCTAAACGACAGAAGAATATGAGCTCTGGAAAAATTTAGCTGATTTACAATTGCGTTAGTTTCAGGTGTACGGTAGAATGATTCAGGTTTATGTATATTCCTGTTTTACATTGTCTTCCATTGTAGGTTATTACAAGATATTGAGTCTTTACTGTGCTATATTATAGGTCCTTGCTGGTTATCTATTTTATATATATTAATGTGTACATTAGTTAATCTCAACTCCTAATTTATTGCTCTCTCCCTCCCTTTTGGTAACCATACATTTGTTTCTATGTTTGTGAGTCTATTTCTGTTTTGTCACTAAGTTTGTTTGTATCATATTTTAGATTCCCTGTCATACAATATATATCTTTCTCTTTCTGGCTTACTTCACTTAGAGTGATTATCTCCAGGTCCAACCATGTTGCTGCAAAGCCACAAAATATTCAAGCAGTTCTCCTTAAAGCCCTAAGGTATGCTCTCTTCCAACCTTCTTCATGGGAATAGTTATTACAACTACACATCTTGCCTGCTACATCTAAGACATAAAAGGTGGGTTCTGAAATAAATCATCCTCTATGACAAGCTTCTCCTTAGGAGACCTTGTCCATAATGGGGCCAGCTTCCTGGAAGGCAGGCTGCCCTTCTGAATTTCCTGATCTGTTGGTATCCTGACTCCAAAATTTTCAAGCCACGGAATAATGGGCAAATGGTCTAACTTCTCGCTTCTCACATATAAAATTAGGCTTTTAATAACTATTTACTAGCACTCCAATATTCTTGCCTGGAGAAACCCAGGGACGGGGGAGCCTGGCGGGCTACCGTCTATGGGGTCGCACAGAGTCAGACACGACTGAAGTGACTTAGCAGCAGCAGCAGCAGCACTTCATATTTTTTTTCTTTCTTGCATTCTACTACCTGGAATATTCTCTCTCAGGGCAGTTTAACCAGATGATATGCATATATTGTGACAGACTTCAGGGCAAAAAAACACTATAATGCAGGGACTTCCCTGGCAGTCCAGTGGTTAAGACTCTACCTTTCAATGCAGGGTGTCCAGGTTCCATCCCTGATTGGGGTGCTGAGATCCCATATGCCTCACATCAAAAAAAAAAAAAGAAGAAGCAATACTGTAACAAATTCAATAAAGACTTTTTTAAAAAGGCACTATAACACAACTTCAAATATTTCCATCACAGCCCCTCTGTAGCCTCTCCTGGTCGCAGATGGGCTGTAGAACGTGGAGCAACACTATAACCACAAGAAGCCTGGCTTCCAGGACTGCTTGTTCTTTTTCTGGTCCATAGAGCTGCCATGCTGAAATGTTTGTCCAGTCTTTCATTCAGTAGCCTACACTCATCAGTCATTCATTGAGCACCTACTCCATAATAGGCTCTGGAATAAGCACTGGACATTAGGACAGTCTTCCCTGAGTAGCACACATTTTAGCAAGGGTCATCCCACATCATTTCCAAAAGTGCTAAGGGCAATAATAGCTGAATATGGCTGAAGTCTGTACAAAGTATGGAAGAGGTCAAAGAAAAGAATGTTCAGTTCTACCTGATTGGAAGTGGGCATTGACAGCTAGAAAGACTTCCTAGGAAACATTTCTGGATGAGATCATACATTCTCTTAGGAGACAGATCTTTATGTCTTAGGTGCTATTGTCCTCCTTGGAGACCAGCCGAAGGTTCAGGTACCAAAGGAGACTGAGACATAGAATTTGTTTATATTTCCTGATAAAGTTATAAGGAGGGGGAAACATAGACTCTTACCAGAATACATGGAGTTTGAGACTCTCCTCATGGTGAGTCTGGGAAATTAACTATAGTCAGGGTCTGGTGGAGCCCATGACCCTGATCCCACTCCCAAACTCTACCACCTTGCCCGCTGCCAGGAAAGACAGCCTCAGGAACAAAGGTTTTCTTTGGTGCACTTGCATTTGAAGGTAAAGACATTGTACTATCTGAAGGATATTTCCCTCGAGCTATGACAGATTCTGGTGGGCCATCATTTATCACTCAAAGCAAAACAAAGCATGACCTGATGTCAGCTGCCCTGAATGTAGGCTTTGTTCTTGCTCAGACCAAGTGTGAAATGGAGCTCAGCACATGTTTTTGTTCCTCAAAAGAAAAAAGGAAAAATCTGCATATACCTGAAACAACAGTGAGTAGTATTGGGTTCAGGGGAGATTTCAAAAGGGAAGTCAACTCACACAGCAAGAACATACATGATTTCCATTTCCTTTCCATTATTTAGGGCCTTTTAGCTGCCTATCTGCACTGTTTGTGTCTTCCATTGTTTTCTGGAATAATTTTTACTTATTTAAAATCTTCACCTTCCCCAAAGAATTCAGGGCGTATTTGGATTTTATTTAAGTCTTTATAAAAAAGGATGATACACTTGGTATACATTTGGGTTTATTTTAACTTTGGTGACCTGTAGTTACAACCTGTCCTGCATAGGAAACACATGTCCCAAGTCCCCTTATTTGTGCCAAAGTCCCAGCTAGGAGAGGCATTTTATGTAGGCTTAGGGAAAATTGAAACAAACGACATTTCCTTCTGTTCTGCTTTGAATATACAATGCTACCGAGAGAACCTTGGAAAGAGCTTTCTGGGATGATTGAGTGAAACCCAATATGAAGGACAACAGCATTAGAGAGTAGCTCAGAGAGATGACTAGAAAAATAAAGCTCTTGTTCCCCCCAGCTTGTGCTGGGCATGTGGAGACAGAGAAGCTTCTGGGTGCCTTGAGGATGGAATAAAAAGACATTGAGGAAATAAGTGTCTGATGAGACCTAGAAATTAGGCCCAATAACAGAAAAGTTATTATTGACAGCAAAGAGCCAGGGCCACAGCCCTAGCAATGAGTGTGGAGTCAAACCAAACCAACCTCCTTATGTCACAGACCCAAGAGGATCCAGAAGAAACTATGAATCCAAAGTCTTCTCCCTCCATCATGCACTCAGAGACCATATTGCCAGAAAAGAGAGAGAAAACATCTAAGAGCCTGAGCACTTAACCAAAAGGAAGTGAATGATCCCAAAGATATTATTTAAACTAGCACTGATAGGGAGTTACATTGAAATTTATTAAACACTTGACCAAACAATCAAAAGGGACTGAATAGTGAATCAATGTGCTGTACAGGAAAGCGTGAATTCATAAAGGTTGGAGATAACAAGAGACCACACTTCAGATTCATCCTGGCATGTTTATCCTACTGGTTAATTAATTATTCCTCATGGTACTAAAATTCAAATAAACAAGACATTTAAGGAATAAAGAAGGCATAATTCCATAAGGGCATTTAAGACCGGACAAACAACAGCAAACAGGAGATGTCAACAAAATTTTGGAAGCTTGAAAACAGATCAAACTTTGATAGCTGATCTGGAAGATCAAATGAGGGGGAAACCAAGACTGTAAGTTGCACAACTAATGAGAGGCATGCCAGCTTCCACTATGAAGCTCTGGAAAGTTAAGGGACTGAAAAGAACATGCAAATTAATGTTATAAGTGGGTCTAGAAACAAGAGCTGAATTACTCACCCAGACCCAGCCATCCTTCAGATCAGAGCTTCCCTCTCCCAGCGCAATGTCAGCTGGAGCTGAACCAGATGAGTGCAGAGTTTGCAGGATCCCAAACTGGGTTAAGAAGCTCTTTGTCTTGTGGGAAAGAAGACTCTGGTGTGTGAGAACAGACAAGAAGTGGGGAAGAGATGGAAAGGGAAAAAGAAAGAACTGTAGGGAAGCTGTAAGAATTGGGAAGAATACGGAAAGAGGGAAGAATGCAGTGTTCATGTTGGACACCCTCCAAAGACCTACTTGACAAGGTTTTGTCCTCTTGTGTGGAAGAAAAATAAGAGCAAGTTAGATACAGCAGGCCCAATGTCCAGGCCTCTGATTTTTGTAGTGTTTCAAGATATCAAAATAATTTATTAAGCCTCCACGGGGGTCCATAAATAAATTGTCTTGTGTAGATGGGGGTGGCCCATTAACGCTCAAGTTTGTAACGATCACACAGACACTGGTCCACCCCACTGCAAATTAATAGGAAAGGAATAGGATTGAAAAGCAAAAAACACCAAGCCATGAGTCAAATTTTTTGACTACACCTTTCCCTAAAATTGGAGAAGGAAATGGCAACCCACTGCAGTATTCTTGCCTGGAGAATCCCATGGACGGAAGAGCCTGGTGGGCTACAGTCCACGGGGTTGCAAAGAGTCGGACACGACGGAGCAACTTCACTTCACTTCACTTTCCCTAAAATAACTAACAGCTTCCCCTTCAGATAAGAAAGAAAAATCTCAGATCCAAAAATTGTACTATTAAAATTATAGCAACTCCCCTGGTGATTCAGTGGTTAAGACTCCATGCTCCTAATGCAGGGACTGGATTGGATCCCTGGTAAGGGAACTAGATCCCATATGCCACAACTAAGATCCAACACAATCAAATTTAAAAAATAAAACATTATAGTTTTGTAGATAAAAGTAAGCATAGGGATTGGAATTCCTAACGTTAGTTTTAATCTCTGCTCTAACACTCAACACTTAATGAGCACCTACTAGGTGTCAGACACTGTTCTAGACACTTGGGACGCAGCATTAAAAGGATAAACAAGGCCCCTTCCCTCATCGAGCTTAGATTCGAGCAAAGAGAGGGATAATATGTGAGGAAATGTATTGGGGAAAAAAATAATCATGATCATTGTTATCATGGAAATTGAATCCTGTGTGAGAGGAATTTAGAAGGGAATGGGGAAAGTCCTCTTTGTGAAGATGAGAGTTGACCTTTCCCCTGAAGCAGCCAATCACACAAAATATCAGGGAAGAGAGCTCCAGGTGAAGGGGGCAGTGGGGGCAAAGGCTCTGATGGAGAAAGCCGACAACCAAGGCCAGTGTTACCGGAGCACAGTGGGTAGAAGAAAAGCAGATGGAGGAATGCTAGCCAGGAAGGTACCTTAAAGAACTTGGATGTTATTCTAAATACAGGGAAATCCACTAAAGAGGCTTATGTTAGTGATTAACATACTCTTTTTTAATAACAAATAATTGGAAGAAGGAGGATTTGGCAAGAAAGGAAAATAAACAGAAAGGGTCAGTGAGATGTGTGGACTCCTAGGAGGGTGAGGTGTTGAAAGCAGAGACAAGGGAAGAAAGAGGAATTAGCAGCCATCTGGGTATGATGCAGCTGAAAATCTTGAATAAGAGAGAAACATATGTATTGAATTTTGCAAGTCAGTAGAAAATAGAAAAAGAGCCCCTTGAGGAGAGGTGGGGGAGGCTATCTTTCATGCACTGAAGAGTAAGGAAGTACAACCACTGGGGAGATGACCCTTTCAAAATCTTTTGCAATGACAAAGAGCAGAGAAATGCAGTGAAAGCCTTGGGAAGGAAACATAATAGCAAATACTACTCTGATGGGGAATTTCCAATAGAAGAAGCAGGCAATGGATAATGCTCAAGAAGACGGTGGACCACTCCGATAGGGTGTCGTGGAGGAAAGGCATAGAGCCAGGGTGTATTTCATACAAAGTGAATGTTGTTTTGTTGTCGTTGTTCAGGCGCTAAGTTGTGTCCAACTCTTTGCTACCCCACGAACTGCAGCACGCCAGGCAAAGGTAAAGGTGAAGGGCACAAAAGAGAATAAGGGCACAAAAATCTGTGAAATGTAGATCTGCCTCAAAATAGAAAGAAATTGCTCTGTTGATATCTCCTCAGTGAAAAAAATGTGCAGCAAGAGCCAGTAGAAGACATTGAAGGTATGAAAGTAGGAAGTCATTTTAAAAAGTGGGCAAGGGAATCAGGCAGGTATAAACCTCATCTCACAGCATTGTCATGCAGGAAATGTAGCTTTCTATAATCTTCTATAATAGAACCTATCTTTACCCTAGGACTCCACTCCACGTGGTGGCAAGAGCTTGACGATGGTCAATTCAGGATCTTACTCTTTTCTTAAAGCTTACATTTGACTTTTTGTTGTTGTTATACCATACATATTTCTTGATCTTAGTTCTCCAACCAGGTATCAAACCCATGCCCGCTGCAATGGAAGCACTGAGTCTTAACCACTGGACTACCAGGGAGTTCCTACATTTGACTTCTAATATAGGTTGGCGCTTAGCACTAGGGCATGCAAGGTGTGACTTAGCACTTATGGAAACCTCTCTGGCATCCACCAAGATGTTTTTGTTCCTATGGGGTCTTGAATCCTGAGTTCACACACATCACTGTAGTTGTCCTTGAGCTCTAGCTCCAAAGCTCTTTCAAGGCCAGATTACCCTTAACTAACTTTGTCCTGCTATGAAACATGGGATTATTCCGCTGCCCAAAGCGGGGATTCCAGAAGTGTTAATGCCAAGGGTTAGGGGATGAAAAGAAGGAAACAATTATCCAATGTGTGGATATCAAGGAACTGATAGATCAGGTGATAAACTGGTTCTTTTATGTGGATCATACAGTTATCATGACAGAACTAGAGACGAATAGCAAGATGAGCATCCAGGAGCATAAATCTTCAGGGAAGGAGAGGAGAGAACAGGAGGCCAGCCATCAGCAGTATGGATTAAAATGATGATATCTGAGTTGAATGCACTGAGGTTCGGAGGAGCTGGGTGTTTCTTTGTTTTCACTTTTTTATTTGTTCTAATGGAGGAAAGAAGAGAAAAGGCTTGGAAGCAGCATTTGAGAGTCAGAGGTACACCTGCATCATTTTCTGGCCTTGAGGTTTATGAGATGTGAGAGAGAGAGCGCGAGTCTATATTTGAGAGAGGACTGAGAGACACCGTATCCTCCCAGAAGAACCTGGTTAAAGAAAAGGCGAGGTTGTGGAAGGAAGGTCCAGAGAACTATTTGAAGGTAAAGACAACTCAGCAAATCACAGACCAGTGGAGAGAGAAAGCTGAGGACTGGGTCACTGTAGGGGTTGTACAGAGAAGTGGGAGAGGAGCTGCCAGTGAATCACAGGCGACAGGGAGGCTTAGACGTGTGGCCTTCCCAGATCACTTAAACCCCCTGAATGGCTTCTATGGAGAGTGGGATGTATATATGCACTCCACTCCACACAGGGAGATGTGCAAGTTAAATGAAAGTGCTGGGAAATATTGATATGCCCAAGCCCATGAGGAGTGGCATAAGATCACACTTGGGCACCCCAGTCACTTAAATCAAAACATCCTGAGAGAAGTGTTACTCCAGAATGAAGCGTCATGTTGCATCTTGATGGTGCAACATGTTGCATACATGTTGCAAGGGCCATGGAGTTTCAGGGGAAACAGCAGGCAGGGAAAGCTTTGGTGTCTACTGGGTGAGAGTTGGTGTGTGATGTGGAAACTCACCCAGGACTGGAAGATGGGGTAAAGTTAGTACAGAGGGAAAAGAACATTCCAGCTACACTGGTCTTCAAGTATTTCCCTTCTTTGTTATCATTTTTTGAGGAATGAGAAACCCCTCCTTTTACACATGGTTATTCCCTCTGAGTGTATTGGAATAATGCTGTTTTTTTAATCACTCCATCTTTTATGTAGATCTAATTTCCAGATCTAGTTTATTCAAAACTTCAAAGCTAAAAAGGCTCATCTCTGTATTCTCTTTGACATCCCAACATCTACCAGGAAGATTCCCTTTCACAGATCATTTTTTTCAACCATGTCCCCCTTTCCATGTATTGCTGTTACTGTTGTTTAGATGTTAAATTGTATCCAATTAGCACAACTAGCAATTGTGTCTCTTGTGACCCCATGGACTGTAGCCCACCAGATTCCTCTGTCCACAAGACTTCCCAGGCAAAAATACTGGAGTGGGTTGCCATTTCCTTCTCCAGGGGATCTTCCCAACCCAGGAATCAAACTTGGGTCTCCTGCTTGACAGGCAGATTCTTTACCACTGAGCAAAAGCCCCTTAAAGAAAACTTTAGATATACATTTAATTCTTAAACTATAATATATATATATATATATTTATTTATTATATATTATTCTATGAAACATAGAGTAAATATTTAAGAGAATGAATTAGATCCAAATATATTGATCTAGTCCAAGAGAGCTACCCTTGATGTATATTTTTGTTGTTGTTGAAGTATCATTGGCTTTACAATATTGTATTAGTTTCAGGTGTATGGTAAAATGATTCAGTTATAGTTTTCAGATTCTTTTCCTCATATAGGTTATTATAGGATGTTGAATATAGTTCCCAGTGCTACACAGTAAATCCTTATTTTCCTCTATTTTATATATAGCAGTGTGTGTCTGTTCAGCCCAAACTTCTAAGACATCCCTTATCCCTCTCCTTCCTTTCCCCTTTGGTGTCCATAAGTATTTTCGATGTCTGTGAGTCTGTTTTTGTTTTGTAAATAAATTCATTTGCCTTATTTTTCATATTCTATATATAATTGATATCACATACTATTTGTCTTTGTCTGACTTACATCATTTAGTTTGATCATCTCTAATTCCATCCATGTTGCTGCAAATGGCAACATTTCATTCTTGTTTATGATAGCAATATTTCATTGTATGTATATGCCACATCTTCTTTATCCATTCGTCTGTTGATAGACATTTAATTTGCTTCCATGTCTTAGCTATTGCAAATAATGCTGCTATGAACATTGGGGTATGTGTTAAGTATACAGTTTCTATGAATGCATTAATAGAGCTTGATGCTGTATTTATCATAGAAAGATATTTGGTTCCAAATTATAAAACAATCAGGGACTATAAATGCAGAAGAAAGTCTTCAAATATTTCTTTGAAAACTTGAGAATCTCTTCATTTTTCTTTGTAGTTCATTATTAAATTAAAAGTAACTACTTCCTATGTAGAGCTCACTATGTACCAATGACTGGGTGAAACACTTTCCGCATCTCATCTCATTTAATCTTCATAAACCTGCCATGAAGTAAACACAACACTTTTTCCAGTTTTATTGAGAAATAATTATACCACTATGTAAGTTTAAGGTGTACAGCATGATGGTTTGATTCAGTTAACATCCATCATCTCAGAGAGATACAATTTTAATAAACCAAATAAAATCTTCTCCTTGTGATAAGAACTCTTAGTAATCACCCTCTTAACAATTTTCCTATATCTATAGCATGTGAAAGTGGCTCAGTTGTGTCCAACTTTTTGCGACCCCATGGACTGTAGCCTGCCAGGCTCCTCTGTCCATGGAATTCTTCAGGCCAGAATACTGGAGTGAGCAGCCATTGCCTTCTCCAGGGGATCTTCCCAACCCAGGAATCGAACCCACGTCTCCTGCATTGCAGGAGGATTCTTTACCGTCAGTCACCAGGGAAGCCCAAGAATACTGTAGTGGGCAGCCTATCCCTTCTGCAGCGAATCTTCCCCCCCAAAGTATCGAACCAGGGTCTCCTGCATTGCAGGCAGATTCTTTACCAGTTGAAACATACAGCCGTGTTAACTGCAGGTCTCATGTTGTACATCACATCCTAGTGCTTACTTATCTTAGAACACAGAGTTCATACCTTTTGGCCACCTTCCTCCAGCTCTTCTTTTGCCTTATCCCCAAACTCTGATCACAGGTTTGATCCCTTTTTATGTGAATTTGGTATTTTGGGGCTCTATGTCATTTTTGTTTTAAATTCTTCATGTGAGGTCATGCAGTATTTGTCTTTCTCTGTCTAGCTTATTTCACCTAATAAGCCCTCAGGTTTCATCCGTGTTGTCCCACAAAGTGGGAGTTCCTTATTTTTCATGGCTGAATAATACTCCATTGGGTAAATACTTCTCCTCTCCATTTTCTTAGGTAAGAAATTGAGGTTCAGAGAGGTTAAGTAACTTGCCAGAGATCACACAGTTAGGAATGGTTCCATCTGGGCTAGAGTCCAGAGCGATGCCTAGCCTCTTAACTATGTTTTGCTATTTGAGAGTCAGTATGAGCTGTGAAAATCCAAGCCTCAGTCTGACACCTATGAGTTAAAGTGAATATATATATGTACGTGCTCTTGAATCCACAAACAAAGATCAGTTTTCCAGAACTTCAAGGATTTGAATAACAGGTCACAACCAGTGACCAGAATGATTGAAGGGTTAGTTGAGGACATTTAATGGAGGAGCCAGTTGGAGCTTTCAACTACATGCTACACGGTGTCACCCTAGTAGTCGCCACCAGGATAAAGAGCATTAGCTTCTCTTAATTTTTCTAACATGTTCTAAAGCCAGTTGGAAGGTAACACCTAAAATAAAATGGCAAACAAACTCCTAGGAAGAACACTGTTTCTCTGCATCTGAGATGGTACTTTCAAAGGCATTTGTTCTGCCAGCATCAGACTCATTCTTATTAGAAAAAAGGAAGAGTGATCTGATTATGATGGCCCTAAAACTTTTGGATCTCCTACCTGGCAAGCAATTTTGCTTTCTTAAGCATTTTGATAAATTAACTTTGCTTTCCTGCCAAAAGGCCTCGGCTGAGAACACCCAGTTATTAGTACAAATCTAAGGAGCTATCACCCTATCCTATTTTCAATTGAACTTGACCTTGAAGAAGTGTTAAGTATGACTTGTTTAGAGGGGAGGAAGAGAGAATTGCTTCATTCTCCTGCCTCTGTCAGCTCTTCTTTATCAGAGGAATTTCACACCAAGAGGAACCTACGACATAATGAACTACTAACGTGTGAAATCCTCTGGAGGAGGTGGACTGCTGCTCTGCAATGATGGGGCTGAAAATGTCCTACTGTAAATAGATTTTCATAAGGCATCCTTGTCACTTTGCCTAGTGAAATAAAGCAATTTTCCCATCATGGAAGCTTTAGGTGGGACATGGGAGGAAAGAGAAAAAATGCTTGGATCTTTTTATAAAGGAAGCTTGCTGTCGTGTTCCACCTGCAATTTGATCTTCAAATCATATGAAATCCATATGACCTACATTCCATAATAAAAAAAAGAAACCAAGAAGATGGCAATTTATTGACAACTGATGGTTCTAAATTTTTAAAAAAATTTAAAACACTAGTATTTTCAGTTGGGATTTGTCAATTCTGTCAAAGTTCCCTGAATGGAAAGTTTGGTTTTTCTGACCATCTGAATCCTCTGCACTGCACACCGATCAGCCTCACTTCCAACTCACCTTTTTGCTTTGTCACCAAAGACAATGTTTCAGAGTCATTGATTCTGTTCTTGCCTTTCTCAGGACATCTAGTCAGTCACCTGGTCCCCTGGTATTTTTTAAAATATGTCACACACCTACACTTTCACCCCCATCTCCAATACCACCAACCCTTCTCTGGATGCTGCTCTAGGCAATGATTAATTTTCATTAATTTTTATTGGAATATAGTTGTTTTACAATGTTGTGTTAATTTCTACTGTACAGCAGTATATGCATATACATATATCCACTCTTTTTTAGATTTCCTTCCCATTAGGTCATCACGGAGCATTGAGTCGGGTTCCCTGTGCCAAACAGGAGGTTCTCATTAGTTATCTACTTATACATAGAGGTGTATATGTGTCAACAGCAGTATTCCCATTCATCCTGTCTCACCACCCCCCACTGGTAACCATAAGTTTGCTTTCTACCTCTGTGCTTCTATTCCTTCTTCGCAAATAAGTTCTTCTGTAGCATTTTTCTAGATTCCACATATATGTGATATTATACAATATTTATCTTTCTCTGTTTGGCTTACTTCACTTAGTATGATCATCTCTGGGTTCATCCATGTTGCTGCAAATGGCATCATTTCATTCCTCTTATGGCTGAATAGTATTCCACGGTATATATGTACCATATCATCTTTATCCATTCCTCTGTTGATGGACATTTAGGTTGCTTCCATGTCCTGGCTTTGTAAATAGTCCTTCAATGAACATTGGGGTCCAAGCATCCTTTTGAATTTTGGTTTTCTTTGGATATTTAGGCAATGACCTTTATACAAGAGAAATCTGCCCATCTTTAGTGGCTCCCCATTACCATCAAGATAAAGTGCCAGTACCTCAAAACAATTCATGCAAGCCATACTTGCAAAAGATTTTCAAGAGATTTTGATCCCTAAAATAACCCCAAACTCCCAAATCTGCACCAGCAGGAAGTAGGCTGAGAACCTTCTGTAGCCTTCAGAAAGGGTACACTCTCCAGTGCCCAGGTCAGACTGAATCATGGACAATAAAAAAGGAAAAAAGAATTCCCTTGGGCAAAGCCAGAGGTCACTGAAGCCAAAGGACAAGAGATTTCTTCCGATGGGAAAACCAGAAGCTACTAGATGGAGCCAGTTAATGAATTTACACTGCTGCCTGGGTAGGGAAGCTTCAAAATGCCTGCTAGGTTGAATTTGATAAATGCTATGGCTTCCCTGGTGTCTCAGATGGTAAAGAGTCCACCTGCTATGCAAGAGACCTGGGTTAAATCCCTGGGTCAGGAAGCTCCCCTGGAGAAGGAAATGGCAACCCACTCCAGAATTCTTGCCTGGAAAATCCCTTGGACAGAGGAGCCTGATGGGCTATAGTCCACGGGGTCACAAAGAGCAGGACAGGATTGAACGACTTTCACTCACTTCACTCATGGCTCTGTGATGCAGTACTTCGCATTCCGTGCTTTTCTGAATGAGAGCTTTTGTGGTGGTTATTCACTTCCTACCTCTGCCATGGTCTATTATGTGGGGTTGGGAGTGACGGGGTGTCACTGGACCACAGATGCCTCACACAAACCTGACACAGAGAATTCCCATCACCCAGAGCTTCTGGGTACTTATAGTGCATTAACCAGATGGGATTTCAGAAATTGTCTTCCTTGGTAAAGGTGGTACCAGATAGAGAAATGTGTTCCACCTATGAAAAGAAGGGTGCAAACTGGTATTTGAGTAGCAGAAAAGTGAGCTGTGCCAGAGACTATTTTCCCCCATTCTCTCCTTTTCTCATAATAATCAGACTGCATATTTTAGCCATGGGGAATATACCTCTGCTGCTGCTGCTAAGTCGCTTCAGTCGTGTCCGACCCTGTGTGACCCCATAGACGGCAGCCCACCAGGCTCCCCCGTCCCTGGGATTCTCCAGGCAAAATGACTGGAGTGGGTTGTCATTTCCTTCTCCAGGAAATATACCCCTACACCCCCAAAATATTAAAGAACACTTTTCTTAATCTTTGTTGTAATTAGAGATAGCCATGTGACTAAGTTCTGGCTAAAGAATTGTGAACAAAATGATCTGTAAGACTTCCAAGTTGTATCCTCAGAGTGGACATGCCCTCTTCTCCTTTCCTCCTTCCTTCTCTCTGGATGTGAAAGTGATGAGAGGATCTGGAAGAACCATGTAGGCCATTGAAATGATACTACCCATCCAGAATGGCAGAGCTGCAAGGTAGAGGGAGCCTGGGTCCCTGCTGAGCATGAATCCCATGACGGCACCAGACCACCTACCAGAAAAATAAACTTCTGACTTGTTTGAAGTTGTTTCTACTGTTGTTTCTATTTATTTAGATGTTAACGAAAATGTTATGAAACAAGTTAATGACTGTTTCTATGAAACCATGGATAGTACTATTTATCCTCCCACTGTCTCTTAACAAGTTCTTACAAAGACTTGCACTAGTATTTCAGAGTTGATATCTTCACTGATGCCAACAAATAAAACAAAACAACCACTCCCACGTGTGTCATGTGTTCAACAAATTGATTTCATCTTTCTCTTGGGCATATAGGAAGACTCTTTTTTGCCCACACCTGTTACAGGTGGGTTGGATCATATGACTCAGTTCTGACCAATAGAAAGTAGGGGGAAGTGATGCACAGCACTTCCTGGCATGATTCATAAAATCTTGCTGCTAAAGTATCCACTCTCATCTCCTCCTCTTGCGGTAACCTTAGAGACCTCATGTTGAAGATGGAGATGTCACCAGACAGTTGTGAAGGACCCTGATCCTAAAGGACTGCATGCAGCAGAATTCATCTGCCTATTGGTGTTGACATGCAACAAGAACAGGCAATACATTTTTAATTGTTCTAAACTACTGAGATTAGGGGGTTTTGACTTTTGGTTTGTTTGGGGGCTTTTGTGGGTATGTAGTGTTATTACTGAAGCATATCATGGCCTTTGTTTTCATAAAATATATCAGTAGAAATACGTTAAAAGGCTTTAAAATTTGGCTGTCACTACATGAGAACTGATTTGTGTCTGTCTGTTAATCCCTTTCATTTGAGGCATTAACAAGCACACATGCACACACACACACTTTCATGCATCTACTGTTTAAAAATGTCTCTTCAACATTCTCTCCTGTTTTTTGTTTCTTTCTTAAATGGCCATAACACAAGGTTGAGATGTTTGCTGTGGTGTTGGGTTTCTTTTTTCTTTTTTAATTGAAGGCTAATTACTTTACAATATTGTAGTGGTTTTTGCCATACATTGACATGAATCAGCCATGGGTGTCCATGTGTCCCCCATCGTGAACCCCCCTCCCACATCCCTCACCATCCCATCCCTCAGGGTGGTCCCAGCGCACCGGCTTTGAGTGCCCTGTTTCATGCATCGAACCTGGACTGGTGATCTGTTTCACATATGGTAATATACATGTTTCAATGCTATTCTCTCAAATCACCCCACCCTCGCCTTCACCCACAGGGTCCAAAAGTCTGTTGTTTATATCTGTCTCTCTTTTGCTGTCTCACATATAGGGTCATCACTACCATCTTTCTAAATTCTATATATATGTGTTAATGTATATTGGCATTTTTCTTTCTGACTTTCTTCACTTTGTATAATAGGCTCCAGTTTCATTAGAACTAATTCAAATGCATTCTTTTTATAGCTGAGTAATATTCCATTGTGTATATGTACCACAGCTTTCTTATTCATTTGTCTGCTGATGGATATCTAGGTTGCTTCCATGTCCTGGCTATTGTAAACAGTGCTGCAATGAACATTGGGGTTCACATGTCTCTTTCAATTCTGGTTTCCTGGGTGTGTATGCCCAGTAGTGGGATTGCTGGGTCATATGGGCATTCTATTTCCAGTTTTTTAAGGACTCTCCACACTGTTCTCCATGGTGGCTGTACTAATTTGCATTCCCACCAACAGTGTAAGAGGGTTCCCTTTTCTCCACACCCTCTCCAGCATTTATTGCTTGTAGACTTTTTGATAGCAACCATTCTGACTGGTGTCAGATGGTACCTCATTGTGGTTTTGATTTGCATTTCTCTGATAACGAGTGATGTTGAGCATCTTTTCATGTGTTTGTTAGCCATCTGTATGTCTTCTTTGGAGAAATGTCTGTTTAGTTCTTTGGCCCATCTTTTGATTGAGTCGTTTATTTTCCTGGTTGAGCTGCATGAGCTGCTTGTATATTTTTGAGATTAATCCTTTGTCAGTTGCTTCATTTGCTATTATTTTCTCTCATTCTGAAGGCTGTCTTTTCACCTTGCTTATAGTTTCCTTCATTGTGCGAGAGCTTTTAAGTTTCATTAGGTCCCATTTGCTTATTTTTGCTTTTATTTCCATTACTCTGGAAGTTGGGTCATAGAGGATCCTGCTGTAATTTATCTCAGAGAGTGTTTTGCCTACGTTTTCCTCTACGAGTTTTATAGTTTCTGGTCTTACATTTAGATCTTTAATCCATTTTGAGTTTCTTGGTTAGTATGTCTCTCTACATTTCTGGGATTTCTTGGCTAGTATATCTCTCTACATTTCTGGGGCCCCTATGGCAATATGCGATGATTGTTCTACTTATAGTCAGTGGGAAAACCTGCTTTTCTAACTAGACATTTCTGTCTAAGATGAAGGCACAAAGTTTATAACAGAATATTTATTGATTTTTCCCATTTTTCGAGGGTGACCTTGGGGGACTTGCTTTTGTTTAGACAAGGAAATTAGTGCTATAACTCCCAGGGATATTTTGAGTTGGTTGGATAACTCCCAGTACTATTAAATGTTAAGAAATATTGCTAACCAGTGAGCATTTTTACCTAAATCTTATTGTTTTAGAAAAGTCCATACAAATCACCGTAATGGGCAGAGAGAGTTATCAAATTGTACAATATGACTGATCCCTTTAATGTAGGCTTTTCTTATTTTAGTTCTATCAAAGCCTCATTTATTACCCACTGTGCTGCTGAATCTTTAGATGTAAAATAAACAATACCAACAAAACCAAAATAATTCAGAACGTCAGTGTGGTGTATTTTCTTTATTGAAAAAACGCACTTGAATAACACAGCTGTGGCTTGAAAAGAAAAGAGAGAGAAATTATTTTAAATGTGTGGATACAGAGCAACTGACAGAGAGGAGAAATAATCCATCTTTCCCCAGCACAGTAGCCAAACGCGCCCCTCAGCTGAACATACAACTGGGCAAGAAAGAACAAATAGGAAACTAAAAACATCTTCTGAATATTTTCGTAGAGAGCACTTACAAAAGCTTTATACAAGTCGACTTGACAAATTATGCTTCTAGAAGTTTCCCAAATAAGAGTCTGAATTCTAACCATCTACAGGAAGCAGTACTCGGCAGTTTCAAAGACATTTTTACAACAATAAGTTATCAAGAAGCTCAACTGCTATCACAACAATAAAAAGCTTTAAGCTACTCATTGCCTCCCCATTGCTGAGGATGCCCTTTCTCTCTTGGGTCCTTGTTTTTTAATCATGCAAGAAGATTGCAAAGCGGGTACTTAACAATCTGTGTTGCATACTGATGACTAAACTTCAACAAGTACACTTCAGCTGGCCTTGGTCATCTGTTTTTTCCAAGTTGAAAAAATAAATACACAAAACAGACTAATTTTTTCAGAATTTCAAAATACGTATTAGAATCTGTCATTTTTTTTCTGAAGCTCAGTGAACAGGTGAAGTGCTTCTTGGCCCCAGAGGATAACTTTCATATGCCTTGTCACAGTTCCCATTATTATCATGACTCATTCTCTCCATGTCATGAGTACTAGTACCTTTGGACCTGCTCTTACAGAGAATAACATCTTTGAGGCGAAGTCTATTGTTTTTAGCATCTATTCGGCAGCTCTTCATACCTATTCACGGGGGCACAACTATAGAGACAATCCACAATCTCTGAGCCATACTTTCTGAGGCCAGACTCTCATTCACCTATTTACTCACAGGTGTCTCAGCAATGGACACTGGGATGGAGATGAAGAGTTGTCTGGTGTTTTTACAAAGCCTCAGGTTTAAGGCTTGCCATCGGTGACTTCAGATAGATCCTTAAAATGAAAACCCAATGAGAAAGACAGCACTCCAAGGGTCCTAACCCAGTTGAACTTATAACCAGAACAGCCTATTGTGTTGGTCCTACTAAGAAATGTGTAAAATTTCCAAGTTCAGGAAAAACTACTAGGCTTTCTATAAATAGAGCCAATTGCCATAAGTAAGACATACACAATTTTTCCATTTCAAAGAACTCCATAAATAATGTGATTATTACTAATCACAAGTCTTTATAAAATTTTTGGTTGAGAGATTTGTCTATTGTATGCAGTATACATATATGTATATAAAGACATATATAATGCATATATATGATCACATAAATTGATGAATGAGTAGAAGAAAGAAAAAAGAAAGAAACAGAGAGGAAGGAAGAAGGAAGGAAGAAAGGAAGGGAGGGAGGGTTATTTCCTCAGATTCTCCCATAGATGCACAGATATATTGTGTAGCTATAATGCTGTTTGTCATCTTACAATTTTGATAGCACACTGCAAGTCAAAAGCCCCAAAGAGATAACCCTGGCAGAGTAGGATTATGCTCCAGTGGATTCAGGTTAAAGTTTTATCTCTGTTTGAGAACACTATTATCTTTCATTCCAACATTTCCCCATATCATATTCTCTAGACAGAGGTAGCTGCCTTTGGAATCAAGGCAGCTATTTCTCTCCAAGCCCATCTTAACCAAATAGGCACCTGCTCCAGATCTTCCTTGCTCACCATCCCACAAATACATTAAGTTCTTGAATCATTCTACTACTTAATTTACTTGTTCATCTGCCTCTAAATCCTTGATCTCTCTTTCTATACTCTGAAAGTCTGAATCATGTCTCTTTAGCTCGATTTTCTAGCCTCTGCACCTTACAACCACACCCACAAAGATGCATATTAAATTCACCTTAGTGATAGAGCTGTTCTAAGGCTATGTGAGTGCCATGTCACTGATTGTCACATCACCATAAACTACTTTGTATGATGCTTGGTTAAGGAAGTGCAGAGTAAGATTTGAAGGAAGATGTCTGATTATCTAGCAGCTCAACTAAGGGATTATTTTCTAGAAATTATTTTATAATTTCCAATAATTATATTAAATAATTATTCTGGGTCTGCTTCTCATGGTTCCTTTTTTTTTTTTTTTTTTTTTGGCCCTGCCTGAACTCTAAAGCCTTCAGTTTATCCTCTACATTGATTAAGCCCAAAGAAGGTAGTTCTGGTTGCTCTCTGATCTTGCTGGGAAGTCTCAAGCACTCTGAAGTTCTCTGATTTTATCTAAAAATTTGTCTCTTTCAACATGCCTTCCCAGTTGTGTGCATTGGATAATGTCACACTATTTACACTGAGATGCTTTTCAGGGAAGATGATCCATCATCTTTGGTTTTATACGTCTTTCTGCAATACTGCTCCCATTGCTCCAATGAGATTGTGTTACTATTTAAATTTACAAATATCAAATTTAAAACTTTTAAAAATTCTCTTCAGTATTATTTTGCAGTCTCTTTAGGATGAATGGAAATCTTCCTATATTTTTCTCTCATTCTGACATTTATAACATAAAAGACAAACCTAATTACAGAGGAAATCATTTTGCTCCAACAATTCAACCTGCCACTCAAAGTATTTGTAATCTACCCATAGCTTGTCTGAAAAATAACTAGAATTTATTTCCTTTCTCATTTGGAAATATTATACAGCCCACCTTCTTGTTTAGGATGTAATTACAGCCAACTTTTAAATTTCTTTTACCAGATTGCCACAGATTCCTCTGAAAGCTACCCTTAGTATATGTCAGACACTTCTACCTTCCTTAGCTATGGTTTAATTTAAGGTCTCTCTTTCCCTTAGTGATATTCTTTTTGTAGAATAACAGCCCATGCTTGGCATACTTTACAAAACACCCATCTAACTTGCAGTAGATAAAGCAGCTGGAACAGCTCCAATTCAGGAAGCCTTCTCTAGCTCTATCATTAGCTCTCACTGCTTTCTCAGAAGAGGCTTTGGGGCTCCCCAAGTTTTAAAACCTCCAGGAATGAAACATGGATAAGTTGCCTGACTTCCTAGGACAAGTAAACACTTTAAATGCTCATTGATTTGAAAGTTTGGTGTGAGCAAGAGCCCCCTGTTTCATGGAATAGACAATTTTCATTCTAGACTATCACAACCTAATTAAACCAACCAAAAACTAAACAAGATTTGCACTCTCTTATCACATTGACTTACACATACTTAGAACCAGAAACCAGGTAAACCAAACTGGGTGGCGGGGGCAGGGGGGGGACATTATTCTTTCTTCTCAGTGTCACAGACCCCAAAATCAGTAAATACTAGGTTGATACTTAGTGTGTGATTGACTCCTGGGGTTTTCTCTGGCTCATGGCTCTTAAGCTAGTTGACTCTCCTCTTATCAGTGAACTTGGAGACAGCCTAATGCACTCCTGTTTCAGAGACAAGGGTCTCAGGTTGGCACAGCCAGATACGCCACCTCTTACAGGGGACCCTGTGGTCATTTGTTGCTGCCTTTCTGTTCTGGCTTTATCACTTACATTTTAAAACAAAATTTTAAGACAATACATACCAATATGTTATTTGATCCCCAGGACAGCATTTGAGGGTCTATTATTATCTTCATTTCCAAATAAGCAAACCAAGGCTCAAAGAAATGAAATTATTTTCTCAAGGCCTCATTGTCAAAAGCTGATTCCTTGATTCCAGTTGTCTAACCCCAGGACCAAAGCTCTTGTTTGTTATATCATGGTGCCTGCACATTTTTAATAAACTTTAAATTTATACCTTCCTTAGTTATGAGAGGGAATATCACACATAATCATATCATGGTGCTTCTCTCTGCATCTCTCCTCTTTTAATCTCTCTGAAGACAAGTATTTTAAACACCTGCAGTGAATGACTGTTTATTATATACTTTTATGGCCCAGATATATAAAGGACTAACACCTACTGAATTGCCCTTGGTAATTATAGCATGTGGGAAGAAAACCTGCTTTCTGCCTGCTTACCTTGACCTACTTTAATGAAGTGATAATGTTTATTATTAGCAGCCCACCTCCAAATGTTCCCGATCTCCATGCCAGTGTGTCTCAGCTAGAATAAATGCCCAGTTAATCAGAAGTGTTTTAGTTTGCCTCAGTAGGACTCTAATAATGCTTGTGCTTAATTCTGTGTAGATATTATTCAACTGTTCTGCTTCCCATGATACACTTGAAAATAAATGCATCATTCTAAAAATGTTCTGCATAATTTTACACTCAGCAGAGAATTTACCAAACATGTACTCTAGAAGATAACAATTTGACCTTGACAAAGGAAAGTGAGATGGATGACAAAGAGCTGCTCTTCCAACTTGCCAAACAGCACTTTTTCCAGCCACATCATGGACATCTTGGCTAAGGACCACAGAGTGGTTCCACAGAGCCTCTCCCATCACCAGCAGGGTATGGACCAGAGCATCCAAAACAAGTTAGGGATTAGGTGTGGGTGGGTATTACAGTGAGCACTGGTGGACTTTTTCCTGGTAAAGGAGTCAAAGGAGATGATAGTCACGTGTTGCGTTGCTGTGCTTAGTCGTTTAGTCATGTCGGACTCTTTGCGACTCCATGAACTGCAGCCCGCCAGGCTCCTCTGTCCATGGGGATTCTCCAGGCAAGAATACTGGAGTGGGTTGCCATGCCCTCCTCCAGGGGATCCTCCCAACCCAGGGATCAAACCCAGATCTCCAGCATTGCATGTGGATTCTTTACTGACTGAGCAACAGTTGTCCCAAGAAAACGAAACCTTTAGACTTCTCCTTTTCTACCTTAAAATATGAAAAATCTTGATCTATAATAAATATTAAGGAAAGCACCAGAGCTTGCCTCTAGAATAGTTTTGTAAAGAGCATTACCACTTGTGAACTCTTGACTATCAGGTCATTCTGAACAAAGTCAGTCTCCTCCCCTCAACCTCTGTTTTTTTGTATTGTGTTTGTTTGTTTGGCTTTTTCTGCCTCCACAGTTCACATCAACCAGAAGAAGCCAGAGTCAGGGGCAGTCAAAATAAAATGCACTGAACATAAATATCTTGGTTCTAATTCTAGCCCTATAACAAGCTTATGACCTTGGGCAAGATATGTAATTTTTCTCTGCCTTATCAGCTGAATCAGAATAATACTCATCCTACTCTTATCACAAAGCAGTGATGAAACTCTGAAAAGTACAAAGCACAATGGAAATAAAAGATATTGTTATTAAGCAAAACTCTGAGCCTAATGACTCTTACCAAGTGCGCTTTGCCATCCTTTTGTTTCCCTTGTCACTATAAGAAAACAAGAGGATATCAAAGCCACTAGAGGTTGTTCATGTCATCAGATATCACTAACACCTCTTCTCCAGATGTACAGTATGGTGGATGTGAGCACAGATTCCAGGATTTACACATCTGGGGGTAAATGCTATCCTTGTCTCTTACCTGCTCTGTGACCCTTGTCAAGTTATTTCACATTTCTGAGTTTCAATTCTTCACCTAAAAACAGGGCAATATATTCATCAGTAAATCCCATCTCAAAGGATTATTATAAGGATTAAATAAGGTAATGCATAGAAAAATATTTTATAGAAAAATGCTTGCAAAACTAGGCACACAGTAAGTGCCTAGTAAACATTGCAAATATTCTCTCTTGACATCTCTTCCATTTGATATAAATAGGATCTGCTGGAAATAAAGAGTTCCAGACTCAATTAAATTTGGAAGATGTCGATTTAAATTAGTTGTTACATGCAGATTTCTCAGAATCATTAATACGTTAATGTACAGGGCAACTCTTCAAAAAGGAGAGCTAGTATCTAACATTTGCCCAGAGTATTTGAAGATTAGAATCCTTGATTTTTACAGAAGCTTTTCAGGAGAGGGATTTTGTATATCATACTTTAGGAAATCTTGTTCTCACAAATCAGACATTCTTAAAATTGTAGTGAAATTCCAGAATGTTGTTTGCTTCAAAATAATGGAGGAAGAGGGGGAGGGAGGTAGTGGATGAGGATAAACAAGGAACAAGATAAGTTAAGTGTTGTTCATTGTTGAAAGTGGGTTATGGATATATTGGAATTCATTATATTATTCTTTCTCTTTTGTATATACTTGAAAAATTTCATAAAAGTTCTTGAAAAGATATTAAGCAAACACACACATGAAGTCCAAGAGAACAGACTAATCTTTAGAGGGTCACAGACCCATTCAAGCAAAGGTAAATTATCTGCTTCTCTCACTAACTTGGAGATAAAGCTCTTCACAGACCTGAAAGACTCAAAAGTCACTTGTAGAGACAATAGTCAAAGAGAACCCAAGTAGCTTAATTGTCTCTCTCAAACACTTATGCAACCACAGCCAAAGCCAACTGATGTTTAGGCAGAAGGTAAAAGAGAATCAGCTTCTGAATAGCAGAGAAACGGATGTGCCAAACATTCAATTGATCTGATGCAATAAGTAGACTTGACTTGAAGGGTCATGTATATCTTTCATTTTAACTAAAGCTGTCTTTTGGGAATGCCAAGGTTTCCAACTGCCAGGGAATCTACAGGGACTCACAGGTGACCTAGAACCAATTTCATTTGCCAAAGGGCCGAACTTATTATACAAAGAGAATTCGCTCTACTGATAACAATAAAATCACCAAGCAACTATCACTTGACTTTTCAGAAAAATTCTCCCTCATTGCTCTCTTGTTCTAAATGTCACTATTTTAAACATACCTCATTATTTTTTATTATGCCCAATTAAAAGTACTTGCATATTTGCATCATGTATTTAATGATTTAAATTCTCTTTAGGGCATTAACAAAATTCTAATATTGTACATTTAACCTTTAGAAAGTTCTCAGATAGTTAACCTACTTGTCGCCAAGATTTGTGTCCACGAATTAGTCATCTTCCAGCTAGACCATTTCATAGTCTCCTAGCAGGCCCTTTTTATTCATCTCTTATATGTCTACAGCCCACTCAAAATTTATAAAATGCTTAAGTCTCTTTCCATTGTCTAAATTTCCTATTTCCACTCTCCCTCCTCAACTAAGAGTCACCTTTGTAATTAAGTTGGACACTTCTTATTTTGTTCCTACCATATATTTCAAATAAATAAAAAATAAATTTAAAATTATTCTATTAAATTGTAAATATAATGGTCTCTGTTCTCCTTTTTACAAAAAAAAAAAAAGATTCAGGTTGCCCTGGTTTGACTTCTTCTTTTCTTTCTTTCTTTTTTTAATGAGTAAATTTTTTTTTTCAATTGTAGTGGTTTTTGCCATACATTCTTATTTTCTAAAGGCTTCTGGTAAGGGACATTCCTAAGATCCTTAATGAAGGGGAGAGGGGGAAAGAGGAGGAAGTAATTCAGGTGTGAGAATCCAGCAGTTTCTGCCCACATGGGACCCACATCTGAGAACTTGCATCTGCAATGACCTCCACATTAACTGTCATGACCAGGAGCATCTGAGTTCAGGATGCCCACACTATTCTCACTTAAACTGCACTTGACCTGGAAAAATCCCAGAGAGTGCTCAGAGGCATCAGGACCAAACCTGACTCCCTAACCTGGCATCCCTTCCCCTCAGCAGAAGACCCCTACCAAATGCTTTTGTCAATTATAAGAATATATTTTCACCAACCACACTCAAGTCTGCCCAGTACCTCTTCTGTAAGAGAAAAAGTCAAATTACTATGGAGTGAAGCTGCCCCAGAAGGAGACACAGACTGACCTCCTCAAATCAGCTCTGGGTCCAGACAAGCTTTCAAAAACCCAATTCAATAGACCATCAGTCCCTTATTCACTAGATTAAGAGGGGCCTGGCATGCTGTAGTCCATGGGGTCAGGAAAAGTCGGACACAACTGGGAAACAAGGTGTGCAGAGGAGGATTTTGAAAATGTGGGTCTCCAGCATGCTGCAGTTGATAACTCTGCCATTATATTAGAACAGGACTATTCAGCTAAGACAGGTGACTTCAATATTCCTAAGGTACATTTTTATTTTGATATTCCTTGTAAATCACTTTTCTCCTGATAGGGTAAATAGGGTGTGGGTAGGAGGTCAGAGGACCAACATTTGTAAGCTAACATCTCTATAGATGCCAGACATCATGCGAGCACTTTAGGTGCATTCTTCACAACCAGTAAGCTTGCTATTCTGACTGTGGAGAAGAAAAACTGAGTTTCCAGGAGAAGCAGACCACCAGTTAGTGGAGAGATTCCAAAAGTAAATTCAGACCCTAATCACACCACACCCACACATACACAAATACCAGGAGCCCAGGGATGTGGATGGACATTGTCACTGAGGACAGCTTTGAACTTTTTCCTTTCCCCATATATAATTGGTCCTGCAGGTTCAAGCTTTCCAGATGCATCTCATCCTGCTCCCTTCCTGGACATTCTAATGGTCACTATTCCAGTTCAGGACTCCCTTCTTTGCCCCGCCTGCCTAATCTCCCAACTACCATCCATGTCTTCAACTCCTAAGATGCACTGCCTAGAATGAAACGCAGACTCCTAAGACTAACCTATAAGGCTCTGTAGGATCTAGCCCCTTTTCACCTGTACAGCCTAACTTACTCCTAACTTTCTATCCTCTAGTCATGCCCCTCAGGGACTACCCCCACCCCACCCCCGCCTATACCACAAAATCTAATCCGGCCTTTAAGATTCTGTTTAAACTGCTTCCTCCTTGAAGTCAAACCATCCACCTAGCCATCCATCCCCTGACCTTCCCTTCCTGTTAGAAAATCAGCTCCTAGAGGTTTACATTCGTATCTGACTCAACATCACTATTCAGTTACGTGTTGGACCAAAGTCATACAACTAACCAGGGAGAGAATACACTTCCAACAACTCCCTCAGCAAGGTTCTCTCCAATCAGATTGTTGCTTGGAGTTTTGCTGGAATCACACAGGGGTTTGTCCTGTTCAGAACAGTCAAAGCCAACCAAAAGTGTCTCCTTCAAATGCATAGGAGGAATCTCAGATGCCGTTTCTGAATTATCTGTGACAGATGAGCTTGTGGACTTGTGAAGTCTAAGCATTTCATTTCAGGGATTTGATAAACAGACATGTGGAATGAGAAACTATTAACTAAATAACATTTTCTCCCAGAAATTAAAAAAAAAAAAAAAGATAATGTTGGTTCGTAAATAAGTCTTCATTAGCTCTCTAATGGCCTATCTGCCCACAGAACTGACTCCTTCATTTAACTAAATTGCTTTTCTCGCTAGCCTCCACATCCCTCACATGTGGCATGACAATTTCAAAAATCTACCATATTATGTATTGGGATGCGCTGTGTTCAGACACTCAGTCGTGATCTACTCTTTGCAATCCCATGATGGACTGTAGCACACTTCTGTCCATGGGATTCTCCCAACGAGAATACTAGAGTGGGGTGCCATTTCCTCCTCCAGGAGATCTTCTCAACCCAGGGATCGAACCTGTGTCTCTTACATCTCCTGCATTGGCAAGCAGATTCTTTACCGGTAGCACCACCTGAGAAACCCATGTATTGGGATTCTCACTTAAATAAATATACTACATTCCAAGCAACCACTCTGGACATTATTTTGAATTTCTGGGGAACTAAACTGAGTGTTCATTTCCAGACAGTCTGGTTCATTTCCAGAATAAAAAACAAGAAGTTAGTGAGCAAGTATCTGAATTAACCTGGGAGAGAAAGCAGGAAGAGGTAGGTGTTTTAGGTGGGAGAAAAACAGTCTCTATCTCATTTCAATAACCTAGGTCAGAATTTCTTGAATCACGAAGAGCATTTCCTTTTCCTTTACTACCAATTACCCACATCCAATAAATCACCAACTCATCCATTTTTATTTCCAAAACACATCTATCATCCATCTTTTCTTCTGAAGCCTGGATCAGAGACCTGCATCACTTAAATTGACAACCCCCTATTCCTTCTTAAAACTACCCTTCCATGCTTCTTAAACCAAGGAGTGTATAAGAACCGCCCAGGATGTTTATTTAAACGTAGATATAAATAAACACCACTGTATTTAAATATCACACAGATTTAAATAGGTACAACTCCACAGAGAGTCTGATGTAGGAGGTGTGGAAGCCTGATGATTTCCATTTTAAATGAGCATCTCAGACAGTTCTGATAGAGGTGCTCCAGTTGCCACATTTGGATGAGAACGAGGACTACACTGACTTCAAATATATGATCCCAAATGGAAATCTGGAAACAATCTGCATGTACTAAAAACATGGACACAGTTTTCCACAGTCAGTTGAAAATGAAGGAAGCTACTGGCCACAATGTTATGATGTTTGAAGACCTTCAGGAGTTGATGACCTCTTCCGGGTCTCTCACCCAGCTTCTCAGAGCCTCTCCAGCACACCTTGCCATGACATACGGTGTGCTCTTCCTCACAAAGCTCCATGCAGTGTTGAAGACCACACGCCCCTAGCAATTTATTCTCACTGACTCCCATTAGGATTCTCTTCCCCAGGAATATCCAAGGTCCCATCCCATTCCCACACCAGTATGATTTAGGAGCATCCCCCTATGCTCTTGTAACTCCCTGGACAGCCTCTATCCTAACACTCCCCATCATGTATTGAAAACTTCTATTTACTCATCTGTTTTTCCACCAGACTATGACTTCTTTTCCTGTAAAAAGTATGTACTAGTTTTTGCCTACCCTCCCATAGAGGAAGCACTCAAGAAATGTGTCTTGCATTTACCCTTACCTGCCATCACCTCATTGCATCCCCAGATGACTGGTTCCTTTAGAACATAAACAGAGTTAGGGCCTAATAAACCTGGGCTGGGACCTTCCGAATTCATAGAAAGGACCCAGAAATCAGTTCTTAATTCTCACTAGTAAATTCCCACTTGTAAGTCAAAAAAGTAAGTAGAATTACTATAAGAGACCTAGAGTAGGATTTTAAAGCAAGCAAGAGGGAAGGAGGAGAGCTAAATCCAGAGTAAACACAGTAGTAAGAGGCACAGCCTCCGGAGGCAGCGAGAGAGAGCTAGAACTCGAGCTCTTCCACTGGCAGGCTGTGGGATTTTGAGCACATTGCATCAATTCTATCAATTCTCCATGCCTCAGTTTCCTCATAGGGAACAAAGAATATCTACTAGAGTCATTAAGACACATGAAACAAACAGTACAGCAGCTTTTAGCAAACTTTTTCTGTAGTGTACCAGAAAGTATGTAATTTAGACCAAGCAAGACAGTCTCTCTTGCAGCCATTGATAATATGTAAGCAACTGAGCCTGACTGTGTTCCAATAAAACTTTATTGACAAAAACAGTCAGTGGGCTGGCATTTGGCCCACGGGCCATCATTTGCTGACCTCTGCACCAGAACAATGTTTCCACATGTTAAAGTTAATAATATTGTAGCTGTTGTTATTTTCCTTGGAGAAATTTACTTCTTGGTGCATAACTCAAGTTCTGATCTTTTATACAACCTTTGATGGTATAGCTCCCCCTATAATGAAAACACATCTCACCTATCTGTACTAATTGTAATCAATACAAAACACAGCGCCATAGAAGACTCACAAGAGATAATCATAGTTCCCACCACTTCTCATTTATGAAATAAAACAAATAGAGTATCTTCTGGACAACATAGCTTCCCCATAATTTCTACCATTCCAAAATACAAAACAATGTGAAAAAACCCATAAAACACTTCAGTGGGAAAGACACAACAAAAACGGTAGCCTGACTGAAGTGAAAACTTGAAAATCATTACTTTTAAATGTTAAACTGTTAATAACCATGCTAAATTAAATCAAGACAACACCAAATGTCAAGGCACTACACTGCTGAATATGGAGTAAATTGCTCCCTTACATCCTTCCAGCATCACATTTATACGTACACTGCCCATATACATAACCTTCAGAATTATTCAGTTCATTATGACCAGCAAAGGCATAGCCTCGGTGCCCCGCCTAAGAAATTTAGGGTGACCAAAGCTAGATATTCTAGTCGGGGTGTTTGTTTTGCTATTAAATTATGCTCACAATGATTTGACCATTTCTGGTGTTTTCGCCAGGAGCTGTTGCTGCCGCTGCTTAAGTCATTTCAGTCATGCCCGACTCTTTGTGATCCTACAGACTAGAGCCCTTCAGGTTCTTCTGTCCATGGGATGCTCTAGGCAAGAGTACTAGAGTGGGTTGCCACTTCCTTCTCCAGGGGATCTTCCTGACCCAGGGATCAAACCTGGGTCTTCTACATTGCAGGCAGATTCTTTAAAGCTGAACCACCAGGGAAGCCCTTGCCAGGAGCTAAATATAAATAAATAACTTTTAAATAAATTTAAAAGAGTCTTCCTTTTTATATCAACTTTTGCAAGCAATTTTTTTTTTTTTTTTTTTTTGTAGAGTTTGCCTGGAAGGGTTGCTGCTCTCCTCTGCCCATAAGTCCCCAGTTTATGAGATCCTCCAAGTTGGCTGTGTCCACCTACCAGGCCTGGGCCCATAGCAGCTGCTTTAACAGCAAATGGACGTGAAATTCCCTTGTTCGTTCACTGTCTCATACCCCTCCACTCCTCTCTCATTTCTGCCTTATCCGCTCAACCTATTACAGTCCAGAGGTGCTGGGTTCTTACCATTATTACCAGGGAGCCAGGTACTTCTCACAGAATCCAGGTTGATCCAACTGCTGATTTTCAGAACTGTCCTGCTCCTGGCCCATATTCTCCATTACAAGCTCCTCCTGGGAGTCTGCTCAGCTACCTTAAAAAGGTACCGAAAAAAGGCTCAAAAGAGATGGTGTTGTAAGGAGCTCTTTGCAGAAACCTGCCCTCAGCAGGAGGCCCCTTTTCTTATCACTTTAGCAAAACTATACTGTATTGAATAACTAAGTTTCAAGCCAGCACCTCCATCTTCTACTCATGTCCAGCCCAAGAACATCTTTCACATCTTTTAATCACACAATACCTGGGCTAACTTGTTGGTTCTTTCCGTGAATCAAAGGAGTAGAAATGAAGAGTAAGTAATTAACAGATGACCAGATCTCTTCGCTAGCTTCCCCTTCAACAATCTCCCAAACAAACTGTGTGATCAAACTGTGTGAACAAGTTTCTAGATAAAGACCATGAGTTGTCAAGCCTACACACAGTGGGGGATGGGGATGGCTCTGACCCTTCATCTCAGTGATTAACTGAGATTACTTCCCTGTTTCCCTTTAAAAACTTTCTTGGCTGAATAGAATGTGCAGAGGTAGTTGGGTGGGGGTGGGGGAGTGCTTAGGTCACCATCTCCCCATCTCCCCAGATAGCCAGCATTCTGATTCAAGGCACCTTTACTTACTACCAACATTTGTAAATATTGACTTTATAACCAGCGAGCAGCGAGATTTGATTTGCTAACAATGGGCAGATCTTTTCTCACCTTGGCCGTTCATCCCCATCCTGGAAGAAGTATCATCTTTGGAGAGTTCTTGGTTTCATCCTCATCCTGAGCTAAGGGCTTCATCTCTGACCCACCATCGGACTCAATAGCAGAATTAGATTTTCTTTCAGATGAATGCCCTGCCAGTTCCCCAATGACAGTGAGTTCCTGCAAAACCCTAGCTTGAAAGTATCTGTATCGTGTTCGGGTCTAGTCCTGTATTTAGTGAAGCACTGTCTCCACTCTCCTGGAGTGTTGAAAGTGACTTGCTACTTTAATGTTATTCTTCTTCACTCCCCATGCTTTAAAAGGCTTTATCAGTCTGGGTTCATCCATGGCCATGCTTCCTTCATGGATGGAACATCAAAATTTGTGGATTCAGATATTATTCTGGGCAGTTTGGATAAATCCTGCATGCTGGCTGCTGCCAAGTTTGGCTCATTTTTCAAATGGATCAGATGCTTTTCTTTTCCTCTGACAAAATTAGATTTTGTTCATTTGGGGGTGTGTGTGTGTATTTGGGGAGGGTGGGTGTTGCAAGTGGATGCTACATCCAAAATAGAAAATACTTACAAAAGTGTGACTCTTTGTATCAAGGGAAAATCTCTTTCTCTCTGAACAAGTTAGTTCTGGGCAGTCTATCCCCATCAACATCCCTGTAGACCAGGAAAGTGCTGACTCACCTAGCAGCCTCCTGTTCCCCTCCCCTGCTTTCCTGAGAAGGAGATTCTAACCAGCTTTGGAAAATAGCATATATTAATGCATTCCCTGGTGGCTCAGCGGTAAAGAATCTGCCTGCCAATGTATGAGATATAGGAGATGCAGGTTCAATCCCTGGGTTGGGAAGATCCCCTGGAGAAGGAAATGGCAGCCCACTCTGGTATTCTTGCTTGGGAAATCCCGTGGGCAGAGGAGTCTGGTGGGCTACAGTCCACAGGGTCACAAAGAGTTGGCTACGACTTAGCGACTAAACCACAACCACCACATGGAATCTAGGACAGTGGTATAGACGAACCTATTTGCAGGGCAGGAACAGAGGTGCAGACGTAGAGAATGGACATGTGGATGCAAAGGGGAAGGGAAGAGAGCAACCAGCTGGGAGAGTAGGATTGACATATATGCACTGCCATTCGTAAAATAGACAGCTATTTGGAAGCTGCTGTAGAGAACGGGGAGTTCAGCTCCAGGCTCTGTGATGACCTCAAGGGGTGTAATGCGAGCGGGTGGTGGGTGGGAGGTAAGCTCAAGACAGGAGGGATATATGTATACATGTGACTAATTCACTGCATTGTATAGCAGAAGCTAACACAACATTGTAAAGCAATTATATTCTAATTTTAAAAAATACCTAAGCTCTGGTTCTGAAGACTACACTCTAAGCAAGGATTTAGACCATACTCTAAATATCATACATAGACATTAACTGGTTAAAAATCCTAGCTAAGCCTCCAAAATAGAATTCTCTCTGCTTTAAATGTACTCTCCAGCTAGTAACGTGAGGGCCTGGTTAACTATTCGAGAATTTTTATAACTAGCTGAGCCTCAAAGAGAATTTCTGAGTCCACCTCTATTTCCAAAAAGATCTATAGCAGGAAATTATACTGTTCTCACTTCGGTGAAGTATCTATGAAGGGTTGGTCGTCTCGATCCTTCCATTAGAACAAAATAGACAAGGTACTCCAGCCTCCTTCTCCTTCCAGAAGGGCGCCCACTGTACCTCTACTTTCTTGGTTTAATGTATCCCTCTGCCATCCCCAGCTGTGGTTTAAGCAGGTAAGCACATCCCCAAGGTGGTAGTTCTTAACACTAGCTATGTTGATAACAGTAGCTTTCATTTATGGTATAATTTCAAAGGGCCAGAATTGTCCTAAGAACCTTGCCAACTTAAATCACTCACAACAGCTCCAGTGAGGTAAGACTGTCCCTATTTCGCAGCTAGGACAAATGAGGACAGGAGAGAGTGACTCATCTGCCCAGACCCAAGCAGCTGGTAAATGACAGAACCTGAGTGTGAGACTAGCTCTGGCTAAATGAACATCTGTACCCTGTACTTCTACCTGATGCTGTTTCTCTGATGCTCTAATCTTGGTTTTTGGGAGAAAATGCATAATTCACTGTGCCCCCAAACCACCTATCAGTCTAATTTTGTTGTAACCTGGGAAAAGAAGCAGATTTGTGAACGTTTCCTTTGCTCAAACCAAGCGTTCAAATATCCAGAGTCTACAGCAGGTCACTATCTCAGGCAAGGAAAGAATTCAGTTCTGGAAGACTTGGTAGAAATCCCATATTTCTCCCCTCATCTGGAGCCCAGAGGCACCTATGCAAATCAGCTTCCCCGGATCTGTCTTGACACTCCGCATTTTCTCAAAGTACCCTACTAATGTAAACCCTACTGGTGTCTGTAGATCCCCATCTAAAAATTATAATTATTAAAAATAATATGAACCATTTATGAACTTCCCTGGTGGTACAGTGGTTAAGAATCCGCCTGACAATTCAGGAGACATGGGTGCAATCTCTGGTCCAGGAAGATCCCATATGCCACAAGGCAGCTAAACCCATGAACCACAACTGCTGAGCCCATGAGTCCTAGAGCCCAGGCTCCTCGACAGGAGGGTAGCCGCCATGCGCCACAGTTAGAGAAAACCCGTGTGCAGCAAAGAAGACCCAGCGCAGCCAAAAATAAATAAATAATCTTTAAAAACATTCATAGTGTAGGTAGAGGTCAAGATTTTGCAAAAACCCCAAATTCTTAGAGAACTGAAAGCAAAGCCTCCCTTTCTTTCGTGTCTCCCAAAATATTCAGGACAGGGTAGATGACAGGCCCTTTAATAAAAGCTTCCGGAATGACAGAATGCAGTATTTGCCTACACAGATTTGACCAATATTAAAACCAAATTAAAAGAAAAGCAATAATAATGCACATATACAGATTGAATGACTTTTGCTCTCAAATATGTTTCATGTAATGTATATAATGCATGCTTGTCTATTCTAGAGGCTGTAATACATGTGAGGGTTTATATATATATATATATATATATATATATATATAATTATATATAGTTTATTTTATGTTCAATCTGGGAAGACCCTTAAATACCATTACTCTAGCATGGTTCAGAAAAGCAAGTTCAAAGTAATTGAGAAAAGTACTAGCAATGCTTGTACTTGATTTAAATCTCTTAGATAAAATTGTCTTCGGAATATACTCCACACAATTTCATGACCCAATGAACATATATGTTAAAAGTTGTGCAACCTTTAAAAAATCACTCAAGGTCACAGTGGGGATCCTTGGTTTTACTTTGGGGTGGAGGTTAACTGTTTGAACTTGGACATGCCTTCCAATGTGTTTTCTTGTTAAATACCCTCTGGGTGTTATATTTCTTGATGTTAGCCCCTTTTTTCACAAGAGGAATACAGACTGGTGCACTCTTTGGCCTTCTGAGTAATAGATCTGGCTCACTTTCTACAAAACTAGTCACTGAATCAAAGGCTGATGTTATCTTCCCTAACATTTTTTCTGTAATGACATACAGGCGCTCCTCATTTTACCGTACTTTGCTTTACTGCACTTCAAAGATATTGCATTTTTACAAACTGAACGTTTGTGGCAACTCCACACTGAGCAAATCTAGGGGCACCATATGTCCATTTTTCACTTTGAGTCTCTGTGTCACGTTTTTCTAGTTCTGACAATATTTCAAACTTTTTCATTATTATTGTATCTGTTGTAGTAATCTGTGATCAGTGATCTTTGATGTTACTACTAAACTCACTGAGGGCTTAGATGATGGTTAGCACTTGTTTTAGCAATAAAGTATTATTTAATTAAAGTATGTACACTGTTGTTTTAGACACAATGCTACTGCACACTTGAGAGACTATAGTATCTACATAACTTTTAGATGCACTGGGAAATTACAAAAGTCATATGACCTGCCTTATTGAACTATTCCATTGCTGGCAGTGTTTGGAACCCAGTCCACAGTATCTCTGAGGTCTCCCCGTATAAACGTCCTCTGACATTGGGACAGTCTTTAAGACATTTTGTTATTCAGACATCAGTGACCTCTTCAGTATTCTACTCTCAAGCTCTTCCTCTCCCCCACTCAATTTGATAATATATCTCTAAAGCAGCTTTATACACAAAGACAAATTAAATCTACCTATTGTAAAGAAATTGCACCAATATATAAGATGTGAAAACATACAATGAAATCACTCTATGCCACTTTTAACTGCATCTCTTTACCTGCAGACCTCACAAGGTATTTGTCAGAGGAAAAAGAGAATGAATGAAAGAAAGAACAAAGGTGACAAAGAACAAATGAATAAAGGGAACAACACGGCTATGTTCACTGCATTTGTTTCTTAAAGATTATAACTAGTAATACTCTGTATCACCCACTGCATTAATATGCAGAACTTAATATGAGAAAAATTCCATGTGAGTATATAATTATCACCAGTGGGAATTATTTTGGTCCTCAAATTCTGAGATAGAAGTGTTTTCCATTTAGGGATTGAAGGCAAAATTGATTTCCCTAGAGGACTACTTTGGGACATCACTACCATTAGAGTGTGATCCTCTCTCAGCAGGAGAAGAGATAGGCTGCAAGAATCAAGAGCATCTCCCAATCAAAGAGTCACAGTCCAACACACAGTCTCTATAATCACCCACCTACATGAGCCCCAGAAACAGCCTCCCTGGCCCTACATTTATAATAATAATGAAATTAAGTATGGCCTAATAAATAAAAGTTTCAAACATTGTTCTTAATATCTCAGGCTTAACACTTTGCATGACAATAGGCTTTAAAATAGAATTAAAAAAAAAAACCCAGGGAGGCTCATCCTAGCAATATTCCTTAAAGTAGTAACTTATCATCTAGTTTCCATTTGGCCATTGGATTTCTCAGCAAGTCCTAGCAAGGAAAAAAAGGAAAAGTGTACAAAATATAAAAATATAATATCAAGAGAAAAGTGTGGTCACAATCAAACATTAAGAGCAAGTGAAGAGGCAAGTAAGTGAATCATCGTGTCCATGAGTAATGCTGTGTCCATCTTCATACCTCTTGATGGATTTCCAGCACAGCAGAAGACTTCCTGACTGTGGTTACAGTGTGCAGCCTGGACACAGGAGAAGAAAAATGCAATTTGATATATAACACACACACATATTTATATATATACACACAGTTATAGACACATAAATATGATGATAATGTCAAACTTGAGTACCATGAAGATTATTTGCACAAAACTTGAATTTCAAAGAGATGGGAAATAGTAACTCAATTTAGAATATTCAAAGTCAAGAAATTCCTTGAGCAGAGCTTTCCAAAAGCAAGCCACTTGTTTAGAGCACATTTCCTGTGCCCGAGTGAGTTTCCTGTCCTCTAGGACAAAATCCACTGCACACAACCTACCACTCAATTGGGCCCTGTGACTCAACCAGCTAAGGTGATCAGGGGAGGCTTGATTACAAGCAATGCCAGAGTTTGGGGCTTTGTTCTTCATCTTTACTAAAATACTAGGGATGTGGAATGCCTTGGTCATTCACTATGCACCCCCAGAGTCTTCTGAACATGTCTAGTCCATCTACAATTAGCCTTGCATCTGAAGTTTGGGTCACCTGTTACTGGTGATGAGTGAACTCATTGGTCCTTAGGTGGGGTGGAAGGCCTATGACTTCATGAGCTGCAGTGTCAATGTTTTCCTTCTCCAGACTCTGGTTCACTGGCTTTCAGTAATGGCTGTGTGGGCGAATCATCTAGGGGAGATAACCAACCTAACAACTGACACTTGGACCCAATCCAGACCAATTAAATCCAAATTTCTGCAGATGGGTCCAGGCAGCAGTATTTTTGCAAATTTCCCTGGGTGTTTCTAATACACAGCCAAGGTACAGAACCCCCACTTACAAAATATAGGAGACTATTATGGATAATGGACCCCACGGACTGTAGCCTACCAGGCTCCTCCATCCATGGGATTTTCCAAGCAAGAGTACTGGAGTGGGCTGCCATTTCCTTCTTCGGGGGATCTTCCCAACCCAGGGCTCGAACCCGGGTCTCCTGCACTGCAGACAGACGCTTTACCGTCTGAGCCACCAGGGAAGTATTATGGATAATACAGTGCAGTGAGTAATGACACTTCAAAAGGGGCTCTTGGGCACATTTTCCCCTTCACCAGCTGCTACCGAAATCTCAGGAGACCTCAAGTCAGAGGGGGGAGAAATGCGTTAACTTTTAATGAACCATTGCAGTTACTCCAAGTTTATTTCCACAATCTCATATTTAACACATTAGCTCTTTTTATTTGAATTCAAAGTATTTCCCAAGAGGGTCTCCCAGTAGGAGTAAATACATTTTAGAGCTCAGAAAAGGAAAGACCAAGGATAAAATGAATGCAGTTTCATTCAGTTGAGTTGTTCTGGTAGCATGTGAACCACTCTGGACTGGTTTCCCATCACGACACCTTACTCTATAATCCTCAACATTACCTATTTTCTTAGCTTCTTAATAAAAACAAAGACAAATAAGATTCCTTTTGTTTGTCTTCTTTGGAAAGCTAAAAAGAAAATTCTGGTGACCACTTCTCCATCTTCTAGTTCTCCCCCAAAATAGATCTTTCTAGAATCTGAAACTCATTACATCTCTTCAGCATTTCTTCCCTGAAGATGCTTCAACCTCTAGAATCCAAGCCCCCACCCTATTTCATCACCAGTAACTGATTTTTCCACCAAAAGCTGAAACTTTGGAGTAAGGAAGGTGTCCTTGCCTTCCTCTATATTTCATATAAATGGCTGACAGGAGCAGGTGAACTGAGTTCTCTCTTGCCTGGCTGATTTTTCCAAAGGTTTGTGGCCCTAAGTCACTTTCTTCCACATAATTTTTTTTCTCCTTTTATTATGGGGTGTTGAATATTTATGTGCTACTCACACTTGTGAGCAAATATACAGAACACAGAGTCAGTCTGAAGCAAAATTATGAGGCATGTGAAATTTGCCTTAAAGCCATGACTGTCAAATCCCATCTCCTTCAGAAGAAAAAATGCCTCACTGATTTCTCCCACAACTGCTCTATTAAAACTATTCCCTCCACCTGCATTAATAATAGTGTTAATAGCTGATGAGGGCAAAGTGTCATTACATTCAAAGTAGATGCATTTTAGCATTTGAATTTAGGCTTCCTTGGTAGCTCAACTGGTAAAGAATCCGCCTGCAATGCAGAAGACCCCGGTTCGATTCCTGGGTTGAGAAGATCCCCTAGAGAAGAGAGAGGCTACCCACTCCAGTATTCTGGCCCAGAGAATTTCATGGACTATACAGTCCATGGGGTCGCAAAGAGTCGGACACAACTGAGCGACTTTCACTTCACTTCATTTAGTTCAACAGAGATGGTAATAACCACCAGCAATGTGGAAAAAAAGAACACTAACACCACCTAGCTCTTTTTACATGGGCATTTTCTGTAATTACTACAACCTGAAAAATGAAATCCTAGGTCATCCCAATCCTAGACTCTGAGTAGTTCATTTTTCCAAAGATATAGTTGTTGTTTGCGATTTCCCAGGTAAGAATCCTGGAGTATTGAATTGCCATTTCCTTTTCCAGGGGAGCTTCCCAACCCAGGGATTGAACCTGCGTCTCCTGCATTGCAGGCAGATTCTTTACCACTGAGCCAAAAAGGAAGCCCTATAAATAGCAAAATCCTTCTTCAACAGTGGTCTCCTACCTCTAGGTTGTGTATTCCTTCCCCTAGACCACAGCAGCAATGACAACACTACCTTTTGTTTTGTGCCTTTTAAATCTATTTTATTTGATGTTGTACCTATGTGCTAAGGAAATTCTGGGTCAAAAGATTTGCCCCTTGCTTGAGCACAGCAAAAGATCAGGGTCAAAACCGCATCTTCTCATTAGTTCCACCTTTTTCTGCTGCTCCATATTCACTCAAGGAAAATAAAAACTATCTAGACCTCAAGTGAGTAAGAATTAAGTGGCCTTCTCAACACCCCTCACCTCAGACCTGGAATTTGGTGCCTGTTCCACATTTGACGAAGACTGTCCCTGAGTGAATATAGAAGATGACCAACTCACTGTTGACTCACTCTGAGCCTTTCCAGTCTTTAGGAAAAATGATGTTGGATCCCCAAACTCACTGGTCCATTGTGTAGCAGAAGATGTAAACCAGGACATCAAAATCACAAAATGTAGGAGAAGGGAGTACAAAAATGTAGATTTTTTTCCTATTTAATTTTTTAAAATTATACCATGACTTAAGGATCTGTTTAGAAAGTGGGATAATTAAAAGCAACACAGTAGTCATAGCATAAAATAGCATTAATAATAAGAGTTAACATTAAAAATGTAGATCTTTCAGAATGTGTTTGAACTTAAATGAATATCAGTTTAAAGCAAGTATCAGGAAATATACATATAACCATGTGTGTGTATTAGTCACTCAGGTGACTTTTTGTAACCCCATAGACTGTTGCCCACCAGGCCCTTCTGTCCATGGGATTCTCCAGGCAAGAATACTGGAGTGGGTTGCCCTTCTCTTCTCCAGGGGATCTTTTCAACCTAGAGATCACACCTGCATCTCCTGTGTCTCCTGCATTGCAAGCAGATTCTTTACCATCAGAGCCACCAGGCAAGCCCAGATATAACTACAGATGGAGTTTAAGCAAGAATCAACATGCTTGACTTTTGAAGCCCAAAAGACCTTCACCTTCCTAAAACCTCTGTGTCCTCATCTGGCAAAGAGAAGGAATCATATGGGTCTTTTGTGAAAGTAAAGAAACTGGCAGAGGTTAAAAGTGTCATCTCCCCTCCTTTGCCTGTCCAAATCATACGTCTTAGTTAACAGTAGAAATATCCCAAACAAGACACTCCTTTCTGTTGTGAAAAGTTAATTTGGGATCAATGACATGTGGCACAGACAGTACTCTTGGACTGAACTGAATCTGGTTCCACATAAGGAAGATGATGGATGCTCAAATGGGCATAGCTCCGTATCTTAGCTGCTCCATAATAAAAAACAGAATCACTGCTCTCACCCTCTACTCCTATTGTCTGACTCCTCCATGTCTGATTACTTGATTTCAGGGATTTTGGCGAACAGAAAATAAAGTCCTCCTTGCATTCATCCTAAGTGATTTGAGCTCTAATCCTAAGAAGGCAGCATGTCCTGGTGCCTTGAACCCCACGGGATTCTGAAACAAAAAGGGTGTCATTCATTTCCAGCTTATGAAATTTTACCTGAAGTCTTCCAAAGATTTCTTCTTGGTGGCTTTCAAACCACCAGTTTGGCAACAGGCAAATTTGTAATCGATGACCTGGTAAATGATGGGGTTGTACATTGCTGCTGATTTTGCCAGGAGGGTTGGCACCACAGAGAGCTGTATGGGGATGGAGTCTGGCCGTCCAAAAGCTGACCACACGGAGACCACCGCGTAAGGAATCCAGGCAATCAGGAAGCCAGCGCAAATCAACATCGCCACCTGGTGAGGGAAAGCGACAGAAAACAAAATCGAGACACTTGGTGGAAATGATGGGGGGTGGGGAGGAACAGGTAGCCTATTCACGCCCAAGGAAGTCTGTCTATCATCTTTTCATTTATCTTGCCAGTGGGAATCATTTCATATGGATTTCTGATATATTCAGCCAGAAAAAGTAATGACTATTCTTACTTTAAACACTGCATTCTCCACTCCAGAATTTGAATGTACGCAAAAGACCCAACGTTTGACCCGATAAAAGCTGTTAGAATGTGCCTACATGGAGCAGGAAAAGGATGCTGAAAAGACATGTGTGCACCTGAAATTTCCAGACTTCTCAACCCATGTTCACTTAAAAACTAGATGAAGAATATGTTCACCTTGATGAAATTTTAAATCACCCACATTTGCCTCAGGAAACTTAGAAACTCTGCCTTTGTTTGAAATTCTAATAGGAATCTTCTTCAGAGATTTCTATGAAATGCAATCGCCTTCGGCTCAAGTTTTTCTCAAGTCTGAGGCTCAGGTAGTAGAAATCCACTCGCTACAGAGGAAAAGAGAGTCAGTGAGTTCAAACCAAAGTGACACAGTTGTATGAAGTGAGACTTTTCCAGAAAGTATTTTTCTCTTTCACCAAATTATATTTACCTTGAGGAAACTCTTAACTTTTAGATCAAAGAATAGTTAGAGATAAGGTTTAACCCACCCTGACTAGTTCCTCACTTCCTCCAATCCAGTCTCTTTAAGAATGTAGTCTGACCCTATAGGTTATCCCACTTGAATCCAACAAATCTTTTTTAGCAAGTATTTTGTGTGAGATTCTGTGTAGGTGCTGTGGGGACACCAGCACACTTTCATGCCTTTGCTCCATCCCTTTACAGCAGTCCCCAACCTTTTCACTGCCAGGGACCAGTTTCATGGAAGACGATCTTTCCACGGATCAGTGAGGGGGATAGTCTCGGGACAATTCAAGCACACTTACACTCATTGTGCACTTTATTTCTATTACTGTTACAACAGCTCCACCTCAGATCATCAGACATTAGATCCCAGAAGTTGAGGACCCCTTCTCTAAAACACAAACAACGGCTGAACAAAGCTGAATATGATCTAAGTGCCAGCTTGGAGGAGGACAAAATTACACGCTACGGAGAAAAGTAAGACACAATCTCAGGAGGAAGGTGGCATACAACCTACACGTTGGCAAGTGGAAATAAAGGAACATGAGACCAGCACAAGCAAAGACAGAGACAGGTATGTGTGAGGTTTGTTCAGGACCTAGTGAGCAGTTCGCTTTGGTATACGAGAAAACAACAAAGGGAGATGAGACTGGAAAGAAAGATAACATCCACACCCTCAGGGGTCTGTATAACCTACTACTGAGCTTGCACTGAATTCCATGTGTCTGAAAGCACTAGTAGGATTTTAGGCAGGAGACATATGAGAGGCGTGTTTAGGAAGATTAACCTATAAAAGAAAATGTGGCTGAAAAACACAGGAAGCAGAAAGGTCATTGTTTATTCATTCAACCAACAAGCATGATTGAGCATCTCTTGCATGTTTTTGTTGAGGATAAAACAATGAACAAAGCAGATACAGAAATTCTCCTTGCCTAGAATTTCCATTCTGAGCAGGTTTGTTAAGGCAACATTCTAAACAAGGGACAAGAGGGGTCTTCATGAGAGTACTGAGACTTGAAAAGGAAGTCCAAGCCTTGTGTTTTATTTAAATCTGGACTATTTCAGGCCCTAGTTGAGAGACAGGTGACCTAACTTCAAAGCTCCCTTAAACTGTTATCTACTAGACTATTCTCTCTGTAAAATGAATAATGAAATTTACTCAAACATGCCCTCTGTGTGATGAAGATCTGGTGTTGTTCATTTGTATTTATTTTCCTCTTTCCCTTGTACCTTTGATTAGTACTGCCAGCATTCCTTCTGCCTTGTATAGTCTTTTATGGAGTTGGTGTCATAGGACTCACAGGAGCCTGGTCAAACCAATGGACTGCAGGCCCCTGGCTACAGTCGTAGGAACAAGGTTGGACATATGACTATAAACAAAATAATCAGATCCACCTTGGGATTTCATACAGCAGTTTTAGGAAAAGTCAGCCTTCCTTTTACCTTTGAGTTCCCTACAGCCCTGGGAGGATGAGAGGATGGAGTTATTTGAGCTCAGGTACCGCTTTCTCTTTCAGCCCCCATCCCCTCATTTAAGAAGTAAAATAGGGACTTCCCTTGTGGTCCAGTGGTTAAGAATCTGCCTTCCAATGCAAGGGATGTGGGTTCAATCCCTCATGAGGGAACTAAGATTCCATATGCTACAGGGCAACTAAGCCCTCACGCCACAACTAGAGAGACGCCTATGCATGGCAACGAAGAGACTGCAAGCCACAACCAGGATCTGATACAATTAAATAAATAAATGTTTTTAAAAAGAAGTAAAATAACAGTTCCTATCAACAAGGTCACAACAAGCTGGTGTGGAGGATCAAGGACGAGGAATGAGATAGCAAATGTTTTCTTAATAATAGTTAAAGCGGCAATATTTGTGCATGCTTTTTTTGTTTTTGAAATTCAACTGGGAAAGTTTTCCTTATAACAAAGTCATCTGTGTGCATGTGTATTTCAATATGCTTCTACAGAGCTGAGCTATTGTATGCAGGAAATGGTCTGTACCCCTCAGTCTTCTTGACCTGGGAAGAGCCTGTCAATAGGGTGCACTTGCCCTGGGAACCGCATATTTGTCAGGTGTCTCAAGGAGGAAGCATGAGAAATCTGCCAGAAAGTCTCAGATTCTAAAGTTCTACCCAAAAAGCTCAGGCTCATCTCTAAATATTAACAGCAGCAGAGAAAAACCTCAACAATATCCATTTTGCTGTGGCAATCGAAATCCCAAGCAGAGGAATCAAATGAGACCAGACCTCATGGATATCCTTAAGCCCCGAGTTAGGGTCCTGGACCAAAATTCTCACCTGTGCTCAGCAGTTATCAAGGAGGCCTAAAGCACACATGCAGCCCTCTGACTTGCTTGCTTTCCCATCTTTCTGCAGAAGCTTAGCCAGGAGAAATGGTATTTGGTTTGGTCTGTGTGACTTTTGTTTGTAAATGGACTGGATGCCTCAAAGCTCACAGTGAGGGTCTTTTTTAATTTTTTTCCTAAATCCCCAAATAAACAACATGATATAAATAAAGCTTGCTCTCACAGATGTCTGGAAAGTTAACACAGCCCCATCCTTCCTCCTCTGCTGAGTCATAAGACGGGTTCACAGTATCTCAAAAGCTGTGCTGCTGCCAAAGTCATTGACAAGAAATAGATTAATGCTTAGCCCATAATATTTTCTACATTCTACATACTTCCTGTTTTTATGGGAGTGTGCAATGGGGAACAGTAAGGACTTACAACATTTGCATTTTGTCATCAAGAGAATTAAAATATATCAAGGCTTTTAAACACATAGCAAATGAACCCATGTGGTTTTTCTGAGATTTGAATAAAGCTAAATACTTTAAATTGAATGACTAGAAAGCAAGTTCTAAAGTAGAAAGAGGGGAAAAACTTAGATCTCAAAGTACTGCATAATGTTACTTATGTTTTTGAAGTGAAAATGCAGTTAACATGAGGCACAATCATTTTCTATAACCTTCTCGTGTCAAAATATACTCCACATTGCAGAAGAAGGTAAACTTCCAAACTCATTCTATGAGGCCACCATCACCCTAATTCCAAAACCAGACAAAGATGCCACAAAAAAAGAAAACTACAGACCAATAACACTGATGAACATAGATGCAAAAATCCTTAACAAAATTCTAGCAAACAGAATCCAACAACATATTAAAAAGGTCATACATCATGACCAAGTGGGCTTTATCCCAGGAATGCAAGGATTCTTTAATATCTACAAATCAATCAGTGTAATACACCACATTAACAAATGGAAAGATAAAAACCATATGATTATCTCAATAGATGCAGAAAAAGCCTTTGACAAAATTCAACACTCATTTATGATTAAAACTCTTCAGAAAGCAGGAATATAAGGAACATACCTCAACATAATAAAAGCTATACATGACAAACCCACAGCAAACATTATCCTCAATGGTGAAAAATTGAAAGCATTTCCCCTAAAGTCAGGAACAAGACAAGGGTGCCCACTCTCACCACTACTATTCAACATAGTTTTGGAAGTTTTGGCCACAGCAATCAGAGCAGAAAAAGAAATAAAAGGAATCCAGATAGGAAAAGAAGAAGGGAAACTCACTGTTTGCACATGACATGATCCTCTACATAGAAAATCCTAAAGACTCTACCAGAAAATTACTAGAGCTAATCAATGAATATAGTAAAGTTGCAGGATATAAAATTAACACACAGAAATCCCTTGCATTCCTATACACTAACAATGAGAAAACAGAAAGAGAAATTAAGGAAACAATACCATTCACCATTGCAACAAAAAGAATAAAATATTTAGGAATATATCTACCTAAAGAAACAAAAGACCTATATATAGAAAACTATAAAACACTGATGAAAGAAATCAAAGAGGACACAAATAGATGGAGAAATATACCGTGTTCATGGATTAGAAGAATCAATATTGTGAAAATTAGTATATTACCCAAAGCAATCTATAGATTCAATGCAATCCTTTCAAGCTACCAATGGTATTCTTCACAGAACTAGAACAAATAATTTCACAATTTGTATGGAAATACAAAAAAACCTTGAATAACCAAAGCAATCTTGAGAAAGAAGAATGGAACTGGAGGAATCAACCCGCCTGACTTCAGGCTCTGCTACAAAGCTACAGTCATCAAGACAGTATGGTACTGGCACAAAGACAGAAATATATATCAATGGAACAAAATAGAAAGCCCAGAGATAAATCCACGTACCTACGGACACCTTATCTGCGACAAAGGAGGCAAGAATATACAATGGAAAAAAGACAACCTCTTTAACAAGTGGTGCTGGGAAAGCTGGTCAACCACTTGTAAAAGAATGAAACTAGAACACTTTCTAACACCATACACAAAAATAAACTCAAAATGGATTAAAGATCTAAATGTAAGACCAGAAACTATAAAACTCCTTGAGGAGAACATAGGCAAAACATTCTCCGACATAAATCACAGCAAGATCCTCTATGACCCACCTCCCAGAATATTGGAAATAAAAGCAAAAATACAAAAATGGGACCTAATGAAACCTAAAAGCTTTTGCACAACAAAGGAAACTATAAGCAAGGTGAAAAGGCAGCCTTCAGAATGGGAGAAAATAATAGCAAATGAAGAAACAGACAAAGGATTAATCTCAAAAATATGCAAGCAACTTCTGCAGCTCAATTCCAGAAAAAATAAATGACCCAATCAAAAAAATGGGCCAAAGATCTAAACAGACATTTCTCCAAAGAAGATATACAAATGGTTAACAAACACATGAAAAGATGCTCAACATCACTCATTATCAGAGAAATGCAAATCAAAACCTCAATGAGGTACCATTACACACCAGTCAGAATGGCTGCTATTCAAAAGTCTACAAGCAATAAATGCTGGAGAGGGTGTGGAGAAAAGGGAACCCTCTTACACTGTTGGTGGGAATGCAAACTAGTACAGCCACTATGGAGAACAGTGTGGAGAGTCCTTAAAAAACTGGAAATAGAACTGCCATATGACCCAGCAATCCCACTCCTAGGCATACACACCGAGGAAACTAGATCTGAAAGAGACACATGTACCCCAGTGTTCACTGCAGCACTGTTTATAATAGCCAGGACATGGAAGCAACCTAGATGCCATCAGCAGATGAATGGATAAGGAAGCTGTGGTACATACACACAATGGAATATTACTCAGCCATTAAAAAGAATTCATTTGAATCAGATCTAATGAGATGGATGAAACTGGAGCCCATTATACAGAGTGAAGTAAGCTAGAAAGATAAACACCAATACAGTATACTAATACATATATATGGAATTTAAAAAGATGGTAATGATAACCCTATATGCAAAACAGAAAAAAAGACACAGATGTACAGAACAGACTTTTAGACTCTGTGGGAGAAGGCGAGGGTGGGATGTTCTGAGAGAACAGCATTGAAACAAGTATACTATCAAGGGTGATAGTCAGTGATTACCAGTCCAGGTTGGATGCATGAAACAAGTGCTCAGGGCTGGTGCACTGGGAAGACCCAGAGGGGTGGGATGGAGAGGGAGGCAGGAGGGGGGATCGGGATGGGGAACACATGTAAATCCATGGCTAATTCATGTCAATGTATGGCAAAAACCACTACAATACTGTAAAGTAATTAGCCTCCAACTAATAAAAATAAATGGAAATATATATATATATATATATATATATATATATATATATATATATATATATACACACACACTCCACAAAATGTTAAACATTGAAATATTAAATATTAAAGTTATTTTAGGAGAGACTACAACAATTTGCAAAACTTTCACGTGACACTCAGTTTTCCCAGAAACTTTTTTGTCTTTGTTGATCTGTTACAATATTGCATCTGTTTAATGTTTTGGCTTTCTGAATGTGTGGCATGTGGGATCTTAGCTACCCAAACAGGGATCAAACCTGCACCCCATGAATTGAAAGGTGAAGTCTGAACCACTAGACTGCCAGGGAAATCCCTCCCCAAAACTTTCTACTTAACTTGGAACACATTTAATCTTCCCATCAGTGTGTTCTTTACTTTCCACATTTCTAAGTGTGTCCTCATTTCTATTTTCCAAAATTTCTCTCCCAAATATCTTTAAACCAGTTCTAATACAGGCACCTGTACCAGCAGTCTCTTCTAAGTTGTTTATTTTTTAATTGCTTCATTTTTATCACTGTCTTTTGGTTCACTGGGAGAGGAGTAAAACTTTAAATTCTTAAATTAGACCGTTTTTGTGGGAGGAAATTCACAGAATATGTGTTTAGCTTCTACAAAAGAATCACACATCTGCAACCCAGTTGCTTTTAAATATATCTCGCTGCAGAGGACCAAGCAATACCGGTATGTTCCAACTATGGTTCAAGCTGGTATGAAGTGTCACACAAGCAAAACTGCTCACCATGGATCAATAATAGTGAATTAACCAATTAAAGCAAGAACAGAATAGGGATGAAAAAGCTTTATACGGCTCTACCTCTGACCCCAGTATATCTGAGGCATTACAGCAGAGGAGTTTTCCAAGAAGGAAAGTCCTCTGTCTCATCTGTGTGCAGAGGCTACGTGGAATAGTAGGAAACTCTGACATGAAGGTGGGCTTCCCAAGTGGCGCAGGGGTAAAGAATCTGCCTGCCAATGCAGGAGACACAGGAGACTCAAGTTCATGCCCTGGGCCAGCAAGATCCCTTGGAGGAGGAAATGGCAACCCATTCCAGTATTTTTGCCTGGAAAATTCCATGGACAGAGGAGAGTGGAGGGATACAGTGCATGGGGTTGCAAAGAGTCCGACACGACTGAGTGAGCACAAACACACACACACAGACACACACACACACAGACACACACACATGGACACACAGACACACACACACAGACACACACACGGACACACACATGGACACACACACACACACACACACACACACACACACGGACATGAGAACTCAGGGGTTTGGATTCCAGTCCCCATTCATCTCCACTAAGCGCTGTGAGGGAATCCCTGACTCTCAAGCCCTGCCACCTTAGTTCCTTCCACCAGGCTCCTTTGCCCAGATAGAAATAAGACTTCAGCCAACATTTGAAGCTGCATGCCACCTTGGATAACAAAATAGATGAGGAGATGACTTGATGTGGACGTGAAGGCTTAAAGTCAGGGCCAAAGAGATAGGATAAATTCCCCCCCAAGAATGAGGCTGAATCACACTCCGGAACCAGCTAGACTACCGATAACAAAGAAATTTCAGTGGCTGGGATGAGATCGGGTCCCAAGAAGAGAAATCACCACATCTGTGCTTTGAAAGACGGGGCAGGCAGAGGGTGCCACCTGCCAACAGAAAGCCTGCAGTTGGCAGGAGCACAGGCAGGATCAGATCTGGTTTTTCTCTCTTGCGTCTAGCCAGCAAGTATATGGATTTGTTCCCAACCAGAGGGGAAAATGATATTAAAGGGTAGCATTGCAGTGATAAATGCCAGTTGGGAGACCACAGTCTTCCACGTGTGGGCAGCCTGCCATTGAGAAGTGGCAGAGAGGGAGCTGGGGCAACGGTGACCTTCCTTCCTTGGCGCCCTGTTCCCTCATCTATACAAAAACGGAGCAGCAATATTTTGCTTTCACACTACCTTTAAGAAGTTAAGTAATTTGACCACTCCAAACACGTCTAGTTTGAGTTTCCTCTTTCCTTCTATTTCATCAACAGGATGATGACTAAGGCCAACTGTCTCAGGCCCACCTTCATACACTGATAAAAATTTTTTTTTCTGAGAGCCCCAATACCTCTGTTATATGTTAGCCCTGGTCACGATCCAACTAGAAAATATTAATTCATACTTAAAAAAAAAAGTAGAAGAAAGAACAGGATTCCGCACTTCCCAATTGCAGTTTTCTCAAATCTTGAAATACCACTACTCCATAAACAAGCAAAAGCTGTGACCAGAAGCGGCGGATGTAAATTAGGTCATGTCACTCTGCGCATCTGTGTTTGGGGCTCTGAGTCTAAAACTGAACACAATATTCCCTGACGAGGCAGTGGCTGGCTTACAGAACAGAACATACAGATTTCTAAATACCTAGTTCAACCAAACAAGGGAGACCTCACTCTTCACTTTAGATGAACTGAGGCCTCCGAGGTGGTGTTACTGCTATTCAGAGGGCAACAAATGCATGGTCCAAAGGCCCAGAGATATTAGTAATGAAAGCCATTTCCGCAGACCTTTAAACCACCCAACCAACGCTAGCCATTTCCATAGCAATCCTTTTTGCCTTTCTTATCTGTCACTCAACACAGTCCCCTAAAAGCTGCCTCCTAGAGCCTCGTGGGATTTCAGGGACAAAGGAGCCCAGATCCACTAGCTGGAAACAGCTCCCTGGGCAGGTCAGGGAGGCCTGAGGACAGCCTGGGATTCCACGGAGCAGAAGCTCTGGGCTCCAGCCTCCACTGGGCCCCCATCACCTGTCTGCCTTCCTGTCTCCATAGACATCATTCCCTTGGTCCCCTCATCCCACCCCCAGAATTGTGCACCCAGAAGCTACCTTGCAACACCCACCCGCCCCCTCCACCCCCACCCATCCACACACGGGGCCACCAAACACAGGGGTCCCGGCAGGAATCCTGTTTACCCAGATGATGTCATCTGACCCAGCCCTGATCTGGCCACTGATACTGCGCGTCTGGTTACTGATACTGTGCATTGGCTCTCAGGGTTCAAGCTGCACACAGCTGCCGCTCTGACATCTGGGGCCAGGAGCCCGCCTCCCACGGCACAGTGTCAGGGGGGACACACAGGGCACCTGAGGGTGGCACCCAGGTCCCAGCTGGGCTGCAGGGGCAGCATCGCCCACTTGCCCAGCACTGAGCTGAGCTCTCTGTACTATATAGCAGGGTCCCAAGAGCTGTCTGTTTTACACATGGGAGTGTATATGTCAATCCCAATCTCCCAGTTCACCCCTCATTCCCTCCCCCAACCATGTCCACACGTCCATTCTCTTGAGGCATGGTATTGAGTCCGGGGAACACAAAGTGAACCAAAAGACGTGGTTGTTGCCCCCATGGGCCTTACTGCCTAGTGGCAAAGACAGACATTGACTAAACAGTCACAAAATAGGTATGCAATTGCAAATTAATTTTAAATTGTGGCAAATTCTAATAGAAAAATGCAAAAGCAATGGGGAAACATTTATATAGGAGGACTTGAATTCAATTCAGAGACTGCTTCTATGGGAAAAAGCATTTAAGCTAAGAACAAGTAAGAAGAACCAGAGGAAAGGAATTCATTAATTAGTTTAAAAAAGAAATACAATTCAGCTTTGCCACCAACTGCCCTCAGAGTCCACATGGGGGTCCTCTGACTCTGAACCCTCAATAATAAATAACATTCAATGAGCAATACTGAAGAGGAGTCTTTTGAAGGAAGCAGACATTTTTGAGTTTTAAAAAGACTTCAGGGAATTCTGAAGTGGTCCAGTGGTTGATTCCTTGCTCCCAATGCATGGGGCATGGGTTTGATCCTTGGTCAGGGAACTAAGATCCCACATGCCACCTGGCACAGTCAAAAAAAAAAAGTTGTCTTAAAAAGACTTCACAGTCAATGTGAAAAAAACAAAGCAAAACAAAATACCTCCTTGGGTATAAAAAGGACAGAGGCCCTCAAGCCAGGGGTCAAGAGAACGGTTAACACAGATCAAGGTAATTATGTTAACACAGTGTATTCAATTATTTGTCATCCCAGCAATCCTGATTAAGCATCTCACAGATGCCAGGCACTGGAGAACTACAGCAAACAGCACTTGCCCTCATCCAGCTACTGTCTTGTAAAAAAGAGCCACAACGCTGTGTCATTCAAAAAAGTGAACATGCGACTTCCCTCGGTCCAGAGGTTAAGACTGAGCTTCCAACACAGGGGCCGTGGGTTTGATCTATGGTAGGGAAAGTTCCACAGGCCACACAGAGTCACCAAAACCAAACCAAACCAGAGTAGATATGCCAAGTGCTCTGATGGCCCACAACAGAGGGATTTCAACAAGCCAGGAGGGATCAGAAAAGTTTTCTGCTAGAAATAAAGAGACATTAGGAGATACCCAGGTGTCCACAGGATCTAGATATTAACTATAGGCCTGGGATATTGTGGATAATCTGTGTGTATTGTGTACATGTTCAGTCACTTAATTGTATCCAACTCTTTGTGACCGTATGGAATGTAGCCTGCCAAGCTCCTCTGTATGTGAGATTTTCCAGGCAAGAATACTGAAGTGGGTTGCCATTTCCTCCTCCAGGGGAATCTTCCCAACCCAGGGATCAAACCCACGTCTCCTGCATTGGCAGGAGGAATTTTACCACTGAGCCACCAGGAAAGCCCTCAGTGTGTGTCAAGTGAATAAATATGAGGTACCAATATACACAGCACAGTAATATACAGAAAAATTCATCAAAACTTCTCTTATTTCCTTCCTGTTACCCTACCATCCCCTTTGTTAAAGCAGCAGCAGAAGTGTTCACTACAACAGCACGAAGGTTTTTACAAGCAGAAATGCCCAAAGAAGTAAAACATTCATTTCTCAGCTTATGAATTTCAAAATAGAAATTTGAAACTTACAAGAGAGGAAACAGTTGAGAGAAAAGGGTTTTGAGTGTGACAAAAATGACTTTGAGTATTTACAATCAGAGACGTGTAAGATTAGAGGCATTAAGTGTACTTACTGTGTGGACATGTTAAAGGGGTGTACATGGATTTAGGAGCCAGTTTTCCAAGCCCACAGTGAGTCAAGGGCCTGTAGCTCTTAGCAAGGGAGAACATCAGAGGAGCTAGTAACTGACCCTGAAAACACTCTACTGAACCAAGCAGAGGGAGGAGCAATAGACTCTCAATATATTTGCAAGAGCAGAAAGCTCGTGCCTCACTTCCTAGGGTGCCAGCCAAGCTCCCAAAATCCACCCAGTGGGTTGCTATGGAAAGATGGGGAAGTAGCTCGAATTTCTAATGAGCCCAAAGAGCCTTTAACAGTTGAGAGAGATAGGATGCAAAGTGACCTATGACAATGGATGCCCAAGGCCAGAAGAGCCAGGGTCAATAAATTGACAACAACCAAACCAAGAGCCCCACCTACGGGTCCCACAGAGTTACAGAGACCTCTCTGGAACTTACATAGAGTCTAGGAAGAGGAGGAAAACCTGACTCAATTGAATATATCCTGATCCTGTAATGTTGTTTTTTTTACAAGGTCAAATGCAGGCATAAAAATGAGATTGTACTGCGTCATAGGAATACAAAGAGGTGTTCTGTTTTGTTTTGTTGGTTTCTTTGTTTTTTGTTTTGTATTTTGCACACCTCTGCAATTTTGGTAATCTGTGAAATCTCACCCTGCTATAAACGTCTGGCAAAACCATTTTTTTAATTAATCAGAAAGAAACTATAATGTGGAGAAAGATTTATAGCTAGAAAATCCATATTTAAGCTGATGAGATCAGACTGGCAAAATGTAGGCCTAGATAATTACCCACCTAGAAATAATTAGAGGACATCAAAAGTGAATGATTTTGATCCCATAATGCAGTGAAGTGGCCTTTAAGTAATAAGCTTTTAGACCAAGCCATTCTGGAGATCAGAAAGCACCAAGTGAACAAGCAAACTCCTGATCCCAAGAGGTAGTTGAATGAGGACAAGGTTTCTAAAATTATGAAAAGGTCCAGTGAAGGTTTTTCTACTTATTTTCACTCGGTACCAAAAAAAAAAAAAAAAAAAGGATAAAAATTAAATAGTATTTTAAAACAGCTTAAATTTAGTAGAGAAGGTGCCACAGTAGAAAGGTGTGTTTATTTTTCAGTATGGGTTGAATTGTGACAAATTTTTTGCACAAATGAGAATAATTAGAGGTATATTTTTAGATTATATTGATACAGATTTTATATATACAAATGAACTATAAACGTAATACATAATATTACATGTGTTAAGTGTCAGTCGTGTCAACTCTTTGCAACCCCAGGGAATGTAGCCTGCCAAGCTCCTCTGTCCATGGAATTCTCTAGGAAAGAATACTGGAGGAGTGGGTTGCCATCCCCTTCTCCAGGGATCTCCTCGATCCAGGGATTAAGCCCAGGTCTCCCACTTTGCAAGCAGATTCTTTACCGTCTGAGCCACCACGGAAGCCCCATATATAATATAGTGTCATTTAGAATACATGTTAGAAACTACATGTAAAATAAAATCAACCCAATCAAAAAGTGGGGAAAAGACCTAAACAGACATTTCTACAAAGAAGACATACAGTTGGCTAACAAACACATGAAAAGATGCTCAACATTGCTCATTATTAGAGAAATGCAAATCAAAACTACAATGATATATATCACCACACACCAGTCAGAATGGCCATCATCAAAAAGTCTACAAACAATAAATGCTGGAGAGGGTGTGGAGAAAAGGGAATGCTCTTGCACTGTTGGTGGCAATGAAAATTGATATAGCCCCTATGGAAGACAGTATGGAGATTCCTTTAAAAACTAGGAATAAAACCACCATATGACCCAACAATCCCACTCCTAGGCATAAACCCTGAGGAAACCAAAATTGAAAAAGACACATGCATCCCACTGTGCACTACAGTACCATTTACAATAGCTAGTACATGCAAGCAACCCAGATGTCCATCAACAGATGAATGGATAAAGAAGTTGTGGTATGTATACACAATGGAGTATTACTCAGCCATAAAAAAGAATGCCCTTGAGTCGGTTCTGATGAGGTGAATGAACCCAGAACCTATTACACAGAGTGAAGTGAGTCAGAAAGAGAAAGATAAATATCATATTCTAATGCATATATCTAGAAGAATGGTACTGAAGAACTTATTTACAGGGTAGCAGTGGAGAAACAGATATAGAGAACAGACTTATGGACATGGGGAGAGGAGAGGAGAGGGTGAGATGTATGGAAAGAGTAACAGGGAAACTGACATCATCATATGCAAAATAGACAGCCAATGGGAATTTGCTGAATGGCTCAGGAAACTCAAACAGGGGCTCTGTATCAGAGCGGGGTAGATGGGGAGGGAGATGGGAGGGAGGTTCAAAAGGGAGCGGATGTATGTGTACCTATGGCTGATTCATGTTGAGGTTTGACAGAAGACAGCAAAATTCTGTAAAGCAATTACCCTTCAATAAAAAAAGAAAAGAAACAAACAAAAAAAAAAAAGATTGATGGTACAACATGGCATTTATATTGAGATTGCTGAAAAATATTTTTTCAATATAAAGGTGAGATGTGGTGAAAGTGTACAAACCACTGCATTAGGCTTTACTTGAATTCCTATAGGTTAGAAAAGAAAAGAGGAGCTACAGTTTCTTTGGCCTTCCCTGGTAGCTCAATGTGTCTGCCAGTGCAGGAAATGCAGGAGACTAGAATTCAATTCCTGGGTTAGGAAGATCCCCTGGAGAAGGATATGGCAACCCACTCCAGTATTCTTGCCTACAAAATCCCATGGACAGAGGAACCTGGCAGGCTACAGTCCATGAGATCACTAAAGAGTCGGACACAACTTAGCAACTACACCAACCAACCAATGGTTTCTTTACCATCATCTACACACTAGATGACAAGATAATATGCTTATTTCATTGAATTCCCACCACAACCCAGAGAAACAGACGTTACCATTCCTGGTACACGAGATTCCAAGTATCTACCTCTGGGTCACAAGCCTTGCAAAAAATCCAAACCCGTGTCTGTTTTCAAATTGTCTGCTCTTTTACAGAGCACCACAATATCTGATGGCCCAGACAGTAAAGAATCTGCCTGCAATGCAGGAGACCCGGGTTAGATCCCTGGGTGGGGAAGATCCTCTGGAGAAGGGAATGGCTACCCATTCTTGCCTGGGAAATTCCATGGACAGAGGAGCCTTGGTGGGCTACATCCATAGGGTTGCAAAGAGTTGGACACGACTGAGCAACTAACACTAATATTTGCAGGACTGCCGACTCTGAGACTAGCATTTGTCAAGGGACTCAATGCTGCAGAAACTCCTCTTGTGTGAAGAACCCATAGGAAGGCAGACACAGCAAGCTGTTACCGTATAAATAAGGGATGTCCATAGTCACACCCATCAGAGTCCACATGTGCATGCATGCTCAGCCACTTCAGTCATGTCCGACTCTTTGTGACCCCATGGACTGTAGCCCGCCAGGCTCCTCTATCCATGGGATTCTCCAGGCAAGAATACTAGAGTGGGTTGCCATGCCCTCCTCCAAAGTCCATACAAAACATTAAATACTGTGAGGCATTTTAAGAGTCATAAAAGTTATTATTCTTATTGGTGAAATAATGTTTAAAAATCAATAATATCCTATTCAATAGAGGAAATAAGCCCCCAGTGAAGTGAAGTGAAAGTGAAGTTGCTCAGTCGTGTCCAACTCTTTGCGACCCCATGGACTGTAGCCTACCAGGCTCCTCAGTCCATGAAATTTTTCAGGCAGGAGTACTGGAGTGGGTTGCCATTTCCTTCTCCAGGGGATCTTCCTGACCCAGGGATTGAACCCGGGTCTCCCACATTGCAGGCAGATGCTTTACCATCTGAGCCACAAGGGAAGCCCCCAGTAGATCCATTGTATAAATTTGGTAGATATTAAAAGTGTGTGTGTGTGTAAATGAGACTGAGATAGAGACAGAAGGGATACTACAAAGGTTTAAATACATAAAAACCAAGTTCAGAAGGACATAAACAGAGGGCATTTGAAGTTCTCCCAGTCTTCAGCATTCCCCAGCTTCTTCACCCTGTGAAGTTTTAGTTGATTACAGAACATGTCTATAAATTACGACTGCAGTTACCTTGGTCAATTTCACTTCTAGCACATGGCTGCTATGGATCCGACTGTCAAAATGAGCTACTTCTTTGGACGAGGACTTAACCTTGGCAATGATCTTCACGTAGGAGAACACGATCACAGCCGTTGGGAGCAAGAGGCAGAAGAAGAGGATGTTCAGGATGAAAATCTGGCCCCCTACTGAGGCCTGGGCCAGCCACCAGTCCAGGGTGCAGGAAGTTCCGAAGGGCTCAGGCGCGTAGTCCCCCAGACCTACCAAGGGCATGGTGGTCCAGAAGGCAGCATAGGCCCAGATGACTGCCAGGCAGATGTAGGCGTGCTTTCTTTTCAGCCAAACCCCTGGAGGTGGAAGAAGAGCATTACCAGGATGTAATCTGCCCTCCACCCAGACACCTCCCCTCGACAGGTCAAATTCCACATCCAAAGAGTTGATCCATTGGATTCTGGGAGACGTGGTCAGTAACCAAAGCCGGAGGGAGAGTTGGGTGGAGGGATGGAGAGTTTCAGAGCTTGGGCTCTTTTTCCAAGAGAATAACACCGGAAGTGATTTCACAGGGAAGGTTTTCTCTAGGCGTCTGGGAGCCTTGGGAGGGGGAACGTGACAAAAGCTGGGGAGACGTGGCAGTAAAAAGATGAGAGGATGCTGAAGACGGTGGAAGATATCCAGAATGACCTTGGAGATCCTATCCAGGATAAGAGGCTAACTGGTAGAATATACAAATGGAGCCCCAAAAAAGCATGTGTTAAGGGTTCATCAGATGTAGAGTCCTTTGGGGGAGAAATGAGAAGACACTGCTCGTGTCTTTAAATTATCCTTCTTCCAAAAAGCTTGTGTGCCTCTCACCTAAGAACTTGAGGAGTGGGGGTGGATGCCAGGGTCATGACTGCGTGGGGTGATGTGGTAAGGGTCGGGTGAGAGCAGGTTTTGACTCTTCCAATGTTATTAACACAACAGCCACACTCACAGCCAAAGGTGGAGAAGTGGGGAACCTAGGTAGAACATACCATGCTCTGCAAAAGTAATTCTGTGAAAATATTTTCAGAAAAACAAGGAAAAAAAAAAAAAAAAAAACTCCATGCTTCAGCACTGGTTTCCATTAGCCAAAAGAGAATTCCAAGAGGCAGAAACAGTGCAGTCAGTTAAGGAAAGCTGTAAAACACTAGTGATCATTTTACAAAGTTCAATACCACCACCAAAGACAGGTCAGCCTGCTCTAGGGCTTCAGCCTCTACAGGAAGTTACCTCCACCCCATTTATTGCCTGGAACCCAAAGAGCCAGAGAGGTGACTCTTACCTGCCCTGGGTTTTGGTAGTAGAGAAGAAATATCAAATCATATTTAATAAAAGCCAAATGATTTCTTCAGCACAGACTCTGCTTAGCGTCACGTGAGGTCTGGGAAAATCAGAAGGGCCTAATCCTTCTCATTTCTAGTATTTGACCCGCTTCACGTAACCTTTCCAGACGTCAGTGTTCTTAGCAGTAAAATGGAAGAAATAAAAATCTACTGCTTACAGATTTCAAGAAGGGTGAAATGAACCATGTCAGGTCTCCTTTGCAAACTATGAAGGACTACATTGACATGAATATTCACTCCTGTGTTTGTTTCATTTGGCACTAACAAGAAACGTAACAGATGGTTTCCTTGGTCTCTTTTTTTTTTTTTTTTTTCAAATAGACATCATCATAAAATGCAAATCTCATGGTCCCACCAGATAGGAGTAACAATCAGGTAGCCACGATATCTGTCAGTGCTTGGTTATCCATTATAACGCAGAAAACATTGGCACGGATAATTATATAAATTTACAGGAACGTGCATAAGCATATGTAGAAGCATTTACGGTGAGGGTTGCTTGGTGAGGTGTTTTATACTTACATTCGGTTATGGTGAAAGGCTGTCAATACAGGAGGGAGTAGATTAGTAGATTGGTTCTGTGATGCTCCAGCAGTCAGAACTAGGACCAATGGGTGGAGGTTACTGGGAAGCAGTTTTGTCTCAATATAAGGAATAACATTGTAACAACCAGAGCAGACCAATCAGAGAATGGGCTGCCTTGTGCAATAGTAAGCTCCCCGTCACTGGTCACTGGAATTACTCAAGAAGAGGCCAGGTGGCTGCCTGTCAGGGATGCCTTAAAACACTTTATCCCATTGCATGGGGTACATGGCCCCAAGCGACCTTCTAATTCCAACATTCCATGGTACCGTGTGGAGGGTTTAATTGTGCAACAAATCAAATGATGAAACCAGACTATCGAGAATCAATCTTAGAAGAAGCTGGAAAGCATATACAGTTCCCATGGGAGTTGTGCCCTGCAGTGATTCTGGGGGGTGGTGAGCAACATTATCTCTATATTGGACCTGAAGCCTAAAGTCAAGAAAATATCTAAAAAGCAGAGACATTGAGGTTTAGTATTCCTCAAATATCTTCAGGAAATTGAACTTTTTGCCTCTTCATCTGTAAAATCTATAGGTATATTTAAAGTTTACTTGATACGATCAAAAATAAGTTTATAGAAAAAAACTGACTCTGATATCATCCAGAATAGGTGTAATTGTATTTTTTTGTATTTTATTGGCATTTTTGATTCCAGTTATTTCTATTGCAGATTTTAAACTGTTAGAAAAAGTGATGCAAAATTTTTCCTAAAGATGAGTGCTGGATGGTGCACACGTTGGACCATGACCCTATCCCCCACCCCCACCTCCTGTATATTTTGTTTTTAATTTAGGATTGTAAACTTTTAAAATATAAAGAAAAATTCTACCCCATTGAGAGTGTCACATCAACTTGATCTTTCCCATTTTGGGCCCCAGGCCATGATCTGTCTCCATGGTCACAATCACCAAGCTGATTGAGACTGATGAACAAGGCAGTGTAGCGTGAACCAGTATCAATTTCTGGTTGCACCTAGCTCTCAATATTAAATTTAAAGGGCCAAATGCATCTCTTATGGGTTCAATAATTTTTTCCAGAAGCCCAAGAAGCCAAAGTATGAAAAATTTATCTTTCCCATGTAGTATGGTCTTATCATTAAAATCAGATCACTAGCCTCTGAAAGTGTGTTTATGGCTGCCTCACCCCTGACCAATATTCTTACCCACTGGTCTTTCTACATACCAAGACCACAAAAAGAATGTTGGCTGGTATTTCGTATGTGTGTCCTTTCCTGCAGGCTTGGCTCTCTAACCTGGAGGAGAATTCCTCATCTCTGCAGCCACAGGGAGCCTGAGTGCTAAAGGAGAATCAGAAAAATCTTTCCATATAATTATACTTACTACTTGGGGAAACAGCTAAAACATCTTGGACCCAATATCCTTTCAACGCATTTTATTTCTTTTGCTTACATGACATAACACAGCTTACACACTTTATACAAAGAAATGATACTTTCATAAAAGCATCGTAGAGAAACACCAGACATTCCTACAAAAAAATAGTATTGAAAGAAACCTACATGGACACAGGTTCAAGTCTTTAAGTGTAAGTTAGAACAAGATAGGCTATGAGTAGAAATACTCCTGGTCTCTTGAGTGTATTCATAATCTTTGTTTATTATCTCTGGGTAAAACATGGACCACTCTGACAATCCACCTAGATTCGACTCTCAGGGAATAGAAACCTTCCTACTTACCATATGATAAATAGCAGATTTTCAGGTATCGGTCCAGGCTGACAGCAGTCATAGTGATAAGACTTCCACAGCCAAAGAAAAATCCAGCCCATCCATACCAGCGGCAGCCAATCCAGCCGAACACCCAGCGATGACAGAAGCAAGAGATGATGGTGAACGGTTTGCCTACAACTAGAGCGCCAAGTGACTTGTCAAGGGACGTTCCCTCCGGTTCAACTCTACCCCGCCCACCCAACTCACTGTCGAGTCTTATCCCAGGCAGACAAGAGGGAAAGCTATATTGGGAAACGTTAGGTCCAATTTGTTTACAACCAGACCCAGATCTCTAGGACTTAAACTATTTATCCCTCCAGCCTTCATCAGCTTGTTTCGTTTGTTACTTTCTAGAAAGTAGTCTTCTATTTTAATTCACACCTTGCACCCTCCTTATCCAGCTATGTATTCCATCCCCCACCCCACCCTCACCCCAAAGAGAACAGCTGAGGAAGCTTTCCAATGCCTGTATCTGATCCATCTATCAAAAGAGGGTTCCCCACCTCTTACACTGTTGGTGGGAATGCAAACTAGTACAGCCACTATGGAGAACAGTGTGGAGAGTCCTTAAAAAATTGGAAATAGAACTGCCATATGACCCAGCAATCCCACTCCTGGGCATACACACTGAGGAAACCAGATCTGAAAGAGACACGTATACCCCAATGTTCATCATAGCACTGTTTATAATAGCCAGGACATGGAAGCAACCTAGATGCCCATCAGCAGACGAATGGATAAGGAAGCTGTGGTACCTATACACAATGGAATATTACTCAGCCATTAAAAAGAATTCATTTGAATCAGTTCTAATGAGATGGATGAAACTGGAGCCCATTATACAGAGTGAAGTAAGCTAGAAAGATAAAGACCAATACAGTATACTAACACATATATATGGAATTTAGAAAGATAGTAACAATAACCCTATATGCAAAACAGAAAAAGAGACACAGATGTACAGAACAGACTTTTGGACTCGGTGGGAGAAGGCGAGGGTGGGATATTCTGAGAGAATGGCATTGAAACAAGTATACTATCAAGGGTGAAACAGATCGCCAGCCCAGGTTGGATGCATGAGACAAGTGCTCAGGGCTGGTGCACTGGGAAGACCCAGAGGGATGGAAGGGAGAGGGAGGCGGGAGGGGGGATCGGGATGGGGAACACATGTAAATCCGTGGCTGATTCATGTCAATGTATGGCAAAAACCACTACAATATTGTAAAGTAATTAGCCTCCAACTAATAAAAATAAACGAAAAAAAAAAAAAAAAAATATATATATATATATATAAAGAGAGTTCCCCAACCTTCATGCATTAGAAAACCCAAGTAACTGACATTCACAGCCTGCAAATGCTGGCCCCTTCCATGCTGTGCCCTCGCTTGGTACACTGTTAGTTCAATCAAGTAACTCCTCTTTATTGGGTGCTTTTATAAGCTAGACACGCATCACCTCTAGCTGTCTACACAGCCAGTGCCATACTCCAACTAACTAGACTGAGCATCTTCATCTCAGAGCTTTCTAAACCTATTGGGTCTACACTCCATTGTCAGTAGGGAAACCCAATGTAAAAGAGGTATTGTTTTGTTCAACAAAATAATTATTTAATGCTCATTAAGTAAACGGTGCTAGAGGACAATGTGGAGATCAAGATTAACAGATTCATTTTTAACAGAGGAGACCAAACAATAACTTATAAGATATGATATGATGGAATGATGGCTCATGATGAGAGGCGGGAAGAAAAATGAAACAGAGGAAGGAGAGAGACAGAATTTGCTGTTTTCAAAGATCAGAGAAGACCTCTCTGTGAATGTGAGGTGTAGGTGGATGTTAAATCAGTGGCCCAGAACTCGAGCAAACATTTAGAGGGAAAACATTCTAGGCAGGGAAGACAGCAGACTCAGAGCTTGAGCTGAGGGTCTGCTGGGTGGTGCTAAAGGCAGACAGAAAAGGCAATTGACAGTGACTTGAAGGAGTATAGTTGTGTCTGTTGTGCCTGGGATCCACCAGCAAAAAAGGTATGTTAGGCCTCTATCTAGAGTAGAGCCTTTAACAAACCTCTGGGATGTCATCTAGAACCTTTGGGATGTCAAAGCATTTTTTTAATTTTTATTTATTTGTTTATTTATTTTTGACTGCACTGGGTCTTTGCTGCTGTGTGCGGGCTTTTTCTAGTTGCAGGGAGTGGGAGCTACTCTCTAACTGTGGTGCTCAGGCTTCTCATTGCCATGGCAGGCTCTAGAGCTCACGGAGCTCAGTAATTGTAGCACTTGGGCTTAGTTGCCCCAAGGCATGTAGAATCTTCCCAGACCAGGGAGCGAACCCATGTCCTCTGTGTAAGCAGGCATATTTTCAACCATTGGATCACCAGGGAAGTCCATGCCAAAGGGGTCTGATGAATGTTTTGGAAATGCCTCTCCCTAAACCCAACTGCACATTAAAATCACTGGAGGATTTTTTTGTTTTGTTTTGCTTTGCTTAATTTTAAATATCAATGTCCAGAGTTCCAACCCCCAAATAATCTGATTTAATTTATCTCAAGAAAGCTAGGCCATCACAGTATGTTTTTATCTCCCCAGGTGATCGTGATACATATTCATGATTGAGAGCCATTGATATTTAAACAACAAATATTAGTTGTGTAGATGAAACACATCTAATGTGTTTTTCAAGGTGCTTATAATGAATATATTAAAGCAAGGGAAAAAATTTAAAAGACATAAACATTTTTTAAAAAAATAAACATTTTTAAGATTTATTGAAAGGAAAAAATGTATTTGAGAGATATCCAGGGCTTCCCTGGTGGCTCAGTGGTAAAGAATCTGCCTGCCGATGCAGGAGACACAGGTTCAATCCCTGATCCGGGAAGATCCCACATGCCTCAGAGCAGCCAATGTGTTGCAACTACTGAGCCTCTGCTCTTGAGGCCGACTCTTGGGGCCATGCTCTGCAACAAGAAAAACCACTGCAACGAGAAGCCTGTGCACCACAACTAGAGAGCAACTCCTGCTCACTGCAACTAGAGAAAGCTCACACAGCAAGGAAGACCCAGCACAGCCAAAAATAAATTAATTAAATTAAAAGAGAGACAGAGATCCAGAGGTTGGAAAGAATGGTCTGAGTTGATCAGAGAAAACTAACCCATGGAAGAAAAGGATTCCTGGTGAACTACTCTAAGATAGATGCAGAGCAGGTGGTTTATACAATCCTAGAGCAGACCTGCTTGGTTGAAAGCATTTTCAATGGACCCGGCTAATTATGCGTGCTGTGTGCACCCAGTCGCTTCAGTCATGACTAACTCTTTGGGACCCTGTGGACTGTTGCCAACCAGCTTCCTCTGTCCATGGGATTCTCCAGGCAAAAGCACTTGAGTGGGTTGCCATGCCCTTCTCCAGGGGATCTTCCCTACCCAGGGATTGAACCTGCGTCTCCTGCACTTCTGGCAGATTCTTTACCCATTGAACCACCCGGGAAGCCCCAGACTAGTCTAATTCAACTGTAAGCTTCTGTCCGCTACACGTGAAGGATGTGGCTGAACTGGCAGGGTTGTCAAGCATTTTATGTTCAGTACCAGAGAGAACCTCTAGGGGGCAGCATGGTGAGCCGAGCGGGAGCGCCATTATTCATGTTGCGACACCGCCATCGTGTGTCCAAATGGAAAACGGCACTCATTTTGCAGCGTCGCAAATCACCCCCAGGCGCATCTCAAATTATTTTCACAGATAGGGGCCGGGTCTGTCATGCTCCTCTTAGTATGCATGTGTATTTCCCAAAGAGCTGACGATATTTCAGCCTGTCCATGCTGAGAAAAGTCTTCCCAAATAACCAAGATCATCCAAACTCAGTAAGAAGGCAGTACATCCACTGCTGTGTGATAAATAGTAACTCAATGGATCAACACTTACCACTGAGCCCTGTTTTTAAAGATTGGCAGTAGCAGAAAGATCTACTTATGAAGAGAGAAACAAATACCAGGAAATATTTTTTTTAAGGATGCTTAGATGGGAAACTGCTAAAATATTTCTGGTGGAAAGACGAGTTGATGCGTGCTATTCAAACTCAGTTTCCCCAATTCTAGTAACTTAAGACCACATGCTACATAGCAGAGAATAGGGATCCAAAGACATATTTGTGTGTATCTAGCCAACACTGGGATTGTATAGATGAACCCAAAAGGAGGTGACTTACCCCCAAACCATTCATATTTGTAAAAATGAATTACAGTTAAAGACAAATTGTATTCCAGTTCCTCCTTGCTGGGTAATCAGAGAGGCCAGAAAAGGAAGAAATAAACCAGGGGTTCAAAATTTTTGGCTGCACAACAAATTTACCTGGAAGCTTTAATTTTCTAATCCTAAATAGCCTGATCTCCGAGTAACATTCTCAACCAATTAAATCAAAATTTCTGGGTATGAAACTCAGCCGTAAGCTGTTGTTCTTGTTGTAAGTTCCCCAGGTGATATTTTTGTGCAGCCAAATTCAAGTGCTATTGAACTAAAAGTTTCCTATACTTGCGATCAGTCCCTAAGCCACACTTAAGCATGTCATTACAAGGGCAGCCCTCCCTCCTTCCTAGACCTAGACTCACCTCTCAGATTCATCTTTTAGCCTAAGACCTTACTCGCTTGATGCTTCACAGACTTCCATAAGCATGGGAAGGATGTGACTGAGCTCAAAACAGTGATCTACAGCCTGTCTGTAAGTTTGTTTTTGGAATCGTTTAGCCCCATATACGATGAGGTATCTGAAGCATCATGTATCATTTCAAATTGTATCCTCAGCATCTATACACCTGGCACATTGAAAGGACTCGATACACACTAAATGGACAATCTCTATAGCCAGACAACACTCCGCTGACTTACCACGAATTCTGCAAAGATGATTTGTGAAGAAAAAAGCAAAAGAAGCTCAGGGTAGGGTGATCTGTGAGCCAGTGAGGACTTTATAACTGGGCACTGAAACCCTCAAAGAAGAAACAGCATGGCAGTGTTACCTGAAATCCCCAGATCACAGATTGCTAAATTGACAGTCATTATTTCCGCAGGTCTCAGCTTCTTTTTTCGTCTAGAAGACATATAAAGGACATACCCATTTCCAAACGTGGACAGAATCCCTACAAGGAAAAATAGAAATTTCCATCGTTAAGACTCGGATTTAGAGCTCCCTCGGATATGAAACACTTCTCAATTTCAAAAACGGACACCATTGATTTAAGAGGGTAGTGAGAGGACTCTAAATAAAAATCTAAGTTAAGAAGATGAAATAAAAAGCATGAGGTGTGAGTGACAGGCGAGGGATGGGTTGCCTCCAAAAAGGATAGGAGTCAGGGGTTATTAAACTGCACTTACCCAGAAAAAGGAACCACTGATTTCCCAGTGAAGCTCAGGAGGGTGAGGGAATCCCCCTCAGTACTAGTACAAGAGTCAGTACTTGTACTAGCCCCCAGGATGGAGCATCTCCTTAGCCATCTTTAGAGTACTGGCTTTATAGAAAAAAAACTCCTTCCCTCTGATGAGAAGGGTGAACCCCTTGGCTATCAGTAAATTCTGAAGACGAAGTGACCCAAACAAACTGAGGTGCTTTCACTCTCCTTGTGGACTCCTGAGGGGGAACTGGCATTCAGGAGTGGCAGAGGCCAGATTAGGTTGGCATGGCCCCCTGCAAGGACAAGGTTCATCTCCTGGAGACACATCCAGGGCTTTCTGCATCCTGTGGACATGGACGTAGGGTGTCTGCCACTGCTACTGGACTAGGCATGGAGGGGAAGTGGGTGACAATTGGTAACATGTGCTCTCCCCCTCCCACCAAAGGGAGAGAAGGTGGCCGTCAACCCACCAACCTACCAACAATGGTATCAGTGTGTTCCCACTTTGTAATATCCTTTTATTAATGACTGATCAGCTTTGGCATTACAATGATAACTGTTCAAAAGCTCTTGCAAACCCAGTTTAAATCCAAAAAGACCCAATCCCTGCTGACTTTAGTGAAGAAAAGAATACACCTACTTCCATAGCTTAACATGTAGAGTAGATTTCTTCAGGAATTCTTGCTTCATAGCTGTGTATAAATGAGAATCTGGTACAGCTGCCTTTAGTAGTAAGGAATAAGGAGAGTATTAACAGGAGAAACCCAGATTTTTCTATCTTAACTTCTACTTCTCCACCACAATTCATTCGAGGGGCAGCCGTGCGTTTCACAGCTGGGTGTTTCAGCTGATGCTGTAAAACCAGCAGGCGCTAACTGCATTGTGCTCTTAGGAAACTGTGAATTCCAGGAGTCAGAGCGGCCTTGTGGTCCATTAAAACCTCTTTAGCTTTCTTAAGACAGAAGAGGCAAAAAATAGAAGAGATTGTGGAGATTCTAGAGCAAACCAACTGAAATGAAACCCAGGTCTCATTAAAGGGAACCACCTAGCAAGGCACACTGGGAAATTAAAAAGTGAAAACATGGCTGGAAAAATTATAAACACGTGGCTTCTACTTTGTATCCAAAAAGATTAAAAGCAGTAACTATGCATGCGCATTTGATACACAAAGATCATTTAAACATCCTATGTCTTTTTCTTCTCTTTTGAGAATACTGAATTTCTTACTTTTCTTTTCTTAAATTATTTTTACTACTGATTCATAAGGCTTCACCCAGTGCCCAAAGCTTATTAAAAAATAGTCAACTCTATGAGCTACATATAGATTATTCTCACAGGCAATCTCCCAAAGGGGAGTATTAACAGAACACAAGCTTATTTTTAATGAGAGTTAAAGGAGAAGAAGATGAAGAAGGTAAAAGCTAAAGCAAGGGGGGACTTTTTTGATGATGACAATCCTGATTCTTCCTATGAATACAAAAATGTTAGATCTTGTACATAGACCCTTGATGAACAAGTGTTTCCAGTAAAAGAGCAGAGGATGGAATGGGTCTCTTGTTTATTTCTCCTCTATTCCAAACACACTATTTTTTTCATCTTCCAGTTTTCCTTACGATTTCTAGTATTTCACAAGAATGTCACTCCACTGGTTCCTTAAAAGAATCCGGCATATCCTTACACTTGTGCTAGAAGTGGGTGAATCAGACACAGAACCGAGCCCCAAACCGGGTCAAGGATGAGTCCAGCCTCCCCTCCCCTCCAGCTGAATCTGGCCACACCCTGAACAGCGACTCTGGAACACACGTCTGGTCCCACCTTCGACTCCCTGACTCATCTGAGGCTCCCTTTGTTCCCGGATTCTTTTGGGACCTCTTTTCCTGGCGCCTCCTCAGCACTCCCACTTGAATATTACAGTAGATTGTCCTTCAGACCCCTAATCATCCTCTCTATTTTGTGTCATCTGGAGAAATCTGTCAGGTTACAGATGCTACTTTGTAATTCATTCCTCACAACTGATTGAGACAAATTCTATTTTTAAGATGTCTATTTTTCTGTCTTCTCTGATCACTGAAGGTACTTCCGTTTAATAAAAATGCAATGTGGATTTTACTACCAGAGTCTCTGTGTGGGCAGAGAGCAGCCCATTACGTTCACTGTAGTTTTTCCAGCAACATAAACAGTGGCAAAGAATGGGCACTTTGCCCATGCAGCTGTGTTTGAAAGGATGTGGAGGTCCATTTATAGGAAGCAGAATTTAAGTCAGTATGATCATAACTAATAACAAAGCCAAGGACTCAGGAAAACCCTTTGCAGTAGAATTTCTAATTCAATTTCATTCATTCCTTTTCCTCAAGCACTGACCATAGAGGGGTCTCCAGACTTTTCTAATGAGTTTGGCTAATTTCAGGAGGTTAAATGAAAGTCTTAGCCAGTAATAAGTAGATGAGAAAGAGAAATGGGAGGAGGGAAGGAGGGAGAAGGAGAGAAAGAAAGAAATCGAGAAAGCTTAACCCAACATGTGAAAAGATCAAAGGCAGACACACCTAAAGACGTAACCCACCTGCATGCTGGTTACCCAGATTTAAAACAATGATTTTAAATGTAAGAGAAATATTACGGTTGAATCTAATTACCTAGACTGGTGCTGTCCAATAGAAATATAATGGAAACCAGAAATATGAGTCACATACATATTTAATTTTTTTCTGGTAGTCATATTAAGCAAAATAAAAATATTACTATTTATTTGAAAAATACACTTATTTAACCTAGTGGGTTAGCTGTGTGTGCAATGCTAAGTCACTTTAGTTGTGCTCAACTCTGTACGACCCTATAGATAGTGGCCCGCCAGGCTCCTCTGTCGATGGGGTTTTCCGGGCAAAAATACTGGAGTGGATTGCCATGCTCTCCTCCAGGGGATCTTCCCAAACCAGGGATCGAACCGGCGTCTCTGGGTCTCCTGCATTGAAAGGCCGGTTCTTTACCACTAGCACCACCTGTAGCCAATTGTTTAAAACTATTAATGAGCTATTTTACATTATTCTTTCTGGCCCTGTGTTTTATGGTATCTGATTTCTATTTACACTACACACATCTCAATTTGGAGAAGTCACAAGTACTTCGTGGCCACCAAACTGGATACCAAAGCCAGGAAGAAGACGTACTATGTTGTGGATCAGGCACAAAAACTTTAGACCCTAGACTGATTTCCACTTGTCATTCAGACATTTTTTCAACTCTCACCAAAATCACTTGGTGATGCTACTATGGCCGGACTTGACTTTAGGTGAAGCAAACTCAGTGTGACCCTCCTGATGGCAGCATTGGGATAGAGTTCCCTCTGTGACAAAAAACAGAGGCTAAACTAGATGCGTTCTAAGGTCCATTCTGAGCCTATACTCTTATCATCATATCAAGAACATTTCTCAAAAAATAAAAGCACTCTATTTTAAATAAGATCTCCTTATCATTAATTTTATTATTCGGTAGACAAACCTACTACCAAAGCAATCAAAATGAAATAGTCTCAAGATAAATTATTTTGCTGTAAATCTTCTTTGATTATCGAGGGAATATTTATCCCTAATAATAAAGATAATGGAGTCATTTCTATGAAACATATAAAGGCCAGATGCCACCCGTTTTTCCTGCTTCCTCCCACTCTTCATCTCAAAATATTCACATAAGTGTTGGCATCTTTGTGCAAAGTCAACATAGCAGCCTATGAATTTTCTAGATGCAGCCTTTGTACGAGAAAAAAACAAGGAAACTTACCAATGATTGTTAAGTAAAAGCCAGCCACTAAATCCGCTTCCCAGGAAAGCTTGGAAGCAAAAGGATCCCCATCGCGACGATAAGGCGGCCGGCGCTCGTCCGGGGGCGGGGCCGTGTGGTTCAAAGCCATGCTCTCCTCCAGCGCCGCGGTCTGAAAGGCAGACGCGCGCGGGTCACAACAGCCCAGAAGAAGCCCGCCCGACCCATCCCACGGCCGTGCCCCCAGCTTTACAATGAAAATCAAATTCGCAGGGTCATGCTTGAGTCTCTAATAACTGGTGAACACCTGAGCGTTTTTCTTCCACTATCCACACTTGTCAATATTCAATTCTCCGGTGTGTAGATTATCCAAGTGTATGCTATTTCATTCCCACCTTCACCCAGTTTGTGCCACTTCACACCCTCCTTGGGTGAATAAGAGGCTGAAGGCCAAATCTCATCCATTTTACTGCTTCTCACTATTTCTTTTAACTTTTAAACTTTTAACTTTATATTAGAGTATAGCCGATTAATAATGTTGTGATAGTTTCAGATGGACAGCAAAAGGACTCAGCCAAACATTTAGTATCCATTCTCCTTGAAACCCCCTTCCCTTCCAGGCTTCCACGTAAGGTTGCTTCTCACAATTTTTGCAAAGGTCTGAGCCAAGAAAAGATGTTGTATGGATATACACACACACACACAAACATGTGAGATATTTATTAAAATACTATCGATATATAAAATGTTTTAATTTGCCAGAGTATAGTGGGTTTTTATTTATCCAAATTGCCCAGAGGAGCATCTCTGTCAGTTATATGTTCAGTGAGCTTCAGAATTTTTCTAAAAGAAAAAATAGTCATTAATTATTAGAGCATTGAGTACAAAAAGACATAGAATCTTCACTAAATGAAGTTAAGAACTAAAAGATTGTCAGGAAAGAAACAGAAAAAAACATTTTACAAAGTAATAAAATTTAAAGCTGAGTTATTAAAAAACAAAGTATCTTTCAACATTAGACCATTTAGAAATGAGTTCTATTTTGGCTGTAATTGGTGCAGTGATAAAGAATCAGCCTGCCAGTACAGGAGACCCGGGTTCAATCCCTGGGTTGGGATGATCTCCTGGAGAAGGAAATGGCAATGCACTTCAGTATTCTTGCCTGGAAAATCCCATGGACAGAGGAGCCTGGCGGGCTACAGTACGTGGGGTCACAAAGAGTCAGACACGACTGAGTAATTAAACAGGAACAACACTAGACTCATCCACAGGCAGATTTGAGTTTCAAGTTTCTTAAAGCAGAAACCAACTCCATTATTGCCCACCCCCAGCCCTTCCAATCCATTCTCTAAATCCACTGCTTGCTGTAGAAATACCACATAACAGTGCAAATGCTTCTGTGAAAAGTCTGATATTCCAGGGAAGATGCCAGAGTTGCAAAAGAAGCCTCCTCTCTAAAAGTGAAGAATAAAATAAATGACTGCTCAAGACAACCCCCCGCCCCAGATTTATGATTCTATGAAAAGATTAAAAAAATAAAAATAAAAAAACCTTTTGGAGTAAATTGTACATCATTAGTCACATTTTTCATATTTGGATATTCCTTTGAGCAATAAAATAAACTATGGCGCCCTCGCATTTGCTACTTAATGGTCTTTTGCCCGTGAATAATGCTTCTTAAAACTGTTCTCAGAACAGCTTATTGTAGAAAAATCTAAAAACATCCCCACTCCTCATCACCCATAAAAGTTTTCAGCATTTTTTGAGTTACTAGCATTGACCTCTATGATTTCACAATAAAAATTAAGAGGTAACTTGAGATGGAGCCAGACCCAAGTTCTCCTGTCTAAACTGAAAGAATTTACAAATGACTATTTAGCAGATAGGGAAAACAGAATGGCAAATCATCACCTACTAAGAGGAAGTAAACCCCATCAATCAGTGTCAAGGATGATGATTTAATTCTGTCCAACTTTATCCAGCCTTAGAATTATCTTCAAAGAATGTTAGGCCACAGATTTCTCTCTGACCTGCTAAATTGTCACTGTTTAAAGCAGGATGTAGCATGGGCATTGTAGATAGCTACCTATACAAAGGATCTGAAAGTGTTCTTCCCAAAATGGGCTTCCCTACTGGGCTGCTCCGGCTTCTGAAAAGTTTATGTTTTTGTTTTTGTTTTTATTTGTTTTTTGGGGTTTTTTTGGTTTTGTTTTTTTTTTTTTTTTGCCTGAAGGTTTTATCAACCCTGCATTTATTTCCAGGTATATACCATCTGAGGGGCTTCTCAGATGTCACAATGGTAATGAATCCACCTGGCAGTGCAGGAGACTCAAGAGACACAGGTTCAATCCCCGGGTTGGGAAGATCCTCTGGAGTAGGAAATGGCAATCCTCTCCAGTATTTTTGCCTGGCAAATTCCATGGACAGAGGAGTCTGGCGGGCTACAGTCCATGGGGGTCCCAAAAAATTGGACATGACTGAGCATGCCTGCTTGCACATATATTATCTGAGAAAATAAGATGTGAATCTGTCAGCATCCATGAAATCTTTGACATCAAGGAGTTTACGAAATGAGTCACTTGGTACCCAGTAGCAGCCAGAGGAGCTGAAAATAAGTGGGATACAGGTAACATCAGTTATGACACAAAGGAGGATGGAAACATGGTAACACATGGTGATGCTTGAAAAAACATGAAGGCCATGAAATATCCAGAAAGTTAACAAAGAAGCATCCAAGAGTTAGGGAAAGGACATCAAAGAGAGAAGAGCAGCAAGAATTGACAATATTCAACTTCTAGAGGCGAAATTTCTTAGCATTAAGCCTGATACAATGTAAGCAAGGAAGCACAGATTTTAAAATTCTGTAAGTCCAATGGATGGCCTATCTAGGTCATTGTCAAGTGGGTGTTGGCCCATGTTTACTACTGTCTTCAAAGTTTACCTACAATAGGCCTAGAAGACAAAAGGTCTGTGGTTAGATTCAATTTAACCTCAATTCCAAAACTATGCTGAATCAAAGTGGTGAAAGCAGATGGACACACTTCTCTTGTCCTTGATCTTAGAGGAAATTCTTTCAGTTTTTCACTATTGAGGATAATGTTTGCCATGGGTTTTTCATATATGGCCTTTAATACGTTCAGGTAGATTCCCTCTATGCCCACTTTCTAGAGAATTCTTATCATAAATAAGTGTCGAATTTGGTCAAAAACTTTTGAAAGAATTCCTATAGATGAAAACAATACACACACACATTGATTCCAGAAATGTGTGCCCCTCACTAGGCTGGAGTTTTGCAGTAAGAGGCCAAAAACTCGAGATCACGCTTCCTTGTAGCTCAGCCCCAATGACCAGCCAGCCGGGGCCCCTCATCGTAAGCGGGGAGACCATTACTAAAGACCAGGGGGTGGGATTTTCTTTGCCTGCTTTGTGCTCACCTCTCTGCTGTCCTCTTCAATCTCAGGCTCTGCCTTTCCCACTAGAGAACCACAGTGCCTTATGCCATCACCCCCACCCTATCCTTTCCTGTCAAATTCTTCTCTAAAATATTGGAGTTGACGCATGTGGTTGACATAGGAGAGTGTTCACAATATATTTAGTGGGGAAGAAAAAAATATCAAAGACTTATGAAACACTTTTCTTAAAAAAAGTAGAGAAAAAATAGATATATATCAAGGGGTTATTTTTTTTATTATGAATTGTGGTAGTATTGTTACTATGCATAGTGATATTAGGAGGAATTTTTCCTCTACTTTTTATTTGAGATCACTTGATGATATATTCATTTTCTAATTATGTAGCATGGGTATGTTACTTTTATAATATGTATTATCTATAGTTTAATAGAGGTGTTGTTACAGATTATTTGTGAAATTTGTGAAAATTTTACACCCATTCATTCATATAAACACTTACAAACTACAAGTTATATGGTAGGCCTCTACTGAGTCCATGAGTCCCTTCCCTTGGGACTTTGTCATTAAGGAGGGGCCTCACTGGAGCTGAGTTAGGAGATTTTTCTGCAAAAGACTCTATTCATAGCCCTGAAATCTCACCACACACAGGGAGCAACTCACATCTCTACCCCTGACCTGTGCCTAGCACTGGCCTGGATGTGTGTCAGCCACAGGTTGAGGACCCAGGAATTTTCTCCCCATTTCTTGAGTCTCTTCTTGCTCACTGATTGTTCTGTAAATTGAATAAGCATAAACCGTGCTCTTCATGGCGATGTTTTTTTCTGTGTCAGCAGCTGCAGAAGCTTGATGTGTGTCAAGCAGTAATAATACTCATACTAAAATGTTGTAAATCACATCTGTATCCTAGTGAAGCAATTTGGATGATTCTGGTATCCTTGTATTAAGGATATGGTATTTTTATTTTTTATATACACAAAGAAGGACCCTGCAAGAGCTTCAACAAAGTGGCAATCAAGAAAAAAAAAATAATGTGGGAGCTCAAATAACCCCAATCCAGGCCTCCAGAGAGGTAACCTTTATAAGTGAGTTAAGTGTTAATGAGATCCTTGCCTTCTCTACAGGGGAAATATTCACAGCCACAAAAAGAAACTAGTGATCAGCTGAGGTTGGCTGTCAAACAGAAATGCACATAACACCCTTCAGATTTTCCTGTTGTGGTTCAATATGAAGCTAGAGAAGAAAATAGTCATTTTTTGGACCCACTTAAGACAAGAAGCATGAGAAGGAAGAGAGGGATAGAGGAAAAGAGAGGAAGTGAAGGCGGGAAAAGGAAGCAAAGACTATTTTCTGCTGCAGAACCAAACCAGCAAGAGAGCAATCAATTCAACTCAATAGCTCCTAAGCCATGTAAAAAGGGGGCTGAGTTGTCTGTTGAGAATAATAACCTTCGAGTCAATTTATTCCAAGCAGTTCAGCTTGAAGCAAATTGACAAATCCAAGGCAATGGGAGGATTGTAAGCCATAGAAGTCTGCTTTAATACTGTCTTAAATCATTTATCTTAACTTTTTGTCAGCTGTCACATAACTCCTATTTCAACCATCTCTCCTCTTCTGAACTTCTGAGTAATGAGTTTGAAATTAATTTATCCCACATTCTCTCCAAACCACTTTTCCCAGGCAAAAGGGAGCAGTACAGATTTCATATAAGAATGACTATGTTAATTCCCAGTTCTCAGTACTTTTCATTCTCAGGACAAGAGTCCCCACCTACTCAATCCAAGTACCAGACAACATTGTCCAACTCTGGCATGGGGCACATTTACCCCTTCCTTTGCCAGGAGTATTCCTATCCTCTCTACCTTAGGATCTCTTCCTAAGGAAGCAATCAAATAGCCCAAACCTCTGCAGATTATCAAGATAGCACCTAACCCAGGCAGTGTCTCAAGAGCATGCAGGAAAATGTAAGCCCCAGAGGGGACGCTAGAACCTCAGGACCCCTACTTGCATCATGACAGAACTCCAGATCTTCAAACCCTTCTCAAGTGGGGAATACTTTTGTCTGTACCCTCACAGTGGACATTTTATTTCCTCCCCCCAGCCCTCAAACTCTAGGATAAAAAGAAACTTGGGCAAAATAAAATGGCTTTGAAAAAGGGATACATATCCCCCTGCTTCCTTCCCAAATCCATGTCCTGCAGGCTCTGAGCTCATCCAACTCTCCACATCAGATCATATAGCTGAGATTCCTAGTGAACACGTTGCCCTCAGGAATAGTAATGGCCAACATGAAGCACATGCAGAATCTTCAGCAACTGAATCTATTCATATTCCTTTGAGAAGAAATCAGCCATGCCACATGAGGGTTAAAGGAAAATGGGAGGAACAAACCGGCTAGACACACAGTTACTTTGGCAGGAAATTCAGAGGGCTTCAGACAGATCCGAAACTGTAATTTTACTGCAATCTCCCATTGTTCTACTCTTTTTCCTTGTCGCATTCCTGATCCAATATTCTGTTTCTGCAATGCCTTTTAAGCATAAGTTGATAAGCATTAGTTGATAGATTTCACCCTAAACTCAACAAGAGGGGGGAAAAGAAATCCAGTTCGCTTCATCAATTACACAGTGGCATTCACCATAAAGAGTCAGACAGAACGGCTCTAGCTTGCTCCTAGTTCTTACAACCCCAAAGAGGAGGGAGAGACATCCCTTAAAAGTGAATTAAGAACCGCAGTCTCTGTGTCATCCTCGGCCATCCTTAACATTCCCTTTAACTAACCATTCGACTCAAATGTCCTATTTTCCTGACAATCATCTTAGAATTTGTTGTTTCTTCATTTATTTTCCCCCTTGTTAAAACTCACCAATTTAAGGGCCTGCCAAAAAGAAATGTCTTTCCCTGGGCTTCTCGGGCTGGGGTTGCTCAGATCTTGCAATGTCTTCCTATTGGTTCTTTCCAAAACTCTAGTTACTCTGCCCTTCAGCTGATTTTAAACAGTATCAAGTGAAAGGTACTCATTTTCTAGACTTTCCTGCTCTCTCCACCCCTCTGCTAAAAGGACCAATCATATCTTTGGAAAAAATAATCTCATTTTATTGAATTATTGAGAAGAGATGCAATTTTTGGAAGCTTAACTTATTGCTGATTAAAACCCAGCAGCAGCTACTGGGCCCAGATATTGATCAGAAACTAGAATAATGCTATTTGCTGACTGTACTTTAAGACACCATATGCTTGCTTTTTTTATTTCCAGACTCTAAAATCTCAGATTACTATTTAGGACCAAGAATTAAATCCTAGAGCTTTTTATTGTCTTCTTAGCTTTTTTAAAAAATATCAAAGCACACTCTCTTCGATTACCTAACTTCCTGAAGAGCACAAAAATAGAAAAAGAGAAGCTCATGTATAATTTTTAAAGCATAAACCTTAATGCTTTGTCCTGAGCTGGTTTACAGCTCTGAAGTTTTACCAAAATTAAAATCAAGGGTTTTGCTCTCTGGTCGACTGAGTGACTTCACTTTCACTTTTCACTTTCATGCATTGGAGGAGGAAATGGCAACCCACTCCAGTGTTCTGGCCTGGAGAATCCCAGGGACGGGGGAGCCTGGTGGGCTGCCGTCGATGGGGTCGCACAGAGTCGGACACGGCTGAAGTGACTTAGCAGCAGCAGCAGCAGTAAGCATCTAAGGGATCCTAGCATGGATCAGATATTCTTCGCATAACTGGAACTGTATTTAGTGTTCCACATTCCTTGTTCCATTACAACTCCACGACAATAATTTTTTGTCAGTAAGAATACTGAGGTTGGGGCTTCCTTTGTGGCTCAGTGGTAAAGAATTTGCCTGCCAATGCAGGAGGCACTGGTTCGATCCCTGGTCCAGGAAGTTCCCACATGCCTTGGAGCAACTAAGCCCATGCATCACAGCTATTGAGCCTGTGCTCCAGAGCCCAGGAGCCGCAGCTGCTGAAGGCCACACACCCTAAAGTCCGTGCTCTGCAACAAGAGAAGCCACTGCAATGAGAAGCTCTTGCACTGGAAGCAGAGAGGAGCCCCTGCTCGCCACAACTAGAGAAAAGCCCACACAACAATCCAGACCCAGCAGAGCCAAAAAATAAAATAAATGATAAACTTTGAAAAAAAAAAAAAAAGAATACTGAGATTTAGAGAAACTCAGCAGCTCATGAGAAGTTATACTACTTAACTCCTAGTAGAATCGCGTTAAAAACTTGTGGACTAAATCAATGAACAAACACTTAACCCACACAGAACATTGCTTCAAATGTGTTCAAATGTTTTCATGGACAAAGGGGAGAAATTATATTTATTTTAGAGGAAAAAAAGAGGTATGTGTCAATAAACACAGTCATTTTTTGGAATTCCAGTTGAGCTAGCCTCCTGAAAAATAAGACTATTTCAGAGCAGTCCCAAAAAGAAATATACCCAGAATTTCCAATATAATCTCCATTTTAAATATTCTATCCTGTCAACACAATAATTGTGCTTTTTCAATCATGTGATTCCATTTTTAATTTTAGACTTATTGAGGTATAACTGACATACAAAATTATAAGATATTTTAAGTGTATATCATGGTGATTTGACATACATCTGCAACAAGAGAAGCCACTGAAAGGATTTCCTTCCATTGAGTTAATTAACACGTTCCTCACTTTGTATATTTATCTTTGGTTTGTTTTTCTTTTTTTTTTTTTTTTTGGTGAGAACATTTAACTTACATTCTCTTAGTAAATTTCTATTATACAATATAATGTTAAATTTCAATTACAGTCACCATGTTATATATTAGAGGTTCAGATCTTATTCATCTTATGACTAAGAGTTTTTACCCTTTTACCAACCCCAGCTTTCAGCCCTGGAAACCTCTATTCTACTCTCTGTTTCTATCTGTTTGACCTTTTCTTTCTTTAATATTCCATATATAAATGATATCATGCAGTATTTGTCTTTGTCTGGCTTATTTCACGTAGCAGAATGCCCTCAGTTCAGTTCAGTTCAGTCACTCAGTTGTGTCCGACTCTTTGTGACCCCATGGACTGCAGCACGCCAGGCTTCCCATCACCAACTCCTGGAGCTTGCTCAAACTCATGTCCGTCGAGTCAGTAATGCCATTCAGCTGTCTCATCCTCTGTCACCCCCTTCTTCTGCCTTCAATTTTTCCCAGCCTTAGAGTCTTTCCAAATGAATCAGTACTTTGCATCAGGTGGCCAAAGTGTTGGAGTTTCAGCTTCAACATCAGTCCTTCCAATGAATATTCAAGACTGATTTCCTTTAGAATTGACTGGTTGGATCTCCTTGCAGTCCAAGGGACTCTCAAGAGTCTTCTCCAACACCACAGTTCAAAAGCATCAATTCTTCAGTGCTCAGCTTTCTTTAGAGCCAACTCTCACATCCATACATGATTGCTGGAAAAACCATAACTTTGACTAGATGGACCTTTGTTGGCAAAGTAATGTCTCTGTTTTTCAGTCTGCTGTCTAGGTTGGTCATAGCTTTTCTTCCAAGGAGCAAGTGTCTTAATTTCATGGCTACAATCACAATCTGCAGTGATTTTGGAGCCCCCAAAAATAAAGTCTCTCGTTTCCATTGTTTCCCCATCTATTTGCATGAAGTGATGGGATTTGCTGCCATGATCTTAGTTTTCTGAATGTTGAGTTTTAAGTCAATTTTTTCACTCTCCTCTTTCACTTTAATTAAGATGCTGTTTAGTTCTTCTCGCTTTCTGCCATAAGGCTGTTGTCATTTGCATATCTGAGGTTATTGATATTTCTCCCAGCAATCTTGATTCTAGCTTGTGCTTCATCCAGCCCAGCATTTCGCATGATGTGCTCTGCGTATAAGTTAAATAAGCAGGGTGACAATATACAGCCTCAACGTACTCTTTTCCTGTTTTGGAACCAGTCTGTTGTTCCATGTCCAGTTCTAACTGTTGCATCTTGACCTGCATACAGATTTCTCAGGAGACAGGGCAGGTCGTCTGCTATTCCTATCTCTTGAAGCATTTCCCACAGTTTGTTGTGATCCACACAGCCAAAGGCTTTCGAGTAGTCAACAAAGCAGAAGTAGATGTTTTTCTGGAACTCTCTTGCATTTTCAATGATCCAACAGATGTTGATAATTTGATCTCTGGTTCCTCTACCTTTTCTAATTCTAGTTTAAACATCTGGAAGTTCACGGTTCATGTACTGTTGAAGCCTGACTTGGAGAATTTTGAGCATTACTTTACTAGCGTGTGAGATGAGTGCAATTGTACAGTAATTTGAACATTCTTTGGCATTGCCCTTCTTTGGGATTGGAATGAAAACTGACCTTTTCCAGTCCTGCAGCCACTGCTGAGTTTTCTAAATTTGCTGGCATATTGAGTGCAGCACTTTCACAGTATCATCTTTTAGGGTTTGAAATAGCTCAACTGGAATTCCATCACCTCCACTAGCTTTGCTCATAGTGATGCTTCCTAAGGCCCACTTGACTTCGCATTCCAGGATGTCTGGCTCTAGGTGAGTGATCACACCATCTTGGCTATCTGGGTCATGAAGATCTTTTTTGTACAGTTCTTCTGGGTATTCTTGCCACCTCTTCTTAGTATCTCCTGCTTATGTTAGGCCCATACCATTTCTGTCCTTTATTGTGCCCATCATTGATATCTCTAATTTTCTTGAAGAGATGTCAGGTCTTTCCCATTCCATTGTTTTCCTCTATTTCTTTGCACTGATCACTGAGGAAGGCTTTCTTATCTCTCCTTGCTATTCTTTGGAACTCTGCATTCAGATGGATATATCTTTCCTTTTCTCCTTTGCCTTTGCTTCTTTTCTTTTCTCAGCTATTTGTAAGGTCTCCTCAGACAACCATTTTGCCTTTTTGCATTTTTTTTCCTTGGGGATGATCTTGATCACTGCCTCCTGTACAATGTCACAAACCTCCATCCATAGTTCATCAGACACTCTTTCTATCAAATCTAGTCCCTTGAATCTATTTGTCACTTCCACTGTATAATCATAAGGGATTTGGTTTAGGTCATACCTGAATGGTCTGGTGGTTTTCCCTACTTTCTTCATTTAAGTCTGAATTTTGCAGTAAGGAGTTCGTGATCTGAGCCACAGTCAGTGCCCAGTCTTGTTTTTGCTGACTGTAAAGAGCTTCTCCATCTTTGGCTGCAAAGAGTACAATCAATCTGATTTCAGTATTGACCATCTGGTGATGTCCATGTGTAGAGTCTTCTCTTGTGTTGTTGGAAGAGGGTGTTTGCTATCACCAGTGCGTTCTCTTTGCAAAACTCTGTTAGCCTTTGCCCTGCTTCATTTTGTACTCCAAGACCAAGCTTACCTGTTACTCAAGGTATCTCTTGACTTCCTACTTTTGCATTCCAGTCCTCTATGATGAAAAGGACCTCTTTTTTGGGAGTTGGTTCTAGAAGATATTGTAGGTCTTCATAGAACTGTTCATCTTCAGCTTCTTCAGCATTACTGGTTGGGGCATAGACTTGGATTACTATGATATTGAATGGTTTGCCTTGGAAACGAACTGAGATCATTCTGTCATTTTTGAGATGGCGCCCAAGAACTGTATTTCAGACTCTTTCATTGGCTATGAGGACTACTCCATTTCTTCTAAGGGATTCTTGCCCACAGTAGTAGATATAATGATCATCTGAGTTAAATTCACCCATTCCAGTCAGTCTTAGTTCACTGATTCCTAAACTGTCAATGTTCACTCTTGCCGTCCCCTCTTTGACCACTTCCAATTTACCTTGATTCATGGACCTAACATTCCAGGTTCCTATGCAATATTGTTCTTTACAGCATCAGACTACTTCCATCACCAGTCACATCCACAGCTGGGTGTTGTTTTTGCTTTGGCTCTGTCTTTTTATTCTTTCTGGAGTTATTTCTCCACTCTTCTCCAAGAGCATATTGGGCACCTACCGACCTGGGGAGTTCATCTTTCAGTGTCCTATCTTTTTGCCTTTTCATACTGTTCATGGGGTTCTCAAGGCAAGAATACTGAAATGGTTTGCCATTCCCTTCTCCAGTGGATCACCTTTTGTCAGAACTCTCCACCATGACCTGTCCATCTTGGGTGGCCCTACACAGCATGCTCATAGTTTCATTGAGTTAAACAGGCTGTGGTCCATGTGATCAGTTTAACTAGTTTTCTGTGATTGTGGTTTTCATTTTGTCTGCCCTCTGAGGGAGAAGGATAAGAGGCTTATGGGAGCTTCCTGATGGGAGAGACTGACTGAGGGGGAAACTGGGTCTTGTTCTGATGGGCAGGGCCATGCTCAGTAAATCTTTAATCCAATTTTCTGTTGATGGGTGAGGCTGTGTTCCCTCCCTGTTGCTTGACCTGAGACCAAACTATTGTGAAGGTGATGAAGATAATGGCAACCTCCTTCATAAGGTCCCACACACGCTGCTGCACTCAGCACCCCCAACACTGCAGCTGGCCACCACTGACCCACACCTCCACTGGAGACTCCTGGACACTCATGGGCAAGTCTGGGTCAGTCTCTAGTGGGGACACTGCTCCTTTATCCTGGGTCCTGGTGCACACAAGGCTTTCTTTGTGTCCTCCAAGAGTCTGTTTCCCCAGTCCTGTGTAAGTTCTGGTGGCTCTATGGTGCGGTTAATGATGACCTCCTCTGAGAGGGCTTATGCCACACCCAGATCTGCTTCACCCAGAGCTCCCGCCCCTGCGTCAAGCCACTGTTGACCCATACCTCCACAGGAGACACTCAAACACTCAAATGTAGGTCTGGCTCAGTCTCTGTGGAGTCTCATGGTGCACACAAAATTTTGTTTGAGCCCTCCAGGCTCCTCTGGTGGGTAAGGGGTTTGACTTTCAATGCGATTTCCTCTCTCCTATGGTCTTGCTGGGGCTTCTCCTTTGTTCTTTGACATAGGGTATCTTTTATTGGTGGGATCCAACGTTCTCCTGTCAATGGTTGTTCAGCAGCAAGTTGTAATTTTGGAATTCTCTCAGGAGAAGGTGAGCACATGTCCTTCTATTCCACCATCTTGTCTACTCTGGTCCCTCAAGGTCCCTTCATGTTGTCACCAAAGGATTTCCTTCTTTCTCACAGCTGAATAATATTCTATTGTGCACTATTACAGGATAAGGAAATGGCAACCCACTCCGGTACTCTTGCCTAGAGAATCCTATGGACAGAGGAGCCTTGGTGGGCTGCTGTCCATGGGGTCACACAGAGTTGGACAGGACTGAAGTGACTTAGCATGCAGGCATGCATTGGAGAAGGAAATGGCAATCCACTCCAGTATTCTTGCCTGGAGAATCCCAGGGACAGAGGAGCCTAGTGGGCTGCCATCTACGGGGTTGCACAGAGTCGGATACGACTGAAGCGACTTAGCAGCAGCAGCAGCAGTGAACATTTACACATTTTTCTTTTATCCATTTGACTTTTGATGAATACTTAGTTTGCTACAGTCTCTTGACTACTGTTGTGATCTCATTTTTGAAAATGTTCTCACCATAAATTATGCCTCATTTCCCATCACCCACTTACCCTCCTTCTGGAGGTCAGATACCTTGTTTTTCAAAACCTGGACCCGAAGGACAGATCTGTCTTTATTGAAGGTGTGTGATTTATTTTATTTTTTTAAATTTGATTGCACTGCACAGCTTGCAGGATCCTAGTTCCCCAACCAGAGACTGAACCTGGGCACTGGGCAGTGAATACACAGATTCCCATCCACTGACCAACCAGACAATTCCCAGTTATTTACTTTTTGAAATTTACAAATTATTATGTCTTTCCAAAAACAGATGTTGGAATGAGAAAAGTAATGAAAAGATGGCTTAAATGGAGGGAGGGGAGAAACAATACAACGAACATTGACTTTTTAAATTTGTGTGTGGATTCTCTACCAATGCCAAGCCATGTCTTTTGTGTAGATTCATACTTGCCACAAAATGAAATCTCTATGTGGATTCAAGAGACCCAAGATCCAGGATTAGTTATGCTTGGATGTGTGCTAAATCACTTCAGTCACGTCTGCCTCTTTGTGACCCTACGGACTGCAGCCTGCCAGGCTCATCTGTCCATGGGATTCTCCAGGCAAGAATACTAGAGTAGGTTACCATATCCTCCTCCAGGGGATCTTCTTGACCCAGGGATAGAATCCGCATCTCTACCATCTCCTGCATTGGTGGGTAGGTTCTTTACCACTAGTGCCATCTGGGAAGCTCTCTACTTATGCTTGTTGTTGATATAAAAAGCTAACTAAAGACCACAGAAAGTCAGAGTTAAGTGTCCAAGGAGAGACTCAAATGCTGGATTTCAAGAAGGAAGACATGAATGGTTTAGAAGAGAGTGACATCTTCTTATATGTCTCTTATGGCCATATAATAGTGTACATAAAACTATTTGGGTGATAATATCTATTTCTAAAATTAAAGAATATCTGTTCTTCTACCATGCAAATCTAATCAGTTCTGGGAATAAAACAGTAAAACAACAAAGTTTGTTCCTTCTTTCATGGAGTTGCCATTTTAATGGAGGTGCAAGATCACTACAAAAATGTATTTAATTACTGTTGAGATAAGCACTTATCCAGTAAGCATTAGTAGGAATTACAAGTGTCTCCAAAGTCATGTGGTGGGAAGTCCCTATTTTAGAAGTGGGCCAGGGGGAGTGAGAGGATGAAACAGCAGGACCTTATAGTCTTCCCCCATGTCCTCTGCCTCCTTTTGTCTGTGGAAAGCTTTAGTCAAAGAGTAAGTTTAATCAGAGAAATAAAAACATGCAGAAACAAAGGGAAACAGTCCAAGGAGACTAAATGATAATAATGTAGTCATTAAACATAGTTAAGGACTTTTAGTTCCTTCACAAGGGCTATAGATAATATTCCGAGCCATTTCTTGTGAGCTGTCTTATAGGTACTGAAATTCCGCACCAGGTGGAAGAAGCCATTAATAATTACACGATGACCAGACTATAGCCATGACATAAGCTGCCGCAGTTCCAAAAATTGGCCTCAAAGAAATGGAAATAAACCAACCCTGGAACTGAAGATTAGCTGTAACTAAAACAACCAAGATGATGCTGGTCTGACCACTGATGATCAATTTCAAGATGTCTGCCAGAGATGACTATACTGTGTCTACATGTAGCCCCCTCCCTCTGTCTATAAAGTTCTTCCCCTCTGACTGTCAGTGGTGGGGGAGTTGGCCTATGGACAGCGGTCTGCCCTCCGCTCCAGTTGCCAGCCCTCTGAAATAAAGCAAAATTTACTTTCCACCAATCTGGCTGGTTTATTGGCGTTTGAGTGTCAAGCAGCCTGATCCAATACCTTTCAGTAACAGATGTGCCTTGATAAGGTACTGGGGTAGTTAAAAGCCTCAGATGCAAGACAAGCTGTCATTTATCAGATCCAGCACTTAGCCCCTGCCGGGGGTCCTCCTGATATCCAACCCAAGACAAGAACCTGTGAGGTGCGCATCTCACTCTTTTCTGAGTCTCAGCCAAAAAGATCTCACTACCACCCCCAGGACAACAGTATCCAGCATCTAGTCCACTGACTTGTGTTCTCTGGTGTGTGTGTGTGTGTGTGTGTGTGAGTGAGTGTGTGTGTGTGTGCACGCATTTAGTGGTTCAGTTGTGTCCAACTCTTTGTGACCCTGTGGACTGTAGCCTGTCAAGCTCTTCTATCCATGGGGTTCTCCAGGCAAGAATACTGGAGTGGGCTGCCATTTCCTCCTCCAGGGATTGAAACTTTGTCTCTTGTTTCTCCTGCATTGGCAATATGAATATTGACAGCATTCTTCACCACCGAGCCACCTGGGAAGACTGTGTTCTCCGTTACACATTCCCAAGTAATCTTGAACTTCTCTTTCATAGAGCTCCCTTCTTAATGCATGTCTCTTCTGCCTGGCAGAAAAATTCATGGCAGCAGGAACTGTGACTCTTGGTGACAAATGGTGCCCCCAGGACCAAGCACATCATCAGAAGCATATTTAGTAGGCACTCAGTAAATATTTTTTGAGTGAATCAATCAATGAAGAGGGGGCTGTTCTATGTTAGAATTGAAACCAAGAGGCAAGAAGTCAGGATGACACAGCAGAGGTCTTGCATAGCAAGACTGGATCATGTTGACTGTTCCCCTGTTCCCTCATGAAGAAAATAAAGAGTAGGAATTTGAGTTGACATTTATCCCTTCTCTCTTGCTTCTGAATTCTTCTGATCATTAGTCATGGTGCTATTTTTCTGATTCTCTGGTGCAACTTTTCAGTTATAAACTCTTGGGCCCCAGATATTGATAAAGGAAGATTTTCTCATCCATTTATTTGTCCTTAATCTTCTTTATCTGTCATTTTGACTTAACACCAATAATACTCAAGCAGCTGGTTGTACGTTAATGCTGCTTCCCTGGGATTTAACATATAAACTTGGGCATTAGGGGAAATGCAGATTTATGCCTCTTTTTATATCAGGAAAGCAATCACCATAAAAAAAATCCATCTCAATGAATGTTTTTCCCACACAGGAAGCAAAAATCCTATGCATCTCAACTGAAATAATCTGACTTGTCAACTGAGCTACTATGAATAATGTATCTAGTGGCTTTTCTTCCAGAATAGTAGCCTGCATCTGGGTACTGATGCATCTGGTACTGAGTAGCCAGCTCCCTGGGTTCACAGTTTTAAAGGACTGCTTCCATCTTAGCTGAGGTCAAACTCAAACTTATCTAAGTCATCTTAAGGGATGTGCAATTATTATTTTGAGCATTCCTGCCCTGTAACAAATACACTAGTGCAACATTTAAGTTTTACTATAGCCGACTATTTTTTTTTTCTTTATTCCCTCTTCAGGGCTTTTCTCCTTTCTTTGGCTGGATGGTTCCATTCTAGGTATTCTAGATATCTACTGTCTCACTTCCTTCATATCCTACTCCAATGACCTCTTTACAGTGTGGTTCCTCCCTAGTCAACCTATATAGAAATGCCCAGCTTTCTACCTTGGGAGAAAGGTAGATATACCTTCCAGATATAACTCAAGAATCCAAACATTCTGAGTTGAAGAGACTGAATAGGGAGTTTAAAAAGGTGGGAAAATATCATCTCTAATGGAGCCATATGTCATCCATTCAAAACTGACCCTGACTTGACACAGATGTTTGAATTAACAAAGACATGAAAACAATTATTATTACAACTCTATTATATATGTATATTCAAAACTTAACTGGAGACATGGAAAATGTAAAAATGTACCTAATCAAACTTCTGAAGATGAAAACTGCCAAGTCTGAGACTAAAAAAAATACTATGGATGGTAGTATTAGATCAGAAATGATGGTGACTTTGAAGAAAAAGCAATAGAAACTCAGAAATGAAACAAACAGAAAAAATATAAATTTATATATGCAAATTTTCTCCTCTTATTTAAATGCAGTATGGGATATATAGTATATATAAAAGTAAAGTGAATGAAAACATTACAAAGATTAGAAGTGGAGAAAAATAAGTATATTACTATGTGGTTTTTATGTTATATGCAAAGTGCCTATGCTTTAAAGATAGACTGTGATCAGTTATGTGTGTAATAATTCCTAAGGCAATGACTAAAATAACAAAATAAACAGTTGTAGCTAATAAGCCAACAAAGGAAATAAGATGATGTCATAAAAGTAGAAAAAGGAAGGAAGAACAGAGATTAGACGATGTGTTTGTAAGGGTTCTCCAGAGAAACAGAATCAATCAGGCTGTGTGTGTGTGTGTGTGTGTGTGTGTGTGTGTGTGTGTGTGTGTGTATGAAGAGGGAGAGATTTATTAGAAGAAATTGACTCACATGCTTATGGAAGTTAATAAGTCCAGCAATCTCACTCACTTCTGGGTATTTTTCCAAAGAAAACAAAAGCACTAATTTGAAAAGATACATGTACTTCTATGTGGGCATATTTACAATATCCAACATAGGGAGGTAAACTCAGTGTCCATCGATAGATGTATGGATCCAGAAGATAAATATTGTTGTTCAGTAGCTAAGTCATGTCCAGCTTTTGCAACCCCATAGACTGCAGCAAGCCAGGCTATCTTGTCCTTCACTGTCTCCTGGAGATTGCTCAAATTCATGTCCTTTGAGTCAGTGAGACTACCTAACCACCTCGCCCTCTGCCACCCTCTTCTCTTTTTGCCTTCATCTTTCCCAACATTAGGGTCTTTTCTAATGACAAAATTGTTAAGAATTTTCTGGCTAACTAAAGGAAGAAATGGGCTTTCCTGGTGGCTCAGTGATAAAGAATCCACCTGCAATGCAGGAGACAAGGGTTCGCTCCCTGGGTCGGGATGATCCCCTGGAGCAGGAAATGGCAACCCAGTCCAATATACTTGCCAGGAAAATCCTGTCAACAGAGGCACATGGCAGGCTACAGACTATAGGGTCGCAAAGAGTTCACATGACTGAACAACTGAGCTTGTCAGGAAGAAAACCTCTTTGATTGCAACTGCATTGTTCAAAGGCTTTTAAACCACACTTGTACCATGCCAAGTCACTTCAGTCATGTCCGACTCTGCCACCCTATGCCCACCAGGCTCCTCTGTCCATGGGATTCTCCAGACAAGAATACTGGAGTGGGTTACCATGACCTTCTACAGGGGGTCTTCCTGACCCAGGAATCGAATCCACATCTCTTATGCTTCCTGCATTGGCAGACAGGTTCTTTACCACTAGCGCTACCTGGGAAGCCCAAATCATACTTACCTGTTTTCAAGTCTGAATAGAATCACAAGCCTCATGGCTTTTTGTCTAGCTAGAAGATGACTTTTTTCAGAGATGATCTTTCTCTGCCTCTTACTCTGCTTTCTGGAACACTTTTCCTCGCTCCTCCAAGATCAGCTAAATGTCACTGTATCATTCCATTCTCACCATCACATTCCAATGCAGAGAACCAGTAATTCCTCACTGGCTATATTGACCACTATTATACTATGATAGCATACATCCCACTGTACCTTAGTTAATCCCCTGTGCCCTTGACTATCCCCTCTGTGTAACTGTTAAATACACAGACTGTGTTTTGCTCATTTTCTTTGTATACCTCATACCTTCACCTTGTCTGCCTTATAGTAAACATTCCAAAAAAGCATACCGAGTAAACAGTCATTGTCATTGATCATTTCACACCATGAAAAACACCAGGGTCTTTGTTTCCATTCCACCTCATCTGTGAACCTTCATCACTGACATCTACATATTACGTGTATATTAGAAATTCAAGGTCAGAGTAAGAATGTTAAAGACTGGATTGGTCAGATGTCCTTTAAAGAATTTTACTCTGATTGCACTTTTCCGATCCACCAAATGTACAAAATTGGAAGTTAGCATTTATTGTCCAACAGCATTTTTAATTTAGAACCCTTAGCCACCTGAGAGAACTATGAGCATGATGTCCTAGGGGGAACATTCCTGGAAAGTATTGTTACTCATTCTCATCACCAATCTGCATTTAAAGGTTGAAGTCCGAAGCTCCTTATTACATATGTGGGCAATGACCTTGGAAAGGATTGACTTTTCACTGTCCTCATTCATCCTCAAATAATTATTTTTTCCTAAATAAAATAAATCTTTGATGGGTATCAAAGATTAGAAGGACTTTTACATTAAAAGGGCTTCCCTGATGGCTCAGGTGGTAAAGAATCGGCCTGAAGCACAGGGTTCAATCCTTGGGTCCAATCCTGGGTTCGATCCCTGGGTCCAGAAGATTCCCTGAAGAAGGGAATGGCTACTAAGGTCACATAAGCTATTTAGTCTCCTTTGGTTCTGAGACCAATTCCAGTGTGCACGTGCATGTGCACACACACACACACGTACGCACACACACCAGCAAGTAATTCTCCAGACAGCAACACGATGTCCTGCAATTCAACTCAGTTCTGACACTATCAATCTGAAGAGAGCTTCAGATCCCACAGGTCAAGGAAGGACAAGGTCATTTGTCCTCCACCCGCTACCTGAAACACCAGCCAGTTGCAAGCCCAGGTTGTTATCTGTTTCTGATCAACTGACTACAGACTGCAGGCTCCAGACCCACCCTAGCTCAGAACACCAACTGCAAGTCGAGATGGTTACCTGTACTTCTGACCAACTGCCTATAAATTGGAGGTTCTAACGACCCCTTTTTTGGGCTAGATTAATTTGCTAGACCAGCCCTCAGAACTTGGAGAAATATTTTACTAAATTACTAAATATTAAAATATTTTACTAAATATTTACTAAATTACTGATTTATTGTAAAAGGATGCAACTCAGGAACGGCCAAATAGAAGAGATGCTTAAGGCACGCTTGCCCTTCTCCCCAGATTTCCACATGTTCACCAGACTGAAGCTCTCCGTACCCTGCCCAGTTGGGGGATTTTTATGGAGGCTTCATTACATGGGGGTTCCCCTTGTGGGTACCTTGCCTGGAGGTATTCTTGCCTGAAGAATTCCATTGACAGAGGAGTCTAGGGTCACAAAGAATCTGACACAACTGAGCACTAACACTTTCACTTTCTTTCATTACACAGGCATGATTGATTGAATCATTAGTTCAGTTCAGTCTCTCAGTCATGTCTGACTCTTTGTGAGCCCATGGACTGCAGCACGCCAGGCTTCCTTGTCCATCACCAGCTCCCGGAGATAGTTCAAACTCATGCCATCCAACAATCTCCTCCTCTGTTGTCCCCTTCTCCTCCTGCCTTCAATCTTTCCCAGCATCAGGGTCTTTTCCAGTGAGTCAGGTCTTTGCATCAGATGGCCAAAATATTGGAACTTCAGCTTAAGCATTAGTCCTTCCAAGGAATATTCAGGACTGATTTCCTTTAAGATTGACTGGTTTGATCTCCTTGCAGGCCAAGGGACTCTCAAGAGTCTTCTCCAATATCACAATTTTAAAACATCAATTCTTTGGCACTGGGCTTTCTTTATAGTCCAACTCTCACATCCATGCATGACTACTGGAAAAACCATAGCTTTGACTATAAAGACCTTTGTTGGTAAAGTAATATCTCTGCTTTTTAATATGCTGTCTAGGTTTGTCATAGCTTTTCTTCCAAGGAGCAAGTGTCTTTTAATATCATGGCTGCAGTCACCATCTGCAATGATTTTGGAGCCCAAGAAAACAAAGTGTCACTGTTTCCACTGTTTCCCCATCTATTTGCCGTAAAGTAATGGGACCAGATGCCATGATCTTTGTTTTTTGAATGTTGAGTTTTAAGTCAGCTTTTTCACTCTCCTCTTTCACTTTCATCAAGAGACTCTTTAGTTCCTCTTCACTTTCTGTCATAAGGGTGGTGTCACCTGCATATCTGAGGTTATTGATATTTCTCCTGGGAAACTTGATTCCAGCTTGTCCTTCATCCAGCCCAGCATTTCACATGATGTTGTCTACATATAAGTTAAATAAGCAAGGTGGCAATATACAGCCTTGATGTACTTCTTTCCCAATTTTGAGTCCATTGTTCTGTGTCTGGTTCTAACTGTTGCTTCTTGACCTGCATACAGGTTGCTCAGGAGGCAGGTCAGGTGGTCTGGCATTCCCATCTCTTGAAGAATTTTCCACAGTTTGTTGTGATCCACAGTCAAAGGCTTTGGTGTAGTCATTGAAGCAGAAGTAGATGCTTTTCTGGAATTCTCTTGCTTTTTCTATGATCCAATGAATGTTGGCAATTTGATCTCTGGTTCCTCTGCCTTTTATAAATGCAGCTTGAACATCTGGAAGTTCTCGGTTCACATACTGTTGAAGCCTGGCTTGAAGAATTTTGAGCATTACTTTGTTAGCGTGTGAGATGAGTGCAATTGAATCATTGGCCACTGGAAACTGATTCAACCTCTAGCCCATCTCCTCTCCCCAGAGGTCGAAGGGTGGGACTGAATGGACTGACCATCTAATCACAGATTGGTTCCACAGGCAACCAGCCCCCATCCTTAGGTGTTTTCCCAAAATCGATCATTAACATAGCAAAAGGCAACTTTCTTGCTCTTATCATTTAGGAAATTCCAAGTGTCTTAGGAGTTTTATGCCAGAAATGAGGGAAGAAACCAAATATCTTTTTCTTAGTATAAATCACAATATCACAAGTCAATATTATCATTTTCATGAGAGTCCAATTAAATTAAGCACCTGAGTCTTTTTTATGTCTGCTCTCCTGGTATCTTACTGGCCTTTTTTTATTCTTTTGAAACTAAAATAAATATTGTGGAGCAATATTGATGAAAGCATCCTTGGTGGCTCATATGGTAAAGAATCTGCCTGTGTTGCAGGAGACCTGGGTTTGATCCCTGGGTCCAGAAGATCCCTTGGAGAAGGGAATGGCAACCCACTCCAGAATTCCATGGACAGAGGAGCCTGGTGGACTACAGTCCATGGGGTTGCAAAGAGTTGGACACAACTAAGTGAGTAACACACAAGGACAAAAGAACCAGATGAGAAAGAAGGGTCTTGAAATGCAGGAACAAAAAGAAACAGACCCTTTTCACCCTTCCCACCATGTTGTAACCATTGCAGAATTTTTGAGTCTTCCTGAGTAGTATGGCCTGTCCCTGCTCCTACCCCATTTGAGGAAAACGTATTTGCCTTACTCTTCTCCCATCCTGTGTAGGGAATGTATATACCTCATCTAATCAGGAAATGACTTGCAAGACCTCTATCCTGCTTCTTGTCCCCTGGCTATAAAAACAGACCAAGGACCCACATTTGAGAGGTTGGCTCTCCCTGGCTATCAGGAATTTGCCTTGCTACTGGCATTACACTCTTCCCCCCACTGCTCTAATAAACTTTATTCTCCTTTCATTCTGCGTCATGTCTGGAAATTCTTTTCCAACTCATGCACGGATCATGACATTTACATTATTAAAAAAAAAAAAAAAAAACTGTATTATATCCTTACTGAACTTTCTTTGTTTGCAGTTGATATTCTAAACTGTAAAGATTTGGGCAGGGGGTGGGTGGTTCTCTTGGGTCTTTGTGACACACAGGATCTCTGTTGCATATGCAAGATCTTTCCTTGCAGCTCAGGGGCTCCAGAGTGTGTGGGCTCAGTTGTTGCAGGGTGCAGGCTTCAGAGTACTTGGCCTTAGTTTCCCCTCAGCATGTGGGATCTTAGTTCCCCACCCATGGATGGAACCCACATCCCCCGCATTGGAAGATGTATTCTTAACCACTGGACCTCCAGGGAAGTCCCATGTAAAGTTCCTTTTTAAATCATTGTTTTGTAAGCTCAGTATCCTACCAAAACAAAAGGGTAACTCATAAATCTAACAGGAGGTGAAGGATTTGTTAAACAATGGTATGGCTATATCATGGAAATGCAATACTTCTCTTTAGCTTTAGATGAGTCATACAGTATAACAGACTCTGCCCAATGAATATTTTGGGTATGCATTGTCTCAAAAGACTTACTAATTTACCAAAAAAGCATTAGAAATCCACAGCTTAAAAAATTTGAGCTGGTGGCACAGGTATTCTCAAATCTTTCACATGTGTCACAGAAAAATTTCTACCAGATATGAGAAATTGGTTTCTGCCACAACAGACAGTGCTCTGGATGTTTTAGATCAAAGTCTATGTTTATTGAATTAAACATGAGCATAAAATCCATGTTTATTGGAATTAAACATAAACAAGATGCTTATGCTTTCCTCACTGCTTCATTCCAATGTGTGATACATACAGAAAATATTTTTCCTCACTTTTTGGAAATAGTCTCTATGAAAAGTATCATAGATACAGTTATTATATATATTCCAGTGCCAGAATTCATCACCAATTTGTGGACTTACTGAAAGAAATAGAAATCAATGAGTTTAATTATCTTCTATTCTTTGCGAATGTCCATTGGTTGAATTTGTGAAGATTCTTACGAGTATTTATTGTATTGCTAACTCCATTTCAAAATTTTCTTGAAACAAAAGAAATGCCTTTCAAATATTCCATAATCAAAAACAAAAAATCAGGAGTTTGATTTATTTTTCCTAACTGGTATCACACTGCATATAAATGAGCTAAATTTTCAAGTTACAAGGAAAAAAAGAGCTTATTGCAACCTAACTAGAGAGGTAAGAAAACTTATGTTAGCATCAAAACTTGCAAGTTTCTTAAGACTTATTGTCACATATTTTTCTAACATAAATTAACATAAAGAAGTTTTTTATTATAATTGACAATGTTATATAAACTGGCTACAAACACTACAGGAACTTCTGAATGATGCTTTCTTAACACTGATAAATTTAAAATTGCTTTTCAACATTAACAACATGCCTTTGAAATTGGTGATAATAGTACTGAGTTGGCACAAAAGTTAATCAATTTACGAAACTTGAACAGACATATTTTTGGAAAGTATATGCTTTTGCTTCAAAAGTTAGATCAACTATTCTAAAACAGATAAACCAGTTTTGTCAATGTGAATATAAATATTAAATAATAAAAATTAATTTTTTGGCACTTGATTCAGGTATTGAAAACTTTCAAATTTGCTTTTGAACAATCTGAATATGTAAGTCTCTTATTTACTTTTTCAAATGTAAATTTTATGAAATTTAAATAGGGATCAAATAGAGTACTTGCATTGAGATGTGCTATAAGTATAGAATATACACTAAATTCAAAAAATTTTCATTAACAATTTTCTGCTAATTACACATTGAAATAAAATATGACTAAAAGCTAAATGTGGGAAATAAATGTTGCATAAAAACATAGAACTCAAAACAATATACATACCTACACACATGTAAACAGCAGGCATTTTAAAAATCGATATTATACAAAAGAGCCTTAGAGGGTATTTTAGATACTATTTTCAGTAAAGTTGTTAAAGATTATATTTTAATATTTCTTAAACATGCTTATTACTAGCTTGGAAAAGTGAGATCTTACATAACGGTATTTCTGAATTACAAAAAAAGGAAAGTAAAAAATTGAAAGACATTATACCATGATGAGTAGCACTATAACTTGAACTTTATAGTTAGATTTTTTTAAAGGCTCAACTTGGTTGACTCAGCAGTAAAGAATATGTCTGTTAATGCAGGAAACCAGGGTTCGATCCCTGGGTTGGGAAGATCCCCTGGAGGAGGGGAGGGTAACCCACCCCAGTATTCTTGCCTAGAGAATCACATGGACAGTCTACAGGCTACAATTCATAGGGTCACAACCAGTTGGACACAACTGGAGTGACTCAGCACGCATGCACACAAAGCTCAACTTAATTTCTAATTCACACAGGTGGGGTTTCTGAAATGATCATTCAATATTTACCTTCAAAAAACCCAGAAATCTTTAGCACTGAAATCTAATAATAGGATTTAATTTGTAAGATATCCATCAACAAAATAACTATTATGATTCCTGTATAGACAAAATATATTTTCTTTAATTTCTGGGCCAATTGGTAGAGAGTTGAAAGAGGTTTTCTTTTTTTCTTCTTTTTTTATTTCTTTTTTAGAAATTAAAATAGGAGCTACTTTCAGAAGAAAAGATAAATGAACCATTCAGTTTCCTTTGGGTTCAATATAGGCAGAAATAGGATAGGAAACAAGCCTTTTTAGATACTGACACTTTCCTTTATATTTGCACGTTCAGTACTTGTTTCACAGAGACCAAGAATGTGTGAATATCGTCCACCAGTTGGCTGATTTAGAAGAGCTGTGCTCCACAAACTCTGGAGTAGCCTAAACTTTTAATTGGGCGCTAAAAAAAAAAAAAAAATAGCCCTTGAAGCAATCAGGAAGTTCAATATCATAAGTAAAAAGGATAATAGGCAAGGAGCCATCCAAAAGCTATATTTATTTAAAGAGCAAAGATTAAATTGGCTTACTAGGGAGAGTAAAGTGAATTACAGTAAACTTCCACAGATCACTTGGCTCCCATTAACACGTTGGAAGAGTCTTGGCAGCAAGAACCAAAGCACATTTTTCTTCTCTCCCTGTAGGTTCTGGATGATGAAGATTGCAGATTAAAATTTTCTAAATTTCCTTCTATCTGGCCTTGCTATTTTATCAATATTATTCCTCACTTTATTTTTAAAATTATATCTTTATTTTGTGTTTTCTTCCCGTGTGTGTGTGTGTGTGTGTGTGTGTGTGCATTCAGTCGTGTCCGACTGTTTGTGACCCCCCGGACTGTAGCCCTCCAGGCTCCTCTGTCCATGGGTTTCTCCAGGCAAGAATACTGAAGCGTGTTGCCATTTCCTCCTCCAGGGGATCTTCCCAACCCAGGGATTGAACCTGCAACTCCTGGGTCTCCTGCATTGGCAAGATGATTCTTTGTCACTGAGCCACCTGGGAAGCCCCATCTTTTTCTTTTCAGTTCAGTTCAGTTCAGTCGCTCAGTCGTGTCCAACTCTTTGCAACTGAATGAACTGAAGCACGCTGGGCCTCCCTATCCATCACCAACTCCCGGAGTCTACCCAAACCCATGTCCATCGAGTGGGTGATGGCATCCAACCATCTCATCCTCTGTCGTCCCCTTCTCCTCCTGCCCCCAATCCTTCCCAGCATCAGGGTCTTTTCCAGTGAGTCAGCTCTTCGCAATCAGGTGGCCAAAGTATTGGAGTTTCAGCTTCAACATCAGTCCTTCCAATGAACACCCAGGACTGATCTCCTTTAGGATGGACTGGTTGGATCTCCTTGCAGTTCAAGGGACTCTCAAGAATCTTCTCCAACACCACAGTTCAAAAGCATCAATTCTTCAACGCTCGGCTTTCTTCACCATCCAACTCTCACATCCATACATGACCACTGAAAAAACCATAGCCTTGACCAGATGGACCTTTGTTGGCAAAATAATGTCTCTGCTTTTAAATATGCTATCTAGGCTGGTCATAACTTTCCTTCCAAGGAGTAAGTGTCTTTTCATTTCATGGCTGCAATCACCATCTGCAGTGATTTTGGAGCCCAAAAAGATAAAGTCTGACAGTTTCCACTGTTTCCCCATCTATTTCCCATGAAGCGATGGGACCAGATGCCATGATCTTAGTTTTCTGAATGTTGAGCTTTAAGTCAACTTTTTCACTCTCCTCTTTCACTTTCATCAAGGACTCTTTAGTTCTTTTTCACTTTCTGCCATAAGGGTGGTGCCATTTGCATATCTGAGGTGATTGATATTTCTCCCAGCAATCTTGATTCCTGCTTGTGCTTCCTCCAGCCGAGCGTTCCTCGTGATGTACTCTGCATATAAGTTAAATAAGCTGGGTGACAATATACAGCCTTGACGTATTCCTTTTCCTATTTGGAACCAGTCTGTTGTTCCATGTCCAGTTCTAACTGTTGCTTCCTGACCTGCATACAGGTTTCTCAAGAAACAAGTCAGGTGGTCTGGTATTCCCATCTCCTTCAGGATTTTCCACAGTTTATTGTGATCCACACAGTCAAAGGCTTTAGCATAGTCAATAAAGCAGAAATAAATATTTTTCTGGAACTCTCTTGCTTTTTCAATGATCCAGCGGATGTTGGCAATTTGATCTCTGGTTCCTCTGCCTTTTCAAAAACCAGCTTGAACATCTGGAAGTTCACGGTTCACATATTGCTGAAGCCTGGCTTGGAGAATTTTGAGCATTACTTTACTAACGTGTGAGGTGAATGCAATTGTGCAGTAGTTTGAGCATTCTTTGGCGTTGCCTGTCTTTGGGATTGGAATGAAAACTGACCTTTTCCAGTTCTGTGGCCACTGCTGAGTTTTCCAAATTTGCTGGCATATTGAGTGCAGCACTTTCACAGCATCATCTTTTAGGATTTGAAATATCTCAACTGGAATTCCATCACCTCCACTAGCTTTGTTCATAGTGATGCTTTCTAAGCAAATTAAGAACTTTTTCCTTTAAGCTACCTCATATCTTATGTGATATAGCAGGATCATTGGTGAAGAACAAAGTTCAAAACACCTAGGTCAAATAAATACTAAATTTATTTATATGCTCTATTGTCAAGATCCAGTAACATAACCTGTTAATGCTGCTTCTCAATAAAGCATTCTTCATTTTCTCTCTTCTTAACCTGTAATTTATATGTATATTACAAATTTATGAATATGCTGATTTTTACCTTAATGAGTTTTACCTCCTTTTGAATTCATTCATTCTTTTTTTTTTTTTTTTTTTTTTTTTAATTCATGACAGTAGGAGACCTAGTTGAAAGCTGTAAAGAGCATATCCTGGCCACCGGCCTCCTATACTGGAAGGGTGCACGATAGAGCAAGTGATCAATAATAGATAATAGCATTTCTGTTTGTAAGATGGCATGATCAGTGCTGGCTGGCATGATAGAAAGATCTAAAGGGTGATTCTGAACGTCTCTCTGCTAGTGACATGCATGCCATTCTACCAGTTGCTCTCCATTCTGCAGCCAAGACCTCTGCAGCTTCTCAGGGGTTCCAGGCAGAGTATAGAAGCAAGGACATCTTTTTGCAATGTGGTGTGCCTTTCTTTATGACCTCAAAATTGACGAAATTCGAAAGCCAACTTTGTAACCTCTCTTCAAAAGCATTCGTGAGTCTACAATTAGAATAGTCTTTCATTCCTCAATCAGCGGGTACCAGATCCATTTAACAAGCATCAGTATTCTCATCCCTGCCTTCTTGGATTTCCACGAAACTTGCTATGAAGGCAAACAAATCAAAATGGACTGCTCCCTGAAGAAAGCCAAGCATATGAAAGTATTGATAACTGTGTCAAGTAAATTGAAAAGATGCTCCAACCTCTGCTTATTCATTGAAAGGCATCAAACCTTCTCTTAAGTCTTTGGTTATCGTGGTCATAGTTGGTAACCTGGCTGTGCCCAGTCACTCAGTTGTGTCCAACTCTGCGATTCCCACAGGCTATAGACTGTAGACTACCAGACTTCTCTGTCCATGGGATTTTACAGGCAAGAATACTAGAGTGGATTGCCATTCCCTTCTCCGTGGGATCTTCCTGATCCAGGGATTGAACCTGCATCTCGCACTGGCAGGCAGATTCTTTTCTGCTAGTACCACCTGGGAAGTAACCTGGCTAAAAACTGTCATACCTGGGAGATCAGAAGTTGCTTTTTGGTGCTCCAGACAAATATACTGAATACTAGCTGATTTTTTTCCAAAGTATAAAATAGATTGTCATATCATATAAAATACCAAAAGTTAATATAAATACTATTAATCAATATTAGCAAGAACAGCTTACTGAAAAAAATACATAATCATATCAAGTCACAGACTCTTAAGATATAAAGCAATAATCTCATCTGGTCCAAGGAAATAATGATTATTATTCCTTTTTTTAAAAAATATCCTTGCTAAAATCATGGCCAGCTATTAATTTTTGTCTTTAGAACTTTGAAGGAAAAAAAATCTTGGAAGGGATAGGAGTGGATTGATTGTCCTTATGTGCTCTGACATGTTTTTCAAAGAGATGCTTCACAGTTTGTATACTTAGATGGACTTACAATTTCCCAGTAGTTAATGCCATGGAAAGGATTTGTAAAACACACTCTTGTTCCTGACACATGAAGTCCACGAAAATCTTTCTTCTAACATATATTTCTTCTAGAAGTATAAAGGTATACAAATCTTGAAAGATATATGATTTCTAAAGATAAGTGGGTCAAAATATATATTGAGTCTGGCAGCCACCAATGGTGCCACTCACTGCCTTCTGCAGAGAAGCAGATGCTAGACACCCTCCCACCGTGGCTTCTGTCCTGTGCTAATATTGCTGACACGAAAATAGACTATTTTTACAACAGTAATGATGTTGTAGAATTGACAACTAACTTTTTAAAGCCAGAAACTTGCTATACATTTTGGTATTGATATGGTTAGATTTTTTTCACCTTTGCTAAGACATAATTGATCCATAATATTGTGTAATTTTAAGGTGTATCACATGATGATTTGATACCTCTGTCCTTAGTTTTGTTAACTGAAGATAATATAACCAAACATAAATAAATAAATGAAAAGGTAATGCAGATGTTGTAGCAAAAGTAGTGCTAAGAGAAAAGTTTAAAGTGGTAAATTTCTACATTAAATAAAAAGGAAAATCTCAAACAAACAACCTAACTTTGCTAATGAAATGAAAGGAATCAAGGAATAATAATCTGCACATTAGGAATTGCAACATAGTTTTAAAATATAGTGATACCTAATCAGTCGGGGGGAAAGGTATGTTTCACATATGTAATGTTTCTGAGTAACTGAAGCCTTTCATTTTATATCCTCGTTATTTCAGGGATCTTCAATTTTTTTATGGTAGAAATTTGTGGATCATGTATTATATATTTCTGCCCATCATTAGATTTGAAGTCAATATGGGTGATTTGTAAGATAATAGACGTTAGGCACATCATTTGAGCTTTTAGTATTTCTGATCCTTACCTATAAACTGGAAATTAAATTTTATCCTCTGGCTGCACACAAGGTGTTTGTGAGGGTCAAATGAGATAATATATGATAAAGCAGCTTCAGAATTTGAAAGCACTAAACAAAAATAAGAAATGTTAGCTATGGGGCTTTCTTGGTGGCTCAGTGGTAAAGAATCCGCCTGCCAGTGCGGGAGAAACAGGTTCAATCCCTGATTTGGGAAGATCCCACTTGACGCAGAGCAGCTAAGCCCATGTGCCCCAATCATCAAGCCTGTTCTCTAGACTCCAGAGCCACGACTCCTGGAGCCTTCACATCTAGAGCCGGGGCTCGGCAGGAGAAACCACCGCAACGAGAAGCCGGCACACCGCAACTGGAGACAGCCCCCAATTGCCACAGCTAGAGAAAAGCCCGTGCAACACTGCAGATCCATAATAGCCAAACACAAATAAATAATTGGTTTTAAAAAAATGTTAGCTATGATATTCTAGATGATTCAGGGCTATTGTTATCAGTTCAGTTCAGTTGCTCAGTCGTGTCCGACTCTTTGCGACCCCATGAATCGCAGCACGCCAGACCTCCCGGTCCATCACCAACTCCTGGAGTTTACTCAAACTCATGTCCATCGAGTTGGTGATGCCATCCAGCCATCTCATCCTCTGTCATCCCCTTCTCCTCCTGCCCCCAATCCCTCCCCGCATCAGGGTCTTTTCCAATGAGTCAACTCTTCGCATGAGGTGGCCAAAGGATTGGAGTTTCAGCTTCAACATCAGTCCTTCCAATGAACACCCAGGACTGATCTAAACATCCATCTTTGTTGTGTGCTGGAATAAGTGATATCTTCGGATTTGTCTAGCTCCTCAGCACTCCATATTCTTCACTTTGTAGGCCAATATGCAGGGGTTTTTGTGGGTTCTGAAGTCTTCTTCTTAGAATCTAGGCTGTGATTATTAAATAAATATGAAAGGAGCAAAAAACATATACACACACATTCTCTGTTTTTGTTTATTATTAATGCTTTAATAATATTAAAAAGGCAGCAACTCTCCTTTTAAAGAATCAGAACTCTCTTTTTTGTACAATTAAAACTTCATCATAAGTTGTGAAATTGCCCAACCTGTATCCTCTTGTCAGGGAAACCTTGTAGGTTCTGACTTATTGTCTTGTGAGACTTTTCTTCTTCCCATCCAAATTCAATTCTCTAGTACCAGTGCTTCTTCTATACTCATGGACTCAGTTCTGAGAAGACAACCTATGAGAGAAATAAAACGAACATTTTATTTGCACCTCCTGAGTCATTTTGATTCACACAGGTAAGAGTCAGGGTTTAAATCAGGCAATTTCTGGCTGGGCAAGTTATGCTGTTCCTAAAATGGAACACAGAGGATGGAGGTGTGACCACAGTGTAAAACGACTCATTGTCAGCCACAATTAGACTTTCTCAGGCGCCTGCCAAGTGCTTGACAGGCCTGGACACAGGGCTGCCCAGCCCCTGCTAAAGACTTCCTTGACTTCTGGTAATCTTCCTCAGCTACTGAAAACTATTGATCTCGTTTCCACACATCTCAATGGTAATCGGCTTCTCTTCAAGCGTCCCCATGGATACCACAGACTAACCCGACCTCCTAAATAAGCAGAGTTGTTTCCTATTAATATTTTCTCTCATCTGAGTTAAAGAGTCAGACACCACCAACTGTGGCAACTTTTAATTTGTTCTTAAAATAGGACAAACATTTCCAGATGATCCACTCATATGAGTCCCTATTTCTGAGAGTGATTCAGCAGTATAATTGGTACCCAGATAGATGGTGGTACAGGTTACATCTAGGTAGTACCTAAATGAAAAAGAAAAAAAAAAATCACAGAATAAACTAAATAAGCCGCGTGTGTGTGTGTGTGTGTGTGTGTGTGTGTGTGTGTGTGTTAGTTGCTTAGTCATGTCCAGCTTTTTGCAACCCCATAGACTGTAGCCCACTAGGCCCCTCTGTGCATGGGATTCTCCAGGCAAGAACAGTGGAGTGGGTTGCCATTTCCTTCTCTAAAAGGAACTATAGAAAGAAAGAAAGTGAAGTCGCTCAATCGTGTCCGACTCTGCGACCCCATGGACTGTAGCCTACCAGGCTCCTCCATCCATGGAATTTTTCAGGCAGGAGTACTAGAGGGAGTTGCCATTTCCTTCTCCATAAATAAGCCATAGGGGTTTTGAAATCAGTTTAAATCCTTGATCTATCACTTTTTAGCTATTTGTGATTATCTGTAAAAATTGCTGTTGTTCAGTTGCTCAGTCGTGTCTGACTCTTTTTGACCCCATGGACTGCAGCACGCCAGGCTTCCCTGTCCATCACCAACTCCCGAAGCTTACTCAAACTCATGTCCATCGAGTCGGTGATGCCATCCAACCATCTCATCCTCTGTTGTCCCCTTCTCCTCCTGCCTTCAATCTTTCCCAGCATCAGGGTCTTTTCCAAGGAGTCAGCTCTTTGTATCAGGTGGCCAAAGTGTTGGCGCTTCAGCTTCAGCATCAGTCCTTCCAATGAATATTCAGGACTGATTTCCCTTAAGAGTGACTGGTTTGATCTTGCCATCCAAGGGACTCTCAAGAGTCTTCTTCAACACCACAGTTCAAAAGTATTGCTTCTTCAATGCTCAGTTTTCTTTATATATATTTATATTTTTATGCATATATACATATATATATATATATATATATTTGTTGTTTAATTGCTAAGTCTGACTCTTTTGGGACCCCATGAACTGTAACCTACCAAGCTCCTTTGTCCGTAGAATTTCCCAGGCAAGAATACTGGAGTGAGTTGCCATTTCCTTCTCCAGGCATCTTCCCAACCCAGCATCAAATCTTTGTCTCCCGAATTACCACTGAGCCACCAGGAAAGCCTATCTATATATGCACACTTAGGTTATTTTCATGTCTTGGCGATTGTAAAGAGTGCTGCAATGAGCATTAGGGGGCATGTATATTTTTGAATCATGTTTTTCTCCAGATATATGCCCAGGAGTGGGACTATGGAATCACATGATAGCTTTATTTTTAGCTTTTTAAGGAACCTCATATTGTTCTCCATAATAGCTCTACCAATTTACATTCCCACCCACAGAGTAGTACACCATACCCTCTTTAGCATTTATTATCTTCTGGTAATAATAATAGATAACAAAATATAGATTTTGTGATAAATGGCCATTCTGACCAACGTGAGGTGATACCTCATTGTAGTTTTGGTTTGCATTTCTCTAATAATTAGGGATGTTGAGCATCTTTTCACGTGGTGACATTCAGTTGAGAACTCTGACCTCCAGAACTATAATATATAATATGCTGGGGGATTCTTTGCTGTTGCTGTTTTAATTTTATTTATTTTTGGTTATGCGGGATCTTTTTGCCATGTTTCTCTAGTGGCAGGGAGCGGTGGCTACTTTTTAGCTGAGGTGCTGCGGCTTCTCTTGTTACGGAGCACAGGCTCTAGGCGCGCAGGCTTCTGTAGTTGCGGCTCCTGGGCTCCAGAGCACAGGCTCAGCAGTTACCGTGCGCGGGCTTAGCTGCCCTGGAGCATGTGGGTTCTTTCCAGATCAGGGGTCAAATCCACGTCTCCTGCATTGGCAGGCAGGTTCTTTACCACCAAGTCACGAGGGAAGACCAATTCTATTGTTTGAAGCCACTAAATTTGTGGCAACTTGTTATAATAGCCACAGATAACTGGCACTCATGCCTATCAAGTCCAGCCCACCTCTCATCCCTTCCCTGGCCCGCTGCTCCCATATCTCCTGCTTTCTGCTTCCTGTGTACATATATCGTTAACAAAAAATACATATATATTTTTCACAATTTTCTTATACAGAGTTTCCATACTATATACAAACTCTTTGGACCTAGGATTTTTTTTTTTCTTTTTTTACTGAACAACATACATTCTTGTTCTTTGTTAGCACCTACACAGGACTCCACAGTGAGGATGTTCTATAACTCATTCAACCAGTCCTTAAATGATCAACACTTAGGTGGATTCCGATCTCTGCTAATAAAAATGGAACTTCATAAAGAATGACTTTATGAATATGGTCTCTAATAATCAGGGAGGTGTGTTATCACACTAGGTTTTTAGAAATGTTTCCCTACAGTAAAAGTATATTTGTGCTTGCTAAAATGCTTCAGTTGGGTCAGACTCTTTGTGACCCCATGGACTGTAGCCCACCAGGCTCCTCTGTCCGTGGATTTCCCAAGCAAGAATGCTGGAGTGGGTTGCCATGCCCTCCTCCAGGGGATCTTTCCGACCCAAGGATCAAACCCGGGTCTCCTGCACTGTCGGGCAGGTTCTTCACCACGAGCACCACTTGGGAAGCCCATGTTCTTTTGTAAATACTGTCAAGTCCCCTCCATAGAAGTCATACTACTTTTCACTCCAACAAGCCATACCTGAGAATCCCTATTTCTTCACAATCTCTCCAAAAGCGTGAGCTGTCAAACATTTGTATTTTTGCCGATCTGATGCTTGGAAATACTTTTTAGCATAGTTTTCAATTTTCCTTGTTCTTATGAGTGACAGTAAGACACTCATATAGGCCATACATGTCCAGGCAGATCCCGGTTTTCTCTGCGGAAAAGATCTAAGGGTGCCTTCTAGTTAAACAAGGTTGAATACAAGGTTGAGAAGTGTTGATTGTGCATAACTAGTATCAGGAGAGTAGCGGTCTGATAAATCTGATGGAGTAAGTAAGGCTTGAAGGGATGCGAGTTCCCCCAGCCACCACCATCATTGGCTAATGGTTCATAGGCAGGTCTTACCGGCTGCCTGTGTTCTATCACGGGTCCTTGTAATAAAAGGCTGTATCCGTGAATGTGTGTAAGTTGAACTTCTTTTTCCACTGTATTATTAGGTAATCCATATGAACCATTTCAACCGTATTTCATCATCTGATCACAATTAGCCTCCTGCCTTGCTTGGGGATAGTATCCCTGCTCTTTGTGGGGAAAAGCTATGGGCAGACATTTCAGGTCCGTCACTGTAAGATTTCAGCCACCAGGGGGCGCTAAAGAGTTTAATTAATTCAAATCAGTCCTTTGCACTGTCCGTTTGTCAAGACTGCGACTAATTTGCCTGTGAATTATTTATGATAATGTAGTTACAGCTACTCTATTAGCTTCCTATCACTACTGTAACAAACTGCTACAAATGTATTGGCTTAAAAAAATACAACATATTATCTTACAGTTCTGCTGGTCAGAAGTCCAAAGTGGGTCTTGCTGCCTTAAAATCAAGGTATTGACAGAACTGCATTCCTTCTAGAAGCTCTAAGAGAGAACTCTTTTTTTTTTTTTTTTTTTTTTTGCCTTCCCCAGCTTTTAGAGGCTGCCTGTATCTTTTTACTAGGATTGTCACTCCCCCCATAGAATGCTTTGTACGATCTCAGTTTCACCAGACAGAGGGCCCTGACCACTGTCCATAAAATGTACATTGGACTGTGAGATTAAGTGACTAAAGTAGTTCAAGAACGGAACTTATCTTCTGTATACTTCATTACTCTGAAAACTCTTGTTATCCAGGTAGAGTTCTTTGCTGTCTGTCACCAGCTTCCAGATCCAGTTTTAACTTCTATTCCTTGCTCTGAAACCTTGTCCCTTTTCCTATCTTGGGACCTGGCCAATCCACTAGAAGCACATTGAAAGGCCTCCTCTGACCCTTGCTCTTCAGTCTAATGAAAGCCCTGGGTCCTCAATTTCACTTCCTTATTAGTTAGTCCACACCACCACCCAGCTTGCTGCAGAGTCAAAAGCTCTGCCACACGAAAAGCAAAGCTCTCACGCCCCATCCCCAGACAGGTGGAAGGATGGGGAAGGGAACTAACATTTCTCAGGCATCTACTATGGGGGCAGGCTCATGGGGGCAGGGTCACTCAGAGGCATCCTCTTCTTTGCTCTCCACAATACCATAAAGCACGTTTCATAAAACCATTTAATAGAGGACCAAAGTAGGAGACTCCTAGGGACTAAATAGCCTCCCCAAGTCACTCATTAGAAGGTGGAAAGGATGGACTCCCCTGGTGACTCAGGGGTTGAGAATCCACCTGCCAGGGCAGGAGGAATGGGTTCATTCCCTGATCTAGGAAGATCTCACAGGCCGTGAAGCAAAGCCCGGGTACCACAGCTGCCGAGCCTATGTTCTAGAGCCGGCGCTCTGCGACAGGAGAAGCCACGTCAATGAGAAGCCCGTGGACCACAACCAACAGAGTACCCCCCCCCCCCCCCACTGCAGCTAGAGAGAGGTCCTCGCAGAAGTGAAGACCCGGCACAGCCAAAAGTAAATAAAGAAAATTGCAAATTTAAATCTTCCACAATTAAAAAGAAGAAGGAGGTGGTAAGGTAAAAATTGAAACACACACCTGTCTTCAAATCCTGTTTTCTGGCCCACACGGCTTATGTATAAAGGGCATCAGTGAACCAAGCCTCAATCCATGCTTCCTCCCCAAATTCCCCAGGCCCAAAGGCTGAGGTGTTTGTGGTCTTCACCTCCTGAGTTTTACAGCCCATTCTTGTGTCTGAACAAAGGTTCTACCCACTGTCTTAAAATGGCTTCTGTCTACACGTGACTGTTTCCTGTTGAATGAGTTTCAACATTCTTCATTTTGTTTTATCAGCTGAGAGCTTCTCTTTGCTGCCTCATCATATCCTGTGCTGAGGGCTCTTAAATCTTAGCAGAAGATTGAAGAGGAAATTGTGCGAAAGGGCAGGATGTGCTTCCCTCTCTGTTGCCTCTTTAAGTGATGTTGCTTTCTGACTGACTGGTTCCCAGAGATCTTGTAACTCTCTGAAAGCCAATTCCCCTCTCTCTGAGCAGTTTTTAGCTCTTGGAGACTTGGGCTGGGAAACCAAACACTAAGTGAAAGCCACGCCTGCTGTTTGCAATGCAAACTTTTAGCCACACCTCTTTAAGCAATGAATGGAAGGTGGGAAGGTAGAAAGAGATGGTAAAGTATCACCAAACCACCTAACAAGGGTGAAAAATGTATTTCTCAATGGACTCATTGAGTTATGTCCAAAGATGAGAATTACCAGGAGGGGAAAAATTCCAAGGAGAAAATTAATCTTCAAACTGAGTTGCTCAGGTCTGAGATATCTCTGCCTAAGGTTCACACCTGGATGTTGGAGTCAGAAAACAAGATATTAATATTTTGAAGAATGTGGGTATTTCACTTCTGAAAGCATAGGATTATGCAGGAGATATTGTATGTTCTATTTTGTAATATAATTATATTAAATAAAGAGACAAAAAAGAAAATAAAAGTTTTCATTTTTATTTCTAAAATAACAACCAAAATAGTTGTACATATGTACAGAGGTTTAAACAGACACAAACACACATGCACACACAAATAATAATACCTACAAGAATTTTTTTTTCTGCTTCACAAGTGGAGAAAGCAAGGTCCCAGGGGCAAAATTATTTTACTCAAGATCTAAAACAGAGCAAAATAGCAAGCACATTGAAAAGTCCTCTTGGGAATTGCCCGGTAGTCCTGTGGTTAGGATTCCACAGTTTCACTGCTGAGGGCCCAGGTTCGATTCCTGGTTGGGGAACTAAGATCCCACAAGCTGCACAGTGCAGCTCCCTGCGCCCCACCAAATAAGTCCTTTTTATTTATTTAATTATTCCCTATCTTTAGGAAACCTAGCATGCTTTAACTGTCTCCAAAGTAAATTAAGTATGTTCCCTGCCACCCCACCCCCATGCCTATCCCCAACCAGCCCCAAACCTGGATCCAGATCCTGACCTCCCAAAGCGCCCAGGATCCATGCAGAGACATGGGAGGTTGAGCCAAGGAACCGCAGAGCAAATCCTGGGGGGTGGAAGGGGATTAAGTCTTAATCTTGCCAACATTGACCAAGAAGCTAGGCTTTTGCAGGTCATGGATAGATCAAAGGGTCCATAAATCCACGTCCTTAAAGCCCAGTCACCAAATGCTCCCCTCAATTTTTCCTCGGCAAACCTTCTTACTGAGAGTTCAGACATCATTTCTGGCAAGAAGAGAAAGTCTTCCAAAGAAACATGACTGTCCCTCTACATTGCAGCCTGTCTTCCAGCCTCCTGCAGGAGTTCAACTCTCCAGCCAGGACCCAGGACTTCCATGAAGCATGGGGCAGCCTAGGCAAAATGATTGACATGCTGGTTAAGTCAGAATAATAGCTGGCATGTACGGATAACTTGCCTCCCAGGTGGCTCAGTGGTAAAAAAAAAAAAAAAAAAAACTCTGCCTGCCAAGGCAGGAGACACAGGTTCAATCCCTGGCTGGGGAAGATTCCCCTGGACAATGAATTGGCAACCCACCCACTCCAGTATTCTTGCCTGGGAAATCCCATGGACAGAGGAGCCTGGCAGGCTACGTTCCATGGGGTCACAAAAGAGGCAGATACAACAACTAAACAAAAAACAACAACTTAATTTGAACCAGGTATTAGTCTATGAATCTTGAATATGTTGGCTCATTGAGTCCTGAAACCTGAGAGGTGTATACTGTTATTATTAGCTTCATTTTACAGATGAGGAAATGGAGACACAGAAACATTGAGCAATTTCTTCAAGGTCACACAGTAGGAAGGCTAAGCTCCCAGCTTTATTTTTCTGGGCCTTTTGCCTTCCCCAGGCCACTCCTGCACGCCTAAATTCTCAAGGCCCCCTCTCACTCTTCTGCTAGGTAAGCTTGATCTCTAGAATGACTCAGTCCTCTGAATTTGCAACTTTCTAGGAAAACCTTGGTGCTTCTCTCCGGGTATCTGTTCTATCCGTCCCGTTTCTCCCTTGGAATAAAGAGATTTTTTAAGTGAAGTTTAACCACGAATACATGGAAGAGATTTCAGAAGAAGGGAGGAGCCATCCTAGTGACTCTGAAATCACACTAGGTTAATAACAAGCTAATCACAAGCTCTACTGGGTCCTATTAAAGGCAGGCCCTCCGTATGAACAGCAGAGGGCGCTGTGCAGCGTTGGCTGCGTGTTAAAAAACCCCCTTCCCTTTCCTCCCCTACTTCCCAGGACGGAGTCCCCCAGTTAGGATGTGGGGGAAATGGCCCGGTTTTCACACCGCTGCTGTCCTTCCACAGTCCCCGGACCTCTCCTAACACGTGTCCAGACCTTGTTCCTAATAACAGTTCCACCTGAGGTCCCTGGGATATGTGGTGTTTCCAACAATGGGGGGCCCTTTATCTGACCTCCGGCCCCTTTTCTGACCCAAGAGCCCTTTAGTCTAAGGTTTTGTGTCCTGGTTTAAGCTCTGAAAAACTGCCTTTGCCTTGTGATTAACCCCAGCCTCGACCGCGATCCAGCTTTATGCTCCCCACCTGCCTGTGTCTTGAGCTGTAATTCTGTTCTCAGCCCCGTGACGGGAGACCTGCTTTCTGCTGAAAGACCTTCCCAGGGCTGCAGAGGATCCCTGGTCATGAACTTCCCGTCCTATCCTCTGAGCCTGTTTTGCCTCCAGCATGGTGCCAGCTGCTGCTTTTGAGCGCTTCTGATTCTTCCTGGGTTCAGATGTAAAAAGCAGAGAGACTGCAATTACCGGGAAAATTCAATAGGCCCAGGGTCACCCACAGAAGATGTGCTGAAAGAATGCAATCCTCATCCATCCCCCACTTCACAGGTTCAGAAATAGAGGTTGAAAGCTGAAGAATGAGGCGCTGAGCATTTCTTTTTGCAAAATTGTTAGTGTGTTGCCGCCTCCTTCCTCCATTTCCTCCTGATCCGGGCCAAACATTGAGCACCTCCGATTCTACTAACTGGTGCAATCCCAGATCTTGTCTTCTGCTGGTTGTCTCCAACAATTAATACAGTCAGCCAGGTGTGCTGAGCTAGCTAAAGTGGAGACTTCATCTACACCTCTCTTCTCTAGAATCGTTAGAGGTCATATCCCCAGGTGGCCCAGCCTCCTCCACCCAAGATAGTCTAATACAGGGGTCCTCAACCTCTGACATCTAATGTCTGATGATCTGAAGTGGAGCTGATTAGAATAAAGGACCCAATAAATGTAATACTCGTGAATCATCCTGAGACCATCACCACCCCCAGTCCATAGAAAAAAATGTCTTCCACGAAACCAATCCCTGGTGCCAAAAACATTGGGGACTTCTGGTCTAAAAAGCTTCCCCAAACAGATCCAGTTAGAACCTTGATGGAAAGATTGGACTTCCCTGGTGGCTCAGTGGTAAAGAATCCACTGCTAATGCAGGAGATGTGAGTTCAATCCCTGGTCCAGGAAGATCTCCTGGAGAAGAAAATGGCAACCCACTCCAGTGTTCGTGCCTGGGACATCCCATGGACAGAGGATCCTGGTGGGCTACAGTCCGTGGGGTTGCAAAAGAGTCAGAAATTACTTACAACAACAATGGAAAAGATCGGCTTTACTTGGTCATCTGAACTACCTCTCCTCAGGGACTAATCAAGAAATTCTATAGCAATGTCCCACCATGGAAGATCCCTATAGGCTAGGATATGGACAGAAGTTGGGGGCATTAGCTCTTCAAAGTTCTACTGAATCCTCCCCTTTAAAGTTCTAAAAATTAAAATTCAAATATGAAGGCGATTAACTAAGGATAATGCACCAGTGTTTTCCCCTCTCTTTTCATAGCACCAGGTACATGCCAGTCAATGTATATGAAAGAGCCCCTTCCCTCTTCTGGGGACCATGTGACAATGGCCACAGCAGCATGACAGCAGGTTTGTATCATCTTTAATCCAAGAGGTCCCTTAAAGTTTCTTCCAACTCAGAGAGTTTTTCATTCCATGAGATTGTTTCAACCCCTTCCTTTGCCCCATTGCTCAATAGATGGGCCATGATTCAGAAAGGAAAGGAATGTAAAAGAGGTTGTGCCTGTTGCTGGGTGGTGTTAAAAAAAAAAATCTGAGACTCCTCTGCATCCATGCAGAAAGGCAGGAAGCCTCTCCGATTACCCTGCCCACATTCCCCTTTTACCTCTCAGGCTTCAGGCTGCCACTTTGTGATTTATCCTCCCCTGCACGACTGACTAATATTTGTTTTCCCCTGATTTCACCTGTGTCGAAATAAGGCTCAGAGGGTGGCTGTGAGGAGGCAGCTGATTTGCACAACTCCACCCTCATCCCTTTAGGGATGATTCTGAACACCAGCTTCTTTAGGGAGAGACGTGCTTGTTGCTTTGTGATTCCGATCAATGAGGTCTTCCTGCTCAACAATGGGGCTACTGTAAGTGTCAACACTCACTGGCAAGAGAGAATTAAGGTGTGTGTAATCACTGCAGATGGTGATTGCAGCCATGAAATTAAAAGACGCTTACCCCTTGGAAGGAAAGTTATGACCAACCTAGACAGCATATTAAAAAGCAGAGACATTACTTTGTCAACAAAGGTCCGTCTGGTCAAGGCTATGGTTTTTCCAGTGGTCATGTATGGATGTGAGAGTTGGACTATAAAGAAAGCTGAGTGGGAAGAATTGATGCTTTTGAACTGTGGTGTTGGAGAAGACTCTTGAGAGTCCCTTGGACTACAGAGAGATCCAACCAGTCCATCCTAAAGGAGATCAGACCTGGGTGTTCACTGGAAGGACTGATGTTGAAGCTGAAACTCTAATACTTTGGCCACCTGATGCAAAGAGCTGACTCATTGGAAAAGACCCTGATGCTGGGAAAGATTGAAGGCAGGAGGAGAAGGGGACAACAGAGGATGAGATGGTTGGATGGCATCACCGACTTAATGGACATGGGTTTGGGTAGACTCCAGCAGTTGGTGATGGACAGGGAAGCTTGGCGTGCTGCGGTTCATGGGGTCACAGACAGTCGGACATGACTGAGCGACTGAACTGAACTGAACTGAAACAGCAAGATATATCCTGTATCAGAATGGGGATGATGACTGCATCCTCTCACTGAGGACAGAAAAAAAAAAAAAAAAAGATGTATTCTTAAGATCTGATCAAGTAAACTGAGCTGACATGGGTTTTAAAGATGTGTGTGTTTTCATTAATGTGCTCGGCAATAAAGACGTTTCCATTCTCTGAAAGATATCCCTAGCTCCCTTCCCGAAGCTTCTCCTTGATTTTTTAATACTCACATCTTATCCTCAACGATTCATTAATTTAGATCCATAGGTTGGGCTTAATGATGCATTCTAAATAGGGGAAAAAAATAACACTGATGTCAATGAAGAATGGCATTGACCGGAAAGCACATAGATTTATATTTATGTCTATGCCTGACTGAAGATAAACATACAACAATGGAAACATGAAGTACCAAAGTTGACACAGCTACCCTGAATTAAATTATCATATTTCACTGAATCTCACATTGTAAGCAACATCATTATAATTTATGTCCGCAGAGGAAGGACATGAAAAAATAACTTGCCAATTAAGTCATGGCATGCCATTGATTACCCAGTGTGTTCCAATTTCAGAAATATTCAAAAGTGGATAAAAAATGCCTATCTTAGAATCGATGGTCTCTGGCACTAAAAGTCACTCAGTACTAGCTGACTATAAATTCTGACTCTATATGTCTCCAGAGAGCCTTTTATTTGTTTGTTTAAAAGCAGCTCTTATTGAGAAACTGTTGATTGAGTAAATGACTTCTTTCTCATTAATATAACAATGGTGGCAATTTCAGTTGGTAGTTGATGAGACAGATAAGTAGGTCAAAAGTCATCTTCAAGATCTTTAGATACACAGACATTTCAGTTCAAGGGAGTGTGGCTCGCTGCAGAAGCCCGCGGCAGGAAGAATGCTAATTCTCACAAATTGCTGGGTTGCTCTGGTCAAATCTCATAAGTACTCTGGGCCTTCGTTTCCTTACCTCTGAAATGACAAGGGTGGTCTAGTATCTCACTTCTAACTCATGTCTTATTTCCAGCTCTGGCATTTTATGAATCTATGGTCTGCGTTCACATTGTCTCTCTCTTAATGGTCCAAATGTATTTAGTTGAACTACAACCAGTATGGAAACTTTGCTTTTTTTTCTTTTCTTGCCATGCTGCAGGGCTTGCAAGATCTTAGTTCCCCAACCAGGAATCAAACCCAGGCCCCGAGTGTGAAAGCATGGAGCCCCAACAACTGGGCCATCAGGGAATTCCCTGGAATTCCATTCCAGGATTCCCTGGAAACTCTTCTTGAGGGGTATGTTCCAGTGATCCTAAGCTCTAGCAGGATGCTCCAAATTTGCTGATTGAAGAAATGAATGAATAAAGGTATGCCCTCATGATTCTGTTTGCTAACAAATCCCAAACATTGAGCTATAGTATTTGTCTGCATGACTCGACTGAGAACACTGACCTTCCGGTTTTGAGACTGAAAGGGAGAGGCTTACCTCTACTACCCTCGACTGCCCCTTCAGTGAAGACATCCTTATCCTCAAAGCATCTCGTATCTAAAGAAGCAATGAGAGTGAAGAGATGACAACATCCTCAAGGTCTAGACCTGGGTCCTGAAACTCTGAGGCCAGCCACTCTGGCAGAAGCAGCATCAGATGGTTCAGCACCATGCTTGAAAAATAATGAAACTTGGATAAAAGTTGAGGTGTAATCATAACTCGATTTAGGACTAAGATTAAAGTTCTGGTCATGGTTTCTATTTGTTTCACTGGCTATGTTCAAATATAACCTCCAGTTGACTTGAGAAGGAACAGGACAAGAGAGAGTATAGTTCTTCCCTCCCCCCACCCTGCAGCGGATGCCTTGAACCACCCCACAAACTCAACTCTTCTCCACTGTCCTCTCTGATCAAGGCTGTTTCATCCTCCCGCTCCCCCCAACCACATGGAAAACATTTACAGTGAGTGACACAAATTCAAATTACCTTGTGGTCCATAATGGTTCCAAACAGCAAGATGAAGAGCCCCTGTGACAGAATTCAACAAAAGTATGAGGGACAGTTCTGCAGACCATAACCCAGTAGTTATTTTAATACCACTCTTCTAGATTCCATCAAAGACAGTTATCATATATTAGTCAGTGTCTACTGACTCTCATGCACTAATGAGGGTTTTCTTTGAATGGACGTCAAAAAGACAGGACCACCTCCATGTTTGTGCGTGAGAGTGATTGATATTTCTTGAATGGCTTCAAATGTAGGATAGTTTTCAAACTTATTAAATCTGTTTACTTTCTTCCCAGGTATTAAGGTGGTTGTTCTTACTCATGATGATAGTAACACACATGTAAAATTTTGTCATTCAAAGTCACAATCAGGGAAGGTGTCATGGGAAAATGAAATGTATTCTAGCCTACTTTCAATAGAAAAGTCAAGAAACAGGCAGCTAGAGTCTCTAAAACTGGTGAAAGAAGTTACTGCATAAAAAAAAGAGAGAGAGAGAGAGAAGTCTAAAGAAACCTGTAAGACCAAGGTCTCTCGGAGTTTAAATTATCTGGTCACCTACAAAATCAGAGTAATTGACAGTCAATCCTTTTAAGTCATGGGAGTTGGGGGTCCAAGGAAAATCTGAATCCTGCCACAAGAGTGAAGAGAATCCTGGTTTCTAAGGATGGTTTCATGGGGAAGAAACATTGATCAGAAAACTGAAAATGTTTAATTGTAAGTCACAGAGAAAGCTTGTTTTAGAAAAATGGAATGTGTGTAACTAAAGGGAGTCTAGAAATTTTCTTTCTACCAAGACAATAGAAACAGAAATGATCCAAAAGAGAAATGCAGAACAGAATTTCCTGGGGTTTAATTAAATTGCAAAATAATGAGGTAAGGTCAGTGGTAATAAATATAACTTCAAGAGCAGGCGAGATTTATGTGAGTCCAAGAGCTTTTGATCCCCACCCCCAAAGAAAACCTTAAGTAAAAGGTTTCTGTTTAAGGCAATACAGAGGAAAGATTGAAATAAATGTTCTCCATCGTTATTAAGGAATTATGAATAAGGTATATAATTGTACTGAGTTGGCATTACTTTAAAGTTGGCTTTATTATTTCGCATTAGGTTTTGAAATAGAGTAATTGTGACATGGAATATTTTGTTGCTTTATTAAACAGTTATGTTTATTTTCGTTAAAGCATTGGTCAAAAAATTTTTGAATATATTTTTCTGAAAAGAAGCAGATAATAAATATTTTAGGCTTTGCAGTTTCTACAGCCTCTGTTCCGACTATCTCACCCCTGCCACTGCAGCACAAGAGCCACCACAGGGGAAATGTGTGTGTGTGTAAGTGTATTTCAATAAAACTTTTTCAATAAAAAGATGTGTTTGTAAGCCTGTGTGTAAGGTGTGTTTCAAAAAAACTATTTACAAACACAGGCAGCAGGCCACAGTTTGCCAGCTCCTGATTTAAAATATATTAAAAAGATATGAACCTTCTGGGATTTCCCTGGTGTCCCAGTGGCTAAGACTCCACACCACTAATGCAAGGGGTCTGGGTTTGATCCCTGGTCTGGGAACTAGACCCTACTTGCTGCAACTAAGACCCAGTACAGCCAAATAAATAGATATATTTAAATATATATATATATATACATAAGCTTCCTAAATTTTCTATTACCCATGGGTGCAGAAAGCAGCCTAATGACAGCTTCCTAAAAGTGGCTTAGTAGCCAAGATGAAGTGGAATGACTTTTAGATGGATAATCTTATTAAAGCAAGCATGGTAAACAAGAAAAGACATTAGAGATCATTTTAGATCTATCTTTATCTTACAGAGGAGAAGTCGAGGACCAGAGAAAGTGACATTGCTGGGATCCATTTCTGTGAATAACAAATGACACTTATTTTACAGAGAATAGCAGGGAGGGGGTACGAGAATCCCTGACTGATTAACATCCAAAGTGAGTAGCGTGGGCCATCATCTCTGCATGCTGTGAAAAAAATGACTATTATTTCATAGATTCCCTAGACTATTTGAGAAAGGATAAAAATTGTGCTTGTTTTGAGACATAATATGTAACTGCAGCCTCACACATCCCTAACCAAAGACTAGTCCTCCATAAGTGAAGGTCAATGTCTTTTCACATGGAAACTTTAGAAAAGACAAAAGGAGATGCCGGCCCAATCAGCCTGATCATCAAAATCCAACTGGACAATCAAAGGACAGAGAGATGTCACAGATATATGTCTCTAAGATATGAAAGGAAATGGAAGGAATATGGGGTATTCTATATTTTTAAACCATAACCATATTATGTTGTATAGCCAGAATACCAAATTATAAGATAATATTTTGTAAATAAAAAGTAGCTAATAGTATCAATAGTATCAATAAAATAAGTCTCTCTCCCAAAACTTACCTGGAAAGCATTGAGCAGGGCAAAGATTATATGGAATATCAAGGAAGTGCCTTCTATGAGCGTAGCTATTCCAAAACCCCAGGTCAGTCCCAACAGTGGGGTGAGGATGGCGACATTTTTGCTGATCCTCAGGATTATGGCCACATCTTGAGACTTGGAACTGCCAATAGAGGGTCTCTGAGTGTTGACAGCAACAACCAAAACCACAACAAGATTCACAGCCACAATGACCAAGGCTGGGATGGCAAAGGCTAAAAGGGCTTTGGTGTCATCCCAGTTAAGCCAACAGGCACCATGTCTCACGTAGCCTTTCCCCGGCACTGTGATAGCCACGGTGGTGGCAGCAATGACTAACGGGCACCCGTAGCCAACGGCAAAGCCAATGGCCAGCATGCGGGACTTCATCATCCTCCGGAAAACGACCAGCAGTCCATAGATGATGAGCAGGGCTTTGAAGAGCATCCAGAAAAACAGACAGAGGTAGAAAAAGTGGCTAAAAAATGTCACCGCAACACACCAGTTGTAGTCCTGGGCCTTTTTGTTGAAGTTGGAGCCTAAGATGAACCACACATTGGCAGTCAAGAGCGATACAGCTATATTCACAATGCATACATGTCGCATATATGATATGTCTGTCATGACCACACGGGACCAGACGGTGGCTTCGATGATCAGGCAAAGAATCAAGCTAAGGATGGAGACGCTGAGTCCAACGCAGGTGATGTAGTCCAGAACTTTGTTGTCCACAGATATGGGGGACATGAGGATGGAAAAAGACATCATCACGTTGGTGTAGTTACACCGGCATTTCACTCGATGCTTGGTGTCCAGCGTTGTTTCGCAGACATTCTCATCCCACCTCCTTTTCCTGGAGTGCCAGCCAACACATCGGGCCCTGGCATTCTGGGATTTGTTGATCTTCTCAAAGGTGAATAAGATTTGCTCCAATCTTTCTGGTAAAATCACCGACAGGACCAGTCCATTTACCAGCCTGGGAAGGTGGGCATTTTCCAAGTGGGCCTCTTTCAGGACAGCCCCCAAAGTGGGAAAAGCTATGCCAACAGCTTGGGAGGCATTTGGGGGCAGCTTCCGCAGCTCTTGCCTGGGAATCTCTATGATTCCTAGGATACCCTCCACTGTATTGTTCAAGTTCATGGAGAAACTGAGACTTCTCTCCGAGGTATTGTTCTTGATGGGGAACCCTTTTGTCTGAATGAAGAATTCATCCACAATGTGCTCAGGTTCATCCTGGATGTGGAGTTGCCTCGCAAACCAGTTCACTGACTGCAACAGATCGGAGCTGACATTTTTGTCCGGAATGAAAGCCCAGTTTGGAATGACCGCTGGGTCGAGGATGTGGTTGGCCACTTTGCTGTAGCTCTGCAGTGGAGAAAAGTGGATACTATACTGGGGATGTCCACGCTGTGGTACAAAGTTGATTTCTAAAACCTCAAGTTTCTAAAGATCAAATGATTTGCTATTATTTGACATGTTTCTCTTCAAATTCACTGTTTATTAGAATTCTCATACTAGTAGGACTTCAGAGAGAGGAAAAAAATTAGAAATGTTAAAAACAAAATATGATAAAAAGAAATGAAATATGCAAAGTAAGATTGAGGGTTGACATATGTACACTAATATGGATAAGATAGATAACTGATAATATTGATAACTCTACTTAATGCTCTGTGGTGACCTAAATAGGAAGGAAACCCAAAAAAGAGGGGATCTATGTATACTTGAAACTGGTTCACTTTGCTGTATAGTGGAAATTAACACAACACTGTAAAGCAACTATACCTCAATTTTTAAAAATCAATAAATATAAACTAAAAAATAATAAGACAAAATAAAATGAAATAAGCAAATAAGATGAAATGAAACCACAGAGCAGGGATACCTGCTTTATCATATGCCCCAGGCAGCATTTCCAACTTCAGTTTGTATAACCCAAGTTTTCCATGAGATATTAATGACTGTTTAAGGAGGAAGTTGGGAGTAGATCCTATGGCAATCCAAATACAGCACACCATATCCCTATCCACAACCCGCCCCGTCCCACTGACCCTTGTGAAGAGTGCCAAAGTTTATTAACACATTTAAAGCTCTATAAAGTCCTGCCGTAAGACCTATTTGGCTTCATTTACCCCAGAATTCCTATATCTGCTGTACTACAGATCTCTCTTTTAAGAAATGGAATCTCTGCTGACATTTCTCAGTACAATAACATTTTACAAAAGTAAAATTTGGGAAACTTTATAGTAGTCAAAGTCTTCCTCACAGGATTATTATGTGATAGTTCCTTGCAAATATTCAGTCTGTACAAAAACCTGTATTAAAAATATTCTTATTTCTTCAAAGGGGTTTCACTGAGAGCTCAATTGGTAAAGAATCCACCTGCAATGCAGGAGACCCCAGTTCAATTCCTGGGTTGGGAAGATCCGCTGAAGAAGAGATAGGCTACCCACTCCAGTATTCTGGCCTAGAGATTTCCATGGACTGTATGGTTCATGGGGTCGCAAAGAGTTGGACACAACTGAGCGACTTTCATTGTTTCTTAAAAACGTCCACAAACTAAGATGAATCCATACCCAAAACTGAAATGAACTGTTATTGTGGTTATGGTAGTTTTTACCCTGAAAACTATTTTGAAACTATTAAAGTGCAAGATTTTGAAAAAAAAATTGTCAGATTTTTGAATGAAATTAACAAAGAATACCTTCATTTTCTCTCGGGTGACATTATCAGACAAATCCATAGAAATGTTTTTTAGTAACTCCACTATAAATGCAATATTTCCAGATGTTGCTTCTGATGATTTCACAGCATTAATTATGCAGGCGTAATCCAATGGGCAGTTCTTTTGGATTCCTTGAGCTATACTCCTGATGGGCTCTGGGGCTTGATAGTCAAGAATGTGCAGAGTTATAGACGGTGCTGCCACGGAGAGGCGTGATGCACTGTTTGAGTCCTGTTGGTAAAAAGATGGTTGTTTCACTCAAAAATGATTAAGCACCCAACATGTCAGACGAAGGAAGTTAAAGGCACAAATAATCCACATGAGAAAAAAAGAGGAGCAAGAGGTCCTGAAAAGTGGTTTAGAGGCTGAAAAATATGGAGAAGGTAAGGGAGCTCACAGCAGGGCAGGAGATTCCACCAAAATCCCCACAGAGGTCAGGATGTGAACTTTTCTTACTAGAATCTGCTTTCAGGACAGTGATTGTAGCTAAGTATTACAACAAGACAGTTTTCTCCAGAGATATGGAGGAATTCTAGAAACAAAAATTGTCTAATGATTTTCATTGTTTTTTAAAGAGGATCTATATAGAACTTCAGAGGGGAGTAGTTTTTGGAGGTTGACAGAAGGTTGACACAGAAGGCTAAAGCACTGTAATTTTTAAAAGTTTAGAGTTCACTAAATAAAAGAAGCTGGGCTTCCTGGTGGCTCAGTGGTAAAGAATACACCTGCCAATGCAGGACATGCAGGTTTGATCCCTCGGCTGCAAATATCTTCTAGAGAAGGAACAACCCACTCCAGCATTCTTGCCTCAGAAATCCCATGGACAAAGAAGCTTGGCAGGCTACAGTTCATGGGGTCGCAAAGAGTTGGACACAATTGAGCAACTGAACAACAGCAAAATAGAAGTTGTTTGCTCACTTCCTCATACCTTTTACCTAGAATTTCCCAGAATAGGCTTTAGGATAGGCCAAAATAATAATTTACTTCATTTAACTCCCTTTTAAATGGGCTATAGTTGCAAGGACATCTATGTGATTAGCCAAACGATTATACAGTGGAAGTGAGAAGTAGATCTAAGGGACTAGATCTGATAGACAGAGAGCCTGATGAACTATGGACGGAGATTCGTGACATTGTACAGGAGACAGGGAGCAAGACCATCCCCAAGAAAAAGAAATGCAAAAAAGCAAAATGTCTGTCTGAGGAGGCCTTACAAATAGCTATGAAAAGAAGAGAAGCAAAAAGCAAAAGAGAAAAGGAAAGATATTTCCATTTGAATGCCAGAGTTCCAAAGAACAGCAAGGAGAGATAAGAAAGCCTTCCTCAGTGATCAATGCAAAGAAATAGAGGAAAACAATAGAATGGGAAAGACTAGAGATCTCTTCAAGATTATTAGAGATATCAAGGGAACATTTCATGCAAAGATGGGCTCAATAAAGGACAGAAATGGGATGAAACTAACCGAAGCAGAAGATATTAAGAAGAGGTGGCAAGAATACACAGAAGAACTATACAAAAAAGATCTTCACGACCCAAAGATAATCACGATGGTGTGATCACTCACCTAGAGCCAGACATCCTGGAATGCAAAGTCAAGTGGGCCTTAGGAAGCATCACTACGAACAAAGCTAGTGGAGGTGATGGAATTCCAGTTAAGCTATTTCAAATCCTAAAAGATGATTCTGTGAAAGTGCTGCACTCAATATGCCAGCAAATTTAGAAAACTCAACAGTGGCCACAGGACTGGAAAAGGTCAGTTTTCATTCCAATCCCAAAGAAAGGCAATCCCAAAGAATGCTCAAACTACCACACAATTGCACTCATCTCACACGCTAGTAAAGTAATGCCCAAAATTCTTCAAGCCAGGCTTCAACAGTACATGAACCATGAACTTCCAGATGTTCAAGCTGCTTTTAGAAAAGCAGAGGAACCAGAGGTCAAATTGCCAACATCTGTTGGATCATAGAAAAAGCGAGACAATTCCACCAAAACATCTACTTCTGCTTCATTGACTATGCTAAAGTCTTTGACTGTGTGGATCACAATAAACTATGGAAAATTCTTCACAAGATGGGAATTCCAGACCACCTTAGCTGCCTCCTGTGATATCTGTATGCAGATCCACAAGCAACATTAGAACCAGACATAGAACAACGGACTGGCTCCAAATTGGGAAAGTGGAACGTCAAGGCTATATATTGTCACCCTGCTTATTTAACTTATATGCAGAGTACATCATGAGGAACGCTGGGCTGGAAGAAGCACAAGCTGGAATCAAGATTGCCGAGAGAAATATCAGTCACCTCAGATATGCAGATGGCACCACCCTTATGGCAGAAAGTGAAGCAGAACTAAAGAGCCTCTTGATTAAATGAAAGAGGAGAGCGAAAAAGTTGACTTAAAGCTCAACATTCAGAAAACTAAGATCATGACATCCGATCCCATCACTTCATGGCAAATAGATGGGGAAACAGTGGAAACAATGGCAGACTTTATTTTTTTGGGCTCCAAAATCACTGCAGATGGTGACTGCACCCATGAAATTAAAAGAAGCTTACTCCTTGGAAGAAAAGTTATGACCAACCTGGACAGTATACTAAAAAGCAGAGACATTACTTTGCCAACAAAGGTCCATATAGTCAAAGCTTTGGTTTTTCCAGTGTATGGATTTGAGAGCTGGACTATAAAGATAGTTGAGCACCAAAGAACTGATGCTTTTAAACTATGGTGTTGGAGAAGATTCTTGAGAGTCCCTTGGACTGCAAGGAGATCCAGCCAGTCCATCCTAAAGGAGATCAGTCCTGGGTGTTCATTGGAAGGACTGATGTTGAAGCTGAAACTCCAGTACTTTGGCCACCTGATGCAAAGAGCTGACTCATTTGAAAAGACCCTGATGCTGGGAAAGATTGAGGGCAGGAGGAGAAGGGGACGTCAGAGGATGAGATGGTTGGATGGCATCACTGATTCAATGGACATGAGTTTCAGTAAACTCTGGGAGTTGCTGATGGACAGGGAGGCCTGGCGTGCTGTGATTCATGGGGTTGCAAAGAGTCGGACACGAATGAGTGACTGAACTAAACTGAACTGAAGTGAGAGACTGCATTGATACTCCTATTCTAAAAACACTTGACATTTTAGGATACGCAGAAATCAGTGTGCTTCTACAAGGATGAAGGAGAGGCAGAAGGAAACAGTGGCTAAGTGAAAGGATACAAAATAAAATATTTTAATTGAGAATTGTTTTATTCATTGAATTTTTATTCTTTCTGGAACACACACCTCTGTCTTCCTTTGGTCAAGTGATTGAAAGTATTAGAAAAAGATATTAAAGTGAATTTAACCCTAGACACATTCTGTTGCTTAATTCATTAGCATAAGAGGTATAAAAATCCATTTTTAAAGCTAAGACTTTAATCGCTAAGTGTTTATCACTCTCAGAATGAATTTCAGATCCTTTTTTTTGTTGTTGTTGTTGTTGAGAAAAGATTTTGAGAGAGAGAAATAAAGTGGTTGAGAACTTGGGTGAGGAAGGAATGGTAAGAGACAAACTTGAACCCACTCTGTAGAATTTCTCAAGTCCAGATCTGAAACATTATCATGCTGAACAGAAAACATTTAAAATGTTTCTGGTAGGATATGCAAATAAAGTGCAAATATGCAAATACATCACCATAAAGAGTGTTTCCACAGAAAGGCTTGTACATGTTTCTGTTGATTTCTGCCACTTGTTTCCATTACAGATAAATCCTATTTCTCCATGAAAGTGCTGAGCACAGGGCTGGCTGCAGTTAGAAGAAGGGCTGCAAGGTCCATGGCATTTTCCTTAGAAGAGAGAGAGGCCTGATTAGCATTTCTACACTTTGACAAGGACATCTAACTCCTTCCTGGGGCTTGGGGGTTGCTTCCCAGAGGAGGCGACTTTGAACTGGGTTCTCAGCCACCAACCACTAAGACGTTTCAGGCAGACTGTGAAGCTGATGTCTAGAGAGAGTGAAGAACATGTGGAAAGGAGGGTCATTCATAAAGACTGGTTCAGAGTGTCTGAGGGGAGAGTGGCAAGAGATGAGGGTGGGGAGGAAAGCAGGGTCAAGTCCTGAAAGACCTTGGATTCTGTGCTTATATGAGGGGTACCAGGAAACATGATTAGATTTGTAAAAGATAATTAACCATGCATGGAGCAGGAGTTAGTAAACTTTTCTGTAAAGGACCAGGTAAATCGAGTTGACAGATAAAATACAGGTTAAATGCCAGTTAAATATTGATTTTATTTTCAGATACAGTCAATTCTCATTATTTGCAGCAGTTGTAGTCTATAAAGTCACTGCCACAAACACTGAACTAGTGAATATGTAACCATTGCTTCTAGGAGAAATACAAGGTTAGGTGCCTATAAGTTTCGCTTGCATTTTCACCAACCAATCAATATAACAATACATAAGCTTGTTTTGTGTGTTTCCATTTAAAGACACCTTATTTAATATATGCTTTTGATTCACTGACATTGAACTCATAGCCAAGGGCACTATAACTAATGACAACACATTAACAAAGCTTATCTAGCACATATATTTTCCCCATAAGGCACATCACAACCTTCTTAGGCACAGTACACATCGCTTTGGAACTATATTTGGGGGCCATTTTAAACAGCAAAATCACCAACTAAAAAACACAAAACACGTGACACTACATAGACCACAAAAAACACTTGTTTATAGTAGGAAGGTCAAGTGCCGCCTCATTCAACTGGGAACATGCACCTTGGCTGACAATTTTTCTGTTATTCTGTGCATGTCTGTTAAAGATTGAGAGAGCACTGTGACTGCTGATTTGGAAAAGATGCAAATACAGAATCCATGAATAAAGAGAACCGACTAAATATGTTCAGTAGAACAATGGATAATTTTTCATTTATGTATAACCCATGAAATATTACTCATGGCTTATCTGAAATTTAAATTTCACCAGGCAGTCTATGTTTTTGCTAAATACAACAAAGCTAGCCAGAGAGTAGACATTTCAGTTTTGAGGGCCATATGGTCTCTGTCACAAATACTCGGCTCTGCTTAGTAGCATAAAGGTAATCAAAGACAATGTGTGAATGAGTAAGTATGGCTGGGTTTCAATAAAACTTTATTCAAAAAAACTGGTGGCAGCCTAATTTGGCCCATGAGGAGAGTGGATTGACTTGATGCAGCTGTTGAAGTATTCCCAGGAAGAATTGCCTTCAGATAGCAACAGTGCAGTAGGAAGAAGTAGATGATACTGAGAACTATCGAGGTATTGAAATAAATACAAAGTGAAGTGCCCTACTGGCTGTGAGCCAAAGGATATTGATGACCAATATTTATGATTCAGACAGAAGAATAGAAGCAGGTTGTTTTGCATCTTTCTTTGACATCTACCCAAATGTATTCATTGTTGCAATTTCCTTAAGCTGAGTGCATCTTATTTTCTCATTCATATAGTTTGGAGATAATGCCATAGTCTTGTTAAAAACATTGAATGAGACAGCATCTTGTACAGCACTTAGATCAGTGTTGTCATAAATGTTCAATGCACATTAGCTACATTTCTCTCCTCTTTCCTTTCTTAGTTCCAAATCTGTACATATTTGTATTTGCCCCAGAAATATACTTGGCCATGACTGTGTAGATCCCAGTAATCTATGTGGGTGAGAGCCACAGGATTTCACTCTTACTTCTCATGATGGTTCCATAGTTTGTCTCTCACTTCTCTAGAGTGACCAATCTTGCCAGTTCAGTTCAGTTCAGTCGCTCAGTCATGTCTGACTCTTTGCAACCCCATGGACTGCAGCACGCCAGGCTTCCCTGTCCATCACCAACTCCCAGAGCTTGCTCAGACTCATGTCCATCAAGTTGGTGATGCCATCTAACCATCTTATCCTCTGTCAGTCTCGCCAACATGATACCTATTACATCACTTGAAGAGATCGCTCAGCCTCAGAGTGCTACAGGCTTTTGAGAACCTTGAAAGTATCTTTGAATGAAGGAATGAATGATCCTGTCCTCTTCACTCTTCTGCCTCTTGTTAGCTCATTAGTTCGGATTTCCCTTTTGAGTTTTAAAAGGGACTCTCGTCTACTATTCTAGAACATGTATGAATATCTGCCAACTTGTTTCATTGACTGTGCCGTGGGTAATAGTATAATTGCAAGAAAATCTATTGATGATGTTTAACATTTAGAACTTATTTGAGATGGTTATTCTATGTGAAAACTTGTGGTCTGGGGATTGATCTGCAATATCCATGCCCTTCCTTTATTCTGCCCAGTCTTCAAATGGAAGAAGACTGTCCTGTAGCTACATACCTTGAATTCTTCCAGTCTTGGGTTTTCTTTCAGGACCTTGAAGTTTATCTCCAACCTGTAAAACATAAATTCTCAGAGGTTTTCTTTACAGTGGGACTCTACTCTCTCATCTCAACTTAGAGACTCCATGTGAATATGAAGAGAAAATGTGTTCAGGACTAGGAAGAAAATGGCACCTGATATTGCAGGAATTTGCTGAAGGGATGTGAGCCCTGACAGAGAACATGCTGCCCCCAGTGAAGACGAGAAACTGGGTGTGGTCACTTAGGCGCTGAAGGTCAGGGGATGGGGTACATCTGTTGGAAAGTTTAAGGACCCATGGAGAGCACAGTGACAACAATTAGAGCACTAAACTCTTCTCTGCTATATTAACTGTAGCTAGGATAGGGAACTAATATGGTTCACCCAATACACAGAGAAAGACCTGAGCAGATACTAGGAACGAGTGCTAGGTTGCAATAATAGAATCATAAATTTTTTTGTAGCTATGTTGCTATTGTTTAGTTGCTAAGGGTGTCCAACTCCTTTGCAACCCCGTAGACTGTAACCCGCCAGGCTCCTCTGTCCATGGGATCTCCCAGGCAAGAATACTGGAGTGGGTTGCTATTTCTTTCTCCAGGGGGAGCTTCTTGACCCAGGGATCAAACCCGAGTCTCCCCGGTGGTTCAGTGGTTAAGAATCCGCCTGCCAATGCAGAAGATATGGGTTCAATCCCTGGGTTGAGAAGATTCCCTGGGGAAGGAAATGGAAATCCATTCCAGTATTCTTGCCTTGGAAGTCCCTTGGACAGAGGAGCCTAACAGGTTACAATCCATGGGGTCACAAAAGGGTCAGACACGACTTCCTGACTAAGCATCTTGTAGCTATAAAGGACTGTAAAACTCTAAAAGAGAAAAAGACACTGTTCGTGTTATAGGTAAGGAAATTAAGACCCAGAGAAGTGAAGCAACTTGTGCGGCTAACAAACAAACTTAAGGTTTGAACCTAAATTGCTTGACTGCCAAGTTAGTACTTCTGCCTCTCAAGAGCTGCATGTCTACATACTCCATGGCTTGCAAAGTGGTTTTTCTACTAGACTGTTGCACCCTGTGACAATACTGCTCTGTCACAAGCCCCAGCCACCTCTCAACTTTTCATTGCCCCTTTCTTTAGAAAGTTGCCATCAGAAAGGGTAACATCGTAATCATTTGAAAATTTCTTTGAAATGACATGTTATTTATCATAAATCAATCGTCTCAGAGAACTGATTGATTTCTCATGGGATCACATAAGAACTGATCAAACTTACTTTTGTGCGGATATGGAATCTACTATGAGAATATTCTGTGGCCAGAAATAATATTAAACAGCAAATCGTGGTTGCCTGGGACTTCATTTTCACACATGAGGATCTTCACCTGCAACAGACAAGGGTGGATCCAGCTGAAGATGACAACACCACATAACTAACCTAATATTTAGTCAGCTAACCGACCACTGAGTCTGCAGCAAATGTAAATTTCCTTATGCTCTAATGGAGATTCACTCACTCTTATCCATTTAGGCTCCCGAGGCAAACTGACCAGGAAGCAGATGAAACTCATGGGTCTTGGATCAAAGCCTTCCTGACTGGAGTCAAGACTAACAGGGACTTTCACAACTCCACTGTGCCTTCTGCTGAGATGATGATCCACAGACACTTACAGGAAGGCTTCCAAGTTGTCTTTTAGTTTAAAATTGTCTTTGAACTGCTAACCAATGAAAAAAAGGAAAGTATATTTTGATGTACACCATCATCTTGTAGAACAAGTCTGAGCAGGAGAAAGGGAACATGGTAGAACGACAGGCAAAGTTGGTAATGGATTTGCATAGGTGTTGAAATAGAATTGTGGAATTCATAATCTTACAGTGTGGGTAGAAAGATGTTTTCATGTATGCAACCAGTTGGTGGATAGACACAGAAGGCAGTTTTCAATATCATTATTGTTTAGGATAGATTTTTAACTGATCTTCACAAACAGAAGTAACAGAAGAACCAGTATGAGTTGTCTTCAAATAACTGTATGGTTTACATATAATTCTCCTGTAGCTTTCAAGATGATGCTTTTGAACTGTGGTGTTGGAGAAGACTCTTGAGAGTCCCTTGGACTGCAAGGAGATCAAGCAGTCAATCCTAAAGGAAATCAGTCCTGAATATTCATTGAAAGGACTAATGTTGAAGCTGAAACTCAAATACTTGGGCCACCTGATGCAAAGAACTGACTCATTAGAAAAGACTCTGATGCTGGGAAAGATTGAAGGCAGGAGGCGAAGGGGACAACAGAGGATGAGACGGTTGGATGGCATCACCAATGTGATGGACGTGAATTTGAGCAAACTCCGTGAGTTGGTGATGGACAGGGAAGCCTGGTGTGCTGCAGTCCATGGGGTCACGAAAAGTCTGACATGACTGAGTGACTGAACTGAACTGAACTGAGTTTTCAATAATTTTTTACCATAACACAGTAATAAACAGATCTTACATTGTTACTCAGTGTGTACCGACAAAAATATGTGTGTATAAAGCTATGTCTATATAAACATTTAAAAATAAATAATTTTTATATTTTGAAAACTTTTATGTTAAAATACTATTCTTCCTATCTGCAAGAAAGACATTCTGATAAAGTCACAATTTTTATCTTGTATTCCACTTTATTCTATCTGACATTCTCTCCAAAATTGGTTGCTACCCACTCAATTGAATTTACAAACTTCTAATGGATTGTAACCTGCAATCTGAAAAACAGAAATATAGACTATAAGATTCCTTTTCCTTTTCAAGTCAAAAACTGTTCACTTCTCCTGCTGAATTGGTCATGTTGATCCTTTCTCTTTGCTTTTCTTCACAATTCAATCACAATTTCCTTCCCCACGTACACTTCTCAGGGAGAAAAGATACCTACATTCAGAACCAAAGAACAGGGCTGATGGGTGAGTGCAATTCTCCTCTACCTGGAGAACATTGTTTGAAATGCACAGTCAAATGATCAAAGTCAAGCCAAAGGGAGGCATTTAAAAATATTAATGCCTGCTATCTAAGGCTTCAGGTGAGAGGCCACTCTTATTCTTCATTATTTTCATTATAAGAATCCTGCTTAAAGCTAATCTTGCTGGAAGAAAGTCAAGGATTTGGCATAGTGACGTGATGTGATTTATGGAATCCAAAAATATTCCCCAACCAGTGCTAGGGCCTCCAAGGCCACAGTTTCAAAAAATGTTCAAGGAATAAATAGCCCAATAGCCATGGCATTTTCTGTAGATCATTATGCTCTTTGTGGAAGACTATGAAATGATACATTTTATGTATTCATATAAACTAAGAAAAATTTTAATGGTATAAATATTTATGCAATATGAAATCACAAGCATACACATAAGAAGCACAAATTTTGAACTAAGCACTCTTGGTTAGTTTGAGGTTAATTTGCTACTTAATCATTCATGTTATCATTGTCTGGTATGTGCAACCCACATACCACATGGTATGATAATTATATGGTAAATTTCCTTCAGTGACTGCAAATGCTGGGGAGATACTGTTTCATGATATTACTCAAGAGAAGTCATAGCATTCTCATCTTTGTCCAGTTTGACTTATGGGGATGAGTCAGATGGATAGATGTTTTTAGGTTAGTTCCAATTGGGTTGTTTCTCTCCTCACCAGAAAGAGTTGGATGGAATCCCTCCCATCAGAATTCAGATGTTGGCTGAGGCCAAAAGCCAGAGTGCTCTGCAGAGCAATGGGGAAAGCTTAAGACCCCTGAGAATGAGGAATTAAAAAATAATAAGCACTGCCGGCATAATCCATAATCAGAGGTTGATATTGTACAGAAAAGAATGGAGGAAACATGTTTTCTTAGATTAATCATTGATAAAGCCTTGATGGGGGCTTCTCTGCTGGCTCAGACAGTGAAGAATCTGCCTGCAACAAAGGAGACCTGGGTTCGATCCCTGGGTTGGGAAGATCCCCTGGAGAAGGGAATAGCAAACCCACTGCAGTACTCTTGCCTGGAGAATTCCATGGACAGAGGAGGTAGGCGGGCTACATTAGTCCATGGGGTTGCAAAAAGTCGGACATGACTGAGCGACTTACCCACACAAAGCCTTGATAACTAGAACAAACTTTGAGTTTGTATAATACCAAGCTGAAAAATTTCTGGAAGTACAAATAAAATGCCTCTCTAAGGCCTAGCACAATGTCTACATAGAGTAAGATTCTCCTTGAGGCTTAATATTCATATCTTATCCTCAGTGATTCATTAATTTAGATCCATTGGTTGGGCTTAATGATACCTTCTAAAAAGGAAAAAAAATAACAGTGAAGGCAATATGAGAAGTGACATGGACCAAAATGAACATATATTTATATTCATGTCCATGCTTGACTAGAGATAAACATGTAAAGATGGAAACAAGAAAGTACCCAAATTGACATTGCTACACTGAATTAAATTATCATGTTTCATTGAATCCAACATTGTAAGCAACATCATTATTTTCATGTCCACTAAGAAAAGAAAAGAAAAGAAGCTTGCCTATTAAACCATGACATGCCACTGATTGTACAATATATTCCAATTTCAGAAATGTTGAAAGGTTAGAAAAAAATGCCTATCTTAGAACTGATGAACTATGGCACTAAAAGAGGGCCTTCCCAGATGGTTCAGTGGTAAAAAAAGAAAAAAGAAAAAAAATCTGCCTGCTAGTGCAGGAGCTGCAAGATACTCGGGTTTGACTCCTGCATCAGGAAGATCCCCTGGAGTAGGAAACAGCAACCCACCCCAGTATTCCTGTCAGTATAAACCCATGGACAGAGGAGCCTGGCGGGCTACAGTCCAAGAGGTCAAAAAGAGTCAGACTTGACTGAGCTCTCACATATGCAGCACTAAAAGTCTCACTCAGCACTAGCTGACCATAAATTCTGACACTCCGTGTATCCAGAAAGCTTTTTATTTGTTTGTTTCTAAGGAAACAGCTCTTCTTGAGAAACTTGGTTGAGTCAATGATTTATTTCTAATGACTATAACAATGATGGCAATTTCAGTTTTTACTGAAAAAGATAGATAGCTAGGTCAAAATTCATCTTCAAGCTCTGTAAATACCCAGACACTTCAATTCAAGGGAGTGTGATTTTCACTGATACAGCCCAAAGCTAGGAGACTTCTAATTCTCACGAATTGCTGGATGGCTTTGGGCAAATCTCACAAGCGCTCCATGCCTTGGTTTCCTTACCTTTGAAATGACACAGTTGGACTAGAATCTCATTTCTAACTCATGTCTTATTAGAAAGCTCTAGTGTTTTTTTGAATTTAAGGTTCTGGGTTCACAGTGTTTCATATCAATGGTCCAAATCTCAAGTTGAAATGCAACCAATATAGAAAATTCTTTTGAGGGGTATATTTATATAATTTAATTCCTGAAAACAGAACAGTCAACTCTCTTGAGGCCCCACAAGCCAGCTCCAGCCCAGAAGTAGACTAGCGCTACAATCATGTATATTTATCACAGGACTGATGCGTATTATCCACCAGCTGTTGGGCAATAATTTGTCCCAGGCATCAAAAAGTGAAGACAAAAAGGATGGAAGAAAAACAACACTGAGGACTTTTATATACTTCAGTGTTCTACAAATTCAGGAAATCTCTCTGCTTCACTCATAGCAGGCAACAATATAGAATTTGGTGTCTAATGGATTTTGCCAAGGCATTCTGGTCTCATAGAAGAGCAAGGGGGCCCATGGTCAGGTCCATCTGGGAAACACTGCATAACAGCACCACCACCACCCACCCCTCACACACACATGCTTTCATATAGCAACGTTCCGAGAGTTCTTGAAGTGACAAGATTGGCACCCAGGTTTTACCAAATTTACTCCATCATCAAGTGCCTTGGGTGCATTGAAAGCTGCTGTCCAAAGACAGTATGCTATTTGGGAACACATTGATCTCCCCAGATTTGGGCTTCCCATGCCTTTGTCAGGCCCCTACCCCATGCTACCACCAGGGACTTCCCTGGTGGCTCAGATGTTAAGGGGTCTGCCTGTAACACGGGAGACCCCGGTTCAATCCCTGGGTTGGGAAGATCCCGTGGAGAAGGAAATGGCAACTCACTCCAGTATTCTTGCCTGGAAAATCCAATGGATGGAGGAGCCTGGCCAGCTACAGTCCATGGAGTCCCAAAGAATCAGACATGACTGAATTACTTCACTTCACCCCATGCTGCTAACTGCTAAGTCACTTCAGTCGTGTCCGACTCTGTGCGACCCCATCCCTGGGAATCTCCAGGCAAGAACTCACCCCATGCTAGTCCTGTGCTAATTCCTTCAATTCACTCAAATTGTGATGCAAAGTAGGCCAGCAGAGGGTGATAGTCCTGGTGTTAGCACACCCTGAAAGAAGGAGGAAGTGTAGGGGTCATCTTTAGTCCATGAAATAAGCCAGAATTATCCTGAAACTCGAGATGATGCTCGGAGTAAAGAGGGAGGGGAGGCAGGCACAGGTACGAGGCAGTCAGACGTTTGGGATGACCACACGGAAGGGCAAGACAGTCTCAGAAATGAAGGATAAAGAAGAGGAAAAGAAAGATACAAAGAACTCTCACCAGAGCCATCTGCAGTAATTAGGTAAATAAATAGCTATTTGATTTACAAAGAAACTCCCTCCAGCTTCTATACTCGTCACCCAATAAAGGCAACTCCATACTTTGTCCCAAAGTATCCAGAAGAAGATTTATTTCAGAGATAAAAGCAACAATCAGGGGACTTCCCTGAGGGTCCAGTGGTTAAAATCTCACCTTCCAGAGTAGGGTGTGCAAGTTTGATCCCTGGCCGGGGACCTAAGATCCCAAATGCCTCTCGGCCAAAAAACCAAACAAAATACAGAAACAGTGTTGTAACAAATTCAATAAAGACTTTAAAAATGGTTCACATCAAAAAAATCTTTAAAAAGTAAAACTAACAACAAAAAAAAAGCAGCAAGCAATCAATCTGAAATGGTAGCTTCTCAGGAACTAGAAAATTTCCAATTATTCCTCCTTAATCCCGAAACCCACCTCTCTTTGTGCATCCTCATAAAGGTGTGAATCACCTCCTTTTGCTTTTCGCTTAATAATGAGGCAATTCTGTTAGGGGAAGCACACTGATTGAAACCGCCCACCCTGGCCAGGCACCATAGGAACCATTTGCATGAGTTGTTTTATGGCAGGAGATCCTGATAAGGAATACGGAACTAATAGGCCACCACCAGCCGGAAGAGTTCGGGAAAGATCGAGAGGAGACACTACCTGTCCGTCCACTTCCCAGAATCCCTGTTGCTAGCATCCATCTTGGCTGAGCGATGCGTGCGCCACCAGGAAAGACTCTGAATTAGAATGATTGGCCAAAGACCACCCGGAAACTAATCCCATCACCATAAAACCCAAGACTGCGAGCCACGCGGCAGAGCAGTTCTCCTGGGTTCCCTTACCTACTGCTCTCCACCCGGGTGCCCTTTCCCAATAAAATCTCTTGCTTTGTCAACATGTGTCTCCTCGGACAATTCATTTCCGAGTGTTAGACAAGAGCCCAGTTTCGGGCCCTGGAAGGGGTCCCCCTTCCTGCAACAATTCTAGGTGGCTGAATGGAAGCCAGGCTCCCTGCTCTAACATGGTGATTACTTCGGAGAGAGAGAGAATATAGTGTTTGCAGCCTCCAGAGGCTTAAAGGAAAATACAGCTGCACTCAAAAGTCCCAGAGGGACTGCATCTCAGGATTTAACTTGCTGGAGAATTCAACGCCAAGGCATCTCGCACACCATTCACTGCCTGTGCTCTGAGCCCTAAGGCCATGGGGTCAGCACAGCACTGGGCTTAACGCTTTTAGCCCCAGAACCCTAGAGAAAGTAGACTGCACCTGTGGGAAACTCAGGGTATCATTAGTTAGGAGGTAAACATAGAAGGACATTTCTCTGTCCCCAGCATCCAGCAAAGCATAAAGTGTATAATAGACTCAGTAAATATTTGTTGGAGAAATGAATAAAGGAGTGAATAATGCCAGCTTCTGATGCTTTTGTTTTAAAACCACAGAACCATTCTCCCCAGGTGGAAGGAAGGTCCAAGAAGGAGGGGATATATATATTTTATATATATATAATTGATACATATATCAATTCTGCAGTACAATTCAATTCATTGTACAGCAGAAACTAGCATAACGTTGTCAAGCAATTATATGCACTCAGTTGCTCAGTCATGCCTGGCTCTTTGTGACCCTTTGGACTGTATCCATCCAGGCTCCTCTGTCATTGGGACTTTGCAGGCAAGAATACTGGAGTAGGTTGCCATTTCCCTGGCCAGAGGATCTTTCCGACCCAGGGATAGAACCCTCATCTCCTAAGTCTCCTGCATTGCAGGCAAATTCTTTACCTGTTGAGCCATTGTGCAAGCCTGCCAAAGCAATTATACCCCAACAAAATTTAATTAATTAAATGATTAATTTAAAAATAAAATCACAAGACAACTTTCCTATCTTAGAGGAACAGATGAGCATATTTGCAATGCTAGGTAAACTTCAATTCAGTTCAGTCACTCAGTCGTGTCTGACTCTTTGTGACCACATGGAAAGCAGCACGCCAAGCTTCCCTTGGATAAACTTGGAACCTGGTAAAGTAAGTTGAAATGCACCCAGTCTAATGGACCTCCTCTTTGCTATACTACGTGGAGCTTTATGTAAAAAAAGATTTTGAGGTCTCATCTAGTTTCAGTAGGAAAGTATGTGCTGTCAGATTAGTGATGTCTTCCACAGGCATGACTGCAAATGTCTGTCCACTGTTGCCATAAAGTCAGGAATCACAAAATACTGTCTCCCTGGACACACATAGAAGATGCTGTCTATGTTTAGACTGTCTTCTAACTGTCCCACCTTCCTTGTACCTGGAACTGAGTTTCTGAATGAGTTGGAATTAAAAAATACAGTTAGCCTTCGTGGGTCCTGGAACTGTTTCTGATACTAGATGCTAGACGGTCTTGGAGCAGGTGACTCACACAGCCTCAGGCACTCCCCGCCTGTCTGAACATGCTGAGCGAGGGCTGGCATCAGGACTCGCCAAGAAAATAATAGGAAGTGCAACCTGGGAACTGTAAGTGCAGTCAGGCAGGGAGGAATGCAAGGAAATGTGTGATCTCTCAAACCTCTTCATGCGAAACGCTCTGAGGTGAGCTGCCTGAGAATGCTTGTAAACTCCCTGGACACTTTCCCAAGGCGTTGCACTCCACTGAACTTCACCCCAGGGTGAGAGGGACAGAAAGCTCATTTTCAAACCTTCTAGATGGCACCTCACCGCATACTCCTCAACCAATCCCACTGGTGGGAAGGATCAATTCAGAAAGGGTAACTGGAGGCTGAGGAACTCAAAGAGTTCAGTGACCCACATTTTGGTGTGTGTGTGTGGGTATGCTGCCCTCAGCTTAATCTTCTGTCTATCCCACTAGTATAATTAAAACTCTGATTAAATAACCAGATGGCAAGTTATTTGTGCGTTTCTTGGCCTCGATAATAGAATATATTCAGTCTCTCTTACAGGTTCTCCCTTGCCATGGATGAGTTGATTCATAGGGAGCCTTGGGGGAAGAAAAAGATCCAAAAGATTTGCTAGAATCAGAAACATCTCATCCTAGGTTATTTTAGATGGCGTCCAGCCAGGGTCTTTGTAGTTGAGCATCTTCTCTGAAAATTGCAGTCTGGATTCAAAGTCTGATAAGTCTGAATAATCACATCATCTCAGAGTTGGAAATCTTCCAGCATCTCACCAACTATCTTGATACTTATATGATGTTAAAGAAATTGATAAGACAGGCAATTTCCCTGCTTCAAGAAGAAAGTTCCCTGGAGGGTTGACACTTAAGAAAAAAAAAAAAAAATAGCGTCTCAAGATGCACACTTTAGAGGTTCCAGAATTGTCCTCAAAGTATAAGCAATATATGCCATCAAATGACATAGTATTGGTCACAAAATGAGGGGGAGATGCCTTTGAAAAAGGTTTCAGCAGTTAAGTGGAGGAAATGTTTCCCTTTTAAGGGCAGATTTGTCAGTCCCACTAAAAGAAGAAACTACTAAAGCACGCTTCATTAAAAAAAAAAAGAAGAAAGAAAACATCTAGCTTTACACTCAACCTAAATAAGGGAATTGAAAGCTAGTTTTCTCATCCAATTATCAAGCAAGGGGGACTATTGGAAAATAGAGGATTTAATTGCCATTTTCAGCCCTAGGAGTGAGCAATTTAGAGCAAATGACAAATGACTTTTTAAAGAGAAACCAATAAAAGAGATGGAGGAAATACTCCAGACCTGAGTTAGCCAATCTCTAAATAATAGGAGGGAAGTTTCCTGCAGAGTCAAGCATTCCAGAAAATACCATCATAAATCACACATCTTCCCCACTCTGGGATACGTCTAACGACAGTCCTGTCTTCAGCAGGAAAAGGTGCTGGTGTGGCGTGTGTACTCACGGCATCCAGGAAAGCCCGCAGCCCAGCAGGGGGTCGGCGCTGGGCTCCCCCCCAGGGTGCCCCACCATCACTGTGTCCGCCCTGGCACCCCCCACGATCCTGTCAGCGGCTGTGATCTGTCTTGTCCATGATTGAAAGGAAGCTGAGGCGGCCCTGGTGCTCACCAGCCTTGGTGAGACGCCGATGCGAGAACGGTAAGCCTGCCCTGGGTTTCGAGGCTTGTGTAAGTCTGTGATTCACTCCTTAGTGGGTCGGTCAAACACGCCTAAGAGAAATTACAGGTTCCTCTCGTCTGAAGCAAATCCATTAAAATGAGTCAGTTGTTTGTCCTTTCCTTCCTCCTCTTTATCTCGGATAATCACATGAGACGGTTGCACCTACTGCACTGGGGTAATGAGAACTCAGGCAGGCGGGTGGTAAACGCAAGACTGTGCCACTCTTGTTGTCCATGTTAAATTGTTAAAAGGCGATCCCGTTTTTGCCTGCACTGACGTTAAACTTGGAACACACTGGCTAGGACGTGATCCAATCCCTGCCTTAACACCAAAAATATCTTTGGTTTATTTTTTAACGACTGATCCAAGGAGTTCTTACTGAGCCTCTACCTTGATGCACATCCATGGGGAATTTTGAGATGGAGAATTTCGCCTGTGGGAAACTTCCCTTGGTCTGACTTGGGACAGGGTGGCCAGCTGGATTGTCCTTGTCACCCCCCAAATGGTCCCACACCTCCCGATTCTAGCCCCTCCCATTAACCTACCTTCCTGGCTCCTCCATATGACTGTTGCAAACTTCCATTTGACTATTACCAGGGGAGATGTAGACAGAAGAAGAAATAAGTGAGAGGAGTTTTATTATGTCTGTTGTACTCATGAGGCTCAAGGAGACCATGCCTGTGGAAACAGGTCATTCCATTTAGGTCATTAGTTAAGTACCTTGTCATTTGGAAATTTTGAAAAATCAGTATCATCAAACTTTTGGTTGTGTAATCACAGGACTTTATTAAACATATTCTATGTACAAAGCACCTTGTTCTGCTCTTTGGACATACAAAGCAAGTGACTTATCGAGTAACAAGGGTAAATCTGTCTCCAAAGGTTTATGGTCTTATCTGGGAAAGAAAATACATGCACACAAGAAGGCTAAAAGTAAATAATACTACACAATAAATACTGACTCAACAGTGAATGGGCCAGATATACATATTGCAGGAAATCAGTGGAGAGAATCAGCACTTCTGGTTGGACTGATCAGGGAAGGCTTTACAGGGAAGGCAAAAAGTGATGCACAGTTCGGACACAGAAGGCCCTGGATACGTGTATAGTCTCTGAAATATACTCCTCCCAGGGCAGGATACCAAGTATCACAATTCTGTAAACACTGAGTGAAAAGATCCTTCAGTAGATTTTGCTGGCTAGTCACCCTGATGAAAGAAACTGAATCCAATGCTCAACACTTTCATCTAGATGCCAGTGAACCAAGACTTCCCTGGTGGTCCACATTTCTGAAGCAGGGGGCACAGGTTCGATCCCTGATTGGAGAACTGAGATCCCACATGCTTCGCGGCCCAAAAATTTTCTTTAAAAAGAGAAGAAATTAGATGTCAATGAACCAACTCCTATGAGAGTGTCTGATCCACACTCATGCACATACATGAATTCATAGGTACTCTATTACAAACAGCTTACATTTTAATGCCAATTATTATTTGCCAAGTCCTATTCTCAGTACTTTATCTACATTTGTTCATTTAATCTTTCCAATAGCCCTATAGGGTAAGCACCATTATTCTCAATTTCTGGTTGGGAAAATCAATGTCCCAGGAATTTAAATAACTGTCCCAAGGATTATCAAGTACTAAATGCTCTGCCCAAGAATCTGCCTTAGACACCACTAGCACCAGTTTCTCCTTGAGCCACCTGGCCAAGTCACTTCCTTGGTGAGATGTGAACGGGGCGTTCCACGTATCTCCACCCTGGGTCTTCCATGGTCAGCCTGATCCATGCCGTTCTTTGTCACCTTTCAGGATGGGACAGACTGAAGTGTGGGCCACAAGAGGGAGGGTGGACTTCTCCAAGGGATCGTCAAATGATTGTGGGGTTTCTCTGTTAGCATCCATGAGCTTTTATTCAATTATTTTTTATCTTTAGGTCACACCACGCAGCAGGTGGGATCTTAGTTTCCCTGCCAGGGGTCTGACCTTCACCCCTGCCCTGGCAACGCTGAGTCTTAGCCACTGGACCACCAGGGAAGTCCTTCATGAGGCTTTCTTAATGAATAATAACCCCAACATAGAGTCTTTCGCACCTCCTCTCTTAGGGAGTGAGTGCATCGGAGCAGAGGGTGCTTTCACATGAAATGTGGTTGCCAAATTCACAATACAGATGAAAGGCCAGTCTCTCTGTCTCTCAACCTCTCTCTCTCAGGCTCAGACATTCCATCTGTAAATTGAGGCCGTTGGACTCAGTCTGTTCTAAAGTTTTTTTCAGAATTATAAATCCTAAAACCATCTAGCTCCATGACATTGCGTCCTTCCTTCAACATGTTGATTTGGGGTAAGTGACCTTTCTTCATATGGAAGTCTCTGCATCGGGAAAACCAGGACTGTGTCTGCTCCATGCTCTTCCCTTGAAGAGACCCTACAGAGACACTGGGAAATGTCAAATTAAAACTTCTTTCTGACCTCGTCTGCAAAGGGTGCAATTGTTGTCCCAAGATGAACAATACCACTTAGAAGATGACTCATTCTCCCGGTTGGTATATTTTTCTACCTTCTGATTATTATATTTTTGCTTTCTTAAACATTCCTACTTAGAGGAAATTTTCTATAGTAAAAAAAGAGAGAGAGAATAAAAAAGTTTTACTACAGTTTTCTGTGGTAAAAAAAAAAAAAACATGACACCCCTCATTCACAAAGTGAGTCACCCTTTTCCATTTGTAATGTAACATCATTAATACTGGCTTCTTTTGTATATAACTTTAAAAAATCATTTATTTATTTGGCTGTGCAGGATCTCAGTTGCAGGATGCGGGCTCTTAGTTGCAGCATGTGGGATCTAGTTCCCTGACCACGGATCAAACCTCAGCCCCCCTGCATAAGGAGCTTAGAGTCTTAACCACTGGGCCACCAGGAAAGTCCCAGTACTGACTTCTTGGGGAGATAACTAAGGGCTACTCATTGCCTCTTGTCCTTTATTCACTAATTTTTTTTTCCTGCTGCATCGAACTGTGTGCTTGCTTTAAAAAGGACCTTTTTTTTTTTTTTTCCTAGAAGGATTTTTATCTGTAATACTGTTCTCCTATCAGGTGGCTCCTCATTTGAACATTGAATTTGTTTACATACAAGGTAAGAAAATCAGTAACTCTCTCTTTGAAATATAATATTTCTCCTTCCTCATCCCCGGTTTCAAAACACCATATTATTCGATGGGGGTTCATCTTACATGGGCTTCCCAGGTGGCGCTAGTGGTGAAGAACCCACCTGCCAATGCAGGAGACACAGGAGACATGGGTTCGATTCCTGGGTCTTGAAGATCCCCTGGAAAAGG